>NC_091472.1:222541282-223772494 GCF_036971445.1 Narcine bancroftii | reverse complement strand
TTTCCACACAAGGGAACCAGAGCTGGATCTCCTTGAATGACAAGGGAGAGAGAGATGGGGAAATAAAGATGGGCTAGATCTTGACATATTTAATCCAAAACCAGGCCAAATGTAATAATCTGAGAGGGGAATATCAGTTAACGTGAAAGGAACTCCATATACGGACTTGTTGAGAATATAGGAAATGTCCTATTTTCAGCGTGGGATTTTCAGTGCGCCCATTCCACTAATATGGCTCTTCCCCAGCATTTCTGTTCCCCCCTGATTATCCTTTGAGGTGCCACAATCCATCACATCCAACAGAGAAACACAAAGAATGCAGGTGCAAGAAGCTTGAACAAGCAATGAGTTATTTGGGGAAACTCAGTGGGTCAGGCAACATCTGTCAGTCAAAATGTGCTGGGATGTTTATCGAGACTCGATACTTTCCTCTCTCAGAACACACATTGTTCAGAGTATGGAATGCCAGATGGCATCACTCACTTGGTGAAGGAAGGAATGGTGGAACTGTTGTCTTCCGATGTGGGCCATGATACGAGACCCGTGGGGACATCATTGGCATTCAACCAAGCAGACGTGCCTTCTGTGGCATAGAGCTTCAAAACAAAGACAGTGGTTTCATGTCACATCATTCTATGAGACACACTCACCCATGTCCACAAAAGGGTCTGCAACAAAGGACACCAAGTTTGACGACACCAGCCTGAGTCACTGTATAGGAACACGTAGCCCTGTTCTTCACATGCCAAGAACTTGGGATGTCCCACTTTCCAAGAACTGAGTATCCTGGCATCGCAAGGATTAACAAAGGACACCTACAATATCCCGGCATTCCTGTGGTGGTCAGTCTTGCTATTCCCCAAGTGCCGTGATGTCTTGTAATTGTCCCTGGGATCAGATTAGAGGTGGAAGAAAGATCTTGCACTGGAGGGGACTCGCCAAAATGCTGCCCGGGATGTAACATTTCAGTTACGAGGGGATAGGGGTTTGGCTGAGTTTGAGTGGAGGCTGAGGGGGAAAACTGATGGAGCAAAACAAAAAGTAGCAGAAGTATCGGTACTCAAATGTCAAAGGACAGAGGTTCAATATGAGGGGTAGGAGAACAGTTGGTATTTTTTTCACGAAAAGTATAGTTGGAATCTGGAGCACCCTGTATATTGTGGCACTGGGGGGTAGGTACTCTTAACACGTTTAATAACTAGTAAGAACTTGATTTGTCAAGATGTAGAATAACCAAGGTGAAGGATATAAAGGAATACAAGATCAAGAAGAACTTCAGCCCAATTTGTCAATGCCAACCAATGCCTTATTCTTGGTGGTTCAGACGCAGGAACAGAATTAAACCATTCAGCCCAACAAGTCTGTTTCACCATTCAAATCATAGCTGATGTATTTTTTTTAAATCTTGGGCTGTATGGTTAGCGCAAAGCTGTAACTCAGGTTCGAATCTGGCACTATCTGTAAGGAGTTTAAACATTCTCTGACTGTGTGGGTTTCTCCAGTTTCCTCCCACCCTCCAAAAACATACAGGGGTTGTAGGTTAATAGGGTGTCATTGGGCAGCATGGGCTCATGGGCCGGAAAGGCCTGTTACTGTGCTCTATGTCTAAATTTTAAAAAAATTTAAATCTCAAAAGCATTTTCCTGTTTTCCCCCGATAAGCCTTGACACCCTTAAGAATCAAAAACCTATCAATCTGTTTTAAGTCTACCCAATAACAGCTTCCATGGCTTTCTGTGGCCACACATTCCACAGATTTGGCACCCCCAGCTGAACAAATGGCTCCTCATCTCTATTCTAAAGGGACATCCTTTTATTCTCAGACTATGTCCTCTGGTCCTAGACTCTCCCACCACTGCAAACTGCTATCTGGTCCTTTCAATGTTCGCTAGGTTTCTAAACTCCAGTGAGTACAGGCCCAGAGAGATTTCAAAAGCTCTTTATACATTAACGCTCTCATCCCTGGGATCATTCTCATAAACCTTCTACAAACCCCCTCTTATGCCAGCACACCATTTCTTAGATATGAGGTGCAAAACTGCTCACGGTACTTCAAATAAGGTCTGACCAATATCTTATAAATTCTCAACACCATCCACAAACTTTAAATTCAGTCATCCAAATAATTTACAGAGAACGTAAAAAGTATCATGCACAACACCAACCCCTGCGGAACGCCAGTCACAGGCAGCTTGCTAGAAAAGTCCCCTTTATTCCCAATCTTTGCCCTCTGCACTGGGATTCCCAAGTCCTTTTGGACTGCCATTTTCTGAATTCCCATTTAGAAAATGCTTCGTTACTCCTTCTACCAAGGCTTAGAACAGAGTATGATCTCTGAGCTGTGACTGAGGCACCAGGATACAAACAAAAATTCTATACAGGAAACAAGTCCTTCCATCACCTGCAGGTTGACCCACCTTGTACCCTTGCTGATGCAGTTGCTCCGCTGTGTCTAGGAACTTTGATCGGAAGGAACTCTGTCAGAAAGGCAGAGAAGAGATGTCAATCAGTCTGAATGAATGTCTGTGGAGAGCTATTTCACCAAACAGCAGAGCATAGTGTCCAGAGTCCCAACCAGGAACACATCATGAGCTCGGACCTTGCCAGCTGGTATCCTCAGCAGCTACTCTGGAATGTTTAAGATCCAAGTTCTAAATCAGTGGTTCTCAACCTTTTTATTTCCATTCACATACCACTTTAAGTAAACCCTATGCCATAGGTGCTCTGTGATTAGTAAGGGATTGGTTAAGGTGATATGTGGATGGAATGAAAAAGTTTGAAAGCCTCTGTTTCAATCGTACCTAATTGACTCATTATGTGCACGGTTTCATAACTCCAAAGGAAATCTGCCAATGACAATTTTTCTCAAGCAAAATATTTCAGTAACAAATGGGTCTAGAGCAGTGAGTCTCAACCTTCCCTTCCTACCCACATACTACCTTCCCCAATCCTTTACTAATCACAGAGCACCGATGGCATAGGGATTACTTAAAATGGTATGCGAGTGGAAAGAAAAAGGTTGAGAACCACTGCTCTAAATTAATTCCAGGGCTGACAATTAGCCACTAGGACAGAAGTTGATTGGGGATATTTAACACAATTTTTAAATCTAATCTGATGTAGGTTGTCTTAGGTTTGGCCACAGCTGTGTGCAACTCGAGTTGGTGAACTAGAGGAAGGATATGAAGACACTGGAAGGATGCAGAAGGGGTTCCTACAACTATTGCCTGGAATGGAGTTTATCTTGGAGCAAAGGTGTCTGAGGGGGTCCTTACAGAGGTGTAGAAAACAGAGGACAGAGATGGTGGTTATCAGAATGGAGATATCTACAAACAGAGTAAGTTTATAGAAGTGATCTGAGGGGGTTTTACACTTAGAAGGTGGTTGCAATCTGGAACTCACAGACTGAGCAGATGGTGGAGGCAGGTACTCTTACAAAATTGAACAACATCTGGATAACCACAGGAAAGAAGGGTAGAGAATAAGTGCTGGCAAATAGGATTGGAATAGATGGTTGGCATAGACCTGGTGGGCGCCTCTGTCTCTGACAGAATCCTGTGATTCAATCTGAGCTTTGAATGTAGAATGAAAAAATTCTCAACCAACAAACTGAAGGATTGCAGGGAAAGCACCTGTCTATTCTCAGTGGTACGGATTCCTGACCATCTCTCTACATGCTGTGGTCTTGCTCTGATCTTATCTGCGGTCTAGATCACTGAGCTTTTAATGTCCTAGTAACACAGAAGAAATTATACAGTAAAATCCTAGGTATCTGGCACCTATGGGGATTGGCAGATGCCAGATAAGTGATTTTTCCAGTTGCTTGAGATTACATGTTGCATGATTGGTGAACTGACCACTGGTGGGGGAGGATTTTAAACTTGCATATTTTTTAACCTGCTTATTTTCCACAATAGATTTTGCCAGTTGCTTGAATTCTGGATAACAGGGATTTTACTGTATTTAAATTGAACCTTTTTGACCAAATTAGGGATGTCGAGAATGTAATCGCTTTCAGGAGCTGCTTGGATGCACCAAGGGCCTAGCAGATATGAAATAGATTCACTGAAAGGGTTCCAGCTGCAAGATAGAGGTGAAGAAGCAGGGGTGGCTGGATGGGGGGGGGGGGGGGAGGGGGGTGGAGGCAAGGCTTCCTGAGTGTGCCCTGATAGTGAGGGACTGAGATGTCAGAATGCAGGTTTTGCATTGGCCAGGCTTTGGTCATTGAGCACAGCTTTTCATGTCTATCAGTGGAAAGGAAGGGAGTCAGGACCGTGGTAAGCTCCTCCTGCACAATGTGGAAAACCAGGGCATTCACAACTGGACAACCTTTGGAGTATGGTGTGTAGTTCTGATCAGAATGTCATCAAGCTGAAAAGGATGCAATTTCCTCCTTATGTCTGCATGGGTTTCCTCCGGGTGTTCCAGTTTCCTCCCACCCTTCAAAACATATCTGGGGTGTGGGTTAATTGGGTGGAATTGGGTGGCACAGGCTTGTGTGGCCTGTAACTGTGCTGTATGTCTAAATTTAAATAGTTCACTAGGACATTACCAGGACAGGAGTGATGGGTTACACGTACATAAAACTATGATGGAGATAAACAAGGTGGATGATCATAGTTTTTTCAGGGTAGAGAAGTCTAAAGCTAGAGGCCACAGGTTTAAGATGCAAGGGGAAAGAATGAAAGGGTCCGAGGAGCAACCTTTACATACAGGTATGTACGACACACTGACGGAGGGTGTGGTAGGCACAGGGACAATTTCTACGTCTGAAGACATTTCGAAAAATGCTTGGATAGAAAAGATTCAGAGGGATATGGGCCAAATCTAGGTAATGGGACTAGCTCAGGTACACAACAAGACAGCTCAAAATCCATCAATAAATTCACGAATGCACCACTACCACAAGTAGGTTTTCTAACAACGACGCAAGGGAGATCAGAAGAGAGGTGAGGGACTCATGGCTTGGTGTCAGGACAACAACTATTTCTTCAACGTCAGCAAGACCAAGGAGCTGACTACAGACTTCTGGAGGAGGGGTGGAGCTCTCTCTCTCCCTGGTCCAGATAAATCAGTGCTGAGATGAAGACAGCTTTAAATTCCTAGGGGGTAATCATCTCCAGTGACCTGTCCTGGTCCACCACGTCAATACAATGGCCAAAAAAGTGCACCTATGCCTCTACTTGATGTCTCCTACATCTCTTAACAACTTCCACATGAGAACCACTGAAAGCATCCTGTTAAGGGACATCACTGTGCGGGACAGTAACTGCTCCGCTCATGACCACAAGAGACATGGCTAAGGCCATGACACACACCCTCCCTTCTCTCCACTGACCCCCTCTACACCTCCTGCTGGAAAAGCAGCCAACATATTAAAAGGCTCATCTCACCACCCCTCCCCCCATTAGGAAGATTGATGAGTGTCGGATCATGCATGTGACATTTTAAAATCTTGCAACTGTGGGGTCTGGGCCCAAAAAGGTGGTGCCCAAGTTCGACAGCGGCCTAGAGGGGTTTCAGACTCTGGGAAAGCAGAGGACTGGTGCAGGGCACCAGAAAACCAGGTGTCCGACCCACTTCCCCCCCCCCCCCACCCATTTGGCAAGGAGAAGTAGAAGAGATGACCCACAGGACAATGACCAAGGCAGCGGACCAGCAAGGGGCTCCAAGTCTGAAGAACACACAGGTTGTTGATAAAATCAAGGTGAGGAACCCATGCTAACTGTGCACTGCTGGAGACTGGCTGAAGGGGTGCCAGGTATCGTAACCAAGATGTGAGAGGGTGCTGAGGGCTTCCAGATCATGTCAGAGGGTAGGATCTGAAGTTCGGGTTGCTGTTGGTTTGTACTGTATGGCTGGGAAGCTCCATGGACACTCAATAACTCGGGGGTGGGGGGGGGGGGCGGAGAAATTTTCTTTTTCTTTTTCTCTGATGGCAAGGAGAACCAGGCAATTTCTGATAATGGCAAATCTTTGTCGGCCTTTCAGTAGTCTAAAGGACATTTTGTGAAATATTGCATTTTCTGTTTTATTACATGACAATAAAAAAAGACGAATCATGCACCTCCAGCTTCGAGGACAGACCCAATTGTCATCAGATTCCTTAATGAACCCCAAACTAGTAAAATTAAGTTACCCTTGCTCCATAACAATTGATCTCTCTCTCTGCACTGCATCTGACTTGCTGTACTATGTATGAGCGGTTTACTGCTCTGTTCATAAAACAACTTCTATCACTGCATTTACAATACATGTAAGCTTGAATTTTAACTCGGTCAGCATGGACTAGTTGAGCCAAAGGAGCGGTTTCCGTGCTGGACATCTCCCTAGTGACTACACCTGCAGGGAATGGGCTCTGTGGCAGGTTCTGTCAGTAGTTGGAGCTGCAGTATTGGGTTTACTCCCTGTGGCGTGTACAGGGGTAAGTAGAAAAAGGAAAATTAGACAAATGGAGGTGTGACAAAAGGGATAGTACAGTGGGAGGGCTGTAGACATATGGATCGTTGGGGTCCCAAATGGGTCAGCTGGGCTTATACAAGAAAAATAGGCTTCAGCTGAATTGGAAAGGGACTGATATCCTTGGAGGGAGGTGTGTTCATGCTTCTCACAAGGATGTAAACCAGTGGTTCTAAACCCTTTTATCCCCCCCAACTCACATACCACCTTAACTAATCCCTTACTAACCACAAAGCAACTATGGCATCCAATACCATTGGTGCTCTGTGGTTAGTAAGGGATTACTTAAGGTGGTAAGTGTATAGAAAAGGGTTGAGAACCATTGATTTACACAGGAGGGTGAGAAGCCCTGAAGCAGTACAGTAGTTGGAAAGATTGATGCTGAGGATAAATAAAGCAAGTCTGTTGGGAAGAGCAGACAAAAAAAAAGTTGTGGATCATGGGAGGGTTGACAACTCAACCACAAAGAACCTCACAAATGGATGGTCAGAAGATTCTGGAATGAGCTGTCAGCAGAGGTGGGGGATGCAGGTTCAATTGCAATATTTCAGAGAAGATTGGGCAGGTACATGATGGGAGGGGTTTGGAGGGCTATGGTCTGGGTGTAGGTCGATTAGAATGGATGGAAAGTAGCTTGGCGAAGACTAGATGGGCCACATGGACTGTTCCTGCTGCATTGTGGTTGTATATGGCTGCTTGGATTAAGTTAGAGCACAGAAATGTGATCGGAATTAATCAAGATTGAAGGAGTTGCAGGACTGGCAACCTAATGTTCCAGGGTAGAGAAACTTCAAGTGTGACAGAACAGAATGTACAAGTGCTGCTGGGGGTGGGGGGTGGAAATCAGGGAGAACCACAGTAGCAGTTCAGATGGATATTCCAGAGGGATCAACCAATGCAGCCATTCAGATAGATCTAAGGAATAATAGAGGGGTAATCACTTTGCTGGAGTTATACCATCGGCCTCTCAATTGTCAGCAGAAGTTAGAGGAATGGATGTGTAAGCAAATTGCAAAAATGTGCAAGAGCAATAGGGTTATAGTAACTTTCTCAACACGGGATCCCCAGGCTATGCAAGGACTTTAACAGAAATCTGACTTTATGCAAATTTTCCCATACATTTTTAAAGCATTTTTCGAGACAGGAAAGTTAAGTGACGGAAGTACAATCATCTTCCAAGACATTTCTAGAAGTCTATTAAGACCAAAGGGGTAATATATTTGTGGAGCCAGGGAAGGTAGCAAGATACTAAATGAATTTTTCTCATCTTTATGTTTTATTAGGAAAGTGGAGGTGTTAGACATCTTGGGATGAATAAAGAGGTTTTTATGCACAAAAGCCATGTAATCCCCTGCTCACGTTACAAAAAAAAAAGGCAAAGTTGCCTTTTGTGCAGAGGATGGAAAAGGCAGATCGTGGGTCCCTTTATGCAGAGATTCCCAAACCAGCTTCTGAAAGTGAAGGAGGCGAGGCGTGTACTGCAGTAGCGCCACCCGCTACCTGGACATGGAACGTACGTACTGGAAAGGGAAAGGCCCCACACACAACAATGCTGACAGAGGAGCAGGTACGAGCGCTAGTGGAGATCTGTTCAAGCAGTCTTAGAACTCAGGCAGATCTTCTGCACATCGTAATCTCCTTTTTCGCAGATGGGTACTTTAAAATTCGCGGTCTTGGGTCGTGGGCTGACGACATCATCAGCTCTCACCCTTTCAGCAGCAGTCCTTTTACACAGAAGGTGGAGCAACTTCACTCCACCTCTGACACTTCCACCCTTGGCAGAGGAAACCTGGATCTCATTAGACTTGCCATTCTACCTTTGGACCTTTTATGCAGGTAAGTGAAGCATTTTAAAGGCAGAGGAAACCTGTCTTTATAATTCGCTAAATTTCACTATAAAAGGGCCTTAGGAGTCGTAGAATACTGTGGGAGGTAAAGGCAAAGATAGGTGTGGGTGTGGTGGAGAACTTTGCATTTTAGTTAGCCACAGGTGAGGGACCAGAACACTGGAGGATAGCAAAAGTTGCATGATTTTAGAGCCAAGAATAAGCTGGGTAAGGCTATGTCAGTAAATAGGAAATTATTGAAGAAAACGTTAGGGGATAGAATTTCTGCGTATTTGGAAAGGCAGGGGCTCATTAAGGAAATGGCTTTATGAGGAGGAAATAATTTTGAGGAGGCAAGGTTGCAGACTTTGTCCACATGGAAACAAAGCATTCGATAAGGTCCTGCCTCGTGGATCAGCCCAGGTCAAGGAAAATGGGATCAAGGATCAGCCGGCTAATGATGATTGGAGGAAGAAGCACGTAGTGGAGGGGTTCTCTTCTGAGTGCATCAGCGACTAGTGATGTACCACCAGGGTCGGTGCAAGGGCATTTGTGATACAGATGGGCGATGCGAATGTGAATGTAGAAGGCATGATTAGTAAATTTGAGAATGAAGCTTTGCTACAGGAAAGATGTTGTCAAACTGGAGAAGGTGCAGAGAAGATTTACAAAGATGCTGCCAGAACTCGCCGGCCTGAGCTTCAGTAGGCTGGGGATTTATTCTTTGGAGCACACAGAGAGGTGTACAAAATCATAAGGGGGAATAGGTGAATGGGAGGAATATTTTGACCAGAGTAGGGGAAATCGGTAACCAGAGCAGGCAGGTGGGACCAGTGTAGATGGGATATTTTGGTTGGCGTGGATAGTTTGAGCCAAATTGCCTGTTTCCCTGTTGCATGGCTAAGACACAAAAATTGATACGATAAAGACTCTTCCAAGGGAATCAAGTGATGTGGGGAATGGGCAGAAAAATAGGGAACGTGAAGAGCTACTCTCAGCTTGCTGAATGAAGGAGCAGAGAAAAGGAGGACAGCTCGTATTTCGTTGTGATTGTGTCCACATTAGCAACATTTTCCAAGAACTCCACCAGAAAATTTCGATGCTACTACTCTTGTGCCATCAGAGGCTGGTTCTGCAAGTTTGGGAGAAGATCTGGGCCAAAGGTGGCTCCAGGAAGTTGGGACAATGGACACAGTCTGAAAATCCAAAGGCACAATCAACTCTGAGGCTAGTTCCCCAACATTGGCAGAACTCGTTTAACCTTGAAGATACCTTCAACTCTGAGGCGAGGCTGCAGCCAGTAATTAAGTTCTTTTTACCTGGATTCCAATTAGGATCCCCTTCTGTGGCATTTTGAAGCCAGTGGACAATATTGCCTTCAGGAATGCAGAATAAATATTTGGCCCAAAACATGCAACCTGTAAAAGAGAAGCAGACCAATCTTATTTTTTTACAAATAATAAAATATTAACTACCCGCGTGCTCGTGCGGAAATAAAACTGTTCTACTCAGTTAGTGGTAGAACGTTTGTCAGTGTCTGCGCTCACTCCGCTGAGGGTCCTGAGTACAGAGCCAGATTGACCCTCCAATTTAACGTCATTAAAAGCCACACTGCTGAAGGTGCTGTGCTTTGGAGAGACCTGGAAATGTGAATCATGGTTTGTGATGCAGCATACATTTCACAAAATATCAGCGTTTCTCCCAACATCCCACCCAATATCACTGAAGCCAGCTTCTCAGAGAGAATGTTTGCCTCAGAGTGTGGTAGGCTGTACATATCCACTAACAAATGCAACACCAAAATTAATTCATTTTTCATCACCTCTATTTCAAAGCCAACATGTAATAATAATCCCACCCACTCTCTTCCTTGTTCCCTGGGGTATCTTAAGGTAAACCTTAGGCACTGATATTCAGAGAAGTAGCTTACATTTCACGCATTCCAGTCACCTTGTTACCAGCGGCCTTGTGAGCTTTCTTTCACCTCTACTGTTTTCTTTTCCTAAAGAGCTTTCAGATGCAAAGGAAACCGAGAATCTATGTGTTTGGAAGAGATTTCAATAAAACTAGGGTAAGGGGTAGAGGATTTGGAGGAAGCTTTGTTAACCAAAGAGTGGAGTGGGGGAGTCTCTGGAAAACTCTGTGTGGAGAGTGGTAGAAGCAGGGTCTCTGACAGCATTGAGAAAGGTCAAGATGAGCACTTGAATCATGCAGGCATTGAAAGATGTGGACCAAGATGGGATTAATGGGGATGGGTGCCACCTGGTGGGCATGTACTTTGTGGGTGAATGGGCTATTTCCATGCCCTTTGATTTCATGACTATGAAAAGCACGCCTTGTTCTGGGTACCTCTCCAGTAGATGCCATCTCACAACGTAGGACGGGGTCTGCATCCCTCAGTCGAGGCCAGGAGAACATGGGAGCCTGCAAGTAGCCAAAACAACATTTAACTTTTCCACAACACTCACATCATTGCTTTCAAGATGATTAAACAGTAACAACCTGCTACAATTCCAATGAGGTAATTTGCTCTGAGCAAACTTGTCTTCACGATAGAGTGAGTATTTAACCTATAGAAGCCAGCCCCAAAATGAAACATCCACTGGCCAGGTACACATACAAATGACATGGCTAATATTGATCTGTTTGCAAAGGTGAAATGTTTACGGATCAAGTCTGCACTGTCCCGCGCTGTCTGTAAGTTTTTATGTTTTCCCCATGTCTGCGTGGGTTTTCTCCGGGGGCTCCGGTTTCCTCCCAGCATTCAAAAACATACCGAGGGTATAGTTTATCAGGGTGTTAATTGGGCGGCAAAGACTTGTAGGGCAGAATTGGCCTGTTACAGTGCTGTATGTTATTACAGCGCCAGTGACACAGGTTCAAATCCTGCACTGTCTGTAAGGAGTTTGTACTTTCTATGATTGCATGGGTTTCCTCTAGGTGCTCAGGCTTCCTCCAACATTCCAAAGACATTTGGGGTTGGTAGGTTAATTGGTCGCATGGACACAGCAGGCTCATCAGCTGGAAGGGCCTGTTGCTGTGCTGTATCTCTAAATTAAAATGAATTGAAGTTCCCATGCCGAGAGTATGTGTAATAGTCAGGCTGAACCCTGTGGAAATGCTGGAAACCTGTGACCATAGCTCATCACATTCCATTGCCCAGAGCTGATTCATATCTCAATTTGATGCAAAATATAATCCAGTTTATTTTGTTGGAAGTCAAATTCAGACAAAATGCCAATAATGTTGGCAGAGGGATTGCCCTTCTTTCCAGCAGGCTGTGCCTCTCCAGTTTTTTCCACCATGGCTCATTTTATTTTTAACCACCAAGACACCATTGGGCTCTGAACTGTACAGCAGGAGACCCATGTTAGAAGCATGGGTCTTCTCCAAGGAAGGTGGAGTGGGGGAGGGAATAACATAACAGAACAGTTTGGTTAAAACAAGATGTCATATATGCAAAATATCTTCATGCTAATATTCAATTGATAATATTCTGTACTATGGATCATGGAAACAAGACCACCATGACCCAGGTTGCTGCCAAAACAAATGCAATTAGGATCAAACCACTCACCAACTTGGTTCAGTGTGTATTTGTGTAACATTTATTGTCAGAAAAATTCAGAGTCCACCCAAGGCAGTCAACAGGCAGGCACAGCCCAAAGCAAATGGGAAGGATAATTAACATTTTGGACAAAGGTAGAAACAGAAAGGAGAAACAAGAGAAAGCGACAGGGATTTACAGAAGTAATAAGGCTAGTCTCATATAGATTAGTCAGGATTATTGCTGGGAATTTGCAGCAGCGACAACAATCAACATTGAAATTCCCGCCTTGTCTTGTCCACAGTTGACTTTTTAAAATCAGTAGTCTCGGAATGCAGAAGTCTCATTGTGCACTCTTCTGAGAGTGTGGGCTTCTATGAAGAGAGGGATTCATGAGCAACAGGTGGGTATTTCTACCTTTTTTTATGATTTCCTTTCTCTAAAATCAGGTATGGAAGATTGCAGTAGATTGTGTTTAGAAGGGAGTAAAGCTCCAGGCAGAATTAGAGTACTAAGGTTACAGGGTAATTCTTGGCACAAGAACTCAGCCTGAAATCAGGAAGACTTCCAGTGTCTCTGGCAACCATGTAGTGGGGCATACATCCAGCTCCACTGGAGTTGCAGATGGTTTCACTGTGAAGCATCCATGGTAGATGCTGAGGACGTGGTGGACAGCCCATTCAGCTGGTCTACCCAACATTAATGGCTATAGACTGAAAAGCAATGGGGAACACCAGGTAGAGCAGTAGGGACAGCAGGAAGTGCAGGCATCCCCTGTGGCCATTGGCCACTCAAACAGATATACTGTGTGGAAGAAGCAAGTCCAAACTGTGTGGAATATTGGTTGGGGGCTGACCTCCAAGAGTTTATGGCATCACAGCTGGTTCTGCTGCACGTGAGGAGGATGGGGTAATGAGGGGTGATGAGCAGTCCACAGTGATAGGGGTTTCAATTTTATAGGGAGTAGACAACACAGCTGAGGGTGCAAACACTGCTCTCAAATAGCATGCTGCATCCTGGTATGAGAATAAAGGATGTCTCAGAGCTGCCTCAGGTGATTCTAAAAAGGAGGGTAAGTAGCCAAAGGATGTGATTCTCAACAGTATTAACAACCCTGGTAAAAAGCAGGCTGAGATAATGGATTAAGAAACATAGTTTAGAACAGAATCTTTACGGTTATAAGCTCTGGATTTCTTCAAGTACCATGAGCAAGTAAGAGGAGGAAGAAGAGAGGTCGGATGACTGTCTGGCTAAAGGGGTAATATCGAGTCATTGAAATGTACAACACAGAATCGCCCTATGGGTCAACACATTCATGGCAATCTTTCAGCCCACCTACACTATCCCATTTGAGCTGCATCTCTCCATGAATTCATGTGGCCAATGGGCCTCTTTCTGTGTAGTATGTCTCTAAGTGGGGCCCTTCATGTTAACTAGCTGAATTTGATTGGATGTCACTGCAGATCCTGCGGTATCATGATCTCACTGCCCAGGAAGCAGGGATTCAAAAGCACCTTCAGAATAATAGTGCTTAGTATCAGTACTCTTCCACCAATTCCCAGATGTGTGCACGGTAATTGCTCTATTCCCATTGGAATAAGAAGTCACCTGACTGCCAACCCGATGAATAGAATATCCATTCTGTCCGATTCTGCACAGTCTGCTCCAGGGACTGTTACTAGTACCTTAATGCCCACATAATCTGTCGGTATGATGGGGTTCTCCAGCGATGGCAGACTTGTCTCATCCAAGCTCTCTCCAATCATCACTCGTGTAGCCACATTGATGAGGTCAACTCCAATGGTCTTTGATACAAAGGGACAGGACCTGGATGCCCGGAGGTTACATTCAATCACCTAGCAACAAACATGGAGGAAGAGTTAGAGGATGCTCTTGGTGAAGCTATTCAATGACAATAGTTACCTTCCAGGGATAGATAACCACTCGTGCACAACATTCCTAAATGGATAACCACTGATTACATAGAATTCTGAAATAGAGAACCACTCATGCACAGGATTCCCAAAGACTGGAGCCTAGGTGATGGTCAGACATTACCTCTGCTGAACAATAGCTGTCTGACTCCTTTCCTCATTTGAGTTTATCCCCAGTTGAGTATAGCAATGAAGGCAGCTGTGCAAACATTGTTTCATTAGGAGGAGCCAACCTCACAATGCGCCTCACTTGCACTTTAAGCTCCAGGATAAAAGCAGGAATTGCGGTTCCAAATCCAGACGGTGGAACACATATTCATGTCACAATCATAAATTCATCTTGAGACAGACATATTCTACTTTATTTCTATTTTAAGCTCTTGTACTTTGAACTTGATAAAAGGTCCTGACTTGAAACATTACACGGCCACTTTTCTCCACAATGCTTCCCGAATCCCTCTAGCTTCCCACAGTTTGCTTGAGATCCCACCATCTGCAGTTTGTGTTTCCATTTCTTCCTTCATACCCCTATTCTGCATATTCCTTAAATCTAGACTGATTCACTCAGGCAACAGACTAGTTCTTGCTGGTGCCAAGCTCATCAGGACTATCACAACGAAACTGGAGACACATGCTCTTATCCCTCCCAACCTTTGCTGTCTCCTCTGTCTTGACAACTTTATCAGATCTTCATCCATCTCAAATCCTGCCTTGTTGCTTAACCTTGTTGCTACAGCAACCCGTCAGGATTTGCACCAAAATGGATTTGTGGATGGAGCTGAAAGTTGTCAAAGGTTACAAGATGATATATATCAGGATGCAGAGTTGGGCAAAAAAGTGGCAGATGGATTTCAATCCAGATAAGTGTGAGGTGATGCATTTTGGAAGGACTAACTAGAAGGCTGAATTCCGGGTTCATGGTCAGTTACTTGAGAGTGTGGATACAAATCCTTCAAATCCCTCAAGGTTGATAGGATAATTAAGAAGGCCTATGGTATGCTGGGATTCATTTAATGTCGGATTGAATTCAGATGCTGCAGAGGAGATAGCATTGAAGGATGAGAGGAGACTTGATAGAGGACTACAAGATTATGACAGGCATAGATAGGGTGGACTGCCAGTGCCTGTTTCCCAGGGCAGGATCAGCAAACACCAGAGGACATATGTACAACACAGAGAGGTGTGGGTGCCTGGAATGCCTTGCTGGGAATGGTGGTGAAAGCTGAAACATTGGGGACATTTAATAGCCTCTTAGACAGACATATGGATGAAAGAAAAATAGAGAGTTATGGGGTAGGGTGGGTTTAGTACACAATCCTTTATCCGGAACCCTTGGGGGACAGTGTGTTCTGACTTTCGGATTTTTCTGGATTTCGGAAAGCTCACCCAAATTGGGCTGCCGTGTCCACCCCCACTCCCTTCCAGTCACCCAGCGATCTCCCCGACCGCCGGTCCCTCGGCCACCTCCCCCGACCGCCGGTCCCTCGGCCACCTCCCCCGACCGCCGGTCCCTCGGCCACCTCCCCCGACCGCCGGTCCCTCGGCCACCTCCCCCGACCGCCGGTCCCTCGGCCACCTCCCCCGACCGCCGGTCCCTCGGCCACCTCCCCCGACCGCCGGTCCCTCGGCCACCTCCCCCGACCGCCGGTCCCTCGGCCACCTCCCCCGACCGCCGGTCCCTCGGCCACCTCCCCCGACCGCCGGTCCCTCGGCCACCTCCCCCGACCGCCGGTCCCTCGGCCACCTCCCCCGACCGCCGGTCCCTCGGCCACCTCCCCCGACCGCCGGTCCCTCGGCCACCTCCCCCGACCGCCGGTCCCTCGGCCACCTCCCCCGACCGCCGGTCCCTCGGCCACCTCCCCCGACCGCCGGTCCCTCGGCCACCTCCCCCGACCGCCGGTCCCTCGGCCACCTCCCCCGACCGCCGGTCCCTCGGCCACCTCCCCCGACCGCCGGTCCCTCGGCCACCTCCCCCGACCGCCGGTCCCTCGGCCACCTCCCCCGACCGCCGGTCCCTCGGCCACCTCCCCCGACCGCCGGTCCCTCGGCCACCTCCCCCGACCGCCGGTCCCTCGGCCACCTCCCCCGACCGCCGGTCCCTCGGCCACCTCCCCCGACCGCCGGTCCCTCGGCCACCTCCCCCGACCGCCGGTCCCTCGGCCACCTCCCCCGACCGCCGGTCCCTCGGCCACCTCCCCCGACCGCCGGTCCCTCGGCCACCTCCCCCGACCGCCGGTCCCTCGGCCACCTCCCCCGACCGCCGGTCCCTCGGCCACCTCCCCCGACCGCCGGTCCCTCGGCCACCTCCCCCGACCGCCGGTCCCTCGGCCACCTCCCCCGACCGCCGGTCCCTCGGCCAGCTCACCCAACCACCGGTTCCTCAGCTGCCCGACTCTCACTGCTGCCTCTCTTCCCCACTTGCCGGATTTTAGAGCTTTTTGGATTTTAGATGTCCGGATAAAGGATCGTGTACCTGTACTTTTTTTTTAAAGTGAGAGATATAGAGAGTCAAAGGGCCTTGACTGTGTTGTATTGTTCTCTGTTCTAAGTCTATCTCCCGACTACTGTTTTCTACGGCTGCTTTGCAGAAGCCAGCATCTCTCGGATGGCTCAGTGCCAATATTTTGATTCTGCCAAGACTCGAGTTAAGTGGGAGCAAGATTAACCATCCACATCACTTCTTGTTTATTTTAGAACATAGGGCAACGTGGCATGGGAACAGGCCCATTCGTCCACAATGCCCAAATTAAACTCAAACTCTATTGCTTTTCATGATGCTTATCCCTCTATTCCTGGTGTACTTATGTGTCAATCTAGGTAATTTTCTTTCTGCTTCCTGCAATACCCCAGCAGCTTGTTCTGGGCACCTATTGCTCAGCAGAAAATAAACAAAACACCCCCACCCCCCACCACACATGTCCTCCAGTGTGGGACAAAATATTCTGACTGTCCATGCTTCTCCTGATTTTATAAACTTTTCTCAAATTATTTGTCAGCCTTCAACACTCCTGCAGAAACAACCCAGCTCTGTCCAAACTCTCCCCATAACTCATACTCTAATCCAGGAGCATCCTGGAAAATCTCTTCTTCATCTTCTTCAAAGCTTCTCTATCTTTTCCATAATAGGACACCAGATTTACTGCAAGCACAACCTAAGTGAAGCTTTATAATCGCTGTGACATGACGTCCTTACTTCTATACGCAAAGCCCTGACCAATGAAGGTAATTGTACCATATGCCCTCTTTACCACCTGATCGACTTTCAAGCACCCTCCGCACATTAGTGCTTTAAAAAGCCCTCCCATGAATTGTATACATTCCCCTTTCATATGACCTCCCAAACCCTCACACTTGTCCAGATTAAACCCCATCTGCCATTTCTCTGCCCATGTCTGTAACTGATCCATTCTATGATAACCCTCTACACTGTCCACAATTCCACCAAACTTTGTAGCATCTGCAAATTTACTAACCCACTCACCTACTTTTTCATCCAAGTCATTTATGTATATTGCAAACAACACGGATCCCTGCACAAACCCATTGCTTTTCCCCCTACCCATCACTTCTCAGCATCTTTCTCTTCTATTCTCCCACCTGAATCCACCTATTAACACTTACCTGTGCTCCTCCCCTTCCCCTCCTCTTCTCTCCCACACCCCACCACCTTTTTTATTCAGGTGTTTGCTGGTTTCTTTTCTGGCAAAGGGCCCAGGCTAATGGGTGCTGCTTAACCTGCTAAGTTTCTCCAGCACATTTGTGTGTTGCAAGAGGCTGAGTTTTCTGCTTCTAGACAAATTATCAAAATTAAATGAGCAAGGCTAGCACAAGATTAGAATGGATCACTGACTTTTAGTCAGCGCAGTGAACCTGATTCACTGTCACGTTGTTAAGGGAGATGGTCCCAGAGATCAGGCTCGGTGCTAACTGACTATTCGTGCAGAGCCAGGCATTCAGTACTATCAGCCACACTGCCAGACTTGTTTCCTTCCAGACTTTCCCGTCTCTCAGGACAGCCCTTGTTCCTTTCCCATTGCGCTTTCCCCAATACTCCAAACATGCAGCGGACTAACTCACCATCACATCGTTTCCCTTCACAAGAAACTGAACATTGAATGGACCAGATATTTCAAATGCTTGGGATATCTTCCTGGTCGCAATTTTCACCTGAAAAAGAACACAATTACTGATAATCCTTGGGAACTTGAGCATTCACAAGAGTTGAGAGATTAACGTCCCCAGATGATTGAAGTACGCCAGGTGTGCCAAATCAGAGAGTGGATGTTGCCTGGGAAAGTCCATTCACAAGAGTCCTGGCCTACAATCAGCAGCCACTGCAGCCTTTCTGCTTCCCGTTCGCTACTTGTCCTCGACTTTGACTCAGCATTCTGCATGAGGACAGGTGCTGAGCGCTAATCACATAGGGATTACAGGGATGAAGTGTGGGGAGAAGGAACTTTCTCATGGGTCGTACGGAACACATGGGGATACCACCTGCATAAGACACAGCAAGATTTTTCTAGCTTTTTTCAGTCCTGTTCTAGAATTGACATAATTTCCACATTTCCTACAGTCCAACTGTAGGTGGACAATGTTTTAATTTTTAATTTAGACATACAGCACAGTAACAGGCCATTTTGGCCCATGAGTCTGTGCTGCCCAATTAACCTACACTCCCGGTACATACTTGTGGGCCTGTTCGTGTGCAGTACGTCTAAATTAAAATTTAAAAGTTGGCCACCCTTGTTTTAGACTAATCGTTGAGAAAATAAGTGAAAAAAAAAGTTTTTTTAATTGGGGAGGGAGTGGGAGGGGGAAGATAGGGAGAGAGGAAGCAAGAGAGATCATGGTGTCCGATCGTGCACCAGCCCTCTGTCCATCTGTGTACTGCCCCCTCCCATCTGTTTGTGCACCGCGTTTCTTCCCCCCCCCCCCCCCCATTGGTCTGTAACCATCACCCCCATCAGTCTGTGCACTGTATCCTCCGTCCATCTATTCAGCATGCCCATAAGATACAGAAGCAGAAATAGATTATTCAGGCCATCGAGTCTGTCCCACCATTTAAGCATGAGCTGATCCACTTTCCCACTCAGCACCAATGCCCGGCCTTCTTCCCCATAACCTTTAATGGCCTGGCTGATCAAGAACCTATCAATCTCTGCCTTAAATACACACAATGACCTGGCCTGCACAACTGCTTGTGGCAACAAATCACACAGATTTATCACCTTCTGGCTGAAGAAATTCCTCTGCATGCCTGTTCTAAGCGGGCACCCTTCAATCCTGAAGTTGTGCCCTCCTGACCTTGACTCTCCCACCATGGGAAATGACTTTTCTACATCTAGTCTGTCCATGCCTTTCAACATTCGAAATGTTTCAATGAGATCCCCCACATTTTTCTAAGAGCTGTCAAATTCTCCTCATATGATAATCCTTTCAACTTGGAATCCTTGTGAACCTCTCTGAATCCTCTCCAATGTTAGCACACCCTTTCTTAAATGAGGAGCCCAAAACGGATCACAATACTCCAAGTGAGGTCTCACCTGTATCCTACAAAGTCTCAACATCACATCCTGCTCTTATATTCCATTTTTCTTGAAATGAACACGAGCATTGCATTTGCCTTCTTCAGCAATGACTCAACCCGCAAGTTTATCTTCAGGGTAAACTGCATGAGGACTCCCAGGACCCTTTGCATCTGGGCATTTTTTAAAAAAATAGACTGCCCATGAATTTATTCTATCACTTTCCAACATTGTATTTCATTTGCCACTTATTTGCCCTTTGTCCTAATCTAAGTCCTTTCGCAGGCTCCCTGTTTCCTCAACACTACCTACTCCTCCACCTATCTTCATATCATCTGCAAACTTGGCCACAAAGCCATTCATTCCATAATCTAAATCAATGTTATACAAGGTAAAAAGAATCAGCCCCAACACTGACCCCTGTGACACCATCCTGTGCAGGACCACCAGTCCTTGGAACATCCCACCTTCATCCTTCCAACTCTCCTCCAAGTCTGGTCACAGATGCTGGTCCAGCCACAATGCTGATCTTTGCTCATCCTGCTCCTCCGCTTTAGGCCCACCTCCCTCAGCTCCAATCCAAATGCTGTTTGAACTGTGCGTGATCCAGTGAGAAGTGTGCACTGCTTCCTTACCTTCTCCAAGGCTCCCTGGCTGATGGTCTGGGTTGGGAGGATGAGTGTGGCATCCCCAGAATGAACACCAGCATCTTCCACATGCTCTGTGATGGCATGGGCCAGTACCTGGTGGGGAAAGAGAGAGCACCGTCAGCCACCCAGTATCAGCAGGAAAACTGTAGGCATGTGGGTGCCTAG
Source organism: Narcine bancroftii (assembly GCF_036971445.1). NCBI lineage: Eukaryota > Metazoa > Chordata > Chondrichthyes > Torpediniformes > Narcinidae > Narcine > Narcine bancroftii. Next base: position 223,752,389 of record NC_091472.1, on the reverse strand, counting down.
GCTCGCAGCTATGCCCACTCACCTGCTGAAGGCAACACCACACAACCACAGAGAAGTACAGGACATGTCATCTCTCAATCTGTAGCACTTAAATTAAGTCATCATTTAGGACACAGAAAATGACAAAGCTCTTCACAGACAGTTAAAGTCTCCATTCCTAAATGGACAGCTTGGCTGCCAAACTCTCAAACACAAAATGAGTTGTCTTTTTTGGAAAATGTGAGACAAAACTCCAGGTCAACTTCATCTGATCTTCACATTTATGCAAGCACAGTTCAAGGATGAAAGCACAAATTTAAGCATGTTGTGCAACCCATATATTCCTTTAAAAAAATAACCAAACCCTCCCTACTCCATAACCCTCTATTTTTCTTCCACCCATGTGCCTGTTTAAGAGTCTATTAAATGCCCCTAATGTTTCAGCCTCCAACACCATCCATGGCAAGGCATTCCAGGCACCCACAACCCTCTGTATAAAAAACGTACCCCTGATATCAGCCCTAAACGTCCCTTCCTTCACTTTGTACACATGTCCTCTGGTGTTTGCTATTCCTGCCCTGGGAAACAGGCACTGACTGTCCACCCTATCAATGCCTCTCATAATCTTGTAGACCTCTATTAAGTCTCCTCACACAAGACTTATTTTCCAATCCTGCCAACATCCTGGTAAATCTCCTCTGCACCCTCTCCATAGCTTCCACATCCTTTGTATAATGAGGTGACCAGAACTGAACACAATGTTCTAACTGTGGTCTCACCAGAGATTTGTCGAGTTGCAACATGACCTCTCTACTCTTCAGATTTTAGATTTATTGTCAGAGTACATATACGACATCACATACAACCCTGAGATTCCTTTATCCTGTAGGCAAGGCAGAATTACCACTAATTGGTAGTGCAAAAATAAACTGTACACAGCATAAACATACAAACAAATAAAAGAACTGTAAACCGATAATGAATATAAACAAAACAACAGTGCAATACAGAGAGAATAAAAAGAAAATCAATAAAGTGCACAAGTAAGTCCTTAAATGAGTCCCTGATTGAGTTTGTTGTTGAGGAGTCGATGGTGGAGGGGAGGAAGCTGTTCCTGAACCTGGTGGGGCGAGTCTTGTGTCACGTAAACCTCTTTCCTGATGGCAGCAGCAAGAACAGAGCATGTGTTGGGTGTTGAGGGTCTTTGATGACTGCTTCCCTCCAACGACAGCGTTCCCTGTAGGGAATAGTGAGGAGGGTTTTGCCTATGATGTCTTGGGATGTGTCCACTTCCTTTTGGAGGGCTTTGTGCTCAGAGGTATTGGTCTTTCCATACCAGACCATGATGCAGCCGATCCACACCACTGTAGAAATTTGCCAGGGTTTCTGATGTTATACCAAATCTCCAGAAACTCTTGAGGAAGTCGAGGCACTGACCTGCTTTCTCATGATGTCATTCGTGTGCTGGATCCAGGAAAGATCTTCTGAGATAGTGAGTCCCGAGAACTTAAATGTGCTCACCCTCTCCTCCTCTGATCTCCCAATGATCACTGGATTGTATTCCTCTGGGTTTCCTTTCTTGAAGTCAACTGTCAGCTCCTTAGTTTTGGTAACATTGAGTGCAAGGTTGTTGTTGTTGTTGCACCATTCAGTCAAGTTTTCAAGCTCCCTCCTGTATGCTGAATCATCCCCTTCCTTTATACAACCCACTACCGTGGTATTGTCGGCAAATTTGTAGATGGTGTTATTGTCGTACTGAGCCACACAGTAGCAGGTGTAAAGTGAGTAGAGCAAGGGACTAAGAACGCAGCCCTGAGGTGCTCCAGTACTGATGGGAGATTGTGGAGGAGAGGTTCTTACCAATCCTCACTGATTGTGGTCTGGAGCTGAGGAAATCCATGATCCAATTACACAGTGGGGTGTTAAACCCCAGGTCTTGGAGTTTGCTGATGGGTTTTGAGGGGATAATGGTATTAAATGCAGAACTGTAGTCGATAAAGAGCATCCTGATGTATCCATCCTTGCTGTCCAGTTGTTCTAGGGCTTTGCATAGAACCAGTTGCAATGATAGGCAAACTGGATTGCATCCATGTCACTACTCAGCCAGGAGCTGATCTGCTTCATCACCAGCCTTTCAAAACACTTTTTCTCTGTTGATGTAAGTGCTACTGACAAGTGCTATTAAGGCAGGTTACTTCTTGGGCACTGGTATGATTGATGCCTGTTTGAAACAGGTGGGTACTATGCCCTGCTGGAGTGAGATTTTGAAGATGTCAGTGAACAGATTGTTAAGTTGGTCAGCACAGATTTTTAGTGCTCGGCCAGGTACTCTACCCGGGCAGGATGCTTTCCTCGGATTCACTCTTTTGAAGGCAGGACTTGGGTTTGGATTTGGACCCAAGATCCCTCTGTTCATCCACAATTTTCTTTCTTTTTCAATATTTTTATTGAAATTGAAGTTCCAAATTGAAAAATACACAGTACATAAGAATGAATATTAAAAGTAAAAAAATAATACATTATACTTAGATCATACCAGTTCATCCAAGGTTCCCTCCATTCTCAATTAAACAAACTATATTACAGTAATATTTTATTATTTAAAAAAAAGATCTAAACCCACTCGCAAAAACGAAGCTGTTTGGCAAGGAGAGGAAAAAACATTCTTAATCAAAGTAATAAATGACCTTATTAGTCAACATTTCTGCATTCATATCAAATCAGAGATTCTGAAAATAATTCATAAAACGGTCCCCACAGTTTTTGGAAATTTAAATTTAAATCAGAAATTGAGCATCTAATCTTCTCTAAATTTAAACATGACATGACATCACGTAACCTTGAGCGTGGTGAGAAGGGAAATAATAGAAAATTTTATAAAAGAATTAGATTCCAAAGAGACCCATATTGGACAGTCTTCATGTAAGATTTTGTATGTTGACTGCCCATTAATAGAACCTAAACTTTGGTAGGGCTAAACCTCTATTCGTTTTAGATTTTTGTACATGGACTTTGTTTAGGCGAGAATGTTTATTCTTCCATATACAAGTAGATAAGATTGAGTCAAGGGAATAAAAAAATAGTCTTGGGAATAAAAATGGGCAAAGCCTGAAAAAGGTATAAAAATTTAGGTAATATATTCATTTTAATAGAGTTGATTCGGCCAACCACCGATTTAAAAAAAAAGGATGACCAATTTGTTTGATTAAATTGATTAAAGTGAGAAAATTTTCTTGAATAAGTTTTTAGAGCTTTTAAGTTATTGTTACACCCAAATAGGCAAATTGATTTCTTACAATTTTAAAGGGAAAGTTAGTATTTATCAGTGCCAAATTATTCAAAGAAATAAGTTCACTCCTATATAGATTTACCTTATAACCTGAAAATTGACTAAAATTAGAAATTAAAGAAAGCATTGAAAGGCAATGAAGTCTTAGAGCAATAAATCATCAACATAAAGACAAACTTTGTCAGCAGACAAATACCAGTATTATCATTAGATTCTTGAAAAGTGATAGCTAGAGGTTCTAAAGCCAGGTGAAAAAGCAATGGACTTGAAGGGCATCCTTGTCTAGTTCCACATTGGTCAGCTCAGAATTTTAGTACTCAGCCAGGTATTTCATCACGGCTGGATACTTTCCTTGGATTCTCTCTCCTGAGCGCACATCATCCTTAGATACAGTCAGGATGGGATCATCAGGGGACGTGGGAATTGGGAGGGGTGGTTCTTGAATTCAATTCCTCTATTAATGAAGTCCAGAATCCCATAGACCTTCTTAAATATCCTATCAACCTGTGTGGTGACCTTGAAGGATATGTGGATTTGGACCCCAAGATCCCTCTGTTCATCCACTCTAACTGACCATAAACCCTGTATCCAGCCTTCTGGTTTGCCCTTCCAAAATGCATCACCTCACACTTATCCAAACTGAACTCCATCTACCACTTCTCCACCCACCTCTGCTCTCAACACATCAGCTGGCAGCTTATTCCACACTCCCACCACCCTGTGTGAAGAAATTCACCCTAATTTTCTCCCCTAAGCATCTCCCCTTTGACCCTTAACCCATGTCCTTTGGTTTGTATCTCACCTAACCTCACTGGGAAAAGTCTTCTTATATTTACTCTATTTAGACTCATCATAATTTTAAATCTCCCCTCCTTCTATGCTCCAGGGAATAAAGCCCTAACCTGTCTAACCTTTCTTTGTATCTTAGTTCCTCATCCTAGAAAATCTCTGTACCCTTTCAATCTTATTGATATCTTTCCTGCAGTTAGGTGACCAAAACTGCACACAATTCTCCAAATTTGGCTTCACCAATGTCTTCTACAACTTCATTACAATATCCCAACTCCTTTATTCATACTTTGATTTCTGAACCCTATCCAGCTGTGATATCGCTTTCAGGAAATTATGCATCTATATTCCCAGATCCCTGTGTTTGACTGCTGCTATTTCTATATTCAGGCATGTGAGTGAGGTTAACAAAAAAGGAAAAGGGCAGAGCGCTTGCGCAAGTCGTACAGCGGGACAGCGCCCCTCATTTGGAAATGTCTTGAAAATTTACACACAAAATTACCAGTTTCAAGCCATTTTAAAAAAAGTAGTCATTTTAAACAAAATCAATAGGTTTTTTTTATAAACAGTGAGCACAGTATCTCAGACAGGCACAACAGAAAGCCTGTACCAGTAGTGCCCTACCATTGACCATCTATGGCCTACCTTGGTTTGTCCCTCCAAAATGCAACACCTCACTCTTGTCTGCATTAAATTCCATCTGCCAATATGCAACCCATTTTTCCACTTGGTCCAGATCCCTCAGCAAGGTTTAAAAGTCTTCCTTACTGTCCACTATATCTCCAATCTTTGTGGATTTTCTGTCATTTCATCTGGCATCTTCTTCCTTATGCCCACCAGCCTCTCTGAGAAAAAGCTGATCCTCAGGTGCCTTTTTGATTGTCCATCTGAGACCTTCCAGTTTTACATTCCCCTATACTTTAATGGACTCACTTCCACTAACTATAATCAATAGCTTATGTCAGGACACAGAGTGATCTGGATTGCTTTAGTACAGGGCTTAAGACATTACCCAATCTGGCCTGCAGCTCAGAGCAAGACACAACCCAATCTAACCTGTAGCTTAGAGCAAGACACAACCCATTCTGTCCTGTTGTTCAGTGCAAGACACAACCCAATCTGTTCTGTTGTTCAGTGCAAGACACAACCTAATCTGGCTTTAAACAGACACAATCTAATCTGCCTGGAGTTTAGGACAAAACATGATGTTATCTTGTTTGTTAATAAGGCATTGTGGTGAACCGCGCCACTCCATTAACAAACTGGCATCCGTAGTTGCGGGCCCCTGCAGGATCAGGAGTTCCTGGTGGCCGGGGGGGCACAAGGAACTCTGGGAAACATGCGACTTCAGAGGTCAGGTGATTGTGATGGCACACCAACAATAATTATTTAAACTCCTGCAAAGATCCCATTAAACAGTTGAGGTGATTCAGCTCACAGACAACTTCTGTTGTGTTTTATACACTGCATCCCTCACTACAGCATCATGTTTAATTTGATCCACAACTGCTCAGCAAATGAAAGAGCACATACCTGCAAGTACATTGGGGAAAAAGATCGATAAGGGACTGTCAGCACAACCAGGTAGTGTCCATCTCAGGCAGGAGAGAGTCTAACCATCTACTGAGACCAACGGTTCTCCACCTTTTTCTTTCCACTCACATACCACTTTAAGCAATCCCTGTGCTATCGGTGCTCTGTGGTTGGTAAGGGATTGCTTAAGGTGGTGTGTGGGTGGGAAGGGAAGGTTGAGAATCACTGCTCTAGATCCAATTGTTTACTGAAATATTTTGCTCCAAACAGGACACATCAACCATACACTGAACACTGAACCATTACAGCTCCACAGATTACATTGATCAGAGAGCTCAAAAGGTTTATCACTGATATACTCAGTATCTTTCTTACCTTCCCATTCTTTGAAACGGCATCAACTTCAACCTCTCGTGCTCCTTGGACAAATTTTGTGATGACAACTGGATGTTCCTACAAGAAACAACAGCGTGATCAGCACTCAATCTGACAGCAGATTCTCCAACAGGCAGCCTGTACCAGTAGTGCCTTGTTGTTCGTACCAAGTCCAGACTCCTCCTCCTCCAGTCCAGCTTCTCAAGCACCCACTGCCTTCACTCCCTCAGCCATATGCAAGCCCAAAGGGTGAGGGTCAGCAGGAATGTCCCACTCAGCACAGTTAACAAGCAAGTAGTGGGGACAAGGCCTCTGCAGCAACGGAAAACCATGGCCACTATCAGTTGTCACTACAGATTCTTCCTGGGCAGGAGTTGACAGTACTGGATGGGAGAAAGTGATATTTGCACATTTCTTTCCTGCCCTCAAACACACTTGAGACCCCCTCCCCCCCAACACCACCACCACTGTCAGGTGACTTAGTTGTGGAATGCCCTGATCCCTGACCTGGGGAAGCTTGGTAACTAAATAATATTTTAGAATATTATTTCAGAATTGCTGGGCCAAGGAAGGGGCGATCACCTCATTCAGAAGCATCTGGTATACCCTCTGTAAGGCTTGTTCACCAAGGAAAAGAAAATCACCTGAAGGATCTGGAATGCAGCAGGTTTTAGCTGGAATGTTTGGACTAGTGAAGGCAAATAAACAAAGTTTTCATAAACGCCTAGACAACATTCAAGCACAAATTAATAAAATAGCAAGAGACATGTGTGCCTCTAAAATGGCAGGCAAAGGTCCTCTCCAACAATGGAGAGTATAACCATCCAGTCTAGATGTTTATGGCATGACCCAAGCCCAATTCCCATCATCAACATCCTGGCTGAAGCCCATCAGGATCAGCCACATGAGCAGGTCTGTAACATTGTGACTCACTACCTTCAAGTCTTTCCACAAGTGACTTGCCTGGACGAGTGCAGCTCAAATAGCTTTATAAACATTGATGACCATGTAGGACAGCCACCAGATCAGTGCGAGATCTACCACCCTCAGCATTCATATCCCCACCACTGGTGCATGATGGCTGCAGGGTATGCAATCTACAAAACTTGCCACCCTGTTCCAACAGCATCTCCCAAATATGGCACCAAGATAAGCCTGGGGCAGCAACACAAGGGGATACGACCCAGCAAGTAACACATTGCTTCACCCCCAAACCTGCTACTTTGCTTCCCACGTACCTCCTGCTCACCGGGACCTTTTCCCTTGGATCAAGCATTCCCTGGAGCCTCCACCGCTCCCCACTGTAGATTCCAGACCTACAGGAAGCCAATTGATTGCTCCCTATTGAGTAATTTGGTTTGACAAAACAGAATTAGACATCTGTTCCTGCCAGCTGCAGAGAGGGAATCATTTCACAGTTAAAGTGATTTGGTATAGGGTCTTGGTGAGGCCACACCAGATTCAAGATTCTTTTATTGTACAGAACATATAATATTGCATGACATTGCCTTCAGACTGCCATTCATGTTGCCTGGCGCCCCTTACAGTTCAAGAGAAAGAAAAGCAAAAGAAAGCCCTTTCAGAGTCACGGAGTGTCTGTGGATTCACCTCCAGTGCTCCCGGAGCCTCTGCAACCATGTAGACTCTTGTATGATCCATCGGCAACCTGAGCTCCAGCACGATTATTATAATTTTTTACTTTTCACACTGTGAACCATATCAACCAAAATATGTAAAAACGTTTCTCATTAAATTTACACAGTGGCATTTTCTCCCTTCCCCCCCCACCCCCTCCAAAACCCATAAATATTCAACATATACAATACAGTAAAACCATAAAACAATATCTTCACACAAAGAAAAATAAACAAGAAAATCCGTCATCTATTTGTTACACAATGAATCTAGTTTTGTCTTCTTATCATTTTCATTTTAGGTGACTGAGTTCCTAGGCAAGCTCTCTCTCTGTTATCTTCCATGTATAGTTCCCAAGTTTGTTCAAACAATGTGACTTTATTTTTTAAATTATATGTTATTTTTTCCAATGGAATACATTTATTCATTTCCATGTACCATTGCTGTATTCTCAGGCTCTCTTCCATTTTCCAAGTTAACATTATACATATTTTTGCTACTGCTAAGGCTATCATGAATTTTTTTTTGTGCTTTATCCAATTTGAGGCCTAATTCTTTACTTCTTATGTTACTTAAAAGAAAGATCTCTAGAATTTTTGGTATGTTATTATTTGTAATTTTATTTAATATCTGATTTAGTTCTTCCGAAAACATATTCAGTTTCGTACATACCCAAATTGCATGTACTGTTGTTCCCATTTCCTTCTTACAGCGAAAACACCTATCCGATAATGTTGAATCCCATTCTTTTAATTTTTGAGGAGTGATATATACCCTGTGTAACCAATTATACTGTATCATGTGTAACCTTGTGTTTATTATATTCTTCATAGTTACAGAACATAACTTTTCCCATGTTTCATTTTTTATCTTTATGTTTAAATCCTTTTCCCACTTCTGTTTAGGTTTATAGTTTATTTCATCATTTTCCTTATCTTGCAGCTTAATGTACAAATTTGTTATAAATCTTTTAATTATCACTGTGTCTGTAATCAGATATTCAAAGCTGCTTCCTTCAGGTAATCTCAAGCTGTTTCCCAATTTATCCTTTAAATAAGTTTTCAATTGATGATATGCAAACATTGTACCATGAGTTATTCCATATTTGTCCTTCAAGTGTTCAAATGTTAATAAATTATTTCCCAAAAAACAATTTTCTATTCTTTTGATTCCTTTTCTTTCCCATTCTCTAAAGGAAAGGTTATCTGTTGTAAAAGGGATTAGAGGATTTTGCGTCAATAATAATTTTGGTATTTGGTAATTCGTTTTTTTCCTTTCTAAGTGGATCTTCTTCCTTGTATTAAGTAAATGATGCAATACAATTCCTTGTATTAAGTAAATGATGCAATTACCCCCTCACTGGTCCGCTGCCATGATATCTAGTTCTATCTTTGTCCAGTCTGGTTTTTCCCTTGTCTAGTAAAAATCTGATAAATACCTTAATTGAGCGGCTCTATAATAATTTTTAAAGTTTGGTAACTGCAAACCACCTTGGTTATACCTTTCTGTTAATTTATCTAACGCTACCCTCAGTTTCCTCCCTTTCCACAAGAATTTCCTTACTATTCTCTTCAGTTCATTAAAAAAAAAATTCTGTTAAAGGAATTGGTAACATTTGAAATAAGTATTGTATCCTTGGGAACACATTCATTTTAAAGCAGTTTACCCTCCCTATCAACGTTAGCAGTAATTCTTTCCAATGTTCTAAGTCTTCCTGTAATTTCTTTATTCTTCTTTCTTCTTTGGCTTGGCTTTGCGGACGAAGATTTATGGAGGGGGTAAAAGTCCACGTCAGCTGCAGGCTCGTTTGTGGCTGACAAGTCCGATGCGGGACAGGCAGACACGGTTGCAGCGGTTGCAGGGGAAAATTGGTTGGTTGGGGTTGGTTGTTGGGTTTTTCCTCCTTTGCCTTTTGTCAGTGAGGTGGGCTCTGCGGTCTTCTTCAAAGGAGGTTGCTGCCCGCCAAACTGTGAGGCGCCAAGATGCACGGTTTGAGGCGTTATCAGCCCACTGGCGGTGGTCAATGTGGCAGGCACCAAGAGATTTCTTTAGGCAGTCCTTGTACCTTTTCTTTGGTGCACCTCTGTCACAGTGGCCAGTGGCGAGCTCGCCATATAACACGATCTTGGGAAGGCAATGGTCCTCCATTCTGGAGACGTGACCCATCCAGCGCAGCTGGATCTTCAGCAGCGTGGACTCGATGCTGTCGACCTCTGCCATCTCGAGTACTTCGACGTTAGGGATGAAAGCGCTCCAATGGATGTTGAGGATGGAGCGGAGACAACGCTGGTGGAAGCGTTCTAGGAGCCGTAGGTGGTGCCGGTAGAGGACCCATGATTCGGAGCCGAACAGGAATGTGGGTATGACAACGGCTCTGTATACGCTTATCTTTGTGAGGTTTTTCAGTTGGTTGTTTTTCCAGACTCTTTTGTGTAGTCTTCCAAAGGCGCTATTTGCCTTGGCGAGTCTGTTGTCTATCTCATTGTCGATCCTTGCATCTGATGAAATGGTGCAGCAGAGATAGGTAAACTGGTTGACCGTTTTGAGTTTTGTGTGCCCGATGGAGATGTGGGGGGGCTGGTAGTCATGGTGGGGAGCTGGCTGATGGAGGACCTCAGTTTTCTTCAGGCTGACTTCCAGGCCAAACATTTTGGCAGTTTCCGCAAAGCAGGACGACTGATAATTTAGTTTGTACAAGTGGCTTAAGTTATTATCTAAGCTGATCCCTAGGGCTCCAGCACGATCATGAAGCCTTTGGCACCTGAGACCCTTCTGGAACCCTTCTTGACCTCAGCACCCTCTTGAATCCTGATTCCAATACCTGGTTCCCATGAGCCATTCTCCAGCTGCTGAACCCCCTCACTGGTCCGCTGCCATGATCTCTATCCTGTTAGATCGTGTCCTCTGCTTCTAATTCTCAAAGGGAATGTGCCAGTCCACTACTCCACTGGAGGTTGCACCCGTCACAGCTGCTGCTGAGCATCGGCGTCCCCATCTTGGGCACAGACCCATCAGGATTTTAAAATAAAATACCATCGGTTCCTTTAATAGGCACTTTGAAGCCTTTACAGAGCCGTGGGCATTAAGACTGAGCAACACGGCGACTCCGCTCTCCTGGGTCTCACCAGCAGCAGTAGTATCACCATTTTTATTAAAGAAATTAGTGCTGTGTACAGTTTTTGTCTCCACACCAGAGAAAGGACATTCTTGGTATTGAGGGAGTAGTGATTGATTCCTGGGATGGCAGAACTGATGGATGAAAAAGACTAGGGTTATATTCATTGGAATTGAAAACGGTGAGAGGAGATCTCATTGAAACATAAAATTCTGACAACGCAAGACAGGTTCGATACAGGAATGTTCCCGATGTTGGGGAAGCCATATAGAACTGAGTTATTAAGGGTAAACCTTTTCACTCAGAGTTGTGAACTTGTGAAAGTGTCTGCCACAAAATGTTATTGAGATCAATTCAGTAAAATTATTCAAAAGAGAGTTGGATGTGGCCCTATTAGCTCCAAGGATCAAAGCAGGCTTGAAGGGCTGAATAGCCTTTTCCTGCTGCTACTTCTATATTCAGGCATGTGAGTGAGGTTAAAGAGGAAAAGGGCAGAGCGCTTGCGCAAGACATACAGCAGAGCAGCGCCCCTCATTTGGAAATGTCTTGAAAATTTACACACAAAATTACCAGTTTCAAGCCATTTAAAAAAAACTAGTAATGTTAAACAAAATCAATTGGTTTTTTTTTTACAGTGAGCACAGTATCTCAGACAAGCACTACTATCTGTATCTTGACTCGAAGCCCCTTCCAGATCACCAGTCAGTACTTGCTTGACCTATGCTCAAACCAGAGTGACTGGTTCTCCTGACCCCCAAGATATACTTGCCCATAACTAGCATCTAGCATACCAAGCAGTGCCCTTGGCCAACTTGCATCCAATCAGAAATGCAGAAAATTCACACGCCTGTAATAATTCGAGAGATAAATTACTCAAGCAATGCACAGATGCAGTTTTCACTGGACATCATTTTTGTATTCCATTATTTGGAACAGAATCGTAAAATAATTTTACCACATTCAGTGGCTAAGAAAAGTTACTTTCACAAAATATTATTCTCCCAGAGTTACTTCCTAAATCCGTAACCATTTCTTTGAACTGATGTTAATCTAGTCGGGGTTTTTCTTCAGCTGACCTTAAAAGCAATTAGTCTTTCCCAATCGTTTCTTCATATGATTTTCGAGATATGGGTTAACACATCAGAAACGCTTTGCAACTGAAGGGTGGGGGTGAAAGGGGATGCATCACCACTGCAACACTCCAGGAAATGTGGCAGCCAAAGTTGGCAGAGCAACATCCTAGCACTGCATGGAACGAGCAGAGGGAGGCAGGGTGGGCTGGGAGGGCACTGATAAAACACGGAGGAGGATTTTAAAAACAGAGGTGAATTTTAAAAAATGCAGCAGTTGATTTTAAAAATGCAGAAATCCGCGGAAACAGAAAATTCACTTGCTTTCTGTTACATTCTAGCCAAAGAGAGCAAAGCTGCAGGTTGTTCTCACAAACCAACAAAAGCACTGCAAAGAGCACAGAGAGATAGAGACAAAGACCCGCAGAAGGCCAGACTGACGAACCTGAGAGACACGGGCTGCCTCTGCTAAAAACCTGTTCATTTCACCAGCATCATGAGCCACGTTCATCGCTGAACCACTAGAAAAGACAAAACCAAACACCAACATCAAGGGTCTATACACTGGCACTGGGTCTTGCACGCCTCTCAGGACATCCATAAAGCACCCTCTCCAAAACACCCCCCACATCTGGCCCAAAGATTCTAACCCCAACCCCACAGATCTGGCACAAACATACACACCCAACCCCAGTCCCATAAAGTTCTGGTGGCCACACTATCTGAAGTATAGAATGCACATGGAACGAGGTTCATGAGGATGTTGCCTGAGACATTTAATTGTGAGTCGAGGCTGGAGAGACTATCTACTCTCCTTCCTGTAGAAGAGGTTTATTGGAGATCTACAAAATGATATGGGACATAGGGCAGGAAACTTTTTCCCTTAACTGAGGGGAGTAAAACTAGAGGGCATCAACTTAGCACAAGAGGTTTAGAGGGATCAGAGAGAACTTAAGAATCAATGTTTTGTGCAGAAAATCTAATATTCTTACTTTACTAATTTTAACCATTACTTATACAGCTAGTTTACTGGTGTTAAAATAGGGATCCTTCAAAGATCTATGAGCACAGCCTGGCTGGTACATATAGAACATTCAACAATGTAGCACAGGACTAGGCCATTCAGCCCATCTGTTTGTGCAGTCCATGTTGTTAACATTAAACTAAAATTCTCTACTTGTATATGATCCACATCGTTCTATACCCTGCATGTTCTTCGGTCTGTCTAGAAGCCTCTTAAACACTCCATTTGGATCCGCTTCCACCTCTACTCCTGTCAGTTCGTTCCAGACCCCCACCACTCTCAGAGTAGAATATTTACCCCCATATATCTCCTTTAAACTTTCCTCCCCCTCACCTGACACTTATATCCTTAAGTATGACAGATTTACCCAGGCGGGGGGGGGGGGGGGGGGAAGAAATTCCAATTGTACCATATGTCTCCCCTCAGCCCCCAACTCTCCAGTGAAAATAAATGTCCAACCTCTCCCATAGATCCTACCCTCTAAACCATGCAATACCCTCAAAGATTTCTTCTGTACTCTTTCCAAAGTCTCCACAACCTTCCCGTAATGTGGTGACCAGAATTACACAGAGAATTCCAAGTGCAGCCTACCCAAAGTTTCAGACAGCTGTACTCCTTACTTATCTACTCAATGCTCTATCCAATCAATCCAAGCATACCATGTGCCTTCTTTACCATCCTGCTTACTTGCATGGACACTTTCTAAGAGCTATGGATCCCTCCACATATCAATGCTTTTAAGAGCTTGCCATTAATTGTATATTTCCTCTTGCATTTGACCTCCCAAAGTGCCACACCTACACTTGTCCAGATGAAACTCATCTGCCATTTCTATCCACCACAGATGTGAGGCACACAGACATAATTTTCTGGATGATCCCTACTTCATAAACAAAGGTACAACATTGGCTACTCCATTTCTCATACCAGAAGCTATATCTTGGATTTGAAAGCATTATCTAAGATCCATGCAAAGGATGTTCATAGTTTTCCAATGTTTACAGCATCCATTAAAGTTAATAATCCAATTATAAATATCTGATCTGATAGTTATGCTTTCATCAATGACGTTAGATGGAAAAGCATGAATCTCTGTGTGACTCCATTTTATTCATAAGCAAAAGATTCTCATTAGCATCTAAATTTATATTTTAAATGTAGACATACAGCATGGTAACAGGCCCTTCCAGCCCACAAGCACGTGGCACCCAAATACTCCAATGAACCTACAAACCCTGTCCATTTTGAAAGGTGGGAGGAAACTGGAGCACTTGGAGAAAACCCACGCAGATATGGGGAGAACATACAAACTCCTTACAGAAAGCACCAATTTAAACCCGGGTAACTGGTGCTGCAATAGTGTTGCTTTAACCACTAAGAAAACTGTGCTGCCCAATTTGCACAACCAGACAGAGCCCCTTGATTTAAAAATCTAGATACACAGCTTCGACCATTCAAGTCAGGCTTCCACCTTAAAAACCATTAGATTATTCCTACATACCCTAGGTCCTGAGTTTATCAAGTCATGCCTTCAAAGGTTGAAACTGGACCTTATGAAGATGAGGGAAGTTCCCAGTTAAGGATCTAGACAATCTTCAGTCTAGTCGAAAACAAGCTGTACAGACCCTACAAGAGAGGGAGCAGGAACTAAAAATGCCTCAAGACCTTGCAGCCAGCTGCTGCAGTCACCCTGTGGATCTCCAAGTAGTGAAAGGTAGGATCATATTCAACTTTGGCCTTCCCTCCACACTCAAATCAACAAAAGTCACTTGGATGTTCAATTATGCCCTTCAAGAATGACTAAGGCAAACGTACTGCACAAGAATCTCTGCAAAATCATTTTTGCACACTACAGTCCAGGTGCTTGTTTCAGTGACACTTCTCCCAGTCACAAGGTCAAACCCCAAGCCCAGACATAGCAGCTCCGTACCTTAGGACATAAGATGGCCTCAGCAGACAGGGGTATCCCACAGATTCTGCAAACAACAGTGCATCCTCCTAGTGGAGAAAGGACAACAGGCCAGTGAAACAGTTCTTCTCTCCACAGCACACACCCCTCTCACACCAAGTAGCGTTGGCAACAGGCCCGTGCAAGCTTCACTGGAATCCTGCTCCATCAACCCACTGCAAATGAAACATGACTCAGAACCTGACGTGCATTTCCAGCACATCCCATTTAGTTTTCCTTGGTCCTCTTAGATTTAACATTGGACAGGAATGAAGTCCCAAGGTTTCACACCAGGTTTCCATGGATCAAAGTTTGAAGGCAGTGAGATTACAGTTTTAGAAATGCCCTGGTGATGTATGGAATTCAGAATGGGGCAGAGAGATTAAGGCTTGAAGAATTGGGGGGGCGGGGGGGCAGGTTTGGCAACAAGTTTATGGATTCAGGAACACACTGAGACCTGCCAATCTCAGTTCAATGCTGACCTCAGGAACTCTCTGCTTGGAGTTTGCACATTCGCTCTGTGACCAAAAGGGTTTTTACCAGGTACTGTGGCTCTGTGATTTCCTCCCATAGCCCAAATACATGTGTGGAGGTTAATTGATGACTAAATTACCCTATGTGAAGGCACATGGCACAAGGAATTAAAGGGGAGTTGACAGACATGTGAGGGAGTTCAGGCAACCAGAGAGAGGAGGTTGCTGGGACTGCTGTGCTTGGTGCCAGCATGGATCCAATGCATTTAATGGTCTGTGTTTGGATAAGAACAGGCAGGACATTTCCACAGAGAGCCTGACTCACAGCAGCCCACATTCTTCATAATTACCAAGGTGTTGGCAGCAGTCCACGAGGCCTGGGAAACCTGAATCTCATCAAGCACTGCAGAGAAAATGGAGCGATCCTCAGCCCGATCAATCTGCTTTGGGTTGGTGCCCAGGATGTTCACGCCATACTTGTACAAGGGGAGGGCCAAATTGTTTGGAATCTGCCCTCCCACAGAAATAATGGACCCTTTGCAATCCTGAGGAGAGAAAAATCACAATGAAATGGATCAGCAAGAACTTGATAACCCGTACAATTCATCACAAAGAGTTCACAAAGCAAACCACAAATCAGGAAGGCCATGAGAGGCAGCAAAGCTGGGGAAAACAATGAGAAGCCAGAGGGACTCAGAGGGTTATGCACCATCCATAGGTAGAAATGATCTGTAAGTGCTTCAGGTTAGGAGTTTAGGGAGAAGGGAGGAGGTGAAAAAGAAATGTAGGAAGGGATGTGGTTAGGGCAACGCTATTACAGATTTATTGTCAGAGTACATACATGGCATCACATACAACCTTGAGATTCCTTTTTCCTGTGGGCACAGCAGAAATATCACTACAGTACATGGCAATTGGTAGTGCAAAAAAAACTGTACACAGAGTAAACATGTTAACAGACAAACTCTAAACAGATAATGAATGTAAACAAACAGACTGTGCAACACAGAGGGAACAGAAAAATCAATAAAGTGCACAAGTAAGAATCCTTAAATGAGTCCCTGATTGAATTTGTTGTTGAGGAGTCTGATGGTGGAGGGGTAGCAGCTGTTCCTGAACCTGGTGGTGCAAGTTTTGTGGTACCTAAACCTCTTTCCTGATGGCAGCAGTGAGAACAGAGCGTGTGCTGGGTGATGTAGGACACCGCCAGCAACTGGGATTTGAATCCTATGTCTGTGGGTTTCCTCCCACCATTCAACAAAAAAATACCGGGATTGTAGGTCAATTGGGTGGCACGGGCTTGTGGGCTGAAATGAACTGTTACCGTGCTGTATAACTAAATTAAATTTTTTAAAATTTTAATTAGTTGGGGAAAAGAAGGGGGGATGGAGTTGGTGGGAAGCTGAGTGGGGTTAAGAGGTGATAGAGAATTGGACCAAAGGTGGGAAAATTGGAGAGATAGGCAGAGAGTGGCCACTGGGAGAGAAAATGTTTGAAGAGAAAAGAACTGGAGTACTAAAGAAGAGACTACAAAGTGAAATTGGATTGAGGTGGGATTCCCTAAAATTAGATAAATCAATGTTCATGCCGTTAGGTTTAAGAAGGAATATGATGTGTTGTTCCTCAAGTTTATAAGTGGCTTCATCCTGACCATGGATGAGGCGGAGGATAGACATGATTGTATAGAAACGGTGAAGGGAATTGACTTGGTTGGCCTCTGCAAGTTCCTTAGACCTATGCACGCACAGCAGATGTTCAGGAAAGCTGTCACCCAATCTGTGTTTGGTCTCACCAATGGAGAGGAGGCCACCCCAAGTACACCAAAGGCAGTAGATCAGGTTGGACAATGGGGAGGTAAAACTCTGCCTCACCTGGAAGGTGTTTGTGGTTCTGAATGGAGGTGGGGGGGGGGGGGTGGGGGTGATGTAGAGACACATTTTGAACTGATGAGAAGCTAGAGGAACTCAGTGGTCAGGCGCCATCCATTGGTCGAAATAGAAAATATGTGATGCTTCTTTAAGGCAGATAAAATCCAAACCAAAAACTGATCTGTTTAAAATTAATAGTCTACTACTGATTGAGGCAGATATATCATTTGACAGGTATATAGCTCTCGAAAAGAAGGGTCTGACACAGAGAAGGTGGAAGGATGGCACAACAAAGGCAATATCTCTGACAAAGTAAGATCAAGTGATATTTGTGGTAGTTCCAATCAGATTATGCTTCTTTGACTGAGTTATATGTTACTAAGAGCAGAATTGCAGAACATGCCTGGTAGACGAGAATATATTCATGGAGACAGAGAAACTGAGCCAAAAACCACAGAAATTACCTATTCTGATAGAGACAGGAATAAAGCTGGAGACGCTAATATTGCTTCTATGTTTTATGGTCTCATGGAGTCCAGAAGATGGGATGTTGTTCCAGACAGACAAGGTGATTCCAGACAGATGAGATGCTGCTCCTTAAGCCTGTGTAGGATCTCTTTGCAACAGGGCAGAACAACTCCAGTAACAACACTTGTATGGGATAACACTATGGAAGAAGATAAATTACTGTCTCACCTCCTGCTCATATATGTCCAGGATCCTTTCTAGTGAGAGCTCCTCAAAGTAGAGCCTGTCACACTCATCAAAGTCTGTGCTGACGGTTTCTGGATTGTGGTTTACAACCACTGTCTTCTTGCCAAGATGCCGCAGGGTTCGGATGCTGGAGACAGCGCACCAATCAAACTCCACACTGCTACCTGCAGACAAAAAGCCCTGACCTGAAGCAGCAGTCACTGGGGTCCGCGTGCCAAGAGACGTGACAATTGTGGAAATTATAGCCAAGGACCCAGAGTGAAGATTCCTTACCTGAAGGAACACACCTAGTTCAGCTGTCAGATTGTCCATTGAAAGCAGCAAGAAGGAACAGGAATGCTTTTACAAGCCCTGTTAATACGTCATGCATGGTAACAGGCCATTTCAGCCCATGAGTCCATGCCCCCCAAGTAACCAAAATGGCCAGTTACTGCACTTTATGTCTAAATTAGAAATTAAAAGGTTGGCACCCCTGACTAGGGGCACTATATACAGAAAATTGCATCACAAATTATGCTACTTGTGTGAAGGGGAGCAACCAGCCAATTCACTGAGAGCAGCCCAAGACCAGAGGCAGAGATGAGACAGTGAAATCCTCAGAAGGATAGAGGACCAGAAAAGGTGTAATCCTCTGAGGGAAGGTTAGGGGTGGGGTGTGGAACTGTAGTCTTTAAGGAATCAATGGGTTAAGAGTGAAATCTTCAGGAGAACAGAAAAGGGGGAGTTAAGTTTTCAGGGAACAACAGGCAACAAGGAGACGAACGAAGAGAGAAATCTTCAGGGGAATGGTCCTCACTTAATTGGTGGGGGATGTAGTCTTCAAGTAGACTAGAGGATGCAGTGGGCATTGACCTCAGGAGGGTGGATGGTGGGGGGGGGGGGGTTGACACCCTTAAGGAGAGAGGAAAGGGAGTGATGGGAGTGAGTGTGACATCTTCAATAAACAGGGGATGACTTCGGGGGACAGTGGGTTGGGGAAATTACAATTTCAGAGAAATAGAGAAGGGGAAAGGAGGGAGAGTGACATCCTTAAAGGACAGGGATGGGGAATGATGTCCTCAAGGAGTTGAGAAGGGCCCGAGGATATGGGTGATCTGAAATTAATCACACCACCAGCCTCATCTTCCCCTCACTTCCCCTTCCACAAGGACCCCTCTCTCATGACTTCTCCGTTCATTTACCCCTCTCCATTTCCCAAGTATATTGCTCTGCCATACCTGTATCTACACCTTCTCACCAGCATGTAGGGACCGAACCAGCCCCACCAGGTGAGGCAGAGGTTCACATGCACCTCCTTCATTCAGTACTCCATCGGGAGACCAGCAGACAAGGCAACCTCTTTACTGACCACCTCCATTCTCTATCACATGGCCACCTTGACCTCCTCTACTGCCGGAATGAGGAAAAATACAAAGTAGAGAAACAGCGTTGAGTTTGAGTCTACAACTCAACCGCATGAATACTGAATTCTCCAAGCTTGGGTAACCCTCTCCCTCTTTCTGATCCACCCAGGTGCTCTTCACAGCCTCTACCCCTGCAAACCAGTTTCTTTCACTCACCCTACCTAACTGACCTAACTGGTCGAGTTATATTAACTATTAATTATTTCTTCCTTGACCACCTATGAGCATATTGTTAAAAATAAATCTTAAACTAATGGGCCTCGTTCCTCGTCTTCCTCACTTCTGGGAGTAACACTGGCTGTTATTCAATCTTCTGACATTCTCCCAGGATTTAATTATTTTTTTAAAATATTTTTCATTTTCCATCAATAAACAAGGAGATAACATCACCACAGACTGGTTCAAAATACACAGATATCCCCCAACAATCTACATACATGTGGTGTTTCTCCCCCTCCCTCTCCACCCCTTAAATAAAAGGAGAGAAAAGAAAGACAGACATTGAGTGTAGTGTCAGTGCTTTTGATGAGTGACCATGGAGGCCTTGGAGCCACCCCCTTATGTAATTTCTTTTGTTATTCCATCTATTGGTCATTTTTTTCAGGATGTGGCTACAGTCGTGTACCCATATACCTCATATGTGCCTGCCATATATTAACAAAGGTGCTATGTCTGTTTCTAAGATTCTATGTGATTTTTTTTCCCATGAGAATATAGCTGTGCATCTCGATCGTCCACCTCCTGATAAGAAGAGGGGAGTCAGATTTCCAGGTCATCACTATACAATTTTTTGCTATGGACAAAGTGATAAATACACATTGAATTTGGAATTTGGTTAATTTGTAGCTAATGTCCATAAGGTTCCCTAGTAGATACAATGTTGGGTCCAGTGGGAAGGCTACTTTTGTTATCCTGGTTAGTATATCAGCCAAATCCTGCCAAAATGGGGCTACCTTTAGGCAGGACCATGTTGCGTGAATGAGGATTTAACGATTTCTAAAAAGATTTACCAATGGATCAGTTTCTGTGTAGCCATTTCCTTTAAAAATGTGTGGATGCAAGTCATCGAGTTTCTATGAATCATCTGCCTTTAGACATGCATATTCCCAAATACTCCACTCTTGGGATTGAGAATTTTACAACTTCCTTCCTATTATTTGAAATTGACCCATTTATTATCTTTGGGATATTTGCAGGGTCTTCCATGGTGAAGACTGATGCAAAACAGGTCTTCCATTTTTTTGTTTTGGGTTATTAATTCACCATGCTCATTCTCTGGAACCCCCTCATCTATCCTAGATGCCTTCTTCCTACAGCTGACATGGCAGTTAGCGCAACACCTTTACAGTGCCAGTGATCAGGACCAGGGTTCAAATTCCACGCTGTCTGTAAGGAGTTTGTACGTTCTCCTGCATCTGCGTGGGTTTTCCCCGGGGGATCTGGTTTCCTCCCACCATTCAAAAATGGTGATTATAGGTGTAAACTCTTGGTCCAAAATGGCTTGTATGTATACATTTAAAATGTACTTGTATGTCCATAGAAACTTAGTGTTGTCTCCCTTCTTATAAACTTTTTAGCCTTCTGTTACAAGATCCAAGAAATTTCCAACCTCTCTGGCCTACCCCCTACCCTTGCACTTTGTATGCCAAAATTTACAATTTAACACATCATCAACCTCCGTTAACCACAAATTGTGCCTATTTCTAATTTAGAGTTATGAACCAGCTATTTAATTATCTGCCGCTGTTCAACTCCATTTATTTTCCCAGTTCATCTCCCAACCCTAACTCATCTCCACCTTGGAAATGCCTTCATTCAAACTGAAGACAATGATTTGGTCTTTAAACCACGCCTGGAATTCTACCATAGTGTGGTCACTACCTCTAGTTTAGCCACAAGGTGTTTTTTTTTTAAACTTTATTTAAAAAAAAAAATCCTTCCTCATTACTCCAAACAAAATTCCAGTCTGTTTCCAGGTACAGGTAGACCCCGAATTACGATGGGGATAGGCTCTTAGACCAAGTCAAAAGTATCGTGTTGGGGTCTATCTGTACAGATCAAAAATAAAATACCGTGAGTCTTATCATGCATTCCTGGAATAAGCCACGGAAAATCATTGGAAAACCAGACAAAGGAAAATAAGCAGTGGAAATAACAAGAGCTGCACAAAAAGACCCAAGTGTAGAGTTGGGATCTTGGATGTGACCTGTGGCGTCAGGAGCTTGGATGTGTGGGCGGCCGTGGCGGCTGCATATCGCAAATACGGGGAAACATCAGAACTTGAAATCGAAAGTACGGATTCTGACCATCATAACTTTGAAATAAGTCTGAACATCGCAAGTTGGGGTCTATCTGTAGTTCATAACATACTGTTCTAATATCCAATCTCTGATCCAACCACAAATCCTTCACCTACAATACCCTTGCCAGTTTGCCTCATACAATGAGTGGGTATAAGAGTGAGGCAAGTGCATGAAGACTGATGAGAACAGTTTCAAAAATGTAGGTGACCAAAAACAAGACGTTTTCTCAGGTGACAAGAAGCTGGTGCTTGGGAAAGTTGGGTGTTGAGAGTACTTAGAGGCTAACTCAGGCTTAGGTGATGTTGTTGAGGGATTGTTAGGAGGTGGGTAGGAAGACAGGGTCTGGGCTTTGTCACAATCACATCAGAGGTCAAACTATGTTAGTACTGTGATACGGCCAGAAACCTGAAGGAGTCAGGTCACGCATGGAGCTGTGTGAATGGCAGCTAAATTCAGCTTGAAATTACCAATATGATACGGTCCACAGCCCAGCACCATTATTCCATGATCGTTGAAATCCAAGTCATGTTCCTGAAAAAAGAAGTGGACCTCAGTTATTTGTGACCACAAGATCAGATGAAGTTGGCAAATGAAAGCCAAAAGAGCCTTCTTCACGCCTACCTGTCCATGGTACGTAGAGTAGAGGTAATTGGTGATAGCTGGATACTCTGCAGCCAGCGTGTCAATCTAATGAAAGAAACCAGAGCATAAAGTGAGTGAGTGAGCCAGCCAAAGCTTCCCTGCTTTGCTACTGCAGCCCACATTGTGCGTCCACAAGAGAGTGTTGATCATTGTGTGAAACCTTACCCAGACATTTTGCACCATCTTTACAATATTGGCATGCATAAAACTGCCAAACCATTTCCTTTCAAAACTAAATAACCATATCCTCAACTATTGCTCTTCAATCATGCTTTGAATCTTGTACCTAGTTAATAATAATAATATTGCCCCCCAAAACATTCACTAATTAACCCACCTGACCCACCAGCTCTGTGCTGGAGGTTCACCTGAAACCACCCACTATGATCCCAGAAGTAAAGTTTCACGTACTCTGGCTCAGCAGCCATGATTGTTAATATTACTTGAGGAGAAAATATCTTCACTGCTGCTATGATACTGATACGTTACTTCAGCACTAACTGGGTACAGTGAAGACAAGGAGTTGAGTTTAAAAAGGGAAAACAGATGAAAATGGGGAAAAGGGGGGATGATGGTGGTGAGGGAGCGGAAATGAGGTGTAAACAGGATATGAGATGGCCACGTTGAACTATACGACTATAAACGTCAATGGAATACATAACCAAATTAAAAAGAGACTACTAAATTTACTGAAAAAAGAAAATATAGATATAGCATTTGTGCGGGAAACGCATCTAACTGAAGTGGAACATAACAAATTAAAGAGAGACTGGGTAGGGCACATAGCAGTAGCATCATATAATTCAAAAGCTAGCTATATTAATCAATAAAAATGTACCAATCAAAATAGAGGAGGAAATAATAGATCCAGCAGGGAGGTATGTAATGATAAAGTGTCAGATATACTCAGAATTTTGGAATTTGCTCAGGTCAAGGTCAACAGATTCTGGCACATCTTTGGCATTGTTTACAGCTCTTGACTGTCCAGTTTATCATTCGCAGTGTTTCCTATATCAGTTCAATAAGAAGCCACGAACCACACCCGTGGCTATATCTTCGTGGTTGTGCTTTCTCTGACCAGCGATTGCTTCTGTGTCTGGTGGTGATGGGATAACAGCAAACTGGTCAGAAATAGCAAAGGGAATAAGGCCAGGGAAGATGGCGAGTTAGGGGAGGGATATGTTGACATTCTAAGGGCAGCATGTTTGGTGTAACAGTTAGCACAACACCTTTACAGCATCAGCAACTGGGACTGGGGTTTGAATCCCACGCTGCCTGTAAGGAGTTTTTATGTTCTCCCCGTGTCTGAGTGGGTTTTCCCAGGGGGCTCCAATTTCCTCCCACCATTCAAAACATACCAGGGGTGCAGGTCAATTGGGTGTGAATTGGGTGGCACGGACTTGTGGGCCGAAATGGCCTGTTACTGTGGTACATGTCTAAATTTTTAAATTTAAATTTAAGGCATGTCAAGATTAAGAAGGGCAAGGTGACCAATGTTATTTCTTTGTTTCAGAAGGAAAACAGGGAATATCCAGGATATTATAAACCAGTGAGCCTCACATCACGAGGAGAGAAGCCGCTGGAGAGGAGGGGGTAGGATTTGGGCAATGGATGTTGTGTCCATGGACCTTTTTTTCAAAACAGGCATTTGACAAAGTCTCTCATGGCAAGTAGATCTAGAAGGAAAGGATGCATTGTATGCAAGTTTTAGATTTAGTATTACACACACACACACACACACACACACACACACACACACACACACACACACATACACACACACACACACACACGGATAAGAAAAATCATTGGTCCATTTTGCAGACGTCACAAAGATTGGTAGAGTTGTGGACAGCGTAGAGGGCTATCAAAAATACAACTCAAGAACATAAAAAATAGGAGCAGAAGTAGGCCATCTGTCCCGCCAAGCCTGCTCCAGGATATAGATCAGTTGCAGACATAGGCAGAGAAATGACAGATGAAATGTGAAGTGTTGCACTTTGGAGAGGTCGAATGTATAGGGAATGCACACAGAATGTGTATACCAGGACATTGCCTGGATTGTGGGGCTGGGGAGAGGTTGTGCAAACTTGGGTTGTTTTCACTGGAGCTTCAGAGGCAGAGGGGAAACCTGTTAGAAGCGTATAAAATTGAGAGTGGCATAGACAGACAATTATAATCTTTTACCGTGTGTAAATAAGTCACATACTAGAGGTCGTGGATTTAAATTAAAGGGGGGGGGGTTGGGGGGGGGGGGAGAGTGGTTGGGGAAACCAAGGTCTAAGAAAGATGCGTGGGTTAAGTTTTTTATATACACACAGAGTGGTGGGTGTCTGGAACTGACTGTCAGTGGTGGTGGAAGCACATACAGTAGTACCATTTAAGAAGCTTCTCTATCGACACATGAATATGCAGGCACATAGAGACACATTTATGATGTGCAAACAGCAGGGTTTTAGATTTATTTTGGCATCATGTTCAGCTCAGATATCAGAGACCAAAGGGTCGGTTCCAGGGCTGTACTGTTCTATGTAATGATCTTTAGCACCTTTCACACATATCCCACTAAATTGGCCGTTCAATGTCCTGGGATAGGAATGGAGATTTGGCTTTTCACACTTGACCAATCCTAATTGGGACACTGAATGCTTTCACACTTGCAAGGAGCCATCCCCAGAGTGACGTCACGATGGTGAACCTGCCCTTAATCCTGACCAATGTATGAGGAGTCACGTGATAGAGTAGTGGCCAGTAGGGTAAAACCAGCCCTCTCCAGAAAAGAAGAAAAAAAGTTAAGAAAAGACAAAGTTCACTAAATACAAAATATAAGAAATAAAAGAAGGAAAAAGTAAAAACGGGTAAAAAAGAAGACACCAGAAAAGAAAGGAGAAGGCCTTACCTGCACGAAGAAAGAGGGAGCCATGGTGGAGAAGAGCGCCTGATCTCCGAGGTTGGAGACGGCCCCGAGGAGTCGTGACCCCCCCACCCCGACTGCTGGACTGCAAAAATGGCTCTCTGAGCCAAATAAAAGCACACAACTGTGCAAACTAAGGAGAAGGAAAACACCAACGGGAGGGGGGCTCAGCCGAGGAGCGGGCAACCACAGTGCGACCAGCTGAGGGATGCCTGACACCAGGGCTCTCAGCTGGAGGAAGAGGAAAGCGGCAGGAGAGGGAGTGAAGTACCAGGTAAGAAAGAAAGTCAACGGGGTGAAAGGAAAAAAAGAGCAGGAGCAGGAGGTTCGACAGATGAGCAGCTCAGAAGAAGAGGACCAACAGCAAGAGGCCAAGCAAGAAGAGGCCTGACAAAGTGAGACAAGCAACTCATCAGAAAAAACAGAAGAGACACAGATACAAAGAAGAGAAGAAGACACAAACACAGGTACAGACACAGGTACAGACACAGAAGAAGAGGAAGAAAACCAAGATCTTCACAGAGAGAAAGCAGGTAAAACAGTTGGACAGAATACAAATAAAGCATTTTTTGAAGTAAAAATGAGAGCATTAAAAGAATGGTTGTCATTAGAATTTAGTGCAATTAAAAGGAAAATGAAAAGAACAGAAGATAAAATGCAAAGATTAGAGCTAGTCACGACAGAAATAGGAAAAAGAGTAGAAAATGTGGAAGAACGAGAAACAGCTGTAGAAATGGAAGTAAACGACTCAAGAGGAAAATTGGAAGAAAATGATTAAAAAATTAAAAAGACACAAGAGTTGTTAGCTCAGAAAATTGATATGTTGGAAAATTATAGTAGGCGAAACAACAAAAATAGTGGGCCTAAAGGAAGATGAAGAAGGCACAGACATCCCATTTATTTAACTTTTGAGGTGTAATATATAGCCTGTGCATCCAGTTATATTGTATCATACGTAACCTCGTATTTATTGTATTTCTCATAGTTCCTGAGCATAACTTCTCCCATGTTTCCTTCTTTAACTTTATGTTTAGATCTTGTTCCCATTTTTGTTTAGTTTTACCATTTGTTTCCTCATTCTCCTTTTCTTGTAGTTTAATATACATGTTTGTTACAAATTTCTTGATTATCATTGTGTCTGTAATCACATATTCAAAATTACTTCCCTTTGGTAACCTCAGACTGCTTCCCAATTTGTCCTTCAAGTAGGATTTCAGTTGGTAGTATGCCAACACTGTATCGTGAGTTATATTATATTTATCCTTCATTTGTTCAAAGGACAATAATTTATTTCCTGAAAAGCAATTTTCTATTCTTTTGATCCCTTTTTTCTCCCATTCTCTAAAGCAGGGGTGTCAAACTCAAATTCACGGAGGGCCAAAATTAAAAACTTGGACTAAGTCGAGGGCCGAACTAAATATTTATTGAAAATTTTCAACAACATCTGCATGTTTTCTCTTCTTTCAACATATGTAATGTTAAACTTTAGGATATAACTATAGGAGGATAATGTTACAGGTCAGGAGTAGGTAGCTCAAGTTCACCCTTTGCTTGACCTGAGGGAAACATATTTGGTCCCTGTGGAGATGTAATCAGCATTCACAGGCTGTGTCCATTTTGGCCTGCATCAGGACTCAGCATTTCCTGCTCACTCCTCAGGCTCTAGGCCTCTATTCACCCTCGACCCACCATCCCTCTACCTGACCAGTCCTTTACCCAACCTCTACTCACCCCTCACCACTCGCTCTGCCTCTACCCACCCCATCCTATACACGCCCCTCTACTGCCTCTCCCCTCAACCTGTTCCTCCCTCTACCCGTCTCTCACCCTCTAATCACCCCTCCCCTACTCGCCCTGCCCCTCCCTTTACCTCTTCCCTATCCACCCATCCTTCTACTTATCCCTCCCTCTAACTGCCCCTCGCACCACCATAACTTCCCCTGCCCATTACCCCTCACCTACACCCTCTGCCCACCCCTGCTTACCCACCCACTCAGGCCCAGCGCGCTGCCGATCAGCCTTTGCGGACAGCCACCATCTCTTTCTTCACATGCAGGGCCGAACCAGCCGTCCCTGGGGTCCACGCGGGTGGAAGCGCTGAAGGCCATGGCGACCGGGAGAAGTGCGCTCGCGGTGTGGAAGGGCCGTCCGGTGCCAGTCGCACGGGGCTAGCACTGCCCGGGGGCCGTGCGCAGCCTGCCATGTCCTTCGCGCCGACAGGAAATCACAGGCGCTCGCCAATCTGCCGCACCGCTCGACAGGTGGGAGAAGTGACTGGTTATGCGGGGAGCCTTCCAACTGGCTTGCCGGCTGATGACATCGACAGACTTCTCGTGTTACAATTTCTCGTGTTACAATGGGGAAGGATGTGCAATGAAGGGGGAGGATGGTGGGGGTGACATTACCAAAAAACAGCATCGGCTCTCGCTGCAGGGCGGGCCACCTCTAATACATTTTTGAAATGATCTTGCGGGCCAAATATAATTATATCGCGGGCCAAATTTTGCCCGCAGGCCAGAGTTTGACATGTGTGCTCTAAAGGAAAGGTTATCTATTGTAAAAGGGATTAGCTGATTTTGCGTCAGTATTAGTTTTGGTAGTTGGTAATTTGTTTTATTCCTTTCTACATGAATCTTCTTCCAAATATTGAGCAGATGATGTAATACTGGAGAATTCCTACGTTGTACCAATTTTTCATCCCATTTATATAATATGTTCGTGTATAAGAAGGCACAGACAAGAAGGAATTTATAAAAGAATGGATCCCAAAGGTCCTGGGAATGACAGAAATGTAGGAAGGAATGGATATAGAAAGGGCACAAAGAACACTAGCTCTGAAACCATAGACACATCAAAAACCAAGATCCATTTTAGTAAAATTTTTAAGATATACGACAAGAGAAAATATACTGGAGCGGGCAAGGAATAAAATTAGAGAAGACGACAAACCATTGGAATACAAGGGTCAAAAAATATTTTTTTACCCAGACATAAGTTTTAAACTCTTAAAAAAGAGGAAGGAGTTTAATACAGCAAAATCGATCCTATGGAAAAAAGGTTATAAATTCATGTTAAGATATCCAGCTGTGCTTAAAATATTTATCCTGCGGAGCAAAACAGACTGTTCTCAGATCCAGAGGAAGCACAAGAATTTGCAGAACGCTTGCACGACAGAAGGAGAGATGAAGAGATGTAACAAGAATGAAGAACGGCGATAAAATATATATAAAGATGTAAAAACAATGTATATGTAAAGAACTAAAAGGGAAAGAGAAGGGAAGGAAGGGGGAAAAAAGGGGAGAACTTTGTTATACCTGTAAAAAAGTGTTTTCTGGGTGGGGTTAGGTTGGAGAGAGCAAACAGATTGGCCGACTGTGTACCAAAAATAGTAAAACAAGATCAAATTGGATTTATTAAGAAAAGACAAACAGCGGATAATGTTTGTAAACTTATTAATCTAATTCATGCAGCTCAAGGAAATAAAAAAACAATGGTGGCTGTTGTTTTAGACGCAGAAAAAGTCTTTGACAGGGTAGAGTGGAAATACTTATTTAAAGTATTACGTAAGTTCAATCTGCCAGAAAAATATATTAATTGGATTAAAGCATTATGTAATGGACCATTGATGAAGGTAACAGTAAATGGATATGTATCAAACTAATTTAAATTAAGTAGGTGAACTAGACAGGGATGTCCATTATCCCCCTCACTGTTCGCTTTAGCAATAGAACCATTAGCAGAACTGATAAGAACAGAAAATAAAATAAAAGGGATAAAAATAAAGGAGGAGTATAAAATCAGCTTATTTGCAGATGACATCATAGTATACCTAACAGAACCAGAAATATTAATAAAAGAATTACATTAAAAATTGAAGGAGTATGGAGAAATATCAAGGTACAAGATCAATGCAAATAAAAGTGAAGTGATGCCAATGAGTAATGCAGATTATACAGAATTTAAAAAAGAATCATCATTTAAATTGCAAACACAAGCAATCCGATACCTAGGTATTAGGTTAGATAATAATTTAAGCCACCTGTACAAATTAAATTATCAGCCACTAATAAAGAAATTGCAGGAAGACTTAGAACATTGGAAAGAATTACCACTAACGTTGATAGGGAGGGCAAATTGCATTAAAATGAATGTCTTCCCAAGGATACAATACTTATTTCAATCGTTGCCAATTCCCTTAACAGAGAGATACTCTAATGAACTAAAGAGAATAATATGGAAATTCTTGTGGAAACCGAGGATAGCGTTAGATAAATTAACAGAGAGATACAACCAAGGTTACCGAAACATATACTTTATAAGTGGGATGAAAAACTGGTACAATATAAAAGCTCACCAGTATTGTATCATTTACTCAATATATGGAAGAAAATCCACTTAGAAAGGAAAAAAAACGAATTACCAAATACCAAAATTATTATTGACACAAAATCAGCTAATCCCTTTTACAATAGATAACCTTTCCTTTAGAGAATGGGAGAGAAAAGGAATCAAAAGAATAGAGAATTGTTTTTTAGGAAATAATTTATTAACATTTGAACAGTTGAAGGACAAATATGGAATAACTCATGGTACAATGTTTGCATATCATCAACTGAAAGCCTACTTAAAGGATAAATTGGGAAACAGATTGAGATTACCAGAAAGAAGCTGTTTTGAATATGTGATTACAGACACAATGATAATTAAAAGATTTATAACTAACATTAAGCTGCATGATAAGGAAAATTATAAAATAAGCTATAAACCCAAACAAAAGTGGGAGAAGGATTTAAACATAAAGATAAAAAATGAAACATGGGAAAAGTTATGTTCTGTAACTATGAAGAATATAATAAACACAAGGTTACGCATGTTACAGTATAATTGGTTACACAGGTTATATATCATGCCCCAAAAGTTAAAAAAATGGGATCCAACATTATCGGATAGATGTTTTCACTGTAAGAAAAAACGGGAACAACAATACATGCAATTTGGGCATGTGAGAAAGTGAAAATGTTTTGGGAAGATCTAAATCAGATATTAAATAAAATCACAAAAAATAACATACCAAAAAATCCAGAGATCTTTCTTCTAAGTAATATAAGAAGTAAAGAACTAGGCCTTGATTTGGATAAAGTGCAAAAATGATTCATTAAGATAGCCTTAGCAGTAGCAAAAAAATGTATAATGTTAACTTGGAAAATGGAAGAGAGCCTGAGAATACAGCAATGGTACACGGAAATGAATAAATGTATTCCATTGGAAAAAATAACATAATTTAAAAAATAAGGTCACATTATTTGAACAAATTTGGGAACCATACATGGAACATAACAGAGAGGGCTTGCCTCTGACCTCCACCCCCTAAAATGATAAGAAGACAAAATGACTTGACCCAGTGTGTAAAAGTAGATGACATTTTTCTTGTTTATTTTTCATTGTGTGATGACATTGTTTAATGGTTTTATTGTATCTGTTGAATATTTATTGGTTTTGGAGGGGGTTGGGAAAGGGGGAAGGGAAGGTAGGGGGAAAAAGGGAGAAAAAGCCACTATTTAATGAGAAACGTTTGTATATATTTTGGATGATATGGTTCAGAGTGTGAAAAATAAAAAAATATTTAACAAATCCTGACCAATGTATTATGATCCTATATTTGAACAAAATTAATCATGACTAATTAAGCTTTATGTACAATACAGTAAGAGCCCTTCAGCTCCTGCTGTTGTTGTGCCGACCTATATAAACCTTTATAAAGGGACTGTGGGAAAGTGTGAGCAATAAATAGCAATACCGGACAATTTTTAAACAGGGTGGGAAAGTTGGTAGTGCTATAGCACGCAATTTCTATAGCATAGCAAACTTGGTAATGCTATCGTTCACAATTTTAGAGGGGTTTCTCTGCTGCTCGGCATTCTGAGAAGTCTGGTCTGCCATTGCTTTTTCTCCAGTCTTTATAAATTGTGCGCTATAGCACTACCAATTTCCCCCTGCTTATAAATTGTACACTATTGCTATTTATTGCAGTTTATTCTCTCTCTCTCTCTCTTCCCCCAGTGTGACTTTCCCATGGCAAAGTTTATACCTTCATTTTAATCTTTTCTTCCTGCACTCAAGCAAAAACTTGGGTCATTTAAATCCCACTATACAATTACCCCTTTCACACTTGCCCGATTGCAACGCTGGCATCTGCAGATGCCAGGGATTATACTGGGGGTCAAGGCCGTCAATCCCCGGCGTGAGATGATGTCATCTGACGCCAGTGTTGAGCTGATTTTGCTTTCACACTTGCCTCTTTAAAGCCCGACTGGCATTTGATTCCTGGGATCACTTGCAAGTGTGAAAGGGGCTTGTGTCTGAAGCTCTCCAATCGACAGCAGGGTTGCCAGATTTGGCATCGAAGGCACTAAACAGCAGAAATTTGGCGCTGTCTTGAATTGGTTGGTAGCAGAATGCCAATTG
The DNA here is from genome assembly GCF_036971445.1 of Narcine bancroftii. NCBI lineage: Eukaryota > Metazoa > Chordata > Chondrichthyes > Torpediniformes > Narcinidae > Narcine > Narcine bancroftii. Next base: position 223,720,850 of record NC_091472.1, on the reverse strand, counting down.
CTGTGTTTTTTGCAGTTTCAGAAAAAAGTTTTTAGGTACTTTTTTGATTTTGTAGCCTTTTTTTTTAAACAACTTTGAAAAATTTTATTTTTAATATCTGGTGCCAAATCTGGCAACCCTGATCCACAGAAGGGACCACATAAACAATTGTGGACAATACCCGAAACCTTGTAGATTCAAGGCACCATTTTATGGTGGCATGGATTAATTCTGGGTGGAAATTCCAGGAGTTCCCAATTGTGGAACATTTGAAATCTGGAAATATGCAGGGTGGAACACAGAAGCAGAAGGACATTAGGAATTTGCAGAATGGAACAAAAAAATGAACTAGGAACAAGTAAAGCCATGGTGTTAAAATTAACAGCCAAATGTGATAAATTAGGAGTCAGAACCAGGCAAAGAGAAGGCTCACATTTGAAGGGCTGGAGTGTATAGAGCCTTCCACCTCACTGACCATTGAAAACAAATGCTCTCCTGTGAAAGTCCAAGAATGTTCAATCACTCACCTGCTTAATTTGAGGTTTGATGTTTCTCTTTATCCTCAGTTTCCTTGCATCAAGTTCACTAAGGCCAATGCAGTCCCCAATCTGTCGGTCTGAGAACCCATCCTGTTTGGCCTTTAGTAGCAGTGCATCAGTGATGGTTTCACTGGTGGAGGAGACCATAAGTGATATCATGCTTATGTCTACGACTGACTCTTAAACCAACATGCTTTCTTGATGGCACCTTCCAAACCAGGCCTATGTTTTAAGGCAGAGCTGAGAATAGCATTTACTCCATAACACATTTAAAAAAAAAAGGAATTTTACACCAATGTTTCAGCTAACCTGATAAACTTCAGGGCAGGCATATAAAAGAAGTCAAGAAAATTTTAGGGAAGATTACCAAATACTAGAAGGCATGAGTTTGAGATGAGGGCTCAAAGGAGATCTGCAAAACAAACTTAAAAGAGTTGCCAGGGGAGGGGGAAGAAGCAGAAATTATAGCAATGTTTAAAAGGCATAGAGGCAGGCACGTGGCTAGGTGAGGAATAGAGGGATATAGTCATAGTGCTTGGAAACAGGCCCTGGGCCCAACCTGACCAAACTTGTTCACACAGAACTATTCTTGCATTTAGGCCTAATCCTTCTTAACCATTCTTGTCTAAATAGCTTTAAAATTTTGCAATTGTACACACTTCCACAGCCTCCTATGGCAACTCATTCCAAATATTCACCAGGCTCGATGTGAAAATGTTTCCTCTCTGATCCTTTTTTAATCTTTCCCTTCTAATCCTAAACCTTATACTCTCTAGTTCCAGACTCCACTACTTTAGGAAAAAGAGTGTTACTACATTTAGTTCACACCAGAGGTGTCATCTCCAAACTCTGGGATACTGGTCTCAGTGGCCCCCCTCTGCAGACTGCAATCAGTGGAAAATGGAGACAACCATGGTCATCCTCAACATGTATCCCAGCAAAACCCCTATTATACACCCTGTACACCCTTGTGTATGTAGCCAAATACTGCACCAACACTGACAAATTTGCACATGAAACCACTGTCGTTGGCCAGATCCAGAACAATGATGAGATGGAATATAGAAGGGAGATAAAGAATCTAATAGGTTGGTGCCAGGGCAACACTCTTTCCCTCAGTGTTCACAAAGGAACTAGTCAGAAACTTTCAGAAGATGGATGGGGCTCATTCCCTTCTCCGCATCAATGGCACTGAGGAGGAGATTGTGGACAATTGTAAGTCCTGAGGTGTGAATACCTCCAGCAACCTGACCTGTACAACCACATCACTCAATGGCCAAGAAAGGGCATGGGACAGGAACTGCTCTAACCAAGACTGAACAGAATTGCGAACACAGCTCAGACCATCATAGAGACCCTCTCCCCTCCATCAACTTTCTGCTGCCTTTAAAAAACATTGAACAACTCATCCCACCCAGGCCACACTCTCTTCTCCCTTTTCCCTTAGGGAAGAAGATTAAATTATGCAGCATGAGATTCAAGGACAGATTCTTTCCCACTGCTATCAGACACCTGAATGAAGCTCACATTTAGTAAAAATTTTGCCCCTTATTCTGCTCTAAATACACTTAGTAAAACAAGGTCAGACCCTGGTGATTTATCCATCTTAATATGCTTTCAGACGACTGGTATCTCTTTTCTAATGTTCCATTAATGTTTTTAATATGGATAAGTTCCAAGATATCACTATATACTTTCCTAATTCCTTAGCTTTGATGGCTTTATCTATACATGAAATATTCATGTAAGACCTCATCTACCTTCTGTGATTTCACACATATAGTCACATTAATCCTTAAGGGGACCTGTTCTCTCTCTCTCTGCAGTTTCTCTTTGCTCTTAATATATTTGCAGAATCTCTTAGGATTCTCCTTTACCTTATCTGCCAGACCTATTTCATGCCCTCTTTTTACCCTCCTACTTCCCTTGTATTCGAGATTCTCTTGATCCCAGTTGCCTATATCCACATATGCCCCCTCCTTTGTCCTCACCAGAGCTTCAATATCCCTTGTCAATCATGGTTCTTTCATCCCGTAAGCCTTGCCATTGACTAACTGCTGCCCTGGGATAATTTTTAAAAGCCCCCCATTTGCCAAATATCGATTTATCTGGAGGCAATCTCCCAATCAATCTTGTCAAGCGGCTGTCTAATGCACTCAAAATTAGCCTTGCCCCATGTTAATATAGTCAGGATAATGTGAACTATTTTGTTACCACACGAGAATACACCCTTCTCACTGTAGTATGTATATGTATATATGAGTGTGTGTGAACAGTTTCCTGAGATGGTGGAAGGCATCAGTAAATAAAATCTCTTTAGTTATTTGAATCTTGCATCTCTAAGTTATTTAAAAAGCCTCAAGTAACAAAGAAACATAACATGGTGGCAGCGGAATAAGAGAACAAGAATAAAGCCATACATTTGATTGTAAGTCATTGAAATTTGAAGGGGAAGAAGAGAAAAAACATTACTGAAAAAAATGGCTGGAGCAACAACAGTTCACCCAGTGATGTGGGAGGCTGAAAACATTGTTGAATAATTTAAAAAGTTTCAGCAAAAGTGCAATTTAGCATTCAAAAGCTATTTTAAAAATGCAACAGCGAGGAGAAGGTCAGTCATATATTTCTCTGGACAGGGGAGCGAGGCCTTGACTTATTTAATAGCTGGGGGCGTACAGAGGGGGAGAAAAATGATTCAGAGCAGATATTTGCAAAGTTTGTTTCTCACCTTGAACCCAGGTCTAATCATTGAATCAAATGCTATTAATTTCAAGGCTTAATGCAAGAGACTGATGAAACTGTTGATAACTTCCTCACGAGACTAAAAATTGTTGCAGCAAAATGCAGATTTAAGGATATAGAGCAGGGGTGTCAAACTCAAATTCACAGAGGGCCAAAATTAAAAACTTGGACTAAGACGTGGGCCAAACTAAATATTTATTGAAAATTTTCAACAACATCTGCATGTTTTCTCTTCTTTCAACATATGTAATGTTAAACTTTTTCTTATTAAAATAAATATTTAATAATAATTTTGGTTAAACTCTTTCTAGAAGAAGCATTAACAAATGAGAAATAAAATATTCAATAAATAATATTTCTCTATAGCCTTTAAGCTCCTTTTAAATGCATTTTTTTCACAAGCCAACAAGTCAAAAAAATAACAACTTGCTTCAATGACAAACAGGTTTGTCTTTTAAAATGATGAACATATAGTCTGCCTCCCATCTGTCTTGAAAGGTCCTGTTTTCTGTCTTTCGTTTGGCCATTTTTCGTAAGGGGTTTATTACATGTGAGTTGGGCAACAGGTCGCAGATGCTAATGAAAGTAAAGAGAGGAGGTGGGGGCGATTAGCGGGCTGACGGGCCGGCGCCAATGCATTTGCAAAGCATTCTGGGATTTGTAGTATTAGCTGTGCACGCGCTATATTGGCGCGGCAGCCAGCGGGCCAGCTCTAATACATATTAGATATGATCTTGCGGGCCAAGTATAATTATATCACAGGCCAAATTTGGCCCGCGGGCCTGAGTTTGACATGTGTGATATAGAGGAAAGATTAGTTGATCAACTAATATGGGGGAGGTGCCCATCCCGAAGTCCAAAAGTCTCTTATAGGGAAGGTTAGCTTGAAGCTGGTCGAAGCTATAGACACAGCCAGAGCCTTCAAAGCCATGAAGATGCAAATGAAATTCCTATCTATGCAGACCCACCCACAGCAAAGAAAAGGAAGGGTTGATGCTATAAAGAACACAATCAGAAAACTGAAAACCCCCAAGACCTGCAGGAAGTGCGGCAGACAACACCCCTTCAATGAACAAAACAAATGCCCCGGATACAGTTCTGAATGTAGAGCCTGTGGTAAAGTAAACGATTGGGCAAATATGTGCAAGTCTGGTATGAAGAAAAGAGTAATACCAGTGAAGAAAAAAGACAAGAAAATCCACCACATAAAAGGAAACAACAATGAGGACTCCGACACCCAGATACTGGACATGGGATCCATACACCTTCACAAGATCTTGGGTGAGATGAAAAAAAGAAGCGAGTTGCACCCAAGGATCCAAATACAGAGGACAATCCAGAACAATATTTCACCTAAAGCAACATCCTTCCACTCAGACTCTACCATCAAATGTTCTCAGAGAACATAAAAGGGTATCCAAAAGATGGTGCATTGGAAACAGCAAATGTCACATTAATGGCCTATGGTGGTCGCATGATCAAGCAGCTGGGGAGAGCCAAGATCAATGGCTGCCATTAGGGAAAGAATATCCTCTATATGTTTACATGGTAGACGCAGACAGAGCAGCAACTCTAGGTCTGGAGAGCTGCCAGGAGTTCGTTGATCTCTGTCAATTATGAGGTCCAGACGAAGAGGATATGCAAAAGCATCAAACACACACACACACAACAAAAAGAGGAAATAATTTCCACACTACTTTCCAGGCCACGGCACACAGTGGGAGCAGACTTGATCACTGAGAATCAAGAGTAATATTTAATAGTAGCCTGTTGCAACTCTAAGTTTCCATTCGTCGTAAGGGTGAAAGACCTGAGAGCATCAACTATCACCTCAGAAATGAGAGCACTCCTTGCTGAACAAGGAATACCTGAGCAAGTAATATATGACAATGGAACACAGTACATGTCACAAGAATTCAGAAAGCTGGCTGCAGAGTATAGATTTATTATCACTACATTATCCCCATATTACCCCAAAAGGTCATGGGTTCATTGAAAGACAAGTGCAAACTATGAAATGCACACTAGTACAAAAGAAGACCCATACCTAGTTCTTCTATCATTACGAGAAACACCTTTAAGGGCTGACGTGAAATCCCCAGCAGAACATCTAAATGACAGGAGATATAAAACAACTCTGCCAAGCAAAGTACACTCTCCAGAAGACCAGGAGGAAACCAGAAGAAGACTGGCTGACACACAAGAAGGAAGCCAGCGTTATTACAAACATGCACAAAAACTGCCAGAGCTCTTCAGAGGCCAGCTGTGCATATTCATGTGAAAAAGTGAACCCAGCAAAGGTCATAAGAGAAGCTGAGACACCAAGGTCATACATTGTTGAGACAGACTCTGGGAACCAGCGGAGGAGGAACAGAATTCACATCCGGCTGACACACAGAGAAAGCTTTAATACCAGCAAAGCCGGCAACGCCAGTATCAAGTGAGGAGACCACAGCCACTAATACCAAAACATCAACATAGCAGTTGTCAGGTGAAGCACAACAAGCTACATCACCAAAACGTGGACCAGCAACACAGAACCCAACGGTTGCAGCCAAATGCACCAGATGGCGAAGGAACATACTGTCGCCAGTGCAATATCGACAAGAACTATTTAAAAATAGTTGTGTAAAGAAACTAATGTAAGAATTCAGTTACTTAGGTTGCACTGGAAAGAAAGTGATAACACTGAATTTTTTCTTTATCTTGAAAAGGAGGGATATTAAATAGTCAGGATAATGGGAACTATTTTGTAACTGTGTAAGAATACACCCTTCTCACTATAGTAAGTGTAGTGCACCACTGTGGGGTGTATACACACACACACATAACACACACACATAACACACACAACACACACACACACACAACACACACACATAACACACACACATAACACACACACATAACACACACACATAACACACACACATAACACACACAACACACACACACACACATACACATACACACATACACATACACACATACACATACACATACACATACACATACACACATACACATACACACATACACATACACATACACACATACACATACACATATACACATACACATACACATACACATATACATACACATATACACATATACACATACACATATACACATACACATATACACATACACATATACACATATACACATACACATATACACATATACACATATACACATATACACATACACATATACACATACACATATACACATACACATATACACATATACACATACACATATACACATACACATATACACATACACATATACACATACACATATACACATACACATATACACATACACACATATACATATACACATATACACATATACATATACACATATACACATATACATATATACATATATACATACACATATATACATATACATATACATATATACATATACATATACATATACATATACATATACATATATACATACATACATACATATCTTTGGCTTGGCTTCGCGGACGAAGATTTATGGAGGGGGTAAAAAGTCCACGTCAGCTGCAGGCTCGTTTGTGGCTGACAAGTCCGATGCGGGACAGGCAGACACGGTTGCAGCGGTTGCAGGGGAAAATTGGTTGGTTGGGGTTGGGTGTTGGGTTTTTCCTCCTTTGCCTTTTGTCAGTGAGGTGGGCTCTGCGGTCTTCTTCAAAGGAGGTTGCTGCCCGCCAAACTGTGAGGCGCCAAGATGCACGGTTTGAGGCGATATCAGCCCACTGGCGGTGGTCAATGTGGCAGGCACCAAGAGATTTCTTTAGGCAGTCCTTGTACCTTTTCTTTGGTGCACCTCTGTCACGGTGGCCAGTGGAGAGCTCGCCATATAACACGATCTTGGGAAGGCGATGGTCCTCCATTCTGGAGATGTGACCCATCCAGCGCAGCTGGATCTTCAGCAGCGTGGACTCGATGCTGTCGACCTCTGCCATCTCGAGTACTTCGACGTTAGGGATGAAAGCGCTCCAATGGATGTTGAGGATGGAGCGGAGACAACGCTGGTGGAAGCGTTCTAGGAGCCGTAGGTGATGCCGGTAGAGGACCCATGATTCGGAGCCGAACAGGAGTGTGGGTATGACAACGGCTCTGTATACGCTTATCTTTGTGAGGTTTTTCAGTTGGTTGTTTTTCCAGACTCTTTTGTGTAGTCTTCCAAAGGCACTATTTGCCTTGGCGAGTCTGTTGTCTATCTCATTGTCGATCCTTGCATCTGATGAAATGGTGCAGCCGAGATAGGTAAACTGGTTGACCGTTTTGAGTTTTGTGTGCCCGATGGAGATGTGGGGGGGCTGGTAGTCATGGTGGGGAGCTGGCTGATGGAGGACCTCAGTTTTCTTCAGGCTGACTTCCAGGCCAAACATTTTGGCAGTTTCCGCAAAGCAGGACGTCAAGCGCTGAAGAGCTGGCTCTGAATGGGCAACTAAAGCGGCATCGTCTGCAAAGAGTAGTTCACGGACATGTATACATACATATATACACACATATATACATACACACATATATACACACACATACACACACACACATACACACACACACATACACACACACACATACACACACACACATACACACACACACATACACACACACATACACACACACATACACACACACATACACACACACATACACACACACACATACACACACACATACACACACACACATACACACACACATACACACACACATACACACACACACACATACACACACACATACACACACACATACACACACACATACACACACACATACACACACATACACACACATACACACACATACACACACCAACGAGTGTGTGTGAATAGTTTTCTGTGATGGTGGAAAGCATCAGTAAGTCTCTTTTGTTATTTGAATCTTGAGCTTTAAGAAGCTTCCCAAGTAATAAAGAGACATAACAGCCTGTTTAGCACTTTAACATGGACCAGTCCTACTTTTCCATGTGTTCATGCAGGGGGACATGACAAGTTGAACTGGCACTTGTTTCGGTATTTTTCTATCGTTTCTATGCTGCTATAATTGAGAGAAGGCTGGAAATACTCAGCCAGTCAAGAAACATCTGTATAAAGAAAGAAAAGACAGTTAGTGTCTGATGCAGGGTTTCAACTACAAACATATTTTTTCTCTTTCCACAAATGCTGTCAGGCTAATGATTTTTCTTCTAGTATATTGTGTTTTTATTAAATTTTTCCAGTGTTATAATTTACAGTAGAAATGTTCGATTTCTAAATTATAACATATTAATTCTATGCAATGGTGCCAGCAGGATACAAAAGTGAATGGTTAGGAATTAGAATTCTTGGACTGGAAGCCACAAAATTATTGAAGTGAAAGTGAAATACAGAAAATATAGATATTGGCAGAGAAAGGAAAAATCAGTTTACAAGGTTGCCACACAAGTAATATTGTGAAAAGTCCAGCCTTGGCACCTGATCTAAACCTGCCACCTTCAGCAGACACCAGCAGTTTCACTTCTCAGTTTATTAAGTATTGAAACTTGAACGAAGGTTCTGCACCACCATCTTCTTGGCCTCGCTGAATTAGTTTTCAATTTTAGCTTCTGTCACTTCAAGTCAAAGGTATGATCCTGGAATCCCTTCCATGGGTCACACCTCTGTGGGTGATGTGGCTCCAGTTTTCTCCTTCCTTGTGCATTGTTCTACTACGCTGAGGACGTCAGTGCTGCTCTTATGTACAACTTTCCATCACTTTATTTGTTAACTTCCACACTGCACTAAATTTCACCTGGCCCATCTTTCTTTCCCTTTTTGACACTTCTCTGACATTGTCTCAGGGAGTAGTAAACTGGACAGATGAGAAACTGCCGACGTTGAATCTGTAGCAGGAAGCAATCCACTGGAGGAACTTAGTAGTTCGAGCGGTGTCGGTGGATGAAAAGGAATTGCTGATGTTTTGGGCTGGAATCCTTCATCATGGTGCTCCTCAGCCCGCTGTGTTTCACCAGCAGATTATTTTCTGATCTCAGGGAGTAGGTGAGCAACCAGGTCACAGACTTGCCCAGTGGTAATTCCTCCACCTTGACTCTTGAACCATCACATCTGTGCTGGTGATGGCATCTGCATCCAGTGCCTCCAAGAAGTTTGCCAAACAACAGCTGCACCTTTACCACTTTTGCTCTCAACTCTTCTCCATTCCAGGCCACAGTTGGAGTATTACATGCCGTTCTGACTGCAACATTATAGGAAGAGTGTGCAGGCTTTGGAGAGATGCGGAAGAGGTTTGTCAGCATATTGACTGGATGGAAACAGCTAAGAGGAGAAGTTGGGATTGTTTCCTCTCGTGAGTTTGAAGCTCAGGGACAACTTGCGCAAAGAGTAGATAACTAAAATCTTTCCCCATGGTAGAAATGACAAGGACAAGAGGGTACATTTAAGGTGAAAGGGGGAGGGGGGGAAGCTTAAAGGAAATTTGCAACTCAGCGAAGACAGGGTTCCCTTTATCATAAAACACTATAGCATAGAAAATCCCTTTGGCCCATCTAGCCAGTGCCAAACTATAATTCTTCCATTTCACCCTACACGTTGATACTTCATGCAGCAAATGTACATCAGCTAACAGCCTGGGATGAAGCAACAATGTTGAGGCACAAGATAGGTGGCGTTCACCAATGGGGCTCAACCACACTCACCAAGACCGATTTCGCACACCACTCATCTCAAAAATCATGACTTTGACTGAGAGATGGAAAACAACTATGGGTGTTTTTTAGGCCAGTGCAGGGTTCACATGAAGGACATATCATTACGATCACTGTGGCTTTAGATGCAATCGTACTACATCCTTCTGGTTGAAAATATAAGACAGCCATATATTGTCATAAAGTTTTAAAGCACAGAAACAGGTCCTTTTTCACAGCATGGCCATACTAGCCAACATGCTTACCTTGCACATTTGCCTGCATTCATCCCATCCCATATCCCTCAATCTTTCCATTCTCTGAACCAGTCTAATGTTTTTTTTTAAAAAACATTACAACTGTTCCCCTGCTCCACAGCTTCATCTGGCAGCTAGCTTGTTCCATATTCACAGGCTCTCTTATTTGGTCCCTTTTCACCTTAAATATATTCCCTCTGGTTTTAGATTTTGATGCACCACTACATTAACTAATGGTAAGTGGTATTTGTGAAAAAATATTTTCCTGGCTATTTGCACGAATGAGTACAAATTCTAAACAAATTACAACAGCATCCAAGAGCAAACAGCTGCTTAATTGGCACCCTGGCCAAGAGAACACAATGGTTATTGTGTCCTCTGTTACAAAATACTCTGCACTTCATCACCCAGGCAACTCCAACAGCACCACCCAACCTGCGAGCTGCCCCACCAAGACAAGGGCATCAGGGCATGGGAATCCCAACTGCAGGCTCCTTCCCCAGGTGAAGGTCGTCCTGTCTCGGAAACAGATAGTCAGTGCACTGCTCTATGATACCAAGCTCTGTGAAATGTTGCCTTGACGTCAAAATCAGGCATCCTCACCTCACTCTGGAATTCAGCTCTTTGGCAATGTGTAGATTGTTATGAGATCTAGAGATGGCAAGTTCCAAATTGTGTTAAAAGATCATAGCGACTCAAGTTCGAATCCTCCGCCATCTTTAAGGAGTTTGTACCTACTCTCCGTGACCTGTGCGGATTTTCTCCGGTTGCTTTGGTTTCCTCCTACACTTCAGAAACGTATGGGGTTTGCAAGTTAATTGGGCAGCATGGGTTTCTACTTCTACCATATGACAGATAGATAGATGGATAGAAAGAAAAATAAAGTTTGGTGCTGTGATATATCCCAGCATTTTATCAATGAATGCCATATATCCCCAATTTGTGACCTATGCAACTTACATCCATCCGCACATACGACTGAATTTTTAGAAAAATTATATATATTTTTTATACAAATATAATATAAAATTTGCACGTTTATGTTGTATTTCACAAACTATAACAGGGATACAGGGCATACAAGAGCCAAAATGTGCATACTTACCTGGTTAGTTGGCGTTCCATGGTCCCAGGACTGGGCATGGCCTTCTTGATTCCTGTATGCATATGCGAGCCTTCGGTAGGTGCATGCGCGGGGCAGGGGTTCGTGTATTGGGTTCGGTTTGTGCATGCGCAAGAGTCGAGGGTGCAATTTGAATATCGTCAGGGCACTTAACTCTCGCACATGCGCCAACCGAAATCCAATATGCGAACCCACCGAAGACTCGCGCATGCGCCAACTGAAAACTTGTGCATGAGTACAAGAATCAAGATGGCCGCGCACTGTCCCGGGAACCCCAAAACGCAACTAACAGGATAAACATGGACCAGAACGTGGAAAGATTCGCCAAGCTTGAGCGACAAATTCAGGAAGCTTTAAGTTGTTATCGTCAAAAGTACGATGTAAAAAAGATTTGATTAAGAAGTTTGCTTTAAGACTTTGGTATTCCATGCATGCATGCAAAATTCCAACTTATGTCCATTCCGAGATACAACCGATTCTTCGGTCTCCATTGTGGTCGTAAGTTGGGGACTACATTATGTTCCAAGTCTGATAGATCACTAGGTGTAATTACCTGTTGTGTTTGCAGAGCTCTTTCTCAAGTGTTACGATTTGCTTGAGTCTGTAGAGGAACCATTTGTCTATAGCAGTCAGGTCATAAATCTTATCCACGGAGATACCATCATGCAATGCCTGCAGCAGAGTGAAAATAGGCAACAGTGGTAAGAAATCACCCAATTCGGGACAGCATGAGAAGGTTGAGAATGACTGAGGATTCAATAACAAATTAATAATCTCTTATCAAAAGTAGCGAAAAGAAATACAAGGTTTTCAAAATAAACAACAGAGTTTTTTGGTTACAATTTCGGAACCACATGGAAAATTTCAGGATGTTTTACAGCCTGGGAATGCCACAAGCCATCTGGTTACAGGAAGCCATGGCCCATCAAGTCCATGCTAGGTCCTGACGGAGCAATCCCATCAGCCCCAAACTATAACAGGGATCCTTATTTCCCTGCACACCTGTCACTTGGTTTCTCTCTCACATCCCCATCAATTGCACTTCAATTTATTTTTTACCATTAACTTACATCTACAGTATGCTTATAGTAACCAGCATATCTCTGGAATATACAAATATACTGGAGCACCTGGGAGGAAACCAACACTATCAGTCAGGACATGCACATCCCACAAAGATGCTCCTGAGTTCATGATCCAACCTGTTTCCCTGGTGTCTAAGGAACAGTACTGCCTGCAGTGCCATCATGCTGCCTCAGAGAAAGAGAGACTGCTGGTGTCACCATGGAGTTCACCATGGATAATATATTTTAGTGGTGACCTCCTGTGGTCAGACAATCTTGAAAACAGTAATTGGGAAGGTCATCCAGAAGAATAGGAAGAGGCAGTAAATATGGGAATCCACAGGTTGTGCCACACCATCAGTGACGAGGACTGGCAAGGAATTCAGTGTAACATGATATCGTGAGACAAAGGACTGCAGAGGGCAGGAATAGAGCACTCCATTACCAGGGAACAGACAATCATGAAGCGTCCTTCTGTCAGGGTCAAGGACACCACAGAAAGGGTGCAGGCTGCTCTGAGGAGGGAAAAGAAGATACTGAAGTCATATTAGATATTAGACATGAAAGATACACAAGTCATACTAGCTGAGAAGATGCTGTAACCCATAATTAACTTTGTGAAATCAAGACACTTCAAATAATTATAGGACTGAGCAGATTCACTGTAATTTTACAGAAGGGAAATCATGTTGGACTAATTCATGTTCTGTGAGGTTGATCAGATAAGGAAGAACCAATAACCAATAAATTTGGATTTTCAGAAGGCTTTCAATAGTTAGTATAAGGTAAAGCACATGGAATTCTAGACTGACAAACAGAAAGCAAAAAAATGGGAATAAACATGTCCAACTATAATGAGAGCACATATGAAGCTCCTTTCCCAAAACCAGACCCATCTGCTATGGAGATTCACAGAGATGGTTCCTGGTACGGATGCAAGTGGAGATTGAGCAGGCAGGGCCTACATTCTATATGATTCTAAAGAATGAGAAGTGACCTTACAAAAACTTACAATGTTCAGCTTCTCACGTAGACAGGATGTTTCCCTTGTCTGAGGACTAGGGTTCACAATCTCTGAACAAGAGGAAGGCTGATCAGGACTCAGAGCAGGAGAAACATTTTCACTAAAAAAAAATTGTTGAACATTTTTTAATTCTCTGTCCTACAGAACTCTAAAGGTGCTGGTCATTCAAAGCAGAGATCGAGAGATTTCTGAAGAGGAATCAAGGGATATGATTTTTTTTTGTATATTTTATTTAAGAATTTTATAACCACATCCATGTATACATACTCAATAAAGCTGCAAGAGAAAAAAAATAAACCCCCATCCCTCCTTTCCCCCACCCACCCCCACAAAACACAAAGAAAGGAAAAAGAAAGAGTTAGGAGAATGTAAAAAAAGTCTCAATACTAATAATAATGGAAGTGGGGGGTTACCAACATAATGGGCTTTCGGAGTCCTTCAAATTTCAAACCAATGTGATCCATATTTTTGAAAAAAATTGATACTTATTACATAAATTATGTAATTTTCTTAAGTGGAATACAAGTAAGTAATTCAGCATGCCATCTCTCCATCCCTATACCTGTATCTGATTTCCAAGTAATGGCTATGCACTTCCTATAAACACCTAAAGCTGGTCATAAAAATTCAATTTGATATATAGTTAATCTTAATTTCAGTTTAACCACTTTAATATTACCCAACAAAAATAACATCAGGTCCTGCGGGAGTTCAACCCTTAATATTTTCTCCAAATAATTACCTACCTCTAACCAAAAAGGACACATCCAAGTAGAATCTAAAACATAAATCTGATACTATTGGGTTCCATTTTTTTTTTTTTTGAGGTGTTAAATATAATTGATGCAAAAAGTTTTATTGAAACAGTCTATATCTAAAATTAATAATTTTTGTTATATTTTCTTTACATAATTACATCCAATTGTTTTCAAATCAACCTTCCATCTTCATCATGATTTGTGAGTACCTAACTTAGGAGATTATTTTTGAAGTAATTTATACATCATCAAAATGAACTTATTCAAGCCAACCTTACATATCAATAATTCTAATTCATTCTGCCTAGGTAATATCAAATGAGATTCTAACTTATCAAACAAGAAAGCCTTAACCTGATAATAAAGAAAAAGGTATTATTTTGAACATGAAATTTTTCCTTCTTTCATTGAAAAGTAATACATTTACTAGTTTCAAAGTAGTTTTCTACTTTCCTAATCCCCATTCGACTCCAAATCATGAAAAATTGATTATCCATAGAAAAAGAAAGATCTATTTTGATATAAAGGTATTTTTCAAGAAATCAAACTTTTGCACCTATTTCATAATCTAATTTATTCTATAATTCAATCAAATGTTTTAAAACAGGCATATCTCCACTTCCTTTTAACAATTTTGAATTCCATTTGTAAATAAAATCCAAAATACTGTTTTCTCCTATTTTACTCAATTCTATTTTAACCCAGGCTGGAGATTTATCTACATCAAACATCCCATTAGTAAATTTCAATTGAGCTGCCTTGTAATAATTCTTAAAATGGGGAAGCTTCAAACCTCCCAATTCAAACTTCCAGGTTAATTTTTCCCAAACACACTCTAGCTATCTTTTCTATCCATAAAAACTTCCTAATATTCAAATGTAAATCCTTTAAAAAATTTTGAGGAATCCAACTGGGAATTGACTGAAAAAGATATTGAACCCTTGGAAAAATATTCATCTCTATTCAATTCATTCTACCTACTAAGGTTATAGGCAAATTATTCCAACTATTCAAATCTTGAATTTTATTAAAGGTAAATAATGATTTAAATAATTTATATAAATTGAACTATCAACCTTAATCCTCAAATATTTAATTCTATCCTCTGACCACATAAATCAAGCAAATTCTCTATATTGAGTATAATCACCTTTAACTAAGGGCATAATTTCACTTTTGTCCTAATTAATCTAATGACCTGATATTTCACCATATTATTCCAGTCTTATATAATTAACACAAAGAATTTTTGGGGTCTGTCATATAAACCAAAACATCATCAGCATACAAATCAATCTTTTGTTCCTCTTGACTAACCTTTCTGCCCTTAATCTTGGTTCTATTATTAAAACAAACAATGCTAGAGATAATGGGCTACTTGATCTAGAGAATGGAAGAGAAGAAATTTGTCCATTAGTTACAACTTTAGCAGAGGGATTTTTATATAAAGTTTTAACCCAATTAATAAATGTAGACCCAAAACTAAGTTTTTCTAATACCTTAAATAAATAATTCCATTCTAATCTATCAAAGGCCTTCTCAACATCTAAAGTTACTGCCACCAATAAGTCACCCTTCTTTTGAGATAAATATAATAAACTGATCAATCTAGCAACATTATCGGCATATTGGTGTTTTTTAATAAAACCACTTTGATCCATACGAATTAAATTCAGTAGATATCTAGCCACTCTATTTGCCAAAATTTTAGCAATAATTTTATAATCAGCATTTCAGTTTTTAAATACATCTCTATCTTTCTTAGGTATCACAGTTATGATTGCATTTGAAAAAGATTCTGGTAGAGAATGGGTTTCTGCTGCTTGTTTCAACACCTCCATAAAAGGAGGTATGAATAAATCTTTAAATTTCTTACAAAACTCAGGCAGGAAACCATCCTCTCCTGGTTTCTTACTACTTTGCAAAGAACTAAGAACCACACTAATTTCTCTTGCTGCAAATAAAGCATCTAAACCAGTGGTTCTCAACCTTTTTCTTTCCACTCATGTACTACCTAAGTATTCCCTATGTCATAGGTACTCTGTGATTAGTAAGGGATTGCGTAAGGTGGTACATGGGTGGAAAGAAAGTATGAAAACCACTTTTTAATCATACCTAATTCACTCATTATATGTACAGTTTCTTAACTCCAAAGGAAATGAGCCAATGACAATTTTTCTCAAGCAAAATATTTCAGTTACAATCAAGTCTCGAGCAGAGATGCTCAACTTTCCCTTCCCACTCACATACCACCTTAAAATGATTAATTATCAATTTTAACCTCATCACCATTAAACTGGGATCTATATAAATTAAAATTCTTAAATGAATCATTTATTTCTTGAGGTTTATAAGTAATCTTAGAATTCTTTTTTAATAGCATTAACTCTTCTAGAAGTTTGTTCTGCCTTCAATTTCCAAGCTAAAACTTTATGTAATCTTTCTCCCAATTCATTATACTTTTATTTAGTTCTCACAATTAGTTTTTCAGTCCTTTTAAGTCTGGATCGTGTTATAATAAAATTTCTTCTATATCAAACTTTTTCTTTTCTCATCAGAAACATTTCTCTGTAAATCTTTTTCTAAACTCTCTATCTTTTTTCCCCCAAATAATCCAAATCTTTAATATAATCCTTCTTAATTTTTTCTAAATAACTTGTCTGACCTCTTAAAAAAGCTTGCAAAGCATTCCATAAAATAAATTTATTATCCACTGAATTAATACTAATTTCTAAAAATTCTTGAATTTGTTTTCTTATAAAATTGCAAAAATCTACCCTTTTCAACAATGTAGGATAAAATCTCCATCTATAAAACAATTTTTCCTTTTCAGAAACTAAACATGACATCAAAAGTGGTGAATGATCGGATAAAATCCTAGTTTTATTCTCTGCATGCATAACTCTTCCTTGTAACTGTGCCAACATTAAAAACATATCTATTCTCAAATAAGAATCATAACTATAAGAATAAAAATAATAATCCTTTTCCTTCGGATTTAACCTTTGCCAAATATCTATCAAATTCAAATCTTTCATTAAATCAAAATCCTTTTCAGTTTTAGTCCCAGTAACTGACTTACGTGACTTGTCTAAAATTGGATCAAGACAACTATTAAAATCTCCTCCAATTAAAAACTTTTCATGAGCCTCAGCAAGATGCCTAAAAGAATCATGAATAAATCTTTTATCATCAACATTAGATGCATATATACTCATAAATCTCCACATCTCAAAATAGATTTGACACCGTACCAAAATCAATCTCCCAGCAGAATCCGTGACCACAGATTAAATCTTAGGAGGTAAATTCTTATTAATCAAAATATCAACCCCTCTTGCTTTAGAATGAAATGATGAAGCTACCACTTGACCTACCCAGTCTCTTTTTAATTTTTGATGCTCTTTCTCAGTTAAAATGTGTCTCTTGTAAAAAAAAGGAACATCAACTTTCATTTTTTATACAAACCAAGAATTTTTCTCTTGATTATATTATTTATCCCATTTATATTATAAACTTACAAAATGTAATACATTATTAAACACCATTTCTAAAATCCAAAAGTTAAAGAACTCTCATCATCCACCCCATTGGACCCCTGCTCCTTAAAAACCTTCAAATGCATTTGACATCTCCAAGTAGAAAAGAAGAAACCAAAAAAAAACCCTGAGATAAAAAGAAAGAGTACTGATAAAAAGAATCAGTACTACTTCCCTCCATTGTGAAGAAAGTGGCCTTCGCCAAAAAATGGCACGCGGCTATGGAAGGCTACCAAAATTCCACTCCCCCAGACAAGATATACAATGCTTGTTTCTTCACTCTACTTGGCAGTGTCCTTTTTGTATAGAGGTGAAAGTAATTTTGGAAAAAAGTATTAAAGGTAAAACTCACGCTTGATTTGACTTTATTTTTGTTGAGTAATGTTAAAATGATTAGTGTTAAGTTAAGATTAATTATGTATCAATTAAATTCTTATGATTAGCTTTAGCTATTTCTAGAAAATGCATAGCTGTTACTTGGAAATCAAATATCATTTTTGGAATACAGAGATGGCATGCTAAATTACGTTCTTGAATTCTACTTGAAAAAATAACTTATAACCTACGTAATAAATATCATTTATTTTTGTAAATATGGAGCCCATAATAAGATCTTGTTGAATGGCAATTCTTATGTTCTTAAGTTTCAACCAATAACAGAAGTAAAGGGATCAAGTATCTGCACATACAAGTGCTGGCTTAGAAAATGGTGCAAGAGCAAAGGTTCAGATTTTGAGGGCATTGTGACCTGGATGACAGGTAACACCAGAGGTTGCTGGGCACCAGGATAGATAAACCACAAACATAAAAGGGAACCCAAAATTTTTCCACCAGCAGATGAACAACAAGAAAGACAATGGTGAAGTGATGAATGGAGGCAGGGGATATGGATGAAATACCTCGTAAGTAACTTGCATTGGATTTTATTATGAATGATGACCCAAAGATTGGAGGTATCGTAGACAGCAAGAAAGGCTTTCAAAATTTGTAAAGGGATCTGGACCAGCTGAAAAATGGAATTCAATGCAGACAAGTGTGAAGTGTTGGATTTTAGAAGGACATACACAGTAAATGGTAGGGCACGGAGGAGTGTGGAAGAACACAAGGATCTGGGAACACAGAAACACAATCCCCTGAAAGAAGCATAATAGGTGGATAGGATTGTAGAGAGAGCTTTTGGCATATTGGCCTTCATAATTCAAAGTACTGAGTATAAGAGTTGGGATGTTATGGTAAAGTTGTACAAAACATTGGTGAGGCAAAATTTGGAATACAATTTTGGTCCCCTAACTACAGGAGACATACAAATAAAACTGAAAGAGTGCAGAAAATATTTACTTGAAGTTGCCAGGACTTGAGGAACTGAGTTACAGGGAAAGGTTAAACAGGTTAGGACTTTATTTCCTGGAATGTAGAAGACTGAGGAGAGATTTGATAGAAGTATACATGGGCTAGAGATGGAAGAGGGGTTAGCGGAAAACAAGCAGTACAAAGCTGGAGGTTCCAGGACAGAAAAGGATATTCTAATGAAGGGTCAGCAGCATACCGTCAACTCTGATTCTCTCATCATCAAAATGCTGCCTGACCCATGGAGCAGCTAGGAAAGGTGGCCCTGCTTAAATAAACAGTCACTTGGCTCGGGGGGGGTGAGAGGATGCTTATCCATATCTTTAGATGCTGTCTGTCCATAAGATAGCCTTATCACTGGAATAAAGGGGGTCAGTAGTAGCACCTGCTCTGTGCTAGTGGAGGAGAATATGGAGGATGCTAGTGAGGGGTCCTCCCTTGGAGACAGTGCAGGATCACTTCCTGTTCATGAATATCCATTAAAGAAAGGCAAACCAAAACTACCAAACATGCAAAAAACATAAAACTTGGAGGATACATCAGCAAGGGGATAAAGTACTCAGCAACCCCAACACAGGCATGTAATATGATCCTTTGACAGAAGAGAAAAAGGACAGTACAGACCAAATGCCTGGGTTGTAAAGGGTGTGTAGGAGCAGGGCATATACATCTGTATCAACCTTTGAAAGTGGAAGGTCAGGCTGAGGGAAAGTTCAGTGAAGCAGATGTGATCCTGCCCTTCAGAACCAAGGCATTGTCAGCATACCAGGCTTCAATGCTAGAAGGTATTACCTATATTTAGAAAAGACTGAGAGTTGTACTAAATTCTGGTCATCGCACTTTAAGAAAGATTTGATGGTCATTGAAAGAGTGCAAGATGGAAGGATTTTCAGAGATTCTCTGGAGAACGCAAGATCATCTCCTTCAAGCTTGAGTGAAGGATAACAGAAAATGCTGGCAATCGGAACCAGATCAAAAACCACTCCTCTTCTTCCGCTGGGCATTCTGATAAAGGGTCATTGCTTGATACAATAACTGAGTCTCTCTCCAGATACTGCCTGACCAGCTCTGTTGTTAATTCCGATTCTCAGCATCTGTGGACATTTGCTTTGGAAGGTTGAGAGAAGATTTGACGGAGTTGCACAAAGCCGTGACTGGTTCGAATGAAGTAAATAAAGGGAGGTTGTTCCCACTGGAAAAGGTCAGAGCATTAAAGAGTAGGGTAAACGGAGCAACAGCAATGTGAGGAAAACCTTAAGGAGCAATCCAGAGCACAGTGTTTGGGAATGCAGCAAATCTGGATGGTGTTCAGAAAGGAATTAGGCCAATAGTTCATGGTCATCAGGAACGAGCAGAGAAGGGAGTGGTAAAGAGTGGGCCAAGACTCAATAAGCTGAATAGCTTCCTTCCATGGTGCATCATTTCCACGAAAACCAAATGTTCTCCCAGCCCCGGCATCAAAAGAAAAGATCACAAAGTTCCAGCAAATGAAAGGGAAATGAAAGTGAACACCACATGATAATAACTGGAAATGAGCAGAACTTTCTGAGCTGGCAGGTTGGAGCACTTCTGCTCTCACATGAAGCAATGATCCCAGAAACATTGTGTAAGGGAGAAAATGGAAGTGAAAGCCTAATCATCAGCAGGTGATCATTGAAACTCTGAGCAGGACACACTTTCCCCAGCTCACAGAACGTTTGCACTAGGGCCCATCCCAAACCCTTAGAAATGTGCTGAATTAGCCTGTGGTCCATGTGTGAGAGGGAATGGAATGGGAAATACCTACTCAGTGAAATAGAAGTGAAAATGCATTGCACTCTTGCCCAAGGATGCTGCTTTTACATTCCCAAGTCACAACATC
Source organism: Narcine bancroftii (assembly GCF_036971445.1). Taxonomy (NCBI): domain Eukaryota; kingdom Metazoa; phylum Chordata; class Chondrichthyes; order Torpediniformes; family Narcinidae; genus Narcine; species Narcine bancroftii. The sequence continues at coordinate 223,699,933 of NC_091472.1, read as the reverse complement.
ATAGAAGCAACAAATTATACCATTAACAGGAATCAACCTTCTATAGGAGCTCTATCAAGAGCATCCTGGCCCGGCTGCATCACAGCGGGGTAGAGTTGCTGTAGAGAATTAGATTGGAAGTCAATCGACTGAACCATAAGAGTGGCAGAGAGGATCACTGGAGTTTGCCCCCCACCCCCATCAACATGATCTACTAGGATCATTGTTTGAAGAGGATGCACAAAATCGCTGAGGACCCCTTCCACCCCATGCACAACATCTTTCACCTGCTCCTATCGGGGAAGACATACAGGAGGATCAGAGCCAGCACCACCAGGCTAAGGAACAGCTTCTTCCCACAGGCAGTCAGAATGCTGAACAACTAATGAACAGCTCACACTAACCCTCCAAGACTCTACTATTTATGAAACAATATTTATTTATATTTATATATGTATATTTGTTCTGCATGTGTATCACTTTTCTGTATGTGTGCTTGCATCTTTTTGCACAGGGGACTGGAGAAAGCTGTTTTGATGGCTTTTACTTTTGCAATCAGATGATTTAAAAAACTTCAATAAACTGCTGTAGTGCAACGTGGGGAAGTAGATTCAACAACAAGAGCACGTTCGATCTCATCTGTCTGAATGACCCATGTTCATTACTGCTGCCTTCATTACGCTTGTAAACTCTGCTTCCAGTACGATCACCTACTGCCCTATTGATTATTCAGCAGCAAGCTGTACCACAGCTTTATCAATGGACTATCTCAATTTAGCTACATGTACAGAAACTGTATTGTTCTCTCACTGTATTTCAAGCTGAATGACAAATTACTTTCTCAACCACAGATGCTAAAAATCACTAGCCCTCGACCCATTGGCCAGCATTTTCAACTTTCTATAAATTGTGGTTATTGCAACACTGTTACAGCGTCAGTGATTTGAGTTTGAAATTGCCACTGTCTGCAAAGAGTTTGTACATCCTACCTGTATCTGTGTGGGTTACCTCTGAGTGTTCCGGTTTCCTCCCATGTTCCAAAGATGTACAGAATTAATTGGTCACGAGGGTGTATTTGGGCTGTGCAGCCCCATGGGCTGAAAGGGCCTGTGCTGCACTGTATCTCTATTAAAATAAAATTGACCATCTCTGACTACATTCTAGATCAGAACCATACTCTGTAGAAGCCTGAAATAACTCCCTCAGAATTTTGAGACCAAGTCAATCTCACCCTGCAACTTGATCTTGTAATCAAATGAATTGAGCTCCCTTTGATGAAAACTGTGTAGTTCCCAGCAGTCTGCAATCTCTTCACAGAATCTCCTCTCTTTACCATCGGAAGGGTGGTGTGCTCCACCCTTTGGATCAACAGTCTCGTGTTACACCCCCTTCAGGAAAGGTTGGGACACAGCATGGAAATGAAATGGATAACCCATTCCATGTGGAGCCCCAGGTCCCATCACACCTTCTCTTAAGGGGAAAATCTGACAGTTAAATCAGTGATGCTTGAAAGACTGAAGGAAGTTTCCTCAGCTAAAATATCCATAGCCATCCAAAAATTCTGCAATTAACAAGGAATTATTCAAGCAGTGCTGTCTAGAAGTTTCTGTTGGACCTACGAGAGTTAGAGTGGGAAGCTGGAGAAATCCTGATGAGATTTGGGAAGCAATGTTAACAATGATGAATTTCTTTTTAAACAGAAGGGCAGAGAGGGCAGTAACAGGTCTAGTTGCTGGACCAGGTCCAGTCTTTGCTGGCTGTGAGAGGCAAACCACCAACCACAAGGTTGGTCACAGGCATCATTCCTGAAACTTCAGGCCCTTCATTCCCACAAATTCCAAGCTGCCTGTGGCATCAGAGGTTAAACGGAATGAGAAATCTTCCTAGCATGGTCAGAGTTGACTGAGGGTGAAACTGTTGTCTAAGGCTAGAGCAGGATATAGATCAGCTGAAATTTGGGTGAAGAAATGGTAGGAGGAGTTTAATCCAAACAGGTGTGAGGAGGTCAAACACGAGGAAAGTATACAGTAGATGGCAGGAGCCTCAGGAGCACCGTAGGATGCAAATCCTTGGGTCCGTAGAAGTGGCAACAGAAATGGACTGTGAAGGTGGCGTTCAGCAAGCTTGCCTTAATTAGTCAGAGTACTTGAGTCTAAAATTGGCCAGTCGCATAGCAGCTAGATGAAAGTTTGACCAGGTCTCCCTTGGAGTGTTGTGTGCAGTTCTGGTCATCACACTACAGAATGTGTGCCAGTTTCACAAAGGTACAGAAGAGGTTCACTGGGATGGCATCTCGACTGGACTGCATAAGGAGACTTTGGTCAGGTTTGAAAGGTTGGGCAACCTGATAAAAGTAGATAAGAGAGGCATAGTTGGTCAGATTGCTTTTCCCAGATGCTAGAGGGCAAAGACTTAAGGGATGAGGGGGAAGGAGATGTGCAAGCTGTTTTGTTTTACACATAGATAATGGTAGGAACCAAGGACACATTTTCATGGAAGGTGCTAGAAGTGGCAATGATAGAGGCATTTAGAGAGAGACATAAACTGGCTGGGAATAGAGGGACCAAAACAGTACTCAGGTGAATGAGATTAGCTAGATTGGCACTGTGATCAGGACAGATATAGTGGGCCAAAGGGTCTGTTCCTGTTCTAATTCCACAGAGTGGACAAATTTTATAATGTGGTTAAAGTTAAAGGCTATTCCTGGGCTGAAACTTGCAATGTAAGGATCCCCATGGAGAGAGGGTGACCCCTGCTGTTGTAGCTTGGGAGAGCACATGAGTAGTGCTGTGTTCTTGTGCGGGTGACCTTAAGAGGAAGGTACACATACAAAACATAATGCTGAGTGACAAGATCTGCTTTAAATGTGTGATTGAAGTCACTGAGCTATCAATATTGCCGATCTTTAAGAAGAAGAGCACAGTGGGATAGTAAAAAGGAGTTAGCATAAATTCTGCATTTATAAGATCACTTGGCAGTTAAATCTAACATGAGCAAACAGCTTCACTGAAGAGAGAATATTTATAATGAATGTAGGAAAGTGCAAATATTTTGTACTTACCACTGCTATGCAAAGATACAGAATGCCTGCGAACCTGGGTAATGTTTCCTGGGTTGCCAAGGTCATTGCTGGACCCCACAGCTATTCATAATATACATAGCTAAATAAGAAGAAGGGACCAAGTGCAGCATTTCTAATCAAGTGAAAAAGCAAATTGTGCAGAGGAAGCGGAGAGTTTGTAGTGAGATATTTTACCGGTCTTATTGATGGTGATATGGGTTTTTTGCATCAGTGTTTACTAACGAAACTGGCACAGAGTCTAGGGAAGGAAGGAAAATGAGCAGTGAGATGATGGAACCTATACATATTAAAGAGTAGGAGGTGCTTACTATTTTAAAGCAAATAAAGGTGGATAAATCCCCTGACCCTGACAAGATATTTCGGGCCTTAAGGGGAGCTAGTGTAGAAATTGCAGGGGCCCTGGCAGAAATATTTAAGATGTCTTTAGCCACAGGTGAGGTGTCAGAGGATTGGAGGGTAGCTCATATATCCATTGTTTAAACAAAGGTTCCAAAAGTAACCCAGGAAATTATCAGCCAATGAGCTTGATGTTAGTAGTAGATAAATTATTGGAAGATGTCCTAAGAGATCATGGCTTTGAGTGTGGTAGTGTTTAACCAATCTTGTAGAGTTTTCAAGGAGGTTACCAGGAAAGTTGATGAAGGAGAGGCTGTGAATGTTGTCTACATGGAAGACTAGTCAGGAAAGTGCAAATGCTTGGTATTCATGGTGAGGTAGTAAGTAGGAGAAGCCAGAGAGTGGTAGTGGATGATTGCTTCTCAGACTGGAGGCCTAGGGATTGGTGCTGGGACCATTGTTGTTTGTCATCTACATCAATGATCTCGATGATAATGCGCTAAACTGGATCAGTTAAGTTTGAAGATCACACAAAGATTGGAGGCGTTGTGGATAGCGAGGGAGGCTTTCAAAGGACAAGCAAAGGTCGGGCAAACACAGTAAATGGTAGGGCATGGTAGGGCACTGAGGAGTGCAGTAGAACAGAGGGATCTGAGAATACAAGTACATAATTCCCTGAAACTGCCATCACAGGTAGATAGGGTTGTAAAGAGAGTTTTTAGCTCATTGGCCTTCATAAATCAAAGTATTGAATATAGGAGTTAGGATGTTTTGGTAAAGTTGTACAAGACATTGATGAGGCCAAATTTGGAGTATTGTATGCATTTTTGGTCACCTAATTGCAGAAAAGATATTAATAAGATTGAAAGAGTGCAGAGATTTACTAAGATGTTGTTGGAACTTCAAGAATGGAGTTACAGGGCAAGGTTAAATGGGTTAGGACTTTATTCCCTGGAACACAAAAGAATGAGGGGAGTTTTGATAGAAGTAGGCAAATTGATAGAGTAAATGTAGATAGGCTTTTTTTCCATGGAGGTTGGGGGGGGGGGAGATACAAACCATAGGACGTGGGCTAAGGATGAAAGGGGAAAAGTTTAGGGGGAGCATTAGGGGAAACCTCTTCACACAGAGAGTAGTGGGAGTGTGGAATGAACTGCCAGGTAAAGTGGTGAACATGGGCTCAATTTTGACATTTAAGAAAAATTTGGATGGGTACATGGATGGAAGGGTTTGGAGGGCTATCGAATGGGTGCAGATCAGTGGAACTAGGCAGAATACTCTCCTCACTTGAGAACTTATTTGGAGGCAGTGCAGAGGAGGTTCACCAGGCTGATTCTGGAAGTGAGGGGTGTTAGCCTATGAGGTAAGAATGAACAGCCTTATTGAAGTTTAGAGGAATTGGAGGGGTGGGGGGGGGGTTCCTTATGGAAATATATATTGAAGTTAGCAAAGGAATAGATAAGATAGAAGCAGTGAGGTTGTTTCCACTGGAGAATCAACTACTTAAGATTTATTGGGGATGGGCAGGTAAGGAATCGAGTCTACAGCCCGATAAGCCATGACCTTACTGAATGGCTGGCTCCTGTTCCTGCTTTTGTGTTGAATTTTTCTGTTCATTCTGCCCATGCATTAGCAAATCTTCAGTGACTTAAATCAAGGGCAACAGTGCTGAACAGTCTGAACCCCCTGCACAACCTCCAGCCTTTGCCAGGAATGTGACTAATGCAGATCAATTTCCCTGCCTCATATCTGTAATCTTCTATTACTCTTGCACAAGGATGATCTATTAGTCTCTGATTCCAGTGTTAATTGGCCAGTGGAGATTTTTAAAAAAACAGATTTCCACTCTCTTGTGGCGGAAGACATGTCAATGCAAGCTTTGCGCTGGCCTGGAGAGAACATTAGGATATCAGCTCCCAGTCCTTTGGGAGTGGTGCATCCCGATCTATTATTGCAGTTGCTGTTCATGTGTGGGCATAGGCTTGGCAGGACATTACTATAACATCTCTGATTTTACAGGGATTAAAAAAACTAAAATTGCAAACAGGGAACAGTGTGGAGATGGGCAGTAGCCCTGTTTGAGTGAGAAGTCATTACCTTTGCCAAGGAGTAGGTACGGTTAATGGATGGAACAGCAAGATCTTTCTGCAGGTTGAAATCATCAGACCAAGACTTCTTCAATGGGAGGCGAGGTACAAAGCCTTCCACGGATGGGTGACACATTCTCAGGGCCTTCTGAAAGCTCTCTTCAAACGTGCGGCCAATAGCCATCACCTGGACAAGACAAGCACATGGCTTAGAAGATACACTCAAATTAACTCACACAGACAGTTTCCATTTTACTCAATGCCAATCAAGATTCTGGGCTACTTTTCTAATTCTGTGTGACCCCTTTCTCTTTCCACGCTCCTTGAGGTCCATCACACAGGCGATGTCAGCCCACCATTTTATGACCGAGTTACCATCTCGACAACTTCCATTCTGCAGGGATCTGTTCTGGGGTCCTTTCTCTTTGTGATATAGATAAATTACCTGGATGAGGAAGTGGAAGCCTTCTCTACAGTGGAGAGATTGGACGCAGACTGGGAGATCGCTTCGCTGAACACCTTCACTCTCTCTGCATCAGTGACAGGGATCTCCCAGTGGCCAACCATTTCAATTCTGCTAAATTAACGAAAGGAGAAGGAAATGAAAAGAATTGACTCAGTGGAATTTCTTGTTTATTTTTATTGAATGACAACATTGTTTGACTGGTTTAATGTATCTTAGATTTTGTACTTTAAATGGATGGGGGGGAGGTAGGGAGGATGGGATGGGAGGAGGGGGGGAGAAAATGGCACTGTATATATTTGAAAAGGAAAATGTATGTATCATGGTCAATGTGGTTTATGGTGTGAAAAATAAAAAATTTAAAAAATTAAAAAAAAATTCTGCACCCATCTCCCGAGGTATCATGTCTATCTGTGGCCTCCTAACTATTAGCTAGGTACATGGAACTGAGAAAAGTGGAAGGTTACAAAAGAGGGAAATTATAGGCAGTTAAAGAGTCAGTTACTGGGTCGGCACAACACTATGCCCAAAGGGCCTGGACTGAGCTTTAGACATCTATATTCATGCAGATGACCTAAATCAGGAGGATTTTCAGATTTAACGGATTGTAAACTTTGTAGAACTTGTTTAAAGATAATAAAAGGTTTAGGAAAAAAAAGTACCAATGTACAGCTCCTCACACTCATCTGGTTTACTAAGGGGAGAGGTGGGGTAGGCACAATGCTCTCCCCTCCTGGACAATTGGGTTTCTCCAACCATCAGGGGACAGTGGACAAAGGGAGAGAAGAGCTCAGTGTTGTTTCTGCAGTAAGAAAGCCCAATAAACTCCAGTCAGTCAGTCCTAATGTGGTTAATGACAATCCGGAGTTACCAGCTAACAGAAGTATCGTCTGCAAATGAATTGCCATAGAGGGGATAACCTTCACTATCTTTGTTAACAATATTGAGCATTAGAACTGTAGAACACTGCAGCATAGAAACAGGCCCTTTGGTCCATGTCAAACTATTTATTCTTCCCAGTCCCATCAACCTGCACTCGGTCCTCCATATACACCTATCCATGTACCAATACAATTTCTTAAATGTCAAAATCGAACCTGCATCCATCCCCTCAGCTGGCAGCTCGTTCCACACTCTCACCAACTAATGTTCCTCTTAAACATTTCACCTTCCACCCTTAACCCATGTCCTCTAGATCTGGTCTCACCCAACTTCAATGCAAGAAGTCTGCTTGCATTTACACTACCTACAGCACTCATAATTTTGCATATCGCTCATCAAATCTTCCCTCATTCTCTGGTGCTTCCAGGAATAAAGTCCTAACCTTTTTCACCTTTCCCTATAACTCCGTTCCTCAAGTCCCAGCAACATCCGTGTAAATTTTCTCTGCACTCTTTCAGCAATGGGTGAGAGCTGTACAGCATAGAAATGGGCCTTCATCCCCTCATGTACTTGCTGACTTTTTACCTGCATTCGGCTCATCTGCCCATCTGAATGTCTCTTTAGATGGTATCTGATTCCTTGAGAGAGTACTCAAGAAATCAACACTCCATTTTAAAAAACGTTCCCATCAAATCCCTTTTAAAATTCTTTCATTTTCACCTTAAACCATTAAGCTGCCACTGTGGTACACTTTTGGGCAGGCCAGGTCATACACATGCCCAACATCAAGCTCCTGTCCAAGCTCTGTCACCAGAAAAGATGAAGGTGAACAGAGCAGTAGGTTTAAGGACTTGATCTTTGCAAATAAATACCACAACCCCACTGAATTGTGCAAACCTTTGGACCACAAGTGTTCAAAGGTGGCACCTCGACCAAGCATCAGGGACGCATGGAAGCCCTGGAGAGTAATGGTGGAAGACTCTGCCTCGTGAGCTGCCCGCCTTTACCCTTCATGCCCCTCTGGTGATTCCCACTTTGGCCACCTCATTAGCCACCTCCAAAAGCACTGAACTGAAATAAAAAGGACCATTCTTGATCTGAGGGACTGCCGAGGAACCACGCTCTATTCACTCATAGACAAGGTTTGAAATGTTGAACTTCAGTCTTTGATGGCTGAATAATCTTCATCATTCTTGGGCCCAAGCTAAATAAGAAAAGCCTTCTCGTACCATAATGTAAATGTTAACTCAGTCCAAAAGAGTAATGGCCTGTGGAATAAGACATCAGATGTACGTGTAGATACTTGTCGAGAAGTTAGTTAATGTGCAGCACTCACCTCCCCGACACTCTTCATTGAACTGCCAATCTCTCGAGAGGCCCCGTGGAAACGGTCCAAGTCCCACCGAGGTACCTTGGTTACAATATAGTCCAGGCTGGGCTCGAAGCATGCTGTGGTCTTCCCGGAAACAGCATTCTTGATGTCAGGTAGGGGAATTCCTAGGGCCAATTTAGCAGCCACAAAGGCCAGTGGATAGCTGGGGAAGGACAGATTGGAGTAAGTGGCTTGGACCATTTCATGGAGCTTTCATTCCCATGAATGGAGCAAATCAACACCAGCTATAATTATCAAATTTATAGGATATGGAACAGGACCTTCAGCCCAACTCTTCCATACTGACCAAGTTGGCTTTCTCAGCTTGATCACATTTCCCTGCATTTGGCCCATAAGGAATTCAGAAATTCGAGACTACACTGAACTTGGTAAACAAGAGATCTGTAGATGCTGTGGCCATCTTGGACAGCTTGTGTAAGCCATGGAAAAAAAAAAATCACAATTAGTCAACAGATCTGGCCTCCACCTTGCAAAGGTTTGCATATATAAAAAGGTTACACACATTCGATTTTTTAAAAATTTTATTGCTTTTAGGATCATCCATCCCTGAAGATCACCCTTCCCAGGAAACAGCATTATAAGGCTGAGCTGATGGAGATTTGCTCGATTAATGGAAGATATAGGGAAAACGTTTAGATTTTAAGTGGTACTTAGTGACAGTATTTCAGCAGTTTGGGCTAGAAATACAGTCACTAAGTAGCACAGTGGAGAATTACTGCAGGAAGGAAGAGCTCATGAACTAAATCAAAATGCAGCTCAGGAAATGCTGAGCATAGCATGAAGAGGAAAGGGAGTGGAAGGAGAGACACATGGGGCAGAATGGCAAGTGAATTTATGTCAAGACCTCCAGTCTGTCCTTACCCTGTAGCCTTGGAGGCCAGAGCTGAGCTGCGAGACAACCGAGCGTTGACCTCAATGATACAGTACTCAAGGGATGAAGGATGCAAGGCATACTGGATGTTACACTCTCCTATAATGTCCAAATGACGCACCACCTTGATAGCAGTTTCACGCAGCATGTGGTACTCTTCATTGGACAGGGTCTGGCTTGGGGCTACGACAACAGAGTCTCCTAAAACACAAAACAGCATTTGGGCAATGAAAACCACTGCATTCAACAATAACAGGCCTTGTGAAGCATGTTTGAGGCCACATCTACTCTCAGAGTCATCATGGTGCTCCTCAGATTTGCCACTCTTTCTTATGGAAGCCACATACCCCAGCCTGAACAGGTGTCAGGTCAGCATTTGCCCTGTACCCATGCGATCATGTACGGAGCTCAAAGTGTGAATGCTCTGGTGCACGGAGCTCGGAGGGGTGCAACCTCATTCAGCAGTTGTCCCACAGCCCTGTCTGCAAGTTGCCTCTTGCTGAGTCTATCAGGCACTCTGCAGCTTTAAGAGGGGTGATGGTCCCTGGCTATGGAAGCAGTCTGCTCATAAACCCCTTGTAAGTGTCACTATCAGCACCTCCTGCTTGCAAGGACTGTCAGCCTGCAGAGTGATGAGCATTTGTGACCATTTCCAAGTGGCCTCAGGATCACAGCAAAATTAAGGCTCACTGTCCCATCCATCATTTCTTCTGAACACCGGAAGATGCTGGGAATGTAGTTTGGGTAATGTACATGACTCACTGGAGTACGTAATCAAAATGAAATGGTATCCGAGTCTTAGGAGCAGCATTCACCTCCATTGTTGGCAAGAAACTGGTCATTAAGGGTAAGCTGCTCCTCCTAGTGCTGCTCATGGTCCTTTGCCTCCCCTCCCGAGCCATCAGCTGAACCATCTTCCCTGGATATGCAAAGTGGATCATGGCTGAAGAGATCAAAGTACGCATCTCCAAAAAAAAGTGGAGAACCAAATAAGTGTGTGGCTGTAGCAAGCTGTGTGAAGTCCCTGGGTTTGCAGGCACCATGTCATTACATGGGATGGTTTCATTGGAACGCACGTAGAGATGTTTGCACATTTAACCCTTGTGGAAAAGTTTGTACATTTGACCATATCGATCAGAGGTTCTAGCAGAATGTCCCAATGGTGGACCTTGTCAGAGGGTTTCCCCAAGAGAACTGGATATGTAATTTGGCTGAATGGCGCTTGTCCAGAACTCTCAAACCTTGCTCATTCAGTGGTGAGAAGGGCTTCACAGTCTGATCTACTCACAGCCAGACCGCCAATCTCACTGCCTGCTGCTCAAGGTGGCTGCGACAGGGATGTCCTACTGAATGTGCCCTTTCTGAGGTCTGAAAAGTGATGCAGAGGTCGTTATCCAATTTCAGGCCAAGCAACTAGGTAACAGAAGCTGTTCACTGCAGAGCCCCAAGGGATTAGAGAGGAGTGAAAGGTGCAAAGGAGAACAGCAGGCAAGCTTACACATCTCTCAGGTGGTTTTACCTGTGTGGATTCCCAAGGGGTCAAAGTTCTCCATGTTACACACAGTCACACAGTTGTCAGCAGCATCTCGCACTACCTCATACTCCACCTCCTTCCACCCTAGCAGTGACTGCTCCACCAGGATCTGATTGGTCATTGCCAAAGCCTAGAGGAGTAAGAAAACCATCATTAGAACTATAGCAGAAAGCCTAAAAACAGAGGGAGATGTGCTGGAGATGAACTGTACCAGCTCCCTAAAGCAAGGGAACTGGATGAATACACAAACATGCTGGATAAACTCAGCAGATGAATTTACCAACTTACTACAGCAAGGGAACTGGATGAATACACAAACATGCTGGATAAACTCAGCAGATGACTTTACCAATTTACTACAGCAAAGGAACTGGACAACATGGGTCAGACCTCAACTGTCATATTGCATTGAGCTACGGGCACACACCTTGGAAGTGAATATCAGAGTATCATTCATTACCATACCGGTTTGACTGCCATGTGCAGCACTTGCTACCCATGCTCAAATGCTCTTAACATGGGACTACATCTTGAATCACTGTCATTTTCATTATAGCACCACACAGTTACTTTTAGACTCACTTATCTATGGAAATGAAGTCAGAGTCACATAGCATTGAAACAGGCCCTTTGGCCCAACTTTCCCATGATGTCCCACCCACAATAGTCCCACCTGCCTGTGTTTGATCCATATCCCTCTAAACCCATCCTAATCAATGTATCAGTCCAATTAAATCAGATGGTGCTCCAGCAACTCTTCCTTAAATGAGCATCAGTCAATCAGATGGGTTTTGTAGTCATCAGTAGTTTCTGTTTGAGCTTTCAAAGAGTTGTGCAGTAGTTAGAAGTAAATCATGAAAATTTATAGACACCACGGTTGAAGTAAAAACACAAAATGCTGGAGAAACTCAGCTGGTCAAACAGTGCCTTTCATGTAGCAAAGTTAACCATCACAACTCCTTATTCAGATTTACTGGTGTATCATTAGGTGAAATTTCATGCTGAGATTGAACTCATTTCTCAGAAGGCTCAGACCAGAGTTTTGAAAAACCTATGATTTAAATTTAGCACGGTAACAGCCCGCAAGCCCGTGCCGCCCAAACATGCCCATGTTACCAATTAACCTACTAACCCCGTATATCTTTGGAAAGTGAGGAAACCAGAGCACCCAGAGGAAAACCACAGGGAGAACATGCAAACTCCTTAAAGACAGTGGCGGATCTGAACCCAAATCGATGGTGCTGTAATAATGTTGTGCACTAACCATGCTGCCCAAATATTATAATATTATTATTATATATCTTCTTTACCAAAGACAATGCTACTGGAATCTCAGCAAAGGAAGCTATAGCTGATGAAGAGGAGGTGCTGGACAGGTACCTGTTCTAGACTGGGTAATTCAGGGGGATATCGTGCACTGGCCACAATCTCCCAAATATCTAGATTCAGGGGTGCTGGCAAATTTGACAAGGTGTGGTATGTTTAACCCAGTGACTACTAGAACTGTCAGTTTCACCTTGGGTGCTGGAAAAGTTCTACAAATAATCCTCAGAATTAACTGTCAACTGAGCAGGTGTAGCAGAGATTAGTCAAAGACAAATCCATGTTGATTGCTTTTCGACGGATAACAAGGGAGACTTGATGTCAGGAAATGCAGGGTAACTGGACTTTCAAGGCTTGAGGAGATGCGACATGCTAAGTCTGACATCAATTGAAGAACAAACTGCCGGAGCTGCGGTAATGGTGGAGCTGTCACTGGTGTGGACCCAGAATAAAGGAGACACAACGCTCCTCCACAGAGCCCTACTCCCGGCTTCTAATGCCTTCAGGTTTAAACCACCTGTTAAAGGGGCCAGAAGTGCTATTCTGATATTAATCAGCAAAAGCATGGAGATTTGTGACCAACATGGTGGTGCCCTTGCTTGGGGTTGAAAGCTCTGAAGGATCAGCGGATTGGCGGAGGGCAGCAGAGCAAGAAAACACCATCCTACGGAGAAGAAGCCTGGGAGAGGATCCTACGGGGGAAGGAGACCACGGCAGTGAACCAGGGAGGGGCTCAGCAGCCAAAGGAATTACACCAAGTCACAGGCTACTGGAGACCAGCACGTGGAAACCAGGTACCGAGAGGGTGCTGATGGCAAACAAGGCCTCGGGAGCTTTCTGATCGGATCAGAGCTCGGAACCAGGAGCTTGGGTTCACCACTGGAACACACAGGAGGCCATGTGGCTGCAGAGGCTGCAACCACAGGAGGCAAATCCATGGATACTCTATGTCTATGCAGGGACTCTCTCTTGCTTCTCTTTCTCTCATTGGAGGGGTTGCCGAGAAATTGGCGCCCTTTGGAGAGCCTTTACGGCAGGCAAAAGTTGACAAATTTGTGCATTATGTACATGACAACAAAGGAACTAGAACCTTGAAATGCAAAGGGGTGCAACACCAAGAACAGTAGATTGGCTTCAGAACGACTTGGAGTTGAAGGGACGGAGCACAATTTCCAAACATAGAGACGCAGTGAACTGAGATTACAAATAGTTGGTGGAATGGATAACTGCCACAGGATTAGAATTAAAAGCAAAGTAGGATTCAGTATTCTTAATGGTGCACAAGATCTGGGAGATTTGGGGGGGGGGGGGGGGAAATATGGAGGTGCCATGGTTTGCATAACAGTTAAAGGAAAGCTGGGACAGCGCCAACGACAAAGACCATGGTTCAAATCCCTAGCTGCCTGTAAGGAATTTGTATGTTCTCCCCACGTCTGCATGGGTTTCCTCCAACTGTCAAAATGTACCGACAATTGTAGGTCAATTGGGTGCAATTAGGCAACATGGGATCGTGGGCTGAAAGGGACTGTTGTCTTTCTGAATGTCTAAATTAATAAATTTAATCTCAGTGCACACTCCATTTAACAAGACAGGGCAAGGTGAGAAAATTATTTAAAAGCATCCCACGTAGGGACATAAATGCTCTAATGATTCATGGTGATCCTTTATTAAACATTGGCTTGGCTACATCTGGACTATAGAGTCCTACATGTCATACTTTATAGGGATATGGTGCCAGCTTTAGATTTTAGAGATTAGAGACTTCAGTGTTGATGTAGAATGATTGGAGAGGCTCCTTGAAATAAAGAAGATTATGAAGTTTAAAATCATGGAGAGGAATAGAGACCGATAGAAGAGTTCAAAATAAAGCTCGACCGAAAACCTTGGCAAATTTCTACAGATGTGTAGTGGAATGTGTGGTGACCGGCTGCGTCACTGTCTGGTATGGTGGCACCAATACCCCCAAGTGTAAAGCCCTGCAAAAGGTGGAGGACACAGCCCAGGACATGACAGGCAAAACCTTTCCGACCATCGAGAACATGTACAGGGAACACTGCCGTCGGAGAGCAGCAGCAGCAATCATCAAGGATCCACACCACCCAGCTCATGCTCTGTTCTCACTGCTACCATCAGGAAAGACCCACACCACCAGGTTCAGGAACAATGGTCACCCATCCACCATCAGAGTCCTCGACAATAAACTCAGCCTGGGAATCATTTAAGGACTCTATCTTTTGCACTTTATTGATTTTTAAAAAATCTCTCCATATTGCAGTCAGTTTGTTTAAATTTCTTTATTTGTTTACAGATGTAAAGTTAAGTCAGGTGTTTTTTTGAGAATCTCAGAGGTGTATGTGATGTCATGTATGTACTCTGACAATAAATCTGAAATCTGAAATAAGTGTCTGAAACCCAAGAACCTGCAGGGCAGGAGAATAGGATGGCTGGATAATTCCTGCACAGAGCTCAGAATGGGTGGCAGTTACTACCTTATCAAAATTTCGGTTTTCCCAAGGGCTTGTTGTTCTTCCTAATGCTTAGAATTGGCCAGAATACACAACTTTCATGTTTTTGTACTCTGCCTAATAAAGCCAAAGATTTCACATTTGAAAATCATCTTACAACATTCTCCTGCCACCCAAGTTTCAGCTTTCTATTCCTGCATACAATTTAAAATGAGACCATTTGGTCTAAGTTGCCTCTTTTACATCACCAAACAAATCCTTTAATTAAAGAGAATCTGAACACCCCAGTGAGGCATATACTTGTGCAATACACAGCACTCAACATCAACCACAGCGTTCCCCTGCAAGTGTGCAGCACAAGGTACAAAGAGGAAATGCTACTCACCTTTCCAGCAATCTCAGTCAGCTTTTCTTTGTTGTTGCACAGACCAGAGCCAAGGCCACCAAGTGCATAAGCAGACCTCACCATGACAGGATATCCAATCTTCTCTGCTGCTTGGAAAGCATCCTCCAGCTGTAAGTTTAGAGAATTGTTAGTTGGGCTGGAATGGATGCCTTTGCTCATCAGATACAATTTGTCAAGTGTACATCATCAGTTCCACTCCCTGGATCAAATGGCAATCACCTTGCTGCACATCTGCTTCACAAAAGTGCAGTCGATTCAGTGGCACGCATGCACCTCACCATATCTCGAACCAATGCACAGCAACCATCTGAACTGCAAACAGACAGAACAGTTTTTCTGCCACAAACAAGACAAAATGATTTGTTTGTGGCACTGTTGTTTGAGGGAGCACCTCTTTAGTACAGTTGGTGGAACTCCTGCCTCAAAGCTCCCCAGCCACCCAAGTTTAATCCAACCTCCAGTGCAGCGTGCTTGGGGTTTGCACATTCTCCCTAGGTTTCCTCTGCGTACTCCAATGTCCACCAATATTCCAAAGAATAGGAGCTGCATCGTACAGAAACAAACCCTTTGGTCACCACCTTTTCATAAGTCTACAACTAATTCGATTCGATTGCCCTCAGTCCATATTCTTCTATGACTTGCTTAATTTAATGCCTATCAATTTTTTTTCTGCAATATGGTGATTTTATCTGATTTTATCACCTCTTCTGGGAGTGAGTTCCAGATATCAGCCACACTGTAAAAAAAAAAATTTCCTCTCAAATCCCCTTTAAAAATCCTACTTCTTGCCTAACTCTGCGTCATCCTCACTTTGATACTTAGAGGAAGAGGAACAGACTTTGACTCTTCCACACCTATGATCATTTTCTCTATCTGGTTGCCTCACAGCCTCCTTCACTCCAGAAGGAAACATCCAACTCATCCAATCACTGCTCCAAACTCAGAGGAGATTGCTGGAGCCCTGTTGTACCTTAATTAGACACAGATGAGGTACTGGAGCAATAGATATGAATATGGGGATTTAATTTAAGAAGGGCTGCAGGGATAAGCCAGTGAACTACAGGCTAGTGAATCTTACATCAATGGTGGGAAAGTCATTGGAAGAGATTCTGAGAGGCAGGATTTATTTGCATTTGGAAAGGCAAAGACAGATTAGAGATAGTGTGGCTTTGTGCTGGGAAAGTCATGTTATATAAACTTTACTGAATATTTTTGAAGCGATTAACAAGGGCAGGGCAGCAAACTTCAATTACATGTACTTTAGAAAGGCCTATATAAGGTCACATAGTCCAGGGTGAGTTAATCGATTGGATACAAAATTGGCTTGATGACAGGGTTAGAGGGTGCAACTGGAGGGTTGTTTTTCAGATTGGAGGCCTGTGACCAGTGGAGTGCTACAAGAATTGGTGCTTGGTCCTGGTTATTTGTTATATTTATTCATGATCTGCATGAGATTTGGTGACATGATTAGCTAGTATGCACATGACACCATAATGGGATCTGGATCAACTGAGAAAGTGAACGAAAGAATAGTAGGTAGAAGTGCACAGTGATGCATTTTGGAAAGGTAAACCAGCACTGGATAAACACAGTGAAGGATGAGGTCCTGGGGATGGTTAGAGAACAGAGAGACCCAAGAATATAAGACATAGTTCCATGAAAATGTTGGCATGTAAACAAGGTAGTGAGGAAGGTGGGTAGCCTCTGGCCTTCATTGGAAGGGACAATGAGTCCCAGAATGCTGATAAAACTGCACTTGAATATTGCGTGCAGTTCTGCTTGTCATAATATAAGAAAGCTGCAATAAACAAGAGGGTGCAGAAAAGATTCACAAGAATGTTGCCAGGTCTGGGTGGCTTGAATTATGAGCAGAAACTGGATAGGCTGGAGTACAGCAGCTGAGGGTGACCTGATAAGAGGTTTATAACATTATGAAAGGCATAGATAAGGTGGATGGTCACAGTCATCACAACATAATTTTATATGTTTCTATAAGATCTCCCATCATCTTTCTAGCCTCTAATGAGGCTGCTCAGTCTCTTCTCATACTCTAACTACCTCATCTCTGAAATAAACCTGGTGAACCTCCTCTGCCTCCAAGGCACCAATTCTTGTAGCACTCCTCTGGTCTATCCTTTCTCAAGTAAGGTGACCATAACAGCACACCAGTTACTCCAGGCATGGCCTCACCAATACCCTGTATAGTTGCAGCAGAATCTCCTGCTCTTGAATTCATTCTCTCTGGCGATCCTTCCAGTAACATCCAATTTCCCTTCTTGATTACCTGCTGTACTTTCAAACTAACTTTTTGCAATTCTTACACAAGCACTCCCAGGGCTCTCTGCATAACAACATGCCTATAGTAGCCAGCCTTTTGTCCACCTCTTTTTTAAATTAAATTGTAGAGTTACATTTTCTCCTTTTTGGTCCACTGGGACCTGCTCAGAGTCTGGAGAATTTTGGTAAATTACCACAAATGTATTTGCTATAACCTCTGCCATTTCTTTCAGGATCCTGGGAAGTACTTCTTCAAGAACAGGGGAGTATCTACCACTAGTTGTTAGTGATAGTAATTGCATCAAGGTCCTCACCTCCCATGCCTTCTTAATATTAAATATAAAATAAATCAATTATTCAATGAAACGGTTTCATTGTTGAGAAGGGATCTAGTTCAGCTTCTGAAACTGGTGAAAAGTTTTTAAAAATTCAGCCTCTGTAGATCTCTGCATAAATCTCATGGAACAGTTGGTTGTTTCTGTGTCAATAGTGCACAAACCATCTGGACATATCATCGACACATGGGATTATTCTGCAGTAACCAACAACAGGCATTTTTGAACACTATAAAGAAAGCAACACATTCCCAGACTGCGCCTGCTGTTACAGTCAGGCAAATTCTGAAAGAATGGAACTGCTGCTCCAGTACAGGACTTGTACTGACACCACTGATTGAGATCCAAGTGTGTTTATTGCCCTTGGGTGCGATCTACCAGGCACCTGAATGACTCGGTCCAAGCAGGACATTGGTCACATGAACTTCTGGTCAGGAGGTTACAGAAGCTCAGTCAGCATGTCCACAGGGCCCGTCCCACATGAGCCTCTCCATCACAACTCACACCCTGCACTTGCAAGGGAGTGTGTGTGACTGGAAGAGGGGCTCCAAGTTGAATGAAATTTCTTTCACACAAGCAAGGGAGAAAACACTCAATAACAAAAACACCTGCCTGAGCAACATTCGGGCAGATGAGAAAGTTCTATCAACTAATAAATAAAACAAGTGAAATAACCCTTGGAGCAAGAAGGTGGTGGTTGGCAGGGAAGGGAGGGAGCGTGGAAGGATTTTCTACTGTGTCTCACCGTCTCAACTGCAAAGCTTGGAGCTATTTTCTCATTAATTTCCAGCAGTTTGTCTGCAAACAGTTGCCGGTCCTCAGTGGCCATGACAGAGGTGATGGGGGTCCCCAGTACTTTGACATTGTACTTATCCAGCACCCCTTGCTTGTACAGCTCCACACCTGCCACAAGACGACAAATCACATAAATCATTCATGCTAGAATCACCTCAGTTCACTTCCAAATATTGTTCTGTAAAGACAATAAGACTGTGGTGATGCAGAGTAAAGAGTCATGATGTCATACAGTGGGGAACTAGCTATTCGACATACTACATCCACACTGACCAGCAGGCATCAATCTCTCGCCTCCTGCTTCATTACTCAATGACGTCAGTTGGAAGTATAAGCGTCCATGAACATTGAGTGAAGCCTGTGCCAAACATATGTAGGGCAGTCACCTGCACCAGGCTCCAGAACTGATGAATCTGTGAGGCTCAATCAAAAGACAGTAGAGAAGCAAAATGACTCATCTACAGAAAGCAGAAAAACTTACGAGGAAATAGTGCCACTCACCGCAGTTCAGGGCTGTCTGCCCTCCCATGGACAGCAGTATTCCATCTGGCTTCTCTGTTTTAATTATATCAGTCACAAACTCCGGTGTGACAGGCAAGAAATAAACCGTATCTGCTTGCTTTGTTCCCACCTCATTTGTCTGCACTGATGCAATGTTTGGGTTCATTAGTACGGTTTTTATATTTTCTTCCTGTAATAGACAGGCAAAACAGTGAAATGGAGGGAAGGAGTGTGCTTAACACATCAAGTGTTTCTATATACCATCGTACAATAAAAAGGATGGACATGCACATACACAACTACTCCAGCTCCAATTAACTCACTACTCCTATATGCTGGGAATCGGTTCACTCTTGGCTCAGCAATTCATCTGTGCTAAGTGTAGCGGGAACCTAACTCTGTGTCTAACCAGCCCTGTCCCTGCTCGTGTGATGCAACAGTGCACTCGCTATCTAACCTGTTTTTTAATATGAAATACTAATTTATATATTTATAATAGTTTCATCATTTTACATGGAACAGTACAACACAGTACTGAGGAGAGAAAACTCAAGACGTCCAGCTTTGTTGGCACCATGGTCTTTCTTATGGTGGTTCTTCCAGTGGGTGAGGCATTTTCAGCCTTCATTAGATAAGATGCTTAAATCTTCCCAGAATCAAAGATTGTTAGGAGTAAACTCGTAACTTGGTCAGGCAATTGGAGAGGGGAGGGAGTTCCATTGGTGTACCTACAGACAAGTTTCCCTGCTGGAATTAGAATCACCACCTTTAGATATTAAACGTAGTTTCCCTTCCCAAGTAGTCTAACCAAACACAGCCACAACCTTGAAAGAGGATTCTAACTTCTCCTTTTTGTTGAAAACAGCGGCTTTTCCTAACCCTCTTCCCTTCAGTAGGGAATCATATCTGCCCTGGAAATAGGACGGGGCAGTGTGGAAGGATACTTACTCTGCATCTAACCCAGGTAGTCCCTGTCCCGGTAGGATGCGACAGGATAGTGTAGGAGGAGGCTTATGCTATATCTACCTGTGCTGTCCCTGCCAAGCAGGAAGAATATTTGAAAAACATCCACGCCAAACTATAGTGACAGATGGCAACCAGGACCCATACAGAGAGATTTTAGGGTGCGACCAGAACTAAGAGCTTTAGGGAGGATGCTTTTTTCACAAGGTACTTGCAGGTAACCTCATGCAGACCAGACAAACAGGGCTTCACACTCTGGGTCATACAGCATGTCACCCACTCACTCTGCTCTGCCCACACTGGCTCCAAGCAGGGTTATCCTGTTAGTCTCAGCTCCCTGCTCTTTTCCTGGAGCCTGTGATATATTCTCTCTCCAATGCCATGTAAAAAACTTCCTTCCAAAGTTGGCAAGTCTAATTCATTGTTTCACTGTTCTGCAGCCAGTGCTAACCATGCCAAGTTTCAAAACAAAAAGGATTTTTCTCTCATCCTCCCACTAGATTTGGCCCAAATTTTCAAATGTGTGGACCCCAATACTTGAACCATCCAAGGAAACAGCCATCTCCTTAATCTTGTCCACCTCTGTGTTCTGAGAACTCCCCCAGCTTGTCCAAGTATGCACCAGAATAAGTTTCAGTTGGAAACATTGGTGGAGAAATGGCTGATTGAGATTAATCCATAAACTGGAAGGCCAACACCTACCCACAAATTGGAGGAACAACCTCTAATTTTCCATCTGGGCACTCTCATGGCATTAACTGATTTCTCTGGTTTCTGCTAGCTCTCCCTCTCTTCTTTCCTCCAGCTCTCCACCCTATTCCCTCTCCACTCACAGAGCTATCCCCCTTCCCCTTCTTTGTGGGTATACCCTTTTTCCCTTATCCACCTATTACCTCCTGCCTCTGCTCCTCCTCCTGCCCTCTGCCCACTCCCCCCCAAACACCATTTTGTTCTGGTGCCTACTTATATTTTGTTCCTTGATGAAGGACTCAAGTTGGTTATGTAACTTTATCTTTGCTACACATAGTGCACTGTTTGACCTGCTGAGTTTCTCCAGCATTGTGTTTTTACTTCAATCACAGTGTCTGCAGATTTTCGTGTTTTACTTCCAGTAATCCAAACGAGTTTGATGTGTTGCACTTCAGGGGCGGCTCAAATGCAAGAGGAATACTGTAAATGGCAGGAGCATTGATGTACAGAGACCGTGGAATGAAGATGATGCCACAAGTAGATAGGGTGGTTTAAAAAAGCATAGAGTATACTTAGGTTGGGACATTCAATATAAAAGTTGGCAAGTCACGTTGCAGCTGTGTTGTCTTCTCTGGAGCATTGAAGGCTGAGGGGCAACCTGACAGAAGTTTATAAAATTACAAACGGCATAAAGAGGGTAGATCATTCAAAGTATTTTCCTCAGGGTGGAAATGTCAAATACTAGAAGGCATAAGTTTAAAGTGAGAGGGGGAGAATATAAAAAGGTGTGAGGCAAGTTTTTCAGGCAGGCACACGAACAGTTGGGCAATGGAGGTATATAGACCAGGTGAAGGCAGATAGCATTAGTTTCAACTGGCATCATGATTGGCACGTGCATAGAGATCCAAAGGGCCTGTTCATATGCTGTCAACCTTGGGGACTCTCCCTGTGCTGTACTAGCTAGTTCCACATTTTTCAGTTGTACCTTGCAACTGGAACCTTATGAATTCCCTCTGCATTCTCTCTATGATCTAACAATAGTGTGGCGACAAGATTTGCACACATAACTCCCGTTTTGGCCTTTTGCACTAATTTTCACCCAACATGCATCTCCTCCTTCAGCTACCTGCCTTGGTTCTTCTGCAGTTCACTGTTCATCACACTTCCAAGATTTGGGATTGTTAACCTGCATTCAGCATTCATCACCAGCCACCATCCTTCAGCCCACAGAAGAGTTGCTGGGGCATTGGGAGTCAATGCCACCTGAATCAGATAAAATGAAAATCACCTTCAAGGCTTTGACCGCTTGTGATCCAGAGTAATCAAACTCGCCAGCTTGGCCAATGGACAGGCCTCCTGAACCCAAGACTAGAACCTTGGAAACCTGGAAGCAGTAAAAGATCATGAAGCATCATAGGGATAGGATACGAAAATAGATTGCCTTCACCATCCCACCAGACCTTCACAAGCGATGGTCAACAATGCTCATCAACCCAACTGTAAAATTTCCAGCCCACTGCAGCATTCACAGCTTTCTCTCCTCACCCTCTAGACCCTCCCTTCTCCCTTTCCTTGCATGGACTCCAACTCATCTTCCTTTAGAAGCAATACTCTAATCCCACTTTCTCACGCCTTTTCATTCTCTTAAAGCTCAGTTAGGTCACCACTGAGACTTCCACTCTCAAAGGAGTCAAAGCTGCATTTGCATCTCTGCCTCTGTTCCGTGACTCTTGCTGGTAGTGCTGGATCAGGGTGACTGAAATTGAAGAGAATAATATGGTGGGGTGGAAGGAGATAGGGGTCAAGGCAAATGTGCAGGAAATACAGAAGATGCGGGTAAGGGCAGAGTTGATGGTGGTAGAGGGTAAGCTACTTTTTTTGAAGGAGGCGGCCATCTCGGATAGATAGGGTGGACAGCTTGCACCTTTTCTCCAGAGCAGCAAAAGCAATACCTATTTATGGAGAGTGAAGGAAAGTTTAGGGAAGATGTCAGAGGCAGGTATTTGTGGGTGCCTCGAATATACTGCCGGGGCAGTGGTGGAGGCTGATACAATAGGGATATTTTTAATAAGCACATAGATGCAAGAGAAATAAAGGGTTATAGGCTGTGAGGGAGGGTAGGGTTAGATTGATGGGTCTGTTCTGTGCTGCACTGTTCTAAATTTTAAAAAATTTAGACATACAGCATGGTAATAAGCCATTTCGGCTCATGAGTTGATGCCACCCCATTTACACCCCATTAACCTACTCCTTCAGTAGGTTTTGAAGGGTGGAAGGAAGCCTGAGAAAACCCATGCAGACACGGGGAGAACATACAAACTCCTTACAGTTATTCTATATTCTAAAACACGAGATGCTCAGGAAGGAGGCTGCTGGAGGCTCTGAAGGAAACTTTTGCGCCTTCGTTAATTGGGACGGCACAGTTAGAGTAGCTGTTATTAAAGTGCCAGCGACCTGGATTTGAATCTGTCGCTGTCTGTATAGGGTTTGTACATTCTCCCAATGACTCGTGGGTTTCCTCCCACGTTCCAAAGATGTCTGGGGTTACTCAGGTGTATTTGGGCGGCATGGGCTCGTGGACTGTAAAGGCCTGTTACTGTGCTGCTATCTCTAAATTTAAAAAATTAAATTTAAATTAACCACAAGTACGGTGCCAAAAGAAGGATTTCTAATATCATCCCATTGTTCAAAAAGGTTGTAGGAGAGCCTTGTATCACTGGTAGAGAAGTTGTTAGAGCACATTCTGAGGGACCTGTGTTCGCTTGGAAAAACAGTGGTGGACAAGGAGTCAGCATAGTTTTGTGCAAGGGAGACCACACCTCACAAGACTGTTCATCTGACATCAAATGGTAAGGAAACTGCTGGAGAGGAACTGAGAGAGAATCTTTCAGCTTTTGGATGGCCAATATAAAATTAAGGAGAGCCAGCTTGGATCTGAGTGTGGAAATCGTGACTCATCAACGTGATAGAATGTTTTGAAGAGATAACAATGAGGGTAGACAAGGGCAAGGCAGTTGATGTTATTTATCTGGATTTTAGTGAAGTGTTTGTTGGCGTCTCAAATAGTAGTTGATATGGAAGGTTAGGGCAATGAGTTACGAGGCAACTAGTGAACTGCATAAAAGATATTGGCTCAGTGATACGAATAAGTGTGGTTGAAGAAGACAGCTTTTCAGACTGGAGGAACATGGAGTGCCTCAGGGTTCAGTGCTAGGACCCTTGTTTTTTGTTATAATACATGAATAATTTGAACAAGGATGTTTGTGGCAAGGTGAGCAAGTCTGTTGATAACATGAAAATATATTCTACAGTGGACAGTGAAGAAAATTATCTGAGTTTTCCACAGGATCTAGCTCAGATGGGTGTCTGGGCTAAGGAATGACAGATGCAGTGCACCTTGGAGAAGTGTGAGGTGCTCCATTTGGATAAATCCAGAGTAGGTCTTACTCTGTTAATGGCCTAAAGAGTGTTATGGAGCAGAAGGACCTAGGAGTATGGGTACATGGCTCTTTAGACAGAGTATTGAAGAGTGTTGAGGACACTTGCCTTCATCAGTTGGGGCAGTGAAAACAAATGGTGGGACATCATGTTGAAATTGTGAAAGACTAGAAAAACTATCCTGTTTTTCTTAGAACATTGGAGGTTGAGAAAGGATCTTATTGAAGTCTATAAAATCATGAGAGGTGAATAGTGACAGATTCTCCTTCTCTAGGAAACAGACTAAGATGAGAGGGCTTAAGGTGTAGGGGTTGAGATTTAGAAGGGACATAAGGGGACAATTCCGAGTTAAATTCCATTTGCGATTCCTTTACACCTTACACAGTTGACATATATGATGTTGTAACCATGGACAACCTTCATCATTCTCCTTTATCTTCTCTGTAAGGAATATTACATGGCCATATTATCCCTCCCAATTTCCTTTTTAAGTATACCCTTTCATCCCTCATTGTCCTCAGGGGACTAATTTGATCCCAGATGACATACCTAACCTATGTCTCCTCCTTTTATCTGTATCAAAACCTGAAAATCTCTTGATAACTAAGATTCTTTACTATTGTCAGCCTCACCCTTCACTCGAACAGGAACACGCTAGTCCTGAACTCTCCTCATCTCATCTTTAAAACCCTCCCATTCTTAGACATCCTTTACCTGCCAACAGCCTCTCCCAGTCATTGATGTTAGTTTTGCCCTATTTTAAGACTCTCAATGTGAGGACCAGTCCTATTTTTCACCGTAACCATTTTGAAATTCATAGAATTATGGTCACTGGTCCCAAAGTGAAAGCAGTGATGCATCAGCTACTTGCACTGCCTCGCAGCCTAAGAGAGGGTTGAGTGTAGGTCCTTCTCTACTAATGCAGGATTTTGAACCAAAATATTAACCATTCCTTTGCTGCCATGATGTTCTTCTCAATCAATAGTTCAACTCTTCCCCCTCCTCTGGCACACCAGTACTTGCCAGAACATTGATCTGCCAATCCTGCCCATTCTCCAATCACCCAGAGGAACCATAAACCCAGCAGCAATAGAAATTCACCAAGACAAATTATTAATTAAACAAAAGTTGCTTTTAATCATCTTTAAACATGAAAACAGGATCAAACTTTAACTTATTACTATTAACTTAACCCCCTTCTAATTCTGAGTGTATGTGTATGTAATTTGTGTGTAAGTTCAGAAAAGTTATTCGATTCACAGTTCAATTTCACTTCTCACTCCTCCAAGTTCACTAGTATCAGGCAATTCTAATACTGTGCACTGTATTTAACATTTATGAATCTTCACCAGGCCTTGGTGCTTAAAAAGAAAATGGTTACCACTCAGGAAGGTTCTTGTCGGTTTTCAGAGAGAAATTTGTTGCTCGTTGGACACCCAAAACTAATCCCTTTAGATCTTGCCCAATCAGAGTTTTCTAGACGATAATCTCTTTCTTTCAGGTCACCACAGAGTTCCTTTTTGTTTCTATTATTTCAAGTGAAACATTATGCAGCCAGTCCTCTCTTGTACAGACCACAGAGGCTTTGACCAGGCTGAACTAAGAACTCACAACCTGTCTTCAAAATGGGGTTTTCCCACAAGCTTGCCAGCTTATCATGTTCCAATCCCAGCTACTGTAGAATTGTATTCTCTCTCTCTCTCTCTCACTCACTCACTCACTCAGAGAAAACCACATGACCCTCTTAGAACAGCCAACTGCACTCAGATAGACTGTGACTCCGGATCTAATCTTCTGAGTTTGTTCACCTGTTGCTTTCCAAAACAATAATCCATTACTCCACACTATGTCCAATTAATACCTACTTGTGAAATCCTTATAGGCATCCTTCAAAGTTTGTGCAAAGGCACCCGGAGCCTGGACTGTCTGGCTTGAGCAGAGCTCTGTTATTTTAAATGAGATGTGTTTTGAAGTGTTTGCATGTGACCTACACCAAAAAACCTGCCACAATTTATCTCCTTTAAAACATATCCATATACAATACAAAATATAACATAATCCATCACACTATATTATCACAATCCCAAATGCCTGACCTGATGAGCTTCTTAAAGAAGGTCTGAAAGGCTAAACATGTCTATCAGACCTTCTACACTCCCTATCCTTCCTCTCCCCGTCCTTCCTACTGGACATGCTTGCTCTAACCTCTACATTTGCTTTTTTCATCCGTTACACTCCTACTCTGCCAGGCTAATTAAACCCTCCCAAGAGGCACTAGCCAATCTTCCCGCAAGGATTTTGTACCTCTGCAGTCCTGCTGTAACCTGTGGGTTAATATGACTAAATAAAGGAAACCTACCTCCAGCCTCTTGGGAGCAGAGGGCACTGGTGGCATGACTGAAGCAATGCTGGTTCCCTTGCCCTTCTTTATCAGCGAGATGAAAGCATCGAACAGAAACTGAAAGAGAGACGATCAATGAGTGCCTCCATGCTATGAATCACAAATCAGATGCAGAAATAGTTGAACATCCTATCTCCAGCTTAAAATGGATCATTACTACTTATTGTGAAAGTCCAATTAGTCCCAGTCTCATATTTTTATCCCATAACAATATAAAAACCCCCTCATATGTATTATTGATTTCCCTTCATAAAGTAACTGTTGTACCTGCCACCCTTTAAGTAATGCTCCCAGACCACTGCAATTCACCCCATAATCCTCTGCATTAAAGTACTTCTGCCACGTGGTTCTTGATCTCACCGTACAATCCTCAAGAATTCTGTCACTATACTTTCCATTCCTCATCACAGGTCTGTCAACTTTAAAATGTTGAAAGTCATTAATCAGTCCAGCTCATTAATACCAAAAAAGGTATAGCGCTCCAAGGAATTGAGGGTCTGCAAGTAAAAGTGGGAAGCATATGGCAGGTGGAGAATAATGAAAACAGGATGTGTAAAATGTGTAAGGAGGCTACTTCCAAGAAATTAGAAGGATAAAAATGGGCCACAAAGTATCGCTAGCTGACTGATTAAGGAAAATTTCAAGGCTGCTTTTTTTTTAATATTTCAAGAGCAAAAGGGAAAGGTTAGTAGCAAAGATGCAACCTAGATGTTGAGAAAAAGGATACAGGCATATCTTAAATGAATACCATTCATTAAGGAGGAAGAGTGCAGTGAAGATTTCGGGAGGGGGAGGGGGAGGGGTGGTCTGCGTTATTCTAGAGCATGTAAACATTAAAAAGAAGGATATAGGGATACCTTTGATATATTGGTCCTACAGTCTGATGAAATGCATCACAGACAGCTTTGTCAGGCAAGGCAGGAGACTACCGAACAGAGATTTTTGGAATCTCTCCTGTCACGGGTGAAGTTCCAGGTGAATGGAGGACAGCTAATGTAGTGTCCTTATTCCAGAAGGACAGCAAACATACAGCTGATAATAACACATGTGTGAGATAACATCAGTCTAACATTCTGAGCCTGTCTCCATGCAGTATGACTTCATTATTCAGAGACCAGAGAAATTGTTGGAAAACAATTCTGAGAGACAAGATTAATCTGCATGTGCAAAGGCAGGACTAATGAGAGATACTTGACAAGGTTTTGTTTGCTGAGAGATCCTGCTTTTTTTTTATTGAAGTAAGAAAATATATCAAGGAGGACGGAGGGCTAGATGTGGTCTACATGGATTTTTAATGAGGTCCCACTTGAAAACCTGCAAAATAGGAGCCACAGCATCCAAGGCGTTGGATTTAAAGTTACCTTTTTAATAGATAAGGAGGCTGAGAGAGTACCTGATAGCTGTGTACCACATTAAGAGAGGTAAAGATAGGGTAGAAAGTGAGAAACTCTTCCCCATAATGGGGAAGTCCAAATCCAGAAGGCTTGGACTTAAGGCGAAGAGTAAGAGGGAGAAAGAGGACCTAGGAAAGCGTTTTCACCCCGAAGGCAATCTGGAACACATTGTCTGGGATGGTAAAAGAGGTGGGTACTCTCACAACATTTTTTTTTTAATTTAATTTTTTAAAATTATTTAATTTAGAGATACAGCACAGTAACAGGCCCTTCCAGTCATGAGACTATGCTGCCCACAAATACACCAAATAACCTGCAAACCCCATACGTTTTTGGAGAGCAGCAGGAACCTGGAGCACACAGACACAGGGAGAAAGTACAAACTCCTTACAATCAGTGCCGGATTCAAACCCAGGTACCCGCACTGTAATAGAGTCATGTTAACCGCTATGCTAACCGTGCCACTCTGCACTTGAGGAAGTATCTGGAAAAGCACTTGAATCACCAACACATACAAGGCAACAGACCAGGAGCCAATAGATAAGATTTGTACAGGAGTACTTGATACTTAGCACAAACCTAGAGGGCTGAAGAACCTGTCTTTGTGGCTTTGAGGAGGGCACTTTAATCTGGAAAGCAACTGTTCATAGTAGATAGGAGAGCAATTTAACAGCTTGTTACCAGGTCGGGGAAGTCGAGAACTGGAGGGCACAGGTTTAAGGTGAGAGGATAAACTTTAAAAATATAATGGGTAACACCACATAGAGGGTGGTGTTATATGGATCAAGCTGCCAGAGGAGGTGTTGGAGCAGATAAAGCTACAGTGTTTAAAAGGCAGTACTTAGATACAAGAGTCATAGAGGGATGCTGGCCGAATACCAGTGAAAGGGATCATCATTGAAGAGCAACATGGTTCGTGTAGATGAGATCCATGGGCTGTACAATTCTATGGCTTCTTGCCTCCGATTTCTGTTCCTCTGCCCAAATTATATCTGTCCTGTTATTGGTCGCCCTTCGGTTCGAAGAAGACATGTTGTGCAGTTCATCTGTGGTCACAAAGGTGACTTTACAGTCCCAGTATAGGAGTACTGGAAGTTCATTTTTGTAATAACAGTAGCTGCTGTTTTGTGATGCCGTTCACAATTTTCCATAAATTTTTTGCAACGCCAGTCTTCAAAACTGGTGTCGGCTTCATAGCACAGGGCTCGCCAGCGAGATCAGTCAGCAGCTGCAGCTTCTAGTTCTCTTGGCTGGATGTCACAGTAGCATAGGGTTTCCTTCACAGTGTCTTTATAGCGCTTGTGTGGACAACATTGAGGTCTCCTTCCAGTCTTCAGTTCACTATAGAGCAGCTGGCAAGGCTTACGGTGCTTGTCCATTCTGATGACGTGTCCCAACCACTGCATCTGGGGTCTGATGATCGGGGACTCAATGCTGGTGGACCGTGCAACCCAAAAACTCCAGGTTGGAGGCACGATCTTGCCAACGAATGCCAAGGATGGAACAGAGGGCAGGCATGTGGAATTTCTCCAGTTGTTTGATCCATATAGGAGAGAAGGGATTACCACAGCTCTGTAGACTTACAGCTTTGGGAGATGCGGACATTGTGTTGATTTGAGCACTCTGGTACACAACCTCCAAGAGCTCTTGGGGCACAAAGATAGTGATCTACAGTTAACACTGAACAAATTCTCAGGCACAGTTGCACTCTTCGGCCTGATCATAAACCTGAACAAGACTGAAGTACTCCATCAGTCCATGCCAAACACCAACACCATAGAACCAAAAATCACTGTTGAAGACACCCAGCTTCAAATAATTGGGGAGCATCATCTCAAGTGATGTGTCTTTGGAGCTGCCCTGTTACTGAGTCTTTAAAGCATCATCATTCAACATTTCATGAGTGGAGGAAAGTTTAGGGGAGGTCCGAGGTATGTTTTTTTTATTCAGAGAGTGGTGTATGCCTGGAATGCTTTGCCAGGATAGTTGGTTGAGACTGATACAATAGGGATTTGACTTTTTTTTTTTAAAAAGCACATGGATATAAGAAAAATAGAGGGTTATTAGTGTGAGGGATGGAAAAAAATTAGATTGTTATGCATTGTAGGTTGGCGCAACATCGTGGGTTGAAGGGCCTTTAGAGTGTTGAAATGTTCCATGTTCCATTCCAAATATGGAATTTAAATAAACCCTTATAAGAGTCAACAACACACAATTATTAATAACAGCATCAAACAGAACAAGCACAGTGACACACCCTTCCCCACCAGTCCTGTACCTCAGTGTGATAGTGACAGACCTGTGATATACAAGGACAGATCCATCCCCACTAGTACTGAACCCCAATCATATACAGGGACAGACACATCCACCGCTGTACTGTAGCCCAATGTTATACAGTGACAAACCTGTTTCTACCAGTACTGTACCCCAGTGCTACACAGTAATAGACCTATCTCCACAGGTATCACACTCAATTTTATAGTGACAGACCCATCCCCATGAGTACTATACTCCAGTGTTATACAGTGACAGGCCAGTCCCCACCAGTACTGTACTCTAGAGTTATACAGTGACAGGCCAGTCCCCACATGTAGCATACTTTATTTTATGTAGGTGGTCTCCGACTTACGACCATAATTGGGACCAAAGGATCGGTCGTTTCTCAGAATGGATCCAAGTCAGAATTTTCCCCACGAGCATGGAGTACTGAAGTCTTAAAGCAAACTTTTTAAATCAAATATTTTTTCATCCTAGATTTTTGTTGTACTTGATAAACTACAACAGGGATACAGGGTATGTAAGAGCCAAAATGTGCATACTTACCTTGTTAGTCGGCGTTCTGGGGTCCATAGGCTGGGCGTGGCCATCTTAATTCCTATGCGCATGCATGAATCTTCAGTTAACATATGCATGGTGGGTTCACGTATTGGAGATGGTTGGCGAATTAAGAGTGTGTATTCAATATCTTCAGGGCAATTAATTCTTGCACATGCGCCAACCAAACTCCAATATGCAAATTCCCGCACATGCGGCAACCAAAGACTCATGCATGCCCACAGGAATCAAGATGGCCACACTCAGCCAATGGACCCCCAGAACGCCAACTAACAAGGTAAATATGCATATTTTGGCTCTTACGTGTTCTGTTATAGTTTGTCAAATACAACATAAACTGTGTAAATTTTATATTTTTCTTACTTTAAAAAATAAATTCAGTCATATGTGTGGATAGAAGTCAAGTAGATTGTAAGGCAGGAGTAAGTGTACAGTGACAAACCTGTCCCACCAGTATTGTGCCCCAACAACATACTGGAATTAACTCAACCCCACAGCTACTTACTCAGTATTATACAGTGACATACCCACAAGTATTGTATTCTTTAGAGCGGCACAGTTGCCATAGCAGTTCGCACAACACTGTTATAGTATCAGAGATCAGGATTTGAATTTCGCACTGTCTGTAAGGAGTTTGAACATTCACCCAGGTCTTCCCTGGGGGCTCTGGTTTCCTCCCACCATTCAAAACATACTGGGGTCTAGGTTAATTGGGTGTAAATTAAGTTGCATGGACTCGTGGGCCGAAATGGCCTGTTACCGTACCGTATGTCTAAATTTAAATTTAACTCAATAGCAGACCTGTCTGCACCAATATGGTACCCAGTGTTATGCCATGACAGAGCCATCCCCATCAATTCAAATCCCCAATGTTATGCAGTGACAGACCTGATCCCATCAGTAATATATCCCATTGTTATAGTGATAGATCTGACCTAATTAGCACCGTACCCAGTACCATACTTGTGTTACAGGTTCTTACAGGATTAAAGTTCTAATTTTTGGACTGGGCTGATGGATTGCACGGTCACGGTCTTGTACTATTGTGCTATGGGTTTGTCTCACTCAATTCTAAACTATAAATTCGGTAAGCCCTTATTAAGGCCTCCTAACTGGTATTTTCAGTACCTCAGTATCTGTTGGTCCTCCCTTTGCCTCTGGATGGAACTGTGCAGTAAAGATTGGTTTGCTCTCATGAACAATTCCCTGAAAGACAAGAAGTTGATGGTTTTCATTTAAGGGATCTGCATTTCAGTGCTGAGTACATGTCATATAATTTCCTCACAGCCTTTCTTCAGTTCCCTGGATCTCACACTCCCTTTGACAGGATCTCCCTTCCCATCCCTCGTACATCACAACCTGGAGTTGGGCATTCCTTCCAAAGAGTCGATTTGGGCACGTCGATCATTATAGGTGAAATATACTCATCCAAGCTCCCGATACCCAACCCCAGCTGCCCACTCACCAGAGCTCCCAAAGCCCCAACTGCCCACCCATCTGAGAGCCCAGCATCCCGACCATGGATCCTCGATATTCCAACATACTAGCCACAGACTCTCTCCTTGCTCCTTGCCATCCACTCACTGGATGTCCCGATGCCCTGACTGTACAACTGTGGACGCTAACCTCAGCCACCTGAACACCAGAGCTCCCAGACCTCGGGTGTGTTTGTGATCAGACATTACTGAATCGGGTGTAGTTTGTGGTACAAGAGTGTGGACGTTCTGCTGCATTTGGAGTTCTGGGTGGATTTCTGTCTGCTTGAAGTGTGTCATTAAACTAGGGAGGGTGCAGATTTGGTTGAGGCTTGAGTTACCAGAAGAGATTGCACCGGTTGGGACAGTTTTCCCTGGAGTGAAGGAGGCTGAAGGGTGACGTTATAGGGGTTGAAAAAGTTCACAAAGGGCATAGATAAAGGTGGATGGTCACAGTCTCCATTCCAAGTTGGGGACCTAAAATTGAAAGGGGAAAATGAAAGGGGAAAGGTTTACAATGGGACTTAAGGCGCAAGAATTTCCATGCAGAGTTTGGTTTCCATGCAGCCAGAGGAAGTAGCAAAGGTGGGTACGTACAATATTAAAAGGCATTTAGACAGGTACAGATTAGAAAGGTGGAGGAAAACAGGCAAATGAGACCAGATCAAGCAGACACCTTGGAAAGTATGGATGAGTTTGGCAAAATAACCCATTTCTGTGCTGTACAATTCTGCAGCTCTATTTTTCAATAAGTTCATCTAAACTCTAATTTGTTCATCCCAGAAATGCACCCTGTAAACCTCTCTGTGTTGCCTTTCCTAAATATCTGTGCACAGCTTTCTCGTTGCTGTTCTCACCAGAGAACCCTGTGACATGGCAGTATACGTTCCCCACTCATATCCTCCAAAGTAAAAGCCTCCATTCCATTAGCCATCCAAATTACATGCTGCATCTACACATTGACCCTTTGATTTTCATGCCCTGGGACCATCCAATCTCAGATTTAATTTACAGAGATTATCATTTAATTTCTCATTCTGTGGATAACTTTACATTTTCCTGCATTAGAATCCATACGTTCAATTCCTGCCTGTGCACTCAATCTGTCACTAACCCTTTGCAAGTTTTGTTACCTCTTCAAAATTTGACAACTTGTATTTTTCTATAGGACACTGGGAAATAATTGAGGCTCTGCACTCATCCCTGCTGCAACCCATAACTGACTAATGCCAGTCTAAAAATGACCCATTGACGCCGGCTTTCTGTTTCCCATTAGATGACTCTCCCTTCTTCCTGTCAATAAATTACCCAAGTTTCCAAATGCTCTATTCTTGTGCATAGCATTTACTGATTGCCTTCAGGAAATCAAAAGCACATTGACCAGTTCCGCATCATCCACCGTGTTTGTAACATCCTCAAACACTTTTAGGAAATCATTCCAAGACATAAAACTGGTTCTGCATGACAGTCATATTGTGGGACAGTGTCCACATGGTGGTGATCACACTGTGCACGAGGGTGAGCAAACAATGGGTACAGTATGCACGAGGGGGTAGGCACATCGTGAGTACAGGGTGTGCAAGAGGGTGACTGAGGGAGTGGGCACACCATGGGTACAGTGTGCATGATGGGATAGGTAATTAGTGGGTAGAGTGTGCACAAGAGGGTGGGCACACACTCAGAATAGCCTGCACAAGAAAGTGAGCACACAACGAGTACAGTGGACGAGGGTTTGGGCACACCATCAGTACAGGATTCCTCTCTGCCATTCATCAACTTCATAACTGCACAAACCAATGCCATTTTCCTGCACTTTCCCCTACCCTTTGATTTTTCTTCTAGTTTCTTGAAATCTGTGTATTTGCATTTTGAATACAATAAAGGGGTGAGCTTTTACAGGTGGAGAACTTCAAAGCTTCCCTGCACTTTTGGTGAAGAGCTGCCCCTCTCCTATCTGATATTCCCACCCCCCCCCCACCCCCCCACCCCTGTACTGTAATCTCCAGCTTGAGTTGCTGAAATCTCCATGCAGCTACCGTGTCAAGCACTTTTGTCATGGGTTTAAGCTAACCAGCTGGGGAAAAGAGCAGGAATAACCTTTTATAGCTTTGTGTCTGCTTACCTCATTGGTGCCGTCATTGGCATTAACAAACATTGGTTTCCATCCTTCTGGAAGTGTCGCACTATCGATGGCAAACCCATGGTTCTGGGCTGTGATGAATGCCTGGCCATTCATTACATTCAACACAGGTTGATTCTGTCCTCTGTAGAATGGAACCAGCAGTTTGATAGGCAGGCACTCATGGTAATATGCAGCAGAAATTTCAGCCATCTCATAACAATATTTCCCAATTGAGCCACATGCAAAGAGCTTCGAACCGTCCCATGGCCCAGTCAGTAAATATACCAAGAGCTGCAGTACTGAACTATTACCAGACCACAAAAGAAGGCACAGATTCAACCCAACAAAAGGCTGAGGCCCGAAATGTCGAATGTTTTTATGGATACTGCATGACCTGCTGAGTTTCTCCAGCACTGATGTGTACTGAACAGATTCAACCTCAGGAGTAAAGAGACCAACTGATGCACAAATCTGCTGGAGAAACTCAGCAGGCCACGCACCATCCATAGGAACCAGAAGTCAGTCAACGTTTAAGGCTTGAGCCCATCATCAGGAGTACCTGAAAGTTCAGAAGGCCTCAGGCCCAATTCGTCAACTGCCTTTTGCTTTCCATGAATGCTGAGTGACCTGCTGAGTTTCTCCACCTCTTCTGTGTACTGCGCTAGACCCCAGACATCTTGCTTAACTCCAAAAGGCCAACCAGTCACTGAGAGGATTTAGCTTGAGCCCAGAGCATGGAGTTGCACCTGGCAGAATGCTGGAATAGAATACTTTTCAGGAAAATTTGCATTCAACTGCTAATCTACACCATCCACCAGGTAGAAAGGGAAGAAATTCATTACTCAATAAACTGGTCCTTAACCTTC
Organism: Narcine bancroftii; assembly: GCF_036971445.1. Taxonomy (NCBI): domain Eukaryota; kingdom Metazoa; phylum Chordata; class Chondrichthyes; order Torpediniformes; family Narcinidae; genus Narcine; species Narcine bancroftii. The sequence continues at coordinate 223,665,017 of NC_091472.1, read as the reverse complement.
CCAAACTGAACATTCTTATCTAAAAAAAAACTTATCTATTTGATGTAACTTTACTTTAATAATAGTTTCAATAACAGGCAGAATGGTTACAGCAAGGAGGGAGGTCATTCAGCCAATGCAGGAGGTCTGTATCCTTCATTGTTTCAGATGGCGACTGTGGGACATTATTAATTGTCTGCTAGTCAGAGAGCTTGCCCTGGATGCTCGCTTCCTAATGGGACAACTCACAATCATTGCCCCCACATCCCAGAGCTGGAGGAACCATGCGGCCAGGAGGTCGCCCAGCTGCTGCCTGCGCCCATACCCCAGGCCATACTCCTGGGTCTCCATGATTTTGCACATTAGGTGAGGATGGCTGAACTAAGCCACCCACACCACCCCCCCCCCACCCCCGTCTCCCGTATTTTTCTAAAATTTAGGTATACAGCATGATAACAGGCCATTTGAGCCCATGAGTATGTGCCACCCAATTTACAACCAATTAACGCATCCCCGTATATTTTGAACAGTTCTTTAGACAGCACAGGATTCGAACCCTGGTCCCAATCGCTGGCGCTGTAAAGTCATTGCACTAACCACTACGCTGCCCTACATCTCCATTGACTAGGGTTGACGAAGTGCCTCCATGCTGGGTCTGGGATGGCGTTGTAACTGATCTGGCCTGTTGGGGATCGGATAAATAGGGGGAAGGATGTGGGCAGAATGGTTCTATTTCTTCACTATCATTGCTGTCCATCCACACGTCTCCATTCCCCAACCATATGTCAGGACCATCCCCCCCATCACACCATGGCCCAGACCTGACAGGCTCTGGGTGCCAGCCAGACTGGTGGGCCATTTTTAATTGCTGCAGCTTGCGTGCTAATTCAATCCCTTTAACCTAAACCTTGGTGGCCATGCTTGCGCAACCTGGGCTGCCTCCTACAGAGTGCAGCAGCGCTGCTGGAGCACCTGGATCTCCCTATCCACCTGGGTGCTTTTCTGGTCCCTCCTTTCCAGGGCTTCACACTGCTACCTTAAGAGAGACACACCTCTCTGACTCTCTGGGAACCCCGACTTCTTGAGGAGACACACAATGTTGTATCCCATTTTCTCCCCATGCTGGTCTAGATGATTAGACCAGTCTACTGGTTTGCCGTGATCAGCAAGTAAGAAAGCTAAAGTATCAAATCCCACACTATGTTGGTTCACTTGGGAATTCTATCCTCATTGTCTGTGACTCCCTTCCTGCCCTTATTCTAAAACGTGGTGCATGTGTACACCTGTGTTCAGCCAAAATTCCTTGCCCCCTGCTAGCAGCACCAAATGTGATGGTGAGAAGTCTGGAGGGTACAAGCTGAATACAGTTTGATCACAAAGGAACTTTATTAACATAGGGAAGGTTGTAACAGGGATCGCACTTAAGCACTCAAACAGATTTCACACATTTCATACATATCATAAAGCAAATAAACAACTGATACTCGCTACAATCCTCAATTCCAACAAATAATGTGAAAGGACGGTATAAAGAGTACCACCTCCCTTGCTAACCGGCAGGCATGGTAATCCGATTGATTACAGATAATGGATAAGTTACCACAGTGCTTCTTAAGCATGCACCATTATAGCTCCCCACCCTGTACCAGCACACAGCTCACTATGATCTCCCCAGCATCGCCCATTACTCACCACTTGGAATGGAGCAAGGGTTCATTCCTTGGGGAAGAGGAAGAGCTGCTCTACATGGTGAGTTTTATACTGGAGGAGCTGGCTCAGGAATTCCAAAATTAAGCAAGGTGATTAAGAGAGCCAATCAACGTGTATGCTCATCTGTGGGAAGGCTAGTCCCTGATTGGCTGGTGAGGTAACTTTCAACCAGGGTCCTGCCAGAGGGGTCACGTGGCCATCCTTGTTATACTGGTGCAGCGGTGAACCCGAGCTCTAGGCATCCAAGTCACCATCTTTGTTAATGGTTCTGAACCCTCGGTGCAATTGGGAAGTTGTTAGTGCCCAATGCCCTTTGGGAGCCCTGCTCACAATTGGCACCCTCACAAATCCTGATCTGCAAGTTGGTTCCCACAAGCAGCCCCCAACCTAATGCGAGTCCTTCAGCCGGCAAGCTCCTTGCTGGCCCACTGCCATGGTTTCCTAGCCTGGCTTCTCCTTCTCCTGCTCTGGTGCCCTGCGAAAGTCTGCTGCTCCCTCCTGGAGCCCACAACCCTTGTGGGCTGGGATGCTAGACATGGGCACTGTATTCTGGACATGAATATCAAAAAAAAAAGTTTGAAAGTGTTTAAACATGTATGGGGCTTTGAGGCTGGGCAGTAGGAACCTGTATTTTTGCTCCCCGCTCTTCCAGCCAGAAGACTGATTAATATTGTGTCTTCATTGAAGAAGGGCAGCAAGAGTAGGCCAGGAAACTGCAAGGCAAGTGACGCTTACATCAGTGGTGAGAAAATTATTGAAGGAGAATCTGAGAGAAAGGATTTATTTGTATTTAATAACACAAGGACTGAATCTGGATAGTTAGCATAGTGTTGTGTGTGGGAGATCATGTGTCACAAATGTGATGACCTTTATGAAGAAATACCAAGAGGATTGAGAAGGGCAATGTGGAAGATATCATCAATGAAGATTTTAGTTAGACTTTCGGCAAGGTCCCAGATCACAGACTGGTCAGGAAGGTTAGAGGATATGGATCCTTAGTGGAGCTAGTGAATTGGATCAAAATGGACTGGTTGTAGGAGGAGAGTTTTACAGATATGACCAGTGGTGTGCGGCAAGGATCAGTGCTGGATCCCCTGTGTTTGACAAATAACTGTGGAAGCAGATTACAGAAATCCTCCAGCATTGCACCAATAGAAAGAAGAGGCAGGAGAATGGGGAAGAAAAAGGACGAAACTGCAGGGGTCGAACTGGAGGACAGACAGCTTGTGCTCGGCTGGTACAAGAGACCAATGTGGAGAGTGAACGAGAACAGGTACCATGGTGCGTGATGGGAGGCTGGAAAGTCAGGCTGGGCAAGAATGGCAAGATCCCTTCTCCAGAGCACAAGAAAACCAGGGGATTTATTGTAAAATCCAGCAGCTTTAAGACTTATTTTAGGCTCAACAAGTGTCAGATTTATTCAATTTACTTCCATCTGTTATTTCCTAAACTCTGGGTTGTTTATCCTACACCCTACCATAGCCATACAGAGAAACAATGTGGCAAGTGGAGAGGCCTTAGCAGTTAATATACAAGAGATGATTTACAGTACCTGTTTCCCATGGGCAGTTTGTAGCAATTGGCACCGACAGCCAGTGCAGTCAGCTGGTTCCCCATACAGATCCCAAATATTGGCTCTGGCCGATTGCTTTTAATCACCTAAGTGGAAACCAATCACAGCACAATCTGATATGGTCTTCCAGAACTAAACCACATCACAAAATCCCACACCCCTACACCATAACCATATAACCATTTACGGAGCAGAAACAGGCCATGTTGGCCTTTCAAGTCCGCACCGGTTCACTGATTTTGTGCGCCCTCTTCAGGCATTGGTCCCGGTAGATCTTCATTCAATAACGATACATAAAATTATCATAATCAGCATTTAATTAACTTCATACAACTTAAATAAAAACATCCATGTAGAATGGGGTGAAATCATACCTTGTGCAAGTTTTCGACCAGTGGTCCAGCCAGTGTGGGGTCTCCCGGACCGTTGGACAGAAAGAGTCCATCATATTCCATGTTAATAAAATCATAATTCCATGGAACCAAGTGTAATTCAACTCCTCTCTGGAAAGGAAAATGTGTCATTTATTACTAGACTTCTCAGTGTCCCATTTGAAAATTCCCATATACACAAGGCTAGCTTGTCATTAACAATCACTTCCCATTAACCGAGCCACAGATTTGGTAGGAGTGATGTCAAAGGTCGTAAGCTCTCCAGTACATTGCAGCAAGCCATTTGCACAATCCAATCATTCATTGCCTCATCACTTGTTGCACAAGCCTTAAGTTTATATCCCAGAAGTTATGGGATTCAACAGGAGGCAGCATGGAACGCCATGGGCAGACCCTAAACTCTCTGCTTTGAAATCACATTTATTGAGTTCTGAAGAACACTCTCTAGTCAAATAGAGGGTGTTATTCTGGTGGGAGGCCCATGACCAGTGGTGTTCCGCTGGCATCGGTGTTGGAACAACCCCTGTTTGTGACAGCCTCAAAGGATTTGAATGAAAAAGTAGGTGGGTGGATTAGTAATTTTGCAGATGAATCAAAGATTGGTGGAGTTGTGGACAGTGCAGAGGGCTATCAAAGAATACCAAAGAATATGGATCAATTATAAATATGAGCAGATGGAGTTTAATCTAGTTAGTGTGAAGTATTACACTTTGGGAGGTCATATGTAAGGGGAATGTATACAATTAATGCTAGGGCTCTTAAAAGTAGAGGGATCTGGGGTCCAGGTCCAGAGCTCATTGAAAGTGGCCACACAAGTAGACAGGGTGGTAAAGAAGGTGCATGGTATGCTTGGCTTCATTAGGCAGGGCATTGAGTATAAAACTAAGGAGATCATGTTGCAGCTATATAAAACTTTGGTTAGGCCGCCCTTGCAATACTGTGTGCAATTCTGGTCATCCTGTATCAAGAATTAGGAGGCTTGGGAAAGGGTGCAGAAGAGGTTTACCAGGATATTTCCTGGTTTCAAGGGTATGAGTTATGGGGAGAGATTGGACAAACGGAGAGGAAAAAAAAGCCTACAGATGCTGGAATTGTAGTGAAATACACAAAAGTGCTGGGGAATCTCAACACATCACGCAGCATCAATAGGAAGTAAAGGGTAACCAATGTTTTGGGACTGAGCCTTTTGTCAAGATATGAGCAAAAAGAATAAAAAGGTGGGGGGATGAGGGGAAGAGGAGAGGAGGAAGGAAAGGGCAGGGAGAGGTGCAGGCTAACAGTTAAAAGATGGATACAGATGAGAGGGGAGGGGAGAAGAGAAAAATGCTGAGAAGTAATGGGGAGCATGTAGCTCTCTCCATGAAGAGGGAAGGAGGTGGCATGCTGAAGAAAAGGACAGAGAAAGAGAGAGAGAGACAGGAGGAGTTTAACAGAAATTGGAGAAGTCGATGTTAATGCCATCTGGTTGAAGTGTGAAGGCAGAATATTAGGCGCTTTTCCTCCAATTTGCGGGTAATCCAAGTTTGGTAGTGCATGAGGCCATGGATAGACATGTTGATGTGGGAATGTTATGCAAAAATAAAATGGATGGCCACTGGAAGGTCCCTGTTATTGCAACAGACAGAGCGAAGATGCTCAATTAAACAGTCTCCCAGTCTGCATCCAGTCTCTTCAAAGTAGAGGAGGCCACAACAGGAGCATCAGAAGCAGTAGATGAGCCTTGCATATTTACAAGTGAAGTGTTGCTTCACTTGGAAGGGCTGTTTGGGGCCCCAAATTCTGGTGAGGGAGGAGGTGTGGGCTCAAATGTAGCATTTCCTATAGTCACAGGGGTGGGCACTGAGAACACAATTAGTGAGAAGAGATCAGTGGACGAGGAAGTCCTGGAGGATCGGGTCCCTGCAGAAAACACAAAGGGGAGGAGAGGGGAAGACGAGTCTAGTGGTGGAATCACATTGTAGGTGGTAGAAATTGCAGAGGATAATATGTTGGATGTGGAGGCCAGTGAGGACAAGGGAATCACATCCTTGCTGATGTGCAGGAAATGAAGGAGATGCAAGTGAGGGCTGAGTTGATGTCAGTAGAGGGGAAATCATGTTTTTTTTTTTTAAGGACATCTCAGATATTTAGGAATGGAAGACCTCATCCTGGGAGCAGATGTGAATGAGGCAGAGGAATTGAGAGAAAGGAATAGAATCCTTACAGGAGACAGGGTGTGAAGTGTTATAGTAGAGGTAACTGTGGGAGTTGGAAGGTTTGTAAAAAATATCTGCAGAGTTTGTCTCCCAAGATGGAGGCAGAGAGATCAAAAAAAGGGAGAGTGCGAACAATCCTCCCAAAAGAAATAAATAATGCCCTAATGGATTCCAGATGGCCACCAGTACAAGGAAGCAATTACCAGTTCTAATTGGACAAAAGGCAGGTTATGTATAAGTACCTTTACAAGAAGTCGTATTATGTTATGTTTTATGCCGCAGTCCACTGCAACGATTTTGATTGGATTTCCTTTGCCATAGATTTTGACTTCCTGTTGAAGACAGAGAAATGAAACTTATTGTACGTCAGGACTCACTGAGCCCCATATCCCGAAACTGCAGCACATTCTACAAGACACCCACAACCACAGGACTTGTACAGCAAGGCAAAGGCTTTCCACCACCATCTCAAGGGTAACAAGGAATCCTGCTAAATACCCCATTCTTGGAGAGATTTGGAGAAAAATCATGCTCACTTACCTGCTTTCCTTTGCACTCGAGAAAACATTCCAGAAACAGAGTGAACCAAATGTAATACCCTTTCAGCTGAGATGCTTTTGAGGGTCCCACAGAATTCCAAAACATAATCAGATACTGAAACTTCCATTCCCCAGAGCAAGGATTTTAAAGCTGTGCGAAGTTGTTAACACAGCATTGAAGATAATCATCAAAAGCACATTTAGAAACTTACCTTGGTTGATATTTCTGCCATTAGGTTTCGCAGGTTGGGATCTACAAATTCTACAGGATCACCTTCAAATTGAATTTTACCGAGAATCGTTCCCTGTGAAGATTCATTTTAAGAATTGAGTGATACGGGTTTATTAAATGACTAAAAACAAAGTGTAATTAGTTGCAGGAACTTTAAAGCAGCCACGGTGAGACGTACCTTATCTCGAACAATTTTTGTAAGCATTCTGGTGTCTATCCCATAAAGGGCTGGGATCTGCTCAAAAAGAAAGCACATTTCATGAAGCGTCAAGTCATCAGATTTCTTGGCACCAGAATGAACAGCCAACTCCTTTAATATTGCCACTCCAGCCTTCAGTCTCAGATGAATATGTCAACCATATTCATGCCCTTTATGATTTCATAAACCTTTATAAGATGATTCCTCAGTCTCCCAAACTCCAGGTAATAAAAACCAAGAGTCTATCCAAACTCTATAACTCTGCAGAGTACCAAGCAACGTCCTGAAACTGAAAGCTGTGACAATCCATGATTAAGCTTTAACCAGGCATCATCCTTAAACCGTATTAGAGACCATACAGATCAAAATGATCTTGGATCCCTGGGTCAGCTTTGGTGCAGACAGACTACCTCTAACCCCAGGATGGTCGATCCTTGGATCAGATCTGGTGTGGACAGATTATTCCCGACCCTGAGATAGTCGATCCCTAGGCATTTGTTTACCTCACCTACAGCATCCTCTGATAATTCACGGATAAAACCATAATGCAAATGAACCACACTGAACCAGCAGCTCAAGGCAGAACGAGTCCAACCCAGCCAGGCACATGGTGATCTCCATTCCACCTGGTGGTGCAGAGCCACACCTCTGCTCATTGGGCAGTGACAGCCAGGGCCAGAAGAGAAATAAAAATGAAGCCCTGTTGCCCTCGTCCACAAAAGAAAGCAGCAGGGAGCTGAAACCTCAAGGAGGTGATTCAAAGCTTGGATCGATACTACAGCAATAAGGGGTTGAGAAAATTAGAGACTGAAGGACTGAAAAATGTACCTTTTCTTCATTGAGCCACTCGCCAAGTGATTTAACAGAGTTCCAATGGCTGTATTCATGGCTGTAATCCTGCACAAGTAATCCAGACACCTGGTAATTGTAGAACAAGCATTAGTTTAATCTCACAATGTTGCAACCTGTCGTGAATAATTCCACTGGCGAATAAGATAGAGTAGGCCCCTCCCCCAACCCACCCACCCACCTCCAACCAACATTCCCCACCCCCTCCCCCCCCACCCGTCACTCCCCCTCCCCCCCACCCGTCACTCCCCCCCCACCCGTCACTCCCCCCCCACCCGTCACTCCCCCCCCACCCGTCACTCCCCCCCCACCCGTCACTCCCCCCCCACCCGTCACTCCCCCCCCACCCGTCACTCCCCCCCCACCCGTCACTCCCCCCCCACCCGTCACTCCCCCCCCACCCGTCACTCCCCCCCCACCCGTCACTCCCCCCCCACCCGTCACTCCCCCCCCACCCGTCACTCCCCCCCCACCCGTCACTCCCCCCCCACCCGTCACTCCCCCCCCACCCGTCACTCCCCCCCCACCCGTCACTCCCCCCCCACCCGTCACTCCCCCCCCACCCGTCACTCCCCCCCCCACCCGTCACTCCCCCCCCACCCGTCACTCCCCCCCCACCCGTCACTCCCCCCCCACCCGTCACTCCCCCCCCACCCGTCACTCCCCCCCCACCCGTCACTCCCCCCCCACCCGTCACTCCCCCCCCACCCGTCACTCCCCCCCCACCCGTCACTCCCCCCCCACCCGTCACTCCCCCCCCCACCCGTCACTCCCCCCCCACCCGTCACTCCCCCCCCACCCGTCACTCCCCCCCCACCCGTCACTCCCCCCCCACCCGTCACTCCCCCCCCACCCGTCACTCCCCCCCCACCCGTCACTCCCCCCCCACCCGTCACTCCCCCCCCACCCGTCACTCCCCCCCCCACCCGTCACTCCCCCCCCACCCGTCACTCCCCCCCCACCCGTCACTCCCCCCCCACCCGTCACTCCCCCCCACCCGTCACTCCCCCCCACCCGTCACTCCCCCCCACCCGTCACTCCCCCCCACCCGTCACTCCCCCTCCCCCCACCCGTCACTCCCCCTCCCCCCACCCGTCACTCCCCCTCCCCCCACCCGTCACTCCCCCTCCCACCCGTCACTCCCCCTCCCCCTCCCACCCGTCACTCCCCCTCCCCCTCCCACCCGTCACTCCCCCTCCCCCTCCCACCCGTCACTCCCCCTCCCCCTCCCACCCGTCACTCCCCCTCCCCCTCCCACCCGTCACTCCCCCTCCCACCCATCACTCCCTCTCCCACCCATCACTCCCCCTCCCACTTCCACCCGTCACTCCCCCTCCCACTTCCACCCGTCACTCCCCCTCCCACTTCCACCCGTCACTCCCCCTCCCACTTCCACCCGTCACTCCCCCTCCGAAAATCCACAAATGCAGCAATGTAGGTAGATAACATGGTTAAGAAGGCAGGTCCAAGCCCAGTATCATGTTCTCCAATGTAAAATGTTTTATTCTTCCTTTCAGTTATGGAACTTCTACTGGTTATTCATTCAATCTTATCTGACCTTCAGGACATGCATCAGAGCCCTGCTGATAACAGCACAGCATGTAGACAATGAAGCATGTATTCTGATTGATCAGCTAGAGGAAGGAATCAATACATTGGAAGGGATGCAGAGGAGATTCACCAGGATGTTGCCAGGACTGAACGGGTTAAGTTACAGAGTTTGGATAGACTCTTGGTTTTTATTACTTGGAGTTTGAGAGACTGAGGAATCATCTTATAAAGGTTTATGAAATCATAAAGGGCATGAATAAAGTGAATGCTCAGTCTTTTTCCCAGCTCTAGAACTAGAGAGCATAGGTTTAAGTTGAGAAAAGAGAGATTTAAGAGGGAAATGAGCGCCACTTTTTCACATAAAGGATGTTCTGCATCTGGAATGAACTGCCAGAGAAAATTGAATACTATGTGAATACAATTTCAAAGGACGTTAGATGGATACATGGATAGGAAGGGCTTAAAAAAAAATATGGAACAAATGCAGACAAATGGGAGGAGGCCAGAATGCCAGCAGTTGGCATAGTTAAGTTGAGCCTAAGGGCCTATTCAATGCTGTGTGACTCTGTAACTCTCCCTACAACTCTTCACGGACTGTTAAGGATGGTCAACGTTGGCCTTAGCCAACAACCAAATTCCAAAGATTAATAAATTAAAAATAAGCAGACCCACCACAGTTATTCATCCAGAGTCCCCTTTCTTGACACATACCTATGCAATCAATGAACATGCAAGACCCTCCATTTTACCTTCTTCCACTGCCCAACCCCTCACACTCTCCATGTCCTGCAATGCTTCCAATTTAGCCTCCTTCATATTCATGATTCTGCTGAGCTCACCAACACCTTCTGTAGATCCAAGTTCTGCTTCTTACCTTGTCCTATTATCACCTGCCTTTGCCCGACAACAATATCCGTTCTGATATTTCATTGCTCAAGAGCTCTGCCCTTTCAGAGGCCTGCCTTCTGTTCACGCAGTTCTTCGCTTCCCAGCTGCTGAATCTCCAACTCTGCTTCTCTCTCCATAGTTACTGCCTAACCAGCAGAGTATTTCCAGCACCCATCTTCCATCCATTCCCACATCACCAGTTCAATCCCATTTCTGTTCCAGCTTTTCGTTTCCCCCCCTCCCCCCTCAGGGTGTGAAAATGTATTCAGCAAGTCAATGGATGGGTGTCCTTATGAAGTAAACAGTCACTCGCTCATAAATGTACCTGGATAAATTCAGACTCCACGTATTTCATTAAACCCAACTCATCCAATTTCTTTGTGTCTGGGACTCCATAATTTCCTGCCATGGGGGACGTGAGAGTGAGGATCTGTCCTCTGTAGCTTGGATCTGTCAAGGTCTCAGGGTATCTAAAATATTGAAAAAATAAATCTCATCAAACAAAAGAACCTTCCTGTACCTTCAATTATACGCATTTCAAAGAATGGTTTTCACATGCAGGAAATCACGACAGAATTGGGAAGGAAAATAGGGAGAACCAGTGGATACTTTAAAGGACACAGCAAGAGATCCAGGGATGACCTAGGAATGGAGTCTTTTCTAAGAATGCAAGAAGTGGTTAGACTTTGGACCACATTACCGAGGCATGCAGAGTATGTAGCACAGTAGCGGTTAATGCAACATTATTACAGTGCCAGAGACTTGGGTTGGAGTCCACCACTGACTGCAAGGAGCTTGTATGTTCTTCCTGTAACTGAGTGAGCTCCCTCAAAGTGTTCCAGTTTCCTCCCATGATCCAAAGACATGAGGTTAATACGTTAATTGGTCTCATGGGAGCATTTGGGCAGTGCGGGCTTGTGGGCCAGAAGGTAGAGAGCATCTAGTGCCAAAGTTGGAGGAAGAGTAAATCGGGAAGTCTCAGAGACTAATCCCTGCGAAAGGTGGACAATGGTGGAGAAAAGGTGTGGCTGCTGGGGAGATCATACTGAATTTGGCGGTATTATTGGAAGACAACATGTTGGATGCAGAGGCTGGTGGGGTGAACTCAGTCCTTGTCCTACCTGGGGGGTGAGGGTGGATATATGAGAAATAAAGGATATGTGGTCCAAGCTTTATCAATGACAGGATAGGGGGCGGGGGGGGGGGGTGGTGAAATCAGTACTTATTAAAGAAAGAGGTCATTTTGGATGTCCTGGAGTAGAAGGCCTTACCCTGGGAACAGATTAGCCAGGTGAAGGAATTGTGAGAAAGGGATGGCCTTACAAGATACAGAGTGGGAAGAGGTCTAGTCCAGGTAGCTGAGAGTCAGTGGGTTTGTAATTGATGTCTATGGAGTGTTTGTTTCTGAGATGGAGACAGAGAAGTCAAGGAAAAGGAGAAAGATGTCAGAAACAACCAGGTACATTTAAAGCCTAGGTGGAACTTGGAAGTGAGTTAATAAAATTATCAGGCTTTGTACGGGTACAAGAATCAGCCCCAATGCAGTCATCAATGTAGCAGAGGAAGAGTTGGGGAGTAGAAGTTAAGTAGACTTGGAACAAAGAAGGAAGGTTCCTAAGCTGATGCGCATGCCCATGGCTGCACTCTGGATCTGGAGGAAATGGGAGAACTCAAAGGAGAAGTTGTTTAGGGTGAGGACAGGTTCCACCAAGTGAGAGTGGATGGGGACTGATCTGATCTACATTCAAGAAAGAAGCAGAGGGGCCTGAGGCCTTCTTTACGGGGAATGGATGTGTAAAGGTTAAAACCTTGTGTTTTTACTTTTTAGTAATTCTGTGGCTATCTCTGAGGAAAATTGTTGTTTGTAGTGTTACCACAGTTACTATGACATATGTTGTGATACCTGGGCGTAAGGGAGCTTGCTTTCATTCTTTGAAGAACCATGGAGGAGGCATAAGCATCGAAATACTTTTCTTTGAATTCATTTATTAATCATCTCTTATTATCATTTTATATCATTATGTCTTTAAATATAGCCGAATGATTTGTTTATCCATCATTATGAAAATCTTGATGTGAAGTTTTGCAAAATGTTTATCCATTTTTAATCAACGAATTAAAGCTACTTACAGCTGCAAATACAGAATTTGATTTACTGGATTAAAATAAGATAGTAATTTGGAATATTGTGGCTTACGTTTCTGTGAAGATGACATTTTGAAATTGGGAAATAGGAGAGATTGAAAAGTGTCATCTATAAAGGGTTCACACATCCATGGAGAAGATAAGGTGATGGGGTTGGAAGATCAGAATTCTTCAAAGAGATGGAGAGCATGAGTGATATCCTGGATGTAGGCAGGAAGGGATTGGACGAGGAGGACAAGATGGGGTCGTGGTACAAGAAGATAAGCTCAGCAGGGCAAGAGCAGGCAGAAACCATGGGTCTGCCAGGGCAGTTCTGTTTGTGAATCTTGGGTAGGAGATAGAAGCAGATGGTGTGGGGTTTGGGAACCATCCACTAAGAGGCAGTAGCAGGGAGATGCCCTGGTGATGAGGTCCGTGATGGTCTGGGAGATGATATCCTGGTGATGGTTGGTGGGGTCTTGGTCTATGAGGTGTCAGAGCAGGCATCTGGCCTCAGCAACACTTTATTCCATCCATTCTATACTCATTCTCCCAACCTGTCCAAGTCCCCTCTGTAGACCCCCTACTTCTTAACACTACCCACCTCTCCACCTATCTTCATATCATCTGCAAATATGGCCACAAAGCCATCAATTCCATTATCCAAAGATCATTTATTTATGTGAAAAGTAGAAGACCCAATACCAACCACTCATCACTGTCAGCCAGCTAGAAATGTACCCCTATATTCCCATTCTGCCTTCTGCCAGTCAACCAATCTTCTAACCATGGTAGTACCTTTCCTGTAATAACATGGGCTCACTCTGTTAGGGAGATTCCTTATCTCCCATACACCATTCTCCCAACCTCCATGCATCTTTAAACTAACTCACTCTTCTTCCTGCAACTTGAAACGTCAAGTTTCTCTTTCTCCAGATCGAAGATTTCCATCAACTGCATTGTTTTTCCTTTTCATTTATTACAGCAAGCTAAATTAGAGGGGGTCTGAAATTTGGAGATGATCAACGGAAAGGACCTATTTCTCTGACGAGAGGCCATAATTGTGTCATGATTCGTTGAAGCGAATGTTTGAAGGGGTCAGGAGGTCACGGCTTGTGATTGTTTCAATGGCAGAAGCTCTGCCCACATTTAGCACTGGAAGTACTATAACATACAATTGAGATGTGGGAAGTGACTTCATCATTTCTTTTGGGCCAATTGGTCTTTTTCTGCACCAGCACTTTCTGAAATTGTGCATCTTTAATACAGCCTTGGATTACACTACGAGTCCTCTGATGAGGATTGGGTTACATTTAAAGGCATGTCAGCTGTTCCGAGAAAGACTGTTTCTCTTTAGCAGATACAGAGAACATAGCAGATAGCAATTTCTTTAGCAGATACAGAGAACATAGGAGATAGCAATTTCTCTCAGCACCCCACACTTCAAGTGCCAAATGTAATAATGACCATAGGCTCACTGTGAGAGCAGTCACACACCAAACAACACAAGAGCCAGTTAAACAGGAAAGTCTGCAGATGCTGTGATTGTAGTGTAATAAACAAAGGTCCAGGAGAAACTCAGCAGGTCACGGAGCATCTATAAGGAAGAAAAGGGTAACCAATGTTTCAGACTTTTGCCCTTCATCAAGGTGTGAGCAAAGTATCTTGACAAAGGGCTCAGGTCCGAAACAGTGGATTACTCTTTACTGCACGACCTGCTGAGTTTCTCAAGCACTCTTGTATATTGCAACATAAGAGCCAGCCTCTCTGTGTCACCCGATGGGGGATGTGTTTGGTAATCTGAGCTTTAACACTGCTAGCTGCTGCACCTGTGAACAGGGAAAAGTACCAGCTGCTTTGAGCAAGACCAAGACCAACTGCATTCTCCCTCTACTGCTTCAAAAAGGAGTGGAAAGTTAACTCCATCTCCCCATAGGAAGACGGCCATGCACATAAATTAGAAAGCAGAAACTACATGTGCTTTTTGCCCAGTCACGTCTTGCTGTACTCACCCAACCAACCCCGTGTTGAATACGACCTCCCCGGCGGTTGAGTGAGGATACCCAAAAGACACTCCTTCCATCTTCGTTCCATCATCAAGAATGACTTGTGCTGTTTGTGCCTAAGAAATGTCAAACAACGGTTACGATGTACAATTTCAGAAAACCTTCAGTGAATACATGATCAGTGCCAAGCCACACAAACTTATCTGGGCAGGTTTGTTTCCTGATTTGTGCCAAATTGTGAATTTCACCTTCTATATCAAAGATCAAAATTAAAAAATATCAACCAAGGTTCCCAAAATTAACAACTGTATCGTGACAATAGCCAAGAGATTGAGTGCAAACATCAAAAAGGGATATTCAAAACAATAGAACGATCTACCCTTCCGGCCCCACCCCAGTGACAACAGAACAACTGTTCCCAGAAAACTTTAGACAAGGTGACGTGGCCACTGGAGTCGCAGTGGACACGACGAAATAACCACACAAGACGTTTCTATAGAGTGAATCAAACAGATTTACTCTTCATCACCTGCGCAACCTTTTAAAAGCCAGAATCACACGCTCGAAGCACGCTGATGTCACATGGCCGATTCGATGCCTCTTGAGAGTTGTACTGCCACCACAGTGGTACAAAAAAGGACTGGTGCACAAGATTTAAAAATACTCATGATGTTGGATCTGGGGTTAGGAGGCAATTAAAGCACATAGATGTCAGGAATAGAGACAACATACTGCAGATGCTAGAATTTGGAGCAAAAACCTAACAGCTGGAGAAACTCAGGTGGTCAGGTAGCATCTATGGGAGCAGTGGGATAGTCCAGTCTGTGCATCACCCCTCCATACCTGGTTCCACCCATTACCTGGTAGCTCCTGTTGCACCCTCTCCCTGAGTCATGAGCTGGAAGAATACAACTGGTCAAGTACTCTGAGGATCGATTCATAGCCCTCAAAATTATTTACAATTTGTATCAATGATCCATAAGTGCAGAGTGTAAGCTATCAAAGATTAGGTAGTAAGGTGCACTGCACTGAGAACCTGCAGCAGGATGAGATAGTTAAACATGAACGTCTGTAGACACTGGGGTTGTGTTGAAAACCCAAAAGTGCAAGAAAAACCCACGTCACCCAGCATCTATAGGAAGTTAAGGGTAACCAATGTTTCAGACTGAGGCCTTCATCAAGGTATGAGCAAAAAACAGGCAGGTGCCTGAATAAAAATGTTGGGGGAGGGGTGAGGAGAAGAGGAAAGGGCAGGGGGAGAAGAACAGCTAACAGGTAAGTGGCCATAGGTGGATATGGGTGGGAGGGTAGAAGAGAAAAAAGATGAGAAGTGATAGGGGGAGAAGGCAGCTGCCTGAATAGAGAGGAAAGGGAAAAGGGTGGGGAGCTGAAGGAAAGAAGACAGAGGGATAGGGAAAGAGAGAGTCGGCGGAAGTGGTTCTACAGAAAGTAGAGATCACTATTAATGCCGAATGGTTGGAAAGCCCAGATGGAATATTAGTTGTTGTTCCTTGGTTTGGCAGTGCACGTGTCCATGGGCATGTCGGTATGGGAATGGTTACTGGGAGGTCCCTGTTATGGCAGCGGTCTGAGGGAAGATGTTCAATGAACAATCTCCCAGTCTACATTCGCTCTCGCAGATGCAGAGGAATTAATTTCAAGTGAAGTAACATTTCACTTGTGAATCTACAGGGGTCATCTACTGCCTATGGTGCTCCCACTGTGGCCTCCAATATGGGAAAGTGTGATGACAAACATTTAAGTAAGAGGATTTAAAGGAGACTGTTGTCTAAATGGACAGAGATTCAGAGGAGCAATGTACAAAAGAATGAAAAAATTATCTAATGTATAAATTCCAAAAAGGTTAGCAAGCCAGGTGCAGCAACTAGTTAGAAAGTGGCTGGAAAGTGGGAAGCTTTTAAAAATAAAATAGCCATAGGATCACTGTGCTTTTATGAGGGTGAAGGAAAAGGTTAGTAAGTTTAGGGGACCCTGTTATGGTCAAGAAAAAGGAAACCAATATCAGATTTAATCAGGTCCAGATCAATAGAATTCCTTGGTGAGTATAATAATATTTAAGATGAAAATCAGAGCACAAAAGGAATAACATTTGAAATCTACAGTCACAATTCACAAGATGTTCCCTTACTGATACTTCTCCACCTGACAAACTTTATTCCCAACGTCTGTTTAGACAGAACATTGTGCAGTGTCACCTTCAGCTGAACAAGATATCCACATCTTGCACCTGATAGACACATGAATATGAAGGGGTTGGAGGGGGTCTATCTTGAAGCTTTTTAAAACCTACTATTGTAGCTGCTTCTACCGCTGCTCCCTGATAGTCTGTTTCAAGCACCCATCACTCTCTGCATCACATCCTTCAGCATGTGTTACTTTTTCTATTAGCTTGTCCACCCTATAATTCCTCTCATGATTTTATACACCTCTATCGGGTCTCCCCTCAGCCTTTGATACTCTTGAGAAAATAGGCCAACATCCTGTCGCACAGCTCAAACCCGATAATCCAGGCAAATCTTGGTAACCCTTTCGAGAATCTTCTGTGACATCCCAAATCTCCTCAAACACCTCACAAACTATAGCCGCTGGCGAGTCTTCTCCATGATTGCATCGACACGGAGACTCCAGGACAGATCCTCAGAAATGTTGACACCCTGGAATTTTAAGTTCTTGACCTTCTCCACGACTGAGCCCTATTCTTACTAATCCTCACTGATTATGGTCTGTAGGTGAGGAAATCAAGGATCCATTTACACAGTATGGTGTTGAGTCCCAGGTCATGGGAGTTTGTTGATTAATTTTGAGGGGATGATGGTGTTAAAAGCTGAACTGTAGTCGATAACGGTCATCCTGATGAATGCACCTTTGCTGTCCAGGTGTTCCAGGGCTTTGTGTAGAGCCAGTGAGATGGCATCTGCCATAGACCTGTTGCTACAATAAGACAAATGGAAATGCATCCATGTCGCTGCTCACAGGAGCTGTTGTGCTTCAACATGAGCCTCTCAAAACATTTCACCATTGTTGATGTGAGTGCCACTGGTCAATAATCATTTAGGAAGGTTACTACCCTCTTCTTGGGCAGCGGTATGATTGACACCTATTTGAAACAGGAAGGTACCGTGCCCTGCCAGAGTGAGATGTTGAAGATATCCGTGAATACTATACACACAGTCTTTCTAAAATTCACTGTATCAAAGAATCACCTTGAAAGAAAATGCCACAATTCTGACTTCTAGCATGGTTTTGTTATTAGAACAGGTACTGTATAAAATCTTCAACCTTGTGACCAGCTTCTTTGAAAATTGTTCTTGAGATTGGCCAACTTCCCATTAACTGCAACTAGGTCAAGTATCGTGTTTGCAAAGACAAATCCATATTGGTCTTCAAATATTCATTATTATTGGCACTCTGCGAAGAAAAATAACTAGGGATTCCGTCTAAGGAGGTGCACTGAAAGCAAAGATATTAACAGTCAGTGAACATTGACAATTTGATTCATAAAATGAAAATTTTTCATCTTTCCATGCCCACAGTAAATGCATGAAAATATCCCTGCGCTCCCTCCACCAAGCTTGCATTTTTCTTGCAATCGATGAGAAAAGAAACCAAAGTCTCATCAACCCTTGTGTGCACATGTTCCTTTCAAAGACTGTAGGTCACCAAAAACATTTTGTAATCAGTTGACATTGCCACAACCTTTTTTTTTAATTCAATGTTTATTCTTATTATCTCAACTGCAGTGTGTTCAGTCACCTCTCCTTGAAGTTCAACAAAGTCCATGAGATTAGCCTGCACACATGAGCTGCCTTCATTATTGGCAAACCTCGACAGGACACAATCTTACAGTCGTCATTCCAAGTTTCAATGAACTGTGTCAACTCAATAGCAAACTTTCAGCTCCTAAACACCAGCAACTGTGTCAATTGTGCAACTGTCACAAACACACACATACGTGATTTTGTCATATTTGATTTCCATTGACCTGAAATGGTGACTGCATCCAAGTCTATGCGATGTACAAAATCTTTCACCAAAGCATGGACATACTCAATCTGCCTTAGCTCAATTTTCATAAAAGAACAATTAACAGAACCAAAGGAAAGCTCCATAGAAGAATAACTTCCGCACTCAAAAGATTCACCATGAAGAATCAATCTTCAACCTGAAGCGTGAACTCTCTCAGGTGTGCTGGATGAGGCAGGTTCCCTCCCTCCCTTGCATCAGGCATTCCACTACTGCCCCGGCCTCTCCCATTGCCATCGCGATGTGATCTCCCAGGTCCATCCAGTGGAGGCAGACTACCATGTGTTGCCAAGGTTCATGCCAACACATGCCACCGCTGACCGAGCCATGCTCAGGACTCGATCGACGCCAACCCAAGTGTGCTGCCATGGAGACAGAGCAAAGCCTGTCCAGGCTCCTCACCTGTCTCTCCTTATATTAGCTTGCACCACTGGGTGGAAACTGTGGCCTCAGACCTGCTAAGCTACTGGAAGAAAGTGTTCTCACAGCTTAGACAAGGAATATGCCATGTCCTTCCTCGTGTTTTTCAGTCTACGGTTGTACATTATTGTATCAAAACGAGAAGTATTGAGCACACACGCCAAGTACCCAAGATGGATTCTCATAGCCAATCTACAATTTAATACTACTCAATTGTGCATGAACATTAACTGTAATGGAAAAAGAAAACAAATTGCAGTTATTCATAGAGTCAGAATCATAAGGTCATATAATGTGGAAGCAGGTCCCTTGGCCTAACATGACCAAAATGTCCCACCACACTAGACCCACCTCCCTGCATTTTGCCCATATCCCTATAACACCATCTTATCCAATGTACTGTATCCATCCAATTTTTTCTTAAACATTTCAATTGTATCTGCCTCAAACACCTCCTCCAGCAGCCCATCCCATACACTACCACCATGTGTGTAAAAAAGATATCACTTGGATTCCCATTAAATCTCTCCCTCCCCACCTATGTCCTCTGGTTACAATTCCCCTTCTCTGGGCAAAAGACTGAGTGTTCACCCAATCTAATCCCCCTGTGATTTTGTACACTTCTATGAGATTGTGCCTTATCCACCTGCGCTCCAAGGAATAACGCCCTTGCCTGGGCCACCTAGAGAACCTGGCCACCTAGAGAACAATCCCTCCTATGTCAGGCTGCTGTTCACTGACTTCAACTCAGCATTTAATACTATCATTCGTGAAATGGTACAAGAGTTTCAGCCTGAGTCTCAACATGGACAAGATGAAGGTGATGATCGTGGACTTCAGGAGGTCCAGGAACTACCACCCTCCACTACAGATCAACAACTCTGTTGTAGAGAGTGGAGAGCACCAAGTTCCTTGGAGTTAATTTAACTAGTGACCTGTTGTGGACACTCAACACCTCCTCACTTGTCAGAAAGGTGCAACAGTGACTGGACTTCCTGAGAAGACTGAAGTGGGCAAGGCTACCGACCACCATTATGTCAACCTTCTATAGGAGCTCTATCAAGAGCGTCCTGGCCGGCTACATCACAGTATGGTACGGTAACTGCAGAGAAATGGAACGGAGGTCAATCTACTGGGCCACGAGAGGCAGAGAGGATCACTGGAGTCTCCCTCTCGCCACCCCCTGCCCCTCCCTCCAATGATGTGATTTACCAGGATCAATGTCTGAAGAGGGTGTGCAAAATCATTGAGGACCCCTTCCACCCTGCACACAGCATCTTTCAGCTGCTCCTGTCAGGGAAGAGATACAGGAGTAACAGACCCAGCACCACCAGGCTGGGGAACAGCTTCTTCCCACAGGCAGTAAGAACACTGAACGATCAAAGGAACGGCTCACACTAACCATCCAAGACTCTCATTTGAACGGAACAATATTTATTTATTTTTATAGATGAAATACAGTGGTTCCCCCCTTATCCGCGGTTTAGCTTTCCACAATTTCAGTTACCTGTGGTCAACTGGGTCCGAAACTCATCTCATTGCCCCGCTCTCTCCCACACTATTCCCACTGACCCACTCTCTCTCCCCACAGCCCCATGTCGATCCCCACACTGATCCCACTGCCCCAGACTCTCCCCAGAGCCCCAAGTCAGTCCCCACTCTATTTTCACTGCCCTGCTCTCTCTCCCCAGAGCCCCATGTCAGTCCCCACACTATACCAACTGTCCCACTCTCTCTCCCCAGAGCCCCATTTTGGTCCCCACACTGATACTACTGCCCCGCTTTCTCTCCCACACTATTCCCACTGCCCTGCTCAGTCCCCACAGCTCCGTGTCGGTCACCACACTGATCTCACTGCCTCGCTCTCTCCCCACAGCCCCGTGTCGGTCCCCACATTGATCCCACTGCCCTGCTCTCTCCACAGAGCATCATGGCAGTCCCCACACTATTCCCACTGCCCTGCTCTCTCTCTCCCCAGAGCCCCATGTTGGTCCCCACACTATTCCCACTGCCCCGCTCTCTCTCCCCAGATCTCCACACTAAACCCACTGCCTCGCCCTCGCCCCAAAGCCCCATGTTGGTTCCCACACTGATCCCATTGCCCCGCTCTCTCCCCACAGCCCCATTTCACTCCCCACATTATTCCCACAGCCCCCTGTCGGTCCCCACACTGATCCCACTACCTCACTCTCTCCCCACAGCCCCGTGTCAGTCCCCACACTATTTCCACTGCCCTGCTCTCTCTCCCCAGAGCCCCATGTGGGTCCCCACACTGATCTCACTGCCCTGCTCTCTCCCACACTTTTCCCACTGCCCCACTCTCTCTCCCCAGAGCCCCGTGTCAGTCCCCACATTTATCCCACTACCCCACTCTCTCCACAGAGCATCATGGCAGTCCCCACACTATTCCCACTGCCCTGCTCTTTCCCCATAGCCCCATGTCAGTTCCCACACTATTCCCACTGCCTCACTCTCTCTCCCCAGAGCCCCATGTGGGCCCCCACATTGATCCCACTGCCCTGCTCTTTGCCACAGCCCCATGTTGGTCCCCACACTGATCCATACTTACAAATAAAAAGTTTACAGGTACACTACAGTATCCCATATAGCTTTGCTATATGGTGTTCATACAATGTCCACATCGCATAACACCCAATTACACCGAATGTATTGTGGACATTAAGCGGTGCATACCCTGTAATGTATTCAGACCTATTCACAGTTTCAAGCATCTGCGGTGGGTCTTAAAACATATCACCTGTGGATAAGGGGGGACTACTGTACTTGTCTTGTATATGTATTGTTCGTCTGTTATGACTGGTTGTGTCCTTACGCATTTTGCACCAAGGCTAGAGAATGCGGTTTCATCAGGTTGTACTTGTATAATCAGATGACAATAAACTTGACTCTGCCCTCTTGCCAAACTGATCAAGATCCTGCTGCAACAATCTTTTGAAACATCAATTTTAAATATCCTAAAAATAGTGGCTCACTAACAGTTAACTGAATCCAATGGTCATGTGCACCCTCCCAGTACACCATCTTTTTCCATCATCTTGGACAACTTCATCTTGAAAGTTGGGATGGATGGACCTGTACTATCTGCATTGCTTCTATTATTGTCAAACGGATTATATTGTTTTCCCAGGGTCAGCGTAATGATTATTGAGAATTTATTGTCATATACACTGAAATTCTTACTTGCTACAAATAGGTATTTAGCACCAACTACTGTAGCAAATGATAAATTCCACAATATATCAAGACAAGAAAAAGATAATAAATATCAAAGACAGATATTCATAGTTGCAGTTCATACAAGAAAAACTGATATTTCAATAGTGTAAACAGATTTATAGATGCCCAGACTAGTTTAGGGTTAGAGTAGACTGTTCAAGAGCCTGACAGTTGTTGGAATAAAATTTGTTCTTCACCCAGAGATTCTGGACTTCAAGCTTCTGTACAACATATACAGGGATATATTGCAGGATCATTATCCATTCACAGTTTTCTATTCCAGCCCCATGAAAAGCCATGCTTGTGAACAATCCCCTCAGGCAAAGAAACCAGTTTAAAGCTTGGCGTGAGAGAATAGCCGTTTACAGATGCAAGTTCAAACATTACCTCTTCCGTAGAGCAGAGCTCACTCATCTCTGTGACATGGTAGTTATTGGGAGTCTGAAGATTATTTCCTTCCTGCTCTCCACAGAGCATCATGGCAGTCTCCACACTATTCCCACTGTCCTGCTCTCTCTCCCCAGAGCCCCATGTTGGTCCCCACACTATTCCCACTGCCCCACTCTCTCTCCCCAGATCCCCATAATTTATATTGTATAAATTACATTCAGCAAACTGATCAGGTGGACTTCCAAGTGTAATGAAAGGGAGGAGGGAGGAAGATGTCCCTGGTCGTGCCAGAGCATCTCAACCAATGGTCCCAGCATCCACTGTGCTACTCTTCAAAATTAAACATTCTGAGGGAGGTGGCAGGAAGTCTGAACATTACTATTGTATTGCTTAGAAATGGTACTTCAATCATCAGTAGACACATCAGCTGTTAGTGTTTCTCGCTACGTCTTTTGCAAATCTCTTAGAATATAAGATACCAAAACATGTCTCACTTTACTGTGTATCTTGGATTGTATTCCCATCCAAGAGGCTCTCCTCAACACCATTTACAAAACATCGGATCATGGAACAGAGCGTCATCACGAGGTTAGTAGCAGAGGTCAATGATTGTACAGATTGTCAAATTCTCTACAGGTACACTGCAGAAAGTATACCGACAGGTTGAATCAGAGCTTGGTTTAGGAATTCAACTTCCCAAGAACACAAAAGGTTCCAGAAGGTAACACATATAGCCAGCTCCATCACATGCTCCAATCTCCCAACCAATGAATCCTTCTATGCAAGGTGCTGCCTCAAGAAGGCAACCAACATCATAAAGGTACCCCATCACCCTGGTCTCTGCCACATCTCCACTGCTACCTTTAGGCAGAAGGTACAGAACCCCAAAGACCAGAAACTCTAGGTTCAAGAATGGTTTCTTTCCAACAGCTATCAAGCTCTTGAACCTCCCCTTGGAACGAAAACAGACTGCTCCAACACCACTAAGGACTCTTTGCACTATTGCTGACACTATTTTTGCACTAAGATAACTGTATTTATGATTTTTTTTTGTAGTTAGCATCTCAATTAAGTATA
Organism: Narcine bancroftii; assembly: GCF_036971445.1. Classification (NCBI taxonomy): domain Eukaryota; kingdom Metazoa; phylum Chordata; class Chondrichthyes; order Torpediniformes; family Narcinidae; genus Narcine; species Narcine bancroftii. The sequence continues at coordinate 223,641,612 of NC_091472.1, read as the reverse complement.
CTATTGCAGATGTTTTGTACTCCCTCCCCCCTCCCCACAACAATGTACCTCTTCTGCTGTTGCGTCAGAATATCGATGCAATGCACATTGCATATGACAATACCCGCATTATCATTAATCACTAAGTGGACCTGAACAGAGAAGGTGGGTCCAGGATCACATGTCGACAGGAAGGTTGATAGTGGACTAGGTGTTTCCTTGCCCCGACATAAAAAAACAACAGTGCAGCTAATGTAGCAATAGTTACATTAAGATTAGATTTTATAAATTCTCTTATGAAAATGAGGATCTTTGTTAAGGTCACAGCAATATCTTCACTTGCCTCTTTCAATCACCAGGGATATTTCCATCAGGCCCACAGGACTTGTCCACCTTAATGCTCCTCAGAAGACCCAACACCACCACCTTGTTGATCTCAAAATGCCCAACACATGATCTTTCTCCACATTATGCTCCCTAACACTGTCCATGGGCTTCTTCTTGGTTAAGGAAGAGGGATCGCTATTCCCAAAATGGTTAAGGAAGAGGGATCGCTATTCCCAAAATGGTTAAGGAAGAGGGATCGCTATTCCCAAAATGGTTAAGGAAGAGGGATCGCTATTCCCAAAATGGTTAAGGAAGAGGGATCGCTATTCCCAAAATGGTTAAGGAAGAGGGATCGCTATTCCCAAAATGGTTAAGGAAGAGGGATCGCTATTCCCAAAATGGTTAAGGAAGAGGGATCGCTATTCCCAAAATGGTTAAGGAAGAGGGATCGCTATTCCCAAAATGGTTAAGGAAGAGGAATCGCTATTCCCAAAATGGTTAAGGAAGAGGGATCGCTATTCCCAAAATAGTTAAGGAAGAGGGATCACTATTCCCAAAATAGTTAAGGAAGAGGGATCGCTATTCCCAAAATAATTAAGGAAGAGTGATCGCTATTCCCAAAATGCATTCTCACTGAAACTCCAATCACCTGACCAGGATCATTTGCCAATACAAGGTCCAGTATAGCCCCCTTCGTGGTAGGTCTATCTACGTGCTGCTTCAAGAAATTCTCCGGGATGCCTCTTCTAAGCCTCTGGAACTAATGACATCCCAATCAGTATTGGAAAAATTAAAATCTCCAACTATAAATTAAATGCTCATCCATTGCCCAGTGGCTATTGGGAGACATACAGTATATTTCTATCGGAGTGATTGCACCTTTAGTATTTCTGATCTCTCCCCTCGCTGCCTCAGTAGGTCCCACCATTAGTGCAGCTGCAATACTCTCTCTGATCAGCAATGCTATGCCTCCACCTCTTTTACATCCTTCTCTATCCCATCTCAAAAAAAAGCTCTGGGAACATTGACCTGCCAATCATGTCCCCATCAATTCATAATTCCAAGTACCAATCAGGCTCTAATGTCATTGGCCATACCTATAATACTTCCTACATCAAAAAAATACTTCAGCCCCCTCAGTCTCATTGTGCCCATTCACCCTTCCTGTCCCTTTCAGGTTTGATCCCACTGGCATCTGCCATCCCCTCATCTCCTCTACTTGATGTTTCTAATGTATTCACCCCCCTCCTCCTCTGCCACTCAAATTTAAATCCTACCCAGTTCCATGTGGATACGGGTCTCCCTCTAGTTCAGGTGTAACTGGTCACTCCTTTACAGATCTCACCTTCCCTGGAAGATACCTCAATGATCCAAATATCCAATGAGAGCAAGATTCTTGATTTCTGTCGTATATTCTGACTCACCATTTTCTGTAATTAAGCCAACACAGTTGTGTCATCAGCAAATTTATAGATTGCATCGTAGCCAAACTTGGCTGTACAACTATAGAGGAGAGGGAATAAAGCAGAGGGGTAGACATGTAGCTTTGAGGTGTCGATGTGTGGATGGGTTCCCTAGCTCCTGTCTCAGGATTAATGACCCAAGTCAGTAGGAAAGAATGAGTGGAGGTGCAAGCAACCTACAGACTTCAAGATAAACAAAATGGACAAGACACCCATTTCTGTGCCTGAAAAATACTAACTGTTGAAATAGAGGAAGAGAAAATACAAAAAATTATTTCCAAATACCATTCTGGTTTTAACCCTCATTGATTGTTTATACAGCAGGATACCTACAAATCCCTACAGCAGGATAATGATTTATAAAAGAGCACATAAGCTTCCATCACAATTGCGCAGAGAATACTGAATGTCACAATTGTCTATTACTGTTTGGTTTGTTGATCTTGGTTTATAATTCTTATCTTCAAGCCACAAGTATCAGTAGAAAACCCATGAACACAAAGTTCTACAAGGTTGGAATATCATGTGGCATAGAGCCATACAGAACAGAAACAAGCTCTTCAACCCATCATGTCCAAACAGACCAACAAGTACCCATCTTTACTGATAATATTTACCAGTACTTAGTCTGTAGCTTCCTATGCCTTGGAGATATCAGTGCATTTTGAATATTGAAAGGGTCAGTTTCTCCAGCTATTCAAACAATGGGTTCCAGATTCCAACTCCTCTCTGAATTAAAAGCTTCTTCCTCCGATCCCCTCCAAATCTCTTCTCTTGACTCTAAACCAGTCATTTCGTCCAATCCCTGTTCAGGGAAAAAGTTTTCTATTTTCCACCTAAAACTGCTTGCTCATTGTTCTCAGGAGAGAAACACAATCTATCCTTTCATCACTCATAACTAAAACACTCCATCCCAGCAATCTCTACTTCACCCTCACCAAATTACATGCTTTGTGGAGCGTGGCACAATAAAGATATATCCATAACCTCTGCTGTTACAGCCTGCTCATTTTTCCCAATGCAGCAATGGCCAATACCAGAGGACGTGTGTTTCAAGTCAAGTTTATTATCACCTGATTGCACAAGTACAGCCCAATAAAACAGTATTCTTATGTCCTTGGTCCAAAACATGCAGACACACAACTAGATAATAACACACATACAGACAACAATATATATTCAGGACAACTAATCATATCTACAAATAAATGTTTCATGACTATGAGGGCTTCAAAAGGTTGGTGTGAGCAATTCCTTTGACCATCCAGCATTCTCATTGCCCATGGGAAGAAGCAATTTCTCAGCCTGCTAGTGTTGGCTCTAATCTCTTTCCCAATGGGAGCAGCTGAAAGATGCTGTGTGCAGGGTGAAAGGGGCCTTCAGTGATTTTGTGCGCCCTCTTCAGACAACGATGCCAGTAAATCACATCAATGGGGGAGGTGAAATGGGGAATGGGGGTAGTGGTAGAGAAGTGCATGTATTGCGCTGCATTGATCCATGTTCCATTATAGGCCCTTAGATAAGACAGACAAGCATCCTATGTGCCTTCTTTGACACATTACATCACCATGAAGCCATGTTCAGTGAATGCTAGCTTTCCAGTGACATCAGTGATCCAGCAATGAATAAACAAAACAGACAGCATGTTAGCATAGCGGTTAGTGTTGCGGGTCAACATATTTGCCTTGGCAGGGAAAAGAGCAAGGCTATGAGGAATAGGGAGCCCTGGCTGATAAGGGATATTGATGCTCTGGTCAGTAAAAAGGAATAATCAGTCAGGTAAAGGCAGCTGAGATCAAACCAGTATCCCCCTCGAGTGCAGGATTTACAGAAAGCAGGAAGGGGGACACAAGATGACCTTAGCAGATAAGGCAAAAGAAAATTGTGATACTCTTCACATATCACTGAGAGTAATAAGAGTAACTAATGAAAGATTAGGTATCCTAAAGGATCAGTGAGACTGTCTAAACGTGGAGCCACGGGAGAAGGGAGAGGTCTTAGTTGAATTCTTCTTGTCTGAATTCACCACACTCACAAAAGCTCCGAATACCAAGGAAGAATACAGCAACATCCTGAAACATATTGTTATTACAATGGCGGTGTCTGTTTTCTTGAGATGGATAAATGTAGATAAATGTCCAAGGAAAACCAGGACATTATGAAAAGCAAGGGCAACACAGTTGGTGTAGCAGTTAGCACATTGCCCTTACAGTCCCAGCAATCAGGATCAGACCTGGGTTCAAATCCCATGCTGTCTGTAAAGAATTTGTATGTTCTCTCTGTGTCTGTGTGGGTTTTCTCCGTGGACTCCCGTTTTCTCCCACCCTTCAAAATCATACTGGAGGTGTAGATTAATGGGGTGTAAATTGGATGGCACAGACTTGTAGGGCCAAATTGGCCTGTTACAGTGCTCTATGTCTAAATTTAAATTACTGAGTCTCTGCTCATAAGCATGGGTGAAGTACGAGAAGATTGGAAGGTGGTTAATGTTGTGCTTTTATTTAACAAGAACTGCAAAGCACAACCCAGGGGATTACTGAGTGTAAACCCAAATATTACTGAAGAGGATACTGAGAGATAGGATCTATCTTCATTTGGCAAGCAAAGATTGACTTTGTTCATGGGAGGGAAAACATGCCTCACAAATGCAACAAAGTTTTTTTTTGAAGAGGTGACCAAGAGGATTGGCAAGGTCAGGGCAGAGATGTTTTCTATGTAGATTTCATAAAAGCCTTCGACAAGAGTCATGTGGAAGGCTGATCTGGGATTGTAATCACAGGATCTAGGATGAACTGGTCAGGCCGATACTAAACTTGTGGAAGGTAGGATGGCATTGTTATGAGAGAATCAAGTCCTCTGGTGTGCCCTGCTGCTTGTCAAATATACAAAGGGTGGGACAGTTAGTGCTACGCCTTTACAGTGCCAGTGATCAGGACCATACCAAGGTTCAAATCCCGCGCTATCTGTAAGGAGTTTCTACGTTCCCTGTGTCTGCATGGGTTTTCCCTGGAGGTTCATGTTTCCTCTCACCATGTTGGTTAATAGGGTATATTGAATATTTTATTTTAACTTTTCCAAGACTCATTATAGAACATAGTATTTGAAAATTACAGAGTCTCATTCGATTGCCTAAATCTCACCCCTCTCCTCCGCCTCCCAACTGTTAACATTAAAAAGTCCAAAAAAAAAAGGGTGTTTGAGCTGCCTTCATTAATTAGACCATACCTTGATCTTCAGGAATTCAACACTATTAACCTAACTATATTATTTAAACCTTTTTGGGGAAGTTAATTATATCCTTAAGCCAGTATGATTCAAATAAGGTTGCCATATTTTAACAACCCCATCCTATTTCTGGGGGCACAACTTTGCATTTCCATATTTTAGCGAGTATTAAGTTGGGGGAGTTGGATTCCATGCAACAGCGATACATCTCCTGGGAACCGCTGGTGCGATCCTCATGAACTGGATTTGATAGTTTTGTGCTCAAATAAATACAGTTCTGGTTCCAATGGAAAATCCACTTCAATTTTTGACAAAATTTCTTCCAAGTCAAACCAAAAGGATGTTACTTTCACACACAGCCAGGCTGAATGAATAAATGTTTCAACCTCTATACCACACCTAAAATATGAGTCTGGAGTTTCAAATTTTACCCCATGTAATTTTTGCAGTGTTAGGTATAATTGGTGCATAAAATTGTATTGTACCAATCTAGATCTAATATTAATAAATGATGTCATATTATTAGAGCACAATTTTGACCAATATTGTTCTTGAATCCTGTTCCCCAAGTCCTTCTCCCACCTTTCCCTCAATTTGTGCAAACCCAGATTCAGGCTATTGCTCTGCAATAGGAACTATATCGTAGATATAAATTTACCTGTGATCTCCTTTTGAAGAGGAGCCTCCAGGTCACTACACATTGGCAGGGTCATGGCTGGTCCTAAACTACCTCTTAAAGAAAGATCTTAATTGAAGATGGGGGCGTGGGGCACGTGAAGTCATGAGGAACACCATGCACCCCACCGACCCCTGAGGGATTTACTAAAAAAAAAGTGCATATGAAGATAAGTTAAAAAAATTATTTTAAAGTTACTTTAAAGTGATTATCAGAAAAAGGGATGTCTCTGAAGAAAGAAAAAGCTGTAAATACTACACCAAAAGAAAAACTGGAAGAGAGAAAGGAGAGAGAACACGGACCTACCTTATCATTGAAGCAGGCCTCTGAAGTTGGATCCGGATCCACTGGTGAGGGCCCTAGGGAAGGACCATCCTCCAGAGCCTTCTCTATGGCACCCCGCAAAGATGGTGCCGCTGGAATAACTAAAACAGCTTTGCAAATGCGCGACTCCTCGTGCATGCATGCTGCAGAAGTAAAGAAGCTTGAAAAAAAACTTTACAACTTTTAAAGGGCCACACCAGAGTCTCTACCTCTGAGCAAGAGAGAGACACATCTAACATGGAGAAGACTGACAACTCTGGAAGTGAATAAGGCGAGACATGCTCAGAAGGAAAATCTAAAGGCAAGAAAAAGACAATAAGAGAATGGATAAAATTGACAAACTTTCTGATACACTGGAAAGTAATTTTTAACTGTAGAATTAAAGCAAGTTAGAACTGTTATGACTAAATTGATAAATAATGTTTCACAAAGATTTGAAAAAGCAGAAGAGAAAATTCAAGATGTGTGTGAAGATGTACAAAGGATTGAAGGACAAATGTAAATGAAGATTCAATGACTGCTCTGATTTCTATGAATGAAAAATTGCTTGAGAAAGTTGACATTTTGACGCCTGAAGGTAAAGGTCAAGATATGATTTTTTTTTTCCCAAGGATGGATACTGAAAATGTTTGGAGAAGAGCATTTTGAAAATAAGATTTTGATTGAGAGAGCTCATAGAGCTCTTAGACCAAAGCCAGGTCCTAACCAGAGACCTCGTTCTATCTTGATTAGATTTTTAAACTATCAAGATAGAGAAGATACTTGGTTTAATGATGAAAGGAGCTAGAGAATATGGATCTTTGAATTATGGAGGGGATAAGATTTTCTTTTATCCAGATCTGAGTCAAACTCTTTTGAAGAAAAAAGTTTAACCCGTTTAAGAACGTTTTATATGATAAAGATTATAGATTTGTTCTTCGCTATCCAGCTATGTTGAAAATATTTATGCCAGATCAGCAGAATGTGTGTTTTTACAAATCATATTCAGGCTGAAGAATATGCAAATGGTTTGTCTAAAATTCAAGTAACAGTAGATGATGATTTGTTGAAATAAATTGCTGATGTATAAAAGGGGGTGTATTCTCTCTTTTTTTCTCTTTTAATGGATGAAGAGATTTTGTATGGGGAAGTATTTTCCCCTGGGGATTGGGGGGATGTGATTGTTGATTTCTGACAGCTACACATGTTTTCGTGGTTTGACCACGTCCCATAAAATGGAGGGTGGCCATACTAGTATCTCTGGCATTTTGGGGGGGTGGTGGGGGGGTTATTATATCCTTTTATTTTTATTTTTTATAATAATTTTTTATGTGTTTACTTTGAACAATTTTAATGTTTTTGGATCGCAGACGTTGACGCCAGGGACCAAATTAATTTGTGGGAATCCTTCCTGGATAGGAAGGATTGATAGTGTGGTGGGCCGAGCGGCCGCACAGCTGGACAAGCAGAATCGCCACACTAAGTGGCCAGCACAGAATGGTGCAGGCTTCCCTTCTTTTCCCAGGAGAAGCCCACATTTGCAGACCTATGTGGGTTGACGAAGCGCGTTGCTTCCTTGCTGGCATGTTGCCAGAGACAATAGCTGCAGCACATTAACTTCACTCCCCTTTGTGAGGCGCCCTGACTTCACTTCCCTTTGTGAGACGTACGATTGTTTGAAATAAAAACCAGATGGTAGTTGACTCTTCTCTGGTAAGCTGTGCTTCTTGAGCACTGAGTTAGCACCACTAAATCGGTGACCCCGACAGGTGCTCAATGTGTTTTGAGCCCCAATAGTGAAACAGTGAGCAAGCCTGGAGAATGGATGCCACTACTGCACTGCACACGGTGGCTGTGAAACTGCCCACCTTCTGGCATCACAGACCATATCTTTTTTTTTTTTTTTTAATTTTTTTATTTGCATCACAGACCATATCCATGGTTCCAGGAGACTGAGGCCCAGTTCCACATTAGGAACAGAACATGAAGCCACCAAATTCTGGCATGTAGTCACCTCATTAGATGAAGACTCTGCTGCCAAAGTAGATGATTTTATCAACAAACTGCCAGAAGAGGATCAATACAGTGCTTTTAAGCCATACCTCCTTGCAACTTTCAGGATGTTTGACCTGGAAAGAGGCACACATTTACTCCACCTTGATGATTTGAGGGACAGAAGGCTGTCAAAACTGATGAATAAAATGCTTGCGTTAGCAGATGGCCATTTCAACGGCTTAATGTTCAAGGCAGCCTTCTGAGAATGGCTCCCTCATGACATTGCCCTGTTGTTCTCTTCTGCTGATTTCTCCAAACCAAGGGAAGTGGCGAGGGAGGCAGACAGACTTCACAGGGTACCGCAGCCTCCTGTGGCAATGTTTAAAAAGGCCACCTTGGACAGTCAAGTCAATGCAGCCACCAGTTCTACAGCACTCCACAAGCTACCAAGGAAGAAAAAGCCATTGGAGAACAGTCAGTGGTGTTTCTACCACAGAAAGTGGGGCAGGAATGTGTGCCACTGTGCAGTTACATGGTTGACTCCCAGGGAAACAACAATGCCAGAGACCACTGATGGTCTCAGCGGTTGACGACCAAACAGACCTGTTATATGCCACTGATCAGTCCAAGGGATGCAAACTGCTAGTCAACACAGGAGCTCAGCTCAGTATCTTCCCGCCATCCTCTTACAAGCGGGAATCTCGACTGCCACAAGCCGACTTGTGTGCCACCAATGGCACTACGATTAGGAGTTACAGTACCAAGTTGATACAACTGGGATTAGGCAACACACTTTACCACTGGATTTTCACGCTAGCGGCCATATGACAGCCAATTTTGAGAGCGGACTTCCTGAAGGCACATGACTTGTAGGTAGCCATGAAAGGGCACTATTTGGTTTAAGCCACCACATTCCACACATGTCCACTTTCTTCAGGTCATCAGCTGGCAACACTGCTATGTGTGCAAACACTCACCACCAATGATTTTGTGAACTCATTAGTACTCCTGAACTCTTACACCAGATTTCCATTTAGTCTCGCCACGTCATGGAGTTCAGCAATACATAACCACAACCGGCCCTCCCCTACATTCCAAGGCATGCAGACTTCCCCCTGTCCGGCTACTACAGGCCAAAAAAAAGTTCAAAAACTATGAAGGAACTAGGAACCATCCGAAGGTCCAATAATCCTTGGGCTTCACCACTCCATATGGTGCCCAAAGCATCTTGTGGAGATTACCAACGCCTCAACGGCACAACTATGCCAGATAGATATCCAATACCACACATTCATGATTTCACCGCCAACCTCCACAGCAAATGCATCTTCTCAAAAGTAGACTTAGTAAAAGATTATCAAAAAATCCCTGTCCACCCGGAGGACATCCCTAAATTGGCCATTATTATTCCATTTGGTCATTTTTGAGTTTCTAAGGATGTCTTTAGGCATTAAGAACATGGCTCAGAAGTTCCAACGTTTAATGAATGCCTTTCCTTTTCATCTACCTCGATGACATCTTAGTGGCTAGCGAGTCAATACGAATACAGACAACACCTGTGACAATTGTTCCAGAGGCTTCAGGATTTCAGCCTTGCAAGTGTGCATTTGGCAAACATACAATCGACTTTTTGGGACACAGGATTTCAAAAGCAGGTACAATCACACTTCCAGACAAAGTATCAGCCATTTGGGCCTTCCCAAAGCCCACTACAGTTAAAGGGCTACAAGAATTCCTGGGAATGGTTAACTTTTATAACAGGTTCATCCCAGCAGCTGCCAGGATCATGAAGCCCTTGTTCCACATCCTCACCAGCAAACCTAAAAAAACTGCTCTGGACTACAAAGGCCACAGAAGCATTTGACAAAGCAAAAGAGGTGCTTTCAAAGATGACCATGTTGGACCACCCCCATATGCATGCCCTGCTTGAGCTCACATCAGAAGCATCAGATATCGCCATGGGGGGTAGCCCTAGAACAAAAAATCAGCGGTCACTGGCAACCCCTGGCATTTTTCAGCTGCCACCTACACCCACCCAAATTAAAGAACAGTGTTTTCGACCGGAAGTTTTTGCACTTTAACTGGCCATCAAACATATCAGATATTTTCTCAAGGGCAGGCATTTCACTGCAATTACTGACCATAAGCCTCTAACATTTGCCCTTACCAAGATTACAGAAACCTGGTCGGCGCATCAACAGAGGCATCTAGCCTATATTTCGGAATTTACCTCTGATGTGCGGCATTTGTCTAGTAAAGACAATGTTGTAGTCGATGCCTTGTCCAGGACAGAGATCAAAGTGATTACAGGAGGGCTGGATCTCTGGGCTCTCACAATAACCCAACAAGAGAGCCAAGAGGTACAAGCTTTCCCAACAGCTATTACGAACCTGCTCTTAGCCGACATTCCATTGTGCCCCGACCAGGTGAACATACTTTGTGATTCTTCAAACGGACACCCACAACCAATCATCCCACCGTCTTGGCAGAGGAAACATTTCGACCACATTCACAGCCTGTCCCATCCATCTGTCCACACAACCATCGTTTATGTCCTCAAAATATGTCTGGCATGGCTTAAGGAAGCAGGTCACTTGCTGGGCATGAACATGCCTCTCCTCCCAAGCAGCTAAGGTCCAATGGCCAAGCACCTATGACTCAAAGGTTTCAGCATTTACACATAGACATTGTGGGACCGCCGCCCATGTCCAGAGGTCAACGGTATATATTAATGATGGTTGACCATTTTACCCACTGGCCAGAAGCTACACCAATGATGGACATCACAGCTGAAATGTGTGCTTGGACTTTCCTCCCGACCTGGGTTGGTCGATTCAGAATATAAGTCCATCTAACCTCTGACAGGGGAACTCAGTTTATTTTAACCTTGTGGGCAAACCTGACAAGACTTTGCAGTATGCAATTACACCATACTACGGCATACCACCTGCAAGCTAATGGGCTAGTGGAATCTTTCCACCAGCATCTGAAACAAGCTTTGTGGGCAAGACTTAACGGGCCTCAGTGGGCAGATGAGTTACCGTAGGTGCTGTTGGGTATTAGAACGGCACCCAAGGATGATCTGGAGACACCTTCAGCAGAATTAGTTTATGGCACTCCACTCCTAGTACCAGCAGACATCACTCCTTCTCCAGCCAAAGATAGATCCTCGGTTACAGAGGAATTACAAGAACTAAGAAACAAGATGGGTTCCCTGGCTCCAGTTCCAGCAATTTGTCATGGATCACCGCCTTCACACATTCCTGCTGCTCTAGATTCTATTTCTACGTTTTGTTCAATGTCCATCCCACACTACACTCCTGCAGCAACCTTACATGGGTCCTTATAAAGTGCTGCATCGCAATGGATCAATGGTGCTATTGAACATTGGTGGTCGACCAGAACTTTTTACACAAGACAGATTGAAGCCTGCACACATGGACATTACTGAACCTGTGTATGTCCCACCTCCCAAGCGCCAGGGACGACCTACTAAAATACCCAAAGTTGTGACATTGCAGCCATGCAACAATTCTGGGGGTGATGTGGTGGACCGAGCAGCCACATAGCTTGGACAGGCAGAATCGCCACACTAAGTGGCCAGCACAGAATGGTGCGGGCTCCCCTTCTTTGTCCAGGAGAAGCCCACGTTTGCAGACCCGCGTGGTTGACGGTGCACGATGCTTCCCTGCTGGCATGTTGCCAGAGAGACAATGACTCCACTCCCCTTCGCGAGGGCCCCCGGACTCCACTCCCCTTCGCGAGGGCCCCCGGACTCCACTCCCCTTCGCGAGGGCCCCCGGACTCCACTCCCCTTCGCGAGGGCCCCCAGACTCCACTCCCCTTCGCGAGGGCCCCCGGACTTCACTCCCCTTCGCGAGGGCCCCGGACTTCACTCCCCTTCGCGAGGCATGCAATTGTTTAAAATAAAAACCAGTTGGGAGTTGACTCTTCTCTGGTAAACTGTGTTTCTTGATCTCCGCAGTTAGCATCACTAAAAAAGGATTTTTTTAAATGTATAGATAATAACAAATAAAGCAGTTAAGATTTTGAGTTTTAATATTAATGGGCCCATAAAAAGATATTTTATCTTATTTTAAAAAATTGGGAGTAGTTATTACTTTTTTTTTAAACAAGAGACTCATTCAACTGAAAATCAACTTTTGAAATTGAAAAAGAGATTGGGTAGGTTAAGTAGTTTTTTTTCTACATTTAATTCTAAAGCTAGAGGAGCAGCAATTTTATTTAAAAAAAATTTACCAGTTAAAATCCAAAATGTAATGACAGATCCAGCGGAAGATATGTAATCGTAAATTGTCAGATATTTTCTGAATGGGCTTTGTTAAATACATATGCACCTAATACAGAAGATCAGAAATTTATAGAAGATACTTCTTTGAATTTAGTAACTGTACATGAAAATGTTTTAGTAGGTGGCAATTTTAATTTGTGTTTGGAAACTTTGTTAGATAAATCATCGAAAACTATAGTTAAATCAAAAGGGGCCAAAATATTGTTATCATTAACGAAAGATTTTAATTAATTGATATATGGAAGAAGGATTCATCCTAAAGATTGGGATTACTCTTTTTATTCTAGTAGATTTGATACTTATTCTAGAATTGATTTTTTTCTTGCTGTCAACTCAAAATCAAGAGTCCTAAATGTTGATTAAAAAACCAAGAATATTATCTGACCATTCTCCATTGCTGATTGAATTGGAATTTGCTGAAAAACACTCAGTGTACTGATAGAGATTACATTCTTTATTACTGAAGAGGGAAGATTTTTGACTTTTTAAATGAGACAACATATAGAATTGTTTAGTGATATTAGCTTACATTCAACAGAAGATGTGTTTATTATTTGGGATGTGTTGAAATCTTATTTAAGACGAAAAATTATAAGTTGTACTTCAAAACTTAAAAAGGATTATATGAAGGATACAGATAAATTAAAAAAGGAAATAACAACATTGGAAAAAGAAATTCAAGAATCGTCTGAGAAGAAATATAGAACTTTAGTTCATAAGAAATTACAATATAATACAATGTTAACCTATAAAACAGAGAAAATAATATTACAGTCTTAGAAATATTATGACTAGGAGAACGATCGCATAAAGTTTTAGCTTGGCAATTAAAAGTTGAACAATCCTTGAGAACAATTAATGCAATACTACAGAATTATAACGAAGTGACATTCAAACCACAAAAAAATGTATTTAAGGAATTTTATGAAAAATTATATACATCTGAATCATTACATGATGAGATGAATATTTATCACAAATGGTATTACCACAAGTAGATTAAAATGGCTTAGACGGTCCTTTACTGAACATGAGGTTTATGATGCACCACCTCACTGACAAAAGACAAAGGAGGACAAACCCAACACCCAACCCCAACCAACCAATTTTCCCCTGCAACCGCTGCAACTGTGCCTGCCTGTCCCACATCGGACTTGTCAGTCACCAACAAGCCTGCAGCAGACGTGGACATACCCCTCCATAAATCTTCATCCGCAAAGCCAAGCCAAAGGGAATAGTTTACAAAATAATAAATCCCCAGGAGAAGACAGGTTCGCAGTTAAATTTTATTAAGAATTTAAAGACTTGTTGATTCCTTTATTAATTAAAGTAATAGAAAAAGCCTTTAAATTGCATCATCTTCCAGAAACTTTCTCCCCAGCGATAATTAGTTATTCTAAAAAAGATAGAGATCCATTAAAACCAGCTTCATATAGACCTATATCATTATTGAATGTTGATTTATAAAATTATAGCAAAATTATTAGTGAATAGGATTAATAATCATCTTCCTGAATTGATAAATATGGACCAAACGGATTTGTTAAAAAATGGACAAACTTCTGAAAATATAGCAAGGTTAAGTATAATTAATTTAGCGCAGAAAAAAAATGGATGTAATAGTGGCTTTAAAGGCAGACAAAGCTTTTGATAGGTTAGAATAGGATTTTTTTATTCAAGTTTTTGAGTAAATTTGGTTTCCGTATGAATTTCATAAATTGGATTAAGGCATTATATAGAAATCCTAAAGCAAAGGTATTAACAAATGGACAGATATCTCAATCTTTTAACTTAACTAGATCTAGTAGAAAAGGATGTCCTTTATCACCAGCTTTGTTTGCTTTAGCTATAGGGTCACTTGCACAAAAGATTCGTGATGACCAACAATTGAAAGGGTTTGTAATAAATCAGATTGAACATAAAATTAGTTTATTTAACTCAACCACAATCATCATTGGCAAGACTAAATAGTCAGTTGTTAGAATATGGGAAAGTTTCAGGGTATAAAATAAACTGGGATAAAAGTGAAGTAATGGAATTGGTACAAGGAGACTATTCACAATGTCGACAAGAAGTTCAATTTAAATGGACAGCTAAGATTAAATACTTAGGTATATGTATTGATAATAATTTTAAAGATTTATATGAACTAAATTATATTCAAATATTTTAAAAGATAGATGAAGATTTAAAGAGATAGGTTAATTTGCCTCTTACATTAATCTGGAGAGATAATTGTATTAAAATGAATATGTTTTCAAGAATTCAATATTTATTTCAAACTTTACCTATTTCAATACCTCAAAAATATTTTCAAGATTTAAATAAACAAGTTAGGAAATTTCTTTGGAAAGGGAATATGGTAAGAAAATCATTAGAAAAGTTAACATGGAAATATGAACAAGGGGGACTACAACTTCTTAATTTTAAGAATTATGATAAGACAGCACAGTTAAGATTCTTAGTTTCCTTGTTTGTAAAAACTAAACCATCCTCGGTGGAAAATGAATTAAATAAATTTGGTGAATTTATACAAGAGTTTATTTATAAATGGAAACCAAAATTAATAACAATGCTCCAATATTAAAACATTTGCTTAATATTTGGAATAAAGTTAAATTAGAAATTGATGGAAACCTTCTCTCCTTTAAAAAAACTATTAATTAATCCTTTTAATTTTTTTCAAAATATAATCCTTTTTTAAATATTTGTAATAACAAAGGATTTTTAAAATTGGGAGATTGTTCTGATAATGATAGATTGATGTCTTTTGACCAATTAAGAATCAAATGTGATATTCCTTGTAATATGTTATTTTCAATTAAGAGCCTATTTAAGAGAGAAATAGGACATGATATGGTTTTAAAAATCTTATAAATTTGGAACAAATTCTAGTGGATGGAATGATTAAAAAATTTTTTTATCTCAAAAGCATGTACCTTGTTACAATAACAAGGACCTAAAGTAGGTTTGTATAATTCAAAAGAAAGATGAGAACAAGATTTGACAAGATTTATGTATAGAAGTTGTGTCTAATAATATTAATGTAACATAATAGATTACTTCATTATAATTTGTTTTTACATTAATTGTACATTACATGTACGAAGGCGAAGGGTAGACGGCGGCGGCCACGATACGGGCAGGAGCAAGGGGGAGATGGCGGCCCCGGCCTCGGTCGAGTGAGGCAGGCGGAGGCCCCGGTCCGGACAGGGAGTGGGAGGCGGCGGCCCCAGTCCAGGCACAGGGAGAGCAGCAGCGGCCCCGGCCCCGGTCCGGGCGAAGGGTAGACGGCGGCGGCCCCGATACGGGCAGGAGCAAGGGGGAGACGGCGGCCCCGGCCTCGGTCGTGTGAGGCAGGCGGAGGCCCCGATATGGGCAGAGAGTGGGAGGCGGCGGCCCCAGTCCGGGCACAGGGAGAGCAGCAGCGGCCCCGGCCCCGGTCCCGGTCCGGGCGAAGGGTAGACGGCCCCGGTCCGGGCGAAGGGTAGACGGCGGCGGCCCCGATACGGGCAGGAGCAAGGGGGAGACGGCGGCCCCGGCCTCGGTCGAGTGAGGCAGGCGGAGGCCCCGGTCCGGGCAGGGAGTGGGAGGCGGCGGCCCCAGTCCAGGCACAGGGTGAACTGCGGCGGCCTCGGCCCCGGTCCGGGCAGTATGGACCGACCTAGGAGGGGAGGCAGACCCCTCCAGCCCGGGTAAGAAACCTGCATAGGAGAAGGCCACTCCGATATAAAACCTACGACCCAAGGACCTCGCTGCCACGTCCCAGCTTGCTTGGCCACGGCACACGAACCATGGGTGTAAAGGGTGGGGCCAGTACTGCGCGCACTGCACTCCACCTAAAAGCTCCTTTGCGCAGGCCCGAGGACAGGTCCACGTCCTCCCCCTCCACGTCCTCCCCCTCCACGTCCTCCCCCTCCACGTCCTCCCCCTCCACGTCCTCCCCCTCCACGTCCTCCCCCTCCACGTCCTCCCCCTCCACGTCCTCCCCCTCCACGTCCTCCCCCTCCACGTCCTCCCCCTCCACGTCCTCCCCCTCCACGTCCTCCCCCTCCACGTCCTCCCCCTCCACGTCCTCCCCCTCCACGTCCTCCCCCTCCACGTCCTCCCCCTCCACGTCCTCCCCCTCCACGTCCTCCCCCTCCACGTCCTCCCCCTCCACGTCCTCCCCCCTCCACGTCCTCCCCCTCCACGTCCTCCCCCTCCACGTCCTCCCCCTCCACGTCCTCCCCCTCCACGTCCTCCCCCTCCACGTCCTCCCCCTCCACGTCCTCCCCCCTCCACGTCCTCCCCCTCCACGTCCTCCCCCTCCACGTCCTCCCCCTCCACGTCCTCCCCCTCCACGTCCTCCCCCTCCACGTCCTCCCCCTCCACGTCCTCCCCCTCCACGTCCTCCCCCTCCACGTCCTCCCCCTCCACGTCCTCCCCCTCCACGTCCTCCCCCTCCACGTCCTCCCCCTCCACGTCCTCCCCCTCCACGTCCTCCCCCTCCACGTCCTCCCCCTCCACGTCCTCCCCCTCCACGTCCTCCCCCTCCACGTCCTCCCCCTCCACGTCCTCCCCCTCCACGTCCTCCCCCTCCACGTCCTCCCCCTCCACGTCCTCCCCCTCCACGTCCTCCCCCTCCACGTCCTCCCCCTCCACGTCCTCCCCCTCCACGTCCTCCCCCTCCACGTCCTCCCCCTCCACGTCCTCCCCCTCCACGTCCTCCCCCTCCACGTCCTCCCCCTCCACGTCCTCCCCCTCCACGTCCTCCCCCTCCACGTCCTCCCCCTCCACGTCCTCCCCCTCCACGTCCTCCCCCTCCACGTCCTCCCCCTCCACGTCCTCCCCCTCCACGTCCTCCCCCTCCACGTCCTCCCCCTCCACGTCCTCCCCCTCCACGTCCTCCCCCTCCACGTCCTCCCCCTCCACGTCCTCCCCCTCCACGTCCTCCCCCTCCACGTCCTCCCCCTCCACGTCCTCCCCCTCCACGTCCTCCCCCTCCACGTCCTCCCCCTCCACGTCCTCCCCCTCCACGTCCTCCCCCTCCACGTCCTCCCCCTCCACGTCCTCCCCCTCCACGTCCTCCCCCTCCACGTCCTCCCCCTCCACGTCCTCCCCCTCCACGTCCTCCCCCTCCACGTCCTCCCCCTCCACGTCCTCCCCCTCCACGTCCTCCCCCTCCACGTCCTCCCCCTCCACGTCCTCCCCCTCCACGTCCTCCCCCTCCACGTCCTCCCCCTCCACGTCCTCCCCCTCCACGTCCTCCCCCTCCACGTCCTCCCCCTCCACGTCCTCCCCCTCCACGTCCTCCCCCTCCACGTCCTCCCCCTCCACGTCCTCCCCCTCCACGTCCTCCCCCTCCACGTCCTCCCCCTCCACGTCCTCCCCCTCCACGTCCTCCCCCTCCACGTCCTCCCCCTCCACGTCCTCCCCCTCCACGTCCTCCCCCTCCACGTCCTCCCCCTCCACGTCCTCCCCCTCCACGTCCTCCCCCTCCACGTCCTCCCCCTCCACGTCCTCCCCCTCCACGTCCTCCCCCTCCACGTCCTCCCCCTCCACGTCCTCCCCCTCCACGTCCTCCCCCTCCACGTCCTCCCCCTCCACGTCCTCCCCCTCCACGTCCTCCCCCTCCACGTCCTCCCCCTCCACGTCCTCCCCCTCCACGTCCTCCCCCTCCACGTCCTCCCCCTCCACGTCCTCCCCCTCCACGTCCTCCCCCTCCACGTCCTCCCCCTCCACGTCCTCCCCCTCCACGTCCTCCCCCTCCACGTCCTCCCCCTCCACGTCCTCCCCCTCCACGTCCTCCCCCTCCACGTCCTCCCCCTCCACGTCCTCCCCCTCCACGTCCTCCCCCTCCACGTCCTCCCCCTCCACGTCCTCCCCCTCCACGTCCTCCCCCTCCACGTCCTCCCCCTCCACGTCCTCCCCCTCCACGTCCTCCCCCTCCACGTCCTCCCCCTCCACGTCCTCCCCCTCCACGTCCTCCCCCTCCACGTCCTCCCCCTCCACGTCCTCCCCCTCCACGTCCTCCCCCTCCACGTCCTCCCCCTCCACGTCCTCCCCCTCCACGTCCTCCCCCTCCACGTCCTCCCCCTCCACGTCCTCCCCCTCCACGTCCTCCCCCTCCACGTCCTCCCCCTCCACGTCCTCCCCCTCCACGTCCTCCCCCTCCACGTCCTCCCCCTCCACGTCCTCCCCCTCCACGTCCTCCCCCTCCACGTCCTCCCCCTCCACGTCCTCCCCCTCCACGTCCTCCCCCTCCACGTCCTCCCCCTCCACGTCCTCCCCTCCACGTCCTCCCCCTCCACGTCCTCCCCCTCCACGTCCTCCCCCTCCACGTCCTCCCCCTCCACGTCCTCCCCCTCCACGTCCTCCCCCTCCACGTCCTCCCCCTCCACGTCCTCCCCCTCAAAAGATGCTCACAAACTCAAGCTAGCATGCTGGAACATCAGAACCATGCTAGACAAGGCTGACAGCCACCGACCTGAACGTCGGTCTGCCCTCATTGCACATGAACTCCTCAGACTTGACATCGACATAGCCGCTCTCAGTGAAGTCCGCCTGGCAGATGTAGGCAGCCTCCAAGAACGCGGCGCGGGCTACACACTCTACTGGTCTGGCAAGCCTTCGGATGAACGACGCCTATCTGGTGTAGGCTTCATGGTCAAGAGCTTCATTGCCTCCAAACTCGAAAACCTTCCGACAGGCCTCTCGGACCGAATCATGTCCATGCGACTCCCACTTCAAAACAAGCGTCACATCACCCTCATCAGTGTCTATGCTCCAACCCTCCAGGCGGAACCAGCAGAAAAGAACAAGTTCTACACCGACCTGCGCAACCTCATCCAGCGTACCCCTACAGCCGACAAGGTTGTCATCCTGGGCGACTTCAACGCTCGTGTCGGCAAAGACTCAGAAACCTGGCCAGGAATCCTGGGCAAGCATGGCGTCGGCAAGTGCAACGACAATGGGCTCCTCCTGTTGGAGCTCTGCGCAGAACAGCGGCTTGTCATTACAAACACCCTTTTTCAGCAGAGGGACAGCCTTAAGACCACCTGGATGCATCCCCGATCCAAACACTGGCACCTCCTGGACTACATCCTGGTGCGAGAAAGTGACAAACAAGATGTGCTCCACACCAGGGTCATGCCTAGCGCGGAATGCCACACTGACCACCGGCTGGTTCGCTGCAAGCTCAACCTTCACTTCAAGCCAAAGCCCAGGAACAATAAAGCCCCCAGAAAGAGGTTCAATGTTGGAAAACTGCAGTCAGACGAAGCGAGAGGAAACTTCCAGGCAAACCTCAAAGCAAAGCTCGACGTTGCAACCCGCCTCACGGACCCGTCCCCTGAAACCCTCTGGGATCAGTTGAAGACTACCATACTGCAATCCACTGAAGAGGTACTGGGCTTCTCCTCCAGGAAAAACAAGGACTGGTTTGACGAAAACAGCCAGGAAATCCAGGAGCTGCTGGCAAAGAAGCGAGCTGCCCACCAGGCTCACCTTACAAAGCCGTCCTGTCCAGAGAAGAAACAAGCCTTCCTTCGCGCATGCAGCCATCTTCAGCGCAAACTCCGGGAGATCCAAAATGAGTGGTGGACTAGCCTCGCCAAACGAACCCAGCTCAGCGCGGACATTGGCGACTTCAGGGGTTTCTACGAGGCTCTAAAGGCTGTGTACGGCCCCTCACCCCAAGTCCAAAGCCCGCTGCGCAGCTCAGACGGCAAAGTCCTCCTCAGCGACAAGATCTCCATCCTCAACCGATGGTCAGAACACTTCCAATCTCTTTTCAGTGCCAACCGCTCAGTCCAAGATTCCGCCCTGCTCCAGCTCCCTCAACAGCCCCTAAGGCTAGAGCTGGATGAGGTTCCCACCCTGGATGAGACATATAAGGCAATCGAACAACTGAAAAGTGGCAAAGCAGCAGGTATGGATGGAATCCCCCCAGAAGTCTGGAAGGCTGGCGGCAAAACTCTGCATGCCAAACTGCATGAGTTTTTCAAGCTTTGTTGGGACCAAGGTAAACTGCCTCAGGATCTTCGTGATGCCACCATCATCACCCTGTACAAAAACAAAGGCGAGAAATCAGACTGCTCAAACTACAGGGGAATCACGTTGCTCTCCATTGCAGGCAAAATCTTCGCTAGGATTCTACTAAATAGAATAATACCTAGTGTCGCCGAGAATATTCTCCCAGAATCACAGTGCGGCTTTCGCGCAAACAGAGGAACCACTGACATGGTCTTTGCCCTCAGACAGCTCCAAGAAAAGTGCAGAGAACAAAACAAAGGACTCTACATCACCTTTGTTGACCTCACCAAAGCCTTCGACACCGTGAGCAGGAAAGGGCTTTGGCAAATACTAGAGCGCATCGGATGTCCCCCAAAGTTCCTCAACATGATTATCCAACTGCACGAAAACCAGCAAGGTCGGGTCAGATACAGCAATGAGCTCTCTGAACCCTTCTCCATTAACAATGGCGTGAAGCAAGGCTGTGTTCTGGCACCAACCCTCTTTTCAATCTTCTTCAGCATGATGCTGAACCAAGCCATGAAAGACCCCAACAATGAAGACGCTGTTTACATCCGGTACCGCACGGATGGCAGTCTCTTCAATCTGAGGCGCCTGCAAGCTCACACCAAGACACAAGAGAAACTTGTCCGTGAACTACTCTTTGCAGATGATGCCGCTTTAGTTGCCCATTCAGAGCCAGCTCTTCAGCGCTTGACGTCCTGCTTTGCGGAAACTGCCAAAATGTTTGGCCTGGAAGTCAGCCTGAAGAAAACTGAGGTCCTCCATCAGCCAGCTCCCCACCATGACTACCAGCCCCCCCACATCTCCATCGGGCACACAAAACTCAAAACGGTCAACCAGTTTACCTATCTCGGCTGCACCATTTCATCAGATGCAAGGATCGACAATGAGATAGACAACAGACTCGCCAAGGCAAATAGCGCCTTTGGAAGACTACACAAAAGAGTCTGGAAAAACAACCAACTGAAAAACCTCACAAAGATAAGCGTATACAGAGCCGTTGTCATACCCACACTCCTGTTCGGCTCCGAATCATGGGTCCTCTACCGGCACCACCTACGGCTCCTAGAGCGCTTCCACCAGCGTTGTCTCCGCTCCATCCTCAACATCCATTGGAGCGCTTACACCCCTAACGTCGAAGTACTCGAGATGGCAGAGGTCGACAGCATCGAGTCCACGCTGCTGAAGATCCAGCTGCGCTGGATGGGTCACGTCTCCAGAATGGAAGACCATCGCCTTCCCAAGATCGTATTATATGGCGAGCTCTCCACTGGCCACCGTGACAGAGGTGCACCAAAGAAAAGGTACAAGGACTGCCTAAAGAAATCTCTTGGTGCCTGCCACATTGACCACCGCCAGTGGGCTGATAACGCCTCAAACCGTGCATCTTGGCGCCTCACAGTTTGGCGGGCAGCAACCTCCTTTGAAGAAGACCGCAGAGCCCACCTCACTGACAAAAGGCAAAGGAGGAAAAACCCAACACCCAACCCCAACCAACCAATTTTCCCTTGCAACCGCTGCAATCGTGTCTGCCTGTCCCGCATCGGACTTGTCAGCCACAAACGAGCCTGCAGCTGACGTGGACTTTTTACCCCCTCCATAAATCTTCGTCCGCGAAGCCAAGCCAAAGAAAAAAAAACATTACATCTCAGAAATTGAGTAGATGGAGATTGAATTTATCAGATCAATGTTTTAGTTGTGGAAAAGAAGTTGGAACTTTTTTTCATTTTACATGTCATTCTTTTTAGGTTTCTGTTAGTTTGTTTTTACAATGCTGTGACTTTTCCGATCAATCCTGAATTATTGTTGTTAGGAAATTTTGAAAGTATTACTCCTAAATTACCTTTGTCATATTCTCAATTTAAATTTGTTAAGTTAGCCTTAGTAATTGCAAGGAAAAATATTACTGTTACATGGAAATCTGATGTTTCATTAACATTAGAAAGATGGCATACAGAGATTCAAAGTTGTATTCCTTTAGAAAAAAATACTTATAATTTAAGAGGTAAATATTCTTTATTTTTACAGATTTTAAGCCCATATGCTAGAATAATGAGATTGAAATTAATCCTTCTGACCAGTGAAGTTTTCCCTGAATGAATAATAATTTTTGGAGTGATTTTTTTGGGATCCTTAAGTGTCATCTGATGCAATCCAAATTACTATGTAGCCATGTTATTGTGCATTTTATAATAGAATTAGATCAGTTATGGGATTAGATTAGGTTAAGGTGGTGGGGGGGTGGTTTAGGGTTTTTTTTTGTTTTTAGTTTAGTTAGAAGATTTTTTTTTACTTTTTTTTCCTTTCTTTTTATACATTTTCAACATAATTATTAATATTGTAATTTATTATTGTTTGCTATTATTATTCCATGCATTGCTTTAAATATTATTTTAAAATTGAAGATGGCAGAAGTCCTATTTGACAAATCATATCTATTTTATAGCTGTTCAAATGTCATAAATTTCCCTTGTTCATAACAATCCTCGACATTTATTAATTTGTCATATTTAAATTATGTGTTTTAGAATGGAGTTATCCATTTTTCCAGACAATAATTTAAACATTTTATTTGTAAATGAAACCTTCTTCCATCTTCTCACCTGTCATGAATGGACCAATTTGAGCTCAATCAAGAATATCCCCTCCCTCAAAAAAAATGCTATAAATTTTGATTGGGCAGCCAAATAATATATATATATTTTTTAATTGGTTAATCATAGTCCATCCAATGAATAATCCCAAGTAAGATATTCCATGGAGACTCTTGGCATCTTAGAATTCCATATAAATTGCCTGAAATGCTTGTTAAGTGCTTTAAATAAAAAATTGTTGGTTTAAGAATGGGGAAGGATTGAAAGAGAAACTGCAGTCTTGGCATCACTTTTATCTTAATACAACTGATGCTTCCCCATCGAAGTAATGGGCAGGCTCCTCCATCTATATAAATTCTCCTCAATCTTTCCAAACAAGGGGAGGTCATTCAATTTATACAAATTCACAGGTTATTGTCTACCCTTATCCCTAAATATTTAATACCCCCTTGTGGCCAATCAAATTTACTTCCTTGTTGCAATGGGGTGTAAATTGAGCAGTATGGACTTGTGGGGCTGTTACTGTGCTGTATGTCTATTTTTTTTTAAATACTAATAATTTAGGTGTGATTGCAATTAGCATGATTAACAAGTTTACAGATGATATCTAAATTAGTGGTCTGGTGGACCACACAGGAGATTACTATACAAACTTAAGGCACACGGTATAGGGGATATGGTATTGAGGTGGTTAGAGAATTGGTTAACAGATAGGAAGCAAAGAGTAGGAATAAATGGCTACTTTTCGGAATGGCAGTCAGTTACTAGTGGGGTACCACAAGGTTCAGTGCTAGGACCCCAGTTATTTATGATAGATAATAATGATTTAGATGAGGAAATAGAAAACAGCATGTCCAAGTTTGCAGACGACACAAAGCTGGGTGGGATTGTAAGCAGTGTAGAGGCTGTTAAGAGTGTGCAGGGTGACTTGGACAGGTTGGGTGAGTGGGCAAATGCATGGCAGATGCAATATAATGTGGATAAGTGTGTGATTATCCACTTTGGAGGAAAGAATGGGAGGGCTGAGTACTTTATGGTATCCAATTAGGAAAAGGGGATATGCAAAGAGACCTGGGTGTCGCTGTGCATCAGTCATTAAAAGTGGGCAGGCAGGTGCAGCAAGCAGTAAAAAAAGACGAATGGTATGTTGGCGTTCATATCAAGAGGATTCAAGTTCAGGAGCAGAGGGTATTGATGCAGTTGTATAGGGCCTTGGTGAGACCTCACCTGGAGTATTGTGTTCAGTTTTGGTCTCCTTATCTGAGGAAGGACATCATTGCCATGGAGAGAGTGCAGAAAAGGTTTACCAGATTGATACCAGGGATGGCGAGACTTGCATATGAAGAACGGCTAGAACGACTGGGCTTGTACTTGCTGAAGTTTAGACAATTAAGAGGAGATTTAATAGAAATGTTCAAAATTCTTAAGGTATTTGACAGGCTAGATGCAGGAAAATTGTTCCCAATGTTGAGCAGGTCTAAAACCAGGGGTCACAGTTTAAGGATAAAGGGGAAGTCCTTTAGGACTGAGATGAGGAAGAATTTTTTCACTCAGAAGGTGGTGAATTTATGGAATTCTCTGCCACAGGAAGTGATTGAGACCAGTTCCATAGCTATATTTAAGAGAGAGTTAGATTTAGTACTTGTGACTAGGGGGATCAGGGGGTATGGAGAGAGAGCTGGAACAGAGTACTGAGTGGATGATCAGCCATGATCAAAATGAATGGCAGTATAGGCTTGAAGGGCCAAATGGCCTACTCCTACACCTATTTTCTATGTTTCTATGTAAGAAATAAAGCACAAAAGTCTGCAGAGTCCGTGGATGAAGTAAAAACACAAAGCTGGAGAAACTCAGCAGGTCAAACAGTGTCCTTTATACATCAAAGATAAAGCTACACAACCAACATTTCAGGCTTGAGCCCTGCATCAAGGTATAGAAAAATGTCGGCAGCCATCCGAACAAAAAGGTAATGGGGAAGGGGTGGGATGAGGAGCACGGACCTAAAGGCAGGAAGTAATAGGTGGAGGAGGAAGGGAGGGCACAGCAGCAAGCAGGGGGAGGAGGAGTGGTTAGGTGAATAGAAAGGGGGGGGGGGGGAAGCTAGGGAAAGAAGACAAAGGGGAAAGGAAGGGAGGGAGAACAGAGAATAGATTAGCAGAAACTGGAGAAGTCAGTGTTAATGCCATCTGAATGGAGAGTGCCCAGACGGAAGATCAGATGTTGTTCCTCCAATTTATGAGTGGTCATGGTGGGACAGTACATGAGCCATGGACAGACATACGAGTATGGGAGTGGGATACAGAACTGAAATGGTTGGCCACTGGGAGGTCCCTGTCACTGCTGCGGACAGAGCATAGGGCAGGGGTGTCAAACTCAAATTCACGGAGGGCCAAAATTAAAAACTTGGACTAAGTCGAGGGCCGAACTAAATATTTATTGAAAATTTTCAACAACATCTGCATGTTTTCTCTTCTTTCAACATATGTAATGTTAAACTTTTTCTTATTAAAATAAATGTTTAATAATAGTTTTGGATAAACTCTTTCCAGAAGCATTAACAAATGAGAAATAAAATATTCAATAAATAATATTTCTCTATAGAGGATTTGTCAAATGTTGCTAGTGTGCTGTCGAATAGTAAAATCTGAGGGCTATTGAGAATGTGGGAGAATAACATGATTCCTGAAACAATCAAATGGGTGACTGATTGTGGGCATGAACTCTAGCAGGGTTATTTGCCATGCCCTTTTTCCATTGGCACATTTATCCTTTGATTTACACACTTTTCAAGTTTTATGCCTAATGAGCTTGTATCCAGGTGCAGGACCATTTTTAACCAGAAATATATTTATCACTGTGACATGAAACTATTGGAAGATCATTTTATCCTGAGATTAAAGTTCATAATCCTTACTCAGGCCTGTGTGCGGGAGGGCGGGGTTTGCGGGCGATCGGGTTGGACAACGACAGTGCGGGGGCATCGGCTCTCGCTGCAGGGCGGCATCTCGGCGGATCAGCAGCCCCGTCACCGTGAGTCGCGGGTCGGCCTGCGGCAGGGAGGGGGAGTGGGCAACGGTCCTGGCGAGGTCAGGCCCCCCCCCCCCCGAGTTTCTGCTGGACCCCCCTTGACCTGCTGAGTTTCTCCCGGACCCCCCTTGACCTGCTGAGTTTTTCCCGGACCCCCCTTGACCTGCTGAGTTTCTCCCGGACCCCCCTTGACCTGCTGAGTTTCTCCCGGACCCCCCTTGACCTGCTGAGTTTCTCCCGGACCCCCCTTGACCTGCTGAGTTTCTCCCGGACCCCCTCCCCTTGACCTTCTGAGTTTCTCCCGGACCCCTCCCCCTTGACCTGCTAAGTTTCTCTCGGAGCCCCCTTTGACCTGCTGAGTTTCTCCCGGACCCCCCTTGATCTGCTGAGTTTCTCCCGGACCTTCCTTGACCTGCTGAGTTTCTCCCGGACCCCCCTTGACCTGCTGAGTTTCTCTCGGACCCCCCTTTGACCTGCTGAGTTTCTCCCGGATCCCCCTTTGACCTGCTGAGTTTCTCCCGGATCCCCCTTTGACCTGCTGAGTTTCTCCCGGATCCCCCTTTGACCTGCTGAGTTTCTCCCTTCTGGTGTTTTTACGAGAACCACAGACTTTCGCTCATACATTAATGAGGGGGATCAAGGGCCAAACATTGTCAGGTATCTCTCTGCTGGATAAAGGATACGGTTTAACCCGCTGAGTTTCTGCAGTGTTGGGTTTTCACGAGGTAGTCAAAGGGTCGAAGGGCCTGTTTCTGATCTGTAATGTTCTACGGACCCTGCTCTTCTTTCCGTGCCGGTGTCCCAGGACCTTTCCAGGGCAGTCTCTGCGCTCAGGACCGTGCTGGGATCCCGGTCAGCGGTGGAGGAGCAGGTGAGCGTGGCTAATCCTGATCCAGCCCACGCCTCTCCCGAGATTGGCAGGGGGTTCCACCCTACCTGCCCGACCAGCCTCGCTCTCCACGTGTACTCCGGGCACCCGCCGCTGGTCCGGTGGGAAGGCGCAGGGTGGCCAGCGGCTGGCGCCCCCATCGCCCGGCGGGGAGCCCCAATCTTCCCTCTGGCGTCCCGACTCCATCTGCAGCTCCAAGAAACGCTGTGCCACTGGAGTTCCGGGCGCTGGGAAGCAGCCTTGGCTTCCCCTGACACCGGCCAAGCTGCGCTGCGGTGGGGGGGTGGGCGGGGGGACACGACAGCATGTTTATAAAACTACCCACCACGGTGGTTTTCAAGGACCAGGATTTTTCTCTCTCTCTCACCTGGGACACAGCAGTTACTGTGCATGCGCTATACTGGCGCGGCGGCCAGTGGGCCACCTCTAATACATTTTTGATATGATCTTGCGGGCCAAATATAATTATATCGCGGGCCAGAGTTTGACATGTGTGGCATAGGGGCTCAGTAAAGTGATCTCCCAGTCTGTACCCACTCTCTCCAATGTAGAGATGGCCACAAAGCAAGCACCAGATGCAGTAAATCACTCCTGCAGATACACAAATGGTGTTGCTTCACTTGAAAGGCCCGCTTTGGGCCTTGAACTGTGGTGAAGGAGGAAGAAGGAAGATGCCGGGGTGGGGAGGGGGCACAATTGGTGGAGAGGAATGAGTGCACGAGGGAGTCACAGAGTGAGCGGTCCCTACGAAGGCAAAGAGGGGAAGATATGTCTGGTAGTGGGACCCTGTTATAAATGACAGAAATCTCAATATCACATTGGATACAGAAGCTGGTGGGTTGGTAGGTAAGGACAAGGGGAATCCTGTGTTAGGTACAGGGACAGAGGGGGTCAGGGCAGATGAGTGGGAAATGGAAGAAGCGTGGATTAGAGCTGATTTGATGGTGGAGGAGGGGAAGCCATGTTTGCGGAAGGCAGACATTTTAGATGATCTGGAGTGGAAGGCCTCATCTTGGGAACAGTGATGATTATGTAACATTAAAGGATCTAGATCAGTTCGGGAAGTGGGCAAATCAATAGCAGATGCAATTTAACTCTGGAAAGAGCAAAATGATGCATTCTGTGAAGTGAAACAGAGGTTAGACTTGCACAATGAATGACAGGGTTGCCATCGGTGGTGAAAGCAGATAGAATAGTCGCATTTAAAAGGATTTTGTACAGACACATGAAATGTGAAGATGAATGAGGCGGGGGGGGGGCGGGGAGATCCATGAGGTGGAAGCAGCAGAATTTTAATTTGATTTGGACATCATGTTCAGCAGAGACACGTGGGATGAAGTGCCTGTTCTGCACTCTTCTAAGATCCATCAGTTCTTGACCGATTCGATATTCCCAATGCTTTGTTTCCTGTAACTTCTTTCAACACCTCAATTACATCAATCTCCTAATCTTCCATTCGTAGAGATATACTCATCTTGCCTCTGAAAATTGTTCTGTTTCACTTAGCCCCTTCTGCACAGAAATGGGCCACTGAGCCAAATTCACCTTGATTTACAATGCACTCAAACTCCTCCATTCCAATTCACCAGATTAAAATTTCTCTGCCCTATTTTCCCATCATCAATTATCATTCTTTTTTCTTGAAACGGATCCAAGCTATCCTCAACTACTACTTTTGCTATTCAGTTCCAGTAATTTTTATGTTCTGGGCAAAAAGTTTTTTTTTAAAACTTTCTCCTGGGTTAAAAATAAAAATCAGACATGACGTTTTATTTATGAAGCTTAATTCTGGTTTTGCTCACAAGTTAAAGGAGCAGACAAAAACATTCTTCATGATCACCACCAATCCCCCCCCCACTCCCCTCCTTTTCCCAAGAAAGGAGCCACCCTTATAGGCTCTGGTAGCTCTCTCAAATCGTTTTCAAGTCACATTGAACTTTAGTAATGTTCCCAAAAGTCCAAAACAGACCACTGGGTTGGCAGTGAAGTACACCCATTTAGCCTACCAAAATTGTAACATAGCTTCTTTATCTACATTGAAGTTCATTGATGATACACTGCAGTTGAGTTGATTGATGTCCTCCTGTAAATTGGCACAGTGCTCTTCCCTTAATTCTGTATACCTGGTATTCCGAGCTAGGCTTGTACCCAAGCACTCTCCAAGCTCACATCTGCCTAGTCAGAGATAAGACAGAATCAGGAAGCACATGAGCAGCAGTACATTCCTCATTCATTACACTGCCCAACTTACTGTCCTCCTCAAATTGTATATCAGATTCCTGCCTCAAAGATGAATAGTAGACCTTGTACCAACCCTTGTAGAACACCTTTTCTTTCCTTTTGCACATTGGAATTTCTCCTACATTATTTTCTGTTTGGTTGCCAAAGGACTATCGATCCTGGTATTTGTCCTGACTAAACATGTTCTGGCCTTGGTCATAAGCCTATCAAAGTGACCTTTTAAAAATCCAAATGTATTACGTCCACAGTGCGTCCTTGATCTGATCTTTGTTGGTTCTTCAATTAATTCAATGAATTGATCAAGAGTGACCTTCCTTTTCAAAATCTTACTGACTGCTCAATTTTCAATTTCTATGTGTAGTGAAAATTCCATCACTTTTCTACTGCAATTATCACTAACTAGTATTTCCTGAACACTTTCTATGTCCCTTTTTAAAGGTAATAACTATTCTAGCATTCCCCCCAATGCATTCCAGGAAAATTTCAATTCTTGGTACTTCAGCTCTGGAGATGATAGCCAACATTCCATTAGTTTTTGTGGCAAATTAAAAGACTTTACGAAGAGTACATTTTGAGGGTGGAGAGGTAGAGAACTGGATAATTGATCCTCTATCCCCATGAAACCAGTAGTATCATGTAATCCATGACTGCAATATCAAAACTCACTGCAGTTACTCACCTGCTCCACCCACAAAACATATACCAGATGGATAAGACACAGGTGACCTCCCCTCAAAAGCACATATTACCTTGACCCAAAACTATTCCAAGGTCCATGTTACAGAACTCCCTGCACAACATGGGCTTTCCATCCTCAAGCGAACTTCAAAAGCAAAGAAACTTCATCACCACCAAAGTTGGCTACAGTGGGACAGTGAATGCTGACTTTGGCAGTGACACCAGTGATCCAGCAATGAATAAACAAAACAGACAGCACGTTAGTGTAGTAGTTAGTGCGATGCAGTTACAGTGCCGACAACTGGGGTTCGAATCCTGCACTGTCTCTAAGGAGTTTGTATGGTCTCCCTGTATCTGGATGAGTTTTCCCTGGGGGCTCCAGTTTCCACCCACCATTCAAAACATTCTGGAGTTATAGGTCAATTGGGTGAAATAGGCTCGTGGACTGGAAGGGATGCATGTCTAAATTTAAAATTTGGGTGAATCTTATGAAACAACCATAAGAATCCAAACTCTGCATGCAACCAATGTCCGTAAGTACTGAAGTACCACAGGGCTGCGTTCTTAGCCCCTGCTCTACTCACTTGACATCTACGTCTGTGTGATTCAATTCGACAATAACACCATCAACAAATTTGCCGACATTTAGGAAGATTGGATGGGTACATGCATGGGAGAAGGTTATGCTACAGTTGCTGGTCAGTGAGACTAGGTGGAATAAATAGGTTGGCATGGAAAAGGGGGTATGTTTCCATGCTATAGAGCAGTGGTTCTCAACTTTTCTTTCCACTCACATACCACTTTAAGTGTTCCTGATGCCACAAGTGCTCTGTGATTAGTAAGGGATTGCTTAAGATGGTATGTGGGTGGGAAGGGAAGGCTGAGAACCACTGCTCTAGACCCAATTGTTACTGAAATATTTTGCTTGAGAAAAATTGACATTGGCCCATTTCCTTTGGAGTTAAGAAACCATGCACATAACGAGTCAATAAGGTACAATTAAAACAGTGGTTTTCACACTTTTTCTTTCCACCCACATACCACCTTAAGCAATCCCTTACTAATCACAGAGCACTTATGGCATCAGGAACACTTAAAGTGGTATGTGAGTGGAAAGAAAAGTTGAGAACCACTGCTCTATAGAATGGAAACATACCCCCTTTTCCATGCCAACCTATTTATTCCACCTAGTCTCACTGACCAACAGCTGTAGCATAACCCTCTCCCATGCATGTACCCATCCAATCTTCTTAAATGTAGAAATCGAACCCACATTTACCGCCTTAGCTAGCAGCTTGTTCCACACATTCACCATCCTCCAAGTTTCCACTAATGTTCCCCTTAAACATTTTACCCTTAGTCATGTCCTCTCATTCTTATCTCACCCAACCTTCGTGTACAAAATGTTGTATCAGTTACAGATGTCGACAGAAAAAATAGCAAATGGACTTTGATCTAGTTAAGTGTGAGGTGTTGCACTTTGGGAGGTCAAATGCAAGGGAAATGTATACAGTTAATAGAAGAATTCTTAAAAGTGTTAAGATGCTTATGGATCTGGGGGGTGTAGGTCCATAGCTCCTTGGCAACACAATTAGACAGGGTAGTTAAGAAGGCTTATGGTATGCTTTCCTTCACTGGGCAAGGCATTGACTACAAAAATAAAGAATTCATTTTGTAGCTATTCAAAACTTTGATTAGCCACACTTGGAATACCTTAAGCAATCCCTTACTAATCACAGAGCACTTATAACATAGGGAAAACTTAAAGTGGTATGCGAGTGAAAAGAAAAGGGTTGAGAACCACCGTTTTAAATCTTAACCAACTGCAATCCAATAGCAATATGGCAAATGTACTCAATATGTCAATTTGAGGAAACTGTTTAACACCTTGAGTTGTCTTTTCCATTACCCCTGCAGATGGCATGGTTAGCAAAGCGGTTAACACACTATTACAGCGCCAGCAATTGGGATTCAAATCTGGTGCTGTCTGTAAGGAGTTTGTATGTTCTCTCTGTGTCTATGGGTGTCCTCCAAGTGCTCTGATTTCCTCCCACCGTTCAAAACATACTGGGGTTGTAGGTCAATTGGGTAGCACGGGCTCATGGGCCAAAAGGGTCTGTTACCGTCCTGCATGTCTAAATTTAAATTTAAAATTTACACATGGTCAAAGAGGGCAAGAACCCCAGAATCCAAAACTGTTCCCAGAGAAAAGCCTGTACCTCAATGGTGCATTCATTCACAAGCTCTGTGAGTACATTCCTTTGAGTGAGGAACAACGAGCAGAGGCATTGATGTTGAACTTTTTGATCTTGCCCTAATGTTTACTAAATAATGTACAATATTGGAAACACTCAGAAAAATCACATTGTGGAAGCTGACTCACTGCCTGAATTCCAGACCGCCCAACATCCAGACACCTCTTGGAACTGGAAATATGGCAAGAAAATGACTGAGATAGATCAGCCACAAATTATTTGACGGCAGAGCAGACTCAAGGGCCCAAGCAGTCTATTCCTGCACTTAATTTTCATGGCCTCAGGAAAGGAGAATTGGAAGCAGGTTCTTCAGCCCAGAGTTTGTGCTCAACATCAAGCACCCATTTACACAAATGCTGTTTTAATCTCCCTACATTTTTATAACCTCCCTTACCCCTGCCAAAGATTCTACCCCTCACCTATACACTTGGGGCAAGTTACAGTGGCATTTAACCTATCAACTTGCACATCTTTGGAATGTGGGAAGAAACCAGGGCACACAGCACAACTACAATGTGCAGACTCCAGAAAAACAGCACGAGAGATCAAGATTGAATCTGGGTCTCTGTCACTGTAAGGGGTGGGGGGGGGGGGAGGTCCACATGCTAAACATGATATCCAAATCAAACTAAAACTCTGCAGCTTACACAATTGATATCTCTCCATCATATTCATGTGCCAACCCAGAAGCCTCTTAAACGCTATTGTGTCCATTTCCACCGTGCAAAATATTTGCCTTTTCCCTCAAATTTTCCTTCCCCCTCACATTGAGCACATCTTCTCGTGTGTGACTCTTTTACCCTGGGGAAGATTCTAACAGTTCATCCTATCAAAGCCCCTCACTATTTTAGCAACTTCTATCAGATCATTCTTCAGCCTCTCTTTTCTGCTCATACTATTAATTCCGTGGATCCTATGTTTCGGTACCTTCTGGATCAGCCTACTAGAAGGGACCTTGTCTAAAACCTTACTAAAATCCATGTAGACAACATCCACTGCCCTACCCTCATCAACCACTTTTGTCACCTCTTCAAAAAAAACAACCAAATTGATATCACCTACCCCTAACAAAGCCATGTTGATTGTACCTAATCAGGCCATGACTTTCCAAATCTGTGTAAATCCTATCCCTAAGCATTCTTTCAAATAGTTTCCTGACCACTGATGTGAGGCTTATTGGCCAAAATGTTCCTAGATATTTCTTCATTTTCCATTCTTGAACAAAAGGACTATCATTATCCACTCTCCAGTCCTTTCTGGTCACTAGTGAGGGTGCACAGATCTGTGTCAAGGCCCCAGCAATCTTCTCCCTTGTTTCTTTCAATAACGTGGGATTATAGTCCATCAGCAGCCAAAGACAGCCACATTAATGCTCCTCAAAAGGCCCAGCACCACCACTTTTTTGGTCTGAAAATGACCGAACACATGAGAATTCTTCACTTCATGCTCCCTGTCACTGTCCATATCCTTCTCCTTGGTGAATACCAATGAACCATACTCATTTAGTACCTTGCCACTTCCTCGGACTCCAAGCATAAATTCCTCTACAGATTGGGGGTAGAGAGTGTGGGAAGCTTCACTGAATACCTTCACTCCATCTGTTCACTTGTGATACCGACATCTCTGTCCATGGACTACTGTACTGTCAGGTTGGGAGAAAAGATGCACAACCTTGTATTCTGTCTTGGCAATCTCCAACCAGAAGGCATTTCTGGTTTCCTCTCACCCTGTCTTCTCAAACAACAACCCCCCCACACCAAACTTCTTGCTTTTGCTTTTCTCGCTACCCCATTCCCCACCTTCTCAACCTGCCAGTCACCCACATTTCTCATCTTCTAGCTTCCCACTCCTTTCCTTCCTCCTATCAGAGTGCATCTTCCTCAGTCCTCTGCCTCTTCCTCCCATCTTCTTACCTCCTGGCTTATTTCCCCCCCCCCACCTGTATTCACCTATCACCTACCAACCTCTGCTCCTCCCCCTCACCTTTTATTCAGAAATCTACCCAGTTCTTTCTATTCCCAATGATATTTCAGCCCAAAACATCCACCTTCTGTGGATTTTGCCTGAGAGATCCTCCAGCATTTTGGTGTTGCTCCACAGATTCCCTCCTTTGTCTTTAAGAGGTCCTATCCTTTCAGTAGTCATCTTGCTTTTAATGAAAATATAAAATACCTTGGGATACTCTTTAATCCCATCCACCAAAATCACATTGCCCCATTTGACCTTCCCAATGGCCTATTTGAGCTCTTTCTTGAAATATTTGTATTCCTCTTATAATCAGCATCTGATCGCCCTTTTTTAAAAAAAAACATTCACAACCTCTTGTCACCCAAGGTTCTCTAACCTTGTTATCCTGAACGCAAATTATTTGGTCCTTAAACAACTCCCTTATGTCAGTTGGAAGCAACTGTAATCAGGCAACCCCACAATTACCTCCCCCAAGCTCCTGCCTAACAATATCTTAATTTCCCCTCCTTCAATGTTGTTCTTTTCCACAAGGCCCAAACTTAACCTGATTCATATCAATATTGAAAAGTATACCTTTACTAGCCAAACCACTTGTTACCACTATCTATTAATGAGTTGTGTAGAACTCTTCATTTGTTCTTCTGAAGGTTCCAGTTCAAGACTGTTTGCTTCCTCCACAGACGCATTGGAAAACAATGAACATTACAATGATACTTGTTATGATCACAACTGCATACAACACACTCAGGGCAGGAGTCTACTCTGCCAGTCATCAGGCCGGGGACAGCCTGGAGTCAGCCCCGCTGGTCTCTCCACAGATGCTGCCTGGAATTACTGAACATTCCATCTCTCCGCCTGACCTGGAGATCAGGTGGAGCCTTACCACCAGGAAGGGCGGCCCGAGTAAAGGGGACGTTTGGTGTTGGAGACTAAAACAAAAGTAGGGATGGCATTCGGCCCGGCTCCCTCAACAGGGTGTTCTGCCCCCCCCCCCCCCCTCCCCCAAAGAACGTCGCACTTCGCCCACGCGCGGCTACGAGCTGGACAGATACATGCGCGGCTCCAAATCCTCGGGAAAGTCCCCGCAGCCACTGCACGCGACACGAGGACCACCAGGGACGGGAAATGCAATCTGCTGCAGACACGTACCGTCTCCCTTCCAGAATGGAAACAAATACACGCGGTTTAAAATCACTTTTCCCCGCCTCACTCTCAAGCTCGTCTTCCTAAACTAACGCACATGAATTGCAGGACCTGATTTGTTCTGCATAATCACAGAAGACCGGTTTAAAAAGTTAATTCAATGGTGTGATTTACTCCCAAATGAGCTAGTAATGAAATAAAAGCGTCGACAGTCGTTTTTTCGTAATATTTTTTAAAATATCTTTATGTAAATGGTTACCTTGACGCTGTATAATCTGACTCCTGATTTTTCCAAACTCCACACTGGCCGCTGTGCAAGTTTGCAAGTTGTAATGCCATGCTTGATGGATTTGAACACGTTGCACGCTCTTAGTATCTTGCTCATAATTGTATTTAGGTTTCAAACGATTCAACTTCTTTTGAAATGCACGTTATTGTCAGCAGACCTTCTTTTGCCCCCTTGCAGGACTCAGTCACGGCCAAACTCGATCCCACTGGCTTGGTGAGGATCCGGCCTCTTTTGTACTATTGTGTTTGGTGACCCGGCAGACTCACTGACGTTAAAGTTTGACCAGCCGCCACCTCGTATCTCCTTGCGTTATTTCACTTCACTTCCATTGGGAGGGTTCTCCTGTAAACTGATGAAATCGTATCAGCTGCTTACAGCACATCAATTCGTTCAGACTTTTGGGACGTGGTTGCGATGTCAGCGCCGTATTTCTCCTAATCAAACCGCGCTTTTAATACCAGATTTACTCACCTGTGGAGATTTCCATTGGAAATGTGAACCCGTTGTTAACCTGGTCAAATACATTAATAAATCTATACCAGGCAAATGCAGCGAACCAGAACTGACCAGATTATTGCAAAAAATAATTGACATTCGGGTTTTTCTCCTGGTTTTCGCTTTAAATTCATCTTTAATGACTTTGCACAAATGCACACGCTAAAATGTGTCAAATGGACAGGGTTAAGGGAAGAGAAGCCCGGGGCGACGTGCTCTCTGTGGGTGGGATCATTTGTAAGTTCACTTTCATCTAAGAGAGTGAACTCTTCAGTCCACAATGTTGTGCCAACCTATCTTATGATCATCTCCCTCACTGACCATAACCCCCTTATTTTTCTTCCATCCAAGTACCCGAGTCTTTTAAACGACCTCATTTTACCTGCCTCCACCACCACCCCAGCAATGCATTCCAGTTAGTCACCATTCTCTGTGTAAAAAAAGCTCTGACATCTTTCCTAAACTTTCCTCCACTCACCTTAAGTGAATGTCCTGTAGTATTGGCCATTGGCACCCTGGGGGAAAGGTGTTGGCTGTCAACTCTATCATGACCTGTTAAGTTATTCTCATCCTGTGTCGCTCCAAAGATAAAAGCCTGACCTCACTTAAATTTTCTTCCTGAGACATGTTCTTCAATCAAGCCAGCATCCTAGTAAATCTCCTCTGCACTCTTCCCAAAACTTCCACATCTTTCCCATAATAAGGCAACCAGAACTGACCACAATACCCAAAGAGTGCTATAACTGGAGGTTTATAGAGCTGCAACATTATCTTGCAGCTTTTGAACTCAATTCCCCCAACTAATTACCAGCACACCAGACACCTTCTTAGCCACTCTATCAACCTGCACAGCAACCTTGAGGAATTTATAGACTTGGACTCCAAGATCCCCCTCTTCCTTCACACTGCTAAGAATCCTGCCATTAACCCTTTCCAAATTGAATTCTATTTGTTACATCTCCACCTAACTTTCCATTCTGTCTATAGAATATGGCAACTTTCTTCACTATTCACAACACCTCCAACTTACATGTCATCTAACTAACCCCTCTACTTTCTCATCCATTTATAATCCATTTTTTTCCAGATTAAAACCTCAGAAACATTAGAAAAGGAGCTTTCAAAAGGTTGAAATAGGCAATTTTATGCACTGTATTTTAACCTGTGAATGGTGGGTGGAACAATCAAAACACAGGGAACTTTCCACGATCAAACCCGTTTATGATATCTGATCTATTCAAACCATCAACCTTATTATGATGTACACTGTGTTGCACACTGGTTCTAGAAGACCTTCAGCAAACCAGGAGATACCATGTGCTTCCTCTTCACAGGCAATGTACTACTAGTGTATCCTCAGAAGCAAAACTGGCTTGGACAGACTGCTTGGTGCCTTGCCTGTGAAAGGGCACCCTGGCCAAGCCAAGAAGCTGACTGACAAGGAGGTTCCCCAAATCTAATCAGCCATCTTCCGTATTAGGTGCCCAAATATCTGGAGCATAGAGATGAACTGCAAAGAAAAACTGCAGAAAAAAGTAGGGGGTCATGGATTGTGAGGAAGGGATCAGATTGAAGCTGGAGTAGGTTGATATAGGTCACCATAACATTATGGGCCGAAGGGCCTGTACCATTCTTTGTTCTGCGTTTAACTGAAGAGCAGCCTGGAGACTGCATGTACTAGAATCTGAACCAAAAATCAGACCACTGGAAGAACTCAGCAGGTCGAGCAGCATCAGTCTGAGAAAAAGAATTGTTGACGATCTGGGCCAGAACCCTTCAATGAGACTGAGAGTGTGGAGGGGAGGTAGCCAGTATAATGTCGATAGAGTTGGAGGGAGTTGGACAGGGCCAAGGTAAAGTAGGGGTGAAGGTGGCAGGTGCCAGATAAAAGTTGTCAAGTTAAGTAAAGTTTATTATCATCTAATTGCACAAGTACAATCCGACAAAACAGCGTTTTCTGGTCCTCAGTGCAAAACCTGCAGACACACAACCAGACATAACACAAATACAAACAATACACATGCAGGACAAGTATTCAAAAAATACAAATAAATAAATATTATTTTGTAAATGTGAGAGGCTTGGATGGTTAGTGTGAGCAGTTCCTTTGGTCGTTCAGCATTCTCACTGCCTGTGGGAAGAAGATATTCTTCATCCTGGTGGTGCTGGCTCAGATACTCCTGTATCTCTTCACCAATGGGAGCACCTCAAAGCTGCTGTATGCAAGATGGAAGTGGTCCTCAATGATCAATGATCCCAGTAGATCATGTTGATGGAGGGGAGGGGGGTTGATTTCAGTGATCCTCTCTGCCACTCTTATGGTTCTATGGATTGAAGCCTGATCCATTTCTCTGCAGCAACTGGACTACACTGTGATGCAGCCGGCCAGGATGCTCTCGATAGAGTTCCTGTAGAAGGTTGACATAATGGTGGCTGGTAGCCTTGCCCATTTCTGTCTTCTCAGCAAGTGCAGTCATTGTTGCACCTTCCTGACAATTGAGGACATGTTGTGTGTCCCAGTTAAGTGGACTCCAAGGAACTCTCCAATACAGAGCTATTGACGTGTACTGGAGGGTGGTCATTCCTGGTCCTCCTGAAATCCATGATCATCTCCATCTTGTCCATGTTGAAATGCAGGTTGTTACTCTCACATCAAATCACAAGATTTTCCACCTCTTCTCTGTAGTGCGGTTCATCGTTGTTGCTGATGAGGCCGACCACTGTTATATCATCTGCAAGCTTGATGACACTGTTGAAACTGGATCTGGTGATGTAGTTGTGGGTCAGTAAAAAAAAATGGTCAGGTGGTGAAGTAGGTGATTGCTGGAGGGGTAATATGTGCTGGAACCTGATAAGTAGAGAAATAAAATATGGTGACATTCTGTGAGGTTGGTCATGGAACAAATCAGCTCCTACCTCAGGAAGGACCTGAACCCACTTCATTTTACCTATTGCTACAACACTGGATGCCATGTTGCTGACCCTCCATTTTGTGTTAGATCACCTGGACCACAAGAACACCTATGCCTGGCTGTTGTTCATTGACTACAGCTCGACATTTAACATCTTCATACACACAATTAAAACTCAGGGATGTGGGACTCTGTTCTTCTCTTTGCCTCGACTTCCTCATCAGCAGAAACCAATTTGTGCAGATCGGCAACACCACCTCCACCTCACTGAATGTCAACATAGAGGCATCTCAAGGTTTCATGCTTAGTCCCCTGCTCTATTCACTCCACAGCCACAATATCAGAGCCAAGTTTGGCTCCAATGATGTCTAATGCTGATGGCACCACTATTCTTGGCCTAATAATGGAAAATAACAATGGAGGTCAAGAATCTGGTTGAATGGTGCCAGAGCAACAATCTTACTCTTAATATCAACAAGACCAAAGAGCTGATTGTGGATTTTGGGAAGGGGAGGCTGAGGACCACACACCTGCCCACATTGATGGGACAGCGATGGAGAGGGTTAGTACCTTCATGTTCCTGGAAGTCCGCATT
Source organism: Narcine bancroftii (assembly GCF_036971445.1). Classification (NCBI taxonomy): domain Eukaryota; kingdom Metazoa; phylum Chordata; class Chondrichthyes; order Torpediniformes; family Narcinidae; genus Narcine; species Narcine bancroftii. The sequence continues at coordinate 223,602,227 of NC_091472.1, read as the reverse complement.
ATCAGAGGATATCTCCTGGGCCCAGTACAGTGAAGTAACAGTGAAGAAGGCATACCAATGCCTATACTTTCAGCGAAGTCTGAGGAGATTCAGAATGGAATTGAATACTATCAAATGCCTATCAGTGCACAGTGGAAAGCATACTGTTAGGTTGTATCACGACCTGGTTTGGAAACTCGAATATCCATCAATGCAGAAGGCTGAAGAACATGGCAAAGTCCATCATGGGCTCTAATCTCCCATCCAAGAAAGCAGCCAACGTCATAAAGGACCCCCATCACCCTGCTCACAACCTCGTCTCACTGTGACCTTTAAGCCTGAAGTCCAGCAGCTCCAGGTTCAAGAACTGCTTTTTTTCCCAATAGCTATCAGGCTGTTGAATTTCTCCATAATGCCCTGGCAATAAGCTATTCTAGGACCACCAAATAAATCTGTCTGCACTGTTGAAATATCATGAGGTTTACTGCATTAATTGCAAATGTTGAATATTTATTTATCTACCCTTTTATATTTAGGATTTTTAAAAATTTCATGGCACATTAAGGTAATTTAATTGTAGTTGGTGTGTCTTATGTGGCTGTGTGGTTGCAGCAAGTAAGAATATCGTTGCATCGGCACATTGTAACTTAGTATATGGCAATAAACTCTCACACTATATCATATGAGCTTAAAAATCTTCTTCCCGGAATTGCTCTGTCCAACACTCGGCCCTCCAGAACCCCACTGTAAGGGGAGAGGACACCTGCATAGAAAGAACTCCACTGGGGGCCCCACACTGTCAGACACCAGAACATTCCATCTTGGTGTGTTTGACCAGCAGACAAACAAGCAAAGAATCTATGGGGGCAGGCCATACAGGAAATGCCTCTGCCAAGTGCAGGCACAGAGGGTGTTTTTGAGAGATGTTTTATATTGTGTAGAACCAGCTCCCAAGGAAGATGTTGGGGCCTGGGGTCTAATGAGCATTTCTGGTCAAACAGCTTAACTGAATGTAGTGTGCGTCGAAAGAACCAAAGACTTGTTGATCCAAACCAAGGCTTTTATTAACTAAAAGACTGGAGCATATCACAAGTAGGTCGACCAGTCCAGAATGACCTGGTCTGGCTAGGAGCAATCCTTTAAGTACTGCCAGTAGGTGTGGCTACACTCTCAGCCAATCACAGTCATCCTACACTACCATCTGTACATATGTACATATATACATTGGTGATAGAATCTGTACTTTCACACTGGATCACCCCGTACTCCCTTGAGATCCACTAAGACAAATCTACCAGAGGCTTTGGTTCCAAGCTCAAGAGGCTTGAATCTCGTTCCTCCACTGTTTAGTTCATCCGTTAGTCAATGTTCACTCCTCCGTTACTTTGACTGCAACTCTGAACACTGAAAATGTCTCAGTAAAAGAAGGGCCATTCTTATGGGGCAACATGGCTGATGCTTGCCACTGGGAGTGTGGGTCACCCTGAAGCCAGTGCACTGGTGCATTGAATGTGCCAGCAGAGCACACGATCTAGGAAGGTGTTCCATGTACTGAGATCTCTTCAGATAATCACCATCCGGATACAAACTCACACCATCCACCTCAATCAGGAAACTCAGAACAGCAGAAAAATTCTGTCCAGCTCCTGAGCTGAATAGTAGCCTTACCTCCCTCTCCTGCCAGTTTGTTTTCTGGTACTGCTCAAGACCAAGGTTGACTCCCATATGGAGGAGGTGTATGGTGCACCATGCAAATGTGTTTATCTCATCCAGCAAGGAGTTCACCCACTTTTGACCCAGCAAGAGTCCAGAACATTCCTCTTAAAGGATTTGTGCACAGAGCATGCTGAAAGCGGCCTATAGAATTGTGCAGTCTCCACAGGTCAACCATGAGGAATACACCATCACTGGTCTGCACAGAGTCAAGCCTGTCAATCTCCCCGAAAATGGAATTCAACTGGCTAAACATGAGACACCCCTAATGCCCTTCACTCCCAAAGCCAAAGGACACCATCAAGGACATGTTTACTTCCACCGGACACCCTGCAAAATGTTCTAATCTGGGGCATGGGCCACAAAATGCAGCCCAGGTCCAAAAACTGAAATTCTGACCTGCAATCCATCCTGTTGAATCCCCTCTAAAGGGTGAGAAAGGCAACCAACACACCAGCCCTCTGGGAAAAGTGGACCTGGTCCCGGGTCCAATGAATAGGGATGCACATGGAAGATTGGGCAGTGTGAATGATGTGAGCCAGCATCACATCAGCCTCTCGCGGTGCAGGCAAAAATCTGAGTGCTGAGGAGAGAAATTGCTCTGCACCGCGAGAGGGCCAACTCCCCTATTGCCAAGGTTTCCTCCAGTAGCTACACGTCATGAGATCAAGCACATCCTAGAAAACTCTGAGGAAGTAACTGATCACCCTGTCCAGTCAGAGACTTAACAAATCTGGAGCTGGTGGAGGACATTGGTCACTTCTTCCAATGTCAGCAGCGTATCCAATTTATTACACCTCGTCAGCCAATCCTTGCACAAAACTCTGTTACAGGGAACACCTCTGGACCTCTAATGAAGAAGCCAGCACCCCTCAGACTTTAGATCCTTGTTGTGTTTGGAAGAGTAACAGGTTCAGTGGGTTCACAGAGAGATGAGACTGGACACAAGTGTTACAATCACAGGTACCTTTAATGAACACAGAGGAGACAATCAGGGGAGAACATCAAATGATACTTAATTACTCTACTACGAAACAACTATAGACATACACATTGGACCCAGGTTGAACTCCGATACCAGTGTCCGCCTATCTTCTACACGCTTCTGCATGTGTAACACTCACAGACAGGGGACTTTAGCAGACATTCCTGATCCATGTACCTCGGGGTGCAGCTCAATAATAAGTAATATACAGTTACTAGCAAGACAGGGACTTAAACGTACACTCATCAACGAGAGGTGGGGGTGCAACTCTCTGCAAGCACTGATCTATCATAATACTACGGCTCAGCTTAATTGTAGTGCACACCTTACCCGTGACACTTCCAGCAATGTCCACAGTAGTGACCTGGTGTGGAGCGATGTCTGAGGCTTGGACCACAAAGCAGGGAGAAAGAATATGTCAATGTTATATCCAGTTCTGATCTGGGCGCCTAGCCAATAATGACCCTAGGTAATTTAAATGAGCCAACAGTAGCCCCTTTCAAATTGCAGCACCTGGGTAGCCCTTCTGGGACCCGGGTTCAGTTACTGGGGCAAAGGTGCTGGAAGCACCTTTCAAATCGCAGGAGGATTGACCCACTGAATTGCCAACCCAGTGATTTAAGAGGGATCCCACTCCCACAAAGACGCGTCATGCACTCACCTGAAATACTGCTGGATGTTCAGATGCTGGTAGCCCCATGACACACACATGCAATCGCTGATGTCACCAGAATAAGCAGGTCGGCTATTTTCATTTTCAAAGCAGCCATGGACAAGACCTAGGAAAGTTTAACTGGGTTCCCTGATTACCTCTGAGGTTGAGTTCTGACGGGGTTGACCTGGTCAGACCCTTTCAAACTGTCACGTAATTGGGGCACTAACTGGGCAAATTGCCTGGTTAACCCCATTTTACACGGCAGTTTGAAAGGGCCTACTAAGGTGTGCACTAATGGGTGGCCAGAGTCCAACCTTGATTGGCAGGTGATGTGCATTCTGAGTAAGTTTCAGACAGTGAGGACACGTGACCACCCACAACACATACATTCCAGACAGGCAGGGAGGCCATGTGTGTTTCTCCATAGTCCACATATAACAGTCCTTCTGTCTTCCCTTCTCTTTGCATGCTTGCCCAAGGGCCAAGATCTCGATAGCATGACCCAGACAGGATTCCACAAGTCTCAAAGCACCCGAACCCCTGACACTTGGAAGTGTCAGTACAGAATACACAGAGGCTTCAATTTTCTAAAGCTGGAGAACTGCCAGGGAGATGGAGTGATGAGTGAAGCCTGGTCTGTAATTGAGGCTTGGTGAGGAAGGGTCTTCCAGAAATGTGATGTAGAAGGATTACTTATGGCTTCCTACAGTGTTAATTCAAATCTTACTCTTGGGTTTGGGATACCTGTCAGACCATGACAGATAATGGCTATATTCAAACATCAGGGGCCAATAGCTCCTGGGACAACTTTAACCCCTTTGCATCTCCAGAAGAATAGACAGATGTGAGTCTTGCCCCTATAGCCTTAAGGAAAACCCAGCTTCTTCCTTCTCTCATGAGCCCAGAATCAACCAGACAAATCCCAGAACTATTCCCCGCTCTGCTACCCCAGATATGAGCACAGCACCAGATACATGGGGTCCATTGGGTTCCGAGAGATATATGCCTGTGAAATCTGCAGGTAGTTGATTTCAGAGACTTCCAGGTGAATGGAGATGAATTGAGATGAAGAGCTCACCGGGCATCCACCGAGTTGAGGGAGCTGACCAGTTTCCCTCAATATGTTCATCGATGCTTGGTCATACTGGGGAGTGAAGTGATCCCTCTCCTCAAGAGCGCAGCTGAAATCCCCTAAGAATGATGTATCTTTTTCTCCCCTTTTATTTAAGAAGAAAAATGTCTGTATGTATCTTGGTCAATATGGTTTATAGTGTGAAAAATAAAAAATTTAAAAAAAAAGAATGATGTATCTGCCTCTACCAATGACATCCAAGAGAGTTGATATTCCCTGATAGAAGAACATTCACGCTGCCCTGGGCCTGGGAACATGCATTCACTGTAGGTAACAGCATGCCACCCAGTCACACAACAGTAGGTAAAGATAAAGGTTCCATTATTGTCATGTAATACTACATTTAGAGTGTAACATACATGAACTTCTTTAACTTTTGTCTACTGTAAGGCAGACAGAGAGTTTCCACTTTGTCCAGTGCCCCTCACAGAAACCCACAGCACCGAGGCAGTCTCCCCTCCAAGTCCAGAGCCTGCTTACCTTCTGAGATCAGACTGCTTAGGAACACCAGGTGCCACAGAGCCTCCATTATGCCAGGTGGCCTGGCATAAGCTCTTTGAACCCCCCACCCTAGATCTCTCACTGAAACGGAGCCAGCCAAGGATGAATTGAACTCAGGTGACTCTCAGAATGCCCCCTCTCTCACCACCCCAGGAATCAGGTGGCTTTCCCTTATGAAACAATTTTTGTTTCCCGTAGGAATCTCTCTGCATTTGTCCTTTCTCTGATGACTGAGAAAAGAAATTCAGGAGCTCTTTTTAAGTACTTAAATAATGGACCCACAGTGAAAAGATAAGGTAAACTCCAATGGTTGCGGCCCTTTGGAGCTTTAGAGCCTGTTATCCTAGGGGTTTTGTGTTATTTTCCATGGTTAATGGTTATCCCTCATGTTTGGCCTTATCAGTGGCGAGATGCTCCATGGATTTTGTCTTCCTGCCTTTGTACCCCTTTGGCTCTGCATAAAGTTAAAACAATTTGCCTAATCATCCTTTGTTTAACAAATTGATAGAGTTGTAAGTTGCACAAGGTCAGGAGCCTCAGTGTGATATAGTTGCTGAACCCACTTTATCTGATTTAGTCTTGGCCTATCTCCTGCCTGTAAAGGTAATGGGCAGTCTCCTCCTCATCTTCTCATGCAGTCCCTCCGCTTTTGAGAAGTGGATGTTACCTCTGTGTGGATTAATTTGCAGGACTACGTGCTGAGGGACAAGCTGAGGCTTGGTGCAGCCAACACGAGGGCACTGTGGGGAAGGAGTAGAGTTTAGAGCACCACCCCACCCCCCCATAACCGGACTCTGAGGGACTGACACTGAGGGGAAGCTCCTCAAACCAAGGAGAAACAAGGTGCCACAGGGGTGGTGGCTGAGTATTAAGGCAACAATGTTAAACATGGAGGTACACCAGTGAGACGGCTGACAAAATGTAAAATGTTTCTGAACAGCTTCTCCTGTACTGTAAATAATTTCCTTGATATGAGATAACTAACATTATGTAAAAGTTTGTAAATATCTTACTCAATAGGATTGAAATTAAGAATGTAAAGGTGGAACAGCCTTTGGTCTTGTACATCATTTAGTGTGAATAAAGTTTATTTTTGGAAAAAAATCTTGGGGTAACTGTCATACTCCATGGACTTCCCAGAGAGGTCTCAGTCCACTGGCAAGAAGAAAAGGGGAATGGGAGACAAAGGGACTGCATGGAGACACACACACACACACACACACACACACACACACACACACACACACACACACACACACACACACACACACACACACTTACTTGGAAACAAACATGGAAGGGACCATCCACCTCTCTCAAAAGGGATGCAGGAATACTCAGTAGTTGTGCAGGCATTGAGAGGTGTGAACTCTCTGTGAACCTCCTTAAGCAACCTTTGTGTATTATGTAGACTGTTGTGTGTTTAGATAAATGAAAGCAAGTGGATTAATTTCAAACCTAGTTTATTAACAATATACATCGAGGAAGAAAAGTAACAGAACATATCCATTCAAGTGCGCCAGCACAGAGAATCCCCCAGAACCCCAGTAACCTGGATATACAGGATTTGAACACAGTGACTGATCTACATTCCCCTTCCTTAGCTCATACTCCACACCATGACAAAATTACCTTATTAAACTTCAGTGCTTACAAAGTCTCACAGAATGACCAATATTTAGCAGACACATTCAGCAACTGAAATGACAACCATATTAGGTAAGAAACATAAAAAAACACTCTGCTACATGTAAACAATATTACTACAGCCAAACGCTTTTATTCACTAGGGTGATGCTGTTCTTTTGAAGTTGTAACATCATCCTTTGTAGTCTTGTCAGTGCTGCATTATGGGTTTCTTCAGTATATTGACCAGGGGCTGCAGATCCATTTCTATGGCCACTGGCTTGCCGTAAATATAATCATGGAATTTTGAACATGCAAAAACCACTGCCAACAGCTCTTTTTTCAATCTGAGCACTAGAGAAGGGGCAGTGTTGGATCTACTGTTGGGAATGAGATAGGGCAGGTGACTAAGGTGTGTGTTGGGGAGCACTTTGGATCCTGTGATCATGGTACTATTAGTTTCAATATAATTATGGAAAGGGATAGGTCTGGTCCAAAGACTAAGGTTTTTGAGTGGGAGAAACCAAATTTGAAGAAATGAGAAGGGATTTCCAAGAAGTGGTTTGGGCTGATTTGTTTTATGGGAAAGAGGTAGAGGAGAATTGGAGGGCATTTAAAGGTGAGATTTTGAGGGTGCAGAATCTTTATGTTCCTGTTAGGATAAAAGGCAGGGCCAAAAGTTTGAGAGAGCCATGGTTTTCAAGGGAGATTAGAAATTTGTTTCGATATAATAGGGAGGCCTACATTAAATACAAAAAGCAAGGTATGGACGAGATGCTTGGAAAATACATGAATTGTAAAAAGAAGCTTAAGAAAGAAATTAGGAAAGCGAAGAGAAGGTACGAGGTGGCTATAGTGAACAGAGTGAAAGTAAATCCGAAGGATTTTTACAAATATGTCAATAGCAAAAGGAAAGTGAAGGATAAAATTGGTCCCTTAGAGAATCAGAGAGGACAAATGTGTGCAGAACCGAATGAGATGGGGGAGATATTGAACGAGTTCTTCTCTTTGGTATTCACTAGGGAAAAGGATATGGAATCGTGTAGGATAAGAGAAGCAAAAGGGGTTATTGTGGAAAATATAGGGATTAGGAGAGGGGGTGTTGAAACTTTTGAGGCATATAAAGCTGGTTAAGTCTCTGGGTCCTGACGGGATTTTCCCCAGGACCTTGAGGGGAAGTCAGGAAGGAAATAGTGGAGGCTCCGACTAATTTTCAACAGTCACTGGAGGAAGGCATGGTGCCACAGGATTGGCGTGTTGCAAACGTGGTTCCTTTGTTTAAAAAGGGCTCTAGGTGTATTCTTATGGATACCCAACATAGGTGTGTGTGGGGACGGTCACGTTTGACAAATCTTGTTGAATTATTTGAGGAGGTGACTAGGAAGGTCGATGAAGGTAGAACCATAGATATTGTCTATATGGATTTCAGTAAAGCCTTTGATAAGGTTCCACATGGAAGGTTGGTAATGAAGGTTCAGGCACTAGATGTTAATCTTGAGATAGTCAGATGGGTTCAATGGTGGCTAGAAGGTAGATGGCAGAGAGTCATGGTGGATATCTGTCTGTCAGGATGGAGGCCAGTGATAAGCAGTGTACCTCAGGGCTCGGTGTCAGGTCCCTTGTTGTTTGTCATTTACATTAATGATTTGGATGATGGAATGGTGAATTGAGTTAGTAAATATGTGGACAATACAAAAATAGGGGAAGTTGTAGATGGTGAGGATGGTTTTCAGGGACTGCAGAAGGATTTGGACTGCTGGGAAGAGTGGGCTGAAAGATGGCAGATGGAGTTCAATACTGATAAGTGTGAGGTGCTTCATTTTGGGAAGAATAATCAAAACAGGACATATGCAGTGAAGGGGAAGGCACTGAGGAATGCAGAAGAACAGAGAGATTTTAGAATAACTGCTCATCGTTCTCTGAAAGTGGAATCTCATGTGGTAAAGAAGGCTTTTGATATGCTGGCCTTTATCAAAGTATAGAATATAGGAGTTGGGAAGTGATGTTGAGACTATTCAAGGCATTGGTGAGACCAAATTTAGAATACTGTGTACAGTTCTGGTCACCAAAGTATAGGAAGGATATGAATAAGATAGAGAGGGTGCAGAGAAGATTTACTAAAATGTTGCCTGGATTGCAGAATTTAGAATACAAAGAAAGATTGATTAGACCGGGTCTTTATTCATTGGAGTGTAGAAGGTTGAGAAGGGATTTGATAGAGGTATTTAAAATTATGAGGGGGAATGATAGAGTAGATGTGAATACGCTCTTCCCCTTGATGGTAGGTGAGATTGGAATGAGGAGCCATAAGTTAAGGGTTATGGGGCAAAGTTTAGAAGTAACATGAGAGAGAGCTTCTTCACTCAGAAGTGGTGGCTGAGTGGAATGATCTTCCGGAAGAGGTGGTTGCAGCAAGGTCAATTTTGTCACTTAAGAAAAAGCTGGATAGGTGCAGCATAAATGTGAGGGGATTGGAGGGTTAAGTGGGACAAGAGGAGATCACTTCAATCGGTACGGACTAGAGGGGCCGAGATGGCCTGTTTCCATACTGTAATTGTTATATGGTTATATTTGGTTTCTGTGTCATTTAGTGCTTGTGAAACATAGGCTATGGTTTTCCTTCCTGCGAACAGGCTGGACCTAGTCCACACTGTGAAGCATTACTGGCAAGTGTCACCGGCTCACTGGCATTGTAATAAGACAGCACCAGTGGGCAGGACATGTGCTTTCTTACTGCTTCAAAAGCATTTTGCTGCTGCTCATGCCAAGTCCATTCATTGCCCTTGTGTAGTAGTTGCTGCAGTGGAGCCATCAACTGACTGGAATCGGGAATAAATTTTCCAAGATAGTTGACCGTCGCCAGGAATCTTTGAAGAGTTGGGACATCTCCTGGTACTGATTGCTTTTGTTTTGGAGGGGTCAGCTTTGAGGCCTTCACTTGTAAAAACATAACCAAGATATCAGTCTAGGTTCAACTTGAGGGGATTAAGCCTCAAGTTCACCTCTCTAGCACTTTTCTTAAGTTGGCGTCATGGTCTTTCACGTTTTTCCTCCAATGATGATGTTGACTGTGATGGCACAGGGATATCTAGCAAAAATCTGTTCCATGGACCGCTGGAACACTTCACTGGAAGAGTTGAGTCCAAATAGCATCTGTAGTGACAAAAACAAGTTCTGATTTGTGGTCAAGTGAAATCGCATCGAAGACCGAAAACTCAGGTGTGTAGTGATCTGGGATTCACTAGCAGTGTGGGTCCCCTCCCCTGGGGGTCCTGTATATAACCCTGCTTTCCTGTCTAAACCCCAGAACCCTTCGGAAGCCTGTTTATGAACCCTACCTGTGTTGTAAGCTAATGAAAGCATTAGTTCTCCCTCCAGTTGAGTGTGAGCTTTTATCTACGCTTCAAGTTGCATTCAACATTTCTGAGGCCACTTCCTCCACAGTACGCTTGGGATGATTTGGCCTTTTCAGGGCAGCATTCAGGTCTCTTGGATTGATGCATATTCTGAGTTCTTGCTTGTCCTTTTTGTTGGCAGCCACCATAGAAGATACCCAATCAATTGGCTCAGAAACCAGAATGATAACATCCAATTTCTGCATCCTGTCGAGCTCAGCTTTGACTCCGTCCTTCATCGCCATAGGAGTGCGATGTGCAGGATGAACAACTATCTCACTTCTGGGTCAAGTCTCATGGAACAGGTTACGGGTAGCTTTCCAACTTACCAGAAAAAAGCTTGCAATATTCAGCTTGAATTTGATGTGACAGCTTATCTTCAGAAGGGCTTAACTGGTGAATGTCTTTGCTGAATGAGACCAGCCCTATTTGAATGCACATATGTAGCCCTAGAAGTGGCAGAACATCTCATGATCAACCAAAAACAGCAATGTGTATAGACATCCCTCTAGACAGCACTGCAACTTAACCATCCCAACTGTTTGGATTTGGCTACCCCCATATGCAATAAGCCTTGTGGATTTGATGCAGGCTCTTGTTTGTTTTTCACTCTTTCTTTGCTCAAATGCCTTTTTTGACAAGACTATATGCTTGGTGCCTGTGTCAACTTTCATTTTAACTGCAGTCCCATTAATTTGCGCAGAGACAAAAGCTTCATCATTTTCTTTTATCTGTGCATCAGTTGAATCAACAGCCATTTGCAGAGATATGCCATCGACATTGCATGCCTCAGGGGTATTGCTATCTGTAGGCCTGTTGTTTGGACTTACACCATTTATTAAAATGATTCCATTTGTTACAGGCATGGCACTGTTGACCAAAAGATGGACATTTGTCTCTTTTAGTTGCATGATCACCTCCACAGTTATTGCAGTTAGCAATAAAGTGTGTCATAATTTTATCTGGCTGGTTCTTCACACTTTTGTTTTCTCATTAAGCTGGGCTCCATCAACATTTGTGACTGAGTGCTGTGGAGAAGCCAGTGTTTTGTTGTGCTCTCATGAATTGGACAGATGGAGAAAGCCTTAGCTAATGTCAAATCACTACCATGCAGTAGTCATTATTCATACCACAGACTAGTCTATCTCTAATAAGCTCCTCACAGAGAACTCCAAAACTGCAGCTTTTCATTTTGATTTCTTAAATCATTGATATTTGAGTCAGTCGTCTCACCGGCATTCTGATTTCATGTGTTGAACTTGTGCCTTTCCATAGTAATGTTGGTTTGAGGGTTGCACATCTCTCTAAATTTTCTCTTGAAGCATTTTCAGGATTCCGCAGGAATGAGGATTGGTCCTCTCTCGCTGAGATCTCTCATTTCTCCCACATACACGAAAGACCGTTCACATTCGATGACCTCTGGTCCCATTAGATTGAGGAGAATGTATGCTTGAGTACGGCTGGTTTGTCAGAGTGTGCCACCGCAACAACAATATCATATTCTTCTTCAAAGATCTACCAGTTTTCGGTGATGTTACCGTCAAAGACAAGTGGGTCGGGCCTCCGGAATCCATCCACCATATTCACAGTATAGCTGTGGTGTCATGGCTGGTTTAGTTGTCCTCACTCAACCAAAAACAAATCCCAGACAAAAAACATGAACCTTGAAAAGTCAGGGACATCCTACTTCTGACACCATGTTGCATGTTAGATAAATGAAAGCAAGTGAATTCACTTCAAACCTAGTTTGTTAACTATATACATAGAGGATGCAAAGTAACAAAACATGCCCACTCGAGTGCACCAGAGCAGAGAATCCCCCAGAAACCTAGTAAACCGGACATACAGGATATGAACACAGTGATTGATCTACATAGACTTTAGATGGTTTGTGGTTGTAATGAATACTGTGCATGTATGAAGTGCCCTGGGGGCAGTTTTCAATCATTTCTATGCTGTCTGGAATAAATCATGGTTGAATATCCCTGACAATATCCTCAAATTTGACAATAAAAACCCTGAGTTATGAATCCACAATTTCAATAGGGAAGAGGGGAATAGACCAGAGAATCTAGGATATGCTGCAAGTATCTTCAAGAAGGAAGACACATCCAACGGGGGTAACCACACAAGACCTCCCTGCTGTCTGGCACAAGGAAATCACTGCTAGTTGAAGGTGGGTTTATGCCAGTCCTGAGGTATAATTCTTCCTCCATTGACCAAAGGATCTTGAGATATGGCATATGTCCATGGCCTTTTCTTCAACCTCACTAAAGTGTTTGACACTATTAATCAGCAGGAACTGTGGAACCCAACTTCAAATTCACCTACCACGGATATTTGTTTTCATTGACTTTATTGTGGTATATAAAACCATGATATGAATCACTATGTCCATACAGTGAACCTCTATAAAGACCAGTGTCATATAATGCTGTATCAATGCCCACAGGTTTGCTCAGTCATTCCTATTGCATTGCTGTCCCTCAAAAAACTTTTCCTGCTATATCACACTGGTTCTAACTAATATAGTTCATGGCAAGATGCTGGAAATGGATGAGTAAGACCGACATCACAGGAATCACCTCCAGGTGAAAGGAGATGTCAGTTGATGAACCAAGACCAGCACAGCCTTGGGCTTGATAAAAATGGTGTTTAACGAGCAGACCTGACAAAAAAAGTCTAGTTTACAGAACAGTAATGATCCTGCCCTTTTATCTACCACAGAAGGTGCTTCAAGTTCAATGGTGTCTGTAATGCTCTCTGTCTAAATTCACGGGGAAGATTAGTAACCAACATCAAGGTCATTTCATCGAAGACCAAGCATTGGAAATACATGGAAGCCAGTCTGTGAGTGGCAGAACATCGACCACCCACCCTCCCATCACCTCCTTAGGCTCTCCCATCTGCTCTACCCTTTAATAACATTATGGCTAATCTACCATCTCAGAACCACTTTCTACTCCACATTACTTGTTCCCTCCATCTCCAAAAATCTCTCAATCTTTAGGAAATAGGTACTTCTCACCCTGGAAATCCAACCCTCCCCTGCAGCAGGTGGTTAGAACATTGCAAATACCACACTCCAAGGGATAAGTGAATGTGGAGAAGCTTCTGAACATCAGAGGTTGGTTGCCTGACCTTGGATCTGTGGACTACCAAACAGCATTTTACAGTACTCATAACCCAGAATTGCTGAAGGAACTCAACACTGTTCCCTTTCTCGATCTCTCTGCCTGCATCTCGGGAGACAAACACTTGACTGACATCTTCTATAAATCCACCAATTCCCACAACTACACCTCCATACCCTGTTCCCTGAAAGGATCCTATTCCATTATCTCAATCCCTCCAACTCCATCACAACTGCTTCCAAGATGAGGGCTTCCATGCCATATCATCAGAGATGTCCTCCTTCTTTAAACAACGTGGATTCCCCTCTACCACCCTCTACCACCATCAACTCAGCCCTCTCCATTACCCGCACATTTGCCCTGGCCTCCTCTGCTTCCACGTGCAACAGAACAGGATTCCCCTTGTCCTCCTTTCATCCCACCAGCCTCCTTGTCTAACATATCAGGTGCCAGTCTACTTTTTTCTCACACCTTGAAGAAGGGCTCAGGCTTGAAACATTGGTAATATATCTTTACCTCCTGTGACACTGGCTGAGTTCCTTTAGCATTTCTGTGTTTTTACTACAATCACAGCATCTGTTTCACAGTATTTTACGACCGGATTTTTCACAAGGTAAGATAAAACAGACAACAACCTCTGTAAAATTGATTAAAGGATAGTGATGTGTGGTGGTGAATGGGTATTTCTAAACTGGAAAGGAATATGCATGGGTTCAGTGGTAATTCACCATATCCATCATTAGCCTGAGCAGAGTTTCAAATTGTGCAGACAATCCTGAACATGGAAAAGCAATAACAGCAAGGTAACTATTATTAGACTTCAAAGCCATGAAAAACTATAGGTACAGAAGGTAAAATTTCGGCTAAAACTCCTTTACTTCAAAATAAGATTTTTTTCTTTTACATAAAATAATCATCTTTTGAAATTGTGGGAACAGAAAGGAATTAGATTGGTAGATGATTGTTATGAGGCTGGGTATTTTATTTCATTCCAAAGAATGAAAGAGAAATATGAAATTTCTTCAAATACTTTGTTTACTTATTAACAAGTTGGATAATTTTGGGCACATGTGACAGTTACCTAAGTGGTCTAAATTTGAAGGTTTACTTACTGAATGTGGGAAGAGAGGATTTATATCTGAGATGTATGCTCTATTACAGAATAAAATGCTTTAACCTGATATTCATAAATCTAAATTAAAATGGGAAAAAAATTTGTCCATATCTATTTCTCAAGATGATTGGATGATTTTGTGTGAGGACAGTATGACTAAAATTGTAAATGTAAGGTGTAGATTGGTTCATTATAACTTTATTCACCAGTTATATTTAACTCCTGAGAAGAAGGAAATATAAGTTTATTTCTTCTGATTTATGTTTTAGGTGCCATAAACAAGTTGGCTCTTTCTTGCATTCTACTTGGTTATGTGAAACAGTGAAACCTTTTTGGAATAGAATTAAGGAGCTTTTAGAAGTTTTATTTAAATTTAAAATTTCGCTTGATCCTATGGCATTTCTATTGGGCTATATTAAGAAATTGAGTTTGGAATTAAAATTAGATAAGTCTCAAATTGCTTTTTTGAGATTGGCATTAGCTGTGACTAGAAAATGTTTGGCAATTACTTGGAAAAATTAGACTGATTTGAGTATTCAATGGTGGCATTCGGAAATGAGGTCTTGTATTCCATTGGAAAAGATAACGTATAATTTATGTAACAATTATTCTTTTTTTGCTAAAGTTTGGAGCCCATATATGAGATATATGGGATTGAATTTGTAATAGATTTTTCCCACAGTTGTTGGGGTTGCACTAAACCATGGCAAAAATTGAAGGTTGTTTTGTAAATTGATCTCCTCTTCTACTCTCTTTTCTTTCTTTTGGGGTAGTTTAGAGGGTGGTTGGGAGGGGTGCATGGGTTAGGTTTGGGGTGGATGATTATATGGGGTAAAATGTTATGTATTTACTTGTATTTTTATTGTATGAGTTATTGTGATTAATAAATAAAATTTGCAACAAAAAAAAAGCCATGAAAAACTGGTGGGTGGAATGAATAGATACATTGCAGAATGACAGCAAATCATTGCTGGGAAGTATGTGATATGTTTTCTTTCCAGGAATTACATGCTATAAATAAGAGTCATGTAGAAGGAAGGAACCAGGTGTTCGTGTATGAAAGGCTGAAGTTGCCAGGGCAGGTAATCAAAGGGTTAATTTAAGCTTGGAGGATCTTGGGTCTTCTAAATAGAGGCAGAGAGTTCACTTGCCTGGAGGTCATGCTAAACTGAGGCAAAAGCCGTTGGCCATGTTCCACTGGAATATTACGTCTTGTATCCCATTCTAGCATAACTCCCTCAGGGCATGGTGCAGTGGGAGCTTCTCAGAATGGTTCTGGAAATGGGTACTGTTAGTAATGCTAGGCTGACCTTGAAGCCCAGTCCAGTGCCCTCTGCCTCTGTAATGCTCAGGTAGTGTTGAAGGGCAACCAGGGATGATCAATTGCAAAAACCTCCAAGGTAAAACATTAAAGATTCCTCCTGAAAACTGGTATAAATACAGCAAAGAGAGTTCTGTGTCTGATGAAGAGCTCTGGCCCGCAATGTGGCCCATTCTTTTTCTCCCACTAATGCTGCTCAACCCACTGAGTTCCTCCAGCAGATTCTGCCATATCCCCTTGTAGTTTTATTTATTTATTTATTCATTGTAAGAGAAGTATGCATAGAATTTATTGCCCATCCCATGAGCCACTTTCTTGAACCGATGCAATTCTTTTGAAGAATCTCATTAGGCTATTGGGGAATGGCATTCCATGATTTAGACCCAGGCAAAGGGGAACCTGCGTGTGATGGTGTTGACATGGGCTTGCTGTCCTTGTCATTTCAGATAGCAGTCAGGTTGGAGGTTAGGAAGGTGAGCAGCTCGAGCACATGGTGACGTACATTGCAGCTATGATGAGCGGGTGCTGGAGAGAATGAATGTTTAGGTGGTTGATGAGGTGCCAATCATACTTTGTCAATAATGATGTCAACCTTCTTTAAAGTTGTTTCATTCTTCCAGGCAAGAGAAGAGTATGCCATTAAATTTCTGACGTGCATTGTAGGAGGCGAAAAGGCTTCGAGGTAAGGGTCAGTCTACTAGGTTTCTGACCTGCTCTTGTAGTCATGGAATGTATCAGTTGCTTTCTGGGCAATGACAGCAGCAGAGATTGATGGTGGAAGCCTTGGTGGTCATGATGTCTCTGACGCAGTTGGTTGAGTCCCTTGATTGCACTGTTGTTGACAGCTTTCAGTAGTTTGCTGATGGTTCGGAGCAGGCCAATTAGGTGGTAATTTGATGGACTGGATTTGTTATGCTTTAATTAAAGTATGCAACTGCCAGTGAGAATTCTTAATGATTGAAGAACGTTGTACCTGAATCTGAAAACTGGATTTTGGTCGAAGAAGTCCAGTCTTGATTTGCATCAATGGTCACTTTAATTTCTAAGGACATTAGGATCAATATACATCAGTCAACACTTAAGGTTGCTTTTTCTTGTGAGTTGGCTCACACAAGATAGAAATTGCATTGATTCTGTGGCCCTTCACAATTTCAAGTTGCTCTAAAGCTCTTCTCATCCACAGTACATTTCATGTCCTCTCACTGTAATGTGGAGTAAAACCCAAGGGTCTGCAGACACCATGATTGAAGTAAAGACATATTGTTAGAGAAACGCAACAGGTCAAACAGTGTAGTTTATGTAGCAAAGATAAAAATACATAAGCAACGTAAGGGGGTTGTAGCTAATGGTCCTTTTCGTGGCAATGTCTGGGGCTAACAGGTACTCATAAAAGAGGACCCTTGGTCACTGTGGATATAGCTGAGGAAGCCGGATAGAGTGAAAAGACTGCGCAGGGTCTTGATGACTGTGGCAGAGTCAGAGCAGGTGTTGGCAAATGTGAAATGGGAGTATTCGTTAATGATATTGAAGAAATACACGTTGCGGTCTGTGGAGGGCAGGAGTCCTTTAACATCAACACTGAGGCGCTCAAAGAGGTTGGTTGTTTTTAATCAAGTGCACCCTGTCTGGCCGGTAGAAGTGTGGTTTGCACTCAGCTCAGACCTGACAGTTCTTGGTCATGAATCTGACCTCTTCGATGGAGTATGGCAGGTTGCGGGCTTTGATGTAGTGGTAGAACCTGGTAACTCCGGGGAGGCAAAGTGTGGAGGGTTTGTAAGTGGTCAATCTGCACACTGGCATGGTTCCTGTAGGACAGGGCATCCGGTGGCTCATTGTTTCCCCAGCCAGTACAAGATATCGTAATTATAGGTGGACAGTTCGATTCTCTACTTCACTATCTTGTAAATTTTAATTTTGCCCCACTGCTAGTTGTTAAACATGAACACATCTGCACATTGGTCAGTTAGCAAGGTAAATCATTTACTAGCCAGGTAACGGTGCCAGTGCTGCACTGCCTCGACAATGGCTTTGGCCTCTTTCTCGGCCGAGGTGTGTCGAATTTTGGGGCCCTGCAGGGTACAGGAAAAAAAAGCAACTGGTCTGCCTGTCTGGTTAAGGGTGTGGTCCAGAAATGGGATGGATTCATGCACACCGTGCATTGTGCCCTTAGCAATGTCTGCTTTGATTAGGTTGAAGTCTGCATGAGCCTCCACCATTGGAGGGAAGGATGTGGATTTGACGAGGAGGTGAGTCTTGTCTGCATAATTAGGAACCCATTGGGCATAATAAGAGAAGAACCCATGACACCTTTTCAGAGCCTTAAGGCTGTGGGGGAGTAGAAGTTCCAGGAGTGGACGCATGCAATCAGGGTCTGGGCCAATGACCCCATTCTCAACCACACAGGTGTGTTGTGCGAAATACGGAATTGGCTTTATTATATGTGAGGTTGAGGAGCTTGGCAGTTAGGAGGAATTTCTGGAGGTTGGCATCATGGTCCTGCACGGCGTGGCTGCAGATGGTGACATTGTCAAGGTACTGGAAAGTGACCTGCAGCTCGTACTGGTCCTCCATGTGGTCCATCTCCCATTGGAAAATCGAAACACCATTCATAATGATGAAGATGATCCACAGGAAATGGTTAAGGTGGCCATCCGCCTCAAACCCAGTGTACTGGTGGTCCTCTGGGCGGGTAGGGAGCAGGTGATATGCTGACTTCAGGTCAATGGTAGAAAAGACCCAATACTGTGCAATTTGGTTCACCATGTCAGCTATGCAGGGGAGGGGATACGCATCTAATTGTGTGTACCTGCTGATGGTCTGACTGTAGTCAATAACCATCCTGTTCTTTTCCCCATTCCTCACTACAACTACCTGTGCTCGCCAAGGGCTGGTGCTGGCTTCGATGATCCCTTCTTTAAGTAAACGCTCTATCTCTGCCCAAATGAAGGCCCAGTCCCCAACACTGTACCATCTACTTTTAGTGGCAATGGGTCTACAGTCGGGGGTGAGGTTGGTGAACAGTGGTTGAGGGGTAATTTTAAGTATCTAGAACCCACAGGTTGTGTGCGGTGGGTGACTGAGTTGTTTGCTGTGTACAATTGAGGGGAGGGGTGGGTAGCTGAGGGGTAGGTGAAGTACAGCAGTCAGTTTGAAAATTGCTGGTTAGAGACCATTAGCAGCGAATGGGGTCCGTCAAACTCCATCGCCATGCTTTGAAGATGACATTGAAAATCAAGTCCCAATAGCTCGGCAGCTCAGAGCTGCGACTTTACCAAATGTTTAAAGTATTTATAGTCTGTATCCCGCACGGTTAGAGTCACTATGCAGTAGCCCCGGACATCTGCCTTATGCAATCTGGAAGCCAAGGAGACCTTCTGGTTCACCAGCATTACTGCGAGGGAGAAGCGCCATACTGTGTTGGGGTGTATGAAGTTCTCTGTGCTCCCACTGTCAAATAGACAACTCGTCGCATTTACCTTAATGTCCATCATTGAGCTAGCGAGCTGATGCGGGATGTCCTGGTCAAGTGTGATGGAGGCCAATGTCAGGTCGCTGTTTCGGAGGATGGCAGTGCCCAAGATGGTGGCTCCCAGGGCCTGCACATGGTGCTGCTGGATCCTGGCGATGGTGGTGTCCAGGATGCTGGCCACCATGGTCCGTACGTGACGCTGCTAGAAGGGGTTTAGACTTACACACTTTGGTGCAGTGTCCCTTCTTCCAACAGCTGGAACAGGTTGAATCCTTCACTGAGCAGAATTTCCTCTGGTGCTTGCCCAGGTCACAGAAGTAGTACTTCGGAGCTCCCAGAGTACCGCAGCTGTGGTCAGGCGAAAGCAATGCAAGGCATTCACGGAGCACTGATGCCATAGTCAACTCATTAGTGGAGCAAAGGGGTGGCAGTGCATCCCAAGATGGCAGCACCTGGGGTAACCACGAGGTGACTGTGTTATCTATCGCATAGACCTCCATATTCTGGAGGGCCACCTCCAGTGTACCAGCTAGCTCAACTGCTCTCCACAGACTGAGCTGCCTTTGTTCCAAAAGTCTCTGGTGGATGTAGTTCAACCTGATCCCGGCGACATAGGCATCACTGATCAGGTCCTCAATGTACTCAGCAGCAGTCATGGCTTTACATTCACAGGCCCTTTCGAGGCCTCACAAGCTCCGAAGATACTCGGTGTTTGATTCACAGGGTTGCTGTTTGCGGGTCATTAGAATGTGCCTGGTATAGACAACATTGATCTTCCACAGATATTGGCCTTTAAGAATGTCCATGGCCTCCTGATACGACATGGCGTCCCTGATCATGGAGTACACCAGGGTGCTGACTCAGGAGTGCAGTATCTACAATTTATCGGTCTCTGACCCATAATGGCTGAAGATGCCTGAAGGAATGCTTTAAACAGCATAGCCAAAGTTCAAAGTTGGTAGATGCCTCAGATGATAGAGGGTCGATTTCCAGCTTTTCTGGGTTCAGGATTTGCTCCATTGCAAAAACTTTAGTGAATAAAATTGATGCACATTAATTACTCAAAGACTGAGGTTGAGAAATCAATAGGCTTTTATTCAGTGAAGAACAAAGGCACATTCATACTGCTCTACTTCCTGCACTGAGGTGGGGGCTGTGGAATAGTCACCTTTATACAGGAGCCTGTGGGAGTGGCCACAGGTACAGCTGGCCAATGGGTGTGCCCAACCAGACAAATACATACAACAGTGGTTTACCTCAATACCCCTTGTTGCTGTTGGAAGGGAGGAAAGAGATAGCTGGGGCATTGGTGATGATCTTTGCATCACCCATGGCCACAGGAGAGGTGCCAGAGGATTGGAGAAAGGCAAATGGTCCCCTTGTTTAAAAAGGTAATAGGGAGAATCCTGGAAATTATTTAACCAGTGACTCTTGCATCAGTGGTGTGCAAACTAATGGAGGGGATTCTTCAGGACAGGATTTAAAGAAGTGTAGTCTACTCAGGAATAGTCAGGATACTTTGTAAGGGGAAAGCCATACCTCATAATAGCTTTTTGAGGAGGTAACAATAGAAATTGATGATGGTAGGATGATAGATCTGGTGTATATGTATTTTAGTAAGGGATTTGACAAGGTACCCCATGAGAAACTCATTCAGAAAGACATGAAAGATGGGATCCATAGAAACTTGGCTGTGTGGATTCAGAATTGGCTTGCCAACAGAATGCAGAGGGTAGTAGTAAATGGATTGTTTTTTGCCTGAAAGTCAGTGACTAGTGGTATTCCTCTAGTGGTGTTCCTTTATAAATGACCTGGATGAATAAATAAAGGGATGGGTCAGGAAGTTTACAGATGACATGAAGATTGGTGTTGTGGATAGTATAGAATGTTGTCATAAGTTACAATAGGATATAGAAAGAATGCAAAGTTGGATGGAAAGTGGCAGATGGAGTTCAATCCAGATAAGTGTGAAATGATGCATTATGGAGGGTCAAACTTAAAGGCAGAGTACATGGTTAATGGTAGGATTCTTAATAATGTGGAAGATCAGAGGGACCTTGAGGTCCAAATCCGTAGATCTCTCAAGGTTGCTATGCAGGTTGATAGGGTAATTAAGAAGGCTTATGGAATGCTGGCCTTCATTAGGTGGGGGATTGAGTTCAAGAGTTGAGAGGTAGTGTTGCAGATCTATAAAGCTCTGGTTAGATTGCACTTGGAATATTGTGTTCAGTTCTGGTCGCCTCGTTAAAGGAAGGATGTGGAAGATTTGGAGAAGGTGCAGAGGAAAATTTCCAGAATGTTTCCTAGAATGGAGAACTTTTTATGAGTCAAAGCGAACAGAGCTTTTCTCTTTGGAGCGAAGCGAAATGAGAGATGACTTACTAGAGATCTACAAGGAATAGATAGGGTGGACAGCCAGCACCTTCTTCTTGGGGAAAAACTAATAAATACCAGAGGACATCTGTACAAAATGAAGGAAGAAAAATTTAGGGGAGCTGTCAAGCTAGCATTTTTTATACAGAGAGTAGTGGGGAGCTGGAATGTGGTGGTGATGGTGGAGGCTGGTCCAACAGGGACATTTAAAAGACTCAGTCACATGTATGCAAGTAAAATAGAGGGTTATGTGCATGAGGTAGAACATAGAACACAGAACACTACAGGACAGGCCCTTTGGCCCTTGATGGAAATCCTCCCTACCCTGTAACCCTCCATTTTTCCCCCATCCATGTGCCTGTCTAAGAGTGTCTAAAATGCCCCTAAAGTTTCATCCTCCACCACCATCCCTGGCAAGGCATTCCAAGCAATCACAACCCTCTACATAAAAAACTTAGCCCTGATGTCTCCCTTAAATTTCCCTCCCTTCACTTTGTACACTGGGAAATAGATGCTGGCTGTCCACCCTATCAATGCCTCTCATAATCTTGTAGACCTCTATTAAGTCTCCACTCATCCTTCTACACTCCAAAGAGAAAAGTCCCAGCTCTGCTCACCTTGCCTCATAAGACTTGTTTCCCAATCCAGGTAACATCCTGGCAAATCTCCTCTGAACACTCTCCATAGCTTCCACATCCTTCCTGTAATGAGTTGACCGGAACTAAATACAATACTCTAAGTGTGATCTTACCAGAGATTTGTACAGTTACAACATGACCTCTCAACTCCTGAACTCAATCCACCTATTAATGAAGCTCAACATTACAGAGGCCTTCTTAACTATCCTATCAACCTGTGCAGTAACCTTGAGGGATGTATGGATTTGGGTCCCAAGGTCCCTCAGTTCATCCACACTGACCATTAATCCTCTACTCAGCCTTCTGGTTTGTCCTTCCAAAATGCATCACCTCACACTTAACTGGATTGAAATCCATCTGTGAATTTTCTGTTCAATTCTATATTCTGTCTATATCCTTTAGTAACCTACAACAACCTTCAGCACCACTCACAACTCCTCCAACCTTCATATCATCCACAAACTTACTGACCCATCCTTCTGCCTCTTCATCTCTTATAAAGATCATAAAGGGTGAGGGTCCCAGAGCTCCAAGCCAAATACTTTCTTTCCACTTCTACTCTCTGTTTTCTTCCTGGAAGCCAATTTTTTTAAATCCACACAACCAAGGTTCTACTGATCCCTTGCCTCATGACTTTCTTGTAGGGGACCTTGTCAAATGCCTTGCTAAAGTCCATGTAGACCACATCTACTGCCCAACCCTCATCAATTTCTTTTGTTAGCTCCTCAAAAATCTCAATTAGGCTCGTGAGGCACGACCTTCCCTTCACAAAGCCATGCTGTCTATCCTTGAGTCGACTGTACTTCTCCAAATGCTCATAGATCTGATCCTTAAGAATCCTCTGATAGTTTGCACACCTCTGATGTAAGACTTACCAGTCTATAAAGCTCAGGATTCTCCCTAATACCTTTTTAAACAAGGAGACTACATTTGCCATTCTCCAATCCTCCGGTGTCTCCCCTGCAGCCAAAGAGGATTAAAATATCACAGCTACTGCCCCAGCTATCTCTTCCCTCACTTTCCACAGCAATCTGCGGTATATCACATCCAGCCCCAGGGACATCAATCTTAATGTTTTTAAGAAGATCCAACACTTCCTCTTCCTTAATCTCAATACTGTCCAGAACAGAAGCCTCTTCTATTCTGACCTCACCTTGATCAAGGTCCTTTTCTCTTGGGAATATTGAAGCAAAGTATTCATTTAGGACCCCCCCCCCCACCTCATCTGCCTCCAGGCACATGTTTCCACCTTTATCCTTTCGCAGCCCCACCTTTATTCTTGTCATCCTTCTGTTCTTCATGTATTCATTGAACCCCTTGGGGTTCTCCTTAGTCCTACCTGCCAAGGCCTTCTCATGCCCCCTTTAAGCTCTCCTAAGTCTTTTCTTAAGCACCTTCCTAGCTACCATATACTTTACGAGTCCTTCTCATTTCCTGCTTCTGATATTTAATGTATGCTTCCTTCTTTCTCTTGACTACTGCCTCAAGTATTCCCTTTTCCTATCATCTTTTCCCTATCCTATTGGGAAAAGCCTATCCTGAACCCAGCACTTGTGGTCCCTAAATTTCCTCCACGTTAGTTCTGTCCTTTCACCTTTGAACTTCTGTTCCCAATTTATTCCCGTTAGTTCCTGCCTCATCCCATCATAATTATCCCCTCACCAATTAAACACTTGACCCTTTTGTCTCCTTTTATCATTATCCATAGCTATGCTAAAGCTCAGGAAGTTGTGGTCACTCTCACCAAAGTGCTCACCCAATGAGAGGTCTGCCACTTGACCAGGTTCAATACCCAGAATTAGGTAGGGAAGGCTTAGTTTGTTGAGTAGGTATACAGTATATAGATTGGGACAACATTATGGGCTGAAGGGCCTGTACTGTGCTGCAATGTTCTATGTTCTTAAACCTGGCAACTAATTATTACTCCAATTCCTGCTGATGAAGTGATTGATTTACTTTCAGTGACGGTGTTTGACAGCGAGGTATTATGTAGGACATTCAAGTACGCTCAAGGTAGAGGTCAATAGATTTTTGTTCATTAAGAAGCTTAGTGCAGGAAAGTGGTGCTGGGATAAAAGGAGTTAAACAAGAAAGTTTGCAGATCCAGGGGTCAAGGGCAATTCTCCAGCATTTTTGTGTATTGCGCTGGCTTTAAAGCTATTAACAGCAGACCATATTCAAAGGGCCAAATGTCCTCCTGCTACTCTTATTCCTTATGTTCTTAGAATTTGCGCATCTGGAGTTTTCCTGTCCACTTGGCTGCCTCAGTGAGTCTTTAAACTTCCTTTAGTTTAAGGACTCACTGAAAAGTCCATTTGAATGATGTGGCCATGCCTGATGAACATAGGGACAGTGAGGGAAAAACACCATTTATTGGGAACCACTGAACTGAGTGCTGTTGTAAGTTTCTTCAGGTGGTTGGAATTAACTGCAGAAGTAACTTCATTAGTGTTCCTATCTGATGTCATAATATCTCAAGATAGAAAAAAAAACGATCGTGTTACACCTATTAATAGGATCAAACAAAATCCTTTTATCATGAAAGAGCCAGGCAAATTTAAACAGATACAGATAATCTTAGAATGCTCAGCAAGTCTGGCAGCATCTGCAGAGAGGGCAATGCAGAGGTAACAATTCAGATTTCTTCATTTGAAGTTGTCCCTCTCCACACATGCTTCTGACCTGCCCAGTGTTCCTTCACCCTCTGTTCCTATTTCAGTTTTCCAACATCTGCACTTGCTTGAATGGCTGAGAATAGGATTGTCCAGCCGACATCCGACAGTAGGCATCACATATTCTGTTCTTTTGGACTTACTCACACTGGGGACTCCTTTAAATGAGAAATATAAGCCATGATTTATTTTCTTTGATGTGAGTGCCAGGTCAAATGCACATTTGGACCAATGGAACACCTGGCTATAGACTCCACTTGAATAAGAACACAATGCTGGAGCGTTGTATTTTTACTTCAGTCACTGTGTCTGCAGACTTTTGTGTTTTACTTCCACTCAAATAAGTATCTTTATGAAATTCAGTCTATCACAGAGGCAACAACGACTTGCATTCAACAAAGAGCACATCAGAAGAAAAAAAAATGACGGAATGATGAAGTAAAGGTGCTGAATGATGAAATGGTGAAGTAAAGGCACTTTTCCACCCTGCACACAGCATCTTTCAGCTGCTCCCGTCAAGGAAGAGATACAGGAATATCAGAGCCAGCACCACCAGGCTGGGGAACAGCTTCTTCCCACGGGCAGTGAGAATGCTGAACGACCAAAGGAACTGCTCACACTAACCATCTGGTTCTCTCATACTGATGAAACATTATTTATTTGAATTACTTGTCCTGCATATGAATTATCTGTCTGTGTGGATGTTGTGTCTGTGTGATTTGGACTGAGGACTGGAGAACGCTGTTTCATCGGGTTGTACTTGTGCAATTGGATGACCATAAACTTGACTTGAATTGATGGTATCTCATAATGTCATGGAGAGATTCAGCATTGAAACAGGCCCTTTGATTATTGAGTCGACATGCCAACCACACATTTTATACTCACCTTAATACCATATATTATTCTCCTCACTTTCTCATCAACATCTCCCAGTTTCATCCACCCATCAACACACGATAGGCAATTTACAGTGACCAATTAACCAACCAGCCTGCACGTCTGAGGAACTTGGGAGAAACTCAGAGCACTTGGGCCAATCCCACACAATCAAAGTTCACACATTGGTTTCTGCCACATGCTGCTTTGTTCCCACATCCCAAAGACTTGCTGGTCAGTTAATTGGCTACTATATGTTACCCCACACTGTAGGTTAATTACTGTAAGGTAAAAACATCATGAGATGGGTCCAGAGAAGGAGTCACCCATTACTAAGGAGTAACAGGATGCAGGTGTGACCTTGTACGCTCAAGATAAGTTTGGCACTAACAAGCTGATGAGCAGCAGACTAACAGTGAAGGGTAGCAACAGCTTATTCATTGGACAGTGTAATGGTATGATAATTTACTAAGTGTGTGTCCTGAGGTATAAAAAAACACCACTTGCTGATATCAGGAGAATGCGCTTTCTCCAACTAACACTGTTAGTTGCAAGTGTTACAATCCGGTAATAAAGAACCTTGATTTCAACTCAGTCTGGTGTCTGACTCACTCATTCTCGAACAAAGCAGACCTAACAATTTGGTGACCCCGACGTGATGGGTGAGTGGACACTAGACGACGGTTTCTGTTTTTCTTGACAATCATCTCAGCCGGCTGACAAAAAGGTCCAGAGAAGCCTGTTTTAACAAAATTCTCTCTCTCTTAAAATCTTTATGATTGTCAGTAAGAACTGGAGATCGGACAAATTAGACGATCATAATTGAAGGTCGTCACCTGCCAGGATTGTAACACGTAAGTGTTTACAGACAAAACTATAAAGTCCTTAAGGTGTTTTAGTGACATTTGATAAGTGCTTCGCCGACAAACTACTAGAGTTTAAAAAGTCTTTATTGTGACGTTGCAAAGTCAAATAGAGTGAGAAGGTGGTCTAAGAACAATTGGGGACCTGAGTTTTCTGCCCTAAACTGGTTATTAAGAGGAGAAATCTCCCACGTGAAGGTTGGGCTTTGAAAGAAAACGAAGGTTCAGGCTTATTGGTTTCAATTGTATAAGACTCGCTTATAAATGTCCGGTAGATATGATAATGTCTGTACACTTGAAAACTTAAGAATTTATTTCCCAAATTTGCCGTGGTGGAATACCACAGTGGACATTAGAGGCCTTGAGACGACAAAAAGAGTACTTAGAGATGCCTGCCTGGTGAACAACGACGTCGACCAAAGACTGCAAAAGCTGTGTCCGGATCAGTTTCACAACAGGTGGCGAATGCAAATAAGGAGAACCCGGACACTGAAGAAGTTCCAGTGAAGGAGGGAGACCTGGTGTATATCCGTAAACCTGGGAAGGTACATTGGACTGAAATTAGATGGACTGGACCATATACTGTTACCGCCGTGACAGATAGGTTGGTAAGAATTGACAAACCAGGGGATAATAATTGGCATCATTTTGCCTTTTGCTCCAAGGCAAAACAACAAGTAGCGAGTATTGGAAAATATGATGAAACTCAAGTGGACAATGCCGAGGGCCCTATGGGCATTCCTGCTGATGGGTTGCCAAACAAGCCAACAGAGTAGTTCGGATCCATGCGGGGCCAAAGTTATTCTGAAGATAGATAAAGATAAGGATAGCACCTTCCAGTTCGATCTATGCTGCATTTCTATCTCTAATAACGCAGGGCTAGATGGGTCACTCACTAAGGGGCTGACAAAACTTAAGACATTGGCGAAGGAATTAAAAGCCCAATCTGGAGTCTCTAACCCTGTTTTGTCCTGGTTACATGGAGTGTTTGGGAAATGGGGCACAATGTTGGGACAACTTTTCCTAGGATTGTTCATTTCTGTATCCATTTTTATCACTTGTGGCTGTTGTTGTATTCCATGCATTTGAACGTTGGTCACGAGGACCATTGAGAGAGCCTTTGCCAACCGCGATGAGCTGCCTCCAAAATACCAAGCTCTACAAGCTAAGGAGCGGGACTATCTCACATCACAGGAGGCGTCAAAAATTGCTGAGATCAATCCGGAGTCTGATGGAGAATGTGACGGGAAGGAGGGATTATAAAATAGATTGTAGAACAAATATTATAAAATAGATTGTAGCACAAATGTTAACTTTTATCTTAACTAATTACTAATGCTTAGAAGGGATAGCTAGTTATTTGCTTGGGGGCAAACGGGGAGAAAACTTGTAAATGGGCAATGGGATCGGGGAAACGGATGGGGGGTATACGCTAAAGAGGGTTGGGGGGAGCCCTCGCCCACCAGCCGAAAAACCCCGTGAACAGAACCCATATAGAGCTTGGCAATAATAGGCGAACTAATGTAACGCGGTGGTAGCATAGTCAGGGCAAGATTGTCCTCTAAAGAGGACAAAGGAGGGATTGTAAGTTAAAACATCATGAGATGGGACCGGAGAAGGAGTCACCCATTACTAAGGAGTAACAGGATGCAGGTGTGACCTTGTACGCTCAAGATAAGTTTGGCACTAACAAGCTGATGAGCAGCAGACTAACAGTGAAGGGTAGCAACAGCTTATTCATTGGACAGTGTAATGGTATGATAATTTACTAAGTGTGTGTCCTGAGGTATAAAAAAAATACCACTTGTTGATATCAGGAAAATGCGCCTTCTCCAACTAACACTGTTAGTTGCAAGTGTTACAATCCGGTAATAAAGAACCTTGATTTCGACTCAGTCTGGTGTCTGACTCACTCATTCTCGAACAAAGCAGACTTAACATTACCTAAGGTTTAAAGGGGAGATAGAAGGCATGTGAGAGAGAATGTTGAAGGGAATCAGGGAAATAAAGAGGAGAATGGTACTGATTGGATGCATTTCTGGGAGCCAGCATGGACCTGTCCAGCTAAGTGATCTACTTCTGAGTTGCCAAAAGTAGACAAGATGTTGAGGAACCAATCTAGAGGAAGGCCATATTAGTTGTCAGTGACCATTGTTGGAGTGTGACCATAGATTGGATTTTGCATTGAGTTTGAAAGTTTTGTAGAAAGTAGGGTCATAAATCCAGGGCTAGCATTTAAAAAAAATACAGGATTTGCAAAAATAAATCTACCTTTAAAATACAAAACCCAACATGAAACCCTCAGTTGTCCATCTGTAGCTGACAGAAGGAGTTAAAGCAAGTGTAAGATCTAATAAAGAGACATAAAGGGAGATCATAAATTGAAGGGAGTCAGGGAAATAAGGAGAAAATGGGACTAAGACATATGAGCTGATTTCTAGATCCTCTCCTGTGTTTTTATTTATTTATTTTTTAAAATTTTTTACACTGTGAACCATATCAACCAAAATATATACAAATGTTTCTCATTAAATATACTGCGCTGGATGGGTCACGTCTCCAGAATGGAGGACCATCGCCTTCCCAAGATCGTGTTATATGGCGAGCTCTCCACTGGCCACCGTGACAGAGGTGCACCAAAGAAAAGGTACAAGGACTGCCTAAAGAAATCTCTTGGTGCCTGCCACATTGACCACCGCCAGTGGGCTGATATCGCCTCAAACCGTGCATCTTGGCGCCTCAAAGTTTGGCGGGCAGCAACCTCCTTTGAA
This sequence comes from Narcine bancroftii, assembly GCF_036971445.1. Classification (NCBI taxonomy): domain Eukaryota; kingdom Metazoa; phylum Chordata; class Chondrichthyes; order Torpediniformes; family Narcinidae; genus Narcine; species Narcine bancroftii. The sequence goes on along the minus strand of NC_091472.1, from coordinate 223,573,007 downwards.
GAAGACCGCAGAGCCCACCTCACTGACAAAAGGCAAAGGAGGAAAAACCCAACACCCAACCCCAACCAACCAATTTTCCCCTGCAGCCGCTGCAACCGTGTCTGCCTGTCCCGCATCGGACTTGTCAGCCACAAACGAGCCTGCAGCTGACGTGGACTTTTACCCCCTCCATAAATCGTCCGCGAAGCCAAGCCAAAGAGAAGAAGAAATATACACAGTGGCATTTTCTCCATTTTTTCCCCTACCCTCCCTCCCCTCTTCCCACCCCCTCCAAAACCAATAAATATTCAACATATACAATACAATAACACCATAAAACAATGTCTTCACACAATGAAAAATAAACAAGAAAGATGTCTCATCGACTTTTACACACTGAATCAAATTGTTTTGTCTTTTTATCATTTTAGGGGGTGGGGGTCCAAGGCAAGCCCTCTCTGTTATGTTCCATGTATGGTTCCCAAATTTGTTCAAATAATGTAACTTTATTTTTTAATTTATATGTTATTTTTTCAAATGGAATACATTTATTCATTTCCATGTACCATTGCTATATTCTATGGCTCTCTTCCATTTTCCAAGTTGCCATTATACATTTTTTGCTACTGTTAAGGCTATCATAATAAATCTTTTTTGTGCTTTATCCAATTTGAAGCCTAATTCCTTACTTCTTATGTTACTTAGAAGAAAGATCTCTTGATTTTTTTGGTATGTTATTTTCTGTGATTTTATTTAATATCTGATTTAGATCTTCTCAAAACATTTTCACTTTCTTACATGCCCAAATTGCATGTACTATTGTTCCCATTTCCTTCTGACAGCGAAAACATGTATCTGATAATGTTGGATCCCATTCTTTTAACTTTTGAGGCGTAACAATTGAAAGCATTGTATCCTTGGGAAAACATTCATTTTAATGCAATTTACTCTCCCTATCAATGTTCGGGGTAATACTTTCCAATGTTCTAAGTCTTCCTGCAATTTCTTTATTAGTGGCTGATAATTTAGTTTGTACAAGTGGCTTAAGTTATAATCTAACCTGATCCCTAGGTATCGGCTTGCTTGTGCTTGCCATTTAAATGGTAATTCTTTTTTAAATTCTGTATAATCTGCTTTACTCATTGGCATCACTTCACTATTATTTGCGTTGATCTTGTACCCTGATATTTCTCCATACTCCTTCAATTTCTTATGTAATTCTTTTATTGATATTTCTGGCTCTGTTAGATATACTATGAAGTCATCTGCAAATAAGCTGATTTTATACTCCTTCTCCTTTATTTTTATCCCCTTTATTTTATTTTCTGTTTTTATCAGTTCTGCCAATCGTTCTATTACTAAGGTGAACAATGATGGGGATAATGGACACCCCTGTCTAGTTGACCTACTTAATTTAAATTGGCTTGATAAATATGTTTTTACTGTTACCTTCGCCAATGGTCCATTATATAATGCTTTAATCCAATTAATATATTTTTCTGGTAGATTGAACCTCTGTAATACTTTAAATAAATAGTTCCACTCTACTCTGTCAAAGGCTTTTTCTGTGTCTAAAGCAACAGCCACTGTTGGCTCCTTATTTCCTTGAACTGCATGAATTAGATTAATAAGTTTACAGACATTATCCACTATTCATCTTTTCTTAATAAATCCAGTTTGATCTTGTTTTACTATTTTTGGTACACAATTGGCCAGTCTGTTTGCTAATAATTTTGCTATTATCTTATAATCTGAGTTAAGTAGAGATATTGGTCTATATGATGCTGGTGTTAATGGATCCTTCCCCATCTTTGATATTACTGTCTTACATGAATCTGGCAAGTTTTGTGTTTCTTCTATCTGGTTCATTATTTCCAGGAGAGGAGGAATTAATAACTCTTTAAATTTTTTATAAAATTCTATTGGAAACCCATCCTCTCCTGGTGTTTTATTGTTCAGTAGCTTTTTTAATATATCCTGTACTTCCTCTATTTCAAATGGTTTTATTAGTTTGTTTTGTTCCTCTTCTTGCAATTTCAGCAGTTCAATTTTAGCTAAAAATTCCTCTATTTTATCATCTTTCCCCCATTCTCAGTTTGGTATAATTGTTCATAAAATTCCTTAAAGTTTTCATTAATCTCTATTGGGTATATGTAATTTGTTTGTCCTTTTTCCTTGATGCCAATACAGCTCTTTTAGCTTGTTCTGTTTTAAGTTGCCAGGCTAATATTTTATGTGTTTTTTCTCCCAGTTCGTAATACTTTTGCTTTATTTTCATTATGTTCTCCTCCACCTTCTATGTTTGTAATGTTTCTTTTTTTTTGTCTGCCAATTCTCTCTTTTTTGTTATATCATCCCTTGTTGCTAGTTCCTTTTCTATACTTACTATCTCCTTTTCCAACTGTTCTATTTCCCGATTGTAGTCCTTTTTCATCTTAGTTACATAACTTATTATCTGCCCTCTAATGAAGGCTTTCACTGCATCTCATAATATAAATTTGTCTTTCACTGATTCTGTATTTATTTCAAAGTACGTTTTAATTTGGCATTCAATAATCTCTCTAAATTCCTGCCTTTTAAGTAGCATGGAGTATAACCTCCATCTATATGTTCTTGGTCGGATGTCCTCCAGTTTTATTGCTAATAACAGGTGAATGATCAGATAGTAATCTAGCTTTATATTCAGTTTTTCTAATTCTCCCTTGAATATGGGCCAACAACAAAAACATATAAATCCTTGAGTATGTTTTATGCCTACTCAAATAATATGAGTATTCCTTCTCTCTTGGGTGCTGTCTCCTCCATATATCCATAAGTTTCATTTCCTGCATTGATTTAACCATAAATTTGGCTACTTTATTCTTTTTACTTGTCTTTTGTCCAGTTTTATCCAACATTGGATCCAAATTAAGGTTAAAATCCCGACCTATCAATATATTTCCTTGTGTATCTACAATCTTCAAAAATATATCCTGCATAAACTTTTGATCCTCCTCATTAGGTGCATATATATTGAGCAAGTTCCAAAATTCTGAGTATATCTGACACTTTATCATTACAGACCTCCCTGTTGGATCTATTATTTCCTCCTCTATTTTGATTAGTACATTTTTATTAATTAATATGGCTACACCTCTAGCTTTTGAATTATCCGATGATGCTGCTATGTGCCCTACCTAGTCCCTCTTCAACTTGTTATGTTCCACTTCAGTTAGATGCGTTTCCTGCACAAATGCTATATCAATTTTTTTCTTTTTTCAGTAAATTTAATAGCCTCTTCCTTTTAATTTGGTTATGTATTCCATTAATGTTTATAGTCATATAGTTCAACATGGCCATCTCATATCCTGTTTACACCTCATTTCTGCTTCCTCACCACCACCATCCCTCTTTTCCCCATTTTCATCTCTCAGTTTTCCCTTTTTAAACTCAATGTATGACCAAACATTTAAAACATAAAATACTCCAACAATTCCCACACCCAGTATTACCTTAACCCCAAGTGCCCCACCCCTCTCTGAGTTGCCCCTTATCCCTTGCCTGGCAACCACAACTCCCCTTTCCATTTGGATTGCGATCATGTTCATAAGCGTCAACTGATTTCGCAGTGACGGTTATTCTCTCCCCTCCAACTTCCCCCAGAAAACACTTTTTTTAAACACATATAACAAAGATCTCCCTTTTTTCCCCTTACTTCTTTCCTTCCCTTCTCTTTTCCCTGTTTAGTTCTTGACATATACATTGTTTTTACATCTTTATATCTACTTTATTGCCATTCTTCATTCTTATTACATCTCTTCACCTCCCCTTCTATCCTGCAAATGCTCTGCGAATTCTTGTGCTTCCTCTGGATCCAAGAACAGTCTGTTTTGCTCCATGGGTATAAATGAATTTATAATCTTTTTTCCATAGGATCGATTTTGCTGTATTAAACTCTTTCCTTTTCTTTAAGAGTTCAAAACTTGTGTATGGGTAAAAAAATATTTTTTGACCCTTGTATTCCAATGGTTTATCATCTTCTCTAATTTTATTCCTTGCCCGCTCCAGTATATTTTCTCTTGTCGTATATCTCAAAAATTTTACTAAGATGGATCTTGGTTTTTGATGTGCCTGTGGTTTCAGAGCTAGTGCTCTGTGTGCCCTTTCTATTTCCATTTCTTCCTGCATTTCAGTCGTTCCCAAAATATTTGGGATCCATCCTTTTATAAATTCCTTCATGTTTGTGCCTTCTTCACCCTCCTTCAGGCCCACTATTTTTAAGTTGTTTCGCCTACTATTGTTTTCCAACTTATCAATTTTCTGAGATAACAACTCTTGTGTCTCTTTAATTTTTTGTCACCTTCTTCCAATTTTCCTCTTAAATTGTTTTCTTCCATTTCTACAGCATTTCTCATTCTTCAATATTTTCTACTCTTTTCCCTATTTCTGTCATGACAAGTTCTAATCTATTGCATTTTATTTTCTGTTCTTTTCATTTTTCTTTTAATTGCACTAAATTCTAATGACAACCATTCTTTTAATGCTATCTTTTGTTCTTCGAAAAATACTTTATCTATATTCTGTCCATCTGTTTTACCTTCTGTTTCTCTGTGAAGATCTTGGTCTTCTTCTGTATCTGTACCTGTGTTTGTGTCTTCTTCTTCTTCTTCTCTTCTTTGTATCTGTATCTCTTCTGATTTTCCTGATGAGTTGCTTGTATCATTTTGTCGGGCCTCTTCTTGCTGGGCCTCTTGCTGTGATCCTCCCCTCCTGGGCTGCTCATCTGTCGGGCCTCTGCTATTGCTCCTCTTGCCGTTCACCCCATCGACTTTCTTCCTCGCCTGGTTCCTCACTCCCTCTCCTGCTGGCTTACTCATCTTCCAGCTGAGAGCTCTGGTGTCGGGCGTCCCTCTGCTGGTCGTGCCATGGTTGCTTGCTCCTTGGCTGAGCCCCCCTCCTGTTGGTGTTTCCTTTTACCTTTGATTGCACACTGCGCATTTTTGTTTGGCTCAGAGAGCCAATTTTGCAGTACACTGGTCGGGGTGGAGGGAGGGGGTCGCAACTCCACAAGGCTGGCACCAACCTCGGAGAATGTGATAGTACAGATCTATCACCAATGTATATAGTGTATGTAGTTACAGTATCTAGACTGTGCTTACAGCGATTGTCTGAGAGCTTAGCCACGCCTACTGTCTGGGCCTTAAAGGGTTGTGTACCTAGCCAGGTCGGATCATTCTGGACTGGTCAGCCACCTGTGAAGAGCTGTCTTTTGCTAATAAAAGCCTTGGTTTGGATCAACAAGTCTTTGGTTCTTTCGACGAGCTCTGCAGAGAATGAATGTTCTTTGCCACCACGGCTCCCTGTTCCTTCATGCAGGTAAAGCCTTCTTCTTTCTTCTCCAGTGACCTTTCTTCTTTTTTTCCCATTGTTTTTACTTTTTCCTTCTTTTGTGCCATCTTCTTTCTCTTCTCTGCAACTTTATCTTCTATTTCTTATATTTTATATTTGTTGAACTTTGTCTTTTCTTGACTTTTTTTTCTTTTTTTCTGGAGAGGGCTGGTTTTACCCTACCAGCCACTACTCCATCACATGACTCCTCATCCTCTCCTGTGTTTAATCCCAGTTCTCAACCTTCAAAGTTCACTATTTTATTGACGGTTTCCACCGTGGCCTCAAGACCATATTACCCCCAAGAAACATTCTCAATATCTGCAGATCCACATCAAGCTCACCGTTTTCAAAAGATCCTTGGTCCAACCTTCTTCACTTATGGCTGCTGGAAGTACTCATCTCCACTCTCCCAGTTTCTCTGTCTCTGCTGCAACTACAGTAATAACAGAGGACCTGGGATGTATTCCTCTTACCTTAGCTGTGTCTTCCACTTCCCCCTGGATGACTGACCTGATCCTATCTGGCCGCCTTACTGTACTTGCTTCACTTTCCCTCACTGAATCATAGCAGTTATCTCCCTTGCTCTCTCCTTTCATCCAACCACTCCCCACATTCAAGCAATCATCCTCTGCCATTTCCTAACCCATGATGTCACAACCAAAAATATTTTCCTCTGCCTTCTTCTTTTGCTTTCCATGAGACACATTTATTTAATAGTTCATTCTCATTGGCGCCTATGGCAAGCACTGAAATTGCAGTCCCACCCCCTCCTTGTTAAAAAACCGCACATAAAGTTGACACAGGTGATTTTCATGCACAATTGGGCTGACACCAACTGCTAGACCAACCGTGCTGCCCGACATATCTAAATTCACATGTTGTAATTTATAAGAAGTGAACCAGTGGATTAACTCCCACTCGGGCCCCTTGGCTGAGCTTATAGCCCTTTTACCACAGGCATCCCAGTTAATTGGCCATGCAGAGTCCCAGGAAAAGAAGTCGTTTGTGCTGTTTCCACTGGGCCACCTTTAACTGGGACACTGACTGCTTTTTCACTAAACACACTCATCCACGGGGATTGGAGAGATACTTTTGAATGGAATGGATGGAAGTTGTCCTTTTTCCATTGGTTTAATCAGCACACCGGCATCAGCCAATGCTAGGGATAGGAGTAGGGGTAAAGGTTGTAAATCACCGACGTGAAATTACGCCATTTGACACCAGCGTGCTGATTGTTTTCCTTTTCCACTGGACCCTTAACCAGTTAATTTCCCATTATTTCCTGGGACAAGGTGTCAGTGGAAAAGGGGCTTTAGTAAGGAAAAGGCCGCACCTTCTCACTCCGACCCTTGCTCCCCCCTCCTCTCGCTCCCCCCCCACCCACCACCCCCCCCCCAACCCCCGGCTTTCACCTCACTAACTGGAGGACCTGCAGCTTCTGTGCTCCTGATAACTTTGGGTTGGTTGGCTCAGAATGACCTGGATCGTCACCTCATCAGGTCACTCCAGCATCACATCAGGCCGCTTCAGCCTTTGGGGCTGCTCAACAGCAGCAGTGGTGGCTCAATGTGCAAAATTACCATCTTCCTTGTCCATAATCTCCCACCAGCTGGAACCACTTTGCCAGTCCCAGTGCCAGGGAAACACAGAGTGGTTCCAGCTGAAGCAGCCCGATGAGATGCTGGAGGCCAGAGCAGCCCAGTAAGGTGCCAGAGAGGTGCTCTGCACCCCTGGCTGGGATGAAATACACACACCGAATTGGGTACCCAGTACATTCAACAATCAAGGAAAACCTGCCTAGCCACCCCTTGACTCAGACACACAGGCCTATGCTACTATGAGGAACTAGGGACACTAATTAAACACTCTCAATCCTTTAACAATACAGTGCACATCTTAGTACCAACAACAACTTTGCAACAATTTCTCCAGTGGCAAGCACAGTTTCATGTTTCAAGGCCTGGAGTGAAGCAGGGTGGCCCCAATGGCAAAGAGGGCAATTTGAGCACATGTCGCACCCTTTATAGTGCTGGAGGGCTGGAGCATTCCAGCCCAGGTCATTTACAGGAGACCAATGGCTCAGTGCCAGCAAGGTTAAACCAATTACAACAGCCAAGTACAGGCGGGCTGGGCAACCCAGCTCAGGTAATTTACAGGGTAACAAGGTTAAGCTAACTACAAAGGACAAGTACAAAGGAATTTAAATTGGCCAATGCAAAGTGTACACTTAATGAATGGGTTGGGGGTCAAACCTTGATTGGCAGTGCTGGCCAGTGCTATTGCGACCTTTCACTGCTTCTAAATACAATACAGAGTGGTGAAATGGTCATTCAATTCTTCAGATTATATTATTCTTTTAGTCACACACCAACACACTTTTAATTCACATTTTAAAGATGATACACAATACTCTGTCAGTGTCACAAAGATAATGCTCTGCATTTCCCTGGCGTAGGCACCAGCAGAGTGGTTCCTTCTGCGTGGGGGATAAGGAAGGCAGCCTTTTTGCCCATTGATCATGCATTGAGACACTGCCACCACGATGTCCCAGATTGGCCCCAGAGCAGCTGAGGCCCCGAAGTGGCCCAATGAGATGCCGGCCCAGTGAGGTGGTGGAATGGCTCTCTGGGTCACTCTAGTGGGATGGAGAATCTGTGTTGGGCTCAGGACTCATATATTGGACGGGCGAGGCGAGGACAGTGGCAGCCCCTTGCAAATGGCATCCAGGGTATGTGCTCTGGCTGCCATACCCTAAATAAGCCTATATTCATTCCTCAGTTACCATCAGGAGATCTTCTCCCCTTCACAAAGTGTGACAATGTTCATGAGACATTCCACAGCAGATTCCCTGGAGTGTGTCTGTGTTCCCCAGGAGTGTGTCAGTATCAGGAGGTTCAGGAATGCATCATTTGAGCAATGAGAAGTTTGTGGTTGGACTGTGGATTGATGAAGATTTCTTGCCGCTCTGGTTCTGTTAATCTGAAGCAAGTTGCGGCATGTTTGTTCATTGTCCAGCTATTGCTCAACAACCTAGGGGAGGTGATGTTATTTAAATATTTGTTGTTTGCTTTCTGAATATCTTAATGAGGATTTATCTTTAATATCAAGCTCAGGATAAGTTGTTAAGATTGGGTAGAAATTTCTCATTAATCCAGACCAGAGCAATGAGTTCTGAGCACTATTCTGCCTTTGCCACTGGCAGTGTTCAGTGTTCAGGAGACAAGACCCATTTTACAGCCGGCAGTGTCTGACTTTATTTCCAATTCCCAGCATTTGCTGCTTTTCATTTAATTGCTTCCAAGCCCATGATTCCCCTGCATTTTCTGAAGCAGATCATTCAGGAAATCTTTCTTTCTTTTCCCAGAATTACATTCAAGTCTTGTCCCAAATCTTTTCATCTGTTGTACCATTCTTACACAGAGTCAATATTGGTCATGCTGTGCAGACTTCAAAAATCTATTCAATTTTAAAAGAGTCCACTTTGCTCGCTGTTAGGTGGCCAATTAGCACAATTTTCACACTATTAGCTTTGATTCATTTACGACAACACAATATTACACTATTTCACACTTGGAGTATTGTGGTTAGGTCGGGTCGATTAATTACAGGAAGGATGTGGAAGCTTTGGAGAAGATGCAGACAAGATTTATCAGGATATTGCCTGGATTGGAGAACGTGTCTAATGATGTAAGATTGACCGAGTTAGGGTTTTTCTCATTGGAGCGATGAAGGATGAGAGAACTTAATAGAGTAATTAAAATTATGAGATGTATATGATGGTGACCTGCCAACATCTTTTTTCCCAGGGCAACGATACCAAGTACCAAAGGCCATGTATTTAAGGTGAGCGGCGAAACGTTTAGGGAAAATATCAGAGGTAGGTTTTTTACACAGAGCATAGTGGGTACTTGGAAGCATTGCTGGGGAAGATGGTGAAAGCTGGTACGATAGGAATGTTCAAAAGACTCTTAGACACATGGATGTGAGAAAAATGGAGGATCATGGGTGGGATTTAGATTAGATTGTGTGGAGTAGGTTGACATGAGACAGCACAATATCTTGGACCAAAGGGCCTGTACTGTGCTGCATGCTACTATATTGTCATATCAAGCACCTTTAAACTGAAATGAGCAGCGTTTTAATAACTCGGCTTCAGTCCTGAATTCTGGTGCTGCCAAAGTGCAGGATGCACATTTTCCATGTGAATTTATTGGTTACCGAGTGTACAGTAGCAAAATTTGAGGGCAGTTGAAGGGAGCATGAAGAGAATGAAGGCAATGAGGCCTAAGAATTGTACAGCACCGAAACAGGCTCTTCAGCCAACCTGTACATGCTAGTCCCATCCCTGCACTTGGCTTATATCCCTTTAAACCAGGGTTTCCCAAACTGGGTTCTGTGGAAAAGAGTAAGGGTTCTATAGAAAAAGTGACAAGGAGTAAAACTAAAAGAATATAAAAGGCTCGTAGTTACATGATACCTTTTTTAATTTACTTATTTCTTCTGTCCTTAATTCAATTTGTTTCTTACAGAATCTAAATTTATTTGGGATGGCAGCAAAGTGTACACTCCCCCCAAGGTAAAAAAGGCATCATGAGGCCTGATGTCAGCAGTGCAGACGGCGCTTAGTGCATTATTTTTAACCAATGAGAATCCGAATTTTTCATGCACTGGCGCGAAGCTGGCAAAGGAGCTGGCCATATTTTACCAATATTCCACATTGACATTCCACATGGTGATTAGTTTATTGTTGATATTTATTTTTGTGTGATTATTAGAATTAGTTTAAGTGTGCAATATTATGAACAATATCTTGACAATGTTACTTTTTAAAAATGTTTTATTTTTCACACTATAAACCACATTGATCAAGATACATACATTTTTCTTTTCAAATATATACAGTGTCGTTTTCTCCCCCCCCCTTCCCATCCCACCCTCCCTACCTCCCCTCCCATTCATTTAAAGTACAGAATCTAAGATACATTAAACCCGTCAAACAATGTTGTCACTCAATAAAAATAAACAAGAAATTCCACTGAGTCAATTCTTTTCATTTCCTTCTCCTTCTGTCATTTTAGGTGGTTTCATGGGTGTTTTAACCCATGGATCGTTGGATTAAAAAAAACTAAAAGACAGGATAATTCCTCTGAAGAATATATTGAAGTGCCACTGCTTTTTCATGAAGAATCTTCGAATATGCCTATATCTGAAAAATCAAGTGTTATAAAGAAACAAAAGTATGACAAAAATTATTTGTCACTTGGATTCACTTCAGCTGGGAATAAAGAGGCACCAGATGCACAAGGTGTTTTATGTGATAAAATTCTGTCTGGTCCGCATTCCCTATTACCATTTTCCACATCTTACATGTGCAAAACTGGATTTTTGTACTATATAACAACAAAAACAAATATCAGAAACCAACTTGATGCCGCTCCTGGCATAAGGATTCAACTATCTAATATTTGTGCCCAACATTAAGAAGATCTGTGACGACAAGAAACCATTTCATTCCTCCCATTAAATGTGAATTTTAGCGGCAACAAATTATTTCATTGTGGAGAAAGGTAAGTTTATTTATTTTCTTACTATTCTTTTTTATATACCAGGTATTGCAAAACTGACACATTTCTTTCTAATCGTACTTACCTTAAAAAAAATTTGAAAGAACAATCAGAAAATTATTGAATATTACAATTTCTTAGCAATACAGAATTATGGGCAAAACAAAAACTGAATTTAATTTCTTTGAGAATAAATAAATATGCGCAAGTATAAAAAAAGGATTCCACTTTTTCATCATTTTGTATATTTACACATGCATTATTTAAATTTATTAAATCCATTAACAATGGCGTGAAGCAAGGCTGCGTTCTCGCACCAACCCTCTTTTCAATCTTCTTCAGCATGATGCTGAAACAAGCCATGAAAGACCTAAACAATGAAGACGCTGTTTACATCCGGTACCACACGGATGGCAGTCTCTTCAATCTGAGGCGCCTGCAAGCTCACACCAAGACACAAGAACAACTCGTCCGTGAACTACTCTTTGCAGATGATGCCGCTTTAGTTGCCCATTCTGAGCCAGCTCTTCAGCGCTTGACGTCCTGTTTTGCGGAAACTGCCAAAATGTTTGGCCTGGAAGTCAGCCTGAAGGAAACTGAGGTCCTCCATCAGCCAGCTCCCCACCATGACTACCAGCCCCCCCCACATCTCCATCGGGCACACAAAACTCAAAACGGTCAACCAATTTACCTATCTCGGCTGCACCATTTCATCGGATGCAAGGATCGACAACGAGATAGACAATAGACTCGCCATGGCAAATAGCGCCTTTGGAAGACTACACAAAAGAGTCTGGAAAAACAACCAACTGAAAAACCTCACAAAGATTAGCGTATACAGAGCCGTTGACATACCCACACTCCTGTTCGGCTCCGAATCTTGGGTCCTCTATCGGCATCACCTACAGCTCCTAGAACGCTTCCACCAGCATTGTCTCCGCTCCATCCTCAACATTCATTGGAGCGACTTCATCACCAACATCAAAGTACTCGAGATGGCAGAGGCCAACAGCATCGAATTCACGCTGCTGAAGATCCAACTGCGCTGGGTAGGTCACGTCTCCAGAATGGAGGACCATCGCCTTCCCAAGATCATGTTATATGGAGAGCTCTCCACTGGCCACCGTGACAGAGGTGCACCAAAGAAGAGGTACAAGGACTGCCTAAAGAAATCTCTTGGTGCCTGCCACATTGACCACCGCCAGTGGGCTGATATCGCCTCAAACCGTGCATCTTGGCATCTCACAGTTCGGCGGGCAGCAACCTCTTTTGAAGAAGACCGCAGAGCCCACCTCACTGACAAAAGACAAAGGAGGAAAAACCCAACACCTAACCCCAACCCACCAATTTTCCCTTGCAACCGTGTCTGCCTGTCCCGCAACGGACTTGTCAGCCACAAACAAGCCTGCAGCTGACGAGGCCGTTACCCCTCCATAAATCTTTGTCCGCAAAGCCAAGCCAAAAGATCATGAGGGAGTACTGTACTTCTGCAAACTGTACATGAAGATATGGATTTTTCTATTTCCAAAGGCTCCCTAAAAGGATTCTGTGAGCTAAAAGGCTTGGTAAACCCTGCTCAAAACCTTTCCTATCCATGCACCTATCTAAATGTTTTATAACCATTCCAATTGTCCTGGCTTCTACCACTTCCTCTGGCAGCTCATTCTATATCCTTCTATCTGAAGAAGGTGCCTGTTAGGACCACTTTAAATATTTCTCCTCTCACCTTAAATCTATGCCATCCATAGAACATAGAACACTACAGCACAGAGACAGGCCATTCAGCTCATGTAGCTACACCAGTTTTAGATTCCCATAAGGTGGCCCATTAGTCTCCTAATCTCCAAGGAAAAGAAGTCTCAGTCATCAAGCCTCTCCTTATAATTCAATCTTACGGATTCTGGGAACATTCCCATAATTATTTTCTGCACCCTTCACAGCTTAATGATATCTTTCGAATAGATGGATAATCAAAACTGTACAATACTTCAAATGTGGTTTCACCAACGCTCTGAACAGCTGTAACATGAGCTCCCTGCTCCTGTACTCATTTTCTGAGCAATGAAGGCATGAGTGCCAAATGCCTTCTTTACCACTCTGTTCACCTGTTTTTCCGTTTTCATGGAACTATGCACCTGTACGCTCGCATCAATAACACTTCCCAGGGCCCTACCATTCACTGTGTAAGTCCTGCCCTGGTTTCACCTCCCAAAACGTAGCACCTCCCTCTTTCTGTATTAAGTTCCATTCACCATTCCTCGAACCACTCTCCTATTTTATCTAGATCCTGTTTCTTCCTTAAATAGCCTTGTTTATTGTCTGCTCTACTACCAATTTTGATGAAATCTGCAAATTTACTAACTATCCTGATAATATTGCCATCAAGTTGTTAATATAGATAACAACAGTGAGCCAGCACTGATCCCTGCAGCACACCACTGGTCAAAGGCCTCCAATTTGAGTAAAAAATTGAGATTCATGGAGAATTAATGAAATGGGTGCTTGAATCCACAGTCTCCAGTGTTTCCATGCTGTATGACTCTGAGACTGAATTTAGTCCAGTTTCATGTCAAACATTTGTTGTTGGCCCTGTCCTGATCAATAACACCACACTTTAATATCTTTGCCAATGTTTAGCCCAGCATCCTTAGCACATGTAAACGTCAATGTGGAAGCTGCTCATAGTCACTCATCTCTATCGTCACAAACAAGGATGAGCAGCTATCTCAATGGAGCATTGAAATAAACAGGCCTCTCTCAAGAAGAAGGCAGTGATGAGTGGTATAATGACAAGGATCAGCCCTAAGACCATGGTTATTCACACAATATTCATCAATGATTTGGTTTGGGGACTAAAAGTAACAGTGCCAAGGTTGCAGATGATATAAATTTCAAGGTAAGGGGTGGAACACCGAGCTGTGAAGAAGATCCAAAGTAACTCAAATGTGATTTTGAAAGTAGAATGATTAGGAAAATGCATGACAGATGCAGTTTAATGTGGGTAAAAGTGAGGTTATCTTATCCACTTTTGTTCTTTAAGCAGTAAGAGATTATTATCTAAATAATAATTGGGAAAGCAGGATGTACTCCATGAGGCCTGGATGTTCTTGGATGCCAATCAGGTTCGGCAAACGATTGGCATGGGAGGGAGGTCTTGGAGGGGGGAGGGGAGATATATACTGTCATGTATGTAGTTTCTAGTTCGTTTTCTTCCTGTAATTTGTATTATTATATTAATCTTTGACACCTACATGTATGGAGAACATTTTAAATAAAATATTAAAAAGAATAAGCAATTGGTATGGTAAATGGTATTCTGGCCTTTATCCACAGGTTCATAAAAGCGGCAGAGAGGATCACTGGGGTCTCTCTCCCCCTCCCCACTCTTCCGTTGAGATAATTGTTTAAAGAGGGCTTGCAAAATCTGTAAGCCTACACCCAGCATCTTTCAGCTACTTCAGTCGAGAAAGAAATACAGGAGTATCAGAGCCAGATCCACCAGGCTAAGGAATAGCTTCTTCCCACAACTCTCCGTAACTCTACTATTTATTAGTTCTAAAGGTATGTCATAGATACTCAATAAATTCTCAATACCATGTAATAGTTGACTCTTTCTTTGGGGGGACACACTGTTCCCATCTGTTTTCAAGTTCCATTCATCATCCCCTTTCTTATCAGATTCCATCACCAGCAGTCATTTGTTGTCTCTGCCAACACCTCTCAGTTCAAATTTATTGTCAGACTACACACATGACATCACATACAACCCTGCGATTCTTTATCCAGAGGGCCGGGCAGAAATTCTACTTATGCATAGTGTAATCTGTAATCAAGAAAAAAAGTGTTCAAAAGAGGGAAATGTAAACAAAGAAAAAATCAGAATCAGAATTTATTATCATGAACATGTCTCAAAATTTGTTGTTTTGTGGCACCATTGAGGTGTGAATATTGCTATAAATTACATTTTTTTAAAAATAGTGTATAAGAGAAAATGAGGTAGTATCTGTCATTCATTGCCTATTCAGAAATCTGATGGCAGAGGGGAAGAAGCTGTTTTTGTACTGCTGAGTGTTCATCTTCAGGGTCCTGTACCTCATGGCCTGGGTGGTGGGGGTCCTTGAGGATAGATGCTGCTTTCTTAAGACACCGCCTCTTGTAGATGCCCTTGATGGCACTGGCACCCAGACCAGACAGTAATGCAACCAGTCAGAATACTCACCCTGTTGAAATTTGCAAGTCTTTGGTGATATACCAAATCTCCTCAAACTCCTCATGAAGTCTTGCAACTGGCAAGCCTTCTTCATGATTGCTTCGACATTGAGGCCCCAGGACCAATCCTCAGAATTGTTGACACCCTGGAATTTGAAGTTCTTTACCCATTCCACTGCTGACCCCTCAATGAGGACTGGTTTGTGTTCTCCTGATTTCCTCCTCCTAAAGTCCACAATCAGTTCCTTAGTTTTGCTAACAGTAAGTGCAAGGTTGTTATTGTGAGACAACTCAATCACTTGATCTATCTCATTCCTGTATGCTTCCTCAGATAGTGTGTGACCCTATGTGTACAATAGGAACATTTAAAAGATTCTTAGAAAGGCAGATGGACAAAAGGAAAATAAAAGGTTATGAGGTCAGGAAGGTTTAGTTTTTGGAGTAGTTTTATATTGACTACCGCAACGTCATAAGCCAAATGGCCAGTACTGTGCTGTAATATTCTATGTTCTGTTCACCCAGTAATGTCTTTCCATTAGGTCAGTAACTTCAAATTCCTAGTGTCAATATCTCTGTGGGTCTGTCCTAGAACCTCCATGTTGATGCAATTACAAAGATGGCTCGTCAACAGCTACACTTTGTAAGGAGTTTGAGGAGATTTGTTAAGTCACTGAAGACTCTCGGAAATTTCTACAAGTGTTTTCTTTGGCTTGGCTTCGCGGACGAAGATTTATGGAGGGGGTAAAAAGTCCACGTCAGCTGCAGGCTCGTTTGTGGCTGACAAGTCCGATGCGGGACAGGCAGACACGATTGCAGCGGTTGCAGGGGAAAATTGGTTGGTTGGGGTTGGGTGTTGGGTTTTTCCTCCTTTGCCTTTTGTCAGTGGGCTCTGCGGTCTTCTTCAAAGGAGGTTGCTGCCCGCCAAACTGTGAGGCGCCAAGATGCACGGTTTGAAGCGTTATCAGCCCACTGGCGGTGGTCAATGTGGCAGGCACCAAGAGATTTCTTTAGGCAGTCCTTGTACCTTTTCTTTGGTGCACCTCTGTCACGGTGGCCAGTGGAGAGCTCGCCATATAACACGATCTTGGGAAGGCGATGGTCCTCCATTCTGGAGACGTGACCCATCCAGCGCAGCTGGATCTTCAGCAGCGTGGACTCGATGCTGTCGACCTCTGCCATCTCGAGTACTTCGACGTTAGGGATGTAAGCGCTCCAATGGATGTTGAGGATGGAGCGGAGACAACGCTGGTGGAAGCGTTCTAGGAGCCGTAGGTGTACCGTGTACCGTGGAGAGTTCTGCATCACTGCAATGGCTGCATTACTGTCTGTTGCCAATGCTCAGGACAAGAAAAAAACTCTAGATGGTTGTTAACTGGGCCTGAGACATCAAGGCACCAGTCCTTACTCCATCGATGACATCTACAAGAGGCAGTGTTTTAAGAAAACAACCTCTATCCTCAAGGATCCCCACCACCCAGGCCATGTCCTCTTCATTCAGCTACCATCGGAAAAAAGGTACAGGAGCCTGAAGACAAGCACTCAGCAGCACAAGGACAGCTTCTTCCCTGACAATAAATTCTGATTCTGCTGGAACTCGGAATGGAGAGCCTGTTTTTGAACATGTAAATGGTGTAATTTTCTCAACAGAGCTAACTGTATGTTACAAGGGGGCTTAAAGGTGGGGACGTTAGCCTGGGAGCAGGCAGTCAGTACCTCAGAAGCACACAGAGAACAGGAATTTCTGCTGGCTGGTGTCCCATGAGTTTTCAGCCAGTTTTTGACGTCTTGATCTTCAAACATCCTTTTCCTCAATTGACCGAAGGTTGTGTTGATGTATTGTTGCTGGTAATGACTTTCACCATCAATGTCTACCTCTGCTGAAAGGTGCTTCCCAAGATTTGGGAAGTGGTCAGTGTTTTCCTGGGTCTTGTCATTGACCCTTTTGTTGAAAGGCAATAGAGGTTGGAACACAATCTTGACAAAACAAGTGTTCTGACTTTATTCAGAGGAACCAGCACAATATGTATGGCATCAGTCCCAGTTAAAGTCATCTTCTGAGCGAAGGACTACAAAGAATTTTTCCATCACACAGGCATCAATGTCACTGGATCAACTACTATCTACTCCTCTACATACACCAACCTGGTCCCAGAACAACAGCATCAACAGACGTTTGCCACAAGATGATGAATGCCAAAGCTGCAATAGTCATGAGCGGTAATAGTCAACAGCCTGAGCTCTTCCTCTGGAGATCCCCTGAATCATCGCCTGTCCTTCATTTCCTGTAGATGCTGCATGTCCAGCTGAGTTTCTCCAGCACCTTTGTGTACTGCACTAGGCCCCAGCATCTCCAAATTTTCCTGTTTACCAGTAACCCTTGATCCTCACAGTATTCAAAAATCCATCCATCTTTGTAGTGAACACACTTGGTAATAGGGTATCCACGTTCTTTCTGGCTTGTGAACTGCAAAGGTTTCCTAGACTCTTTGGGTAAACACATTCCTTCTATTCTGAGTCTTGATTGACAAGCCCCATGGATTCCAACAGGCACTA
Source organism: Narcine bancroftii (assembly GCF_036971445.1). NCBI lineage: Eukaryota > Metazoa > Chordata > Chondrichthyes > Torpediniformes > Narcinidae > Narcine > Narcine bancroftii. The sequence continues at coordinate 223,555,332 of NC_091472.1, read as the reverse complement.
CACACTGCAAGCAGCCACACACCGTGCTAATGTAGGGGGAAATGTACGATTCTGTCCGGAATTGAGGACCCCCCCCCCCCCCCCCCCCCCCAACATGGCGACACCAGCCCCTGCACCATTCTGCTGACAGATCCGCTGCGGGCGAGAGGGCGGGACGATCTGCGTGATTGACGTGACCGTGGGCGGGATCACCTGCGTGATTGACATATTCATGGGCGGGATCATCGATATGAGCGGCGGTTGGAACGTTGCTGTGGTTACCGAGGCCTAGTGGTCGGCCCTGCTGCGGGAGGCCCGAGCTCGAGTGGAGCGGCAAACTGCAGGAAGGATGGAAAGACGGGCCTTCCAAAACCCCTACTTAGACTACGAGGGTCCGGCGTCCACCGAGGGGTTGTTCGACTCCTCGGGCCACGTGAGTGCGGTAGAGTGGGGCGAGGCCGATGGCCTGCAGCAAAAGGGTTGTGGACCGGGGAAAGGCAGGGCCTCCGGGGAGGGGAGGAAGATAGGCGGGGGAAGGGGACCCAGAGAGAGTGATTGGCTTTGGAGGGCCAATTGCTGTGAAAGGTGGTTGGTCAAGGTGGGACGCTTAGAAAAGGGAAGGAGGAAACTGTGCAGAGGAGAAAGGGATCAGGGGTTGGCCAGTGCAAAAAAGGGTAAGGGGCTAGAGCCAGGGCCACGAAGGGCCAAAGAACAGGGTCAGGCTAGGCCCAGGAGGAAAGGAAGCCTATTGCATCTGAGAGAGATTGGTTCGCCAGACCTGCACAGTTCGCAGTCAAAGTTCAGATTTATTGTCAGAGTGTGAGAAGTGCCTTCGTGTTCACAAAATATGCTCGAGACAGAAGTTGAGAACAAAGAACATTTATTTATATTTACAGCATTGCAAGGTTGGGTACTCTCCCCTTACCTCGGGAAAGTACCCTGAGGGCGGGAAGCCTCTTTGTTTTTATACAATTTTTACTTCACCTCCCCTTACATTTGTCTTACGTTTGTCCTTCTTGGATTGGTTTGGCACTTTTCCCTATTCGTCTGACCCTTGACTGACTCCAACTTTCTCTTATCCCGTGCTCACACCTCCTTTCCCCACCCCCCTATTAAACAAGCTCTTTGTGTGTGTACGTGCATATTTCTATGCTTAAATTCCTCTGTTATCTTGTTTACTCTGTTCTGCTTTTTCATGCGCCGTTTTACACAAAGAACATTTCAGCTTTTTCCTTGCTTTTTCTTTCTACCTTCTATAACTGTTTCAGAACTCCTACCATTAAAATAATAACTGTTTCTAAACTCCTACAATCCACCCCTTAAAAAGAGCTACGCTTTCAAACCTGTCTAAATAATAGAGGTATCTTTTTCCCATAGTTTCAGAAGGTTCTCTGCCGCTTCAGCATAATCCTGTTGTTGCAGAACCATAATGGGACTGATTTGTCGAACGGCTCGACTAACCAAACACTGGAGGCAAGGAAGGATGCAAGGGATCAGTATTAAGGCAAGAAGTATAAAGGCAATAAACATAAGTGCTGAATGTATCCATGACTAGGAGCCACTAAACCATTTAGACAACCATGAGCCAAAGGTGGGGTGCCATGTTTGCACAGGCACATGGGAGAGTTTCCGTATACCTGAAGAGATATCTTTAACAGCTTGTCCATTATTATCAATTGTAAGGCAGCAATTGGAGAGACTCAGCTTGCCACACACACCACCTTCTGCAGCCAATAAATAGTACAGGGCTAGGCGGTTCTGATAAATGGTAGCCTGGATTTGCTGTTGTTTCTCTGCCAACAAATCTAAGGCAGTAGCTGTCTGGTTAGTAATTACTTGTAGGACAGCCTGCAAACGGATTAGACAATTAAGCATGTAAATTGGAGTTCGGTACCCCCATGAACCATCCTGTGCCCACGTAGCCGGTCCATAGTATGAAATTATGCGTTAAGGGGGCCAGTCATTCCCCCATTTGCTGATCTCAGCTGAACAGCGTTGTATGGGGGAATGTAATCGAGTGGAAATATGCTCATCGGAATCTGGAGGAAGAAAATGGAAATGTGGTTGAATCATACCAATACAACAAGTCCCACTCCAGTCGGGTTCAAGGTATGTATAAGCCATATTCCCACAAATCCAATATAAGCCGTCGGGTGCATAGCCGGAAGGACTAGAATCTTCCCAGAAGGATGTCAGCGCAGGAATGGCCTGATAAGGGTTGAAACCAGTGCAATTCCAAAACTCAACGTCGGCAAGGTCAGATGTGTCATTAATGGGAACCGAGGTTACACGTGGAACATCTGATGGATTAGAAAGGGACAGGAAGCCGGTAGGCGGGGTTGGAACCCAATTTCCACTAGTGATATTTTTCCAGCGCCGGCAAGCCAAATCACCCTTTGGGTACCTGCCGTGTTCTTTTACCAAGCACTCAAAGCCTTGTGGATGATTTTCCAATTTCAAAGACTCACGGGATCAACCAGAAGTGCTAGTGGAAAGATTGGAGACAAGAAGTGTACGATCATCTAATGGCTCACCTCTCCATGGCCAAGTTCCATCCCTGGTTGGGCCGCTACAAATCCAACAGTTACGAACACCAAGCTCCTGGATGGTAAGTTGATGTTAATCGACCCATAGGTTATCTCCAAGTCTATGCTTATTGGCTTGTATTCTTGCCCTCTCGTATAAGTTCTTTTGAGACTCGTGTGGCGAAACAGTGATCATGTTGGTACCACTATACTTAGAACCTGCCCGCAGTGAAATCACTTCCTTCACTAGAGAGTCTCCCGGTTTGCCTAATTTGGAGGCACAGAAGTATCCTGGTGGGGGTGGGGGGGTGGGGTGGGGGGCAGGACAGGAAGAATCTATTTCTTGTCCTACCTCGGGGAGAACCCTCTTGTAGACTTAGAAAAATGGTATATGTCTCGGAGGCAAAAGAACAATTGTCATTCTTTCTTGAGACTACGCAACCCTCCTTCGTCCCCGTCTACTTCTCAAAATACTTAATTTCCCTAAGCTCAACATCATTACCTGAAATGCAGCCCCTCTTCCAAAAGGACTTAACACACTGGGAGCAAGACGGAGTGGAGGCGAAAGCAATGGGGAAAATAAAGAAAAATACAAGCAAGGACATTATTATTATACACAAATCAAATTTTTCGTCGCAGGGTGAGCTTGAGGTCGCTAGGATGTCGCTCTTACTGCCAATATGAGCCTTCGAGGTCAGTGGAGATATTCTCGAGGGGCTGGTGATAACGTTTCACCCTCTGGACATGAGTCCACCCTTTTTCACGTGTTCGTACAGCAGTATCTGTAACTAGAAGGGCATAAAAAGGACCATCCCAGGTTGGCGTCAACTTAACATCTTTCCAACTCTACCTAGTCACTGGGTTGAATGCTATGTATGGGGAATTCCAAAGGCGGCGTCTGCGCCAGAATCCCCCTTCTTCTCAGATCAGCCAATGTGGCGGAAAGTTCCTGCAGATACTTAGATATAAATTGATCATTTGCCTCCGGTATTGGGAGGTCTGCATGGGAGCCCAGATAGGGAAGGCCGAACATCATTTCATATGGGGAGATGGCAATATCACGACGGGGAGCGGTACGAATACGAATCAAAGCCAGGGGTAAACATTTAAGCCAGGAGAGACCTGTCTCAGCATACAGGCGGGTGAGCTGAAGTTTACTCCCATGGATGCCTCCTTTGCAACCTCATCTGCCTGTCTGTTACCTCTGGCTTCGGGGCTTTCCCCTATCTAATGTCCCCGGACATGGACCATGGCCACCTCCTTCGGTAGCATTAAAGCATCCAAGCATTTGATTATTAAATTTTCATGGACTAATTTTTGGCCCTTTCCTGTAATCAATCCCCGTTCCTTCCAAATTTTTCCAAAGGTGTGTATAACTCCAAAAGCATATTTAGAATCTGTGTAAATTGTTCTTGCTTTTCCCTGTAGCCCCTGGGGGGCTCGACACAGCGCATATAAGTCGCATGTCTGAGCCGACCAGAGACCAGGGAGGCGACCAGCTTCGATAACAGAACCATCTTTTCCATCCACTATGCCATATCCACTGTAACGGGTTCCTTCTATACAACGAGAAGAACCATCTCTCTCCCTCACATAGAGGCTCATCCCCTAGATCGTTCCGGATCTTAGTCTGCAAATCTATTATTTCCAAGCACTCATGTTCCAGCTGATCATATGCCGTCTCACATGACGGAGATACTAAGAATGCAGCTGGGTTCTGGTCCCGATTAGTAATCAGCGTCAAGTCATCTCGGTCCATCAAAATTGCCTCATATTTTAGAATTCTCGAATCAGTCAACCATCTACCCGCACGCTGTAACAGAATAGTTCTAACTGTGTGCGGGGTATGGACAATCATGGGTGTGCCAAAGGTAATCTTTCAACCCTCTTCTACCAGGACAGCGGTGGCAGCCGGAGCCCCATTCGCTCCTGGGTCAATACACCCGTAGCTGCCCCAACCTTTGCATTAGTAAATAAGTCAAATGGTTTATTCAAATCAGGTAATGCCAACACTGGAGCCTTGGCGAGACAACTCTTTATCCTCTTAAATCCCTTCATTTCTTCCTCTGTCCAGACAGCAAGAGAATTATCTAGGCCAGCTAACTTGTACAAAAATTTTACCAAACTAGAATAATTTTCTATCCAAATTTGGCAATATCCCACCAAGCCCAGAAACTTCCTAAGTTCACGAGCGTCCTTGGGAGGAGGGACCTGCAGAATTCTGCGTACTCTTTCCGGACTGATACGTCTGCTTCCCTGACTAATTAAGTGACCCAAGTATTTTACCTCTGGCTGTACGAATTGTAACTTCGTCTCGCTAACTCGCAATCCTTTGTTTCCTAAGAAATTTAACATAGCTACTGTATACTGTTTAACAGTCTCTTGTCCTCCCGTGATTAATAAGTCATCTACATACTGTATTAATTGACAGTCTGGTCTTTTTGGCGCTTCATCCAGCACTTATTCTAATACCTGGCCAAACAAATTAGGGGACTCTGTGAAGCCTTGTGGAAGAACTGTCCAGCGATACTGGTTCTTTCACCCAGTATACGGGTTCTCCCATTCAAATGCAAACATGTCCCTATTGCCCTCATCCAGAGGACAAACCCAAAAGGCATCTTTCAGGTCTATCTCGCTGAACCATTCACTATTCGGATTTATTTTTCCCATAATTGTATAAGGATTAGGCACAACGGGGTATCGGGCCAAAATCACCTTATTTAATTCTCGTAGGTCTTGTACCAGCCGATAAGTACCGTCTGGTTTTCGTACTGGCAGTATTGGGGTGTTAAAGGGGGGCATACAGGGTTCGAGTAACCCATCCAATAATAGTTGATCAATCACGGGTTGCAGTCCCTTCCTTCCCTCCATTGGGATTGGGTATTGCTTTCGTCTAACTATCTGAGTGGGGTCTTTCAACGTGACCTGAAGAGGAGGTACATCAAGCCCCCCTCTATTTCCTTTCCTTGCCCATACCCTGGGGTCAACCAACATGCGGTCTTCCTGTGTCAATGTGTAGAACTGGACCCCAATTCCCTTTCCTTGAGGCCAGGTCCCAATACCCAATAGATCTTGCAAATCCCATCCCAGCAGGCAGACTCCTGCTTGGGGAACTAGTAAAATATCTCCCTCTATCACTTTTCTTCCCATCTGTATTCTGAGGCCTTTTAATTCTGGAACCTCAAAATCCGATCCCCCAACCCCTGAAATAACTACTTTCCCATTAGTCACCGTTCCTTTGGGTTTGGCTAGAATACTAGAACGAGCTGCTCCCGAATCTACCATAAAAATCATGTCCTCTTCGTGGGGTCCTATGCTTAAGTTTACTAATGGTTCTCCATGCAGCCCCACGGCACTCCTTACAAGAGAACCTTGACTTCCCTAATCTTCCTCTTCCATCAAAACATAGGACCGCGTGTCCCTAATCCTCTGGGGACATTCCCTCTTAAAGTGTCCCCCTCTTTTACAATCGTAACAAACCTTGGGCCCTGTCTGCCATCCTCTATTGGAATCACCTCTTGGGGCCCCTGCTCGTGGACGGGGACCTTGGGGTTCGTCCCATCCTTCAAATCCTGGCCCTCCTCTTTCTCTCATTTCCATCCATCCTCCCGGACCGTTGGTCCGGCGTCTTTGACTTCCCTGCTGTCCATCTACGACTTCCTTTACCGCCTGCATTAATATCTTCGCCTTTCCTTTCTGCTTATCCTCACTTCTCTGAACATAAGCTCTCTGGGCTATTTGTAGAAGTTGTGATAATCCCTGTTCATGCCAATCTTCAGTCTTTTGGAGTTTCTTATGTCTGGGGCTGAATTTGTAACAAATCCTGTCAAAACACTGTTCCCCCACTGGCGACTCTATATCTAACCCCCCCCCCCCTCCATATTGCTGTATTGCTGCCTGCAATCTAGTCAAGAAAGCTGAAGGAGTCTCCTCTGGGCCCTGAGGGACTTCAAATGCCTTTTTAAAATTTTGCCCCTTGGGTTCCGACTCTCTCATTCCCTTTATTAAATTAACCCTATATTCTTCCATTCGAGTTCGGCCTTCAGCAGTTCCTTTATCCCAATTTGGATTCACCAAGGGAAACTTGTCTTCTCCCGCCACAGCTCCTGGACCTCCTTGGTGTTCCCGATCCCATACTCTAATTCTCGCCTGTCTAATCATTCCTCTCTCGTCCAGAGTAAACAAAAGCCTTAAATATGGACATCAATTCATCCCAGGTGTAAATATTTGGCCCCAAAAACTAATCCAATTGTTCTGCACAGGCCTGGGGGTCCTCTATCAAGGACTTCATTTCTTGTTTAAAATTCCTCACTTCTGTACTTGTTAGAGGGACGTTAACAAATCCCATCACACCTCCTGGACCTCCCAGGGGCACTTCATGAAGGGGACACATTCGCGCCTGGTGCTGGTCCGATCCCTGTCCTCCTGGTAGGGCGGGGTCCCCCTTCTGTCGTCTAGGACTCAAATCAAACTCCCCGGCTTCCTCCTCACGGAGGGTTTCACACTGTTCTTCCAACAATCCTGTACAATCTGGGTCACCAACCTGGGAAGTAAGGGGTGGTGGAGGACGCTTAGCCTGTGATCTAGTCCTAACTACATTCTTCTGTTCATTTTCGTTAACAAGGTGTGGGGGGGTGAAGTGGACGACATTGGGAGGGGAGGATAAAGTGGGTGGGGAGGAAGAGGAGGAGGCAGCGGAGGAGCCGGCTCGGGATATGGAGGAGGTAATGCCTGTAAGGGGTCCCATTTTTCAGGAAGAGGAGCCAAAGGCTCCAATTCCTCAGGTTTTGCCGGATTCCTTGTAGTCATCACCATTTGGTTCGATTCCACAAATTACCAACAGGCAGCGTAATCCCTGCTCTTGGAGTCATCGGGTCTATTTTCATAAAGCCACGTATTCAGTGCCTGACATACCCAATCCTCATCCGAACCGTATTTTGGCCAAAATACTGAAGACCCTTTAATTGGATTCTCAGGCCACTCGTGGCAACAGTACGGGATCATTTTCTTTTTTATCTTTCCCCCTGGTCTTTCCCGCACCCCAATTCATCAATTGCCTCCCAATGGGCTTCCTGGGGGAATTCTGTCAACCGGACCTATTCTCAGACCTTTCTTTTTGCTCCCTCCCCCACCCATGGTGGAAAAAATAGATCTCTGGCTGTTGAGCCTTCCCAGCACGTCACTTATACGGCTGTCCTGTTGTTTGTTCTCAACGCCTCTTAGATATCACTCGCTACGTCCACTGGCCGAACACTCGGTGACCAGGAGTCCGGCTAAATCAGCCGGGCTGCACCGACCACTCTTCAGACAAGCGCCAGTCAGTGGAAGGAGTGTGATCCCGGACGAGCCCCCTAGTTGTAAGAAGTGCCTTCGCGTTCACAAAATATGCTCGAGACAAATGTTGAGAACAAAGAACATTTATTTATATTTACAGCATTGCAAGGTTGGGTACTCTCCCCTTACCTCGGGAAAGTACCCTGAGGGCGGGAAGCCTCTTTGTTTTTATACAATTTTTACTTCACCTCCCCTTACATTTGTCTTACGTTTGTCCTTCTTGGATTGGTTTGGCACTTTTCCCTATTCGTCTGACTCTTGACTGACTCCAACTTTCTCTTATCCCGTGCTCACACCTCCTTTCCCCACCCCCTATTAAACAAGCTCTTTGTGTGTACATGCATATTTCTATGTCTGCTTAAATTCCTCTGTTATCATGTTTACTTTGGCGCTTTTTCATGCAACATTTTAGCTTTTTCCTTGCTTTTTTCCTTTCTACCTTCTATAACTGTTTCAGAACTCCTACCATTAAAATAATAACTGTTTCTAAACTCCTACAAGAGTTCATGTATAACAACACATACAACCCTGAGATTTTTGTGCCCTGTGAGGCAGGCAGAATTTCTACTGGAAGCAGCAGTTACTTTGGCCAAAGGCTTCCCTGTTGCTGAAATGGACCTTGTGAAGATAGTGTGTTATTTTACAGTGCCTCAAAGTGTACACCAGAAAGCAGTTAGTGTAACCGAGTAGAGCACTCGGGCTGTGCAACGAGAGATTGCAGATGCTGAAAAACAGAATGCTGGATGAACTCAGCAGGTTGGCAGCATTCATGGAAGGCAAAGATAGTCGATGTTTTGGGCCAAAGCTCTTTATCAGTAGTGGTGCTGCTTGGTTCTACCTCCTAGCCAAGGCCTACAAACATAATTGCACTATGGTTTTCATAAGCTGCTGCCCATTGAGCTTGTACCATCATATCTCAACTCCATTTTAGATTCCCTTGGTTAAAATCATCTGATTGCACAAGTACAACCCAACAAAACTTGCAGGTATATAATCAGATATAACACATACAGACAAACAATATATATGCAGGACAGGTGTTCATATAAACAAATAAATAAACCAATATTGTTTAATGAATATGAATCTCAGATGGTTAGTGTGAGCAGTCCTTTTGGTCATTCAGGATTCTCACTGCTGTTCTTCTGCTTCGTGCTGCTGGTTGTGATACTCCTGTATCTCTTTCCCGATTGGGGGAAGCTGAAAGGTGCTGTGTGCAGGGTGGAAGGGGTCATCACAAATTTTGCATGCCCTCTTCAGACAATGATCCCGGTAGATCATGTGTGACATTTTGCAGGCTCTCCACCACTTGAACAACTTTAAATTCCCTCGCCTTGACTGATTGATTTTCACCATGATGTCCAGTCCCCATACACTTGCATCCTCCATAATGAAGGTCTTAAAGCTCTCTGCTTATTCCTGGATATTAATCACAACCAGTTTCTCTCATATGTGAGAGGAACTGGTACTCATCCATAACAGTTTCTTCAACTTCTCCCACTTCCTCTACATTAAAGAAATAGAGATGGCTAAGTGCTATACCTGAATTTCATTGGTTATGGGGAACAATCCATAATGCAAACCAACACTTAATGCTTCCAAACTCTTTCTCTGCTACAGTAATGCTGTGCTATGCACCCATAATGAACTCAGATTTTAGATTTATTGTCAGAGTACATACAGCCCTGAGATTCTTTTTTTCTGTGGGCAAGGCAGAATTACTACTTAGTGGTAGTGCAAAAAAAAGACTGTATATAGTGTATACACGGAAACAAATAAAGAATTGTAAACAAACTGTGCAATACAGAGAATTTTTTTTTAAATCAATAAAATGGAGAAGTAAGAGTCCTTAAATGAGACTCTGATTGAGTTTGTTGTTGAGAAGTCCGTGGTGGGAGGGTAGCAGCTGTTCCTAAACCTGGTGGTGTGAGTCTTGTGGCACCTATACCTCTCTCCTGAAGGCAGCAGTGAAAACAAACCAGGTGCTGGGTGGTATTGATCCTTGATGATTGCAGCTGCTCTCCATCAGCAGCATTCCCTGTAGATGTTCTTGATAGTAGGGAAGGTTTTTCCTGTGATGTACTGGGCTATGACCTCTACCTTTCACAGGGCTTTATGCTCGGTGTCTCCATCACGTAATTGTGATGCAGCCGGTCAGCACACTTTCCACCACAAATCTATAGAAACTTGTCAGGGTTTCTGATGTCATACCAAACCTCCTCAAACTCGTGAGGAAGTAGAGATATTGACGTGCTTTCTTCACAATGCCATTAGTGTGTTGTGTCTAGGAAAAATCCTCCCAAGAGAGTGCCTCCAAAGAACTCAAATTTGCTCACCCTCTCCACCTCTGATCCCCCAATGACCACTGGATTGTATACCTCCAGTTTTCCCTTCCTGAAGTCTACAATTAGCTCCTTAATTTTGTGATATTGAGTGCAAGGTTGCTGTAGGTGCACCATTCAGCCAAGTTTCAATCTCCTTCCTGCATATCGACTCATCACCTTCCTTTATGGTATCATGCGCAAATTTGTAGATGGTGTTATTGTCGTACCAAGCCACACAGTTGTAGGTATAAAGTGAGTAGAGCAGGGGGCTAAGAAGTACTGTATTGCTCCAGTGGAGACTGTGATGTTCTTATCAATCATCACTGATTGTGGTCTGAAGATGAGGAAATCTGTGATCCACTTACACAGCGGGGTGTTGAATCCCATGACTTGGAGTTTGCTGATCAATTTTTGAGGGGATGATGGTGTTAAATGCTGAACTGTAGTCAATAAAAAGCATCCTGATGAATGGTCTTTACAGTCTAGGTGTTCTCGGACTTTGTGTAGAGCTTGCCAATTTTATCAAATTCTTTGTCAATTTCCACTCTCCCTCACATTCATGGACTATCTCTGGTATGCCTCTCCTTTTCTTGTCCTCTCTGTCTTCATCTTGAATAACTGACTACCCATTGACATCTTTTACAAACCTACTGACACCCAAAGTTAACTGAATTCCCCCTCTTTCCACCCACTCTTTCGTAAGGATGGTATTCCTTTCTTTCAGTTCCTCCGTCTCTGTTACAACGATGAGGTTTTCCATCCCTGAACATTCAAGATGTTGCCCTTCAGTAAACTTTGTTTCCCCTCCATTGCTAGTACATATCCCACGCATCTGCCCTTGCTCCATTTCCCTTCCCCGACATAACAGGAATAGGGTTCCCCTCATCCTCACCTACCATTGAATCTTTCTCCTTAATTTCTGCCACCTCTAACAAGATCCCGTCACCAGAAATGTCTTCCCCTCCCAGCACCAGTGTAGTCGTGCAAAATAGCAGGCAAAGAGTTGGGGAACATTACCATTGTAGGTTTGCATCATGAATTATTCCAGATAGCCAATGAAAGATGGGCATAACTGAGACCCATGCAAGTATCCTTTCTGTAAGGATTACTCTCTCCACGACTCTCTTGACCATTTGTCCCTTCCCACTCGTTACCCTGGCACTTGTCCCTGTGACTGCTTTAAATATGCTGCACCTGCACCCATGCCTCCTCCCTCAACAGCACTCTGGACCCTAAACATTCCTTCCAAATGAAACAACCTTTCACCTGCAAATCTGTAGGGGTCATTTACTGCATCCAGTGCTCCTGGTGCTCCCTCTACATTGTGGAGACCAGATGCAAACTTGGGGGGGTGGTGGAAATCGCTTTGTAGAGCACCTTTTCTCCATCTGTCAGAACATTCAAGATCTCAATGGCCAGCCACTTTAATTCCACTTACCATTCTAATGTATTCTATCCATGGTCCACTGCAGCCAGTTACAGAATCAAGTTTATTGCCAAGAAAATGTGTCACAAAATGTATTGATTTGTGGCAGAAGTATTGTACATTACAGGTGCAAACATTGCTATAAATTACATTTTCTTAAAAACACTATTTAAAAATAAATAATTTGTGCTTAAAAAAAGAGAAAAAAAGTAAGGTAGTGTCTGTAGTTCGTGTCCATTCAGAAATCTGATGGTGGAGGGGAAGAAGTTGTTTTTGTAACATTGGGTGTTTGTCTTCAGGTTCTTGTACCTCCTTCCTGATGGTAGCAGTGAGAAGAGGGCATAGCCTGCGTGGTGATGGTCCTTGAGGTTAGAGGCTGCTTTCCTGAGACACCATTTCTTAAAGATGTCCTTAATGGAGTGATGATGTGCCCATGATGACGCTGGCCAAGTTTACAACCCTCTCTAGCCTTTTCCTATCCTGTGCATTGGCACCTCCATACCAGATAGTAATGCAACCAGTCATAATACTCTCCATTGTTTTGCCAGGTTCTCACTCAAATCTTCATTTGAACCTTAGTTCTAATTTAGACAAGGTAACAATTCAAGATGGGATTTGGGCATCACTGGGAAAGGCAGAATATATTGTGTTTCCATTAGTGATTGGTTGCGCTGATCCATAGAATTTATGGGATGAAGGTACATATATCCTGGAGCAAGGAAAGAACTTTGACCCAGTGACAGCTCAGAACATTTATGTTGAACTATACGACACGAAGACTACAAACAGAAAGGCCTCCCAAAACTTCCTGACCTCTATCATAGAGGTCTTAGATAGCAGCAAGTGGGAAAGTCTGGACCAACAATTACCCTGGGGGAATTGATGGATTCCTTTAGATCAAGTAAGACTCCCAGAAGCGATGGCTTACCAGCTGATTTGTACACGCTCTGTGGGACTGGCTGGGCCTGAACCTGCTGACAGCATGTCAGACTCCAGACTCCATGAAGAAGGGTACCATCACCCTCATCTACAAATAGAAGGGAGAGAAGGAGGATATCAGGTATTGGAGACCCATATCATTGTTAAACACTGACTGCAAAATCCTGTCCAGACCATTGCCAATTGAACCAAGTCTGCCCTGGGGCAGATATTCAACCCAGACCAAACCTGTGTGGTTGTAGGCAGGAAGATTTCTAAGCCTCACGCTCCTCAGGGATACCATTGCCTATGTGCAGGACAGGGGGGTGGAATCCTGCCTGGTAAGCTTGGACTAGGAGAAGACCTACAATCGAATATCACACACGTACATGATGGATGTACTCTCCAAAATGGGTTTTAAGGAGGGAATCCAAAATTGGATTAAACTACTCTGCACGGACATCCATAGCGCAGTCCAAATCAATGGTTTGGAACCAGATAGCTTCCCCATCAAGTCTGGAGTTAGGCAAGGTTGCCCACTCTCTCCAGTTCTATTTGTGTGCTGCATAGAGCCCTTTGCCGAATGCTCTGGAAGAATGAGAGCATAAGAGTGATGTTGTCAGGCAGTGAAGGCACTCAGGTCAAGGTCTCTCTGTAATGAAAGTCACCAGACAATGGTGGCCCTCTTCCTGATGAGCACCTTCATGTGTGGGTGTATCAGGTTGTGTGTGGAACCATAGTGGGGCATTAAGTGCCACTATGTATGAAGTTCTACCTGTCCTAGGTGTTGCTAAGGGTAGACCTGGCCCCTTTGCCACGTAATGTCCCAGACAGTTGGACTTTGCCGCACCACCTACCTTTCATGGAAAAGTTTTTTCAGACCTACGCCTTTGAGGACAAGGTCATCAGGCAGGTATATAAAATATTGAAGGGTAGAGATAAGGTAGATGATCACAGTCTTTTCTGCAGTGTCTGAAAGTAGAGGACATAGGTTTAAGGTGGGAAGGGAAATATTTAAAGGGGACCCTTTAAAAGGGAAGATTTTCACACAGAGGATATGTGTATATGGAACAAACAGCCAGATGAACTGGTGGATTTGGATAGAATTTCAGAGTTTCAACAAGTTTATGGATAGAAAAGGTTTCGATAGAAAAGGCAATAGTACAGCATCTTGGTTGGCATGGACAGGTTGGGCTGAATGGGTTGTTTCCTTGCTGTGTAACTACTTGAGCCTATGGGGTCAACCATTCCAAATACATGCTAGAATACACCAAGATAGCATGAAGTGGATTCCCTGATATGGAAGGAATGATAGATAAAGAAGGTGTAAGTGATACTTTTATTGACTGAAGCATTTAAGATGAAGGATTCAGTTGTAGGTGGATATTTACTAGGTTCAATTGTTTTCTTTAGGACAAGGGTAGATAAGGCAGATTTGATAAAGGTTCTTGTGTCATTGCACCAGATAGGAGGATGCACAATTTGAAGGTTTTGAGTTAATAGGATATTTTATTTTGTAGTCCAGTTAGCTTTTTCAAGTAGATGCCCTTTTGGAGTCCACAGTGTGTAAACTGGTTGCTCAATTATTAGTTATCTATTTGCATTAAAGCTACGGTTCCTTTTATACAGTACTTATGAAAATGGTTCATTTATGCTGGAAACTTTGACAGGAAGAGAAGAAATGAACATGTCTGAATAAGTTGTGTGCATTTGGTCTTTTTTTAATTTTGGGTGATCTTGTGAAAACTTTTTTATTAACTCTTTACAGTTAAATAGCAACTTCATTCAACGTCTACAGAGCAAGATCAGTGATCTTCTGCAATATATGGAAAATGGCCTTTTAAAAGCTGATCAAACTGATTGCAGCACCTACACTGGATGGGCAGGTACTGTGAGCACTGAATATCTAAAAATAATTAAATTATATTGTCAAAAGATTCAAAAATAAGGGAACATGTAATTTTAGAACTTGGAAACTATTGCAAATTCAGATTCTTAATTCCTGAAATCCCAAACTATTAGGAATTAATTTAATGCAAAAAGATCTACACTAATGACCAAGCATTTTTTTCTTCCTTTGTTCACCCTTTCTCTCTATTGAAACCAAGTCTGATTGCATTCTCTATTTCAATTTTTCTTCAGGCATAAAAATCTTTTATTTAAAAAAAATCAGTATCTTCATAATTTTCTTCCTTCTGAAGTAAACTGTTTATACCAGTTGTTGCCTTGTCAGTAACATTCTAAGTCAAAGGTCCAAGTTATATTTCAAAGATTAGAGCACAGAAATTGACTGGCTATTCATTACTTTGTGAATGCTGCATAGTTGGCAATTTTCAAATGATGTATTGAAGTGAAACAAAAAAAAATCTGTTGGAAGAACATAGTGGACTGATGTCAATGGAGGCAAAGAGTTGGTGATTTGGGTCCCTGCTGCAGCAGATCTCAACCTGTCCTCTACAGCATCTTTGGAGACAAAGCAGCAATCCTTTGTGTCCATAGATGCTGCTTGACCTGCTGAGTTCCACCAGCAGTTTGGTTTCATTTGCTCCATCTGCTGTCATCTGTGTCTCCTGAGATATTGAGATATTAGTGTTCTCTCAGACACACTGTTTGGAAGGAGAAGCGGGAAATATTTCTTATATTCTGACTAATACTTAAATGTACATTCAACATCTCACAGGACTTGTTATATTATTGTTTATGGGTATTTGTTGCATGTAAATTAGCTGCTATGCTTTCTAATGTTGCAACAATGGCCATACTTCAAAAGTACTTCATTGGTTACAGAAGTGATTTTTGGGATATCCTGAGATTGCAAATGTATCTATCAATATATTTTTAAACCTAAGTTTTATGTTATCTGATGAGTGTTCCTGATTGATAATGTCTTGTATTATGGGATTGGGCCCTGAAAATAAATATTTCAGTAGCTTTTGTGGTATAAATACAGAATAATATGTTTATGTAAAGTCAAAAACTGAAATGGGGGTTTTAGCTGATCACCTCCAGCCAAAGCAGAAAAGCAAAGCATGTTATTCCAGTAAAGTTACAAAACATGTTTCAAAAGCAGAGAGTGACTGTGGAGTCCTACTCCAACAATCAAAGGAGCTAAATTGTGGGGAGGTATATATATAAAAAAGCAAGTTCCCGCTGAGTGATTGCTTGAGTATCGTGCTTCTGGACATGGATGGACATCACAAAATTACAGTGTGTAGAACTTGGAGAACATTCTTAAATTCTGGAAAATTTTAATATCGCAATTTGTTTGTCTTCGTGGCTGTTTGCTTTTAGTGCTTTGTTCGAGTGCTGCTTTTGCGATCTTATTGATTATGTTGGAAAAGTACTGGTTACACTCAGTGACCTTGGTAAGGACAGTGGTGATAATGACAACATTTGACTGGGCTTAAGGGGACTTGTTGGAAGGTAGTGCAGTTTGATCCAATGTTGAGAACTGGCTTTATTATTTTAATTTACTGTAGTTGCAGATGGTCCCCAAAGTTTGTAGTAAAATAGCATATAATTAGTTTTTATTTATTTTTCTGATAACCATGGAATTGGTTTGTTATAACATTAATCAACGGTAATTCACTAAACAATGGCAAGATGTGCAACTTTCAAGAGATGATTTACAAGTTTAGGAATTGTTCAAAGAAATGAGTAGATCATTAGCTCTTTACTGGTAGTCTCTTGAATCCTTTGATTACATGGTAGAGGCCCAGAATTTGTTAAATTGTTTAATGTTTTAACTGTTTGCTACTACCACAAAATAAAAACCATTACCATCTTTGAAAGCAGATGAAATGCAGAAACTTCTTTTCAGGTTATGGGTTAAGTGCTATATTTCAGCTGCTTTCAAAATTTTAGGCAAGTAATAATAAAGGGGAAGATAGATTATGAAAGTAAACTCATACAAGTATAAAAAAGTACATTTTAAAATAATTATATAAAGAGAATGGTGGCTAGAATGAACATTGGTGTCTTAGAAGGTGAGAAGGGTAATGGGCAAATTGCCTAGGGCTAGAATGATTGTTTTGTGTTAGTTTTCATTAACAATGGCGTGAAGCAAGGCTGTGTTCTGGCACCAACCCTCTTTTCAATCTTCTTCAGCATGATGCTGAACCAAGCCATGAAAGACCCCAACAATGAAGACGCTGTTTACATCCGGTACCGCACGGATGGCAGTCTCTTCAATCTGAGGCGCCTGCAAGCTCACACCAAGACACAAGAGAAACTTGTCCGTGAACTACTCTTTGCAGACGATGCCGCTTTAGTTGCCCATTCAGAGCCATCTCTTCAGCGCTTGAGGTCCTGCTTTGCGGAAACTGCCAAAATGTTTGGCCTGGAAGTCAGCCTGAAGAAAACTGAGGTCCTCCATCAGCCAGCTCCCCACCATGATTACCAGCCCCCCCACATCTCCATCGGGCACACAAAACTCAAAACGGTCAACCAGTTTACCTATCTCGGCTGCACCATTTCATCAGATGCAAGGATCGACAATGAGATAGACAACAGACTCGCCAAGGCAAATAGCGCCTTTGGAAGACTACACAAAAGAGTCTGGAAAAACAACCAACTGAAAAACCTCACAAAGATAAGCGTATACAGAGCCGTTGTCATACCCACACTCCTGTTCGGCTCCGAATCATGGGTCCTCTACCGGCACCACCTACGGCTCCTAGAACGCTTCCACCAGCGTTGTCTCCGCTCCATCCTCAACATCCATTGGAGCGCTTACATCCCTAACGTCGAAGTACTCGAGATGGCAGAGGTCGACAGCATCGAGTCCACACTGCTGAAGATCCAACTGCGCTGGATGGGTCACGTCTCCAGAATGGAGGACCATCGCCTTCCCAAGATCGTGTTATATGGCGAGCTCTCCACTGGCCACCGTGACAGAGGTGCACAAAAGAAAAGGTACAAGGACTGCCTAAAGAAATCTCTTGGTGCCTGCCACATTGACCACCGCCAGTGGGCTGATAACGCCTCAAACCGTGCATCTTGGCGCCTCACAGTTTGGCGGGCAGCAACCTCCATTGAAGAAGACCGCAGAGCCTACCTCACTGACAAAAGGCAAAGGAGGAAAAACCCAACACCCAACCCCAACCAACCAATTTTCCCCTGCAACCGCTGCAATCGTGTCTGCCTGTCCCGCATCGGACTTGTCAGCCACAAACGAGCCTGCAGCTGACGTGGACTTTTTACCCCCTCCATAAATCTTCGTCCGCGAAGCCAAGCCAAAGGACTCTTCTAATAGATATTGTGGATGTAATGGGTCATGAGGACCTCAGTACAATTGCTATTATAAGTGAGGTAGTGCTGAATATACTAGTGGACCTAAAAAAAATAGTTCTCCAGTTTTTATGAAATCATCCCAGGGTACTAAAAGAAATGGCAGAAGTTATAGTAGAGATGTTTGTGATAATCATGTAAAATTTTCTGGACTCTGGGCAGGACCTGACAAATTGAAGGACTGCAAATGCCACACCAGTTTAATGAAGGATTTAAGTAAAAGGCAGGTAACTATTGATCAAGGTTCCCTTTATTGTCATGTAATAATACAAAAAAAAGTGTAATATACACTATATACATCAACCTTTGTTTACCATAAAGGCAAACAAAGAATCGCAATTAGTGTTGCCCAGCACCCACAATAATAGAAGCAAAACCGAATCACTTCAGAGACACTGTGTCCATGGATTCCCCTCCAGCCCTCCTGCAGCCTATCCAGCCCACAGACTCCTGTTCAATCCATCGGCAACCTGAGCTTCAGATCCAAACATGATATAATCAGAAAGCATTTCGGGTTCGCGGTCTTTTGGTGGTTCAAATACTTGGATCTTATAAGTCGAGCTCCAGCAGCCTGCATTGAGTCTTTTGACCACAAGTTGCCAACAGTCTGTTTGGTCCTTCAGCAGCTGAGCCCATCGCAGATTCTCTGCCGTGGTCACCTTCCCTGTAGGGTCATTTCTCAGGCTTCTCAATGGGGGAGGGTGTTCCCTTTTTTTGGTGCCCTGCACCAGGTCACTGCTCCCCTGGGGTCTGCAACCCCTTGTACTACACTGCCCAGCACAGCTGCTATCTTGGGCGTAGACAGGATGTTTTAAAAGCCTGTATGGAACCATTGGTATCACGACTAGACAGTAGGACTCTGCAGACCAGCACTGTGTCTCCACTCCCCATTCTCCCAGGTCTATGCCGGTGGCAGCACTACCATTTGAAAATACAGTAGACTTATCAATGATCTTTAACGGTTGCAGTTGGAGAAATGCAAAGCTATCATTAAGGAAGAAATAGCGGGACATCCGGATAGAAATGGTTTCATCAGGCAGATGTAACATGGATGGATTTGAGAGGGGCAGGTACTGTTTAATTATCTTACTGGGAGTTCTTTGAAGGTGCAACGAGCACAGTGGACAGAGGGGAACAGATATTGTATACTTGGATTTCCTGAAAGTGTTCAATGAGATGCTGCAAAAAAAATTTTTTTCATTAAATAAAAATGCATTGAGTTCAGGGTAATGTATTAACATGGATTAAAGATTGATTAACTGACAGAAAGCAGAGAGTTGGAATAAATGGGTGTGTTTCTTTGGTTGACAATCAGTGGTGAGCAGAGTGCTGCAGGGGTTAGTATTGGGCCCACGACTGTTCACACCATACATTAACAATTTGTAAAAGGCACCAAATATAGAGTATAAGAGTTTGCTGATGACATTAAATTGAGTGGAAATCAAATTATACAGAGTCTGCAGAGAGATATAAATAGTTTAAGTCAGTGGGAGAAGATCTGGCAGATGGAGTCTAATGTGGGTAAATGTGAGGCTTTGCACTTTGGAAGGAAAAAAAAGACCAGATTATTACTTAAATGGGGAAAGATTGCAGCATGCTGTTGTGCAGAAATGAATCGCAAAATGGTTGGGGTAGTTTACAGGTGCAACAGGTTATCAAGAGAAATGCAATGCCGCCCTTCATTACTAGAGGAATTGAATTTAAATGAAGAGAGATTCTGCTGCAACTGTATAGGACATACCTGGAATACTGTTTGCAATCCTGATCTCCTTACTTGGAAAATGTATACTGTGTAGCGGAACGCTAACCAGGACTGTGTGGCGGGAAACAGCGAGTAATGGCAGAAATGCTGACCAATCTGAGGCCAGCGCTGCTGTGATGTCATTCTTATCAGCAGCGGGAGAGAATATAAGCAGAGCTGCCAGTACAATAAACCAGTCTTCTATTTCTTGGGTGTGTGTTATTCTTTCCACACTCTGCAGCAGCACGGATGTTACATTGGTGACCCCGGCAGGTTCAACCGCCAGTTGGACCCGAAGATGCCGGAACAGGCAGCTCTTCACGTGGTTTCGTTGAAGCTGCCAACGTTCTGGGCGTCGCAGCCACACATGTGGTTCAAACAGGCTGAGGCATAGTTCCACCTCTGATAGATCACCACCGATGACCCACATTACTACTATGTGGTGAGTTCGCTCGACCGGGGCACGGCAGCAAGGGTCGTTGATTTTCTGCGGCAAGGCAAATACAATATCCTCAAGAAGCTATTAATCTGCACTTTTGGGCTCTCACAGCACAAGCGTGCTGTCCGATTGTTGCATGTGGATGGATTGTGGGACAGAGCTGAGGGACACAGGCCTTGCTTGCTCTTTGAGCAGATTTTCCTGGAGCAGCTGCCCAAGGATATCCAACTCTTGCTCGCTGATAAAGACTTCAGCGATCCCAGGAAAGTTGAAGCCCAGGCTGTTGCGCTCTGGAGAGCAAAGAAAGAAAACGGTGCTTCAGTGGAGCCGATCGCTAGGCCCCACACACAGCCAGCAACAAGGCCACTGAAAGCAGATAGGCAAGAGGACCCCCTACCCAATAGTACTGCTACTATCACCAACAATGAAGTTTGGGGGCCTGTCAATGCTGCCCACCCTATGCGTTTCAGGAAAATGCCATGGCCAACCGTCATTAATGGCTGCGGCAGTTGGCAAACGTGACAGCCTCCTCCACGTGTGGGACTCTCTGTCCAGAAAACACTTCCTCATTGACACCTATGCTGAAATGAGCGTCCTTTCCCTTAACCAACAGCACACAGAATGGCAAGCTGGGCCAGGCACTTATGGCAGGGAACAGCACCACCATAAGAACTTTTGGCACCCGCACCATCCCTCTCTGCTTCGGCAGCAATCGGTTCAAGTGGACATTCACGATTGTGGTGGTGGAACAACTGCTCCTGGGAGCAGACATCCTGTGAGCCCATTGCCTGCTGGTGGATCTTAAAGAGCAGCGTTTGGTGCACACCAGGACTTTTCAAACGATGCACCTGAGGGAAGCCAAGTTATCTGTACCCCACCTCAACTCTCTTACTTACTCAAATACAGCACCTTTGACTGGGAGCTATTGGCACTGTACCTGGCAGTCAGGCACTTTAGTTATTATTTGGAAAGTAGACAATTCAGGGTCTTCACAGCCCATAAACATTGTAGGGCTGCTACCGGTCTCCCACGGGGTGAGATATCTCCTCGCCATGATTAGCCGGAAACAGTCCCATTGGCCGACACAACGTCTGAGACCTGCAACAGGGCATTGATTAACACCTGGGTGTTGAGATTCAGAGTCCCGGAGCATATGACTTCCGAGAGGTACACAGTTCACTTTGGGACCCTGGGCAGCGCTGGCCAACTTGCTGGGAACCCAGCTCCACCACACTGCAGCATACCACCCTCAGGCTAATGGGTTGATGGAACGGTTCTACAGACATCTAAAGGTGGCCTTGATAGCTCGGGTCAAGGATCTGAACTGGGCAGACGAGCCACCCTGGGTCTTCCTGGGAATCCGCACCATGCTGAAAGATTTCAAGCCCTCAGCAGCCGAGATGGTGTACGCCGCCAAAGACCCAAAGGACCCGATAGCCTCATTGACAAAGCTGAGGGAAAGGCTGGGTACTCTAGACCCTCTGCAGCCAGACCAAGTCCTAAATCCCCAAAAGTTTTGAGACCTGTGAGTATGTTTTCATCTGGAGGGGGGCACACTGGACACCTCTGCAACAGCCGTATGAGGGGTCGTACAAAGTAGTCAGACACAACGGGTCTTTGTGTGTGCTGGATATTGGTGGTAAGGAAGAGATTTTCACCATCGACTGCCTAGTCTAGCCAGCACATCTGGGACATTAGTCAACCGGTTTCCACTCAGCCCCTGTGACGCAGAGGTAGACCACCAAAAGTGGCAGACAGCGCTTCGATTGCCGGTTCTGGGGGAGGGGGGGCGGGTTGTCATGTCGTGGCCCACTAACCAGGATGCGACCCTGTACACAAGATGGCTGGCGACCACGCAGACCCCACAGGGACCAACGACCTTTGTCCCAGGTGGCAACCTGCACAGCAGGAAACAATGAGCAACGGAAGGAACACCGACCAATCTGAGGCTGGTGCTACTGTGATGTCACTCTTGTTGTCAGCAGCGGGGAGAGAATATAAGCAGAATTGCCAGTGCAATAAATCATTCTGCGACCTCAACTTCTTTAATATGTGTCATTCTTTCCACACTTTGCGGTAACTGGCTTTGGAGGTGGTGAAGAGTAGGTTCACCAGGTTGACCATGTTGATTCCAGAGATGAGGAGGTAAACCTGTGAAGAGATTGAGACACCTGGAATTATACTCACAAGCATTTAGAAGGATGAGAAGGAAATCTTATGGAAACAAAATTCTGAAAGGAATAGATTAGAAACTGGAAAGTTGTTTCCACTGATAGGTGAGACTAGAACTGGGGTACATAGCCTCAAGGTTCAAAGGAGTACATTTAGGACAGAAATTAGGAGAAACTGCTTTTCCCAGAGAGTGGTGATATTTGTGGAATTCTCTGACCAAGGAAACAGAAGAGGTTGCTATTAATGCGACACTATTACAGCGCCAGCGACTTGGGTTTGAATCTGGCACTGTCTGTAAGGACTTTGTATGTTCTCCTCATGATCACATGGGTTTCCCCCGGGTGCTCCAGTTTTCACCAAAACATACGGGGTTGTAGGTTCATTTGGGTGTCATTAATTGCGAAGCATGGGCTTAAATGGTCAGAATCTGCTTCTACCGGGTTGTAAATTTAAAAAAATTAATTTAAAAATGTATATTTGAGGCATATATTTGTGCATAATAGGGAATTAAAGGTCATGGGAAAGGACACGTAGGTAGATTGGAATTCACAGCTCAGCTCAACAGGTCGCTTGCTCACTGCCACCCACACCCACACCTCATTCAATCTGTTCAGGGAGCTGCTCTTTGAACAAAGACTCAGCATGGAACCTGATCACTGAGGCCCAGCACTCCCCTCAAAGCAAGCAATCTATCGTCTGCTCTTCACGACAGTGGGCTTGGGGCCTGCCCTTGCCCTGGCTTCTTTCCCTTCCGCCCTTGCACACCCATGGGTCCTAGTGCACCTATCAATCGGCGATTGTACGGTTGGGGGAAGCAGCCTAAGCCTTGGCATATAGCAGGCAGGAGGACGCGTTGGTGCAGTTGCTCGTGTGCGAGGAAGCTTCAGCATCTTAGCCATGCAAGGCTGGAGGGTTTCCATCCAGGTGAGTGAAGGAAATACATTAAAACAAATTTTTCCTGAAATCTCATGCTAAAAATGGCTGGAGGGGTCCTGTGTGACATCAAATACGGTACATCTTTTTGCCTAAAAGATGCAACATTACCATTAACAAAATATTGGATGAGTATGACTCAATGCAAGTTAATTATTTATTTTGTCGTCCTGTTTTGAAATTACTGCTCACATTCCTCTTGAAAAGTGTAAAATTATTACCATTAGTTGGTGAATCCAAACAGCTTCCATGGGCCAGCAGTTTACATCTCATTCATTTTTATGCAAAATAAATGATATAATTACTATAATTCAGGTTTCTTCGATGATGGATATAGCAGCCCTTTTGTTTTATAGTGTTTACATTTGTAATAATTTACATTGAACAAGTCCTACTTTGGCTTAATAACTTGATTTCTGTCAATAAGAAATCCTTTTAAAAAAAAAAAAATCAAAAAATTTTTGTCAAATATTTTCAGCACTGAGGTAGTCAAATTTGCAGGAAGTCCATCCTATTGATATTTGTGTATCAAATCTGTAAAGTCTGACATTGACAGTTGATCCTGTTATAGCCCAGGGAGATTGACTATATGTGAGAATGATTCCTTTTCATGAAAAGTGTTGACAGTTTGCTGTTTCTTTTTAAGTGAGTGACTCATGACACAGGAATAGTTTATGCTTGATTGTTTGAAAGATGGGAATGGATAATAACTTGTGCATAACAATTATTTCCATTCCTTCAGGGATTGCTTTGCTGTACCTACACATGCACAATGTTTATGGTGATCAACATTTTCTGCAAAAAGCTGCTCATTATGTAAATAAAAGCCTGAAATGTCTTGCTGGACGCGTGGTGACTTTTCTGTGTGGTGACGCAGGACCCCTGGCTATAGCTGCAGTTGTATACCATAAGCTGCAGCAAATGCAAGAATCGGACAATTATATCAATCAGTAAGTAAAACACAAAAATTAAATTTTTCTTAGTTTATCTTTCCTAACCTATTACCTGAGTACTTGGTGATCAGCATTTAACTCCCATTCCCCTGATGCCTTCAAAATTCTCACCTTCTTGCTTAAATTGTTTTCTGGCCTGTATCCATTTCTGTCTCCAGTCTGACATCCATAATCTCTAAGAAACTTAGAAAAGCCCCTGGTGAAACCATGCTACATTCTTCCTTTTATTCCAAGGAAAGTAAGCACAGCCCATTCATTGTCTCCCCACAACTCGTGTTCTCCAATACAGGCAAAATCCTGGTGAATCTCCCCTGCACTCTCTCCATTGTAATCAGATTCTTCCAATGGTATGGCAACCAGAACAGGAAACTATTGCAGCCTAACTGGTATTTGTAAAGTTGCAGAATAATGTCCCAGCTCTAATATAAGGACAAGCATGCCAAAATGTAGCCACTCTGATCCTGTTTTGCCACTTTCAGGGAACTGTACATTTGAAGCCCAACCAACTCATCAACATTCCTTAGTGACCCATCACAAATGTCTGTAATATTTTCCTTGTTTAAAAAAAAAATGTTAATTCTGTATGTTCCATAAGACCGCATTTGCTTGGTTTCTTTGATTGTTAGGATAAAAAGCAAGTAGATTTACGTCGTTAAAGAAGCTATACAGTATCTGAGTGAAATATTGCAAATTCATTGATGATTACTTTGTTAGAATCCATGGTGATCAACATAAGAAACATTACTGATAGCATTCACATCTATACAGCTTGAATGAATATACCATATATTTTGGCATACAAGTCAAGTCTTGGAAGCCCTCAAAAAGCACTCAAAAATCAGGGGTCAACTTCTACACCAGATACAAAAATAAGACCTTGAATTTAACTCCCCAAAAAAAACCCACTCGACAGATATGGCATAGAAGACGACCTGAGGCACCTTCTCAACGCCGGTGCCACTGCTTCCTGACCACCAGGCACCACTATAACCCATCCAGACAATGGTAGTCCCCAAGGCCACCGCTCCTGCTTGGAGCCAACACATAACCATGGTTCCTGCAACGAACACAATTGAGCAGCGAGGCAGCTTCTCCACTCTCAACATTGAGAATGGAATTGCCAACTCCGACTGCAGCCAATGCTGAAGACTTGAACCCAGCTCTGTTTGGCAAGCTCCTGGCCAGAAGCAAAGGTTTCTAACTTTTTTTTTACTTGCTTAATTTACAAATTTTGTAACTTGGTGTCTGGGGTGTTGTAACAAAGTTTGGGTTGTTGCTGGGAGGCCCGGACTCCATTCTCCAGCATGTTTCTTGCAGAAAATTGGTTGGTTGACTTATTCACCCAATATTTGCTAAAACCATGAAAATGAGGACCCAACATCTGAAGGTCAGTTTGTACGCCAAAATATACGGTAATGCAGTTCACGTGTTCAATTATTTTTGATGAATAAAAGGTTAGAATTTTTTAAGAAACAAATTTCTTACAATGTTGACAGTTCAGTGCCGTGATTGCATGGTTGTGTATTCTTTGGTTAATGTTTTGTCGCAGTGGTGCAATGTGAATGGTTCAAAGATTTCTGATTTAACAAAGGGTCAGTTATCGTTTTAGCTTCTGAGAAACATCAATTGTACAACTTTCTGCCTTTTACGCACTGCCTGCTCGGTCATTGAACTTTGTTCAATTAAAATATTGAACTATTTATGAAAATATCATTGTTAAAAGCACAGTTAAGGGATTTTAGTCTATTTCATACTTTCTATAGCCTCAAATTTAATCTCACAGGAAAATTAATACTGTGTTCAAAATCTGCTTATTTTCTGCAATAGAGAGCTGCTCTGGATTTGTATTGTGTAGAATACAGAGCAATGCATATTTGATTCCTTTTATTTGCTTGGATTACTAATTACTAAAGCAATTACTAAAGCAATAATTAACATGCCTTGGTTTGTTTCGGCGCGCTGAAACTATCCTTTCCCACCTCATTTCCTATTGGAGAAAATATTTTATTCTGAAGTTTTCATTGTTGTTAATGAAGCAGCCTGGTGTTAATTCTTACCCTAATGATATTTTTCTGCTTAACCCTTTGAGCCCTCGAACATGGAAACCGATCCTTTGGCCTTCCATGTCCACGTCAATCATCAAGTAGCCATTTTTACCAGTCCTCCTTGCCAGCATTTGTTTCATAGCCTTCTATGTTAGTAATTCAAGTTAAATTTGGTGAAAATGCCTCCCTTCACCACAATCAGTAGTTTACAGATTCCATTCACTCCCTGGATGAAAAAAATATTTCTTAGATTCCCTCTAAATGTCTTAAACCTTCCCCCAAAAAAACCTTTGCTCTCGAGTTTTAGATACCTCTGCAATAGAGAAAAGTTTCCATATATCTAATGTAATTATGCCCCTCCAAAATCTTGCATGCTTCTATCAAGTCCTCCCATCAGCCTCTTCTTCTCCGAGTAAAGCAAACTCTGCCTTTTCAGACTATCATAACTCCATCAACTGGTGAATCTTCTTTGCACCCTTTCCAGTGCAATCATCTTCCAATAATGAAAACAAAAGTAAAAAAATGATGGAAATACTTTGTAGATCAAGCTGCATCTGTGGAAGGAGAAAAAATGTCAGCATTTCACGTCAAAGACCTGCTGAGTAATTCTATCATTTGTTTTTATTCTGATGAAGTCAGGAAATGGGGGATATGGATTGTGCAGATAAAATTGCTTTATATTAGCATCATTGATGGTACAGACATATTGGGCTGAAAGGCCCGTTCCTGTGCTATGAATAACGAATGCATCATACCTTGATATTAAATGAGCCAAATATTTATTCTTGTATCCAAATTGCAATATTACAATTCTTAACTGTTTTTAAATGTTTTTGTTTCAGACTTCTCCGTCTACATCAATCTGTAGTAAAACCGAATTCCAGACTTCCAGATGAGCTGCTGTATGGTCGAATGGGTTATCTTTATGCATTATTATTTGTTAATGACCAGTTTGGCAATGAGAGGATCCCTTTGCATTACATGAAAGAGGTAGCATTACCTCTCTTCCTAATAAAGCACTTTACATTTCCCACATATTACATCTCCTTGCTTGCTTTCTTTATAAATCGGTTTATTTATTTATCATCCAATTGTACAAGTACAACCCAACTAAACAGTCCTCAGTATAACACGCTACAAAAACACAAGACAAACTATACAATACTTGTATGCAAATATTAAAATAAAATAAATATTATTGTTAAATAAATAGTTGAGTCACAGGGGATTTGTATGTGTAGTTCATCAGTTGTTCAGCAGTCTCACTGGGAAGAAGCTGTTTCTCAGTCTATGGTGGTTCTGGTTCTGATAATCCTTTATCTCTTCTGACAGGGGTAGCTGAAAGGTGTGCATGGTGGTAGGGGTCCTCACTAATTTTGCTGAATTTTTTTTTCATGTTATCTATGTATACTGGGATAGATTTAGGAGTCAGCTTCGGGGACTGATGGCTTGCTTGGTTTTTTGTGACTGTTTATTTCCAAAGTATGCTCAAGTTATTTCTATAAATTTGTAGAATAACATTTTAGGTTAACAAATCAGTCTGCAGATGCTGTGATTGTACTTTAATACACAAAAGTGCTGGAGAAATTCAGCGGGTCCATAGGAAGCAAAGATGTATAACCAACATTTCAGGACTAAGCCTTTTGTCAAAGATGAGTGAGAAACTGGCAAGTGTCTGAATAAAATGCTGGGGAGTGGAGGGAAGGGGTAGGGTGAAGACCACATGCCAAAAGGCAAGAAGCCGTATATGGATATGTGTTGGAGGGCAGAAGAGAAAAAAAGCTGAGAAGTGGAAGGAATGGGGTGGGGAGCTGGAGGAAAGGAGTCAGGGAAAGAAATCGAGACAGGGGGAGGCTGAACAGAAACCAGAGAAGTTGATGTTAATATTGCTTGGAGGGTGCCCAGGTGGAATATTAAATGTTCCTACAATTTGTGGATAGCTTCAGTTTGGCAACTCATGAGGCAATGGACATACTGGTGTGGGAATGGGGTGGGGAATCGAAATGGTTGGCCACTGTGAGGTCCCTATATTGCAGCAGACAGAGTGAATCCCTCTGTTCTCTCTGCCCTCCCACCCTATCCACCCATAACCTCTTGCTTGTTCTCCAGCACTTTTGTGTATTAAACGTTTTAGATTAAATTTCTTTGAAAAATTACAAGCACTGTCATTTTGGTTTTTAGTTTGGTGTACTGTAGAATATATAGTCAATAAGTGGATACCTGTTGATTTTAAACTGTTGAACTTTTTGTCCACTGGTCCAGTTTGAAGTTTCAACCCTTTTAGACTTTATCAAAAACTTAAAAAAGGACTGATTTCCACTTTGATGACTCCATATTTTATTCTATCACTCCCTGTCAGGACCCCTTTACTGTATTAAAATTTTACCAACATTTAGTTCTCAATGAGCTGAAATTTGCTCCATTGGAACTGGGGAATCAAGAGTATTGTCCTCCGTTGTGAGAAACCCTATTTCTAAGTCACCAAATAATTCCTTTTCACAGTTACTCTCTAACCCTCATCAGTCTCCTTCAATGTTGAAGTGGTAACTTACTCTGCACTGCTGTTGGAAACCATGCATGGAGTCATAGAGTTGTACTAATAGGCCCTTTGGCCCACTATGTCCATGCTGATTTTTTTGCCTATCTACCCTGATCCCATTTGCCTGCAATGTTTCTGACTATTTAATTCCTTTCAAGTCCATATGGCATCAAGTTCCATATATCAGCCACTCTCTGCATAAAAGAAAAACTTGCCCTTGAGATCCTGATTAAGACTCTTGCCACCAAGGTTGGAGGAGTTGTGCATAGAGTTGAAGGTTGTCATAGTTTACAAAAGGATATAGACAGGATGCAGAGTTGGATTGAACAGTGACAGGTGGAATTCAATCTGGATAAGTGTAAGGTGATGCATTTTGGAAGGTCAAACCAGAAGGCAGAGTACAGGGTTAATGGTTAAATAGTGTGGAGGAACAGAGGGGCCTTGGGATCCAAATCCATACATCTCTCAAGGTTGCCACGCAGGTTGATAGGATAGTTAAAAAGGCCATGGGATGCTGGGCTTCATTAATAGGGGTTGAGTTCAAATCTCTAGTGAGACCACACTTAGAGTATTGTGTTCAGTTCTTGTCACCTCATTTTAGGAAGGATGTGGAAGCTGTGGAGAGGGTGAAGAGGAAATTTACCAGAATGTGGCCTGGATTGGAAAATAAATCTTAAGAGGTGAGGTTAGCAGAACTGGGACTCTTTGGCGTGAAGAAGGATGAGAGGAGATTTAAAGAGGTCTACAAGATTCTGCAGAGGCATAGATAAGGTGGACAACCAGCAATTTGTTTTCATAGGGCAGGAATAGTAAACACCAGGGGACCATCTGTACAAAGTGAAGGGTGGAAAGTTTAGGGGAGACATCAGGGTTAAATATTTTTACACAGAGTTGTAGGTTCTTGGAATGCCTTGCCAGGGTTGGTGATAGAGGCTGAAACATTTGGGGCATTTAGAGACTTTTAGGCAGACACATGGATGAAAGAAAAATAAAGGGTTATGAGGTAGGAATATATATGTCAGCACAACATTTCCATTGCTCCAGGGACAACAAGACCATCTTATCTAATCTCTTCCCATAACTAATATCCTCCAATTTAAGCAACACCCTGGTGAATCTCCTGGTCTCTCTCCAGTTCAATCACATCCTTAGTTTTTCGATCATACTCCTAAGGGCTTCCTAACTATTGTTTTTTGGAGTGGTAGTATGATATCCTAACCCTTGCTTATTCTATCGTCAAAGTTACTAATAATTCCTTCTACATTCATGTCTAAGATGTTAATGCTTATTACAAAGAGCAATTTATTTCCAGTTTGGACAATTCCAATAGGTGGCCTCCAATCCTCCACTGTAGAAACATAGAAGATAGGAGCAGGAGTAGGTAATTTGACCCTTCGAGCCTGCTCCGCCATTCAACGAGATCATGGCTGATCTTAAAGTTCAGTACCCCGTGCCCGTCTTCTCTCCGTAACCTTTAATACCCTTATACTGAAGAAGTATATCTAATTCCCTCTTAAATATATTTAATGAACCTGCCTCTACTGCCCTCTGTGGCAATGAATTCCACAGATTCACCACCCTCTGGATAAAGAAATTCCTCCTCTTCTCGGTCCTAAATGGTTTGCCTATTATCCTCAAACCATGGCCCCGGGTTCTGGATTTTCCCATCATTGGAAACATCCCATCTACATCCATTCTGTCCAGTCCTGCCAGAATTTTATGTCTCTATGAGATCCCCTCTCAATCTTCTAAACTCCAGCGAGTACAATCCCAATTTGCGCAATCTTTCCTCATAAGTCATTCCTGCCAATCCAGGTATCAGCCTGGTGAATCGCCTCTGCACTCCCTCCATTGCAAGAACATCCTTCCGTAGATAAGGTGACCAAAACTGCACACAATACTCTAGGTGGGGTCTCACCAAGGCCCTGTAGAGCTGCAGTAAGGTATCCTTGTTCCTATACTCAAATCCTCTTGATACGAAGGCCAACATACCATTTGCCTTTTTAACCGCCTGCTGTACCTGCATGCTCGCCTTCAGAGACTGGTGTACAAGTACCCCTAGGTCTCTCTGCACTTCCCCATCTCTTAATCTATTGCCATTCAAATAGTAATCTGCCCTCCGGTTTGTATTACCAAAGTGGATAACCTCACATTTATCCACATTGTAGTGCATTTGCCATGTATCTGCCCAGTCCCTCAATTTATCCAAATCACACTGGAGCTTCCTGACCCCCTCTTCCGTGCTCACAACCCCTCCTAGCTTAGTGTCATCTGCAAATTTGGAGATATTACATCTAATCCCATCATCCAGATCATTAATGTAAATTGTGAACAGCTGGGGTCCCAGTACAGATCCCTGTGGCACCCCACTGGTCACCGCCTGCCACTCAGAAAACGAGCCATTTATCCCAACTCTCTGTCTTCTACCTGCCAGCCAGTTCTCAATCCACATCAATACTTTGCCCCCAATCCCATGAGCCTTGAGTTTGTAAGCCAGTCGTTTATGCGGGCCCTTATCGAAGGCCTTTTGGAAGTCCAGGTACACCACATCCACTGGCTCTCCCCCATCTATTTTACCTGTCACCATCTCAAAGAATTCCAGATTTGTCAAGCACGACATCATCTTCCAAATCATCTTCCTAATGCCCCCTACTCACACTAAACTGACCACAAAATTAAAAAATTCTCATTCTTGTGTTTAAGTTCCTTCATGTCCAACTCTCTGTAACATCTTGCAGATGTTTCTCTAGGTAAAGCTTCTTGTACACAAGGTTTCTCATTGGTCTAACCTTTGGATAATCAGGCATTTAATCTTCAAAACATTCATTTTGTTCATTTTTTTTCCCCCGATTACAATCTTGTGAAGTTGCTTACAATAATTTACTGCCTTAAAGTTGATGTATAAATGAAAGTTCATTGGAGCATAGAACAGTACAGCATAGAAACAGGCCTTTAGGCCCACCATGTGGATGCTTATCATAATGCAAATCTAAATGAATTCCATTTGCCTGCACGTGATCTTCTATCCTGCTAGTCCCTGTCTGTTCATGTGTACCTAATCCTTAATCAAAGGCAAAGATATTTGAGGGTCCTGATTGGCAAAATTCCACCTCCAGGAAGCAGGTTCCTTGCATAACTTGTCTTCATTAGTCTCCTGTTTGCCATCAGATGTCACCATTCTATTTCAGCCTAATGAACATAAGCAAACAATTTACTTCATTAATTGCATTCTTCACAATAAATTATTTAACAGGTTAACACCAAATGCATCAAATCATATGTTATATTGTAAAACATCTTTGTGTCTTTCAAGATTTGTAGTGCTGCGATAACTTCTGGAGAAAAATTGGGCAGCAAAAAAAGTTTTTCCAAAAGTCCATTGATGTATGAGTGGTACCACGAGTATTATGTCGGAGCAGCTCATGGTTTAGCAGGGATCTACTATTTCCTGATGCAGGTAGGAGAACATTAATTACTGTTCATTGCATTCTTAACATTTTCAGCCAATTAACGAAATGTTAATATTGTACAGTGTAGGCCATTTATTGTTCATTTAGTGTTTGTTTTTTTTCAACCCAACTTAATTTTGAAGACCTGGCAACAAAGCAGCTTTGAGTCCTTTCTGAAAAGAGATTCCCATTCTTTTCCAGTGGCTATAATTTGTCAATTCTGGTGCAATCCTTTTTGCACTTTCTCTAGCTTTTATTGTCAATAGAACAAGGGCCAGTGAGCATCTCTTTTAAGTGTGACATGAAAATTAGTGGAGTTATGGATAGAGAAGAAGATTTTCAACAGATAGAGCACTATATGGACTAGTTAGAAATTTGGGCAGAGAAATGACAGATTGTGTTTAATCTGGAAAAGTATGACGTGATGCATTTTGGGAGGTAAAATACAAGACAAAAGTGTACATTGAGTCACAGGACCTTTGGAAGCATTGATCTGCAGATTGATTTTGGGGTGCAATCCATAGCTTCCTGAAATGAAGATATGTGGTGTTGTGACTTTGAGTCACATAGATATTGGAGCACCAGATGTAAAATGTCTTTATTCAGCAGGATATAAGAAATGGGGCCATTTGGCCCATTGAGAGCCTGCTGTGCAATTCAATAAGAACATTGCTGTTCTGGCCATGTATTCAGCTTGTTTTTTTGTGCCTATTCTCCATTATCCTTAATTCCCTACCTTTCAAAACTTTATCTGTGTCTTAATTTAATGAGACAGCCTCCACTTCTTTCTTGGGCAGAGAATTTTACAGATTCATTACTCTCTGGATGAAACAGTTCCTTTTTATCTCTGTTTCAAATCTATTCCCCTGTTACTTGAATCTATGACCCTGAGTTCTAATCTTATTTGCCAGTGGAAACAACCTTTCTACTTTTATGTTATATATTCCTTTCATAATTTTAATGTCTCCATAAGATTCCCCCCTCATCCTTCTCAACTCCATTGAGTCTTGTCCCAGGCTCCTCAGTCTCTCCTCATAAGCTATTATTTCCATGAATCAATCTGATGAACCTTCTCTGTACTGCCTTCAAGGCCAGTATATCCTTTTTCAAGTACAGAGACCAGAACTGCACTCAGTACACCGGGGTGTGGCCTCACCAGTTCCTGTTCTTAAATTCAATAAGGGGCAATGCCCCATTTGCCTTTTTGTAAAATAAAAGGTCTCTGCACAACAGCATGCTGCAATTTTTCACCATTTAAATAATAATCTGATCAACTATTTTTCTTACAGAGTAGATGATCTCACATTTACCAAAGTGAGCCAGATCCTTGCCCACTCACTTAACCTAGCTATATCTCTGTGTTCTCTTCACGGTTTACTTTCCCACTTAATGTCATCAGCAAACCTACACTTTGTCCCCTCCTCCAAAGCATTTATGTACATTCTGAATAGTTATGACTCCAGCACCAATCCCTGCAGTACCTAACGAATCACCGAGTGCCATCTAGAGAACCACCAATTATTGCAACTCTCTCCTTTCTATTATGCGAATATACTGTATTACCTTAAACTCCAGTTGTCCTCATCTCGTGCAGAAGATTTTTGTGCAGCACCTTATCAAGCACATTCTAGAAATCCAAGTATGCCACATCCACTATTCCCCTTTCCTATGGACTTGGTCAATCCTTAAAGTAGTTAGCTTCTCTTAATGACAGCTTCAAGCATTTTCAAGTATGGTCATTAAACTAGCAGGCCTTTAGTTACCTGTCTTTTGTCTATCTCCTTTTTTAAACAGTGGAGTTGCATTTGCTTCCTTCTGATCTGCTGGGCCAGAGAATTTTGGTAAACTACCACAAATCCATCTGTTATAACTTCCTCATTTTCTTTCAGCACCCAGTGATGCATTTTATCAGGACCAGAGAATCTATCTACCTTTAGGCCCGTTAGTGTGCCTAGCACTGTGACTTTTGTGGTAGCAATTAAATAGAGGTCTTCCTCTCCTTAACATCAGTCTTTGGCATATTAGCCATCTTCCACTGTGAAGACTGACGTCGAAGAGCTCATCAGGGTCTCGGCTATTTCTGCATTACCCATTATTAATCCCCCCCCCCACTTCTCATATATTTACTTCAACCATTCTTTTCCACTGAATAATTATAAAAAAATTTACTATCTTTTTATGGTATGTGCTCATTTAATTATGTAATCATTCTTTTCATTATTGTTTTCAATATTTTATTGTTTCTTTTTAAAGTTTTCCCAGTCTTTTAGTTTCCTACTATTCTTGGCAACATTGAATGCATTAGTTGTTAATTCGATACCTTCTTTATCAGCTTAGATAACCAAGCTATCCCTAACCTTACTGTTGTTGTTTTAAACTAGAAAATACTTTTGTTGAGCACTGCAAAAATTCTCTTTGAAACTCCTCCACTGTTCCTCAACTGTTCCACTGTATAGCTTATGCTCATAGTCTACATTAGCCAATTCTTACCTCATCCCATTGAAGCCTCCTTTATTGAGATAAAACAGGCTTGTTTTGTACACAGCTTTCTTAAACATCTTTATTAGAAATCCAACCATACTATGATTACTTTTTCTGAGAGCATCCCTTGCTATGAGATTAATTTTACCTTTCTCATTGGATAGGACCAGATTTAAGAGAGCATGTTCCCTTGAAGGTTCAATAACACGCTATCCAGGAAAGCTATCAGGAACTCCTCATCAAGACTGTCATGACTGACTTGATTTGACCTATCAAATGTGTAGATTAAAATCCACTATCACAACTACAATTCTACTCTTTGATCAGTTACTTCTTTATTTATTGCCTGTGCTACCATAATTTGCTGGCCTTTATACTCCCTCCAGTGATTTTTTTTTCCCCCTATCACCTTTCCAAATTTTACTTGGATTGTTCAATATTTTGATCCCCTTATCTCATCTTTAGTTCAGGGTGTTTACCCCACCTCCCTTTCCTTCCTGCTTACCCTCCCAACTTGCCTTATCCACCTGAATATTTAATTCCCAATGATCTCCACCCAACAACTATGATTTTTGGGAAGTATCAGGTTCAGTGGGTTCACAGAGACACAAGTATTACAATCAAAGGTAACTATTGAACACAGGAGACAAACAGGGGAAGACATCAAACTAAATAACTATATAGACCCAGGTTGGACTCCAATACCTGTGGCTGCCTATCTTCGACACAGTACGAGACAAAAACTTTCATGGTACAAGCAGATATATCTGGCATAAGGGACTCCTGCCACACTCTCTCACAGGTGTACACACTTCACAGATGGAGTTTCAAACAAACCTGATTCCTCCCTGTACCAATGGGGGAACGGCTCTCTGCAAGCACTGATCTATTGCAGTACTATGGTTCAACTCAGTGTAGTGTACACCATGCGTTGATATTCTATATGATTCTGAAATGGGTGTCTGCCCAATGATG
Organism: Narcine bancroftii; assembly: GCF_036971445.1. NCBI lineage: Eukaryota > Metazoa > Chordata > Chondrichthyes > Torpediniformes > Narcinidae > Narcine > Narcine bancroftii. The sequence continues at coordinate 223,519,810 of NC_091472.1, read as the reverse complement.
ACACTGAATCTTAAAGGAGCCAATAGTAAGGTGTGCACTAATGGGTGGTTGGAGTCCAACCTTGATTGGCAGGTGATGCAACTTCAGAATAGGTTTCAGGCAGGGAGGTCACATGATCCTCTGCCATCCACAATGTTGCAGAGAGAGGCCACATGTTCCTCCACTATTTACATATAACATTCTTGCCTGATCCTCCTGGATATTTAATTCCCAGTGATCTCCACCCAGCAACTATAGCCCCTTTTCTACTGGCATCCCAGTTAATTGGCTGTGCAGTGTCCCAGGATAGGAAACCTTTTGTACCATTTCCACTGGGCCACCCTTAACTGGGACACTAATTGCTTTTCCGCTGAACACAACTCATCCTGGGGATTGGCATGTTCGACCTTCAACTGGAAACGGGTGACTTTCTACTATCCCTTTTCCACTTGTTTCATCAGCATGCCGGCATCAGCAAATGCTGAGGATATGAGTAGGGGTAGCGGCGGTTAATCCCCGGTGTGAAATTATGTCATTTGATGCCAGCGTTCGGGCAATGTTCCTTTTCCACTGGACCCTGTCCCAGTTAATTCCTGGGACAGGGTGCCAGTGGAAAAGGGGCTTCTGGTTTTATAATGGCTACAATTATGACCATTGTCACTAATTTGTGCCACAAGTTCATTAAACCATGTTTCGTATGCTGTGGGTGTTCAAATTAACTGGTTTTGCATGAGTTAGAGGTTTACAACATAGAAACACCCATCGGACCAGCTTGTCCATGACAAACAACATGCTGTACTGCTTTAATCCCACTTGCCCACATTAGGTCCATAACCCTGTAATCCCCTGCCACGCATGTGTTTATACAAATTTCTTGAAGGAAGCTAACATATCTGCCTCCACCACTTTGGCTGGTAGCTTGTTCCTCATCCCCACTCCCCTATTAACTGTTCCTTCACATTATAGTTATTGCCCTCTAGTCTTGTATTCTCCAATCTAGGAAGCAGACTGCCACTATTCTTAACTATTCCCCTCATGATTTTATAAACCTCAATAAGATTTCCTCTCAACCTCCTAAGGCCAGAATTAACTTGTGCCTTAGTAAAGACCTGGACCCACTACAATTCACCTACCACCACAATCATTCCACAGCCGATGTAATCTCACTGTCTCTCCAATCAGTCCTGAATCACCTAGGCAACAGCAACATGTATATCTGCTGCTTTACATCAACTACAGCGCAGTTTTCAACACTATCTTCTCCTCAGTACTAGTCAGCAAGCTTCAAAACCTGCGCCTCTGGATCCTTGTCTTCCTCATCAGAAGACCACAGTTGGTTACAACTGATAACAACGTCTCCTCTTCTCAACTCAGACACACCTCAAGGATGCATGCTTAGCCCACGACACCCATGACTGTGTGGCTAGGTACAATTCAAATGCCATTTACAAATTTTCCAATGACACCATGGACATTGGCAGAATCACAGACTGCAGTGAGGAAGCGTACAGCACTGAGATAAATCAGCTGGTTGAGTGGTGTCACAACAATAACCTTGTATTCAATGTCAGCAAAACTAAGGAATTGATTGTGGACTTCAGGAAGGGGAAACCAGGAGAACAGAAACCAGTCCTCATCGATGGGTCAGTAGTGGAAAGGGCAAAGAACTTCAAATGCCTGGATGTCACTATCTCTGAAGATTTACCCTGGAGTCATCATATCCATACAGTCATAAAAAGGGCTCGCCAATGGCTATATTTCGTTGGGAGATGTTGTATGTCATCAGAGAATCTTGCAAATTTCTACAAGTGTACCATGGAGAGCATTCTGACTGGTTCTATCCCTGTCTGGTACGGAAGTGCCAAAGCACAGGACATGAAAAGGCTATAGAAGGTTGTGAACTCAGCCAGTGCCATCGTGGGTATTATTAGTCTTCTCTCCATTGAGGACCCCAGTAAGAAGCGGTGTCTCATGAAAGCAGCGTCTATTATCCAGGAACCTCACCACAGAGGCCATGCTCTTTTCTCACTGCTATCTGAAGACTAAGCTTCTTTACCTCTGCCATCAGATTTCTGAATGGACAATAAACCATAGACACTATTTCACTTTTTTCTCATTTTTTGCACTAATTATTCATTCTTAAATTGTGTATTTACAGATTTGTAATTTATAGCAATTTTTGCATCTGTAATGCACAATACTGCTGCCACAAAACAACAAATCTTGTGACACATGTTCATGATTCTGATTATCCACTTTGATATGAGCTAAGGCAGCAGATATTCCTCTGCCTATCTTTATTTACTTCCCTCCCCTTCCATTCCTCTTTCTACTGCTGCACAGGAAACACATTCACAAGATATTAATTTAAGATCTTTCCCCATCTCCTATGGCTCTACACATAGACACTCCTCTGATCCCCTTGTGTGTCTCTTGTTTTTATATCTTTTTGGATTCTCCCTTGTATTTTCTTCCAATGCCATCTCAAAACTCTTTTAGCCCTCCTTATTTCCCTTTTCATGATGCTCCTACATTCCTTATACTCCTCAAGGAATTCCTTGTATGATTTATGCCTCTTGTATTATCCTTTACCTTGCCATTCCTGCCCTTTACCCTCCTAAGAACATGTTCATCCTGGACCTACCTTACCATGATCTTAAACACCTCTCATTTGGAAGTCGTGGTTTTACCCTCTAACAATTGCATCCAATCACCTATTGTTAACTCCTGCTGAATTGTATTGCCATTGGCCTTGGGCCCCCCCTCCCACCAATTTGAGATTCTAACTTGAAGACTGGTGTTGATCTTTTCCATAACTATTTTAAAGCAAATAGAATTATGGTCTCTGGTCCTAAAGTGTTTTCCCACCGATACCTCAGTTACCTGACCAGTTTAATTCCCCAGTTCAAGGCTTATCCACATCAGTGGTTGGAGAATTTATGGGGATAAGGCTGGAAAGGGGTACTGATGGTAGTGATCAGCCATGATCTGTAAAAATGGCGGTGCTGGCTCGACGGGCTGAAGGGCCTACTCCAGCTCCTATTGTCTATTGTTTAATGTCTGTACAGAGCCTTTGGCATCAGGACTGAGCAGCAGGACCCTGCAGAGCAGTGTTGTGTCTCTGCTGTGTTCCAAGCCCACTCCAGCAACAATGCTGCTATTACAGCAGCTCTGGCAGCACTGCCATTTTTTTTTCATGCAACATCCATAAGAAGTGAAATGTAATCAATTTTGGGCTTGAACTCTTCGTTAAGAATGTGGCTATGAGTCAGCAAACAGGAGAGAGATTGCAAACTTGGCTCAATGGTGCACCAACAACAACCTCGCACTCAAAGTCATCAAAACTAAGAAGCTGATTGTTGACTTCAGGAAGGGAAAACCAGAGGTATATAATCCAATGATCATTGGGGAGAGAGGTCGAGAGGGTGAGCAAATTTAAGTTCTTGGTAGTTTTCCTGGACTCAACACACTAAAAACATCATGAAAGCTCATCAGCACCTCTACTTCCTCAGGAGTTTGCAGAGGTTTGGTATGATATCAGAAACCCTGATGTTTCTGCAGATGTGTGGTGACCGGCTGCATATGGTCTGGTATAGGGCCACGAATACCCCCGTGGAAAAGGTAGTGGACACAGCCCGGACATCACAGGCAAAACCCTCCCCACCATAAAGAACATCTACAGAGATCACTATAGATGGGAGAGCAGCAGCAATCATCAAGGATCAGCACCACCCAGCAGATGCTCTATTCTCACTGCTACTATCAAGAAAGAGGTATAGGTGCGACAAGTCTTGTTCCACCAGGTTCAGGAACACTGTTACCCCTCCACCATCAGAAACCTCAACAATCAACTCAATTAGAGATTCATTTAAGGACTTGTACTTTTGCACTTTTTCCCCTCTGTATTGCAATCAGTTTGTTTATATTTCTTTATTTGTTTACATTTGTACATTGAGTGGTTTTTTTTCACACTACCAATAAGCTATAATTCTGCTTCGCTTGCAGGAAAAGAATCTCGGGGTTGTATGTGATATCATTTATGTACTCTGACAATAAATCTGATGTGTTAAGCGTGCTAACAATGCTTAACTCTTATAATACTGCTGTATAAAACTACTGTATTTCATGGCATATAAGACCCATTTCAGCAGGGAATATTGAATTTTTAAATGTATTTATGGGTAAACATTTAATGTTACTGAAATACGTAGCTACAGTAAAGCAGAAAAAAACTTGGATAAAACATGCAACTAGGACAGCAGGAAAAATTTTTTTTAATAATTCTGCTGTAATTTACAAGAGAAAACAAAAGCAGCTTAGCTATCGCAGAAAATATTTTAGAAAAACAAACTACCAATACAGATAAAAGGCTTCACAATCATTTCAATTCTTACATTTTCTCAATATTTCTTCACCCACTCCCACGCCTGTGGAATGGTGGGACATTTCACTCTTCCCATTGCCTTCATAATCCACTGGCATTTTCTGTGCAATTGGTGTTTTTGTTCACATTGATAAACCTGTAGCGGCAGCTAAACGGGGGTCAAAAGAACAAGACCGGTACTCTGTGAGTTCGTCTGCATTCCAGTTGTTTATTGAAACTTCCCATGCTGCATCTTGTAAGGCCACAGGTAAGTCCTGCCCTAGCACCGGAAACCATATTGCTGTGCATGTGGACCCGGCCAGCGGAAAAGACGATCCTGGCGGTGCCTTCTTGATGTGGCTGCTCCGCTGCCATGACGGTAACACGTGGAGCCGGTTCACCAGAGATGTGCACTGCCACAAACCCTGCATTTTCATGAACAGGTAGCACCAACCTTCTGTTCCTGCAAAACCTGATTCCCTTGTTTTTCTCCTAATCATTTTGGTTGAAACGCATTTCCCTGAATTCTTCTCATTTATCACCCAGTTTTTTTAAACTTCTCATGTTCTGGCAGAATAACAAAGGTTACCTTTACCTTTTCTAGCAGTCTCTAGCTGTTGTTCTTGCTTTCTCCATTCTCGTATCATTTTTGCTCGAGGCGGTGCCCCAGAAACACTCCCTGCCACTCTGTTACCATGTTTCTTAGCATAGTTTATCACTTTTCATTTGTATCAAATAGTATTGCTTAAGCACTTCCTCCTGTAGCCATCTTGAAGGTAAAATCTTCCACTGCTAACACCATGCATTTGTATTTCTGTTGTGGTTATAATGCCCTTATTGTGGTAAACACCAAATACACAAAATGGCAACAACTCGTGAACGTGACAAAAACGAGGAGTTTTCGGTGTGCAATGTTCGATGGTGGGTGATGCTAGTGAGTCCTGCAGAGATGATGATCTCTGTCGGCGTTACTTTTATCACCCTAATTTCAAGTTTCTTTTAAAAACTAAAAGATGTTTCAATGTAAAAAAAAAAGATACAACCTTGCACCCCATCAGCCTCTGAAATTACATTCTCCAAACACCGCCAAACACATCTTCTCTTCCCCACCCTCTTTCAGCATTCTGAAGGGACCATCCTCAGCAAAACCACTTTTTGACATCACTTTGCCAGGCAACCGCAGGAGATGCAGCACTTTTTTCAACCTCCTTGCTTTTGCTACCCAAAAATGCATTCTGTTCTTCAAGTGAAAGCAGTTAACTCCTTTCACACTGCTAAGTACATAAGGGTTGAACCAGGTAATTTAGTGGGTCCTTATCCACCAGCGTTGTCTCCGCTCCATCCTCAACATTCATTGGAGCGCTTTCATCCCTAACGTCGAAGTACTCGAGATGGCAGAGGTCGACAGCATCAAGTCCACGCTGCTGAAGATCCAGCTGCGCTGGGTGGGTCACGTCTCCAGAATGGAGGACCATCGCCTTCCCAAGATCGTGTTATATGGCGAGCTCTCCACTGGCCACCGTGACAGAGGTGCACCAAAGAAAAGGTACAAGGACTGCCTAAAGAAATCTCTTGGTGCCTGCCACATTGACCACCACCAGTGGGCTGATATCGCCTCAAACCGTGCATCTTGGCGCCTCACAGTTTGGCGGGCAGCAACCTCCTTTGAAGAAGACCGTAGAGCCCACCTCACTGACAAAAGGCAAAGGAGGAAAAACCCAACACCCAACCCCAACCCACCAATTTTCCACTGCAACCGTGTCTGCCTGTCCCGCATCAGACTTGTCAGCCACCAACGAGCCTGCAGCTAACGTGGACATTTACCCCCTCCATAAATCTTCGTCCGCGAAGCCAAGCCAAAGAAGATCCAGTAATCAAGGAGTGGGAAATGTCCCAACCGGGCAGGGTGAGTTAAAATCAACTGGGCTGTGATTCTTGGGGGCAAGGGTCTGAGCTCGGCCGAGTTAACTCATCAATCACTCTGTGGTGGTATGAATGGTCTACTTGAATTTACTGGGTAACATTAGTATGTGCTTGCGTCAGTCTATCAGAGTGCCGCTGGCCACACTGTGAAATATGACTGGTCAGTCGGCTAAGCTGTCAGTGCAGCCAGTGGGGCTGTTAGCGTGTACCTGTGCTTTAAATCATCACAAGATTAATTTTCTTTTTCAATCTTTTTATTGGTTTTAATATATGCAAAATACATAGGTACATATAGTAATAATAAAGTAAGTTAATATCAAGTTACAAGTATCAAGTAACAATAAATGGAGCAAGGAAGACATAACCAATCTACAGGAAATTAATGAGGACTTCGTCCGCGAAGCCAAGCCAAAGAAGAAGAAAAAAAGAAGTGAACCGGTGTGGACTCGAAAGGCCAATATGGCCTGTTTCCGCTCTGTAAATGGTTATATGGTTATATGACTACCAGCCCCCCCACATCTCCATCGGGCACACAAAACTCAAAACGGTCAACCAGTTTACCTATCTCGGCTGCACCATTTCATCAGATGCAAGGATCGACAATGAGATAGACAACAGACTCGCCAAGGCAAATAGCGGCTTTGGAAGACTACACAAAAGAGTCTAGAAAAACAACCAACTGAAAAACCTCACAAAGATAAGCGTATACAGAGCCGTTGTCATACCCACACTCCTGTTCGGCTCCGAATCATGGGTCCTCTACCGGCACCACCTACGGCTCCTAGAACGCTTCCACCAGCGTTGTCTCCGCTCCATCCTCAACATCCATTGGAGCGCTTACATCCCTAACGTCGAAGTACTCGAGATGGCAGAGGTCGACAGCATCGAGTCCACGCTGCTGAAGATCCAGCTGCACTGGATGGGTCACGTCTCCAGAATGGAGGTCCATCGCCTTCCCAAGATCGTGTTATATGGCGAGCTCTCCACTGGCCACCGTGACAGAGGTGCACCAAAGAAAAGGTACAAGGACTGCCTAAAGAAATCTCTTGGTGCCTGCCACATTGACCACCGCCAGTGGGCTGATAACGCCTCAAACCGTGCATCTTGGCGCCTCACAGTTTGGCGGGCAGCAACCTCCTTTGAAGAAGACCGCAGAGCCCACCTCACTGACAAAAGGCAAAGGAGAAAAAACCCAACACCCAACCCCAACCAACCAATTTTCCCCTGCAACCGCTGCAACCGTGTCTGCCTGTCCCGCATCGGACTTGTCAGCCACAAACGAGCCTGCAGCTGACGTGGACTTTTTACCCCCTCCATAAATCTTCGTCCGTGCTTTTGTCAGTGAGGTGGGCTCTGCGGTCTTCTTCAAAGGAGGTTGCTGCCCGCCGAACTGTGAAGCGCCAAGATGCACTGTTTGAGGCGATATCAGCCTACTGGCGGTGGTCAATGTGGCAGACACCAAGAGATTTCTTTAGGCAGTCCTTGTACCTCTTCTTTGGTGCACCTCTGTCACGGTGGCCAGTGGAGAGCTCGCCATATAACACGATCTTGTGAAGGCGACGGTCCTCCATTCTGGAGACGTGACCTACCCAGCGCAGTTGGATCTTCAGCAGCGTGGATTCGATGCTGTCGGCCTCTGCCATCTCGAGTACTTCGATGTTAGGGATGAAGTCGCTCCAATGAATGTTGAGGATGGAGCGGAGACAACGCTGGTGGAAGCGTTCTTGGAGCCGTAGGTGATGCCAGTAGAGGACCCATGATTCGGAGCCGAACAGGAGTGTGGGTATGACAACGGCTCTGTATACGCTAATCTTTGTGAGGTTTTTCAGTTGGTTGTTTTTCCAGACTCTTTTGTGTAGTCTTCCAAAGGCGCTATTTGCCTTGACGAGTCTGTTGTCTATCTCGTTGTCAATCCTTGCATCTGATGAAATGGTGCAGCCGAGGTAGGTAAACTGGTTGACCGTTTTGAGTTTTGTGTGCCCGATGGCAATGTGGGGGGGGCTGGTAGTCATGGTGGGGAGCTGGCTGATGGAGGGCCTCAGTTTTCTTCAGGCTGACTTCCAGGCCAAACATTTTGGCAGTTTCCGCAAAGCAGGACGTCAAGCGCTGAAGAGCTGGCTCTGAATTGGCAACTAAAGCGGCATCGTCTGCAAAGAGTAGTTCACGGACAAGTTGCTCTTGTGTCTTGGTGTGAGCTTGCAGGCGCCTCAGATTGAAGAGACTGCCATCCATGCGGTACCGGATGTAAACAGCGTCTTCATTGTTGAGGTCTTTCATGGCTTGGTTCAGCATCGTGCTGAAGAAGATTGAAAAGAGGGTTGGTGCGAGAACGCAGCCTTGCTTCACGCCATTGTTAATGGAGAAGGGTTCAGAGAGCTCATTGCTGTATCTGACCCGATCTTGTTGGTTTTCGTGCAGTTGGATAACCATGTTGAGGAACTTTGGGGGGCATCCGATGCGCTCTAGTTCCTCAACATGGTTATCCAACTGCACGAAAACCAACAAGGAAGGTATAATAGAAATAGACTTACATGCATACAAGCTCAGAAATGGTTACTGCTTAACTTTTTAGAGTTGGGTGCTAACCAAAGAGGTTTGTCTCAGAACATCCAGCTTTAATTTTTAACAATAATTATTTTTAATTAAAATATCCATAGTAATAAAATTAATAGTAATAATAATGGTGTTATTTGAATAAATAATATTGCAGTATTATGGAGTTAGACTCCCAGTACTTGTATATAATCTACGGTGTCTGGGTATAAACATTAGCATACCAGATACCTTAATTTTGCATATTGGACCTGGGGATATTTTTAAAGTCATTTTCTGGGGGGAAACAAGTGGGACTTGTATGCCATCAAATACGGTACCTCCTTAATATCTTTGGTTCACAAAATATGTCTGTTCAGCTTTGGAATGAATAAATCACATTGCATCAATTGCTATTAAAGGAGAGGTTTTATGCATCTAAATTTACTTTGATTATGCAATTGAAAGGCATAGGCTGTCTGCCAAGATTTGTAATTTACTCCTGAGAGTGGAGGTATTATTCTGGTAAATTGATGCTGCTCTCCCTCCAAATGTTTCCTGGAGGTGTGTGCTCTAAATGTTCTTGCTCTGCCAATGACAATTTAATCATCTGTGCACAGTTGTGGAATAGTCTGCCATCTAATGTACTAAATGACAGCTGATCAAGCAGTTAAAAGGTAATTGAAGCAAAAATGTAAAGAAGGATTACTGGAGAAAGCTGTCTGATTTTTGTTTCCCCTCATTGCCACTCAATATCCTCCCATTTATTGTCTGTTTCCTTGCTTTGTTGAACCTCCTCAAAAACATTATATTGTACTTAAGACGAAATTCCATTAAAAAAATTTTCTGTACAATTATATTTATTATAATTACAGACCCTTTGATCCACCAAGCCCACACCAACCAACTCTGCAGTTTATACTAACTTTAAAGTCATCCCATTTTATTTTCCCACATTCGCAGCAACTCTGCCAAATTCTACCACTCATCTCAGGTAATGGACAACTTACAGAGGCCAGTTAATTGCCAATTGTCACTTTAGAAGAAAATTGAAAGGCAGCACAGTTAACGCAATGCTATTACAGTGCCAATGACCCAGGTTCAATACTAGCACTGTCTATAAGGAATTTGTGTATTCTCCTCATGTCTGCATGGGTTTTCCACAGGTGTTCCAGTTTCCTCCTACCCATCAAAATGTATGCAGCTTATAGGTTAATTGGTGTATTTGGACAGCACAGGCTCTTGTGCCAAAAGGGTCTGATAACATACTGTACGTCTAATTTTTTAAAATTTAAAATGTAAATATCTTAATGCCATTTTTTTTTCTTTTTTTGTTTCTATCCTCTTTAGCCAGAGATTGGGATTGACCAAGATATACTTCTTAAACTGGTGAAACCAAGTGTGGATTATGTTTGTCAACTGAAGTTTTCATCTGGAAATTATCCTCCATGTATAGGCGAATCCAGAGATAACCTAGTTCACTGGTGCCATGGGTCACCTGGAGTAATTTACATGCTTCTACAAGCTTATAAGGTATCCTTATTTGTGTCTACAAATATCATGCATTAAATCTATCTCACTGATTGCATTCAATGTTCTTGCAGAATGAGTAGAGGCAGATCTGCAATGTACACTTTGTGGTAGTCTGATCTTTCCGAGAAATAAAGTGAAACCATGACTCGCTGGCATATGAAATGTAGATGGTCCGAAAGAAATTCAGAATGGACTCATCTGGTGAATGCTGAGACTGTTTCATCTGGCTGCTGACTGTAGAACTAGAAAGTTTAGTCTTCTGGGTTAGTTAAGACAAAGATGAAGGCTCATCTAGAGTGCTAGGAATCTTTTGAAATCTCTAGAGGTCCGTAGATGTTCAGATATTGCATATATTGATGGAATAATGTAAAATGATTTTGAGACAGGATTATATTCAGCTGATTATTTCCATCCCAGTTGGAAAGGACCCACACACTTGCCACCCATCTATCTGCTCCAGGTTTCTACATCTGCATGACACAACCCTTCAAGAAGCATGCAAGTAATGAGGAGGGTTCCTGGCGCTACCTGTTTTCCAGGCAGTGATTCCTGACCCCTACCATCCTTAGGATGGTAAAATATTTTTATCTTTCCATCTCTTCTGCATATTATTTTACATCCATGCCCCCTTCTGGGTTTAACCTCTCTGATAAGATAAATAAATCCTATCTATTGCTCTTTCTGGGCCTATCTAGCTTTTCTCTGTGCTAAAGAAAGTGACCTGATTCTTTACTCAAAATTGCAATTTGTTAAATATCTATCTATTCTGTAAAGTGGTGACCAAAACTTGATGTATATTCACTTGCAGCCTCTGTGGTGTTGTACACTGATCTGGCACAGCCTACCTGCTTGTCTGTTATTTTGCCTCAAATAATAATTGCCCAATTAACCTGGTTCTATCGATCTAAGGATCTAGAACATAGGCTATTTGTTTCCCCTCATTGCCACTCAATATCCTCCCATTTATTGTCTGGTTCCTTACTTTGTTGAACCTATTCAAAAGCATTATATTGCACTTCTTAAGACTTAATTCCATTTAAAATTTTTTTGTACGACCAAATAGACAATATGATTTTATTTATTATAATTACTGATGTATTTGATAAACATACAAAAGTGAGGGACCCTGTAGAACTCACTGGAGAAAGCCGTTCAGTTTTAAAACCTATCATCATTCATTAGTCCTTGCTTCTTTCCATTTGTCCAGCTTTAGATTTTGTCACTCTTGATTTCCATGGGCTTCTACTGAATGGTAACCAGCTTTTCAAATGACCTTTTGTTAAATATTTTGAAAATCCCATATAGATGACGTCAAATATGCTGCCTTCATTAATCTTTCTTGTTGCCTCTTTAAAATGTTAGTCAAGTTAATCAAACACAAACTTCTGTTAACCAGTATGTGCTATCTGTTCTTGATTAATAAGCATTTTTGTAAAGGATAATTTTTAAGATGTCTTAAAAATAGATTCCAATGATTTTCCCATTAGCAACATTAAATTAACTGGATATATAAGAGACTGCAGATGCTGTAATCTGAAGCATAAAACAAATTGCTGGAGGAACTCTGTGGCGGAGCTGTGGCCCAAAAGATCCACTATCCCTCTGACTCCACAGAGGATGCACGATCTGCTGAGTTTCTCCAGCACTTTTGTGTGTTGTACCTGTCTTCCAGCTGTTAGTTTTTTTTTAATTAATTGCCCTATAATTACTCACTTTATCCCTTCTTCCCTTTTTAAACAAATATTTAGTAGTAGTTCAATCCTGTGGCACTGCTCTTCGTGATTGAAAATGCCAGTGAGACTGCAATTTCCTTCCTTTTACCATCGTAGGGTTTATTATATCTGGCCCTGGTAATTTATCAATATTCAAAGATTCTAATCTCCTATTTCTTCCTCTGTTTGTCGCTTCACTGTTTTACTCTCATCCTCCTTAACTACAGCATCTGCAATATCTCCATCTCTTATGATCTCACGATTAAGATCAGATAATGTTTGGACTAAAAAAAATGAGTTAAGGGGGAGACAAAACAGAACTATTAACTTGAAGATTTACTGAACAATGAAGCAGATTTGAGGGATCATCCAGTTTTTTTTTAATTGCATTCTTGTGAAGGCAACCTAGCTGTGAAGTGAAAGTTTGGAAATGCAAATAAATTTACCAAAATTTCTAATAGTGACTTTATATAATTCAAATTTAGATTATTTAAGCAGGATTATTTATTGCAAGAGTTTGAGGGAAATATTTATGATAACTAGGTGGCTGCACTTGAGTAAACTAGTCCCACCTCTGGTGACCTCCCATTCCTCCTCCTCCTCCTTCTGATCCCATACCTAAGCCTTGCTTCAAATTCTACTGTGCCTTTACTTCCAAAGAAAGTAAACCAGTGTTTCTGATGAAGATCTCTCAGCTAAATTTAAGTGCCAGAGGAAACTGTAGAAATGGGTACAATAACAGCATTCAAAAGACATTTGGATAGATTTAGAGAAGTATTGACTAAATATAAGCAAATGGGATTAGCCCAGAATACAAAAATTATCGGCATGGACTATTTGGATAGAAGGGCCTGAGCTATGCTGCATGACACACAAAACTCTTCCCATGCATTTTATCCAACTCTGCATAATCCATCTTGCTTATTATCTATGCATTTATCTGGCTTGTCTTAAGCATAGGATTTTGCCAATGGGCACATTGATTTTGTTTACTGGAAGCTTGAGTTAATTTTGGATGAAAGAGAGTCTTTTGCCTTCCAGAATGCCAAGTCAGAAAGGGCTCATGAGAATTATAAGGTAGCCAGGAGGGGACTTATGAGAGCTAAAAGTGAGCACAAAAAAGCCTTGGCAAGTAGGACTAAGGAAACCCATAGGGTGTTCTATAGGAACATGAAGAACAGGAAGATCACTAAAGTGAGGTAAGAGTGATGAGGGATAAAAGGGGGAACGTGTGCCTGGAGGCAGACTAGACAGAGGAGGTCTTTAATGAACACTTTGCTTCATATTCACCAGGGAGAAGAATTTTAGTGAATGTGATGTATAAAACTGGAAAATGTGCTGGAGCATGTCAAGATTAAGAAAGAAGTACTGGAGGTTCTTGAAGGAATTTGGATAGATTAATCCCTGAGACCAAATGGGATACACCACAGGTTCTTAGGACAAGTGAGGGAAGAAATTGTTGGGGCATTTACATCCTCCCTGGCCACAGGAGTAGAATGAGAATTCTAAAGGATTGGAATGGTTAAAAAATGACAACACTGCTGTAACAGCAGCACTGCCGCTGGTACAGAAACTGGAGAGCGGAGGCAAATCACTGCTCTGAAGGGTTCATCTGCCCAGTCCTAATGCTGGCGACTCTGAACAGTTAAAGGAGCTGAGCTGACAGTGTTTGTAAAGTAAAATCCTGCAACCACAGAGGTCTGTGCACAAGATGGCAATGCCTGTGCTCGGCAGTGGCTACGAGGGGTTGCAGGCTCTGGAGAGCAGGGCACCAGAAATGGGGCCTACACCACCCCAGTTGAGAGGGAGAAGCAGAGGAGACAACTCTACAAGATCCTGGCAGGACATTGAGGGGCTCAGCAGCTGAAAGACCCACACAAGGTATGGGTGACTTGCAGTCAGGGGACCTGCATTGGCTATGGGCTGCTAGAGCTGGCTCACAGGAACCAGGAATTGGAGTCAAGAAGGTGGCAAAGGCAAAAAGGATCCCGATGGGCCTCATGTGCTTGAAAGCCTCCTGATTGTGTTGGAGGATTGGATCTGAAGCTCAGGTTGTTGATGAATCGAAAAGGAGTCTGTTTGGCTGCAGAAGATGTGGAAGCACTGGAGGTGAATACACGGACACTCAGTGACTCTGAATGGACTCGCTTTCACTTCTCTTTCTCTCTTACTGTAAGGGACGCCGGGCGACACTAATAGTGACTCTTGGACTGCCTTATAGCAGGCAGATGGCAATTTTGTATAATATTACATTACAAGAAAGGACTCTTGAAAATGTAGTTCCCTTGTTCAAAAAAGGTAATAGGGACAATCCTGGGAATTATAAACCAATGAGTTTTGCATCAGTGATGGGCAAACTATTGGAGAAATTTCTACAGGTCAGGATTTATGAGCATTTGGAGAAACTCTTCTCAGGGCTAGTCAGCATGGGTTTGTAAGGGACAGGTTGTGGCTTATGAGCTTATTTGAGTTTTTCCAAAGAGGTGATAAAAGAAATTAATGAAGATACTGTGGTGGATGTGATGTATATGGATTTTAGTAAGGTGTTTGACAAGGTTCCGCGAGGTAGGCTCATCCAGAAAGTCATGAGGCATGGGATTCGTGGAAACTTGACTCTGTGGATTCAGAATTAGTTTGCCTGCAGAAAGCAGAGGATGATAATATATGGAGAGTATTCTGCCTGGAGGTCAGTGACTAATGATGTTATGTAGGGATCTGTTCAAAATTAAAGATTCCGTTTATTGTCATGTAATAACAGCAGTGTCCTATTATGTGAAATTGCTTTTGTCTGCTGAAAGGCAGACAGATTTGTCATCGGCAGAAGTTGCCTGAAGTGCCTCTTACAGAGAAAGAGAAACAAAAGAGAGTTCCCTCCAGCGTCACCGAGTGTCTGTGGATTTGCCTCCAGCGCTATCTCAGCCTCTGCAGCCACAGAGTCTAGTCCAAACAATCAGCAACGCGAACCTCCAATACAATTAAGAACCTTTCAGCGTCATTGGCACCCTCTCACATCCCGATTCCAATACCTGGTACCCCTTCAGCCAGCTTCAAGCCAGTCCGCAACCTGATGCGAATCCTATGACCGCAGTCTCCAGCAGCCCACAGCCTTTGTCGGTTTCTCACCTCAAGTCACCAGAAGCCCACCACCTATGTGTGTCCTTCAGCTGCAGAACCCCTCACTCATCCGCCATCATGATTACTGTCCCATGGTTAGTCTTCTAGGAGGGGGGGGGGGGTGGAAAGGAGGTGGTCTTTCCATTTCCTGGTGCCCTGCGCCAGTCTTCTGCTTCCTCGGATTCTGCAACCCCTGTGGCTGCTGCCAATCATAGGGACCACCATCTTGGGGGGAAAACCCTGCAGTTAGGGGATTTTAAATAAAACTCCTGTCGGCTCCTTTAATGGCCATTCAAAGTGTGTATGGAGCTGACGGCAGTTGAACTGGGTGGTTGGACCCCAAGGGAATGCTGTGCCTCCACTCCTCGCTCTGTGAGTCCGCACCAGCGGCAGCAATACCATTACAGCAGCTCTGGCAGTACAGTCTTAGTTATTTTGACATTTTTGGTGTGGGCATAGAAGTGGGGGGGGGGGGGTGGGGGGGGTGCTGGTGGGAGAGGATCAGTCAGTAAGTTTACTGATGACATGAAGGTTGAAAGTGTTGTGGATAGTGTCGAAAACTGTAGGTTACACAGGATGCAGAGTTGGGCAGAGAAGTGGAAGATGGCGAGCAGTCTGCTAAAGTATAAAGTGATCCACTTTGGAAGGTTGAATTTTAAGGTGGAGCATGTGGTCAGTAGCAGGATTCTTAGTAATGTGGAGGAACAGAGGTATCTTGTGTTCCAGGTCCACAAATCTCTCAAGTTTTCCACTCATGTTGATAGGGTGGTTAATAAGATGTATGACGTGCTGGACTTCATTTGTTGGGGGAATTGAAATCAAGAGCCGCAAAATAAAGTTGCAGCTGTTTAAAACTCTTGTTGGACCAGATTCTGATCATAGGACAAATGTGGAAACTTAGAGTGGGTGCAGAGGAAATGTTGCCTGGATTGGAAAACATAACTCATGGAAAAAGGTTGACTGGGCTGTTTTCTTTTTGGAGCGATACAAGAGTATTGGAGGCAGAGGTAAGGTGGGAAGCCAGCATCTTTTTCCAGAAGCGGAAATCTGTTTAAGGTGAGTGGAGGAAAATTTAGGGGAGATGACAGAGGTAGGTTTTACTCAGAGAATGGTGGGTGACTGGACTGCAATACAGGAGGCTGGTGCAATGGCACATTTAAAAACTCTTTGATAGGCACATGGATGTAAGAAAATGGAGGGTTATGGGTGTAAGGGAGGGAAATATTAGATTGATGTGGAGTAAATTTGTATAGGTTGATATGCACTGTTTTATCTTGTATGTAAGTTGGGGCAGTATTTGGCCTTGGATGAACAGGGATAGCATTTAAAGAAACATTGGACAAACAATTAAAGGAAAAGGAAATAGACCATTTAAGATGGAGGAAGGATGGGTGTTGTTTGAACATTAAGTGTGAACATTAAGTGTGAACATTAAGTGTGAACATTAAGTGTGAACATTAAGTGTGAACATTAAGTGTGAACATTAAGTGTGAACCAACACCCAACCCCAACCAACCAATTTTCCCCTGCAACCGCTGCAATCGTGTCTGCCTGTCCCGCATCGGACTTGTCAGCCACAAACGAGCCTGCAGCTGACGTGGACTTTTTACCCCCTCCATAAATCTTCGTCCGCGAAGCCAAGCCAAAGAAAAGAAAGTGTGAACATTAACTATGAATGGGTTAAATTGAACGGCCAGTTTTCACAATCCTTTGTAATGTGAATACATCAGCTTTTATTGAATCTGTTTTTTCATTTGGCAATAGATTTTCAAGGATGAAAAATATCTTAAAGATGCCTCTGATTGCACTGAAGTAATTTGGCAGAGAGGATTGTTGAAAAAAGGATATGGGCTGTGCCATGGGCCTGCTGGTAATGCTTATGGATTTCTTGCCATGTTCAATTTTACTCAAGATAAGAGGTATCTATACAGAGCCTGCAAGGTATGTGATGACATCTCTTTGATGGGGAGTCTCTACGAGCATGAACCACACATTTTATTAAAGAAAATGTGGGATCATAAATTTGTTACTATGTTGCTCACTTAGGTACATGTTAATTTTTTAAAAATGATTTAGTCTTTAGTCTATGTATAACATAATGTGTTAGTCGGAAGCAATGAAAATTAGTCTATTTGGATTGGAGGGATAAAGTTCAGGAAAACAAGCTATTTTATTTCTTGAACTTCCTGGTGCCAGTCCTAGGGATTAAGATAAATGTTCCTGTCACTGAAGATTGTATGATGTGAAGAAATGTGAACAGGGAAGAGAATAGACTTAAAACGTTTTAGGATTGTGGCGAGTCAATAAAAAATTGCCTTTTTATGTGCCTCCAACTTCCACCCTGATCTCAAACTCACGTGATCCATCTCTGACAACACTCTCCCCATTTTGTATCTCTGTCCATCTCGGGAGACGAGCTTTCCACCAATATATGTTATAAACCCACTAACTCTCACGATTACACTTCCTCTGACCCCTGCAAAGATTCTATTCCCTTCTCTCATTTTCTTCATCTCTGCCACATCTATTCCCAAGATGAGGTCTTCCATTCCAGATCTTCTGAAATGTCTGCCTTCTTCCACAAATGTGGCTTCCCCTACATCATCATCAGTTTAGCCCTTGCCTGCATCTCCTCCATTTCCCACTCATTTTCCCTGGCCCCCTCTACCCCCAGACCCAACAGACACAGAATCCCCTTGTCCTCACCTACCACCCCACCAACCTCCGCATCCAACATGTGATCCTCCAGAATTTCCAGCACCTGCAACAGGATCCCTCTACCAGACACATCTTCCCCTCTCTGTGTTCCATAGGAACCGCTCCCTCCATGACTCCCTCGTGCATTCATCCCTCCCAGCATCTCCCCCTGTGATCACAGAAGGTGTTACACTTGTCCCCACACCTCTTCCATCACCACAGTCTGGGGCCCAAATAGGGCTTTCAAGTGAAGAAACATTTCACTTGTGTTTCCGCAGGTGCTCCCTTTGTGGCCTTCGCTACATCGGAGAGACTGGGTGCAGACTGCGAGATCGCTCCATCCGCAACAGTGGCAGAGTCCTCCCAGTGGCCAACCATTTTAGTTCTGTGTCTCGCGTGTATGTCCATGGCCTTATGTACTATCCCACTAAGACCACCTGTAAATTGGAAAAACAATACCTGATCTTCCATTTGGGCATTCTCCAGCCAGATGGCCTTAACATTGACTTTTCCAGTTTTTGTGAACCTGCTCTCCTCTTTCTCCCTCTCCCTCCCCCTTTCCTTTCCCCCTTCCAGCTCTCCATCCCCCTTCCTTTGATCGCTGCTGTCCCCTCCCTCCCTTCTCCACCTATTAACCTCCTGCCTTTGCGACCACATCTTCTCCCCCCCCCCAACTCTTTTATTCAGATGCCTGTCTGTATTTTTCCATACCTTGA
Organism: Narcine bancroftii; assembly: GCF_036971445.1. Classification (NCBI taxonomy): domain Eukaryota; kingdom Metazoa; phylum Chordata; class Chondrichthyes; order Torpediniformes; family Narcinidae; genus Narcine; species Narcine bancroftii. The sequence goes on along the minus strand of NC_091472.1, from coordinate 223,501,241 downwards.
TAAAGGGCTCAAGCCTGAAACGTCAGTTATGTATATTTACCTTTGCTACATAAAGCTCACTGTTTAGCCTGCTGAGTTTCTCCAGCATTGTGTTTTTACTTCACCCAGTATATACAGATTTTTGTGTTTTGCTTCTGCCTTTATATATGTTCTGTTTTATAAACATCACACTATTCTGCTTTTGAGCAAAGAAGATTCTTTTATATCTGCAATTCTTATTAAAGCAACCATCACTTATGAGATGTGACTAACATTAATAATCCAAGTGATTTGGTATAGCACAATGATCTACAAATGCTGTACAATGTATGAATGGCTAATGAGTTTAAGGGATATGGGGAAATGGCAGGTGGGTGGAGATGATCCTATCATCATATCAGTCATAATCTCATTGAAATGTGGAACTGGCTCAATGGGCTGAATGTCCTGCTCCTAAATCTTATGAGAATCCACATTTTCCTTGATTGTCAGAAGATATTGGAATATGAAGACAAAGTGATTGCTTTTCAGAAAAACACCAGCCTTGTAGCATGTTATTCAAAGTTTTCAAATAGTGTCTCTTTTTGTTTTCTGCCTGGTGAATTTGTTGTAATTGAGTAAATTTGCTTTTAAGTTTGCAGAATGGTGCTTTGATTTTGGAAAACATGGCTGTAGGACACCAGACTCACCTTTCTCTCTTTTCGAAGGTAGTTATGGTTTTGAATCTGTTTCCATCTGGATCCCATGTGTTCTGGTTTCTTTTCCTGTTTTGAATGAGAATAATATTTTATACTTGCTATGAATTTTTTTTTTTAATTTGATGAAATTAAAATGGTGCCTTGTCATAGTTGAAGATAATTGGTGCTGACAACAGAAAGGAATGATCGAAGCACATGAGGTCTTGTCAACTTGGATGATCTTGATGTTGTTTTAAGTTGCTGTGTTGGTTGGTCAGACAATTGGAAAGTGGTGGGGCGAGGTGAGAAAACTTCATTTCATGCTCCATTACACTACATTTTACTTAAGCATTTGTGTTCATTTTACATTACATCACTCTATTGTTCATGTAGCTATGAGCCAAAGATGCATGGGGAATACAGAGTTATAGAATAATTACAGCACAAGAGAAGGCATTTCTGTCCTCCAGTCATGTCCCAGAGCAATTCACTGGTTCCACTCATGGCCCTTTCCCCACAGCATTCTAAACTTTTCTCTACCATACACAGTATTTGTACAATTTTGGACCTTACCTCCAGCACATCTACAGGTAGGGCAATCCAGATTTCAACTGTGAGCTACGCGAACGTTCTTCCATTTGTTTTAATTTTCCTTTTATTTTACCCTTGTCACCAAAGAGAACAGTCTTCCACTATCCACTTTTTCCAATCCCTCACTATTTTATGCATGACACTAGATCACCCCTTAGTCTTTTTTTTTTCATTGATTTGTATATGCACATCTGCTATGTCACTTTCAGAAACAATGGCCAAGTGCAGCAGTATTTGCAAGGTAAGAAACAATGACTGTGAGGACTACATATTGTGAGTGGTCATGTTTCTGATAGAAATTTAAAGTAAAAATCTGAAGCAAATTCATTGATGTTCAGAAGGACAAAAGTTAGTGTTTTAGCTCTTGGAGTAAGGGAACAAATTGCAATTTATTTGGAATGGAACAAAAGGAATATTGGCACAGCATCTGTATTATTTGACAACAAAGGTACTGATCATGGAAAGATCAAGGAATTCTGACCATGGGAGAATGAAGGCAGCCAGACTTTTGGAGTATCTTATCAATGTTCTGGTAGAAAACATCATGTATTCTTCAGAGCAAGATCCCATCCAGAAGCAAGGATACAAAGGGAACAGGAAGCTATTAATGTCATGAGCAAGAATTGGGTTGGTTATTTGACCATTATGGTTTCGTCAACAAAACTTATTTTGTGCAGTACATATAAACGGTCTCACCTGTTTCTTGCAGGAAGAGATGGAGCAAAGTGAGAGGCAGGGACCAACAAGGTGAAGAGGTACACACTTTTGAGGATACAGTGCTGACCATTATGTTAAAGGCCATTGCAGAGATCAATTGATGGAGCTGAATCTTGTACTTAATATTTCTTCATGCATCCTACTTTTTGTCATTCTAAATTTTCTTTTCAGCTTCATATTAGCATACACATGCAGTAACATTTCATCTTACCGTGATTCAACTTTTGTTCCCTTCCTATTTCTAACGTACAAGAATTGCACCCTGCCATGGGAGAAGTAAAGAGCAGGAGGTTGTCGATGATGAAGGCATACAGTCACTTGATTTGACACTTATAGTCTCCACATCATGTGCTATCACGGGACATTTTTAGAGCTGAGGCACTGAGAACAAGTGGCTTTCAGCCAGTATATTATTACAGGGATCAACTCCACTGGTGGGTAAGGATGCATACAAAATCAGCTGCTGAGGTTTTGGGAAGCCAGGACACAGAAAATGCCAAAGTATCGGGCTGCATTGAGAAGCTTACCAAAAAGTTGTAATTAAATGTCGAGGTGGTTGAAAATATCTACATTATCTTGAGATGAACTTTGTTTTGACCTCAAAGCCCATTCACATCAGCTTTGAATTAATGTCTAACAGTGAACATTTCTGTTTCCATTGTATGACAGTATTAGCATCCAGTTTTTGACTACTTATTATGATAATGATCGTCTATTACGGATATCATTTTGTTCTTCCCGATTGTATGACTAGTTAGTTATCTGCACTCTTGTGGATTACTGAGATGCTGCTCTATGGCTATGACCATAACAGTAGTTCTGTAAAGTGTGAGCCTGTAGTCCTCTCATAATGAGAGCATTTGTGCTTGCACCCTTGCCAGCTCACCAGACTCTCGCTATAATCTGTCAGCCAGCTAGCTCGATCTTTTAGTAGTGGTGTGAGATGATGCAGTCCACAGCTGGCCCTTTTTGGTCAGAAATGCTTGGTGATGGCCTCCAAAGCCATCTGCAGTTTCCATCAGTGATAGTCACCAGCCTATCATCAGCCACACTCATAAGAACATTCAAGGACATATGGGAGATAGAAACTAAGCAATACACAGCAAGATTAGTTTCCATAAAAAAAAGCATGATTTTATTGAGAAATATGAATTGAAGTTTGCTATAATGTTGATGGTTACTGATGGAGTGAAGTTAAGATTTGTACAACTGATGGTGAGGGAGATTACAGTTGCAGGTTGCTAATCTGATTCTCCTGTCTAGGCAGAGAGGAGCTGTCAAGGCTGCCTTTCTCTTCTCCTCTCTCTACCTTTAATGTCTCCTCTTGCTGCCTGCTCAGGCTCCTCCACTGGCTTTGAGCGTGATGTGTTGTTTCAAGGTTGTACAGCATAGCTTTCACTCATTTTTTTTATTTATAACACGATAGAAGCCAATTCTGTCTATTTAAACCCATGCTGTAAAATTACACCCAAATTAACCTACAGCCCCCTACGTTTTGAAGGGTGGGAGAAAACCAGAGCACCCAGAGGAAACCCATGCAGATACAGGAAGAACGTCAAACTCCTTACATACAAGACCGGATTCAAATTCGGGTCACTGTAACGACGTCGCGCTAACTGTACAGCCCCAATCAGCCAATAGCTATATTTGTCCTAGAGCAGTTCAGGAAGCCCTTGTCACCCAGTAATTTTTCAGGGTGAATGCTACCTAATTAAGGTGCATTGACCTGCACAATATGCTGAGTGTGGTCACACATCCCCTACATGTTGAAGGGGAATTTTGAGTAAATGCTTGAGTTGACCTGAGACTCAGTAAAACAATGTACAGACAGATGGTTGCATTAGCAATACACAGAAGTGCTGGAGGACCTCAGCAGGTCATGCAACATCCATGGAAAGCAATATTTGTCAACGTTTTGAGCCTCAGCCCTTCATCAGGAATGTCAGACTTGGTTTCACCTTGTTCTTTGAGGATGCATCTTATCATTGCAAAGGTTTGTTTTTGCTCCGATCACTACACTCTGGTGCAATATTACTAAAAACTCCAGAATCTGGAAAGAAACCAGATACTCAGTTGTATAATATGACAGCCACCAACAGTGTGACGATTGAGCTGCTCCAGGGTTAGAACTGTGTCTACAGCATTTGGCATGTTTCATTGATGGCTCACGTGGAACACTGGTCATCACTGAGATTCACTAGGTGGATTGCTTCCTAAACACTAGATGATTCAAGTCTGCTGTTGAGAACTACATCTTGTCTTGCACTCTGCTTCTGCTCATTCTCTTCACTGTATTCAATTCAGCAGAAAGGGAGTTAATGCACCTATGAATGAGAACGAGTGATTTGTGAAGATTTAAAATCAACAAAATGTTGTTCAACACCTCCCCTGTAAAATTTCAAAACGTGAAACAATTTGAAGTATCAAAAAAAAACTTTGAATTGAAGCAGCAAACAGCTTAAAGAGCCGTGTTTGGAGCAGTGGAATCCTTCATTCTGCTAAAATTCATAAAAGCAGAAGTAGGAGTGAGTCTTTTGGCCCTTTGGGACTGTTCTACATTCTTTCCATAATCTATCATCTTCTATCCTGAATTTACTCGATGGCTGAGCATGCACACCTCTCTTGAATAGAAAATTCCAAGATACACCACACTTTGGATGAAGATCTTTCTTCTCATTTCTGTCCTGAATGGTTGATACTTTATTTTGAGACCAGGCAGGGCAAACACACAGGTCTTATCTGCATCATCTCCTCATTTCCCACTGCCTCCCCTCACAATCACTGCATCTTTTTTATCACATGTATCTCCTTCCTTGGGTAGAACTAGCAGACCTAAATACTGTAGTGTTCCAGAAACCGTCTCAATTGCAACAAGACATCTCTACTCTTGTTCTCAAATCCTTTTGCAATAGAGGTCAATATAAATGTCTTCCTATTTGTTTGCTTTACCCACATGTTCGATTTCAAAATGATGTGATGCATTTAAAAAAGAATTGAGAATTTGATGCTTTACAACTAACTGTGGTAAATTTGGTATTGTGCAGTGTTTTTCTGATTATCTGCTAAACTTAATTACTTTGTTCATTTCACTTAAGGGGTGGCAGGAACTATTTACTTCCTTGCTGATTTGCTGCAACCCACAAAGGCGAAGTTTCCTGCATTTGAAGTATAATTCAAATGGCATCAATGTACACTTTTGGATGTGATGCAATATATTCTTCTGCATGTTGGCTGTTTCTGTTTTGAATATAGAGCTGATGGAGAGATTCTCTTGAACTTTTAGTAGCACTTGCATTCTAGATCATTCTAATGCTGTTTTAAGATAAATGTCAGCGAACAAATTTGCTTCTCTGTACTATGTGTTGGATTCATTATTACATTGTAAAACCAAGGGAAAGCTTTTCTGCTGAAATAAAATAACTTGCCAGCCAGTGAGTGACTTAGGATAGCCATATTGTGACAGTGAAACATTTTTGTAACCTTCATTTGATTTTCTCTGCAACATACCAAAAAGTGAAAACATTAGAGTGTAAGATTATAATTCAATATTTATGAAGTATTTTCGTCAATATTTATTGTTTTGAACCTTTGGGCTGCATTAAAATCTTTGAAGATCAATTGCCCAAAAAAAGGTAAGTCATTGTAGAAAGTATGATCATTCAGAACTAAGACACAGTGATCAATCATTTTAAAAATCTTAGCCATACAAGGTGTGGAAAAGGTGTAATTTGAAAAAAAAAGCCTTTTAATTACCCACATAAAACACATATTCTGAGATTGTAGTCATGTTGAGTTTTCTCTTAAAACTGGTGTAGGAAGATAGCCAAAGAGAACAAGTACTAACGGCTGTGCTGATTGCTCTAGTTTTATCTTGTTCTTTGCATAATAAATATATAAAACTTGGGATTTTATTGATTTCTTTGTTCAACTTTGATTCCTCTTGATAGGAATAAGTTAATATTTTTGCATGATGCAGGAAAAATTACATTTAAATATTTACTGAAAGCTGGGCAATGACTTCACTATATGATATAGACATATATTTCTGTTTGACATTCTGTGCAAAGTAATAATGGATTTGTAACAAAGTGTATGATTTAAATAAGGGAAAGGAATTTGCAAAATGTTTCTGGAAGCAAAATAAATCTTTTTCAAATACTTTGATTGTGTATTTTGTTGACTTTGAAGTGGATTTAACAAGCTCGAGCACATCTGGATGCTGATTATTGTTCTTGCAGATCTGAAGCACTCTGGAATCCAGTGATGAAACCTTAATTGTGCAGCAGAGAAGCCCTGTCTTCGACTGACAGTTCAAACACTTGCTCTGCTTTGTCCAGTTTTACTCCCTCTCTATTCGGACACAATTAGTTCTGCCCTGCCCAAGCCCTTTGGAGTGTGAGAATCCAGTCACCTACGATTACAACCTCTCTACACATTTGCTCCTAATTTCTGTAGAGTTTTGGCGGGGGGTAATAATGCAACCCCAGATCACTCAGGTCTTCCTTTTCTCTATTGATGGCATTAATCGGAAAAGTTGCTTATTATTAAGGATCCCTACCATCCATCTCACATGACCTAGTGCCATCAGGAAGGAGGTGGAGGAGCATCAAAATCAGGACTGCCAGGGAGGGAAATACCTTCTTCCCACAGGCTGTGGGATTGATAAATAGTATCCTATAACTGTGTGTCTCATTAATGTAACTGAGTAAATCATTCCACAATATTTATATACTTTTGTTTATCTTTTTATGCATGTATGTGATTATTATGTGTTGTGTGATTAAATGTATTTTGTGTGTAGGTATATGCACCATGATCCGTGTGTCAGATGATAATGAACTTGATCTTTCAAGGAAAGATTTTTACACAGAAAATGGTAGACAACTGGAGTCGTTCCTTGTGGAGAAGTTAAAATGATAGTAACTTGTAATAGGGCTTTAGATAGACGTTGTACAGGCAGGGATTAGGTAGGTAAGGACTGTGTGTAGACAAATGGGATTGGTTTAGATTTGCATTATGGATGACGCAGACATGGTGGGCAGTCGGGTCCATTTCCTGTGCTGTACTCTTCTATGTAAGCACGATGTCTGACACGGCACATTTCAGCATTTTTTCAATATTCTCCATACATGCAGTAACTACAATTATAGTGATAATACAGATATCAAAAAGGAACAAATTGATTAGATACATGATGGTTTTCACTCCTCCCCTCCACCCATCCCCCCCACCCAACCTCCCCCAAAGAAAAAACAATATACCAAAAAAACTATACGTATAAAAAATAAGAAAGAGAAAGTAAAAAGAACCTTTGTATTGGAGAAAGTGATGACGTGCAGTACAGTTCATTAGTTCTAACGTAAACATACAGAGGAGAATTCTGCAGGGTTAGAGGGATGAAAGGATAACTACAAATTCAATCCTATTATTTGAGTGTATGGACACCAAATTTTTAAAAACATGAACTATTTATTTCTTAAATTATAAGTAATTTTTTTCCCAGAATTTTAGCATGCCACTTTGGTAAAGTTAAAAATATATCCAATTTCCAAGTAATTGCAATACATTTTCTCTCTACTGTTAATGCTAATTTGACAAATTTCAAATGATAAATTGACCATTTCAATTTTGGAGTTGTACCTTCAATATTTCCTGATAACAACAGATCAGGATTTAATGGAAAAACAACTTCTGTAACTTGTTGTAAAAAAAAAAAAAATTACTTATAGACACCCAAAGGGTTTCACATTTGGACAAGACCACGATGAATGTATGAAAGATCGTACATCCTCACCACAACTAAAACATTTATCTGATAAATCTGATTTCAATCTATTCACCTGTGGTATAAAATTCTTTTTTTTCTCTTCTTTGGCTTGGCTTCACGGACGAAGATTTATGGAGGGGGTAAAAGTCCACGTCAGCTGCAGGCTCAATTGTGGCTGACAAGTCCGATGCGGGACAGGCAGACACGGTTGCAGCGGTTGCAGGGGAAAATTGGTTGGTTGGGGTTGGGTGTTGGGTTTTTCCTCCTTTGTCTTTTGTCAGTGAGGTGGGCTCTGCGGTCTTCTTCAAAGGAGGTTGCTGCCCGCCGAACTGTGAGGCGCCAAGATGCACGGTTTGAGGCGATATCAGCCCACTGGCGGTGGTCAATGTGGCAGGCACCAAGAGATTTCTTTAGGCAGTCCTTGTACCTCTTCTTTGGTGCACCTCTGGCACGGTGGCCAGTGGAGAGCTCGCCATATAACACGATCTTGGGAAGGCGATGGTCCTCCATTCTGGAGACGTGACCCACCCTGCACAGCTGGATCTTCAGCAGTGTGGACTTGATGCTGTCGGCCTCTGCCATTTCGAGTACTTCGATGTTAGGGATGAAGTAGCTCCAATGAATTTTGAGGATGGAGCGGAGACAACGCTGGTGGAAGCGTTCTAGGAGCCGTAGGTGATGCCGGTAGAGGACCCATGATTCGGAGCCGAACAGGGGAATCACGCTGCTCTCCATTGCAGGCAAAATCTTCGCTAGGATTCTCCTAAATAGAATAATACCTAGTGTCACCGAGAATATTCTCCCAGAATCACAGTGCGGCTTTCGCGCAAAGAGAGGAACTACTGACATGGTCTTTGCCCTCAGACAGCTCCAAGAAAAGTGCAGAGAACAAAACAAAGGACTCTACATCACCTTTGTTGACCTCACCAAAGCCTTCGACACCATGAGCAGGAAAGGGCTTTGGCAAATACTAGAGCGCATCGGATGCCCCCCAAAGTTCCTCAACATGATTATCCAACTGCACGAAAACCAACAAGGTCGGGTCAGATACAGCAATGAGCTCTCTGAACCCTTCTCCATTAACAATGGCGTGAAGCAAGGCTGTGTTCTCGCACCAACCCTCTTTTCAATCTTCTTCAGCATGATGCTGAACCAAGCCATGAAAGACCTCAACAATGAAGATGCTATTTACATCCGGTACTGCACGGATGGCAGTCTCTTCAATCTGAGGCGCCTGCAAGCTCACACCAAGACACAAGAGAAACTTGTCTGGTATAAAATATAATTGATGTAAAAAATTATATTGAACTAATCTATATCTTACATTAAAGTATTAGTCATAGAATCTCTACATAAATTTTCCCAAATTTGTTGATCTATCGTAATATTCAAATCTGTTTCCCATCTCAATCTAGATCGATACAATCCTAATTTAGGAGTTGTAATAATGAATATATCAAATGAATTTTTTGACAATCCCATTCCTAATAAGAAGTTCTACCTCAGTACAATTAGACAAAAACATTGTTGGTCCTAATTTATCTCTCAGATATGCTCTTAATTGAAAATAACAAAAAAAGTATTTTGTGGTATAGCATATTTGTTCCTCAATTGTTCAAATGACTTTAATTGCCCTCTTTCATAGCAGTCTTCCACATTAACAATCCTTTTATGATACTAAATATTTATGAATGTGGCGGTACGCCATTAGGCAGGTTGACCGGCCCCGCTTGTCACCCACGCGGTGGGGCAGCCAGCCCGACCTCCCGACCTCGGCACCAGGCTCAAGCCTGCGCTTGGTGACCCACGTGACACCCCGGTGACGTCCCCTGGCTGGGAGTATAAGAACAGCCAGGCAGCCTACAATAAATCGTTTTGCTCACTGAACTCAACCCGTCTGGTTGTGCGATCCTTCAGTTAGCAGTGTAGCTGCCCTATAAGAACTGATTATCTTTTTTAAAAAACAAAAGAGGATTAATCAATAGCATTTTAGGTTATAAAGAGCCTCCATCAATATTTTGATTTATTTTATTCCAAACATCAAGTAAATGTTTTAATAGTGATGTCTTTATCAGCAACCAACCATTTTGATTCCCACTTGTATATAAATTCTTCTGGTTTCTTTTCTCCAATTATGTTCAGTTCTATATTAACCTATTTTTAAAATTAGGAAGTTGTAATCCTCCTAGTTCATATTTCCATGTAACTTCTCAATAGAAATTCTTGCCATTTATCTTTCCAAAGAAATGTCTTTATTTGTTTATTTAATTCTTGAAAAATTCTTTGACGTATTAATATTGGTAACACCTGAAAAAGATATTGTAGCTTTAGAAATACATTCATCTTTCTACATTTCACCCTTCCAACTAAAGTTATAGGTAAATATCAATTTTTTATAAAATATTCCTCAATCTTTTTGAGTAAAAACAAATAATTCAATTTATATAAATTCTTCAAATTGTTATCTTTATATACTCCTAAATATTTAATGCCTTCATTTGACTATTTAAACTATCTTTTTGACACTAAGTATAGTCACTTAATGTCAACGGCATAATTACATTTTAATCCTAATTTATTTTATAACCCGAAACTTTTCCATATTCTTCCAATTGAGGATGCAATCTTCACAAATATGACTCAGGTTCAGTCAAATATATTAAAACATCATCTGCAAATAAACTGATTTTATGTTCCTTTTGACTTACCCTAAAGTGCTTAATTTATAAATAGAACAAAAACCTTAGCAAGTGGTTCTATAGCTAAAACAAATAAAACTGGTGACAAGGGACATCCTTGTCTACTTGATCTTGTTAACTTAAATGGCATAGACACCTGTCCATTTGTTACTACTTAAGCTTTAACCCAATTTAAAAAATTTGATGCAAATCCAAACTTTTCTAAAATCTTAAACAAAAAAACTCACTCTAATCTATCAAATGCCTTTTCTGCATCTAAAGCCACTGTAACATTCAAATCACCTCTTTTTGCACTAAATGCAAAAATGGTCAAATTTTATGAATTTTTTTAAAATAAACCCTGTCTGATCCATGTTACCATATACTTTGGTGTATAAGTCGAGTCGTGAAGTTATTTCTCAGAAAGGAGGGGCTCGGAGGAGTCACGTGATTGAGTAGTGGCTGGTCGAGTAGAACCAGCCCTCTTTAGAGAAAAGAAAAAAAAAGTTTGAAAAAACAGCTCATTAGACATAAAATACAGGAAGAGAAAGATAAAGTTACAGAGAAGAGACAGAAGATGACACCCAAAAGAGAAAGTAAGAATAATAGAGAAAAGGGAAGAAGGAAAATCACTGGAGAAGAAAGAAGGTGGCCATCTACAAGTCAGAGCAGCGAGCCACCAGGAAGAGGAGTGGCCGATCTCCAACATTGGTGAGTCCCCGGAGGAGCGATGTCCTCCCGACCGGTGGACTTCAAAATGGCTCTTAGAGCCAAGAAAAGGTGCGCAACTACGCAAGTAAAAGAAAAGGTTAATGCTGGAGGGAGGGAGACTCAGCTGAGGAGCGGCCAGCTGCGGAGCGACCAGTTGAAAGACGCCCAGCATCGGGGCATTCAGCTGGGGGAAGAAGGCAAGAAAGAAGAAGAGTAAGAATGAAGGGCTGGAAGAGGGTGAGTGAAACGCAGCAACTGGCAAAGGGTCAGCAACAGGAGTCACAGCAGCTGGAGGCCCAGCAAGGATACAGAAGCAGCTCACCAGAGAAGGATGAAGATGTACAGAGAAGAGAAGAAAACGACACAGACATAGATACAGACAGAAGAAGAGGAGGAAGAAGACCAAGAATTTCAAAGGAAAGAAGAAGGTAAAATAGAAGGACAAAATTTAGATAAAGCTTTTTTTTGAAGAACAAATTAGGTCATTAAAATAATGGCTATCATTAGAATTTAGTTCAATCAAAAGAAAAATGAAAAGAGCGGAAGACAGAATGCAAAGCTTAGAGTTGGTCATGACTGAAATAGGGAAAAGATTAGAAAATGTGGAGGAATGAGAAGCTGCTGTAGAAATGGAGATTAATGATTTAAGAGGGAAGTTGGAAGAGAGTGAAAAAAAATTAAGGAGACGCAGGGTTTATTGTCACAAAAAAATTGACATATTGGAAAACTACAGTAGGCAAAACAACATAAAAATAGTGGTCCTGAAAGAAGGCAAAGAAGGGTCAGATATGAAGGAATTTATAAAAGGATGGATCCTGAAGGTGTTGGGAATGACAGACGCGCATGAAGAAATAGAAATCGAAAGGGTGCATAGAGCGCTAGTACCGAAACCGCCACCACATCAAAAACCGAGATCCATAGTGGTAAAAGTTCTAAGATGTATAAGAGAGAACATACTGGAGCATGCAAGAAAGAAAGTTAGAGAAGACAATAAGCCGTTGGAATATAAGGGACAAAAAATATTTTTTAACCTGGACATAAGCTTCAAACTTTTAAAGAAGAGGAAGGAATTCAACACGGCGAAAACAATCTTATGGAAGAAAGGTTATAACTTTATATTAAGACATCCAGCAGTACTCAAAGTATTTATTCCTGGGGAACAGAATAGACTGTTCTCAGACCCAAAGAAAGCCCAAGAATTTGCTGAACGTTTCCAGGACAGGAGAAGAGAGGAGGAGTGACAAGAAGAAAGATCAGCAAGAAAATATACAAAAATATGTAATAATATAAAGATAATGTATATATAAAGATTTAAAGATGGATAAGAGAAGGGGGGAAGAGAGAGAGAGAGAGTTATATGTATAGGAAAATAGTGTTCTCTGGGGGGGGGTGGATGGGGGTGGGAGGATAATGGTCACGACGAAATCGGTTGAAGCTTGCGAGTAAGTTCGCAAACCGAATGGAAAGGGGAGTCGTGGTTGCCGTCAAGGGACAAGGGGAAACCCAAGGAGGGGAGTTCATTTGAGTTGAAAGGGTTATTGCTTGTGGGGATTGTTGTGGTATTTCATGTCTTAAGTGTGTTGTCATATATTGAGATTAAAAAGGAAAACTTCAAGAACAGTAATGGAAAAAAGGGGATGGAGGTGGTGAAGAGGTGGAAAAGAAGTGAAAATAAAGATATAAGATGACCACGTTGAACTATATGACTTTAAACAATAATGGAATACATAAACACATTTAAGTGTATTCCTTTGGAAAATATCATATATAATTTAAAAGACAAAGTTACAGTGTTTGAAAAAACACGAGAACCATACATGGAGCATAACAGAAAGAGCTGACCTCGGACCACCACCACCTAAAATGATAAGAAGATAAACATGGTCAGATTTAATGTGTATAAGTAGATGACACATCTTTTTAGTTTGCTTTCCTCTTGTATGAAGATATTGTTGTATTTTATATGTTTAATATTTACTGTTTTGGAAGGGGGTGGGAAGAGGGGGAGGGAAGGATGGGGGAAAAAAGAGAAAATGTCACTGTATATTTAAAGAAATGCATCTGTAAATATTTTGGTTGATATGGTTCATAGTGCGATAAATAAAGAATTACAAAAAAGAAAGGAGGGGTCGAATTGTATGCCAGATATAATTTTGAGACCTTAAATTCACTGAAAAAGAAACAGATTGACATCAATTCAGCATATAAGTTGATGTTGGAAACACCTCCTCACCACCAGCACTGCCACTCCCTGACTCCTCCCCACCACTGGGTGCCGCCATAACCCCTCCTACCTGGGACCCTGAGGTCGCCATTGCTGCTCCTGCCTGGTAGGCTGAGGTTCCTGCTGCCGCCTGGAGCATGATGTCGCTGCTCCAGCTCTATAGGCCATTGCCACTGCTGCCTGGTAGGCTGAGTTTTTTTAAACTTACTTTATAGCTTTGTTTCTTACAATTCAGGTGTTTGAAAAGATTTTGGGTTGTTCCTGGGAGACCCAGACAACCTGTAAAATGGGGATCGACTTTAATGCAGACATACCAAAAAAAACCCTTAAAATTAGGCTGAAAATGGGGGTTGACTTGTATGCTGGTTGACTTGTATGGCGAAATTTAGGTAACAAAATTTTTACTCTATTTGTCAAAACCTTTGCTATTCTTTTATAATCTTCATTTAATAATGAAATAGGCCTATAAAATGAATATTTCAAAGGGCCTCTATCTTTTTTAAGGAATCACAGTAATTATTGCTATCGAAAATTATTCTGTAAGAGTAGAAGTTTGTGAAACTTGATCTAATACAGTGGTTCTCAACCTTTTTCTTCCCACTCACATCCACCTTAAGCAATCCCTTACTAATCACAGAGCACCAATGGCATAGGGTAAGGTTGAGAATGACTACTCTAGACCTAAATGTTATTGAAATATTTTGCTTGAGAAAAATTGTCATTGGCCCATTTCCTTTGGAGTTGTGAAACTGTGCACATAATGAGCCAATTAGGTATGATTTTTTTTAAAAGTGGTTTTCAAACTTTTTCTTTCCACCCACAAACCACCTTAAGCAATCCTTTACTAATCACAGAGCACCAATGGCATAGGGAATAATTAAAGTGGTATGTGAGTGGAAAGAAAAAGGTTGAGAACCACTGATCTAATACTTGCATAAATATAGGAATTAATAAATCCTTAAATTCTTCATAAAATTTAGAAGGGAAACCATCTTCTGGAGATTTATTACTATGTAAAGAGTTCATTGGTTCTCTTCTGCCTCAGTAAATGAAACATCAAGCTCAGTTTGTTCTTCTAAAGTTAGTCTAGGTAATATTATCTGTGTTAAATAATCATTTATTTTAGTTTAATCTAAAGATTCTGAAGTATATAATTTCATATAAAAATTCCGAAAAGATTAATTTATTTATTGGGGTTTATATGTAATTATGTTATGGTTCTTTTTACTTGCATTAATTCTCGAAGTTTGCTCCGTTTTTAATTGCCAAGCCAAAACATTATCTCTCAGCCAGTTCATAATATCTTTGCGTCATCTTAATAATAGCTTTTTCAGTTCTATAAATTTGTAATGTATTATAATGAAGCTTTTTATTAATAAATTGTCTACATTTATCTTCAGAAACTGACTTATGAAGATCTTTTTCTAAAACTAATTTCCTTTTTTTTTCTAATTGAACTACTTTCATATAATCCTTTTTAACTTTGGATGTAAAACTTATAATTTGCCTTCACAAATATACTTTTAAAGTGTACCATATAATAAATTTATCATTTATCAAATTCAAATTTGCATCACAAAATATTCTAATATGGTGGTGCGAGCAGTGAGAGAGACACAACCACCAAATTCAAATTCAGCATGCCCCTTTAAGGGCAGCATGAGCTCAGTCACCTGGTGCATTGTGACTTCATAATTGCTGCTCAGGGTGCACGCTGGAAGGGATGCTGGAGTCAGAGCGAAACCTCTGACAACACCATTTCCCCATGGCTGCCCCGCCACATGGTGATACAAGCGGGGCTGGTTTGCCATGAGGATGTGCGCTGCCACACTACTATGATTTTGAACAAAATCACAAAAATCTTTCCTTTTCAACAATAAAGAATTTAATCTCCATCTATATATATTAACTTCTCCTTATCAGGCATTTCCATAGTTATTAACAAAGGTGAATGATCAGATAAAATCCTTGGTTTATAATCTGCTTCAAAAATCCTAGTTTGTATTTGAGCCAAAACCAGAAATAAATCAATTCTAGAATAAGAATCAAACCTACAGGAATAAAATGAATAATCTTTCTCTCTAGGGTGGATTCTTCTCCATACATCAATCAAATTCAAATCTCTCACCAAACCAAATGTAGCAGCTTTCATCCTCATTGTTACTCGAGTAAACCTATCTAACAAGGGATCTAAACAAAAATTAAAATCTCCTTTTAACATATTTTCATGTGCTTCTGCTAAATTTTTTAAGAGTCTTGAATAAATTTCTCATCAGTATTTGGAACATACAAATACATTTCTGAAAATATTTTACAATGTATCATTACATATGCAGGGTCTGTAATAACATTTTTGAACCTTAATAAGATTTTTTATATCAAAATTGCTAACTCTTGATTTCGAATTAAATGAAGAAGACATCACATATCCTACCCAATCTCTTTTTAATTTCAAATGCTCTTTTTCAGTTAAATGAGTGTCTTGTTTAAAAAAAAGCTATATCTACTTCCATTTTTTAAAATATGTTAATATTCTCTTTCTTTTTATTTTTCCATTTAACCCATTCACATTAAAATTTACAAACTTAATTCTTTTACTCATAAAACCAAATATTAATTAATCCCTCTCCCTCACCCTGTCCCGCAGACTCCTCATAATCCAGCAAAAGAAATCTGTGCATCTGCACTCACATCCTCTAGCAATCCAAAAAAAAACAGAAAAAGAAAAACAACAATACAGAAATATATATGTACCTATAACAATATAAAGAAAAACCCTCCCAATAAGTGTTACCTAGTACAACACTAATTCCCTCCATTTTATGGGTTGTGGCCAAAGTCACAAGCACACACATAATCCTGCAGAAACCAACACTTCCCACTCTACCCAACTTTCTTGGTGTATTCAATATATAAGCTTTAATCACTTAATTGAATTGATTAACTTTTTTTTTAAAAAGAAATAAATCACCAAATTCTTCCATCTCAATTATGAAATCAAAAGAAAAGAAAAGAAGGAAGAACAAATTCATTGCATCAAGTCTGTGATAACTAAGGATTGAGCTTGAGGAAGACTCCGAGCTTATTCTTCATCTTGAGCAAAGTTTGTAAAAAAAAAAAATATATATATATATATATCTTCTCTTGTCCTGGAACAGAGGTCTTCAAGGTAGGAAGGTATTGAAGAACAAACTTGTAACCTTCTTCATATAACTTCTTGGCAGTATTAAATTCTTTCCTTCTCCAGCAAATTTTCACAAAAATCAGGGTAAAACAAGGTCCTATCCCCTTCCCATAACAAAGGACCTTGTTGTTAACGTGAACTTAAATTCTCTCTATCTTGATAATGCAGAAACTTTATTAATATGGAATGTGGTTTTTGATTTGTAGAGAGCTTAGGTCTCAGGGCCCTATGAGCTCTTTCAATTTTAATCTTATTCTCAGGGTATCGTCTCCAAAAATTTTAGAGATCCAATAATCTTTTTAAAAAAAGTCACATCTGGCCTTCTTTCCCTTCTGACAGGCCCACTATTTTAATATTATTTCTTCTGCTAATATTTTCCAAGATATACACTTTATTAGAAAGTAATTAAACCAGTAGTTGTATCTTCCACATTAGTCACCCTGTCTTTAACACTTTGTATATCATCTTGCACTTCAGTAATTGTTTCTTCCATTCTCTCTAATTTCTTATTCATTTTATTTACCACATTCCAATATTTTATCAGTTTCTTCTTTCATCTCTTTAATTTCACCTTTAATCTCAGTCTTAACTTCCTTTAACCTTCTCTTATTTCATGACTTTAAATTGTTCCATTATCATTATGGATAAGTCCTCTTTCTTAATACAAGATCCAAATTTAATTTCCTCCATTACCTCTTGTATCCCTTCTTCAGTTGAAGAACCTCCTCTTGAACCTAATTCTTCCTCCTTCTGAGCAGAAGTAGAGGTCCCTGACTTTTCTTCAAGGGATGCTGCACTTCCAATAGTGCTTTGCACAGTTCACTTCTCCACCAATGCCGTCTCTCCTCACTAGCAGTGGGGAGGCACCGACTGGAGTCCCTCTCGCAACTCACCAAGTCGGGAGGCAGAACAAAGGCCATCACCCTGCTTTGTTGTCAAGGTAGCCCATATACTTTTTTCTTGTCTTCCCGTTGGGTTTCTGATGTGGCGATCATTTTTTCTTTTTTTTGGAGGCATTATAGGAGTAAAGTAAGGAGGTTTAAATATACTTTTAAAATATTTTAAACTTTAAACAGTGCTTATTTAAAACTTTTTAAACTAATTTTCCGAGTGAGTCAGGAGCCTATGTGTCAATCCTTTGGCATCACGTAACAATTCTCCCATTTCAACATTCTAGAATCAAAATCCCTTTATTGTCATATAATAGTTAGAGAGCAAAAAAGTGTCCTTTCAGAGTCACTGAGTGTCTATGGATTTGCCTCCAGTGCTTCTGCAGCCATACTGACTCCTGTTTGATCCATTGGCAACCTGAGCTCCAGATCCAAACCTCCAACATGATCAGGAAGCCTTCAGCACCCCGGGCCCTTCAGGAGCCCTCCTTGCCCTCAGCACCCTCTCGAATCCCAACTCTAATACCCTGTTCCCATGAACAAGTCTCCAGCAGCCTGCAGTTTGTGCCTGTCTCCCGGCTGCATTACCCTCAGCTGCTGAGCCCCTCACTGGTCCACCTCCATGGTCACTGCCCTGTAGGGTCATTGCCTCTCCTTCTCAATGGGGTTGTTCTCCCCTGAACTGGTCTGCTGCTCCCCTGGAGTCTGCATCCCCTTGTGGCTGCTGCTGAGAACAGGTGCTATCATCTTGCGGACAGGCCCGTGGTTGCAGGATTTTAGTTTGAAAAAAACCATCGGTTTCTCTAAAAGGCCATTTAACTCCTGGATAAAGCTGATGGCATTAAGACTGGGTGGTTGAACTCTTCGGAGCAGCACTATGTCTCTGCTCTCCCAGGACAACACTTACAGCAGTGCTGCCATTTTTTTCATTCCATTCTCAAATCTCTAAAGCTCTAGCTGTCAGCTGCTTTGGATAATTGACATTTCCAGCATTTTTATTCTGGATTTCTAAACATTTTTTCTAAATGTGATCATTTCGGCTAAGTGTCACTTGTTTTTATATTCGACACCTTCTTCCACCTATTTATCAGAAACATTCTCATCTTAAAATCTGGTGATCTCTTTAATGGAAGATCATTGACCTGAACATCCACTTTGGCTCCAGAGGGTTCCATTTCAGGGCACATCCTGTATACTGTGTGCTGTATTTGTCTCATTTAAGGATGGACAAAGATGTTGCATTTTGAGAGGTCAAATGTAAGGTGAAAGTTTACAGTTCATGGCAGGTGCTAAAAAGCCTTGATGTGCAGAGAGATCTGGGGGATCTTGGTCCATAGTTTCTTGAAAGTGGTAAAGAAGACTTGTATCATATTCATCCTTAGCTAGTCAGGGAATTGAGTATAAGAGCATAAAAAACATACAACATAGAAGCAGGAGAAGCCATCTAGGAGATTGACCCTGATCCACCATTCAATAATATGATGGCTAATCTGGCTCTACTTACCCATTACCCTTAATTCTATACTTAATTTTTCAAATATCTGTCTGTGCCGTGCATACATTTAATAAGGCAGCCTCCACTGCTTTATTGGACAGCGAATTCCACAGGTTCACTACCTGTAGAAGAAACAATTTATCCTTGTGATAGTACAGATTCTATCACCAATGTGTATATGTACATATGTACAGATGGTAGTGTAGGATGACTGTGATTGGCTGAGACCTACTGGCAGGTCTTAAAGGATTGCTCCTAAGCAGTCCAGGTCATTCTGGACTGGTCGACCTACTTGTGATATGCTCCAGTCTTTTAGTTAATAAAATTGTAATGCGCTTTGAAAGAATCAAAGACGTTGATATTACACAGAGAATTTCATTGGCGACCAGATCTCACTCGACTGGGGTAAAGGGGTACTGCGTGGCGACCCTGAAAGTCCAGGGCATCACGTTCACAGACTTCAAACTATTAGTCCTTCCCCAATTGTGTGCCCCTGCTCTGCTGGTACTGGATTTTCAGTGCCAGTTTCAAATCATTTCCCTGCACTTTGGGGGGCCTCACGCTCTGCTCTCTGTCTGTAACCATTCCACCCCGGGAACCTCCTGCCAGCAGCAGCCCGAGTCACCCACCCCCGCACCCAGGGGCCTCACCTGTAGTCTCTCTACCCTATGAGTTGCTCCGCCAGCACTTTTCGCAAATCTCACTCCTGGCTGGAAGCCTGTGGCCACCAAAAGTCGGCAATATAGTTCTGAACACAGGAAATTTATCACAAATGAGGTACGCAGACTGCTGGATGAGGGCATTATCGAACCTAGCTTGAGTCCACGGAGGGCCCAAGTAGTAGTTGTTACAAACAGAGAGAAGCCGCGGATGGTGGTTAACTACAGCCAATCAACCGCTTCATGCTCCTGGATGCGTACCCCCTTCCACGGATCACAGATGTGGTGAATCAGATCACCCAATACCATGTATTTTCCACCATTGACACGTTTGGCCTATCATCAGCTCCCGATCCGCCGAGAATACCGACCTTTCATGGCCTTTGAGGTGAATGGGTGGCTGTATCAATTCCTCAGGGTACCCTTTGGGGTCACAAATGGCATCACGGTCTTCCAGCGGGAAATGGACCAGATGGTAGACTAGAACAGGCTGACTGCTACTTTCCCGTATCTGGACAATGTCACCATCTGCGGCCATGACACGGAGGATCATGATGCCAACCTTGTTTTTTCAGACTGCAACTCGGCTGCACTTGACCTACAATTTCGACAAGTGTGTCTTTCGGACCACTCGGCTCGCAATTCTGGGCTGTGTGGTGGAGAACAAGGTGGTCATGCCGGACCCTAACTGCATGCGTCCCCTCATGGACTTGCACCCCCCCCCCCCAAATCCCAGAAGGCACTCAAACGCTTCCTGAGTTTTTTCTCTTACTATGCCCAATGGGTTCCACACTATACCGACAAGGCACGGCCACTCATCAAGACCACCTCCTTCCCCCTGTCAACCAAAGCCAAAGCGGCCTTCGACAGCATCAAATCGGACATCGCTGCTGCAATGCTGGACGCCATTGACGAGTCCATTCCATTCCAAGTCAAAAGCGATGCGTCTGACTTTGCACTGGCTGCCACTTTGAACCAGGCTGGCCGACTGGTAGCCTTCTTCTCCAGAACCCTCCAGGGTCCTGAGAGCTGACGTTCCTCTGTCGAGAAAGAGACCCAGGCCACAGTCGAGGCAGTATGTCGTTGGAGACACTACCTCACCAGCAGGCGCTTTATGCTGCTGACTGACCAATCCAGCAAGGTAAGATCAAGAATGACAAAATCACCAGGTGGAGAATCGAGCTCTCCACCTTTAATTATGACATACTGTATCAGCCAGGTAAACTTAACGACCCACCAGATGCACTCTCCAGGGGGACTTGCGCCAACATGCAACTGGACAGGCAGCAAAAACTCCACGAGGAGCTCTGTCATCTGGGGGTCACTAGGTTCGCACACTTTGTCAAATCTCGCAACCTGCCCTACACGGTCAAGGACATCCTTACTGATATTAGTTTTCTTGAGTTTACCCAATCAAAACTGAGAATGAGGGCAACATTCCTCATCAGTACTCTGGAATTCAGCTGTTAATGTCTTGTCTAAATGAGGCTTAGAATAAGTACTGAGAAACAGTGATCAGATTACACTCGGCGACATTTTTTTTAAAGGTTTGCTTCTATGCTCAAGGGAATAAAGTCCTAACCTCTTTTACCTTCCCTATAACTCAGTTCCTCAAATCCCGGCAACATACTTGTAAATTTCTTCTGCACTTTCAATTTTATTGATATCTATCCTCTAGTTAGGGGACCAAAACTGCACACAATACTCCAAATTTGGCCTTACCAATATCTTATACAACTTCATCATAGCATTCCAACTCCTAAACGCAATACTTTGATTTATGAAGGCCAGTGTACCAAAAGCTCTCTTTACAACCCTATCTGTCTTCCAGGGAATTATCTATCTGTATTCCCAAATCCCTCTGATTTATTGCATTGCTACTTTGAGATCTACATTAAATGGAATAAGTGATACTCCTTGATATGCTTTCGTATTTTCTTGTATTGAAATATTTCCATCATCCTCTATCATAAAAAACAATGCACATGAGCAATTCAGTGATCATAGTGGATCCATCTCTCAGACTCTCTGGTATGATACTTACATGTCATTCCATTTCTTTAATATCCCAATATTTGTCGATCTACTCAGAATATCCTCAGAGGATGAGTTTCTGCAGTACGGAATTGCAAATTCCTTATTAATCTGACTTTGTATAAAGATTTTGATTGAACCATGATCATTTGATGCAAGTTAATATTTATTGGAATTAATTTAACTCATACATGTCAAAGGCTATAATGTATATAACTGGTTTTCTCCACACTACCGCTGGCTTTTCCTAAATATACCTTTTGTAAGTGGTGGTGCAACATATGAAAATTAAAGAATTCTCGGGCTTTATAAGAAGAATTCATTCTGGAAAGTAAATGTATTGCATTTCCAATTCTCAGTAAACCAGAAATTGTAATCTTAGTGTCCAGGTTTAATTCACAGTTGGCCAAGCCATAGAACTACCGCAGCTGAGATATTCAATCACTGTATTTTGCAATGTATCTGTTTACACTGAATGCTGACTCACCACACGATGGCAGTGGTGAAAAGGAACTCGCTCATTTGCCGTCATTAGGGCAGCCAAAAAATTTACATAGACTTAAAAGTTAACAAATGCAAAGACATGCCTTATTTCAGGAAAAGGGCACAAAGGCAGAGGATCAAGCATTGAAGGCCATAACAAACATAGAAAAGACATTCTGGACCAAACTGAACTGGGTTCAACAGAGTGGAGAGGGATAGAGAAAGTAAAAGAGAAGCGTGTGGATAAGGTAAAATAAAAAGTTAAAAAATAGAAAAGTAAGAGTATAAAAAGTCAAGTGCAAAGAAGCAAAGATTACCAGATTTTAAAAGCTCAATGGCTATAAGGGGCACTTTTATCTGAATTCCCATAGTATTTGAAATAAGGTCAGTGAACTTGAGGCACAAATCAGTACAAAGGGTATGATTTGGTGGCCATTACAGAAATGTGGTTGCAGGGCGGAGAGGATTGGGAATTAAATTTCCAAGGATATCAGGTCATAAGGAAGGACTGGCCGGAAGTTAAGGGAGGTGGGTAGCAGTTAAGGATGAGATCAGGTTAATAGTGAGAGATGATGTAAGATTTGAGGAGCAAAATCTTGAATCAATCTGAGTAGAGTAGGGAAATAAATCACTGGTGGGAGTTAAGCCACCCAATAATAATATTACAGTGGCACAGGCAATGAACCAAGAAATATCAGAGGCCTGTAAGGATGGAACAGCAGTTATCGAGGGGGGGGGGTGCTTTAACGTGCACATTGAGTGAATCAGGTTGGTCGAGGCAACCTTGAGGAGGGCTTCATAGAATGCACCCATGATAGCTTTCTTGAACAGCAGGTTACTGAACCTATAAGGGAACATGCTATCTTGGATCTGGTACTGTGCAATGAGGCAGCTAAAATTAGTGATCTTGTCATCAGGGATCCTCTTGGAAAGAGTGATCGCAATATGATTGAGTTTCTCATACAAATGGAGGGTACTATAGTTTGGTCTAAAACCACTTGTATTATACTTAAACAAAGGAAACTACAAGGGGTTGAGGGAGGAGTTGGCCAGGATGGACTGGGAATGCAGGTTACAGGCTATATGGAGGGACAGTTGAGGAACAGTGAAGGACTTTCAAAGAGATTTTTCACAATGCTCAACAAAAGTATATTCCAGTTAAAAGCAAGGACAGTAAGGGTGGGGACAGCCAGCCTTGGATAACTAAGAGAATGAAGGTAGGCATCAAACTAAAAGCTTGTTTGTACAAAGTTGCCAAGAGCAGAAGATTGGGAAAATTTTAAAAAGCAACAAAGAACCATGAAGTGAGAAATAAAGAGAGGGAAGGTAGATTATCAAAAAAGATTAGCACAAAATACAAAAGTGGGCAGCAAAGTTTTTATAATTATATAAAATGGAAAAGAGTGGCTAAAGTGAAGGTTGGACCCTTGGAGGATGAGAAGGGGGAATTAATATTGGGTAACGAGGAAATGGCTGAGGCTGTGAATGACTATTTTATGTCATTCTTCACAGTGGAGGACATGTCGAACATGCCAAAGACACAAGTTATGGTTGTGATGGGAGGTGAGGACCTGGATGTAATAGCTATCACTAAAGAGGTAGTACTCAGAAAACTTGAGGGTCCCAGGGTACTTAAAAAAATGGCAGAAGTTTTTTTTGGCCTACCCCCCCCCCCCCCCACCCCAAGAGCCACATTACCAGCATAAATAAGCAGAGTGGTGCTGTTATGAGATAAGGTGGGATAGAGATAGAGAGCGTAGGAGAATGAAGCCTAGGGCAGTGGAATGTTCCTCTTGTATGATGTGGATTGTTAGGAAGTCTATAGTTTCCCTGAATATTACAAACGTGAGCATTCAACTGATACTCCTGACCAGCCATGTTGAGGCTTTGGAGCAGGCAGTGGATAAGCTCCAGAGCATTCAGGAGCCAGAGGGTATGATAGATAGGAGTTACACCTAGGAGACAGGTAGAGGGTAGTTGGGTTTCAGTTAAGAGAGGGAGCAGGCAGGTAGAGCAGGGCCACCTGGTGGGCATCCCCCAAAAAATGTATGCCACTTTGAATACTATTGAGGGGATGACTTACTGGACACAAGCCATGGCAAAACAGGTCTCTGGTATGGAGTCTACACTGTGGCTAAGAAGGGAAGGGAGGAAAAGAGGCAGCTGTAGTGATAGGGGATTCCATTGGAAATTAGATGAGAGGTTTTGTGAAGGAGATTGTGAATCCCGGATGGTATGTTGTCTCCCTGGTACCAAGGAATGGGATATCTCAGATTGAGCTCATGACATTCTTAGATGGGAAGGTGATCAGCCAGATGTAGTGGTCCATGTAGGGACCAATGAGATAGGTAGAAAGGGTGAGGAGGTCCAGAAAGGAAAGTTCAGGGAATTGAGTGCTAGGCTAAAGAAGAGGACCTCCAGGGTAGTGATCTCAGGATTGCCTCACGTGCCACATGATGGAGAGATTAGTAATAGGAGGATAAGGCAGTTTATTTAACACGTGGCTGGAGTCATGGTTTAGGAGGGAGGGCTTCAAGTTTCTAGACATTAGGGTTAGGGTTAGGCTGTATTCCAGGAAAGGTGGGATATGTACCGACAGGACAGATTGCATATGAATTGGAAGGGGATTAATATCCTTGCGAGTAGGTTTGTTAGTCCTCTCCGATGGATTTAAACTAGATTTGCAGGGGGAGGGGACCAGAATGTTCGAGCAAATACTGAAGTGGAGGGGGATAAAGTTCATGCAAGGATTGAATGTACAGACAGAAATCAAAGATTTGTACATTATAGAAATTTTCTCAGGTGTATTTAATGCAAGAAGTATTGTTAGTAAGGTTGATGAGTTTAGGGCATGAATTGACACATGGGATTGCGACATTATTGCTATTAGTGAGACTTGGTTGTAGGATGGACAGGAGTGGCATCTTAATGTTTCGGGGTTCCATTGCTTCAGGTGTGAGAGAGGGGGAGGAGTGGCAGTGCTAGCCAGGGAAAATATCTCAGTTGTGCGAAGTCAGGACAGCCAGGAGAACTTGTCTACAGAGATCATATGGGTGGAGTTGAGGAACGGAAAAGGTATGACCACATTGATAGGGTTGTATTATAGACCACCCAATAGAGAGAATTGGAGAAGAAAATCTGTAGAGAGATAGCAGACTGATGTAGGAAGCAGAACATTGTGATAGTGGGGGATTTTAACTTCCCAAATATTGACTGGGAATCCCATACTGTAAAAGGGATGGATAGCTTGAAGTTTGTAAGAAGGTTTGTAAGAAGGTCAAGAAAGTTTTTTAATTCAGTAGATAAAGGTACCAATGAGAGGATGCAATACTTGATATCCTATTAGGGGACTCTATGTGTAGGGTAACATTTTGGGTCCAGTGACCAGAATGTCATTAGCTTCAAGTTATTTATGCAAAAGGATAAATCAGGTCCTCATGTTGGGGTTTGGGGTTTTTAAATTGGAGGGAGGCAAATTTTATGGAAATGAGAAAGGATTTACAAGGAGTGGATTGGGATATGTTGTTTATGGCAAAGTTGTGTTTGGAAAGTGGAAAGCCTTCAAGGGAGAAATTTTGAGAGTGCAGAGTTTGCATGTTCCTGTTAGGATTAAGGGCAAAGTTACTAGGCAGAGGGAATCCTGGTTTTCAAGGAATATTGGTGATCTGGTTAAGGAAAAGGGTGAGATGTAGAGCAAGTAAAGGTAATAAGGAGCAAATGAGGTACTTGAAGGGTACAGAAAATACTCAAGAAGGAAATTAGGAAGACATGAGGTTGATCTGGCAGATACGGTAATATGAAGGCAAACACAAAGGGGTTTGATAAGCATATTAAGAATAAAAGGATAAAAAAGGATAAAATTGGTCCCCTAGAGGATCAGAGTGGTCGACTGTGTGTGACTATGGGGGAGATCTTGAATAGTTTTTTTTGCTTCAGGGAACTGGCAGAGTGGACAAGGAAGGAAGAGAAACAGTCGTGTCATGGAACATCTGGAGATTAAGGAAGAGGAGGTGCCTGCTGCCTCACAGCAAATAAAGTTAGATAAATCTCCTGGCTGGAAATGATATTCCCTTGGACTGTGAGGGAGACTAATGTAGAAATTTCAAAGCCCTGGCTGATATATTCAAAATGTCCTTAGCCACGAGTGAGGTGCCGGAGAATTGGAGGATAGCTGTCCTGTTGTTTAAAAAAGGCTCCAAAACTAAACCAGTGAGTCTGACGTCAGTAGTAGGTTAATTATTGGAAGGAGTTCTGAGAGACAGAATACATAAGTATTTGGATAGTCATGGGCTGATTAAGGATAGTCAGCATGGCTTTGTGTGTGGAAGGTCATGTTTAACAAATCTTGTAGAGTTTTTTTGAGGAGGTTACCAGGAAGGTAGATGAGGGAAGGGCTGTAGATGTTGTCTACGTGGACTTTAGTAAAGCCTTTGACAAGGTCGCACATAGGAGGTTAGTTCAGAAAGTTATGACACTAGGTATTCAAAGAGATGTGATAAACTGGATTCAAAATTGGCTGTGTGACAGAGTATTTAGAGTTGGCTTGGGAGGAATTGTTAGAGCAGCTTGCACACACACATTTTAAAACACAATATTTGCAGGACTTGTGCAGAGTGCTTTTTGCAAGAGGCAACAAAGTATCGACAGCAGCTTGCCTGGGAGAGCATGTGATCTTTGTAGGCAGGGGAGAACAGTTTTGCCCTCAGGGAGGGTGTGAAACAGAGAGAGAGGAGACAGAAATCAGTTCTGGAAGGACAAGCTGGCAAACTTTGGAAGGCTACCTAGTCAATGGAGAAGACTGGCAGTCTGAAAGGTGACCTGAAAGAAAGAGGATCGTCTGGAGAACCCTGAAGGGGGCAAGTTTTGTCAGCAAGACTGATTGAGAATGAATCAATTGTGGATGTCCTGGAAAAGAAATCTCTTTCTAAAAACCAGCAAGAACCCTCCTGAGTGGTAACCATTTGCCTGTTAAGCACCAAAGACTGGTGAACTTTGTTAATGCTAACTTCTGTGCACAGAACAAGAATTGCCTGCAACCAGTGAGATTGGACTGTGATCCAAAGAACTTTTCTAATCTTAAATATACATTACACACACCTGCACTTAGTATTAGAGGGGGGATTAAGTAGTTAGATTAAGTAAGTATGTTAAGTAATAAGTTAAAGTTTAATTCTATTTTCTTGTTCAAATATAATTAAAAACTACTTTTGTTTAAGTAACCCTGTGTTGTGGTGCATTTCTACTGCTGCTGGGTTTTGGGATTCTCTGGACTCTGTAACAGCTATGTGGGAGAATGCAGAGGGTGGTAGTGGATGGTTGCTTCTCAGATTGGAGGCCTGTGACCAGTGGTGTACCTCAGGGATCCTTGTTGGGATCATTGTTTATTGTAGACTTCAGTGAACTGGATGATAATATTGTGAATTGGATCAGCAAGTTTGTTGATGATACAAAGATAGGAGGCGCTGTGGACAGTGAGGAGGGTTATCAAAGCTTGCAGAGAGATTTGGATCAGCTAGGAGAATGGGCTAGAAAGTGGCAGATGGAGTTTAATGCAGACAAATGTGAGGTGATGAATTTTGGAAGGGCAAACCAAGGTAGGACATGTACAGTAAATGATAAAGCACCGAGTAGTGCAAAGGAACAGAGGGATCTAAGAGTACAGATACATTGTTCCCTGAAGGTGGTGTCCTACATGGACAGGGTTATAAAGAAAGCTTTTGGCATCTTAACCTTTATAAATCAAAGTATAGAGTATAGGATTTGGGATGTTATGTTGAAGCTGTTTAAGACAGTAGTGCGGCCAAATTTGGAATATTGTATGGAGTTCTGGGCACCTAACTACAGGAAGGATATCAATAAGATTGAAAGAATTCAGAGAAGATTTACTAGAATGACACCGGGTCTTCAGGAGTTGAGTTACAGGGAAAGATTAAACAGGTTAGGACTTTATTCCTTGGAGCAAAGAAGGATGAGGGGAGATTTACAAGATTATGAGAGATATAGACAGAGTGGATCCAAATAGGCTTTTTCCACTTAGATTAGGGAAGATAAATACAAGAGGTCATAGTTTTAGGCTGAAAGGGGAGAGGTTTAGAGGGAACATTAGGGTGCTTTTTTTCACTCAGTGTGGAATGAACAGACATCTGATGTGGTGAATGATGGCTCAATCGTGTGTTTTAAGAGTAAATTGGATAGGTACATGGATGTGAGAGGACTGGAGAGTTATGGTATTGGAGCAGGTCAGTGGTTCTAGGGAGATGATGATTGGCACAGACTAGAGGGGGCTGAATGGCCTGTTTTCTGTGCTGTAGCATTCTATGGTTCTATTGTCCTGGAGGCTTTGGTGATAATATACCAAAATTATCTGGACTCTGGGCAGGTCCCAGCAGATTGGAAGATGGAGAATGTCACACCACTGTTCAAAAGAAGATGTAGGCAAAAGTCAAGGAGCTATAGCCAGTTAGTTTAACATCTGTGGTTAGGAAAATGCTTGAACCTATCATGAAAGAAGAAATAATGTGTCTGGAGCAAAATGGATCCATCAGGCAGACGCAGCACGGATTCAGCAAAGGCAGGCCCTGTATGACAAATTTATGGGAGTTCGTTGAGCATATAACAAGTGTGGTAGATGGAGGGGAGCAGGTGGACATTGTTTACTTGGATTTCCGGAAGGCATTCGATAAGGTGCTGCATAAAAGACATAAGGATGCATAGAGTTGGAGGTGATTTATTAACATGGATAAAAGATTGATTAACCAAGCAGAGAGTTGGGTTACAGGGTTGTCTTCTGGTTGGCAATCAGTGGTGAGTGGGGTGTCGCAGGGGTCGGTGCCTGGGCCTGCAACTATTCATGATATACATAAACGATCTGGAAGAGGAGACAGAGAGCAGTGTATCCAAGTTTGCTGATGACACTAAACTGAGTGGAAAAGCAAATTGTGTAGAGGATACAAAGAGTCTGCAGAGAACTATAGATAGGTTAAGTGAGTGGACAAGGGTCTGGCAGATGGAGTCCAATGTTGGCAAGAGTGAGGTTACCCACTTTGGGAGGAAGAATGGAAGATCAGATTATTATTTAAATGGCAATGTGATTGCAGCATGCTGACGTGCAAAAGGACCTGGGAGTACTTGTGGATGAATCACACAAGATTAGTTTGTAGGTGCAGCAGGCTATGAAGAAGGGAAATGGAATGTTGGCCTTCATTGCGAGTGGGATTGAATTTAGGAGCAGGGAGTTCTGCTGCAACTGTACAAGGGACTGGTGAGGCCGCATCTGGAATATTGCATGCAGTTCTGGTCTCCTTACTTGACGAAGGATGTACTGGCTTTGGAGGCGGTGCAGAGGAAGTTCACCGGGTTGATTCCATAGAAGAGGGGGTTAGCCTATGAGGAGAGATTGAATCATCTATACTCGCTGGAAGTTAGAATTTAAATTTTATTTTTTTATTTAAATTTAGATATATAGCACGGTAACAGGCCATTTCTGCCCAATTCAGTACAATTCGAATGGTGTGAGGAAACCAGAGTGCCCATGGAAACCCCACACAGACACAGGGAGAACGTACAAACATGGGATTCGAACCCTGGTCCCGATTGCTGGCGCTGTAAAGGCGTGGTGCTAGATGCTACGCCAACCGTGCCTCCCCAAAGAATGAGAGGGGATCTTATAGAAACTTTTTAAGTTTTGAAAGGTATATATAAGATAGAGGTAGGTGGGGGATGTTTCCTTTGATGGGGGAGACAAGAGCTAGGGGACATAGCCTCAAGATTCAGGGGAGTAGTTTTAGACAGATGAGGAGGAACTGACTTTCCCAGAGGGTGGTGAGTCTATAGAATTCTCTCCCCATTGAAGCAGTGGAAGCGACCTCAGTAAATATATTTAAGACAAAGTTGGATAGATTTTTACATAGTAGGGGAATTAAAGGATATGGGGAAAAGGTAGGTAGGTGGAGACAAGTCTATAATCAGATCAGCCATGAATGATGGAGCAGGCTTGATGGGCCGGATGGCCTATTCTTGCTCCTATTAAATTCTCAGACTGACTCTCGGCAGCTGTGTGAAACAAAGTAAGTATCATTAATTGTGATACATTTCTACTGGACAAGCGTAATGCTTTCTATGGTCGCTTTGAAAGAGAAAATAATGATGTAAACACAGGAGCACCCACAGCCCCCTGTGACTCTCCTGCTCTATTTTCTGAGGCTGGCATGAAAAGAATCTTCAGGATTCTTGGGTTACAACCCCAAACCAGTTCTGTGAGTGGGTAGCCACTATCCCCCACCGCCACCTTTCAAGTCCATGGCCTCTTGGCAGGTGGCCCATGCTCTACCTCTGCCCCTTCCTTCCTTCCCCCACCATTTTATTCAGGTACCTGCCTAGTTTTTTTTATTCATGACAAAAGGTTCAGTCCCAAAATATTTGTTATATATCCTTGCCTCCTCTGGATGCTGAGGAACCTGCTGAGTTTCTCCAGCACTTTTGTGTATTAACTACAATCACAGATCTTCAGACTTTCTTGTTTCACTCAATGAAAATAGTCTGCTTGCATTAACACTGTCTATACCCCTCCTATATTTGTATGTCTCCATCATATCCCCCGCCCCCCTATTCTCCAAGGAATGAAGACCTAACCTATTAAATCTTGCCTTCATCTTGGCAATAACTTTCCCTGCACTCTTTCAATCTCGTAGATTTTTTTTTCTGTAGGTAGGTGGCCAAAACTGCACACACTACTCCAAATTTGATCTCCAAATGTCAACATAACATTCCAACTCCTATGTTCAATACTTTGATTTATGAAGAGCAATGCACCAAAAGCTTTCTTTACAACCCTACCTATGATGCCACTTTCAAGGAATTGTGTATCAGCATTTCCCAGATCCCTTAGTTCTGTATCACTCCACAGTGCTCTATCATTTACCATGTAAGTCCTACTCTCGTTTGTCCTCCAAAAGTGCAACTCCTCACACTTGTCCACATTAAATTCCCTGGATTGTTCTGTAGTGGTAAATTTCTGGAATTCTCTATCCCAGAGTTTTGTGGAGGCAAGATCATTGGGCTACTTTACAAGGAGGGTAACACATTTTTGAAAGATCTGAGTGTCACATTTGTGGCCCGAAATGTGAAGTTAATAAAACATTAAACACAAGTTTATCAGGTAAACTTCTTAGTGTCTTTTTATTCTCCGGTTTTCCTTTGTTCTCCTGCTTGTGTTCTTATCTCTCTCTCATACCACGTGACTTCCAGTACATCTCATACATATTCATTATCATGACATCCCTCCTTTAATCAGAAATAAACTTTACCTTCACTTATCAATATCCCTCGGAAACATACAAACATCGTAACTAATGGTAATACTACAACTCAACTACATAAAATTTACTTCCTACTGCACTCATACATGCACTTTATGATATAAGATTAAAATACTGTCCCAAAGTTCTTATCAAAACTATGGCACAAAGTCTTCGTATCGTTTGGGCACTTTCCGGTTTCGTTTCGGCCTGCCTGCGATATTGTCGTCGCTTCTCGGTTGTTCACTCTCGGCGTCGGCAATACTGCTCGCCACGGCTTCAGGTGTTTCTGGCGCTCTAGTCACTTCATCAGGAGTGCTGGTAACTGCCTCTGGAACATCATCAGGTCTCTCAGTTTCAGCATCTCGTATTGGCCTTTCAACCTCTTCGCTCGATGTATCTCTGGACTGGTACCTTTTTACACCTGAGACATTTCTCTTATACAGGACTCCAGTCGGAGACTTGACTGTCACCATACTGCCACTTCTGGATACGACAGTATAGGGTTGATGGTAATAAGGTGTGTCTAGCTTACCACCAGTTTCATGCCTCACTAGAACATTATCTCCTGGCATGATGTCTGAGTATTTGGCTCCACGTTTCGAATCTGTGTACAGCTTTGCTGCACCTTTCTTTTCAGCATCGTGGTCCCTCATCTCCTGGTCGTCTCGGATTTCCTTTATTTCTGGCATTTTTGTGCGGATTTTTCTCCCAAAAAATGCTTCTGCAGGACTTTTTCCAGTGGTTGCATGAGGCGTTGCTCGATAGACAGCCACATAAGATAGCAATGCTTCTCGCCAATTTTGTCCTTCTGCGTGTGCAATCCTCAATCGTTTTTCAATGGACTGATTTTGTCTCTCTACTTCTCCGTTGGCTTGCGACCATTTCGGAGTTACTTCATGATGGTGGATACCTGTGGTCCTCATGTATTCTGTAAATGTCTCTGAAATGAATTGTGGACCATTGTCAGAGTATAATGTAACAGGTAATCCATATCTTGCGAATATCTCTGCTAACGCTTGTATTGTTTTTTTTCAGTGGTTGTGGACTTCAACACCACGTACTCATAGTATCTGCTGTAGTAATCTATCACTACCATAATTGATTCACCCGTCGGTAAAGGTCCAAGAAAATCAACAGCTACGTCGATCCATGGTCCTGTCGGAAGTTGCATACTCCGATTCGGTTCTGGCGGATTACTCTTATTTATGATTTGACATCCGTGACAAGTTTTAACAAATTTCTCTGCGTCTTTATCACAACCTGGCCACCATACCTTGGTCCTGAGGTTTTGCTTGGTACCAACAATACCTAGGTGTCCTTCATGCGCTAAGGATACGATCTTCGGTCTCAATCTTTGCGGTATCACCAATCTGCAACCTCTTAATACACACTGACCGATGCAACAAAGTTCGTCTCTAATGGGAATGTAAGCCTTGTGAGTACACTTGTCCCATTGTCCACTCTGTATGCATTCTCTTACTTCCATAAGTTCTGGATCACGTTCGGATTCTCTCTCGACTTCCTTCGTAGTCACAGCTTTCGGTGTCGCCTGAATAGCTACGAAGCGTACAAAGCTCTCTGTTTCTGTTCCCAATTCTGACTTGGATTGTGGACCACCATCCTTCACCAATCTGGACAGCGGATCAGCAATGTTTGCTTTCCCTGCAATGTGGATTACTTTATATTTGAAGGGTTGTAGTCTGAGTACCCATCTCTCTATTCTGGCACATGGTTTGGATCTAGGTGCATAGATCACCTCTAATGGCTTGTGATCTGTGATGAGTTCAAATTCAATGCCGTATAAATATGCATGGAACCTCTCACAGGCCCATACAAGTCCGAGTGCTTCTTTCTCTGTCTGAGAGTATCTTCTTTCCACATCTGATAACGATCTGCTGGCATAGGCAATGATTCTTGGTCCTCCATCATGCATCTGGACCAACACTGCTCCTAAACCAACCGGGCTGGCATCCGCTATGACTTTGGTTGATGCCGCCGGATCGTAATATCCAAGAGTTTTTGCATCTGTCAGGCTTTGCTTCAACGCTATGAACGCTTTCTTCTGCTCAGATCCAAAATGAAATGGTACACCTTTCCTGGTTAATTTCCTTAGTGGTTCTGCCACTGTAGCGAAATTAGGAATGAACTTTGCACAAAAATTGACCAATCCCAGGAAACTCCTCACCTCTGTTGCGTTCTGAGGAGCACGTGCCTCTTCAATAGCTTTCACCTTGGCCTCTGCAGGGTTTAGTCCTTCCCGTGTAAGTCTGTGTCCCATGAAGTCCATTTCTGACACACCGAACTGGCACTTGTTTCCATTCACGGTAAGACCTGCTTCCTGTAGTTTAGATAGTACACGCCTCAACCGTTTGTCATGCTCTTCCTTCGTTGGTGCATGGACTATGATGTCGTCAGAAATGTTGGCAACTCCAGGAATGCCTTGAATCACTCGATGGATTTCATACTGGTAGATCTCCGAAGCTGCATTAATTCCAAATGATAGTCTCTTGTAACGATACAATCCACAGTGAGTCACAAATGTAGTTACATCTTGGGAACCTGGATCCAGCTCTAATTGATGATAGCCCCCATTTCAGATCAATTTTTGAGAATACCTTGCTGGTAGTTAGTTCTTGAAGTATTTCCTCCACTGTTGGTATAGGATGTCGTTCTCTAATTATAGCTTCATTGGCCATTCTCATGTCAACACATAGTCTTATGTCACCCTTTGGTTTGGGCACAATCACTACGGGACTGACCCATTGTGTCGAATGTTCCACAGGTTCAATAATGTCTTGTTCGATCAATTCTTTAATTTTGGCTTCGACTTTCCCACGAAGTCCAAACGGAGTTCGGCGCATTGGTTGTGCCTTGGGTTTGACCGTTTTATCTACCGCTAGCTTCAATTGTCGACCTTTCAGCTTTCCTACTCCTTGGAAGACTGCGGGGAATTCTTGCTTCATATCCTCGTATGACTGAATTGAATTGACACAAGCTCCAATATGAAGTATTGCCAGGTCTTGCACTGTGCTTCTACTCAGCAATGGTTCTCCCCTCTCTTCTATGACCATAAACTCTGCTTCGGTGTACTTATCTCCAGCTTCAACAGTTGCAGTAAAACATCCAATGGTCTGCAATGACTTGGTTGTTGTGTATGGATACAGTTTCTTTGAACACTTCTTTGAGGTACAGATGATCTTTTTCCTTTTCAACTTCTCCCATAAATGTCGATCAATCACATTACTGTCACTGCCTGAGTCTACAATGACCTACACTGTCACTCCACCAATGATCACTGGGACCTTCTCATGATGTCCTTCATTCAACGTAAGTTGGTAACAACTCTGTTCCTCCTGGGTATCATCATCGTCACCGTCCATTTGGCGAATGGTATCTTTCTTTCCAGGATACTTTCCTTTCCCCCAGGCTTTGCCTTTGGAAGTTGTATTCTTCCTCTTCTGGTCTGCATTGGACTTACTTTTGCACTTCTTTGCAAAGTGGTCCTTACCTCCACACTTTCTGCAAACTTTGCCTTTGGCCGGGCAATATGGGTCTTTTCCAAAGTGACCTCGGTTTCCACATCGATAACATTCCACGTCGTGTGTCAGCGTATATCTTGGCTGATTATGGCGATGTGAGAGCCTCTTAATTTGCTGGTTTGCGTTGTCTTTCAGGGTCATGGTATGAAATTGCCCTTCAACAGCCTCTAATGCAGCAGCAATAGCTAAAGCATCGGTGAGTTCCAACTCATTCCCTCTTTCCAGTAGACGTCTTCTGAGTTTATCTGATCTACAGTGCTGTACGACTTGATTGGTTAATTGGTTGTCCAAATCAGCTGGCATGTAATTGCATCCAACAGCTAGCTGGCGTAGTCTCGTCACGTACTGAGCAATTGTCTGGCCATCTTCTTGTCTCGTTCTCCGAAACAAATGCCGTTGAAATGTAGCATTCGGTGTCACTACATAATGTGCATTTAATGCATCTACCACTTTCCGGTACTCATCCTTTCTTCCAGTATTTAAAAGTGTTTTAAATGTTTCCCGAACTGAGGGTCCTGCAGTGAAAAGAAGTAACGCCCTTCTCTGCGCTTTTTGTTCAACTGTACCGGTATCTAGAAATAGGCCACGACTGTCGGCGTAGGATTCAAATTCTTCCAGCCATGCCTTCCACTTCACACTTACAGTGCTTGCATCACCCGTTGGGTCAAAATGAGCAATTCCACTATGTGTTAGAAAGTCACAGTTTGCACCAGCCATGAGGAAATATTCCAGCCCCAAAATTACTGAAGCAAAGAGAAAATTCTTATCACCTTGAAGTTGTCTGTAAACCTCTGTAATCTAGTTTAGTCTTTAATTTTCTTCAAGCTTCTTTCATCCTCGTCGCCAATGTCACATTTGTGGCCCGAAATGTGAAGTTAATAAAACATTAAACACAAGTTTATCAGGTAAACTTCTTAGTGTCTTTTTATTCTCCGGTTTTCCTTTGTTCTCCTGCTTGTGTTCTTATCTCTCTCTCAAACCACGTGACTTCCGGTACATCTCATACATATTCATTATCATGACACTGAGAGTGTTGAGGAATTGTTGCAGAAAAGGAGGCAAGACCTGGAGCAGATAAACAATTATGTTATTGAATGGTGGAGCAAGCTGCTGAGTAGAGTGTCCCACTTCTGCTCCTATGTTCTTACCCTCTTATGCTGGGAATACTCAGCAGATCAGGCAGCAGCTGTGGAGACAGAAAGGGTCAACATAGAAGATGGAGCATTCCAGTACAGTACAGGCCCTTCAGCCCATGATGTTGTGCTGACCTTTGTAAACCTACTCAGCAACAATCCAATCCTTCCCTACCTCACATGCATAGCCCTCTATTTTCTTTTTCTACATCAGCGTTTCAGATTGAAAATTTTTCAGTAGATCTTTTGGATTGTAATAACAAATTTAAAATGATTTTAAATTGTCCTTCTTGTGTCTCTGGGTCAGTGGTCCACAAGCTGATGAGCTCAGTGGTATTTTATTCATTTTAAGGAAACAATTTAACACCAGATGGCACTAGACTTAAATTTCCAAATCCACTTCTCAGGTGATCATACCAACCAGGAATCAGAGGGGCTTCCACCCAACACTGTGGGTTAAATTATAGTAAACACCTGGAGTCCTCGTACTGACTCAGGAAGGAAATGTTCAATTCAAGTCATATTCCAGAAGAAATTAGTAGTTAAGTTGCCTTAGCTGCAGGGAACCAGGTGAAGTTCTGAGACCAATACAGGGAGACTGCAGTCCGGATCAGAGAAAGATGTGTAACAACTGGCTTTTCCCTTTATAACCACGACACACATACTTTCAGCAGGAATAACTGCTGATTGACTATTGAATTGCTGAAACAACTCCCCATGTCTACTACAGTGTTTATTAATAATATTGTGACAGATTATAGATATGTTTTTGGGAGATAAATTGGGGCAGGTTTTTTTAGTGAAGGTCACATACAAACACTTTAAAACAGATCTTATTTAAAATACTGGAGCTTTGCTCATGCTGGACAGGCTGGTGCCAAAAGCCTTTGCAAAAGCTTTGGAGAGTGCCCAAGAGACTTCACTAATGGATTGTTGTTTTAAAAAAAGGCAACAGATGAAAGAACTCGTCGGAGCCTCAGGCTGTCTGGAGTGGAACTTGCTGCTCTAAAAGGGTCATGTGGTTTTCCAAGCAGAGAGAGTCAAACAGGTTTTTTCTTAGAGAGAGAGAGAGATCAGTTCCACAGTGCTACAGTCAGCAGCAGCAGCAACTGGGACTGGAACAGGACAAGCTGGAAAGCTTGTGGAAAACCCCATTTGGAAGATGGATTGTGAGTGTTTAGTCAGCCTGGTCAAAGCCCTTCTGGTTCATACAAGAGGAGAGGACTGGCTGCCTAATGTTTCATTTGAAATAAGAGAAACAAAAAGGAACTCTATGGTGACCTGAACGAAAGAGGTTATCTAGAAAACCCTGAGGGGCAAGTTTTTTCGGGAAGACACTGAAGTGGCTGATTTAAAAAAGGAATCAGTTGTGGGTGTCCAGCAAACAACAAATCTCTCTCTGAAAGCCAACAAGAACCTTCCTGAACGGTAACTATTTACCTTTCAAGCACCAAACCCTGGTGAACTTCATAAATGTTCAATTCTGTGCACAGTATAAGAATTGCCTGCAACCAATGAACTTGGGGGAATGAGAAATGAGATTGGACTGTGAATCAAAGAACTTTTCTGAATGTACACACACTACATACACGTGCACTTACAATTAGGAGGTTAGGTTAGTTAAGAGTGATAATTTAGTGTGATTCTGCTTTCATGTTTAAAGATAATTAAAAGCAACTTTTGTTTAAGTAACCATTTGTCTTGGTGAATATCTATTGCTGCTGGGTTTATGGATCCTCTGGGCTCATAACAATATTTATTTTAGTATTTGTGTGTAGTTTCTGTATGGTATGTGTGTTTGCATTTTTTTGGGCACCGTGGACCGGAGAATGCTGCTTCATTGGGTTATACAAATACAATCAGATGACAAATGAACTTGAACTTGAAATCGCTGTAAAAAGGGCCTACAAACAGACCACTCTGAGGCTAATTACTCTCACAACTGCAGGATTGTTGCTGTTTGTAAGTATCGGGCTCTTGGCCAGGTTGTCAAGATTAGAAAAACTCAAGAAACATGAATTATTCTTTATTATTTTTTGATCATGAAGTAGGACAATGCGCACTGCTCAAAACCTTCGCCAATAGAAAAAGTCGATCAACCTGGATGCTTGGATTGTGTGTAAAGTTAGCTGCATCACCAAGAAAAGGACTAGGACAACTTTTATTTTTAACTGAAAAAGGACTAGTACCTGAGAAAATTCTCTTACATAATATTTATAGAATGCATTTCTAGGCTAACAGTTTAAATTGCAATCAAGTATCCGACATTGATAAATATTCGTGTAAACACATCTCTTCAGTCTGCGGGAAAGGTCCTGAGGTAACATATGTAGCATTCATGTTTCTGATCTTTTTGCTGCATTTTGGTCACCAGTTTTTCAATAATGATTGCTGAAGGATGGACACGTGGCAAGGGGAGAGTAGGAGGAGATAGAATCCCAGAGCTCCCAGGATTGTAAGAAAATAAACTGAGAAAAACTTCAAAAGAATCGCCAAAATACCTGTAAGGGATGTTCTATTCTAGAATAGAATAAAGACCAAAAAAAAACAAACACAAGCAAAAAAACGCAAAGGAATCGGCTTTGAAACTGGAAACCCGACTCGAGGTGCCTCATGGTGGGGAAAATGGCAGGGCTGCATCGAGGCCCGCTAAAGGAGTTGATGCCCCAACAGAACAGCCCTCCCAACAAGAGAGACAGGACCCAGGAGGAGATGTCGCTTCAAACTGGCAAGTAGTGGCTGAAAGCCCTGCAGGAAGTCTTGGAGAGAGGGAAATGCTTAGAACCGCCCTTCCACAATGATAATGCCAGGTCGGGCGACCTTGGGCTGCACGTGATACCCGCAGTGACACCGACAAGTGCAACAGTCGCGGGGAAAAGAGGCCTGGGAGCGTGGAGAAGGAGCTGGGCTGAGAAATTAAGAAGCCGAGAGGAACTGGTGTCGGGTCCAGCATCAGAATGAGTGGTGCAGCAGGCTAAGAAGGAGTAGGCGGCATCGGGTTGGGTGCGGAAACGAGCTTCAGCGGCAGGTCCAGTGCTGGGTCCGAAGTGTTGAGTACCAACAGTAGGAACGATGAGACTGGGGCCATGATGAGGATCCAGACAGTAATGGAGACAACAGAAGAAGGCTCCAAAGGGCTACGAGGCTCAGAAAAAAATTCTAATTAGGCAAAGCATGCAGGGGGCCCCAGAGCCCTCCCTGAGAGATGTGATGTAGGCTTTGGGCCTCATAGAGGACAGACTCTCCCAGGAAATGGATAAAAGGGCTCAGGACATGGGGGGGGGGGGTGGGGGCGGGGAAATAAATAAAATGCAGGGTGTCCTCTCAGGACTGATGGGAAGGATGTCAGAGGTAAAAGAAAGAATGGGGGAAAGAGAAGATTCCATACATAGTATGGACACACTCATGAAGGAGAGGGACTGTTTATGGGGAAGTTAGATTCCCTCGAAAATTAAAGTAGGAGAAGAAATAATATTAAAATAGTGGGGCTAAAAGAGGGGATTGACTACTAAGTATAATACTAAAGAAATCTCTTGGTGCCTGCCACATTGACCACCGCCAGTGGGCTGATATTCGCCTCAAACTGTGCATTTTGGCGCCTCACAGTTCGGCGGGCAGCAACCTCCTTTGAAGAAGACCGCAGAGCCCACCTCATTGACAAAAGACAAAGGAGGAAAAACCCAACACCCAACCCCAACCAACCAATTTTCCCCTGCAACTGCTGCAACCATGTCTGCCTGTCCTGCATCGGACTTGTCAGCCACAAACAAGCCTGCAGCTGACATGGACATTTACCCCTCCATAAATCTTCATCCGCGAAGCCAAGCCAAAGAAAGAATAATACATTTGGCACAAACTAGAAGCAAGAGGGGTCTTGCCATGGCCCTCGAGGCAGAAAAGGCATTTGATGGATTAGAGTGGGACTTTTTATTCAAAGTGCTGTAAAAAAATAGGGTTATAGCCAACTTTCCTTAATTGGAAAAGGGCACTATACCATGTGCCCAAGGGAAAAGTTGTGACTAACAGGCAAACAAATTCCTTCAGCCTTCCCACAAACAAGATCAATTAGACAGGGATGCCTACTCTCCAGCTCTATTTGTATTGGCTATAGAACCATTGGTTGAGGCCATTCACCAAGATCAAGGCATCATAGGTTGGCCAGAAGAACACAAGATCAGCCTATTTTCTGATGATGTGCTGATATATTTGACAGACCCAGTAAACTCGTTGTCCAAACTGTGCTCTACTTTGGAAGACTATGGGGAGGTCTCTGGGTACAAAATCAATTGGGTCAAGAGCAAAATTATGCCACTTACGAGGGGAGACTATAACCAATGTCAAGAGAATAGTGGCCACAAAATAAGATTAAGTAC
This sequence comes from Narcine bancroftii, assembly GCF_036971445.1. Lineage (NCBI taxonomy): Eukaryota > Metazoa > Chordata > Chondrichthyes > Torpediniformes > Narcinidae > Narcine > Narcine bancroftii. The sequence goes on along the minus strand of NC_091472.1, from coordinate 223,460,808 downwards.
CTAAGAGTCAAAATATATAATAACCTAAACAATTTGTACAAATTAAATTACATCCCCTTGCTGGGAAAAATCAAGGAGGACCTAAACAGGTGGATATCCCTGCCCATAATGCTGATGGGCAGGGTCAGCTGTGTGGAAATGGATGTGTTGCCAAGACTTCAGTATCTTTTTCAGACATTGCCCATGACGTTGCCCAGGGGTTTCTTCCAAACCCTGCTCTCACCACTAAGAACATTCCTATGGAATAGGAAGGTAGCCAGGGTCTCTATGGAGAAATTAACCTGGGATTATAGTCTGGGCGGATTGCGAATGCTGGAACTCAAAAATATATTATTAGGCATCCCAGTCGAGATACATCTCCTCACTCTTTGGGGGTGGTGGGGGAGGGCTACCATCCGGGGCACAAATCGGTCTGCATTTGGTGGGTGAGAGGGTGGCAGAGAACTTTATTTATAAATGGGATGCCAAATTGTTATCTAGAAAAATGGACAGCCCTATACTAAAACAAATTATTTGTATTTGGAATAACTTAAATCAATATTTAGGAATAAAACTGGGGCTGTCTCCAAAAACACCCCTGATTCCAAATCGATTAATACCTTTGATGGTGGGTAACAAGATCCTGGATACCTGGCGTCAAAATAGCATCAGGTGTATAGAGGACTGTTACAAGCAGGGGCAGCTAATGTCATTTGAAAAACTTAGGCAGAAGTATGATTTATCAAATAAGACATTCCACTGCTACCTTGAGATAAGATCTTTTCTACAGGACAAGCTCGGTCCTACCAAAGTGCAGTGACATAGAGACCGTGATTCGAAGGGGTAACACATGGAAATTTATCTTGACAATGTATTTTCTGCTCCAAGCGGAAGGACCTAAATGAGGCCTTCATAAATCAAGATAGAGGTGGGAGTCAAACTTGGGAACAACGATTGACCGACCGGTGTTGGCATGACTCCAGTCATCAATGCAAGGTACAAGCTGGTGCAATACAATTTCTTGCACCAGCTGTACTTGATGCCGCAAAAGATAAATAGAGCAAAGCCAGAACGATCAGATTCGTGTTTCAGAAGTGACATCGAGACTGGAACCTTTGTGCATGTGACTTGGACATGTCCCAAGGTGAGACTCTTCTGGGTGGAAATAGGCATATCCTGGGGAAAATTATAGTTAAGGAATTCCCACAGGACCCAGAGTTGTTCCTGTTGAGTAACATAATGGGCATGACTTAAAATGAAGCGGTCCAAATTCAATTTGTAATGACTGCATTGGCGGTGACCAGGAGGTGCATAACAGTTACCTGGAAGTCTGATTCTTGTCTGAGTATTGCGCAGTGGAGCAAGGAAATGCAAGCCTGTGTTCCCCTGGAGAAAATCACCTATAACTTAAGGGGAAGGTATGGCACCTTCCAAAAAGTTTGGCAATTGTACCTGAACTACATGGGAGCATGGTTGTGAAGAGGACAATTTTGCCTCCCCCCACCCCAATTCCTTTCTGGTGGGGGGGGGAGTTGAGAGGGTTAAGGGTCCATCTCATTGCAGCCAGGACAAATCAGAGTAAAAGAAAAAATCGGCCCAATGCCATGCCACTGAGCTATGCCACACCTACAGCTCCCCGATATGATTACTCCTTTCTAGTAAGCGTTTCTAATGTTTTGTGTTTTTTCTTTGATTGCTGGAGTGTCAAGTGTTAGATGTTGAGGGAAATGGGGGGGGGGGGTGGGAGAGGGAGGGAGGGAGAGAGAGAGAGGTTAGGCTTGGACTCAATAGAGGAACTGATATTAGAATGGGTAAGGATAAGTTGCAATCAGTATAGATCTGTAATTACCGGTAATAACAATGCTGTAAATTGTTTGAGTCCAAATTTGAAAAACTATAAATAAAATATTAAACAAAAAGAATGATTGCTGCACACATCTGACCTTTTCACACTCTAGGTAGAGAACATGGGAGTTTCTTGGTAATGCTCTTTAACCTAGATGATGCTAGATTATAGCCTTTGGCAGATTTGGTTATTTGACATTTGGTTACTTGCGCTTAATTAAAGGAAAATGAATAGCATTCACCCACACTAATAGAGCAAGTTATGGTCTACAGATGGAAAGAACTATCTGAATGTTTTAACATGATACCCTTTCAAGGACATCTCAGTAAATAGCAACCAAGATAAAAGCCAGTCTTGAGGCAGTGGTGTGTCATACTGATACTCCATATTGGTTCCAGAGACTATTCTGTAATATCATGTCATGAGCTAATAATGAAATATCAGGTTTCAGTGTACTGTGGCTGTTATAATAGGCCACTTCAAAACTGGCAGCTCTCCCACACAAATTGCACAATCCTTGTGAAACACAGAAGTCTATAGTAAATGCATAGAAGTGCTGGAGAAACTCAGCAGGTCCCGCAGCATCCATGGGAAGCAAAGATATAATACCCACGTTTCGGGTCTGAGTCCTTCGTCAAGATGAGAGCAAATAGCAGGTAGGAACCTGAATAAAAAGGTGGGGGGAAGAAGGATGAAAGGGCATGGGGAGGAGCACAGGCCAGCAGCCAATGGGCCATAGATGGGCATGGATAAGTGGGCAGAAGAGAAAATCTGAGAATTGACTGGGGCAGGAAGTAGCTCTGCGAATATAGAGCAGGAGGAAAAGAGACAGGGGTAGGGAGTGAGAGGGGAGCCAATGGAAACTGGAGAAGTCAATGTTATGTCTTCTGGTTGGAGGGGGCCCAGACAGAGTGCGAGGTGTTGTTCCTCCAGTCTGTCAGTGGTCTCAAATGGGCAGTGGATGAGACCATGAACAGACATGTTGGCATGAGAACAAAGTGATCTCCCCGTTTGCACCCAGTCTCCGATGTAGAGGCGGCCACACTGGGAGGACCTGATACAGTAGATCCCCCCTCTGCAGAATCACAAGTGAATGTGGTAAGGAAGAAGGTGTATTTGTTAGTTAAAATCAAAAATGCTTGGGAGCAGGATTTAAATTGACTATCGGATGTGAATTGGGACACAGTTCTTAAGATGGTTAATAGCTCTTCATTATGTGCTCACCATTGTCTATTATAATATAAAGTGGTACATTTGTCTAAGGCTAAATTGTCTTGCTTTTATTCTGATATGACTCCCTGGTGTGACAGGTGTAAGAGCAGAGAAGCATCATTAATTCATATGTTCTGGACGTGTCCTAGTCTAGAAAAATACTGGAGAGAGGTTCAATATAGATTTAACACCAAACCATTTGGTGGCCTTCTTCGGTACAATGGGAGGGGATGATTCTTCTTTGTATCTGGTTCAGAGTCACACTATTTCTTTTGCCTCTCTTGGCGAGGTATGCGATTTTACTCAAATGGAAGGATTCTGCCCCGCCTACTCATGATCATTGGTTGCGTGACGTCGTGTCCTGTTTAAATATGGAAAAGATTCATTATTCAATTAATAATTCAGATTTAAGATTCCAGAATTTATGACTCACTATCTTACTTTATAATTTTACTCCAATATAATTAAATTGTCTGACTCGTGACTTTTCCAAGTTCTTTCCACTTTTTAACCTTCGATTTTCTTTTAATACCAGTCATATGTAGAATCTGGCAATGCAGTTAGGTAAGAGGTTTGAGTTTTTAATCCTTTACTATTTTCTTGTTTCCTTTCTTTTTTTTGCATTATTAGGGTTTTTTTAAAAAGGTATATTCTATTTAGAATATGAATTATAGATGAGTTACAATTTATGTATGTAAGTGTTATATGGAATGTCTTATTCAGTTTGTGTAACTGTCCATATCATATTGAAGTGTGCTTTTTTGTTTGTATAAGTTCTTTATTAGAACCATAGAACACTACACCACATAAAGCAGGCCGTTCGGCCCTTCTAGTCTGTGCTGACCATTGTTTAGCTAGTCCAAATAACCTGCTGCCATTCCATAACCCCTCCAGACTGTTCCCATCCATGCATCTATCCAAATTGTTCTTAAAACTCAATAAAAATATTTTAAAAAGAAAGGAAGGAGATGTGGGCACAAGTGTAGCATTTCCTGCAGTCACAGTACCAAGGGGAAATTCATGGAAGAGGTGAATGGGCGAGGGTGTCATGGAAAGGGGAGAAGAGTGGAAGATGTGTCTGGTAGTGGGATCATGTTGTAGGTGGTGGAAATTGCAGTGGACGATACGTTGGATGTGGAGGCTGTTGGGGTGGTAGGTAAGGACAAGGGGAATCCTGTCCTTGTTGCATCTAGGATCAGAGGGGGCCAGGACAATTGTAGATGAAATGGAGGATATGCAGGTGAGGGATGTTGATGGTGGTGGAGAGGAAGCCACATTTTTTGAAGGAGGACATCTCGGATGATCTCGCATGGAAGACCTCCACCTGGGAGCACAATCCTTACCCTGGAAAGTTGAATCCTACAGGATGTCTGTTAATACCCTCTTCCCTGATACTGTATAACTTCCATCAGGGGTTCTGCACTCGAGATCTCATTCCATCTCTGTCCTTGGCAATCATTCAAATACTACTTGCAGATGTTCTGTTTGGGCCACTAATCCCACATCTTGTCCACATCCTGAGATTCTTGCATCTTTCTCCAAAACACCTGCTCACCGGAAGTTCTCTCTGCTGCTTTCCATTCTTGAAAAGGGAAAATCTGAAATATTTGGCAGAAAAAATAAATAGATAGCCCCGTCAGAGACAGCGCAGGTATATCAGTCTCATAATGGTGAACAGCATTGTATGAAATCCTTGCTGTCCAGTTGCTTTGAGATAGGAAGCAACAGAGGGGTGCCATTATATTTTAAGAGCATAAGATATAGAAATAGGAAAGGTCATTCATCCCTTTGAGCCAGCATACTTTTCCAGTATTACCCGCATATCCCTAGATTCTCTAAATGCTATCTATCAGTCTCGCTTTCAATCCCCTCGGCAAGGACAACTCAGTAAATAGCACCCAAGATAAAAGCCAGTCTTGAGACTGATGTGTGAAACTGATACTCCATATTGATTCCAGAGACTATTCTGTAATATTATGTCATAAGCTAATAATGTAATATCATAATATAAGCTTCCACAGCCATCCAGGGTAGTGAATTCCAATATTCACCACCCTCTTTGAAGAGATCTCTCCTCATCTCTGCTCTAAACACCTTATTTTCAAACTGTTCTCTATCATTCTAGAATATTCAGCCAGAGCAAACATCCTACCTGCATTTCATCTGCTGCAGCTGATAAATAGATGGATGCTTTGACGAGATCTCTCAGATGCTAGGCGATTATGGTATATTTGATTTTAAAATAGCAGAGCAAAATAGTTTCTCTCTCACCATTTGCATCTTGGCTTCAAGGAGCTTTGCACTCAAGGAACAGATTGTACTGACTTGCTCTGGAAGCACACATGCCAGAACAACTCTGATTACAGTTATCTACAGAGTTTCAGTGCAGATGTCAGTTCCTGCTGGGAGTTCAGTTGTGAGGACCATTGGATTTATTTGTTTCAAAATTGATACACTAATGAAGGCTCTATCCCCAGGGCTGTAATGCTTGCTTTTGGTGGTGACAGGCTTACATTCAGGGTGAGGTTCGTGAACATGGGCAGCGGTGGGACCTGGAGGGTGGACAAACCACAGGTTGTATGCAATGGGGGGGTTTCGGAATGCCAATTGGCCGTGTTCAGAGGGGAGGGTTAGTAGTTTAAAATTTGGTTGCTGCAGACCGTGAGGGAGGGGTGAGGCCCGTCATATTCCATTAGGACATTTTTGAGTAGGCACTGATAGTCCAATCCCAATATAACCGGTGCGCAGAGTTGTAGCATAGCGGGGATTTTAAAGTTTTTGCATTTAGTGCCATGCACAGTCAATGTCACAGTGCAGCTACTGTAGATCTCCGTCAAGTGGGATCTGGATGCCAAAGAAACTTTTTACTTAGCTGGAGTCACCATGAGGGAGTAGCATCATACTGTGCTCTCCATGCTCCCAGTAACACAACCATTTACCTCAATGTTCATCATCGACCTGGCTGGATGATGTGGGCTGTTCTAGTCCAGGATGATCGAGGCCAACATCAGGTCGCTGTCTATAATTTACTGCTACTGTACTGGCTCGGTGGCACCCTCCAAGATGGCGGCCCTCATCGCTGCGTATGTGGTGCTGTGTCTCACCGCTGGAAGTGGTGCTGCCCATGTTGTCGTCCACATAGTCCTTCCAAGCCATCCTCCCCAACCGGAAGTGATGTGGTGCAAGATGGCAACAGCTGCCCACCAAACACAGCACTGCAGGAGGATGGTTTGGACCTACATACCCTTTCATAGTGCCCCCTCTTCCTGAAACAAGTCACATCTCTGACCAGGTAGCTCCTACATAGATACTTCATATGCCCACAGAAGTGGAACTTTTGGTGCTCAATGGCAATGACTTGGGATCTCATGTCCCAAGATGATGATGCCCATGCTCCCCATATGGTGGCTGCATTGCCAGAGGAGAAGACATTTTGCTGGGCTGTTTCAAACAATTTGGCCAGATCCATGACCTCCTGCAAGCTCTGATTGCCCTTTTCTAGGAGTCTCCATCAAATATGATTGGACCTAAAGCCAACTACACATGTGTCTCGGATCAGCTCCTCTAAGTGGACGGCAGCCAAAACTTCTTGGCAGCCACAGGCTCACCCCAGCTCCCACAGGACCTGCATAGGCTTGTCCACTGACTCACCAGGCACTTGTCGGCGATGGCCTGGAGGATACCTGGCATAGTTGATGTTCGTCAGGGTTCGGTACTGTTACTGCAGGAGCTCCATAGTGACCATTTAAGTACTGCAGTCTCTGATCATTTGAAAAATGCAGTGGCTGACTTGTGCGAAGATCTTCTTCGCTCTGTACGTTGAAGGCATTGAGGCAGTGCAGCCACTGATCAAACTTTATGGAAGCCTCCAGCACTTCAGGGTGAATGTCCAAGTTAGCTGCCCATATTGCCTTGCCCATGGCATGAAAGTATGGAAATTAGATTGCTACACTATCAATGACTCGCATCAGACTAGAAGTCGTGATTAATATGCTTTAATCATCATAAACTGCAGACATGTCTCACATGTTTCTGGCCACATTTCAGGCAGGTACTGAGGGAAGGATTTGGGTGTTACCACCTTTATGGGGATTCTCAGGGGAGTTAAAGGTACAGGGGCGGACCAACCTATACAAAACATTCGTATTGGACAGCACTAGCAGTTACATAATGGTTCTACCACAAACACATCCAGCATCCCTTCTTCACTAAGACATCTTAATGGGTGGCACGGTTAGTGAAGTGGTTAGCACAACCCGGATTCAAATCTGACACTGTCTGTAAGGTGTGTGTACATTCTCCCTGTTTCTGTGTGGGTTTTCTCTGGGAGCTCTGGTTTCCTCCCACCCTTCAGAAAGGTATGGAGTGTGTAGGTTAATTGGTGTGTTTTGGTGGCATGGGCTCCTGGGCTGGAAGGACCTGTTAAACTTCAAATTTATTTATCATTCGATTGTTACAGTATGATCTGACGAAACAGTGTTCCCTGGTCTATGGTGCAAAAACAATGCAAATAGGCATAGAGACAAATGATACATATACACAGAAGTTATATACGTTTTATATGTTAAAAATAAATGTTATCAATAAATAATAGAGATGTTTTAGCAGGTTCAGCAGTCATTCAGCCTAGAGGATCAGGCTCTAAACCTTCTGTATCTCTTTCCCGATGAGAGTAACTGGAAGATGCTGTGTGTGGGACGGTAAGCGTCCTTGTACATTTTGAAGGCTCTCTTTAAATTCTTCTTTCTTCTTTGGCTTGGCTTCGCGGACAAAGATTTATGGAGGGGTATGTCCACGTCTGCTGCAGGCTCGTTGGTGACTGACAAGTCCGATGCAGGACAGGTAGACACGGTTGCAGCAGTTGCAAGAGAAAATTGGTTGGTTGGGGTTGGGTGTTGGGTTTTTCCTCCTTTGTCTTTTGTCAGTGAGGTGGGCTCTGCGGTCTTCTTCAAAGGAGGTTGCTGCCCACCGAACTGTGAGGCGCCAAGATGCACGATTGGAGGCGAGATCAGCCCACTGGCGGTGGTCAATGTGACAGCCACCAAGAGATTTCTTTAAGCAGTCCTTGTACCTCTTCTTTGGTGCACCTCTGTCTCGGTGGCCAGTGGAGAGCTCGCCATATAACACGATCTTGGGAAGGTGATGGTCCTCCATTCTGGAGACGTGACCCACCCAGCGCAGTTGGGTCTTCAGCAGCGTGGATTCGATGTTTGCGGACTCTGCCAGCTCGAGTACTTCGATGTTGGTGATGAAGTAATTCCAATGAATGTTGAGGATGGAGCGGAGACGGCGCTGATGGAAGAGTTCTAGGAGCCGTAGATGATGCCAGTAGAGGACCCATGATTCGGAGCCGAACAGGAGCGTGGGTATGACAACGGCTCTGTACACGCTGATCTCTTTAAATAATGATCCCGTAAATCACATAGATGGGGGATGATGGGGAGGGAGACCCCAGTAATTCTTTCTGCCACTCTTATCGTCCTGTGGATTGACCTCTGATCCAATTTTCTACAGTAACTGTACCACACTTGATGCAGCCGGCCAGGACGCACTTGATAGAGCTCATGTAGAAAGTTGACGGAATGGTGGCCAGTAGTCTTGTCTGCATCAGCCTTCTAAGGAAGTGCTCCTTCCAGACAAGTGAGGAAATATTAATGCTCTCCACTAACAAGCTATTAATGTGTAGTGGAGAGTGATCGTTCCTTGTCCTCGTGAAGTCCATGATCATCTCCTTCATCTTGTCCAAGTTCAGACTCAGGTTGTTACTCTCGAACCATATCACAAGATTTTCTACCTCTTCTCTGTATTGCAACATTGCTGTTGCGATAAGGCCAACTACTGTTGTGTCATCTGGAAACTTGAGGACAATGAGTGAGAACAGCTTCTCCACCAGCCTCTGCTTCTCAAGTCAGGTGAATGAGGCATTGTTTTCCAGGTGGGTCAGGACGGAGTGGAGGGACAAGGCCACATCATCGCCAGTGGAATGGTTCTGTCTGTTGGCAAACTGAAATGGGTCCAGCTTCCCTGCAAAGTGCACTTTGATATGTTCCATTACTAGATGCTCAAAACATTTCGTCAGTTCCACTGGAGGGTGCTCATTGTGGCCTGTTACTGCTGATCTCTTTGGTACTGGGATTATGGTAACTGCCTGTGAGACTGATGGACGTGTAGAAGATCTCCATAAGGAACTTAGTCAATGGGTCTGAACATTACTTCAGTACCTGACCTGGTATGTTGTCTGATCCTACCACCTTGTGTGGGTTCACCCTGGATAGGATACTCCTCACCTTAGCCACATCTGTGCAAGGAGCCTATTCTTCAGGGAGAGAAGGATGTTCCCATGCTGTATGTCTAAATTTAAATTTATTTTAATCACTATTATCTTCCCTGAGTTCCCTAGTATCCTTGTCTTTCTCCATGATCAATGAAAATGCGAAATATCTGTTTCAGACAATCCTGTGTGGCTCTGCACAATTGACCTCATGTTGGTGGAGATAGAATTTGGGGTGGAGGGAGGAGTTGATGAGGATATAGGGGCAATAGGATTTAAGTAACATGTTCTGTTTCATGGGACTGTCAAAATTATGATCTGGGAAATCCAGGATCAGATAAAGCCTAGACTCGATAGGTAACTTGTTTGGCAATTCAGTCAGGCCTAGTTTTTATTTACTCCAGATTTATTTAACTTTCCACATTAGCTTAATGGCACTAGGAGTTGTTTTCCCTCGTGAACTACAAAGGATACCCTCAGGGTAAAGGTAAAGGGCATTGAACAAGAAAAGCTGCAGATAATGGGATCTAGTGCAATAAACAAAAGTACAGGAGACATTCAGCAGGCCATACAGCATCCATAGGATGTGAAAGACGGTCAATGTTTTGGGCCTGAACCCTTTGTCATTAATCCATCGTTGGTAAATGGTGGCATATTTAGTGTAGTGGTTGATGCAATGTTATTACCACCAGTGACTCCAGTTCGAATCTGCTGCAGTCTGTAAGGAGTTTGCTCGTTCTCCTCGTGTCCATGTGGGTTTCTTTCAGTTGCTCTGGTTTCCTCCAACATTCCAGACATATGGAGTTAGTGGGCTGATTGGTCACCTGTGTGTCATTGGGCTGCATGGGCTCATGGGCCAGAAGGGCCTCTTACTGTACTGTATCTCTAAATTTATAAATAAATATAAGATTGTACTTGAGAGGAATTCTTTCTGGCAGTGGTCTTTGGAACTCTTGCTGTGGAGGTTTTCAAGGTGAAGTTGGACATACTGTTGGCCCCAAAGAGAAGACAAGGATTATGGGGATTAAAGGAAATGAAGTCAGCCAAGATTAGATCAACCATGATCTCACTGTAGAGCAGGCTTCAGCAGCCTGGTCCTGCTCGTGTTTCTTATGTTAAGCTTCATGGTCTGCATATCCTGCTGGAAGTTAATGAAGAAAGTATTACTTGAAACTATTTTAAAAATCTATCTAGACATGAATATTGTGCTGGGGTTTTGTGCAGAGGTGTGGAGGAAATTCTCGATGCTGCTGGGCATGCTTTGGAGAGTATGTGAAGAAACATTCTGTCCCGATCTGATTCTGCCTTCACTGGCTGAGGACAACAGGAGCTTAATGCCTGGGTGGCTTGGAATATCCAAGGTGCCGAAAAGGCAGAGGGGTCTGCAGCGGCTGTCCTTAAGAGTGATTCCAGAATTAGAAACTACGATACAGCAGACAGGTGGCCTGAACTGCATAGTCAGCTGACGACTATAAGTAGCACCAAATTCAGGGAATCTCCTGTGGCTTATGACACAACTGTGAAAGGGTACAGTTAATAGGACAAGGTGTTTGATTTTAAAGTTTCAGACTGATTGATGTCAGTTGTAAAGTGAATTCAGATATCAGAACTCAACTAATCTAAGGGGGTAATTCTGATCACTGTTAATGCTAGTTTTGTGTCTTTGCTGCACTCATTTTTATTCATCACTCCCATCCCAGACACCAGCCCAGATAAATGCATTCCATTTTTTGGATTGTTCAAGACACGAATGAAGCTTGAGATGAGAGTTTTATTGTCACATACAATGTACAGATGCACTAAAATTCTTACTTGCTGCAGCATCACGGGTCCATAAGACACACCATCTGCAATAGTATAAATTAATTTACCACAATATGCAAGACAGAAAGAGAGATAATAAATAGAAAAAGATAGATGAATAAACCTTGTGCACTCTTTCTTATACATTTATAGCCCCAGAACAGTGATGTACCAGTTAGTTCTGCTTCAGTGACCAGGTTCAATTCCTGACCTCTGGTGATGTCTGCGCAAAGTTCGTGCATTCCCTCAGAATTTGTGTGTTCTTCTACCAAAACTGCTCACCTATGCCTTATAAAGCTTCAACGTCACATCCATGCTCTTCTATTCTGTTCCTCCAGAAATGAATGGTAGCATTCAACCTGCCTTCTTCACCACTGACTCAACCTGCAAGTTTACCTTCAGGGCATCCTGCACGAGGACTCCCAGGTCCCTTTGCATCTGGGTATTTTCAATTTTCTTCCCATTTAGAAAAGAGTCTGCCCATGTATTTTTTTTTTATTCCCAAGTGCATGTCCATACAGTTTCTGACATTGTGTTTCATTTGCTACTTCTCTGCCCCTTTTCCTAAACTAAGTCCCTCTGGTTTTCCTCTCATCTATTCTGCTAATTGCCCCTTTGTTCTCTGAATATCTAAAAATCTATTGATCTCAGTCTTGAAAATAGACCAAACCCTCCCCCTCCCCCCCCTCACAATTCAAAGATTCACCACCCTTTAGATGAAAATTTTCTCTTCATCCCAATCCTAAGTGGCTAACACTGTATTTCAGGATTGTGATACTGGTTTCTAAATGCCCCTGTCAGGAGAAACAACTCTGCATCTACCTGTGAAGCCCCATAAGAATAGAGTCAAAGTGAAATGCCATGTGGAAACAGCTCTTCATCCCAGTGAATTTGAGACGACTATCAAGCCTCGATTTTTACTCTAATCCTACCCTAACCTCATTCTCACAGAAGTGATGCAAGTGCTCTGGGCACTTCTGCATTCCCACTTGTTCCCTTCTCTGACACATACACAGCAAGTATCTCGAGCAAAGAGCAAGCTGAAACACTGATTGTCCATTTCTCTCCTTTTCTGCTGCCTCACAATTCCTTACACTAATCTCTCCCCCCACCCCATACATGGGAGGAAGCAACTACTAATTTATTTGGGAAAATTTAGAGTGGCCTCTCAACCCATCAAGAGGCATATTTTTGGGACTTGGGATGAAGCTGAAGCCCCTACATGTCACAGGGAGAAGGTACAACTGCAACAGACAGAAACAGAGCTCAAAATTGAACCTGAGTCACTGAAGCTACCAGACTATGGCTTTATTAGTTACATCACTGTGCCACAGTGGCCAGAGAATTAGCTGACATAAATAAGAATTCAAATTTTACAAATGAAAAGCAAATCTTGACAGTAAGATTGCAAGTCAAATTACAGTGTATGTGTCAGACATTTGTAAAGTGAGAGGCAAGCCATTTATGTCAAGTATAATGGTAGATTCGTCCAGAGAATATTATACTTTTCAATGAGATCAGCTCTCAATCTTCCAAATTTAAGAGGGTAAAGATCCAGTCTGCTTAATCTTGCTTCACAGTACTACCACTCCACTCCAGAAAGCAACTGACGACATTTACATTGCAAGGCTTAAATCACTGGGAAGTGAGATCTGGTCTGCATATAATGTTCCTGACATCCCTCACAAGAGCCCTGTATAATTGGAAATATAAACAGAAAATTGCTGAAGCTGTTGATTTTTTTTTAAAAGTTAACATTTTAAACAAACATTGGAACACATCTGTAAATTTATTTGTATCCGCTTGTAACCTCTGCTCTTACCTCCCACACTCAGAATGCCACCCAGCTTTGGACTAGTTGTGATCTTGCAAAGTTCACTCAATTCCATAATCTGGTGAGAAAGTCATGTCTGAGGACCCTTTACCAGTTCTTCTCTGCGCTGAGCAGCACAGAAAGCAAAGATCCTATTGAGTTGTTTCTGTAACAGAAACCTTTTCCCACAGACCTTGTGCAAGATCACAGTTTTTTTTTTAATTTATTTTTCACACTATGAACTATATCAATCAAAATACATACAAATATTTCCCTCTTAAATATACACAGTGGCATTTTCTCCCCTTTCCCCCCCCCTACCTTCCCTCCCCCCCTTCCCACCCCCTTCAAACCCATTAAATGTTCAACATATACAATGCAATAAACCCATTAAACAATGTCATCACACAATGAAAATAAACAAGAAAATTGTGTCATCTACTTTTACACACTGGATCACGTCATTTTGTCTTCTTATCATTTTAGGGGGTGGAGGTCCAAGGCAAGCCCTCTCTGTTGTGTTCCATGTACGGTTCCCAAATTTGTTCAAATAATGTGACTTTATTTTTTAAATTATATGTTATTTTTTCCAATGGAATACATTTATTACCATTGCTGTATTCTCAGCCTCTCTTCCATTTTCCAAGTTGACATTATACATTTTTTTGCAACAGCTAAGGCTATCATAATAAATCTTTTTTGTGCTTCATCCAGTTTGAGGCCTAATTCTTTACTTCTTATATTACTTAGAAGAATGATCTCTGGATTTTTTGGTATGTTGCTTTTTGTGATTTTATTTAATACCTGATTTAGATCTTCCCAAAACTTTTTCACTTTCTCACATGCCCAAATTGCATGTACTGTTGTTCCCATTTCCTTCTTACAGTGAAAACATCTATCTGATAATGTTGGATCCCATTTATTTAATTTTTGTGGCGTGATATATAACCTGTGTAACCAATTATATTGTATCATGAGTAACCTCGTGTTTATTATATTCTTCATAGTTCCAGAGCATAACTTTTCCCATATTTCATTTTTTATCTTTATGTTTAAATCTTTTTCCCACTTTTGTTTGGGTTTATAGCTTATTTCATCATTTTCCTTATCTTGCAGTTTGATGTACATGTTTGTTATAAATCTTTTCATTATCATTGTGTCTGTAATCACATATTCAAAGCTGCTTCCTTCTTGTAATCTCAATCTGTTTCCCAATGTGTCCTTTAAGTAGGCTTTCAGTTGATGTATGCAAACATTGTACCATGAGTTATTCCATATTTGTACTTCATTTGTTCAAATGTTAATAAATTATTTCCCAAAAAACAATTTTCTATTCTTTTAATTCCTTTTCTCTCCCATTCTCTAAAAGAAAGGTGATCTATTATGAAACAGATTAGTTGATTTTGCGTCAATAATAATTTTGGTAGTTGGTAATTTGTTTTTTTTTTCTTTCTATGCGAATCTTCTTCCATATGTTGAGTAAATGATGCAGTACTGGTGAACTTTTATATTGCACCAGTTTTTCATCCCACTTATAAAGTATATGTTCCGATACCTTCTCCCCTATTTTATCTAGCTCTATCTTGGTCCAATCTGGTTTTTCCCTTGTCTGATAAAAATTTGATTGATACCTTAATTGTGCTGCTCTGTAATAATTTTTAAAGTTTGGTAGCTGCAAACCACCTTGTTTTAATTTATCTAGCACTATCCTCGGTTTCCCCCCTTTCCAATAAGAATTTCCTTATTATTCTCTTTAGTTCATTGAAGAATTTCTCTGTTAAAGGAATTGGTAATGATTGAAATAGGTATTGTATCCTTGGGAAGATATTCTTTTTAATGCAATTTACCCTCCCTATCAATGTTAGTGGAAATTTTTTTCCAATGTTCTATGTCATCCTGTAATTTCTTCATTAATGGCTGATAATTTAATTTGTATAGGTGGCCTAAATTATTATCTAATCTAATACCTAGGTATCGGATTGCTTGTGTTTGCCATTTAAATGGTGATTCTTTTTTAAACTCTGTGTAATCCGCATTATTCATTGGCATCACTTCACTTTTATTTGCGTTGATCTTGTACCCCGATATTTCTCCATATTCCTTCAATTTCTTATGTAGTTCTTTTATTGATATTTCTGGTTCTGTTAAGTATACTATGATGTCATCTGCAAATAAACTGATTTTATACTCCTGCTCCTTTATTTTTATCCCTTTTATTTTATTTTCTGTTTTTATCAGTTCTGCTAATGGTTCTATTGCTAAAGCGAACAGTGAAGGAGATAGTGGGCATCCCTGCCTAGTTGACCTATTTAATTTAAATTGGTTGAATACATATCCATTTACTGTCACCTTCGCCAGTGGTCCCTTATATAATGCTTTAATCCAATTAATATATTTTTCTGGTAGGTTGAACCTCTGTAATACTTTGAATAAATAATTCCATTCTACCCTGTCAAAGGCTTTTTCTGCGTCTAAAGCAACAGCCACTGTTGGTATCTTATTTCCTTGTACTGCATGGATTAAATTAATGAATTTACAGACATTATCCGCTGTTCGTCTTTTCTTAATAAATCCAGTTTGATCTTGTTTTACTATTTTTGGTACACAATTGGCCAATCTGTTTGCTAATAGTTTTGCTATTATCTTATAATCTGAATTAAGTAGAGATATTGGTCTATATGATGCTGGTGTTAGTGGATCTTTCCCCATCTTTGGTATTACTGTAATTATTGCTGTTTTACATGAATCTGGCAAGTTTTTTTCTATCTGGTTCATTACTTCCAGGAGGGGTGGAATTAATAACTCTTTAAATGTTTTATAGAATTCTATTGGGAGTCCATCCTCTCCAGGCATTTTATTGTTCGGCAGCTTTTTTAATATATCCTGTATTTTCTCTACTTCAAATGGTTTTATCAATTTGTTTTGCTCCTCTTCTTGCAATTTCGGTAGTTCAATTTTAGCTAAAAACTCATCTATTTTGTCTTCTTTCCTCTCGTTCTCAGTTCGGTATAATTGTTCATAGAATTCCTTAAAGTTTTCATTAATCTCTGTTGGGTTATATGTAATTTGTTTGTCCTTTTTCCTTGATGCCAATACAGTTCTTTTAGCTTGTTCTGTTTTAAGTTGCCAGGCTAATATTTTGTGCGTTTTTTCTCCTAGCTCGTAATACTTCTGCTTTATTTTCATGATGTAATGTTTCGTATTTTTTTTTTGTCCGCCAATTCTCTTCTTTTTGTTGTATCTTCCCTTGTTGCTAATTCTTTTTCTGTACTTACTATTTCCCTTTCCAACTGTTCTATTTCCCAATTGTAGTCCTTTTTCATTTTAGTTACATAACTTATTATCTGCCCTCTAATGAAGGCTTTCATTGCATCCCATAATATAAATTTGTCTTTCACTGATTCCGTATTTATTTCAAAGTACATTTTAATTTGGCGTTCAATAAAATTCCTGTCTTTTAAGTAGCATGGAATTTAACCTCCATCTATATGTTCTTGGTGGGATATCCTCCAGTTCTATTGCTAATAACAGGAGTGAATGATCAGATAGTAATCTAGCTTTATATTCCATTTTCCTAACTCTTCCTTGGATATGGGCTGACAACAGGAACATGTCAATCCTTGAGTATGTTTTATGTCTACTCGAATAATATGAGTATTCCTTATCCCTTGGGTGCTGCCTCCTCCATATGTCCAAAAGTTGCATTTCCTGCATTGATTTAATCATAAATTTGGCCACTTTATTCTTTTAGCAAGTCTTTTGTCCAGTTTTATCCAATTCTGGGTCCAAATTAAGGTTAAAATCCCCTCCTCTCAATATATTCTCCTGCGTATCTACAATCTTCAAAAAAATATCTTGCATAAACTTTTGATCCTCTTCATTAGGTGCATATATATTGATCAAATTCCAGAATTCTGAATATATCTGACACTATCATTACATACCTCCCTGCTGGATCTATTATTTCCTCCTCTATTTTGATTGGTACACTTTTTATTGATTAATATAGCTACACCTCTGGCTTTTGAATTATATGATGCTGCTGTTATGTGCCCTACCCAGTCTCTCCTTAATTTATTATGTTCCACTTCAGTTAGATGCATTCCCTGCACAAATCCTATATTTTTTTTTTCTTTTTTCAGTAAATTTAATAGCCTCTTCCTTTTGATTTGGTTATGTATTCCATTAATATTTAGAGTAATATAGTTCAACATGGCCATCTCATACTCTGTTTATACCTCATTTCCGCTTCCTCACCACCACCTTTCCCCTTCTCCCCATTTTCATCTCTCAGCTTTCCCTTTTTGAACTCAATGTATGACAACACTTCTAAAACATAAAATACTTCAACAACTCCCACATCTAAAATTCCCTTAACCCCAAATGTCCCCCCCCCCAATCTCTGAGTTCCCCCGGTCCCTTGCCGGGCAACCACAACTTCCCTCTCCATTTGGATTGCGAACCTGCTTGCAAGTGTCAATTGATTTCACAGTGACTGTTATTCTCTCCCACCCAACCCCCTCCAGAAAAGGGGGTTAATCTTTATGTTTAACAAAGCTCACCCTCTTCTTTTTTCCCCTCCTTTTTTTCTCCCCCTCACTTCCCTTTTATTTCCCTTCTTTAGTTCTTACTTATACATTATTTTTACATCTTTATATGTACTTTGTCTTCATCTCTCTTTCTGTTTTCCAGGCATTCTGCAAATTCTCGTGCTTTCTCCGGATCCGAGAACAGTCTGTTTTGCTCTGCCGGGATAAATATTTTAAGAACAGCTGGATATCTTAACATAAATTTATAGCCTTTTTTCCATAGGATCGATTTTGCTGTGTTAAACTCCTTCCTCCTCTTTAGGAGTTCAAAACTTATGTCTGGGTAAAAAAATATTTTTTGACCCTTGTATTTCAATGATTTTTTTTGTCTTCTCTAATTTTATTCCTTGCCCTCTCCAATATATTTTCTCTTGTCTTGTATCTCAGAAATACTACTAAAATGGATCTTGATTTTTGTTGTGACTGTGGTTTCAGGGCTTGGTCTTCTTCTTCTTCTGTGTCTGCACCTGTGTTTGTGTCTTCTACTTCTCTTCCTTGTATCTGTGTCTCTTCTGACTTTCTTGTTGAGCTGCTTGTCTCAGTTTGTTGGGTGTTTTTTTTTGCTTAGCTTCTTGTTGTTGGTCCTCTTCTTCTGTGCTTCCTATTGCTGTTTTTCTTTCCTATCACTCCCTTTCCTGTCATTTTCTTCTTCCAGCTAAGAGCCCTGCTGTCGGGCATCTCTCAGCTGGTCACGCTGTGTATGTTCACTCCTCAGCTGGGCCCCCCTCCTGTCGGTGTTTTCTTTTTCCTTAGTGTGCACATTGCGCCCTTCTGTTTGGCTCAGAGAACCATTTTTGCAGTCCTGTGATTGGGAGGTCATGACTCTGCAGGGTTGCCAATAACCTCGGGGAGCGGGCTCCTCTCTCCATGGTGGCTCCCTGTCTCTTCATTCAGGTATGGCCTTCTCCTTTCTCTTCCGGCGTCTTTTCTTCTTTTTTTCCCGTTGTTTTTGCTTTTTCCTTCTTGGGTGCCATTTTCTTTCTTTTCTCCACACCTTTATCTTTTATTTGTTGTGTTTTGTATTTGTGTTTTCTTCACTTTATTTCTTCGTTTTTGGAGTGGGCTGGTATTCTCCTACTACTCCATCACATGATTCCTTGTGCAAGATCATAGTTGAGCCCTTCTTAGATTACAATGTTCAGTTTCCATCGCTCACATGCTAAGAGATACTGAATCTCAGGTAAGATTGCTTCTCATGTAATTGCTGATTAAGTAGGCTTAAATAAAACTACCAGGGTTGGGTGGAAAGTGCACACATTGTCCCATATGAGGCATTACAGATGTGCAGCATAGCCTTTCACTGTCTATCACAAACCAGATGTTGGAGGAGCTCACGAAGCTTCAACCATCTGGACTGGGGTTCAATCACATCACCTCTCAAGAAAATGATTGGGGTGAAAGGAAAGATGAACGGGAATAAAACCAACTGTATATGATTGAAAGGAATCCTTTAGTTGTTTATAGATCATGCAGCACAGAAATGAGCTCTCAGCCCAATATCTCCAGCTGACCTTTTTGTCAATTTACACTAAATTTATTTGCCTGCATTAGGACCTTATCCTTCCATCTTTTGCCAATTTAGACCTCGTGTGAATGTCTCTTAAATGTACCTAATTCCACCAACTTCCCTGACAGGTGAAATTGCAGATAGCAATCGTCCTTTGTGTACAAAATCTTAATCTTGGGCACCCTTTAAAATGGCTTCCTTTCACCTTCATCTTTTGTACTGATTTTGATACCTCTATCATAGGGAAATAGAAAATATAAAAAACACTGCAGATGCAAGAAGTCTAAGACTAAATTGGAAAATTCTGGAAGTGTTCAGTAGGTCAGGCCTGAGGAAAATTGGACTACCTGCCATTCATAATCATATACTTCGATCAGGTCACACCTCAGCTTCCATTGCCCCAGGGATAGCAAGTCCAATCTATTCCATCTCTTCCCATAACTAAACTCCTCCAATCCAGACAGTATCCTAGATATTCTCCTCTGCAATCGCTCCAGCACAATCATATCTTTCGTATAGTGTGGCAACCAGATGTGCATAGGATATTCTAAGCACAGCTCAACCAGGGTTTTGTAAAGTTGCAATATAATATCCAAACCTTTATATTGTATACCACTTCCTATGAAGGCAAATGTGTCATATGTCTTCTTCACCTCTTGTCCACCTGTTCTGCTAATTTCACGTAATTATGGACTTGGAACACTGGGACTTGGATTTATTCATTGTATATGTCCCACCTCTTTTTTGGCTTCCCAAACTGCATCATCTGTCACTCGATGGGGTTAAATTCTAACTGCCAATGCTGCACCAAAGTGATTTCCTGCTGTAGCTTGGACAACCAACCTCACCACACCACCAGTTGTCCAAAACCTTACTGATCATGTTTCCTACATTCACATCCAAGGTGGTGATGTATACCACAAACAGCAAACATCCCAGCACAGATCCCTATGGTGCACCACTGGTCACAAGACTTCCAATCAGTGAAACATCTTTCCACCACCACCCTCTGCCTTCCATCACAAAGTCAATTTTGGATTCAATTAGCCTTAATCTTCTGGATCAGGCTAGCAAGTGCACCTCATCCAACAAACCATTCCGTACTTTTGCTGACACCTATAAGATCCTGAGGAGTCTTGGCAGAGGGGATGTGGAGACGAAGACTCTTGAACCATGGTCACTGTTTAATATAAACAATCACTCATTTAGACCATAGAACAGGCCTGCCCAAGAGCAGGCCCTACATTGCAGGCTGTCTGAGCTGAACATGGTGCCAAATTAAACAAAATACCGACTGCTTTCACTTGGATATGATCCATACCCTTCCAATTCCTGCATATTAATCTATTCATCCAGAAGTCTCTGCAATGCTGCTATTGAACCTGCTTCGCCCACCCACGGCAGCTCTTTCCAGGGACCCTCCGTCAACCTACTGAGCTTTCCCCGCACTTCTCCTTTAATCTTCCCTCCCTTCATGTGCGACATTTTTACCGATTTCTGATGGTCGACTCTGTCTTTGCCCTTTCATTAAGACAGAAGTGAAGCAATTTTGTTTTTTCTCCTGGGATCTCCAATTTTATGAACCCGTGTCCCTCAAAGAGGAAAGGAAGCAGAGTCTTTGAATATTTTAAAGGCAAAAGTAAATAGACAAGAGATGAAAGGAAATGACTGCATCAGTCATGATCTTGCAGAATGGTGGACCGAGAGCCAAGTAGCCACCTCCTACTCCTAGTTTGTATTTGGATTAGTGAGAAGGGGATTTGATTGAGATGAAGAGGTTCTAATTTGACTTATCATTGCTGCTACTAAATGTGTCCTCTCTGTGTGAAGGTGCAAGCAATAAGATGCCAGTAACTAGTCTCCTGGTAATCAATGGAATAGCAACATGTTGTAAATCTGCAACTCTATCCTGCTGGAACTACTCAAAGGAAGTGGAAGATTCTACACTTAGCCTCCATTCTACCCTTCCTGCACCTGTCACCCTTTGATGAGTCAGTTCCTAAATTTTAATGAGTCTTTGGGGTCCTATCTTGAATACATGAAATGCCTGTTCTCAAAACATGTCACAGTGCAGGTGCTGAGAAAGCCCAATGTGGGCAATGCCACTCATGGCAGTAAAAATAAGCAGAGTTTCTGGAGAGTACTTATTTCTTTCATGACTCCCACCCTAAGCCTGAAATTGGACAATGACCCAAGTGGAGTAGCAAGCCAACAATTTACTCCGCAGGATTTACAGAAAACACTACAAGTGTTGGAAATGTGAATCGACAAAAAAAAAAACAGGTGAATTAATCATCAGCACTTGACAGAATAAAGCAAGTTTCATGCTCTGAGTTGCCATTACTTGCGCTTGCTGCCTCAGTGTTTTATTTCATAGTTCTGAAGACAGTCTGCATTCTGGTTGGTGTCATTTATGGCACTGCTCAATTTAATTTGATTTTTTAAATTTAGATATTGAGTGAGGTAACAGGTACTTCCAGCCCATGAGCCTGTACCCATGTGACCAAACCTGTAGGTCTTTGGAATATGGGAGGAAACCCACATGGATATGGGGAGAACATACAAACTCCTTACAGACAGTGGTGGATTCAAAGCAGGGTTGCTGGAGCGACTTCATCCCTAACATCGAAGTACTCGAGATGGCAGAGGCCGACAGCATCGAATCCACGCTGCTGAAGATCCAACTGCGCTGGGCAGGTCACATCTCCAGAATGGAGGACCATCGCCTTCCCAAGATCGTGTTAAATGGCGAGCTCTCCACTGGCCACCGTGACAGAGGGGCTCCAAAGAAGAGGTACAAGGACTGCCTAAAGAAATCTCTTGGTGCCTGCCACATTGACCACCGCCAGTGGGCTGATATCGCCTCAAACCGTGCATCTTGGCGCCTCACAGTTCGGCGGGCAGCAACCTCCTTTGAAGAAGACCGCAGAGCCCACCTCACTGACAAAAGACAAAGGAGGAAAAACCCAACACCCAACCCCAACCCACCAATTTTCCCTTGCAACCGCTGCAACCGTGTCTGCCTGTCCCGCATCGGACTTGTCAGCCACAAACGAGCCTGCAGTTGACGTGGACATTACCCCTCCATAAATCTTCGTCCGTGAAGCCAAGCCAAAGAAAAAAAAAGTAGTGTTGTAACAACCACTACTCTAACTGTGCCACATTCTTGACAATAATCCAGCCAATGTTGCAGATTGGTCTTCAATAATTTCCCTATTTTGTGACAGTTGCCACTGGAGCTATCTGCAGTTTGTCAGGAAAGGCAGTCCCCAGCAGATGCAAGCAGTGTTAACAGAGAACACATTAGTCCACTTGGCAAGTAATCAGTTCAAAATCTGCCATGTCAGTTCCAGCACTTGATGGGTTTCCCCGTGTTGTGTGGTTTCCTCCCACAGCTCAAGATGTACAGGTTCGTGGAAATAAAAACAGAAAATTCTGGAATCTCTCAACAAGTTTGGCTATGGAACAAGAAACTGTTAATGTATCATTGATAGGCACTGGAGCAATCCATGGTTCGTGCTGACACAGCTTAGGCTCTCAACAAAGTTCAACATTCAGATTTATTGATAGAGTACATACATCACATACATGATATCACTCTTTTTCCTTGCAGACAAGGAAGAATTTCTACTCACTGATAACTGTAAACTCAAGAAGAAAAATATGTATACAAAAGAGTGAAATGTAAACCAAGAAAGAAATGTAAGTAAACTGTGCAAATACAGAAAAAAAAATTCAATAATGATGTGCAAAGTAAATGTCCTTAAATGATTCTCCCATTGAGGCTGCTGCTTAGGGATTTGATGTTTGAGAGATAGCAACTGTGTCCTGAACCTGGTGGTATGAGTCCTGTGGCACCTATACCTTCTCTGCTATATTGACAACTCCATGGGTTTTGCACCCATGATGAGCTTGTCAACTTCATCCACTTTGCTGTCAACTTCCACCCCAACCTCAAATTTACTTGGTCCATCTCTAGCAGCATTCTCCGCTTTCTCGATCTCTCTGTCTCTGTCTTGGGAGACAAACACTCAACAGACATTTTTTACATACCCACCAACTCTCACAATTATTCAACTACACCTCTTCACACTCTGTCCGCTGTAAGGATTCCATTCCATTCTCACAATTACTCTGTCTCTAATGCATCTGCTCACAGGACAAGGTCTTCCATGTGAGATCATCTAACATGTCATCCTTCTTCAAAAAAACATGGCTTCCCCTCCACTGCCGTCTCCATTACCTGCACATCTACCCTATCCCTCCAGTCACAGACAGAAGGACATGATTCCCTTGTCCTCACCTACCATCCCATCAGCCTCCACATCCACATATTATCCTTCTCAATTTCTTCCACCTACAACGTGATCCTATCAACAAACATATCTTCCCCTGCTCCCCGCTCCACCTTCTGCAGGAACCATTCATTCTGTGACTCCCTCACATATTCCTCCCTTCCCACCAATGATCCCCTTGGTATCTTCCCCTATGACCACTGGAAATGCTACACTTGCACCCACACCTCCTCCATCATCACAATTTGGGGCCTCAAATAGTCCTTCCAAGTGAAGCAACACTCCACTTGTGAATCTTCAGGGGCTATCTACTGCATCTGGTGTTTCCACTGTGGCAGGACACATCAGGGAGACTGGACACAAACTGGGTGATTGCTTTATTGATCACTCTGTCCACTGTGATGCCATGGACCTCTCAATGGCAACCCATTTGCATTCCCAGCCCCATTCCTGACTGTCCATGATCTCATGCATTGCCCAACTGAAATCACCCACAAAATGGAGGAACAAAGCCCCATACCCTCCACTGCTCCTGCACTGGACACCCTCCAACCAGAAGGCAGTAACATTGCCTTCTCCGGTTTCCATTAGGACCCAACTCCACCTCCCTCAGTGCCCATCCCTCTGACCCCTTTCCTCCAGATCCCTACCCTTTTTTCTCTCTTTCCTTCTCCCTCGGTCTCCTTTCCTGCAGTTCTGCATTCACAGATCTACTCCCCCCCCCCCCCCCCACCGGGATTAATTCTCAGCTTTTCTTTCCTGCCCTCCTGTCGATGTGGGCCTGTGCTCCTCCCCCTGCCCCTTCCTCCCCCTATCTTTTTATTCAGGTGCCTGCCTGCTGTTTGCTCATACCTTGACAAAGAGCTCAGGCGCAAAACGTTGGTTGTGTATCTTTGGACCGTGCTGAATTTCTCCAGCAATTTGTGTATTGGGACACGTTGTTGGGCATGGGCAAAATAGGGCCCTGGGCCTGATTCCCTACTGTATGACTCTCTGATTAAAAGAAAGTCAGAAGATATTGAAAGAGATTGGAACGAGAGATGGAGTGAGAAGAGAGTGATAGGAAAATTGATCCAGAGGAGTTATTTTATTTGAGGACTGTTGAAAGGTGTGGCAATTGAATCTCCAATTGAAGCCCCTGCCCTCATCAATTAATCAATTAATTAATCCCTCTGCTGTGTTGGTCTTGATTCAGGCATTCCATTTGGTGCAGTGGTTCTCAACCTTTTACTTTCTACTCACATACCATTTTAAGTAATCCTTATGCCTTAGGTGCTCTGTGATTAGTAAGGGATTGCTTAAGGTGGTATGTGTGAGAGGTAACGAGATAGACAACAGACTCGCCAAGGCAAATAGCACCTTTGGAAGACTACACAAAAGAGTCTGGAAAAACAACCAACTGAAAAACCTCACAAAGATTAGCGTATACAGAGCCGTTGTCATACCCACACTCCTGTTCGGCTCCGAATCATGGGTCCTTTACCGGCATCACCTACGGCTCCTAGAACGCTTCCAACAGCGTTGTCTCCGCTCCATCCTCAACATTCATTGGAGCGACTTCATCTCCAACATCGAAGTACTCGAGATGGCAGAGGCCGACAGCATCAAATCCACGCTGCTGAAGATCCAACTGCGCTGGGTAGGTCACGTCTCCAGAATGGAGGACCATCGCCTTCCCAAGATCGTGTAATATGGCGAGCTCTCCACTGGCCACCGAGACAGAGGTGCACCAAAGAAGAGGTACAAGGACTGCCTAAAGAAATCTTTTGGTGCCTGCCACATTGACCACCGCCAGTGGGCTGATATCACCTCAAACCGTGCATCTTGGCGCCTCACAGTTCGGCGGGCAGCAACCTCCTTTGAAGAAGACCGCAGAGCCCACCTCACTGTCAAAAGACAAAGGAGAAAAAACCCAACACCCAACCCCAACCCACCAATTTTCCCTTGCAACCGCTGCAACCGTGTCTGCCTGTCCCGCATCGGACTTCTCAGCCACAAATGAGCCTGCAGCTGACGTGGGCATTAACCCTCCATAAATCTTTGTCCGCGAAGCCAAGCCAAAGAATAGATTATAGGAAGTAAAGTTAGTATGAATAAAATAAAGAATAATAGACTAGACTAGAGGAAGTTAAGTAAGTGCTCAATACGGATGAATTCCGATAAGAGTGTGAGGAAGGGTTACACAAGTACAATAGAAGAAAGGTCTATAGTGATAGAAAGAATTAGCAGGTTCTGCATATAGAATTAGTAAGTCCTGGGGGTTGAGAGGTGTGAATAAGGACAAAGGCAGATTCATGAATAAGGACAATGACATGATGGGACCCAGACAGGATAACCCCATGGTCTTTCAGGTTTACAGAAACTGCACGTAGGCAGACAGAATTACCTGCCAAACCAATCCAGGAGGCAGAAGAATGTTAAGGGGGGGGGGGGGTTATCTCTTTTTTTTTCTTTGGCTTGGCTTCGCGGACGAAGATTTATGGAGGGGGTAAAAAGTCCACGTCAGCTGCAGGCTCGTTTGTGGCTGACCAGTCCGATGCGGGACAGGCAGACACGATTGCAGCGGTTGCAAGGGAAAATTGGTTGGTTGGGGTTGGGTGTTGGGTTTTTCCTCCTTTGCCTTTTGTCAGTGAGGTGGGCTCTGCGGTCTTCTTCAAAGGAGGCTGCTGCCCGCCAAACTGTGAGGCGCCAAGATGCACGGTTTGAGGCGTTATCAGCCCATTGGCGGTGGTCAATGTGGCAGGCACCAAGAGATTTCTTTAGGCAGTCCTTGTACCTTTTCTTTGGTGCACCTCTGTCACGGTGGCCAGTGGAGAGCTCGCCATATAATACGATCTTGGGAAGGCGATGGTCCTCCATTCTGGAGACGTGACCCATCCAGCGCAGCTGGATCTTCAGCAGCGTGGACTCGATGCTGTCGACCTCTGCCATCTCGAGTACCTCGACGTTAGGGGTGTGAGCGCTCCAATGGATGTTGAGGATGGAGCGGAGACAACGCTGGTGGAAGCGTTCTAGGAGCCGTAGGTGGTGCCGGTAGAGGACCCATGATTCGGAGCCGAACAGGAGTGTGGGTATGACAACGGCTCTGTATACGCTTATCTTTGTGAGGTTTTTCAGTTGGTTGTTTTTCCAGACTCTTTTGTGTAGTCTTCCAAAGGCGCTATTTGCCTTGGCGAGTCTGTTGTCTATCTCATTGTCGATCCTTGCATCTGATGAAATGGTGCAGCCGAGATAGGTAAACTGGTTGACCGTTTTGAGTTTTGTGTGCCCGATGGAGATGTGGGGGGGCTGGTAGTCATGGTGGGGAGCTGGCTGATGGAGGACCTCAGTTTTCTTCAGGCTGACTTCCAGGCCAAACATTTTGGCAGTTTCCGCAAAGCAGGACGTCAAGCGCTGAAGAGCTGGCTCTGAATGGGCAACTAAAGCGGCATCATCTGCAAAGAGTAGTTCACGGACAAGTTTCTCTTGTGTCTTGGTGTGAGCTTGCAGGCGCCTCAGATTGAAGAGACTGCCATCCGTGTGGTACCGGATGTAAACAGCGTCTTCATTGTTGGGGTCTTTCATGGCTTGGTTCAGCATCATGCTGAAGAAGATTGAAAAGAGGGTTGGTGCGAGAACACAGCCTTGCTTCACGCCATTGTTAATGGAGAAGGGTTCAGAGAGCTCATTGCTGTATCTGACCCGACCTTGCTGGTTTTCGTGCAGTTGGATAATCATGTTGAGGAACTTTGGGGGACATCCGATGCGCTCTAGTATTTGCCAAAGCCCTTTCCTGCTCACGGTGTCGAAGGCTTTGGTGAGGTCAACAAAGGTGATGTAGAGTCCTTTGTTTTGTTCTCTGCACTTTTCTTGGAGCTGTCTGAGGGCAAAGACCATGTCAGTGGTTCCTCTGTTTGCGCGAAAGCCGCACTGTGATTCTGGGAGAATATTCTCAGCGACACTAGGTATTATTCTATTTAGTAGAATCCTAGCGAAGATTTTGCCTGCAATGGAGAGCAACGTGATTCCCCTGTAGTTTGAGCAGTCTGATTTCTCGCCTTTGTTTTTGTACAGGGTGATGATGGTGGCATCACGAAGATCCTGAGGCAGTTTACCTTGGTCCCAACAAAGCTTGAAAAACTCATGCAGTTTGGCATGCAGAGTTTTGCCGCCAGCCTTCCAGACTTCTGGGGGGATTCCATCCATACCTGCTGCTTTGCCACTTTTCAGTTGTTTGATTGCCTTATATGTCTCATCCAGGGTGGGAACCTCATACAGCTCTAGCCTTAGGGGCTGTTGAGGGAGCTGGAGCAGGGCGGAATCTTGGACTGAGCGGTTGGTACTGAAAAGAGATTGGAAGTGTTCTGACCATCGGTTGAGGATGGAGATCTTGTCGCTGAGGAGGACTTTGCCGTCTGAGCTGCGCAGCGGGCTTTGGACTTGGGGTGAGGGGCCGTACACAGCCTTTAGAGCCTCGTAGAAACCCCTGAAGTCGCCAATGTCCGCGCTGAGCTGTGTTCGTTTGGCGAGGCTAGTCCACCACTCATTTTGGATCTCCCGGAGTTTGCGCTGAAGATGGCTGCATGCGCGACGGAAGGCATGCAATGAACTACACTGCAATGAACTGTTGTCTATCTCGTTGTCGATCCTTGCATCCGATGAAATGGTGCAGCCGAGATCGGTAAACTGGTTGACCGTTTTGAGTTTTGTGTGCCCGATGGAGATGTGGGAGGGCTGGTAGTCATGGTGGGGAGCTGGCTGATGGAGGACCTCAGTTTTCTTCAGGCTGACTTCCAGGCCAAACATTTTGGCAGTTTCCGCAAAACAGGATGTCAAGCGCTGAAGAGCTGGCTCAGAATGGGCAACTAAAGCGGCATTGTCTGCAAAGAGTAGTTCACGGACGAGTTGCTTTTGTGTCTTGGTGTGAGCTTGCAGGTGCCTCAGACTCGCCAAGGCAAATAGCGCCTTTGGAAGACTACACAAGAGTCTGGAAAAACAACCAACTGAAAAACCTAACAAAGATTAGCGTATATAGAGCCGTTGTCATACCCACACTCCTGTTCGGCTCCGAATCATGGGTCCTCTACCGGCATCACCTACGGCTCCTAGAACGCTTCCACCAGCATTGTCTCCGCTCCATCCTCAACATTTATTGGAGCGACTTCATCTCCAACATCGAAGTACTCGAGATGGCAGAGGCCGACAGCATCGAATCCACGCTGCTGAAGATCCAACTGCGCTGGGTAGGTCACGTCTCCAGAATGGAGGACCATCGCCTTCCCAAGATCGTGTAATATGGCAAGCTCTCCACTGGCCACCGAGACAGAGGTGCACCAAAGAAGAGGTACAAGGACTGCCTAAAGAAATCTCTTGGTGCCTGCCACATTGACCACCGCCAGTGGGCTGATATCGCCTCAAACCGTGCATCTTGGCACCTCACAGTTCGGCGGGCAGCAACCTTCTTTGAAGAAGACTGCAGAGCCCACCTCACTGACAAAAGACAAAGGAGGAAAACCCAACACCCGACCCCAACCAACCAATTTTCCCCTGCAACCCCGTCTGCTTGTCCCGCATCGGACTTGTCAGACACAAATGAGCCTGCAGCTGACGTGGACATTACCCCTCCATAAATCTTCGTCCGTGAAGCTAAGCCAAAGAAGAAAGAAGAAATGAACTGTATAAAAGTTGGGTGAGCCCCAGTATGTGTGTGTATTCCTATGGTAAGGGGAAGCACCCAACTTTGCACTGTTGTACAATAAATGTTCTTTGTTCTCAATCTTTGTCTCAAGCGAAATCTGTGAAGGTACTTCTGTTTCTCACATATGTGAATGGGAAGGGAAGGTTGAAAATCACTGCTCCAGACCCAAATGTTACTGAAATATTTTGCTTGAGAAAAATCGCCCATTTCCTTTGGAATTATGAAACCGTGCATGTAACGAGTCCATTAGGGATGATTAAAACAGTGGTTTTCAAACTTTTTCTTTCCACCCACATACCACCTTAAGCAATCCTTTATTAATCGCAGAGCACTAATGGTGTCGGAGGTGAATGGAAAGATAAAGGTTGGTGGACCAGATCTTCCTCTGACTTCCATGTGGAATTATCAGGGTGGGTAGGAAAGATGCCTGTAACTTGGTGGGGTGGGGGGGGGGGGCTCAGCAGAGGGACATGTCCACTGGCAGTAGAACTCCCGTGCTTCGTCGATTTCCCACACACATCCCTCACTTGTGTGGTTTATAATTGTCACCGTGTGCATAATGGTATTTTTTTTTAAACTTTCTTTGTAAGCGTTGCATTAATGTTTGCCTGGCGCTGAGAGATGATGGGTGCGCCAACCGGGGAGAGCGATCCGGGACCAGAGTTTTGTCAAATAGCCCTCCCCTGTGGAAGAAGCAGTGGCAGGTGCTAGGGAATGTCGGTAGTGCAGGGATTGGCATCCGGGCTGCTCGACACACTCTGGACCACCGGGGACTTTCCCGACCCTGTCACTCCGCTGAACCCGCCTCCGGGACAGCGCGAGGCTTCCTCTCACAGGCCCTCCCTTCATTCATTTTAACCCAAACTTGTGGCACATATAAAAACGCTGGAACGGGGCACCTGCGTCTGCTGCAGGGGTTGTGCGCCGAGCAATCCGAGTGAGACCCGCACCGGCCGCGGGCACTGCGCATCTGCTCGGGTGAAACAGTGCAACGATCACATGGCACATCTGTCCAGAGGCTGGACCCAGCTGTGCGCAGTGCGTGAACTGAACCGAGGTGTAGTTCTCTGCACCTCGGTCCAAAGGCCGGGGGCGCGCAGTGGCACTGCACATTTGCCAAAGCCTTGTGGGTCGCAGCGGTACTCTGCACATCTGTCCAAAAGCTGGGAGCGCACTCTGCAAGAAGCTGGAGCAGGCAGCCGGCCCTCTGCACATCTGCATCCAGCCTGAGACGATGCAGCAAAAATCACTGCACATCTGTGCAGATATTAGGACTTGTGATGGGGTCTTCACAGTTGCTTCGAGGTTGGGTGGAGGGAGTTGGACACTCTCCACAGCGCGTTGATACAGGTATACAGGTTGATACGCGTTTCGTCGTCGTTAGATTCCGGCGTACCGTTGTGAGACCGGACTTTGCGGCCCCTTACCCCAGGATAGAGACTCAATATTTTTGCCCTGTTAGTTGCCGAGCTGGGGAGGGTCTGTAAAGCCCATGGGGATTGGTTTGCGCACTTGAGACTGGCAGACTCACCAGCCCAGGATAGGTTTCATTTTATTTTTAAAACGCTCTTCTGCTTAATCAACACTTTCTGCAGAGTGGGGGGGGGGGGGGGGGGGGTGCAGTGGAGCACTTGCGACCCGCGGAATTCCCCTCATTCCGAAATGCCAGGTGAAACCCTATCGACTGGTAATGATGTCAGGAATGTGTAACTTCAGCGGATGGGAATTCGGTTAAAACGTTTCACAATGTCAGCGAGTAAAGAGGCGCGGAATCTTCGGCTTTGGGCTCCGACTGCGGCTGCTGATCGACGGCGGTTTGGCTGCAGAAATTCCGGCAGGTTTGGTGAAGTCCCAGATCCATTTATAGTCCGGGCAGATTATCTCCCTTCCTGTCCACTGTCCAATCGAGCGCATGTGACAAATTTGTCTTATCGGTAAGGGGCATAAATACCTCCACGCTCAGGCAGAATCTGCCCCGCTCCACGCCGGCAGCCTCTTATACCCTCCGCACGTCCGCATCTGCCCCAACCTCCATCCCAAATGGCACCCAAGAAAGACGCCAAGAAGCCCGAGCCCAAGGCGGCTCCTGCCCCGGCTCCCGAACCCGTCAAACCCAAGGAGCCTGCCATCAACTTGTCCGCAGTCAAGGTGGGTACGTTCTATCGTAAGCTGGGCGGCAGATCGCTCTGCTGGGTGTTTTAGGGAACCTTGGCTTTGCTTTTCCTCCCACAGGCCAGACGAGTTTAGTGCGTGCGTTCAGAATGACCCGCCACCAGATGAAACCGTTGTGACCGCTTCCTTTTCGGCACCATTTGATCATTCTTCGAAGCTTTGGGGAAATTGGAATGTCGGTCTCACTTTAAAACGTTTGATTTTGAAGAACCCCATTGAACACTTGGCGAAGTATTGCAGCATGTTGCGGATTTCACGCGGATCCTGGGAATGCCACCAGCCTGAATTATGACCAGTCCCCGCTCCGGCCGCCAAGAGTGACCCAGGGGACAGAAATTTCGCCAAATATGGGAGCGACAGCCGGGAGTGACAGATCGTGTTACGAACGAGACGAGGTTGCTTTAAAAGGCTATAACTGTTCTCATGACCCGGTAATGCGCCGGTTTCCCGAATTGGCAGCTCTCACTCATAGGATGGCCAGTACTTGTTCCTCCACTGTACTGTCCGGCTGAACACCACGTCTCCGCACGGACACCCATCCTCACCACACGTACCTGAGCTAAACTCAGTCTGCAGGAGGAATCATTTCTCTCCCACTGACGCTGCCGTGTTTAATCTGCAGCCTTCGGTGTTTCTCCAATTCGCCGCTATCAAACGTCAGGATCGTGGTTCAGGAATTCGCCTCGTGTTCCGAACCAGATTCACCTTAAGCAACAAAAAAAAAACTGGAGAAACATCGTACCGATGCAGATCTCCGTCCGAAACGTCGGCGATCCCCTCCTCCCTTGTTCATCCAATTTCCAGCATCTCCAGTCTCTCGTGTTTCACGATTCACATTCGCTTCTATCATCTGGGGCACTGAGGCGGACCGTCTCCCAGGCTCGATTCCCCGGACCATCTCTGGCCCGACTGTGCATCCGAGCATAAAGCTCGCTCTCTTTTCAGCAAGAGGTCGGATCCCCACAAACTCCCACCGAACCCGTTCCTCCCCAGATCCCAGCGCCAAGGTGGGCACGAAACGAGGGGTTCCCGTTTCTCAGGTCCCAGTGCGACTCTGAATCATGGAGGTGTGTGTCAGGGGCTCCGAGGAGTAAACGTAAGTGGGTATTTGAAAGGGGCGCCGTGAGGATATGTCAGGCGGCTTTGGGGGACGTAAGGGGGCTCTGGTTAGGCCGTATTTAAAGGGCCTTCGTGGTGAGGTAAAGTGGGGTGAAACACGACGCTGTCGTTGCAGTGAAAACAGAGGAACTCGGCCGGTCTCGCAGCGTCCAGAGCTGGTAAAGATATATACGGTAGGCGACGTTTCGGGCCTGAGCCCTTCTTCCAGGTAGAGCTCAAGCCCGTAAAGTCGGTTACATTTTTATACCTGCTGAGTTCCTCCAGCATTTCTGAGTTTTTCCCTGAGGTGTATCAGATGTGGGCTATATCAGGGATGGAAATAAGGGACGGAACATAAACACTGCTTACCGATACCTCCAAGGTTCCCCCATCACGGTGCTCCCCCCCCCTCCATGTACTCCAAGGGGCCCCCTACATTTACCTCCATGGTGTCCTCACATACAACCTTGATGCAGCCTCATGTGCTGGTGCAGAATGAAACGACTCAATGCAGCTGGGAAGTTCAGGTTCTCCCAGAAACCCAGTTAAGCAGTTGAACTGTATCCCACGAACAGGGCAGGGAAGGTCCTAGATAGTAAACACAATCTATTGGAGAAACTTGGAGAGTCGAGCACCATCCGTGGAGTGGTCGACATATCAGGCTGAAGTCCTTCATCAAGGTTCGCGTTCCAGCGCCTGCTGTGTGTTGCGTGTCTCTGGGTCTGAGGTGGTGCTGCCTTCATCTCAACTCTTGCCTGCAGATGTTGCAGACACCACAGGCTATCGTTTTCCATGTCCCTCGGGGCTCTGCTCTGGCACTCTCTCCCTCAGTGGGCTCATCTGGTTATTCTTGATTTGCCACGTCAATTAATCATTGAGAAATTAAAATCTTTCAATTAACGTTCATGATGGTTGCAGTAACGATTTTCAACACTTTGTATTTTTGTTGCAAAATTATTTTTCACTAACCGACACCGCATCAGTAATTGCTTTCTTCGATGCTTTCAGTGGCTGAGGGGTGTTCCTTATCGTTTGTTTGGTTTATTGCTGAATGTTTAACGATAGTAATATCTGCCTGTGCATTCCTTCTCTGTAAAAGGTCTCTTGAGAACTGTATGAAGGAAACAGAACATTGCAAATGCGTCTGCGTTACATCACTATAAAATCCCGTGAGAGGAAGTAGCCCCTGATCACTGGATTGGAGAGACAGAGGAAGGCGTTCTCACAGCTTAATGAATTTTGGGTGAATAATTAATCTGAAGTAATTTAAACAACAAAAATGCAAATTCTCCCTCTCCCTCAAAAGCTTCACAATTGAAACCATACTGAACACTGGACCTCAAACAGTGCAATCATCTTTTTTGGTGAGTTTCAGTGCTGGCTGGTTTGTGGGACACATCTTATTTGTCAAACCTCAGACAAACCTGTCAATATCAATGTGAACCTCGCCCATATCCTTCACCATCCCGTGAAACCCTGGCAGATTAGGTGCGTTCCAACACGGCCCATACCCACGTGCTAAGGCGAAACAGGTCATGAAATCGAACCAGTTAAACCTCCCTTCTGGTCCTTGTTCTGTGTCATAAAATTCCCAACTCCACTTTCAGACTGATTTCACAAGAACATGTTATTCTCCACTACATGCGAAGCCTCAGCTCAAAGCCCTCTGTGAATTCAATTTCTACACTCTTACACTAAAAATCACACACTAAAAATGTAGCAGATATCTGGAAAAGTGGCATTATTATAGATATTAAAATTCATCCACAAACTTATTCATCAATGCAGAAAGGAAACCAGAACAACTCCCAAGAATGAAGCATTAATTAGATTAATATTAGCATTAGGAAAGACATTTGAATTGTGACCAGAAGACATTACTTCCAAATGACTAAAAATCATTTTCTTAATTAAAAATACTCTTCAACAAAGATTTAAGAGAGGATAAATTTCAGTTGGAGGCAGGAGAGAACCTATTCCTTGGGGAAATAAAAAGATTCAGTAATGAAGCAAAGCAATTGGCAGGAGGAACAGATGAGCAAATGGATGTCCGTGTTAATGAGTTGTGATGGTTAATAATGCTTGTACCATGAAAATGTACTGAAATTCTAAATTTCAGTAGCACAGCAGGTACATGTCAAAAATGATAATAATTGAATTAAAAAGACATTAACCAAATAAGAAAGATAATAAATATTCACAGTAACCCCGGTGCAGGAAATGCACTCTTTTGCATTTTTTGTGCTGTTGGAGAAATTCGTGATTAGCATAACAAGGGGAGGGGAAAGAGTCTAATAAATGTTGGAAAGAAACTGTTTTTGAAGTGGTGATTTTAAGGCTTCATTACTTTCTGCCCAGAGGTAGTGGTGAGAAGAGGCTGTGACCAGGGAGATGGGGGTCGTTTATGATGTTGGCTGCCTTCTCAATGCAGCGCCTCAATGAATGGGAAGCTGGAGCCTTTGATAGCCCTGGCCTCCTGATGAGGAAGTCAAGGATCCAGTTGCAGATAGGTTTTGCAGCTATGATAAGCTAAAGTCAATAAACAGCAGTCTGGTGTGGTCCAGGTGATCTAATAGAGAGTAGAGGGCCAGCAAGTTGGCAGCTGCCAATTATCTGTTGTGGTGATAGGCAATTTTAAATGACTCCAGGCCCATCCTGAGATAGGAGTTGATTTGCTCCATAACCAACCTCTCAAAGCACTTCATCATGTGGAGATACATTCTGGGGGTGTAGGTGGGATTGTTGAGTGAAGTTGTGTTGAACTTTGCTTATACCATGCTTAAAATAATGCACATAGTCCTGGACCATCAAAATGGATATGGTTGCTCTGGAGAAGATTAACAGGGGTTTTTATATTAATTTACTGGTGAATTGATTGTTCCTTTAACCAAAACAAAAATGGCTGAGATGTCAGGTAAGAATATCTGTAAAATTAGAAAGTGATTTAGATAGATGTGGAGATATTCACAAGTGGGCAGGTCAAGAATTAGGACATCATTAAAAAATGGTTATTCATTAATACAATAAGAAATTCAGAGAATAAACTGCAGGAAGAACTCAGCAGGATGAAAAGCAGCATCTGCAGCGGCAAAAGGATGGACGACATTTTGGTTTGAAACCCTCCATCAGGACCAGTGCAGGTTTTGACCCAAAGCATCAACCAACCCTTTGCCTCAACAGATACTGCTCGACTTGCTGAGTTCTTTCAGCAGTTTATTTATTTTTTGTTCCAGATTCCAATTTCTGTAGCTTCTCGTGTCTCCAAAAAATTGAACTTTAGCGTCTGGAGCAGTTGAAGTGAGTAGCACAATGAGTTCAAAGGAAAACCAGGCAAAAATGTTTAAGGCAAGGAATAGCAAATTTGTTGTTAAGTTTTGATCAAGAGTGGAGATGAGAGGCTAGAGTAGAGTGTGTGTATCACACATAACAAACACATGGGGAAAAAACCCTTTGTCTGAGTTGCAAGCCATATGTAAATCTGTGGCATTTACATGGATTAAATCTAGTTTGTGGGTGCTCAAAGATTCCTTGGCACATTAACCAAGAAAAGGTGGTTGTGAGGTGCTGCATTGATCTGCTGCGTTTCTTCTGATCAGGGCCCTCCACCACTGTTCCATTAGGGAGGGAGTTGCAGGAGTTGGAACCAGGGAATGAAGGACTGATTACACTGGACAACAACATTTTTCAAAAGGTTTGCTTCCTAATAAAAATTGTGGATTTTAATAGACAACTTCAAGCTGAACACAAAAGTAATTTCAGATTTGCTGTATCACTTAGTTGGAGAAACATTAAATTATCTTTTATTGAATTTAGCATGTTTAATCGCATAATGATGCTGATACATTGCATTGCATTGACCTAAAAATATTTTGCCGCTGATTTTTGTTTGTACTCAGCATCTGATGCCTCTCGTGTCAGTGTCAAACAATAGTCGGCTGGCATTTATGGATTCCAGATGCCCTGATACCGCTTTTCCATGGTCACAATGTCCTGGTGAAGCCTTTCACCATGTTCACCATTGACTGCACCAAGATCAGCAGGGAAGAAGTCCATGTGCGAATGCAGAAAATGGATTTTCAATGACATGTTGCCCTTCCTGGTTTTGTAGGCTTGAAGTAGACTTAAAATATGACCGAATATCACAAAAATAAGTTATGTCTAAAAAACGGTATTTGATAGGAAAGTTTTAAGGTGATTTTCATGAACAGCAGCTCAAAATCTATAAAATCCACCCAAAAGTGTTCAAGAAGCAAAATCTTTGTTGTCCAGTGTTACTGTGTGTAACTTGGAGGGAAACCTACAGGTCATGGTTTCCCCATGCCCAGGTTGTCCTTGATCTCCTGAGAGAGTTTGCAGGATTGGGAATAGCCTGGGTGAGAAATTGCAGAGTATTTTGTAGATGGTACATTGGCTGACGAGGTTCCCTGTATGGTGTATGGTGATAAGCTTCATAATGCCACACTTGGTCAAACATTGCCTCAATGTCTAGGGCCTGTGGAATTCAGCTCTTTGGCCATATTTGAACAAAGCTGTGGTGATGTCTGGAGTTGAATGCTCACAACAAACCCCAGACTTGGCTTCATTGTGTCATTTGGCATTCCACTACACTTTAGAAAAGTTATGATAAAGCAGGTGAAGGTGCAAAGGAGATTCACCAGAATTTTGCCTGGGGTGAATCATTTCAGTTATGAGAAGAGACTGGAGATAATGATAGACTGTAGGAAATTTTTCCCCATGTCTGTTGGGGTATGACATAAGAGATTTAAAGGGAATCTGATGGGGACCTTTTTCACCCAGAAAATAGTGAGTACTTGGAATTCATTACAGATAGAGTGGTGGAAGCAGAGTTACTGACAGCATTTAAGGCATGCCCAGGAATAGAAGGCTATAGTTCAAGTGCTGTAAGATGGGATTGACATGGATGGGTTCCCACAGGTCGATGTGAATATGGTGGTCTGTTTCCATGGCATATGAATCTATGACTCAGTAGCTGATGCAGCTTCCATCAGTTTGAAAATGTCTCAGTTCTGTAGAGTTAGGACGTCATGTTGCAATTGTTCAAAGCTTTGGTTAGTCTGCATTGGAGACTATGTGCAATTCTGGTGACTACCCTGCAGGAATTAAGATGGAGAGGGAGCAGAAGAGAGTCAGGAGGATATTGCCTGATTGGAGGGCTTGATTTACAAAAAGATGTTGAACAGGCTGGTGAAAGGTGACCTTAACTAAGTTTATAAAATGATGAGTTATGGTAGGGTAGGTATGCAGAGTCCGTTTCCCATGATAGGGATGTCTAAAAGTAGTCGCGATGAGAGGGAGAAGATTAAATGGGGGATCCATAGGATAGATTTTTCACAGAAAGAGCAGTGAGTATCTGAAATGAACTGTCCGAGGGGGTGGTGGAGGCAGGAATAGGAACAATAATTAAAAGGCATCTGGAATGTACTGCAAACTGTAGAGGGATATGGAATTAAGATTCAAGATTCCTATATTGTCATGTAATAGTACCGAACATGAAATTGCTTTTGGCCTGAGAATCACCATTAGTGTCGCCCGGCACCCCTGAGGAAGAGAAGCAAAAGGCAGTCTCTTCGGAGTCGCTGAGTGTCTGTGGACTCGCCTCCAGTGCTCCCGCAGCCTCTGCAGCTGTTCTGTCAATCCATTGGCCACCCGAGCTCAGATCCAAACCTCCAATGTGATCAGTAAACCTTCAGTACCCGAGGCCCTTCGGGAACCTTTCTTGCCCTCAGCACCCTCTCGAGTCCCAGCTCCGATACTTGGTTTGTATGAGCCAGTCTCCAACAACACGTAGCCCGTGCAGGTCTCCCGACAGCTGCTGAGCCCCTCGCTGGTCTGCCGCCGTGGTCACCGTCCTGTAAGGTTGTCTCCTCGGTTTCTCCTTCACAATGGGGGCTGTTCTCCCTGTTTCTGGTGCCCTGCACCGGTCCACTGCTTCCTGGAGTCTGCATCCCCTCATGGCCGCTACAGAGCACAGATGCTGCCATCTTGGACACAGACCCATATGGTTGCAGGATTTTAAAACACCTATTCAAATTCACCGGTATGAGGACCGCATGGTTGAACATGCTGGGCCAATGGGACAGTTTCTATCCCACAACTCCATGACTCTATAATATTTTTATATACCATCTGTCATTTTAAAACATCCCAAGTGACCTTCGCTCAACCTTATTAATATTTGATATTGAGCCCAGGGAAATAGGTCAATGTTTTAAGGAGCATCTTAAATATGTGAGGGAGGAGGAGATAGAAGTGTCAGTGTCAGTGTTATGGGGCCATGGCAGAGAAAGGCATGGACATTACAAAGGAGATGGGTTGGCGGAAGATAGGAAGTGCAGAGCTGATGCAGGCATTTGAAAAGATCTTTAGCTCCGCCAGGAACCCAAAGAACCTCCGACACCACAGTCTTTTCATCCACCATTTATATCATTTGTGAAAAGTTGAAGCCTCGCCCTCACTCTCCGTATCTAGCAAATCTGAAAAAGACCAAGTGCCCACAATGTTGTTACCCGCCCGTCCTTGTACGCTCCCTAATACAGATCACCTCCTGCACCAGGAGCGTTTATTGTTTTCAATTCGCTCTGAAGTGACAACAGCCTGTGTCTCCCTTCACAAAACCTTGTGATAACTGCCCGATTACCGGGATTTTTTAAACTGTCCTCTAACATTCAACAGTGTACCTCCTCCGTTCGCAATCTCTTACCGTTTTAAACAATGTATCTCCAAAAGCATATTTTATTCGGACACTATATGGTTTTGCAGTCCCGAATGTGACATTGTCTATATTCAGGGTACATCCATATTTGTACACCCCCCTGCAACACGTCAACGCATCACTAATGTTTCAGCCCCAAATTCGAGAGGTCATTGTCCAGGGGAGAGGGGCTCACGTTGTTTATATGGAATTGCACGCTCTTCTCTTTTTTTACTTTCCATCAAGTCTTCCCCTCGTCCACTCAACTTGTCCAATTTCCATCTCCCTGAAGCCATACTGCCCCTCCCCCAGGACCCGGCTCCTGCGGTGCACCTGTCATATTCCTCTGGCACCAACATCTGCCCGTAAAAATACCAAGGACTCCTTTTATAGCAGGGGCAACGCTAAGTTGGCCAGTGGGGCGGAGCGAGGCGAGGCGGACCCAGGAAAGTGCTGACATGCCACAGACACGCTCCCAAAATAAGCTGGCCCGAGTATTTCAGGCGCGACGCTTCTGCCCTAAGAAAGTTAAAAGAACTGGGACGGAGGGGGAGGGCCTTTCCGCGGTGATACCCGATCCACCGCCCCGTCACCGAACGCCTGCAATAAGAGTCCGTGCACCGGGCCTGCAGCAGCTGCATCCGTGGGAAGAGCTCAGCTCCACTCGCCCCTCGCCCCTCGCCAGCCATGGTGGGTCGCTCTCCCGCCCTCCGCCAATTCGCTGCCTTCCCGCTGCATTTGCAATGTGTCCAACCTCTGTTTTCTTCTTCTTTTACAGTCATTCTCAACAGACGAGCTCGCCGGTAAGTGAAGCCAGTGTCCCGGGTCGGGACAGCTGCAGGAAGTGTTAACCCCCCTGCCCGCTGCTGCCCCCGGCCCGGGCGCCCTGTCCGCCGCTCCAAACCTCTGCCTCTTTCTCTCTTTCAGATCGAGTTCAGTGCGGAGCAGCAGGAAGGTGAGCAGCGAGCGACTTTCTCAGTGGCCGGCCCGCACCGCACACTGTCCCGAGAGAGCCCGGTGCAGGAGGCGGTCGACAGCCCGGGACGGGACGAGGGGATGGGAAATGGAATGGTAGAGAGATGAGGGGTCGGTGGGTGGCGAAGATATGGTCAGTGCGTTTAGTGGGCACTGTGATCACTGGGGATTGGGATCTGTAGGCATTGAAGTCTGTGGGCAAGGGTCGGTGGGAACTGGGGTCAGAGGGCACTGCATTTGACTGGAAACGATTATGGGTGGGTGATCTGCCCTGGGACGCGGGTGTCTGGATGTGGTGTGGTTGTCAGTGGGTGGGGCAGGGGCTTTGAGATGCAGGTGGAGTCAGCACGCATGGACAGGCGTGTTAGTGGAGATTGTAAGACAAGTTATTGGGGACTGAAGCTGAGGACAACAGGAGAAAAGGATGCCGGCACGTGTGTGCGCTGGAGGAAGCGGCATGCGTTCCTGCCTCAGGTGGGCTTTTGCTGCTCAAGACTGGTGATGCTGTGGGCTCTAGTTGGCAAGTCTGGAACATTGTGGAGCATTGATAGTTCTGAAGATAATAATTACAGTTGTGTTGAGGTGACATCCGTGGCCCACAACAGTGGTCTGGCCACCTGCTCCTTCACTGTACCTAGATGAGCAGTTCCCTTGGTCTCTCTCTCTCTCTCTCTCTCTCTCTCTCCCTCTGTCTGTCTCTGACTCTCTCCCTTCCCCCCTCATCTCCATTTCGGGTGTAAACTCTGCTGTGGTGACTTTAGATGAGGAATTGTTGAGATGGAGAGGGCTGGGGGTGGGGGGGGGGGGGGGAGTGGGGAAAGTTGCTTTGTGAACCATTCCCTTTCCTGAATATCTACAGTTATGTTGCTGTTTTTGGCTCACCCAGGATTATGTGAAAAGAAAATAACAAATAAAATGAGAGGTGCTGGAAATATTCAGTCGATTGCATGTGGGAACACAGATAATGCTTCTGTCTCGCAGTCCCAGTGTCCCAGCTTCAGTCCTAACACAGGTGCTTCCTGTGGGTACTTTGCACTTGGGACCACACTGTGTGCTCTGATATCCTCCTATATCCCAAAGATGTATGAGTTAATAGATTAACTGGCTGCTGTAAATTACAGTGAATGTAGGTGGCTGGTTGGAGAATTGAAGGTGGGTGTCGGTTTGCACATATGAGAAAATTAGTAGGAAATCAGATTGCTCCGAGAGCTGGTATGGATGTCATGGTGTTGCAGTTAGTGTCCAGTCAACGTCCTTTCATTCAGAACTCCCAATTCTTTAGCATTTTAGTAAGATTTAGAAGGCTCAATTATTAGACAACATTGTCTATCTCCAATGGTGCAGGTCAATTTCAGACAGTCAATGCTTTGTGCCTGGTGCACTTACTTACAAATATCTGTGGGTCTTTGATTGTGAATCGACCATTTGCAGCTGGTGGAATTTTCCTCTTTAACCAGATGGGTCAATATATTTAAAAGTGGATCCACAAACGAGAGTGAGCACGTTTTGCATTACACTTTGCATTACACATTGATTCCTCCAGCTTCTGCTTTCTGCATAATTCCTGAATGCCCATCTGTACTTGGGTTGTTTCGGGTAACTGTGGATCAGTGCTTTTATGCAGCAAAGTTCAATGTACTCATTCCAATCTTGTATGTGTTGTTGTGTTCTCTACCCTTTAGACTTCAAGGAGGCTTTCCTCCTGTTTGACAGGACTGGCAACTCCAAGATCACCTATAGCCAAGTTGCAGATGTCATGCGTGCTCTTGGGCAGAATCCAACTAATTCTGAAGTGAAAAAGATCCTCAGCAACCCCAGTGCAGAGGGTAGGTCTCCTGGATTGGTTGGATGCGATGAGTGGTCTATTGTGTTGTGCAGCTCTAATTCTACAAAATTCATTTATTCTGAGCACCAAGTCCTGATTATTTGTAAACATTTATTTTGATGTCTCCTTCTTTAGAGATGGCCAACAAAAGCATTGATTTTGACCAGTTTCTCCCCATGCTCCAGACCATGGCTAACAACAAGGACCAGGGATCTTTTGAGGACTTTGTTGAGGGTCTCCGTGTCTTTGACAAGGAAGGGAATGGCACAGTGATGGGCGCTGAACTCCGCCACGTTCTGGCCACATTAGGTAAGGCAGGCACATGTCCACAATGTTAAAACATTAGCTGAAATTAAACTTTAAAGGCTAACCCATTCAAGCAAAGTAGAATTTTAAAGGATAGAAGGATACATCTTTAAATGTATATGGAGATATTTCCAGCTGTGTTTGTGGTTGTGGTTTAAACACAGTTGTGTTGCCAATGTGTTCTGCTTTGAGGAACTTTGCCTAAATCTGGAATGTAACTTGTCTTCTATTCATGCAGACATACAGCCTCACTGTAGACAAATTACTTGTAGTCACTATTGGGTTAATCTGCCCCATTGGCCCACAGCAAAATCCCACATAGGAGCAAGTAACTAGTACCTGGGAAGTGTTGTATGGGAAAGAAATTTGGCAGTCAGGAAAAGTTCTCCCCCTTCCTAGAATAAGTGTATGGAATTTTTATTGCACGTTGGAACAGACAGTTAAGATCCTTCAATGTAAATGAATACTACCAGAGAGATTAATGAGCCTGGAAATTAATCCCAAGGAACCAGTGATGTACATTGCCAAGTTTTGAAATAGGTGGCTGTGGAGATAAGGATATTTTGGTTATCATCTTCCAAGATTCTGGAAATGTTTCTGTGGACTGGAGGGTAGCAATTGAATCCCCACCCTTGTAGAAAAGAGGAAGAGATTAAAAAAAAGGTACAATCAACCTGGTCACGGGGAAGCAGTGAATTCTATAGCATGGATGTGATGTCAAGGCACTGAAAGAAAAACGTAACTGAGCAGAGTCAACATAAATTAATGAATGGGAAGTAATGTTTGAAAATACTGGATATATTTGAGGATGTATCAAAGTAGATTAGATGAGGAGGTGTTAATGGATGTGATGTATTTGGATTTTAAGAAGGCTTTCAATAAGGTTATACATGTGGTATTAGAGTAGTGTAACCG
This sequence comes from Narcine bancroftii, assembly GCF_036971445.1. NCBI lineage: Eukaryota > Metazoa > Chordata > Chondrichthyes > Torpediniformes > Narcinidae > Narcine > Narcine bancroftii. The sequence goes on along the minus strand of NC_091472.1, from coordinate 223,417,813 downwards.
TGTAGATTGACCAGAGCAGAGTGGCAAATGTTGTCTACCTGGACACCAGCAAAGATTTTTATAAGGATCTGCTTGGAGTTCCACAGGGATCCTTGCTGGCCCGGCTGTTATTTGTCATCTATGTTAATGATTTGAACAATACTTACCATGGTTAGTAAGTTTATAGGTGACACTAAAATTGGTGGCTTATTGGACAGGGAAGAACATTGTCTATGGTTACAACAGGATCTAGATCAACCATGAAAGTGAGATGGTCATGTGATGGAGTAGTGGCTGGTTAGGGAAAACCAGCCCTCCACAGAGAGAGTAAAGAAGTAAAACATAAAAAAGTTTCAAAATAAAAAGTATAAGAAGATCCTGAGGATGGCTCCAAAGAAGGAAAAACTACAATGGCAAGCAAAGAGGAGGTGGAGGAATCACTGGGAAATAAAGAGGAAGGCCTTACCAGAGTCCGTGAACAGGGAGCTCTCCCGAAGAGGATGGCCTGAGCGGTGAAGCTGGTAAGCGGGTAGCTCAGTGGCAATGTCCCCTGAGGTGGTCTGGAATGCTGGCTTGTGGAGCCAGAAAAAGAAATGCCAGCATGCATGCATGACTCCTCACGCATGCATGGTACGCATTCTAAAGAAGACGCCGAAGGGAATGGACACCGACAGCAAGACGCTGACTCAGTAATGGGAGAAGCCACGGAGAAGACCATGATAGAAGCAAGATCAACACGGAACCAAGAAATGGAGCAAGAGAAAGAAGATCAAGAGGAAGATAAAGAAATAAAAGAAAAAGTACAAGGTAAAAAACAGACGCAGATGGGAGATAAGGAATACTTCGACAGTCAAATAAAGATTCTAATGGAAACAATAATGGCTGAGTTCAGTACTATTTAAAAAAAAACATGCAAGAGACCGATGTAAAAACCAAAGAATGGTGAATGCTATGGTAGAAATGAGAAAGAGAATGAAGTGGAAGACAGAGTGATAGGTGTGGAAGTGAATGAATTAAGAGAAAAATGGGAAGATAGAGATAAGGAGATTATGACACATGATTTATTGGCACAAAAAATTGACATTTTAGAATTTCAGCAAATGTAATAATATAACAATAGTGGGCCTGAAAGAAGGTGAAGAAGGGGCAGATATAAAAGGATTTATAAAAAGATGGATCCCACAGATCTTGGGAGTAGAAGAACTCCAAGAAGAAATAGAAATTGAAAGAGCCCACGGAGCATTTGTGCCAAAGCCATAGCCACAGCATAAAGTACATTCCATACTAATAAAACTACTATAATATACAACAAGAGAAAAAATATTGGAGCTAGCGATGAAAAGAGTGAAAGAAAATTGGAGTACAATGGGAAATAAATATTTCTTTAACCAGATATAAGCTTTGAACTTTTAAAGAAGCAAAAGGAGTTTAATTTCACAAAAACTGTATTATGGAAAAAAGGTTATAACTTTGTGTTGTGACATCCAGCAGTGTTGAAAATATTCATCCCTGGTGGGCAAATAGACTGTTTTCAGATCCAGAAGCCCGTCGCTTTTCAGCCCAATTAACAAATAAGCAACAAGAAGAGGAGTAAAGGAAATAATAACAGGACTGTTAAGATAATGTATATAAATAAGTTGGAATATTAATAGTTTGAATACAGACTAAAGAAGAAAAAAAATAGTTTTTTAAAAAAAAAGGCTTTAATATATTTTTAAGAAGAATATATAGTGATTCTCGGGGGGGAGGATTTGCGCACTGTGAAATCTGTTGACATTTGCGGTTATATACGGCAACTCACGTAGAAAATGGAGTTGTGGTTGCCTTGCGAGGTGGCAAGGGCAACTCAGTAAAGGGGGATTTAATGTTGTTTTCTTTTGTAGTAGTCTTTGGTTTTCTTCTGGTTTTTGTTATTTTCCTAATAGTTGGGTCGTCGTGTATAGTAAAGAAAAATCTAAGTGATTTTGGAAGAAGGGAGATGGAGGGGTTGAAGAGGTGGGATAGAGGTGAAAATTTATGGGTAAAATGAATACATTGAGCTACATGACTATTAATATTAATGGAATTCACAATCAAATTAAGAGAAAAAAGTTACTGACACTACTTAAAAAGGAGAAAATAGACGTAGCATTCTTACAAGAAACATTTAACTGAGAACATTGCAAAGTGAAGAGGGACTGGGTAGGTCACGTAGTTGCATATCATAGAACTCAAAAGCCAGGGGAGTTGCTATATTAGTTAATAAGAATATGTCAATTAAGATAAAGAAAGTAATACAGACCCAGCAGGTAGATACGTAATGATGATGTGCCAGATTTATTCAGAATCTTGGAACTTGTTGATCATTTATGCACCTAATGAAGATGACCAGGAATTTATGCAGGTCATTTTTTTTTTAAAGATAGCAGATACACAGGGGCACATTTTACTAGGGGGCAATTTTAATTTTAACCTTGACCCATCAATAGATAAAACTGAGAAAACTATTATAAAAAATAAAGCAGCTAAATTTACATCGAACTCAATGCATGATATAAAGATAGTTGATATATGGAGAAAACAACATCCAAAAGAAAGGGATTATTCATATTATTTAAACAGACATAAATATATTTAAAAGAAAAGTTGGGAACTAGTCTAAGATTACCTGAGAGTAGCTGCTATGGAGACTTAATTCCAGACGCTGTGATAGTAAAAAAAATTATTGCAAACATGTATAACAAATTGCAATACAAGGAAAATGATGAAGCAATGTATGAACAAGGTTGGGAAAAAGGTTTAAATCTACGAATAAAGGATAAAGCATCAAAGGAACTATGCACAGGAACCATGAGTAATACAATAAATACTCAGTTTCATACAATACAATGCAATTGGCTACATAGATTATATGTTACACCTCAAATTTTAAAAGAATGGAATCCAATACTATTGGACAGATGCTTCCATTGTAAACAAGAAATTGGAACAACAATACACGCTATTTGGACATGTATAAAAGTGAAAGTTTTTTTGGGAGGATTTAAACCTAATATTAAATAGAATTACAAAAAATAGGATACCAAAGACCCAAAAATATTCCTGTTAAACAACATAAAAGATAAAGAATTAGGCCTAAAATTAGACAGGGCTCAAAAAAGATTTATTATGGTTGCGCTTGCCCCAGCAAAAAATGCATAATGATAACTTGGAACATGGAAGCAACCTTAAAAATTCAACAATGGTACATGGAAATGAGCAAGTGTATTCCATTAGAAAAATTACTTTCAATCTCAAAGACAAATATACTTTATTTGAACAAATTGGGGAATCATAGATAGAGTTTATTAGAAACTGCCAACTTCAGACCTCCATCTCTTGACGTGATGTTACATTTATGAAAATAGTTAAATATGAAATATTGGAAGATATGATTTCTTTTTCGTTTTTTCTTTCTATTCTTCTATTGTTTATTTATTTCTTCCTTTTTTCTTTCATTTCTTGCTTTAAGTTATAGGGAGTGGGGAGGGTGGGGGGGAGGGGGAAAAAAGGAAAATGTCACTGTATATTTTAATGCTGAATATTTGTACATATTATTACTAACATACTTCGTAGTGAAGTATTAAATAAAAAAATATTTTTAAAAAACCCTGAAAGTGGGCCACAGAATGGCAGGTGGAATTAAACTTGCACAAGTAGGAAAAGATCCATTTTGGGAAGTTAAACCAGGCAGAACTAGGATGGTGAATGATAGGGTTCTGGGGAGTGTTGTAGAGATATCTAGGGGTACAAGAATAGAAATCTTTAAAAGTGAACACACATATTTGTAAATGGGATGGTGAAGGAGGCATGTGACACACTTGCTTTAATTGGATGGGGCATTGAGAACAAGAGTTGGGATGTCATATTACATGACTTTAGTGATATTGCGCCTGCAAAATGTATGCAGTTCAAGTCGCTGTACTATAGGAGGGATATGATGAAGCTTGAGATGTTGAGAAAAGATTCTCAAGGATGTTGCTGGGATGGGGGGGGGTTCTTGAGTTATAAATAAATACTAGATAGGCTGGGACTGCTTACCTTTGGGCATAGGAGGCTAAGGGACGAGCTTATCGAAGGTTATATGTCAGTCATCCCTTATGCAATACAGGTACTCCCCAACGTACGACCCACTGGACTTGCATTCATCTGCACATATGACCGAATTTAAAAAAAAATATAAGAAAATATATAACATTTATGTGGTTAATGTTGTATTTGACAAACTCTAACAGGGATACAGGGCATGTAATACTAGATCAAAGTTATCCTGTTGCTTTGTTGGTAGCTCAGTGTACTGATCGAGAAAAATCCTCTCAAATATACTCCATGAATTCATCCACAATACTATTTATTTAATACGCAAAAGTGCTGGAGAAACTTAACAAGTCTCGCAGCCTTCTTTATGTAGCAAAGTTAAAGATGCATAACCAACATTTCAGGCCTGAGCAAATTGAAGGCTGCAATGTTTTCTCTAATTTTTAGTAGTCAGTGTGGACAAAAATCTTAGATTGTGCAACTTTTTTTTCCTGTGACAAAAGTGTGTGCGCACTGTATGCTTGTGCAAATGTAAACTTGAAATTGTTTCAAGATAATTTTGCCACAGCCTATCTCTCATGGCCAATAAAACTTTATTGGCATGTTTTAATATCATACAAGTAGAATTTTTGTGCGCTCATCAATTTCTTTTGTGTGCTGGTTGCAAAATGCGTGTGCATGTGTGTGCAGAGCTTAGAGGGAATAGTGGCAGGCAGGGGGAGGGGCAGGGGAAGACCACAGGCCCTCAGGCAAGAGGTGGTAGGGCAGAAGGAAAAAAGCAGGGAAGTAGTAGGGGCAGAGGATGGAGAGGGAGGGCGGTAAGGAGCTGGAGGAAAGAAGACAGGGAAAGAGAGGAAGACAGGGGAAGGGTCTAACGGAAACCAGAGAAGTCGACATTAATGCCATCCAGTTGGAGAGCGCTCAGACGGAATATTAGGTGCTGCTCCTCCAATTTATGGGTGGCCTTGGTTCCCATTTCTGCTCCTTTGCTGTTGTCCAGTGGGTGCCATTGGACTGCTCAAGCCCCAGTGATTAATCACCAATGTCAACAAGAGAATCAGGTGTAGCACAAGTTTGTGAATCACACACAATTAAGTGGAAATGTGAGAAGGAATACAATTTAAGGGGATACAGAATGCCTCCCAACAACATTGAAAGGTTACCCTTTAGTTAAACAAAACAGAAATGCTGAATGTTTTTTTAAATGCTAGTAGACTGAGAACTGTTGATGTTCAAAGTGAACCGGTATGTCACTGTGGACTAACAAGCAATTGCAGTGAGCATGTGGGCAGGCAAATGTGCATTGCCTTCCATTGCTCCAGGATTCCAGTGCAAGGAGGAGAATGTTTTACTGCAATTGTATCTGACTGGCAGAGACCACACCTGGAATACTGAATGCAGTTTTTTCCTCTTTCCCTGATAGAATTAACTTGGCATAAAGGGAATGTGACATAAGTTCATTGCCCAGTGAGAGGAAGAGAGGCTGAGAATGAAATTCAGAAATTCTGCGATGGCCTCATTAAAACTCACAACATTCTTGAGAAAGGTGGGGGTTGTGTCTCCTAGTTACATTATCTGGAACGAGGGGTCACAATCAAATAAAGACAAGGCAGTTGAAGAGAGGGGTAAGGGGATATTACTTCACCCGGCAGTGGTAGATCTTTGGAAGACTGTACAGGGTCATTGAGTTCATCCAGAAATGTCTCTTGATGTGAGGATAGTGCGGGAAAATGGAATTGACGTCTGATTGAATTGTACAGCAGGCTTGAGAACTAAATAGCATTCTGCTGCTTTTATAAATTCTCTCATATTCTTGCCTTCTTCATCTTCCTTAAGGCCCACTATCTTTATATTATTTCTTCTATTATAGTTTTCTATCATATCTATCTTCTGAGCTAACAGCTCCTGTACTTCTTTAGCTTTTTTATTAGATTCTTCTAATTTCTTTTTTAAGTCTTTTACTTCCATATCTACAAATGTTTCTCGTTTTTCCATATTTTCCACTCTTTTTGCCAATTCTGATATGGCCACTTCCATTTTATTCATTCTTTCTTCTGCATTCTTAATTCTTCTTTTTATCTCATCAAATTCTTGTAATTGCCATTCTTTCACTGATTCCATATATTCTTTAAAAAAAGATACATCCATTGTCTTGCCTTTCTCTTCTTCTTCCACTTCTTTCTGTTCTTCTTCTTCTTCTTCTTCTTCCTCTGGATTGACCATCTGTTGTTTCCTTGTTTTCCTTTTACCCTCTTCTTTCTTGTTGTCGTTATTGTCTCTGTTCTGCACCTGCTGCTGTGCTGCAGGTGTCTCTCTCAGCTGTGGAGATCGACTCCGCAGCTGTTCCCCCCTCCCGTCAGTGTGTTTTTTTTCATGCGCATCGCGCATGCGCGACTCCTCATGCATGCGCGGTTGCGCACTTTTACTCGGCTCTGCGAGCCATTTTTGTAGTCCCGAGCCCGGGACCTCCACTGACCTGTGGGAGTGGGCCTCTCTCTCCGCAGCGGGCCTCTTCGGACAGGTAAGGCCTTCACCTTCTTCCGACGTCTTTCCTTCTTCTTTTCTTCCCGTTGTTTTTGGTTTTTCTTTCTTCGCTGCCATTGTCTTCACATTTTTACTTTCACTTTGTTTTGGTTTTTAAGTTTGTGCCTTTGTTTTTTCTCTATCTTTTTTTAACTTTTCTGGAGAGGGCTGGAGTTCCCCGACCGGCCACTACTCCATCACGTGACTCCTCCCGCATTCTGCTGCTTATGATTTTTACCTTCTTGTGTTTCATGGAGGACTTCCTCGTATGGATAAATCTGAAACACAAACTGAACAGATACCAGAAAATGGACGGTGAGCCAGAAACAGTGCAGTAAAAATCAGGGATGAAACGTGAATTAAGCTAACAGCAGTGAGCCCCTCTAATTGTTTATCAGGATATTAGACATTGAGTCATTTAGAATAGAAATGGGCCTTTTGGCCCATCATGTCTCTGATAACCATCATGCCTACCTATTTGAATCCTTCTCACCTGTATTAATTCCATATTCCTCCACGTCTTGCTCAGTCAAGTACCTGTCCAGATGTTGTTGTTGTTCCAGATACCAATGGCTGCATGAAAATGTTATCTCTCAGATCTCCTTCTCACCTTAAACCTATGCCCTCTAGTCTTAGACACTCCTACCTTGGGAAAACAAATTCTGCCTCTCATAATCTTATATAGAGTACCTCGATATCCTCACCTCTCGGCCTCCTTCCCTTCGGGGAAAGCAGACCTGGCCTATTCAAACTCTTTGTGACTTTATAATTCAGCCCTCCCATCCTGGCAATGTCCTTGTGAATCTTTTCTGCTTCCTCTCTAGTTTAATCACTCCTTCCTGTAGCGTGGCAGGCAGAACTGCACACAATTCTCAGCCAGACGATGTTTTGAATAACGGTAATATTGCATCTCAACTCTTGGATTCAATGCCTTTGCCAATGAAGGCAAGTGTGACTTCTTCACTACCCTAATTACTTCTGTTGCTACTTTCAGGGAATGTGTCTTTGTTCAACATTACTCCCCCTGGTTCTGCATTCACTGTGTGTGCTTCGTCCTGGCTTTACTTTCAAACCTGCATTACTTGGCACGTGTCTGAGTTAATGTCCCCCTACTATTCTTTGTCTAACTCTCTTATCCTGCTGTAACCTAAGACCACCTTCTTCACTGTCTGCTGTAACACCAATTTTGGTGTCATCTGCAGACTTACAGTACTAATCATGCCACCTAGGTCTGCATCCAAATCATCAATGTTCACTTGTATGGGGAAGCATTGTTTAGGTATTATTGAAGCAGTTCTGCGACAACATGAGAACAGTGTGGGTAGTAGGGCAGTACAGCTCATGACACTGGGAAGGCCTTGCTATGGAAAGTGTCAGAAAGTGTGGGTGTCTGGGTGTGTTGGACAGTGCAGAGTACTGCCAGTGACAGTGTGGGTCATCATGTGCAGAGGAGTTGGTCAAAGTGAAAGAGCATTGTGGGATTATGTAAAGCATTGTCCTTGGTGTCCCTGCTGGAATTAGATACCTTAGAACCATAGAACACTACAGCATAGAAAACAGGCCATTCAGCCCTTCTAGTTATTCCGCTAGTCCCATTCACCTGCTCCCACTCCATAACTCTCCAGATAACTTCCATCCATGCATTCATCCAATTTATTCTTAAACTTGTGATCGAGCCCACATTCACATTAGATGGCAGCTCATTCCACACTTCCACCACTCTGAGTGAAGAACTTTCCCCAAAATTCACCGAAACCTCTTTCCTTTCAGCTTAAAGCTATGACTTCTCGTATTTATCTCACCCAATCCAAGTGGAAAAAGCCTATTCGCATCCACTCTGTCTATACTTCTCATAGCCTTGTAAACCTCTATCAAATCTCCCCTCATTCTTCTTTGCTCCAAGGAATAAAGTCCTAACCTGTTTAATCTTTCCCTGTAACTCAACTCCCGAAGACCTGGCAATATCCTAGTAAATCTTCTCTGCACTCTTCTAATCTTATTCTTATCCTTTTTGTAGTTTGGAGACCAGAACTGAACACAATATTCCAAATTTGGCCTCACAAATGTCTTAAACAACTTTAACATAACATCCCATCTCCTATACCCTATACTTTGATTTATAAAGGCCAAGGTGCCAAAAGCTTTCTTTACAACCCCATCCACATATGATTTCACCTTCAGGGAACAATGTATCTGTACTCCCAGATCTCTTTGCTCTTCTGCACTACTCAGTGCCCTACAATTTACTCTGTATATCCTGCCTTGGTTTGCTCTTCCAAAATGTACCACCTCACACTTGTTTGCATTAAACTCCATCTGCCATTTTCTGGTCCATTCTCCCAGTTGGTCCAGATCCCTCTGCAAGATTTGAAAATCTTCCTTGCTGTCCACAACACCTCCTATCTTTGTGTCATCAGCAATGCTGATTCAGTTTACCACATTATCATCCAGATCATTGATATAGACAACAAACAACAATGGTCCCAGCACAGTTCCCTGAAGCACACCACTAGTCACAGGCCTCCAGTCTGAAGAGCGACCATCCACTAAAACTCTCTGTTTTCTCCCACACAGCCAATTTCAAATCCAGTTTGCAACCTCTCCATGGATACCTAGTGCCTTAACATTCTGAACTAACCTCCTATGTGGGACATTGTCAAAGCCTTTACTAAAGTCCATGTAGACAACATCCACAGCCTTTCCTTCATTTACCTTCCTGGTAACCTCCTCAAAAAACTACATTTGTTAAACCCATCCTACCACGCACAAAGCCATACTAACTGTCCTTGATCAGCCCATGGCTGTCCAAATACCTATATATCCTCTCTCTCAGAACTCCCTCCAAAAATTTACCCACTACTGACATCAGGCTCACTGGCCTATAATTACCTGGTTTATTTTTGGAGCCTTTTTTAAACAACAGGACAACATGTGCTACACTCTAATCCTCCGGCACCTCACCTGTGGCTAAGGACATTTTGAATATATCTGCCTGGGCCCCTGAAATTTCTGCATTAGTCTCCCTCAAGGTCTGAGGGAATATCATATCCAGCCAGGGGATTTATCTACCTTTATTTGCTGTGAGGCAGCAGTCACCTCCTCCTCCTTAATCTCCATCTGTTCCATGACACGACTGTATCCCTTCCTTCCTTATCCACTCTGCCAGTTCCCTGAGTAAATACTGATGCAAAAAAACTGTTTACAATCTCCCCCATTTATTGAGGCTCCACACATAGTCAACCACTCTGATCCTCCAAGGGACCAATTTTGTCCCTTACAATCCTTTAACTCTTAATATACTTGTAGAAACCCTCCGGGTTTAATTTTACATTATTTGCCAAAGCAACCTTATGTCTTCTTTTCACCTTCCTGATTTCCTTCTTGAGTATTTTCTTGCATTTTCTGCACCATTCAAGTACCTCATTTGCTCCTTAGTGCCTTTACTTGCTCTACATCTCCCCCTTTTCCTTAACTAGATCACCAATATCCCTTGAAAACCAAGATTCCCTCTGCCTAGTAACTTTGCCTTTAATCCTAACAGGAACATGCAAACTCTGCACTCTCAAAATTTCACCATTTGAAGCCCTTCCACTTATGGAACTCGTTCTTGCCAGAAAACAACTTATCCCGATCCACTCTTCCTAGATCCTTTTTCATTTCCACAAAGCTGGCCTTCCTCAAATTTACAACATGAGGACCAGACTTATCTTTTTCCATAATTAACTTGAAGCTGACATTATGGTCACTGGACCCAAAATGTTCGCCTACCATACATACCAATGGCCTGTACTCAGGACTCTCAGAAGTTCTGTTCAATGGGGACACAAAATCCTCATTGAGTTACTGTATAGAGTTTTAAAGCAGGCATGATGGTCATCAGAGACACAGAGGGCCGAAGGGCCTGTTTTTAGTCTAAATCATTCTGTCTAATATCGTGATAAACAATTAGAGGGGCTCACTGCTTGTTAGCTTAATTCATGTTTCATCCTCTGAATTTTACTGTACTGTTTCTGGCTCACTGTCCATTTTTGTTATCAGTTCAGTTTTTGTTTCAGATTTATCCATCCCAAGAAGTTCTCTATGAAACACAAGCCAGTTCAGACCAATTTGTCCTTTCCTACAAAGTCGACCAAATTGCCCAGAGGTTTTTGCTGGGAGTGTAGTATTTGCTCTTAGTAGATATTTAATCATACAATTTCCTGACATATTTTCCTATCCCTGGAATATATTCCCATTTTCTGACTTGGTGTCCCAGGGCTGCACCTTCCTAAATTCAGTGTACCCATTCCTGATGAGGGCCCAGACCCAAAACGTTGGTTACCCTTTACTTCCCATGGATGATGTGTGACCCACTGAGTTTCTCCAGCACGTGTGTGTGTGTGTTGCACTTGACCCCAGCATTTCTTGTTCAACCCCAGTGTGCATTTGTTCCCAAGGGTGGAACGGTTAATATTTCTGCTGAGTCCCACTGTGAGAAGTTGGAGCTGTGCACCGGTGGTCTGGGTAAGAGGGGAGTTTGTCCTTTGTCATGGAGGGAATGATGTTGCAATTGTTGCTGTGTGCGTCAGGTGAGAAGTTGACAGAAGATCAGGTGGAAGAGCTGCTGAAAGGACAAGAAGATGGCAATGGCTGCATAAACTATGAGGGTATGTGTTTGAATTAACTCAGTTATTTTTCTTCAATTGCTTGGCATTTCTTTTTTGATGTTTCATGTATATTATTTTGAAAATTTTATTAATTCACTCTTATTTTCCTCTCAGCTTTTGTCAAACACATCATGTCTGTTTAAGAGGGATCCCCATGGTATGCTCACTTTCTTCAGCTGTCTTTTTGGATTGTGGTCGGTTTCATTTTCCATAGTTTCTAATGTGTGACTTCTACTTGTTGCTTGTCAGTGACCTGTTGGCTGCACAGAAATGACCCCATGCCGTCAGCAACGCTTCAGTGGTTTGTGCTTTAGAAAGAGGAAGTGCAAAGTGGGAGAAATGTGACTGGGTGGAGCACCAAGTGGGTTCAGGGTATTTTTGGGTGTGGGTTATTTTCCTAACCAGGACTTGGAGCTTCTTAATGTAGAGCACAGTGATTTTAGGACCTACAGAAGGAGGAAATGTCTGAATGTTTGCAGCTCTGGAAGGCCAAGAGGGGAGGTGAAGGAAGGATGTGTCTCGTGGTGGGGTCCTGTTGAACGTGCCGAAAATTCTGGTGGATAATGTGTTGGAAGCGGAGGCTAGTGGGGTGATAGGTGAGGATGAGGGGGATTCTATGTCTGTTGCTTCTGGGGACAGGAGGGGTGGGAGATAGAGCGGGAGATAGAGGAGATGCAGGTGAGGGCTGAGTCAATGGTGGTGGGGAAGCCATGTTTGTGGAAGAAGGCAGACGCTTCAGAAGCTCTGGACTGGAAGACCTCATCCTGGGAACAGATGCAGCAGAGATGGAGAAATTGAGGGAAGGGGATGGAGTCCTTGCAGGGACAGGGTGTGAGGAATGTCCTTTCTTATGACCTAATATTTGAACTGAGCAAAAAGTATTAATCCTAGTTACTGGATGTTGCATCAAAGGTCTTTAAAGTGAAAGCATGTTTGCAAGCTAAAGGGGCTACACAATGGTGGGGGTTGTGTGTGTTGCTCATGTTATAGCAGTGGGTCCTGTTGATGCTGCACAGTGCTTTGATGGAGTTCTTATTACACTGGACAATAATGTTTTTCAGAAGGTTTCCTTCCTGAAAATTGGGAATTATGATGGGCAGCTTCAAGCTGAATTCAAAGATAATTTCAGATTTGCTGTATCAAAAACATTAAATTAACTTTTATTGAATTTAGTATGTTTAATCACATAATGATGCTTACGCATTGCAATAGTTCAACTGACCTAAAAATGTTTTGCCGATAATTCTCGCTTGTACTCAGCATCTGATGCCTCTTGTGTCAGTGTCTGTTCATCACTGACTGCACCAAGATCAGCAGGGAAGAAATCCAAGTGCGAATGCTGAAAATGAATTTTCATTGACGTGTTGCCCTTCATGGTTTTGAATGCTTGAAGTGGACTTAAAATATGACAGAAAATCACAATAACAGGTTACATCTAAAAAGAAAGTAACGTGATAGGAAAATTTTCAGGTGGTTTTCGTGATCAGCAGCCAAAGCTCCATAAAATACACCCAGAAGAGTTCAGGAAGCAAAATCTTTGTTGTCCAGTGTTATCAGGGAGGAGGGCAAGAGGTAATATAAGATGATTAAGGTGGGCCAAGATGTGAGTACTTTAGAAATGAATGGCATGTTCATCGGGGGATTTTCAGTATATTCTGTACTGCTTGAATTTCACACCTGGCTCATCTTCTTTATTCTGGCACTAGTTTCCCAGAATTGGTGCTTATGGTTCTCAGTCGCCGAACACCCGACAGCGAAGACATCACCTAATGGAACCGTCCCACCAATGAACTCAGTCTAATTTCGGGCTGCACAAGATCCACTTTGTTTTTTTACTCATCCAATGGACTCAATTTCAACCAACAAAAGAGGGAAAAGAAAACAAGAACCTGATATTTTTGGTACCAAACCCAATGGATAAAACAGTTTAGTTTGTCCACGATGTTTGACGTGGTTAGAAAGTGCACACGGAAGTCAGCATCCAATAAAGGCTCCGTGGTCAATCTCTGCTGTGTTGTCCACGTTATATCCCCACATGCGGGAGACTCCATTTCTAAATACGATACGACAGAAAAGTTACAAGTTGAATGTCAGCATTGACTGCATTCAAATCCCAGGAAGGGCCGGGTAGTGTGCTGACATTTTACCTGCCACACAATCTAGTTCTGCTATTTTTTTGGTAAGATTCTTCCCTTCATTCATTATTCTCCATTAAACTGGAAAGTCCTCCACTTATCCAGACACCATTCGTATTTCTGGCTTCTGATTGGTTTACTTGATCCTGTGACCATCAGTTAAAGTGGAGGGGGGGTTGGGATGCAGAAGGAGGCACTGCATGGACTTCAAAAATAATTGGTGGTTATTAGGGTAATTTCACTGAGTTATCAATTGTTACATATGATACAATAAGAGAGTTTATTGATGTCTCCATCAGTACATTGAAATTCTGCAGCCATGCAGATACATAAGATGCACCGACACAATAGTATCAATTAAATTCCCATAATCTATTATGCTGAAGAAAAATAGATAGCAACTATAAAAGGGTTGGTCGCTAAATGCTCAGTTGAGTCAGTGCAAGAAAACATGATGTTAGACTAGTGCAGAGAGACCCTTTGTTGGTCCTGAAGCAGTTCATGTTTGAAGTAATTTGGAGAGGTTCAAGAACCTGATAACTGTTTGGGAAAAAAAAACCACAACTGGGTCTATTTGAGATTGCCGACCAGGATAAAGATAATGGTAAAAAAAGAGATCATGACAAGGGTGAATGGAGGGGGGAGGGGGGAGGGGGGGAACTCTTTATGATGTTGCTTATCTTCTGAGAGCACCACACACAGTTAGATTCTATGTACAGAAGGGCAGCGCCTGTAATGGACGTGGCCAGGTTTGATGCTTTCTGTAGCCTTCTGCATTCCTGTGCACTTGAATTTTCAAAGCTGGCCATGATGCAACCAGTCAGTATTCTTTCCACAGTACACCTCCAGACATTCAAGTTCAAAGTGTTCGACAACAGGTCAATGTCCTTAGACTTTAAAGAAAGTAAAGGTGTTGGTGTGCCTTCACAGTTGCCTTGATGTACTGGCTCTGGAGAGATCCTGAGAAATGTGGATGCCCAGGAACTTGAAGGCACTAACCCTGACCATTGCTGTCCCGTCAATGAAGACGGGTGTGTGGACAATAGGAATGCTCAGATATCCATTATTGCCAGTAGTACTGCAATGATTCACTATAAATTGCAAGTAGGAACAGATGTAATGCCTGAATAACTAATACTAATCCTTTAAAGTTACACTCACCTTGTTACACAGCATGGGGTATAGGTGAAGACCTTTCCAATAAGCTGATCTTCTCCTGTATCTCCTTCAATCCTGGCCTGTGAAGATGGAAAATGTAAGATGGGAAGTTCAGATAAATCTGTATTTAGATATCATCCATCAATCTGGAGCACACATAGGCTTACACTCCTTAATCCCAAGCACTTCCCAACCACAGATTTTGACCTTGTTGAATGGAGCCCCAGCTCATGCCCACTACCCTAAGTCTCAAACACAACCAGGCCCAATACTGTCTTAACCTCATAAAATCACTTAAATGCTGCAGCTCTTAATGAAACTCAGCCAAACCCCCTTTTTTACTCAACATCACCCATTCCCAATCCTAACACACTTGACCTCAATCATCCTTGGCCAATTCAAGCAATTTTGTCCACCAAACCTCTTACTTTTAGTTCATTCATGATTCAGGAGGAGAATCATTCATGACTTGCTTTTAGAAGAACATATGGTATGCTTTTAGTCTCAATTATTTCTTTGAGATAGTGAGTCTAGGGGACGTGGTGAGTTTAATTTGACAATTCTAATACTGTAACTCAATGGACTATACCCACCTTTCCTTGTAGTTTTAATACCAATACTATGCACATTAAATCCAACTCAGGACTTGTTATCAACACATGCTATAAATTTCAAAGGCAACATTTTTGTCATTAGCCCTTGAGCTCTCACAATACCGTAACTACTCGGATAACAACTAGTTACAATTGCAGTGGACAGGACAGAACAAGGTCTTGTGGATACTTTGGAAGCTGAGGACAGATTACTTTTCCCCCTTTTCAAAACCATCACTCCTACCTCACAAATGGTCTCCAAAGGAAAATAATGGTCAACTGGGATATATTTACAAGCGACTAAGAAGATCACTTTCATCAGTGGACTATGCAGTAGAAAGTTCCAAAATACAATTCACAGGTCTAACTGCAGATTTGGCATCTTTTGCCATGTCCTTCTAACAGTATATATTGTTTATGGATCATGTGCCATTATCTTAAATATAATTAATATCAAGTGAAGGGATTTGTGGGATAAGGCATACGGTTCAATGTGATCGTGAGGACACAATGATCTCCTACTCTGGGAACCATCCTGGATCATTCCACACAAGAAGATTTGGTTGCTGTTTCACAACTAATTATTTTCTGAAACATAACACTGGAAATAAACTTTTCACTGGGAGTTTTAAAGTTCTGCAGGTACTGAATAATATTACTTTTTCCCAACATATCACAGAATGATGACAGTACAGAAGGGGGCCATTCAACCCATCAAGTCTGTATTTTATGTAAGAGCAATCCAGCTCATCCCACTTGCTCGCCAGCTTCCCCCAGCTCTGAAATTTTGTTCCCTTCAGATTCTTGTGAATGTTATAATGAAATTTAGATCAAGGATGATTCACTTTCACACAGTTTTATGGGTTCTGAGCTAGCTGATGAGGCCATTGTGAGATTCACAGACTTATCCATAAGTATTGAGCAGGACATATAAGTGAATAGTTTGGGAGATATTGACATAGGATAATGTGACCTCGAGATTATCCGCGTTTAATGGCTATGATGCCAGTGTGCTCTCTTGGAGTTTTTGTATGTTGAAGCCCATGATGTTCTGTGCCTCCGGAAAGATAGAATCCACACTGCAGTTTGGGAAGCAACTCTGCACATGACAGGGGCAGATCCTGTGTCAAACAGAGGTGTAGTCCCTTGCATAATTACTGCAGTGGATTTGCTCCTTTCTAGAAGATAGTCTTTGCATTTCAGGCCTTAATTACTCACAATTTAAAAAGGTTTTCACACATTATAGGCTAACCCCTCATCTCTGGAATCAACTTGGTGAACCTCCTCTGCACTGTCTCCAAAGCCAGTCCAGTTGCACACAGTACACCAGGTGCAGCCTTACCAGTGCCCTGCACAGTTGCAGTGAAACCTCCCTGCTTTTAAATTCAATCCCTCTGACAATGAAGGCCAACATTCCATTTGCCTTTTTATAACCTGCTGCACCTGTAAACCAACCTTTTGCGATTCATGCAGAAACTCTCCCATCTCCCTCTGCACAACAGCATGCTGCAATCTTTCACCATTTAAATAAAATCGGATCTTCTATTTTTCCTTCCATTTATCAATGTTGTACTCCACCTGCCAGACCGTCGGCCACTCACTTAATTTATCTATATCTCTCTGTAGACTTTCCGTGTCCTCTGCACAATTTGCTTTTCCACTCAATTTAGTGCAAACTTCAATGCATTACATCTAATTTCTTCTTCAAAATCATGAACGTAGACCGTGAACACCCCTACCCCTGTGGCGCTCTGCTGATGTCTCGCTATTTCATCTTTAATGATAGTTTCAAGCAATTTATTGACTACAAATATTAAGATAATTGGCCTATAGACACCTGGCTTTTGCTTATATCCTTTTTTAAACAGACCATATAAGTTGAGAGGACATGTTGCAGTTGTATAAGACGTTGGTGAGATCCTATTTGGAGTATTGTGTTCAGATTTGGTCAGCGTGCTATAGGAAAGCTGTTATTAAGCTGAAAAGGGTACAGAGATGATTTACAGGGATGTTTCCTGGATGGCAAGGGAGTGTGGGGGGAAGAGGGAAGTGCGGGATGGGGGGAGGTCTGGGCTCTCGGGAGGTAGAACAGGTTAGGGATTTATTCCTTGGAGTGAAGGAGGATGAGGCGTGATCTCATTTAAAAAAATGAGAGGAATAGATCAGATGAATGGTCTTTTGCCTAAAGTAGGGAACTTAAGAACCTAACGACATAGGTTTAAGGTGAGGGAGAAGAGGTTTAACAGGATCCTGAGGGTTAACTTATTTACACAGAGCAAGGAGGTTGAGGCAGGTACTAATGCAATGTTTAAAAAACATTTGGACGGATACATGATAGAATGGGAGGGATATGGGCCAAATGCAGGCAGGTGGAAATAGTGGTCATAGTGGGCCAGTTGGGCCAAAAGGTCTGTCTCCATGCTTTCTGACTCTAAGACACTGAAAAATCTCTTTGAAAGCCTTCCATTGTTCCTCAACCATCCCACTAGCTCGACTATCTTCCCAGTCTAGGCAGGCCAACTCCTCCCCGACCTGTTGTGGTTTTCCTTGTTTAGGATAATATATATTGGTTTTAGAGCAAACTATTGCCCCCTCCATTTCTATAAGAAATTCAGTGATCACCCTTTCCAAGAGGGTCCTTACTACAAGAACATTAATTTTATCTGTCGCACGGCACAGGACCAGATCTAAAGCAGTATGCTCCCCTATAGGTTCAGTAACATGCCATTCAAGAAAGCTAACAAGGATACATTCTACAAACTCCTTCTCAAGACCACCTTGACCAATTTTATTTGCCAAATTGGAGTGGTGGCCACTGGCTGTTGTTACAGTGGACAAAGTGAGGGTCCAACGAAGTGGTCTCCAAGTCTGCGTTCAGTCTCCCCAATGTAGAGGAGGCCGTATCAGAAGTATCGGAGGCATTTGCCCCCTGCAGATTCATAGGTGAAGTGTTGCCTCACTTGGAAGGACTGTTTTGGGCCCCAAATGGTGGTGAGGGAAGAGGTGTAGGTGTGAGTTTACACTACCTGCTTCATTGAGCACCTTCCCTCTGTCTCCTGTGATGGCAAGGACCTCCCAGTAGCCAACCACTTTAAGTTCAAATTCAAGATTACACAAGTACAACCCAACAAAATAGTGTTCTCCAGTCCTCCGTGCAAAACAGGAAGACACAACCTAGACATAACACACATACAGACATTCAACACATATGCAGGACAAATATACAAATACAAAAATAAATAAATAGTTTCCTAAATAGTAGTCTCAGTCTCAGATCATTAGTGTAAGTTGTTCCTTTGGTCGTTCAGGGTCCTCACTGCCCGTGGGAAGAAGCTGTTTCTCAGCCTGGTGGTGCTAACTCTGATACCCCTGTATCTCTTCCCCAACGAGAGCAGCTGAAAGATGCTGTGTGTGGGGTGGTAGGGGTTCTCATTAATTTTGCACGCCATCTTCAGACAATGATCCCAATAGAACATGTTAATGGGTGGGAGAAAGACCCCAGTGATCTTCTCTGTCACTCTTATGGTCCTGTGGATTAACCTGTGATCCAATTATTTACAGGAACTATATCACACTGTGATGCAGCTGGCCAGGGCACTCTTGATAGAGTTCCTGTGGAAGGTTGGCATAATGGTGGCCGGTTGCCTTGCCTGCTTCAGTCTTCTCTGGAAGTGTAGAAGCACTAGGTTACTTGTTAAGAGGATGCCAGGGAATTTGGTGCTGTTCACTTTCTCCCCTACTGAGTTATTATTGTGTAGTGGAGGGTGGTCATTCTTGGTCCTCCTGAAGTCCATGATCATCTCCTTCGTCTTGTCCACATATCACAAGATTTTCCACCTCTTCTCTCTCATGCAACTCATCATTGTTGCTGATAGGGCCAACTACTGTTGTGTCATCTGCAAACTTAATGACTCTATTGGAACAGTATCTGACAATGCATTCGTGGGTCAGTAGTGTGAACCATTGCAGGCTGAGCACACTTTCCTGTGGTGTACCTGTGCTCAGTGTGATGGTGCTCGACGTTCTGTTGCCAACCTGGACAGACTATGGTCTTCTATTAGGAAGTCCAGGATCCAGTTACAGAGAGGGGTATTTAATTCCAGTGAGGACAGTTCTCCACCATCCTTTGGGGAATGATCGTATTAAATGGCAAGCGAAAGTCAATGAACAGCAGCCTGGCGCATGAGGCGTCATTCTCCAGCCACTTCAATTCTACATCCCATATCTGCATGGACATGCCTGTCCATGGCCTTGTGTATTTCCAAGTTAAAGGCCACCTATTTCCTTCCCTTCTCTTTTGCATGCCTGTCACCCATACCTCCCTACCTCCAGCTTCCCACCTCCTTCCTTTCCTTACTCCTATCATAGAACATCTTTGTCAGACTGCTTCTACCCCATCACCTCCCAGTTCCTTTCCTTTCTTCCCTCTCCCACTGACATTCAACCATTCACTTGTAAGCCATGCTCCTTCTCCTTCCCCCGCCACCTTATTCAGGCATTTGCCCATTTGGCATCCCCAGTGAAGGGCTTAGCCCAAAGCCGATTGGCCATTGCTCTCCACAGATAATGCTCTCTCCCACCCATTAACATGCTCCAGATCTCCAGCATCTGCAGGCTCCTCTTTTAACCTCATTTTTCCTATAGTTTTAAGGATGTAAACCTTGAATTCGTTTTCTGCAGACCTTCAGCCAAAATTAAAGTCAAGAAGGACATCCATTGTGAAGATTAAGGTCATTTTCTTTTGCCCCTTTTTTACAATCCCTGGTCCCCCATCATTCTGACTGGCTTACAGTTCAATATTGCCCACCTCAGTCCATCCACTGTGGAAAATTTCACTTATGTCGTCAATGTCAGCTTATTTTTTTTCCCCCTTCTCTACATTTGAGATTTTAATTTTGCTGACAATTGTCTTATTTACACATCTAATTCCTTAGGGCTTCATACAAAATGCCTCAGTTGTAAAATTCTCAATCTTGTTTTCACATCAGTACATGATCTCACCCTTCATCCCCCCTTATCTATGTCACCTCCTACAAGAGCTGTGTATCACTAAAAATCTGCAGGTTGAGTTGTTTTGAGGCTGTTTCTTCAGCAATGAAGTGACCTTGTTAATGTGTGACATTTCCATGTTTTTGCATGGTTCATTGTTATGCAGGGGTAGCACTTCTGGCGCTGTCTATAAAGAGTTTGTACGCTCTCTCCATGTCTGTGTGGGTTTCCCTTACAAAACGACAGGGTTATAGGTTAATTGGATGTAATTGGGGGGCACAGGCTCATTGGCTGGAAGGGCCTGTTACCGTGCAGTATAGTTTAAACTTAAAACATGTAGTTAAAGATTACTTGAACACTTCCCAAATGCGAATAACTTAAATTTTGCAGGTGATGATATTAATTTATACATTATATAAAATGTGAGCTTTTCCTGGGTTATGTTCATGATGTTTGTTCTTCATCAGCTTTATAGATTGAATTAAGAAGTAGGAATCTGTAGGAATCCATAAATCCACACACAAGGTTGTTTTACTTTCATTAATGTGCCATAACACAGCAGTTACTGCACTTTAAAAAGAGCAATTTATTCTGCTTGAAAAAGATTGGTTGTGCTCTGTTGAAATTGCACCTAATAGATCTTTCAATTAGAAAATGTTTTTTTTTGTGAAAATGATGGAAATAAGACCTATATCTAAGAAGAGGTTCGGTGTCACTGTGCTCTTTATGCTGTTATTATTTGGGTCCTTTGACCATTTGAAATAGCTCATTGTATTTTACAGGCCACATGGTGGGGCAATTGGTCTGACATCAAAAGGTTTCACTGAGTTTAAAACATTCAGCTCATAGCATCCACCAGCTCTCTGCTGAAACAACTGAAAATGAATCCACTGACCTTCAAAATCTTTTGAGTCTTCTTCTTTTCAAAATGTTCCCCATTTTGTGCAAGGCCTTAAATATTTGCTTTATTTTGCAGTAATCCTCAGTCCAAAGGTACTTGTACATTGTCCTTTCCTAAGTTACTTGGAAGGAATTTTAAATTAAAAACACACAGAGATGCTGGAGGAACTGAGCATCCATAGGAGATGAAGATATATGACCAATACTTCAGGCCCGAGCCCTTCTTCAAGGTATAAGAATACAACAGGAAGGCGTCTGAGTAAAGACTGAAGAATGGCAGGGGATTGGAATCCAGACCAAAAGTCAAAAGGTGTTAATTGGATATGATGGTGAGAATTGAAAGAATTTTAAATTGATATTATTTACTTTCCTTGCTTGCTGTATAAATTGATGATTTTAGAAATTCATATTCAATTGCCTCCTAGTTTCTTCTGCTTCTGTGAAAATAATTCCAGTTCCTTGGATTCTGCATATAATTGTCATCTCCATCTCCATTGTCCAGTAGCTGTAACAAAATGCTCTGAGAGGTTGTTCATGGCCACAATGAAGTCGTACCTAAGTAAAGATCTGAATCCACTGCAATTCGCCTACCACCACAATTGCTCCACAGCAGATGCAATCTCACTGGCTCTCCACTCAGGCCTGGATCACCTGACAACAGCAACACTGACATCAGGCTGTTTTTCATCCCTACAGCTCAGCTTTCATCACACCCTCAGTGTCTGAGCCTCTGCACCTCCCTCTGCAACTGGATCCTTGACTTCCTCATCGGAAAACCACAGTCAGTACGAATCAGAAAAGTTTCCTTCTCACTGACAATCAACACAGTCACACCTCAAGGATGTGTGCTTAGCCCACTGCTCTACTCACTCCAGGCTCACGACTGTGTGGCCAGGCACAATTCAAATGCCATCTACAAATTTGCCGATGGCAACAAGGTCGTCAGCAGAATCATAGACGGCAATGAGGAAGCGTACAGGAGGGAGATAGATCAGCTGGTTAGGTGGTGTCATAACAATAAACTTCAAGTCAATGTTAGCTAAACTAAGGAACTAATTGTGGACTTCACGAGGAGGAATACAGGAGAACACAAACCATCTGTGGCCAAACTGTGGAAGACCATGACGCCAATCTCCAGAGCTTTCTCCATGCGGCGAGAGCCCTGAATCTCACATAATTCCGACAAGTGTGTATTCAGGTCTACATGATTGGCTATCTTTGGCTACATAGTGGACAATGGTGTCATTGGCCCCGATCCTGATAGGATGTGCCCCCTGTTAGAGCACCCCCTCCCTGGAACCACAAAGGCTTTGAGGAGATGCCTGAGGTGTTTCTCATATTACGCCCAGTGGGTCCCTCAATACGTCGACAAGGTTCACCCACTCTTAAAGGCCACTACTTTCCCCCCTCTTGGCTGAAGCCTAGATGGCTTTAAATTACCTCCGAAGCCACATTGCAAAAGCTGCCATACATGTGGTGGACGAGAATGTACCTTTCCAAGTGGAAAGTGACACTTCAGACATAGCCCTGGCCGCTACTCTCAATCAGATGGGCAGACCAGTTGCCTTTTTTCAGTCGTTAAAAGGTCACAAGCTCCGGAACCCGTTAGTGGAAATGGAGGCTCAAGCCATTGTAGAAGCCTTAAGACACTGGAGGCAGTACCTGGCTAGTAGAAGATTTACGTTCCTCACTGACCAGCGCCCTGTCGCATTCATGTTCAGCAACGTCAAGAGGGGCAAAATCAAGAATGACAAAATTGCGAGGTGGAGGATCGAACTCTCCACCTACAATTATGACATTGCCTATCGGCCAGGGGCCCTTAATGACCCTCCAGATGCTTAATCCAGAGGAAGCTGTGCCTCTGCACACACCAGCCAACTGCAGACCATACGTAATGAGCTCTGCCATCGAGAGGTCACCCGGGTGGCTCATTTTGTCAAGTCCCGCAATTTGCCCGACTCTGTAGAAGATGTTAGGGAAATGACCAGGTCATGCCAGGTCTGCGCTGATTGCAAACCACACTTTTATCACCCTGCAAAAGCGCACCTGATCAAGTCATCCAGGCCCTTCAAATGGCTCAGCATCAATTTTAAGAACCTCTTCCCTCCATGAGCAGGAACATCTACTTCTCTCAGTCGTCGATGAGTACTCCCACTTCCTATTCACCAATCCATGCTCAGACATGGATTTCATAACGTCCACCTCGTCATTTTCATCCTGTTTGGGTATGCCGGCTATATTCATAGTGACCGGGGCCCATCCTTCATGAGCGACGATCTGTGTCAGTACCTGCTGGTGAGGGGCATCGTGTCAAGCAGGACTACCAGCTACAACCCCCGGGGGAACGGATAGGTTGAAAAAGAGAATGCCACGATCTGGAAGGCTGTCAAACTTGCCCTGAAACAAAAAGGCCTTCCAAATTCACGCTGGCAGGATGTCCTCCACATTGCGCTCCACTCCATTCACTCGCTAATCTGTACTGCTACCAATACTACTCACGAGCTACTTTTCACGTTTGACAGAAGGTCAGCATCGGGGACGACACTCCCAGCCTGGCTCATTAGTACTGGTCCGGTCCTTCTTAAGAAGCATGTGAGAAAAAGCAAGACTGACCCCCTGGTAGAAAGGGTGAAACTGCTCTACGCCAACCCCACGTATGCCTATGTGGAGTACCCGGATGGCAGAGAGGACACTGTCTCCATCAGGGACCTGGAACCTGCCAGAACAGTGGGTCAGTTGCCTCAGATGCCCCACAAGCTACCAAGCTCTTTCTCTCCTCTCCCACTCAGGACCTCAGGAGATCTAGTTCAAGAGGAGAGTGAACCCTCCCTCCATTGTTGAGCCAGAGCCCCAACGCACTACTCCTCCATCACAGAAGACCCAAGGCCCCCCAGTGTTAAGGCAACCCACTAGGATCTCCAGACCCCCGGACCACCTAAATTTGTAAATAGTGTATGTACTGTATATTTTTTACCGTCTTCTGGTGGTTTATGATTCCATGTTCTCTTCATCCACAGACCCTTAATTCTGCAGGAAGCGGTGAATGCAGTGAACTGGGATTCACTGGGAGAGTGCTGTATTGATGACTGGCCCTGCCTCCCAGCTCCACCCCCATTTACAAACATATAATCCTGGTTTCCCGCCTAAACCCAGAACCCCTCTGAAGCTAACTAGTGAACCTTTCCCATTGTTGAAAGCTAATAAAAGCATTTGTTCTCCCTCCAGTCATGTGAGAGCTTTTATCTACGCCACACCATGTCAATGCAATCCAAAGAAGGGTTGTCGGAGGCTAGGGTTTGAGAGGAGTTTGAGGAGATTTGCAAAAGACTTGCAAATTCCTACAGGTGTACCATGGAGAGTATTCTGACTGGTTGCATCACTGTCTGGTGTGGAGGTGCCAATGCACAGAACAGGAAGAGGCTACAGAGAGTTGTGAACTCGGCCAGCGACATCATGGGCATCAGTCTTTTCACTCCATCAAGGAGATCTACAAGAGGTGGTGTCTTAACAAAGCAACCTCTACCATCAAGGGCTCTCCCCACCCAGGCCATACCCTCTTCTCACTGCTACCATCAGATAGGAGGTACTAGGGCCTGAAGATGATCACCCAACAATACAAAAACAGCTTCTCCTCTGACATCAGATTTCTGAATGGACAGTGCACCACAGACATTATTGCACTAATTTATTTTTAATGTAATTTGTAGCAATATTTGCATCTGTAATGCTGCCACTAAACACTGAATTTTGTGACATGTTCATGACAATAAATCCTGATTCTGATTCACCTGCAAAGTCTATATTTTTTTATTCCTGACGGCTTCAGTAGCTTTGCAAAAAATCAGTTGAATCGATTTTTGGAATGAATTTCTTGTTATCTCTTGTACTCGGGAGAAATGTAAAGAAGAGATGGAAAGAATGGAACAGAGTCAGTATAATTTATTATTGAGGGTAAATATTGTGGGTGGGAAGAATATCAGGTTTGGTGGGTTCACAGAGGGACGAGTCTGGACACGAGTTGCAATCACACGTAACTTTAATGAACACATAGGAGACAAACAGGGGAGAACATCAAACGATACTTAGTTACTATGTTACTAAACAACTGTACAGCCATTCACATTGGACCCAGGTTGGACTCTTATACCCGATACACTGTACAGACAGGGACTTACGCACACACTCCTGGTCCCCTGTACCAACAGGGGTGCGGCTCTCTGCAAGCACTGATCTATCGCAGTACTACAGCTCAGCTTAAGTGTAATGCACACCTTTTTTGAATATTTTATTTAAATTTTTTTAACCATACGTGCAATCAAATATATTTCAAAATACAGATGTAATAATGTATTCAATATCAAATATCTGATGATAATAACCCAACACCCTCCTCCTCCATCCCCTACAGTCCCAAGAAAAGATAAAAGAAAAAAGAAAAGAAGTGTATAGAATTAAATATGAAATTAGAAAAAAATTAATAAGAATGCGAATCTACTGCTGAAAGTATTAAATCACATCTGGTCTAAAATTCATATCTATTTCATCATTAATGGGATTCCACGCAGGTCTTAAAGGCTAAGAAGAACATTTAGAAATCTAAAAAGTTAAAAGTTTAATCCTATTTTTTGAAAATATGGGTGCCAAATTTGTAAAAAATATATCTTATGTTTTCCTTAAATTATATGTAATTTTCTCAAGGGGAACACAACGATACCCCATTTCATTGTTCCAAACTCAGGTGCGAATCAGATTTCCAAGCAACGGCAGCACACTTTCTGGCCCTGCTACTGCAATTTTAACAAATTCTATCTGGTATTTAATTCCTTTCAATTTAGGTCTGATCCCTATAATGTTACCTAATAAAAATAATTCTGGATTTTGTGGAAATTGGACTTCTGTAATTTGTTCTAAAAAAATTTCTAATTCCAGCCAGAAGTATTTTATCACAAGACCTTGTGAAATGTAAAAAAGTTCCTACTTCTTTGCCACATCTAGACCACTGATCAGATAAATCTGATTTCAATTTATTTAATTTTTTGTGGCATGAGGTATAACTGATGTAAAAAATTATATTGTACCAGTCTATATCTTACATTTATTGTTTTAGTTATACAGTCTTGACATAAATCAGCCCAATTCTTCTCATCTATTATCACATTTATGTCTGACCAAGTGTAGTGCACACTTTACCTGCGAAACTTCCAGCGATGTCCACAGTAGCATCCTGGCGTGGAGCGATGTCTGGGGCTTGCTCCATGAGGCAGAAAGAAAGAATGTGCAATGCATTGATGTTATGTACAGTTCTGATCTGGGTGCCTAGCCAATAATGACCCTAGGTAATTTAGATGAGTCAGTGGCAAGGTGTGCACTAATGGGTGGCCAGAGTCCAACCTTGACTGACAGGTGATGTGACTTCCAAATAAGTTTCAGACAGGGAGGACACGTGATCACCCACAATCCACAGTATTTTAGTCAGGCAGGGAGGGCCACATGCTACTCCGCAATCCACATATAACAAATGCCATTGAAGATTATGTATCACTTGACTGTGAGTGACAATCAGAATGAGTGTGAATTGGAGAAAACATATCTTCCATTGAAATTGTATCTGACCCAAAGGAAAATAAATGCAGTTGTTGAAGGTTGATGCCTTCAACTTCAGTGCATTGCTCCCCAGGATCTTCAGAGCAGTGGTGGTCATTAGTTACATCTCACTAACGGAGGTGAAGATGTTTCCTGATAAATATACCATCTGCATTTCCTAAACAATAAAGCAGACTGTTCCTGTGGGCAGCAAGATCAAAGTAACTTTCATTATAGGCCCGACAAGACAAAGTAATATTTGTGCCTCACATGTTCTGTCTTACAAATACATCTTAAAATTTAATCCCATTACATTTTATAATATTCACACTGTCAGCATCCTGGGTGTCACCATTGATTAGGAACTTATTTGGATCACCTCCATGAATACTGGGGCTGCAAGAGTAAGTCCAATTTTATAGCAAATAACTTGCCTGCTGACTGCCCAAAGCCTTTCCATCTTCAAAATGAAAGGAGAAGTCTCAGATTAGTGCAAGTCTGAGGAGGTTCAGTGTCAACACGGGGCAAGGCAACCCACCCACCAGCCTATTCATGGAGAGCTCTTCAAAAGCAATTAGGGATGGATAATACGTGCTTGCCTTGCCTCTAATGTCCACCCTTTCTGAATGAAGGAAACCTACCTGCTATTGAATGAAGAAACTGGAATTCTAAAATGTAAAGAAAATTGTCAATATCAGAATGTAAAATAAGTGAATATTAATGGATCTTTTCTATAAGGTTTAATTAAAAACTAAAAGCATAACTTTCTAAGCATTTCTTGAACATATTTAATGAGGTAAAATCATTGAAAAGATTTATTTTTGGCTAACTGACATGTCGAGGGAGTGCAAACCTGGGGATACGTGAGGTTGCAGAGGCCTTCCTTCTTGTTTTTGTAGAGTCACAAGCAGAAGAAATATAGTGTTGACATTGAAAATTGAAGGCCAGTCCTTTCTGAGCAAATGTAATGGTTTGATTAAAGGAAACTAAACAGGTCTTGTGCAATCTGAACTCTGTTTAGCGTCATGCTCCGTTTAAATAAATCTATTTTCTTTCTGAGCAGAGCTGGTGAAAGGCTTGAGTAAATAGTCCTTTAAACAGTTAAAAACTGCTTGTTTAAACAGAGGCCTCTCATCTCATGTAACTATGGAACTATGGAGAGCTTTCAGTGGCTCAAGGCCATTGTATCTAAATAATTTCTTCCAGTAACCTTTGCTAGACCCTTTTCTATGTAACAACTACATACTTGATTCTTAAGTGATCTTTAAAAAACAGCTACAAGTACAAAACTTATAAGTGTGGGTTTTAAAAGGTATTAGTCAGTCATGTAGGTCAGATTTGCTGGAACCTCTAGGAAATCTGCATTTTCAATAGCTGCAAACAAATGTTCTCATTTTCAGTCATCTTAACTCCTCGTGATGCTTGGATTTTGTCAACAATTTCTGGGAGGTCAGGCAGAATTAAACATAGAACGTGCAGCAGAATACAGGCCCCTCAGCCCAAAATGTTGTGCTGATCCATGTAAACCTACTCCACAACTACCTAACCCTTCCCTATCTCACACCCACAGCCACCTATTTTCCTTACATCTATGTGCCTATCTGGTCTTTTGAATGATTCTCTTGCACCAGCCTCCAGCATCACCCCTGGCAATGCAATCCAGGCACCCAGCACTCCCTGTGTAAAACACGTACCTCTGACATCTCCCCTAAACTTTCCTTCACTCACCTTACAATTTCTCTGTTATTTGCTATTGAACTATCCACTCTGCTTAAATATGTGCAAGGTCATGAAATAGATACCCACCATTTGGTACGTCCCAGTTCAGGTAAAGCACAGCAAATATAGAGTTCAGCTTCATCCTGCCTACACTGCTGTATTTCCACTTGTTTCCAAACTAGTAACACTAATTGTTGTTTTGAGGTAGGCTTGTTTGTGGGCTCATGCCTGCTTGTAACATGATCAAAACTGTGGAACCTTAATTTAAATAAACATGCAAGTAGTTACAGTAAAAATGAAAAAATGGGCGGCAAGGTTAGCATAGCGGTTATTGCAACACTGTTACAGCACCAGCGATCGGGACTAGGGTTCAAACCCCACGCTGTCTTCAAGGAGTTTGTATGTTATCTCCGTGTCTGCATGGGTTTCCTCCGGGGACTGTTGTTTCCTCCCACTGTTCGAAATGTACCGGGGATTGTAGGGTAATTGGGTGGCACAGGCTGATGGGCTGAAATGGCCCGTTACCTTGCTGCATGTCCAAATTTAAAAATTAAGAAAAAAATTAAGTTTAAACTGAACCAAAACTGGATATGAAGTGAGAGCAAGTTTATCAGGCACAGTTCCACCAATACTGGAAGTGACTCCTGTAAAATATGATCAAAACAACTCCAATAAAGTAATATACATGGAATCAATCTTCTGAAATATTTTTTATATATATGTCACCTTTGTGAGGAAGGCTAGCCTCTCCCAATTTTTATTTAAAATTCTAAGTATTCTTTGCCATTCTCTTCATGAGTTCAAACTGTTCTCAGTAATTGATAACATTGAAAATAATTGTAAAGTCCGATAGTTTTGTTGCAGCAACACAGATGATTATCTAAACATGTACCAACCAGCTTGTTAATTAACAAAAAGTGTTACAGTTCATTCAGAAAACTTGGTTATTTAATGCAAGAATGGGTGTAACTGAGTCATTGGTGCCATGTGATTCCACGATTAGTTTCTGGCTTCTGCTGAATTGGTTGGTTACAACCATGCAGGGAAGGGGTGGAGTGTGACTTGAGCATAACATTGATGCACCATCAATATCTCCAAAAGACTGGAAGTTGTGTAAAACTGATAGACTTTTATTCACAATAGAATGGAGCCACGTCCATGCTGGTCGACTGTCCTGAACTGGGGAGGAGGTTGTGGAACAGTCACCTTTATTCAGGAGTCTATGGGAGGTATAGCAGGCCAATGGGTGTGTCCCGACAGATAAATATACAGAGAGTGGTTTACCACACCCAAGTTAGGAAATCTCCAAGAAAATTGTACGTCTAAGTGTCGGTACACGTGGCTGCTTGGTGGATTGAATAGCTTGCCAGCTTTGCTGCCTGTGATGAGATGTGAAGATTAGCCATTTACACAAGGGTGTTGGGATTGGTTTGGAGCCTGGTGGGAGAAAATAGGAAAAAACTAGACATTTGGTTACTCTGTAAAATGATGTGGCCCATCATTAGTGATGTGGATTTGAAAGATTGAAAGACTAATGCATTGATTTAATTATTTTTTTTCCATAAAGAGCATCTGAGCTCCAGAATAATGCTGCCAACATATATTCCACGGTGGATAGGGATATATGTGGGAATATCCAATTGCTAAGTAAGTCCACATTTATGCGATTATCAGCAGTTGATTTAAAGTGATGTTTGTCCAGAAGAAACACTTACTTTCTCCATTTGTTTTTACTTTGCTTCCTACAAACAAGGAGCTACCAAAGGCTGTAGGGTTCTGGTGATACAACTGCTACACTGGCCGCACTCCTACCAGCCTACTGTAGGGTACAACCACTGGGTGGCTGGCCCCGCCTGCCTGCTGTCAATCACCGGCCTGTATAAAGACTTGAGCCAGCCCCTTTGGGGACGGTCAGACATGTGGAGCCAGCAGTGTACTGAGACCTGGTGTGTTCAAGTTTAAGCTAATTAACGCCTATTGTACAGTCTGTGGTCTCTGCATCAGAATTATTCATGCAGCAGTGCTCACAACTTAATTAGCTTAAAATTGAAGGACCATGGAGAAATTCCTCACCGTTGAGAGGCTGGATATCGACATGCTCCAGCATACTTCGAGATCTGGAAGCATGCAATCGAGGCGATCATCCACACACTGCCTGAGGTCATCAATACAAACCAGAAAAAACTCATGGTACTATGCACCAAGCTGGGCTCATGTGCTTTCCAGGCTATCCAAGACTACATGGATTTCAAACCAGCAATGGCCATCCTGGAAGGCATGTATCATACTCTCTGCCCGGTACCTGCTCAGCATCAGGGTTCAGCAGCCAGGTGAGACAGCAGATGCTTACCCGGAGGCACTGCAAGAACCAGCACACCCATGCACAATCGAGGCTGGGGTGACTGCTGGGGAAGTGGAGTAACTCATCCAAGATGCCTGTGTGCGAGGGCTGAAGTCAAGGGCAACTCAACAGAGACTGTTGGAGGAGAATAATGCCTCCCTTGCCAGGATCATGGAGGTGGTCCGCTCCCTAGAAGGTGCAGCTCACCAATGTAGAGGCCTTCGATGCTCGCCTCCCCCTACCTCCAACCTGGCTGACGCTGACGACAACAGTCACTGAGGGGCCCCACGTGGATGAGATGATTGCTGCCACTGACACAGTCACTGTAAGTACTGTGGGTCCTAGTGTGGGTTGGACGGGTGCTCCCAAAAGAACTGCCCTGCAAGGAACTTGCATTGCTCCCAATGAGGCAAGAAAGGCTACTTCGCTAAAGTGTGCCTCTCCAAACCTACTGGGAATGCTGCAGCCCTCCGCAACCAACCAGGAGCCCCCTTCGACTCTCTGGACACCCCCACATGTGGATGCTGGGCAGCGCCATTATTCCACCCGTCACTTCTGCCCGCACCGACGATGTCACTCTGGCTCTGTTGTCCAACCAAGCTGCCTTCATGTGCTCACCATGGGCACCACCATCTTTCATCATCCAACATCCTCCCGCACCAATGATGTCACTTCCGTCCACATGGATGATGTCACTTCCGGCCGGTGTCTCCTGGGTGCTGCCATCATAGGCCAGTCGACCCCCATCTACTCCAACTCACCCGACTCGCCAACCAGATGATATGGTCAACACGCGTATGTACAAAACTGCTCACTCATCACACCCATGTTCCTACAGACACCCACTGGCCACTGCTCACCACAACCATCGGGGAGCAGCAACCAGGACCCCGAGGCAGTCCTAGCATCCACCATGCTAACAGAGGACATTCCCCACAGACTCGGGCGCTCGATGATTGATATCACTGTCAACAGGAAGGTAATAAAATGCCTGTTTGATAGCAGTAGTACTGAGAGCTTTGTGGACCTGAATGTGGTCCGTACTCAAAGTATACCCAACGAACTTTGCTATCACCTTCGCGGCCCACACTAGGGTGCTGCTTGGTGAACTTGACAGTGGTGGAGGGGAGACATACCAAGGGTTTAGGCTCCTGGTCATGCCCAAGCTCTGTGCCCTGGTTATCCTGGGACTAGACTTCCAGTTTCACCTCCACAGTCTCACCCTTGCCCACTCCCCCTCACTCACCATCCACAGCACAAAATCCAATGACCACCCCCAGTCCACCTGTGGGCTCTCCACCTTAAGGGTGCCCTGTAGTCTCTCTTCAACTACCTAACGCCCGACTGGAAGCCCGTAACTGCCAAGAGTTGCTGCTACTGTGCGGCTGACAGGACCTTTATCAATGACAAGGTGAGACACCTTCTGGTGGAAGGAGTTGTAGATTGCCACTCCAGCCCATGGAGAGCCCAAGTACTTGTCATTAAAGCGGGCAGCAAACTGAGGGTGGTCATCGACTATAGTACACCCAGCTGGATGCCTACCCACTGCCCTGCTTTGCCGACAAGGTCCTTTTCACAATTGACCTGAAGTCAGCCTACCATCAGCTCCCCTTCCATGCCCGGGATAAACCTTATACCACCTTTGAGGCAGATGCATGCCTCTACCAGTTCCGGTGTGTCCTATTTGTGGTCACTAATGGAGTCTCCATATTTCAGCGGGAGATGAACCGCATGGTAGACCAGCACAACCTAAGAGTGACTTTCCCGTCCCTGGACAATGTCACCATCTGCAGCCATGACCAGCAAGACCACGATGCAAAACTGGAGAGATTTCTCCAGATGGCTGAGGCATTGAACCTCACTTACAACAGGGAGAAGTGCGTGTTCAGTCCCACCTGCCTCACCATCCTGGAATGCAGCGTGGAACATGGTGTCATCGGTCCTGACCCCGGATGGATGTTCCCCCTAATGGAACTGCCCCTCCCCCACATGGTCAAGGCCTTCCACAGGTGCCTAGGGCTATTCTCTTACTACTGCCAGTGGGTCCCCTGCTTCTCAGGCAAGGTCCACCCACTGGCCCAAGCCACCACCTTTCTCCTCCCCGCAGAGGCACAAGTGGCCTTCGCCCGCATCAGACAGGATGTCGCCAATGCCACGATGCATGTCATGGATGAGACCACCCCAGGTGGAGTGTCATGCCCCTGATGTTGCCCTTGCTGCCATCCTCAATCAAGGGGGCAGACCCGTGGTCTTTTTCTCCAGGACCCTCCACGATTCCGAGCTCGGACACTCTCCCATCTAAAAGGAGGCCCAGGCAATGTGGAAGCAATCCGTCACTGGTACCACTACCTGGCTGGCAGAAGGTTCACCCTTCTAACTGACCAGACACAGTGGATTTCATGTTCAGCACCATCCACAGAGGCAAG
This sequence comes from Narcine bancroftii, assembly GCF_036971445.1. Lineage (NCBI taxonomy): Eukaryota > Metazoa > Chordata > Chondrichthyes > Torpediniformes > Narcinidae > Narcine > Narcine bancroftii. The sequence continues at coordinate 223,384,765 of NC_091472.1, read as the reverse complement.
TTCAAAAACGACAAGATTTTGCGCTGGAGAGTCGAGCTGGCCACATTCAGTAAGGGCCAGGGAAGCCTGTCCCGGATCTGCACCAGTGCAGTCTAAACAGCTTTAGGAACTGCACGACAACCTTTGCCACCTGGGCGTCATGCGCCTGTACCACTTAATTAAGTCCCGGAACCATGACTTGGTCCTGCAGGGTCTGTGCAGAGTGCAAACCGTGCTTCCTTCACCCACCACAGGCCCATGTAGTCAAGGCCACTCGTCCTTTTAAGTGACTCAGCATCGACTTCAAGGGACCACTGCCTTCCACGAATAAGAACATCTATTTCCTCTCAGTCATAGACAAATACTCCCGTTTTCCTTTCACCATCCCTTGCCCCGTCACCTCCACAGCCACCATTATCAAGGTGCTGACGCAGATCTTCACCATTTATCCACAGTGACCAGGGGTCCAGCTTCATGAGTGAGGAGCTGCACCAATACCTGGTGGTACGAGGCTCCGTGGCTAGTTGCATGACTAGCTATAACCCCAGGGACAACCAGCAGGTGGAATGTGAAAACGGGGCAATCTGGAAGACAGTCCTCCTGGCCCTGAGATCCAAAGGCTGGTCATCAACTATTGGCAAGAGGCCCTCCCCGAATCACTCCATGTCACACTTGTGCACGGCTACCAATCAGACCTCTCACAAACGTCTTTACTCCTTTCCCAGGAAATCAGCGACTAATGTCTCCCTACTAGCATGGCAGATGTCTCCGGGACCATTACCCATCTGCAAACACACGAGGACCCACAAATCTGACCCCCTGTCAATAAGGTGCACCTCCTCCATTCAAACCCAAATTATGCCTACATCAGGTACCCCAATGGACGTGAGGACACTGTCTCAACCAGGGACCTGGCACCAACAGGGGGCCACCCCACCCCATCCCAGGCACCGCTGGTCCATCCAGAATCCCCTGGGTAGCTGACACCCTCTCGCCACCTCTCCAGAGGGCCCTACTCCCCACAGACCCACTCCACACCTACACGCCCACTCTCCCAGATACCCTCCCACCCACACCACTGACCACCCTGGACCCAGGGGATGTGAGGGGCATTTTTTTCACATGGGCTGGTGGGCATGGGAAATTAGCTTCTATCTTATTGGTAATGGTAGAGGCAAGTACAATTAAATGTTTAAAATACATGGAGACAGGAAATGTGGTAGGGGTGGCCAACCTTTTAATTTTAAATTTAGACATACAGCATGGTAACAGGCTATTTCAGCCAATGAGTACGTACCAGGGCTGTAGGTTAATTGGGCGGCATGGACTCATTGGCTGAAATGGCCTGTTACTGTGCTATATGTCCAAATTAAAAATTAAAAGGTTAGCCACCCCTGGTGTAGAGGGTGTGGGCAAATAGAATGAGCTTTCATGGGCATGGACAAGTCGAGTAAAAGGTCCTATTTTCATGCTGCAGAAATCTGTTGCATGGGAAGTTATTCAGGAAGGTTCAGACACTAGGATTCATGGTGAAGTAGTGAACTGGATTCAACAATGGCTGGACAGGAGAAGCCAGAGGGTGGTAGTGGATGGTTTGCTTCTCAGACTGGAGGCCTCTGATTAGTGGTGTGCCTCAGGAATCAGCAATGGGACCATTGTTGTTTGTCATCTAGATCAATGATCTGGATGATAATGTGGTAAACTGAATCAGCAAGTTTGCAGATGACACTAAGATTGGAGGCATTTGTGACAGTGAAGAAGATTTTCAAAGCTTGCAGAAGAATCTGGACTAGCTAGAAAAAAGGCAGATGGAATTTAATGCAGACAAGAATGAGGTGTTGCATTTTGGAAGGACAAACCAAGAAAGGACATTCACAGTAAATGGGAGGGCACTGAGGAGTGCGGTAGAACAGAGGGATCTGGGAATGCAGACACACAATTCCCTGAAAGTGTAGTCATAGGTCGATAGGATTGTAAAGAGAATTTTTGACATATTGGCCTTCATAAATCAAAGTATTGAGTACAGGAGTTAGGATGGTAAAGTTGTATAAGACATTGGAAATGCCAAATTTGGAGAATTGTGTGCCGTTTTTGTCACCTAACTACAGGAAAGATATTAAGAAGATGGAAAGAGTGCAGAGAAGATTTACTGGGATGTTGCTTGAACTTCAGGAACTGAGTTACAAGGTAAAGTTAAACAGGATAGGACTTTATTCCCTGGAGCATAGAAGAATGAGGGGAGATTTGATTGAGGTATTTAAAATTATGAGGGGGACAGACAGAGTAAATCTAGGTAGGCTTTTTCCACTGAGAGTAGGAGAGATACAAACCAGAGGACTTAGGTTGAGAGTGTGTGATAGTACAGATTCTATCACCAATGTGTATATGTACATATGTACAGATGGTAGTGTAGGATGACTGTGATTGGCTGAGAGTGCAGGTCTTAAAGGATTGCTCCTAGCCAGACCAGGCCATTCTGGACTGGTCGACCTACTTGTGATATGCTCCAGTCGTTTAGTTAATAAAAGCCTTGGTTTGGATCAACAAGTCATGTGCTTGAACAGAGGGACTAGTAACACCCCACCAGCTCAGGCCAGACTGTCGACAACGGTGTTGGGGAAGTGAGCAAAGCAGTGGCCGCACCCTAAAAGCCTGCCGCTGATACAACTCCGGCGACCCCAATTCCGGCACCATGGCGGTCACACCGGATGGTCAGACCCCCTGACCGGTACAGCCCCTAACCTCCATTCACCCTGTGGTCAGTTCTCAAAGAAGGGGTGAATGTGATAGTACAGATGCTATCACCAATGTGTATATGTACATATGTACAGATTGTAGTGTAGGATGACTGTGATTGGCTGAGAGTGTAACCACACCTACTGGCAGGTCTTAAAGGATTGCTCCTAGCCAGACCAGGTCATTCTGGACTTGTCGACCTACTTGTGATATGCTCTAGTCTTTTAGTTAATTAAAGCCATGGTTTGGATCCACAAGTCTTTGGTTCTTTCAACGCGCATTACAGAGTGCAAGGGGAAAAAGTTTAGGGGGAACTTCTCCTATGTGGAATGAGCTGCCAGCTGAAATGGTGAATGTGGGCTCAGTTTTGATGTTTAAGAAGAATTTGGACAGGTACATAGATGGGAGAGGTATGGACGACTATGGACTGGGTACAGCTCAATGGGATGAGGCAAAAAAAAGGTTCAGCACAGACTAGAAGGGGAAAAGGGGCCTGTTTCTATGCTGTAATGCTCTATGGCTCTATCGCACACCCATAACCCTCTATTTCTCTTACATCCATGTGCCAATGTAAGAATCTTTTAAGTGTCCCCATTGTACCACCACCACCTCAGCAATACATTCCAGGCACCCACCATATTGATGCTTCATCATTGTCTGTTATTATGCCATGTCTCTAAATTAAAAAAAAAATTACATTTAACTCTATATCTGAATCTACGGTATGTTTCCAACTTTTTCTGTTACCAGTTTTTTTTGCTCTGGGTTTGGTGACTAGGGAGAGCACTGTAAGGGACACCTTTCATCACTGATTGAGAGACTACTAATATAACGAAGATTTTTTAAAACAAGCAAGCATTTTACCACTGGTATACCTCATTGAAATAAAACAAAAAGATTAACCCTTGACTTTTAGAACAAAAAATATTTCTTCTTTCATGTTTCTTTATTTGGCAGTCTAATTATGAATTGCTTTCTGAAATAAATGGTTATCCTATTAATTTGATGGAATGTGCCAAGGGAAGATTATTTTTGAGATATCTTTTAAAGCAGTGGTTTTCAAACTTTTTCTGTCCACTCACATACCACGTTCAGTAATCTCTATGGCATAGATGCTCTGTGATTAATAAGGGATTACTGAAGGTGGTATGTCTGTGGGAAGAAAATGTTTGATAACCACTGTTTTAATCATCCTTCATTGACTCGTTATGTGCATGGTTTCATAACTCCAAAGGAAATGGGCCAATGACAATTTTTCTCAAGCAAAATATTTCAATAATGCCACTGGTGCTGGGCCAATTAATGATATAGTACTTGTTAAATAATTGATGTGATTTAATGTAAAAACCAAGGAATGGAACAAAAGAAAGATAAAATATTGAGCAGAGGAAAATATTGACATAAAGCATATCTGTCAGTGTGACACAGGAGTATGGCGGTGTGTGTTGTATCACACTTCACAGATCAGCCTTGCAGCATATCACAGGGGAATGTGAATGAACTCTATTGTATTGATAACTTAGTCCAAGCTAGTTATCATATCTGGCAGCCTGAGTTAGTAAATCAGAGAGCAGTGATTCAAGTTCAAGTTTTTTTTTTAAATCATACAATTGTATAAGTACAAGTGGACGAAGCAGTGTTCTTCAGTCCTTGGTACAAAAACATGCAAATACTTATACTGTGTAGACATAGCACAAATTTACAAGTGATTTATATTAATAACTAAATAGTAGAATCTCTGAGGGACTGTATGAGCAGGTCATCAATCATTTAGCATCCTCACTGCCCGTGGGAAGAAGCTGTTCCTCAGCCTCATGGTTCTGGCTCTGATGCTCCTGTATCTCTTTCCTGACAGGTGCAGCTGGAAGATGCTGTGTGCAGGGTGGTAGGGGTCCTTAACAATTTTGTGAGCCCTCTTCAGACAATGATCCAGTAGATCACATCAAGTGGACGGGTGAGACCCTAGTGATCCTCTCTGCTGTTCTTATGGTCCTGTGTATAGATCTCCGATCCAATTCTCTGCAGCAACCGCTCCACACTGTGATGCAGCTGGCCAGGACTCCTGTGATAGAGCTCCCATAGAAAGTTGTCATAATGGTGGCTGGTAGCTTTGCCCACTTCAGTCTTCTCAGGAAGCTCAAGCCATGATATGGCAGTAGGACCTCATTTTTAAAAAAATCTGAGAATAGAAAAGGTTGCTAATAGACATGAGGACCATGCTAAAAACCAAACTTCCAACACCTATTCAGGGCAGGAAGGTTTTTAAAATTTTAAATGTAAATGTAATCTTTTCCAAAACATTGTGGGTGCATGCTGTCTTAAATTATCCTATGGAATATCCAAGCAACTCCTTCACTATGTGAAGATAATATGATCTGAGCTTGATCAAGCAGCCTGACTGGACTAAATGATGGTCTCAGTAGCCAAATCAACTGCTGTTAGCAAATGATCATGAATCTCAGAAAATAATTTAATGAAAAAATGGTCAAATGAAATTGGTAAAGGCTGAAAACATGCTGAAAATAGCAAAGTGACAATTTATTATCTTTCTTGCTTGAAAAGATTAGATCTTGATTATGGCCTGAAACTGACCACAGAATATTAAAAGATGGATTCCTACAAAATCCACCTGTCTAATGGCCCTTTGCCTAATTTTAGCTGAGCATATGTTTACTCTATCTCTTTGTATTTAATGCTACATGCCACTAGGACACAAAAAGATTCTTCAAGTATATAAAGAGCAAAAGAAAGGTGAGAATAGATATAGATCCACCAGGAAATGGCAGACAAGTGTAACATTGAGAAAGTCTGAGGTTCGGTGGGTTCACAGAAAGATGAGTTTGGACATAAGGGTTTGCAATCATATGTAACTTTTATTAACACAACTATTAATAGAAGAGTGTGAGAAAATCATAGTGGGAATAAAACACAACTATTAATAAAAGAGCATGGGAAAATACGCACACAATTTAATAAAACATGCACACAATTTATAAAGGAACGTGGGAAAATCCCAATGGGAGAATGTTAGAAAGTACACAATTGCTAATTCATACAGGTGAGGCAGACATTCACACACTATTAAGCAGGGGTTCAACACACCATCCTGGACCCCTGATCATTGGGAGGTGGCTCTTGTAAACATGGTCCCTGCAGGGGTATGTACACACATTCCTGGACCCCTATTGTTGAGAGCGGCAGCTCTACTGCAAGTATTGATGTATACCAGTGGTTCTCAACCTTTCTCTTTACACTTACATACCACTTTAAGTAATCCCTATGCCATCAGTGCTCTGTGATTACAAAGGGATTACTTAAGGTGGTACGTGAGTGGGAAGGGAAGGTTGACAATCACCGCTCTAGACCGATTGTTACTGAAATATCTTGCTTGAGAAAAATTGTCCGATTTCCATTTCCTTTGGAGTTATGAAACCGTGCACATAACGAGTCAATTTGGTATGATTAAAAGAGTGATTTTCAAACTTTTTCTTCCCACCCACATACCACCTTAAGCAATCCCTTACCAATCACAGAGCACCTATGGCATAGGGAATACTTAAAGATGTAGAAATCTAAAAAATGGCAGTTTATATAGTGGGTGAGCATCAACTTATTCTCACACTTTCCAAATTAGTTATACATGTATGTGAAAACGTTTGCGTCATCTACCAAGACATCCCGGCCCCTCTGTACACAGCATCTTCAGGAGCATCTACCTTTCTCTTCCCTACCGAACGGAAGAATAAACATAGTCACCTTCAATACTCTTCTTCAGGCGTGCGAAAGCTCGTCAGCCCGGCCGCCTTGGTCAGCTAGTAAAGCACTCCTAACGACTTAATAGAGAAAACCCATTAATAGATCGCCAACGAGATCCTTGAGTAGACAAAATGACTTCGTTTGTTGAGTGGATTTTTTTTTCTCTTGGTTTTGTATCTGGACCTTGAAGTTTGATTCGAAGAATCAGGCGGTGGAGCGATAGGTTTGAACCGATATTAGGAACGACTGGGTTTGATGCTTTGTTCTTTAACGGAATTCACCGAAATCCATTGGCTGTCAATAGAGCCGAAAAGCTCTGGTCAAGGATGCTTCAGAGAGGCCGAGTTGAGAAATTGAAGTCAAAATAAGACTTCTATTCGCTCCTCATTCCTGATAATTTCTAATACGCTAAGCGCTTCTTTTCGTAAGGAAACATGAATTGTGACAATCAGTGGAATAAAGTTTTCGTGATTTCATTTGAGCCCCCAAAATATGAAACTAGACGATTGAAACAGGTTCAAGTTTTTGGGAGGATGAATTTGACCGCTTCTGCCTCCTTCCTTCCCAGTGCCTGGACTGACGGAGTGGGGCATCCTCCCGCGGTGTGTGGAGTGGAGTGGAGTCCGCCCATTAAAAAACTTCGACGTTCACCCGAAGTTTTCCCACTGTAAATGTGATGTAGATTGTCCATGGACCACGTAACACAATTTCCTGAAAATGTAACACTTTCCAAGGGTAATGAAAGAATTGTCTGTTTTAATGAGCATTATCGCGGGCTGCTGGAATGTTTTAAAGGCTAAAATCAAATCACACATTTCGCGAAAATAATGGAAAGTTAGTCGAATTGGCAAACTAAATGTCCGACCAATCACATGTTGGTTCTGTGGCGATGATTTTCGCACAGATTTGTAACATAACACGCCTAGGTAATGCTCATTGGCCGATGTGGTGGGAAATATGTTGCCTTTCCGAAAATGCAAAACGAAGCCACAAGGTCTGCAGATGCTGGGGCCAAGTCAGATCGTTGGAACGCGCTGGCGTTTCTCGACACTGAGCGCGCAGGGAGAGCGGGTGGGAGGCGGTATCATTCAGGTCATTGAACAGCGCTGTCAAGTGCGGCTCCACCTGTGCAGCTCATTCAGATGGAAGCGGAGAGGGCGGGACATGCGTCCGCGGACGGTGATTGGCAGATCCCGCGCTTCGCAATTGGGTGAGTCCCGGCATCACGTGGCGGGAAGGTGTCTCGTTACTGGCTCGGGCGGGGCATCAATCAGCGCGCGTCACGGCTTGTTTGTCCCGCCTACTGCTAAAAGCGCGGTGACGAGCGCGAGTTGAAGATAACGACGGGTGCTGGCGGTAAAGGACGGTCCTGGTGGAGTAGAAGCGGGCGCCATTTCTGTGTGTACGGCAACAACGGGCTGCTTTCTCTCTCTCACGGCTTAGGAGAACATGGATCTTTTCGTCGTATAACCAAGATTTTGTTGACGAGAATTGAATAATTTGGGGTCGGACGAGATCGAAGTAGCTGGATGTTTATGCGCGGAGGAGTCAAGGGCGACGGAGACACGTTCGTTTTTTTCGCCTCTGCAGCTCGTGGTGCGGAGCCCGGGGGCGGGGCTGCGCGGAGTCACGTGGTAAGATTTAATCCACGTCCTCGCTGGCGGCCGCCTTCATTCCGCGTTGGTGGAGCGGCCGGTCGCTGGCGGGGTGGGCGGGTAGTCTGCTGCCGGCCTAGGCTCGGTTAGACTGGGAAATGGGAGGGGAGGGGACGTTTTGACTTTTGAACTTAGTTGAAGCAGTCTTCAAAATGGGGTCAGATGCATCAAGCGATTTGATTAACTTTTAACCTGTCATTATGCAAAACGCAATCCTAAATCTCCTTTGGCGACCTTTCTTGCAGTAACATTTGCTGAATTTTTTTCAGAATCAATTTATTGTCAGGAAATTCGTTGTTCGGTGGCAGCATCACTACAGTGCATCAAAATAGTGCATGTAAAGTCAAAGTAAGGCAGTGTCTGTGGTTCATTGATCATTCAGGGCTCTGCTGGTAAGAGGGGGAAGAAGCTGTCCCTCTGCTGCTGAGTGCACAGTATCTTGCCTTATAAGATGAGGGTGTTCATTTGAAAATGAGGTAGTGGTGAATTTGATTGGAACTTTTTGAGTTGGGAATTAAAATTGTATAATCTGGATTGGGGGATAAAAGGTCAGTCATGGTGATAATGCAACTATATAATTAAAGGACTGCCTCAAGAAAGCTCTTGGTGCCTGCCACATTAACCACCACCAGTGGGCTGATATCGCCTCCAACCGTGCATCTTGGCGCCTCACAGTTCGGCGGGCAGCAACCTCCTTTGAAGAAGACCGCAGAGCCCACCTCACTGTCAAAAGACAAAGGAGGAAAAACCCAACACCCAACCCCAACCAATTTTCTCTTGCAACCTCTGCAACCGTGTCTGCCTGTCCCGCATCGGACATCAGCCACTAACGAGCCTGCAGCGGACGTGGACATTACCCCTCCATAAATCTTCGTCCGCGAAGCCAAGCCAAAGAAAAATAATTATTTTTTTTATACAAAAATTGTTTTGGAGTGCCCCATATGGGAGTAACGAGTCAATGTTGAATTGTTTAGTTCAGTGGTTTTCTTTCCATTCACATACTAATCACAGAGCATCACTTGAGGTGATATGTGTGCAGAAAGAAAAAGTTTGATAACCACTGGTTTAGTTGCAGCCGTCTCCTTATGATTGCAGGAAATTTATATTTAATGTGTTGCAGGGGAGGATTAGGGACTGTTTTGAAAAAAAGAATGCCTCATTAGGCTCAGAATCAGAATTTAATGTCATGAACAAGTCACGAAATTTGTTGTTTTGTGGCAGCATCATATAAACCACCTTAACAAAAAAAATAATGCATGTAAAGTTAAAGTAAGGTTCTTTGATCATTCAGGGATCTGATGGCAGTAGAGAAGAAGCTGCAGCTGAGTGCTTGTCTTCAGGCTTCTCTACCTTTTTCTTGATGGTAGCAGAGTGGTGAGGGTCCTTGAGGCTGCTTTCTTAAGACACAGCCTCGTGTAGATGTCCTTGATGGAGCAAAATCTGGTGCCCTTCATGTCACAGACTGAGTTAACAGCACTCTGGAGCTTTTTCTTGATCTGAGCATTAACACCTCCGTTCCAGACAGTGATGCAACACTTTTGAGTGTTCACATTGGGATTTTTTTCCTTAATAAATACAAGGAATGAACTGATTCCTGAAATGTGGGAGGTGGGTTGTGACTGCAATTGTCTAGTGAAGATAAACTACAGAACACGTTGTAAGGCTTAAAAGGATCTTGGGGAAACATAAACATTGAATTTGGCAGGGTTGACTCTAAATAACTGTTTATTCCTGATTATGATTCTAGAACCAGATGAGAAATTACCTTGCATAGATGTTTGAAATTTTTGAGATTCCCTGTGACTGCAAGGTAAATGTAGTCATGTGTGTTTAAGGCTAGGATTGATACTTGGGTAATAACAAAATGGGGGAATTGAAGGGAAGTTGAGCCATGGCAGATTAGCATAATAAATTGTCAAGAATGCTGAATTGTAAACTTGAGTTCTTGTTCTTCAGCAGCTGAAGATCAGAATGAATTTATTCCTGGAATAAAAAGTGCACTTGTTTGGCATAATTAAGTTTAAAAAAAAAAAAATCAATGGGCTATGTTTTATGGTAAAGTATTAAGTGGACCAAATAATGGTGCATCAAATGGAGCTGGTGCCTTGCAGCTCTGTCAATCCAGGTTTGGACTTGATCTCTAGTGCTGTGTGTGAGTGTGCACTTTGTGTGTGGACTTTCCACATGATTCCATGGATGTGTTGGGTCAGTTGGTTACTGTAAATTGGTCACTGGAGGTGTATAAATTGTGAAAGGGAGGAGAGAAAGGGTTAACAGGCATGCAAGAGACCAAATAGGATTGCTGAGCCAAATGTTAAAAATATGAGAAAACCATCATAACAATAAAAGGCATTTCAAGCATGTTCTATCGCTGCATTGGACCATGGTTTTGTATCTCGGCACCATTTCTCCACTTAATTTCATGATTTTTGAGAAAATCCGAGCATTCATGGTAGTGACATTTTTCACTAGGCTTCCGGTTTTTTTTAAACCTTGAGAAATTTTATTATTCTGCCCTGGCCAACACTGGACAAAACCCTGATAGCAGCTTTGAGTGCCAGTCACATCTGCATAGTTTCGTAGATGGGCTTTGTACGTTATTTAAAGTTTGTGAGAGCATAGTTTCGTTTGCAACTTTAGTTATCATTTGGAGGTTGATTACTACTTTCCTTGGAATTATCCTCTATACTTATAATTCTTCATCTATCTGCATAAATTGGTTATTTGTTCATTCCACTACCAATTTGATACTTTATTTGCAAAATGTGTATGATTTAACAATAAATTAAAGTTGCAGAAGAATGTTTGGACTCAGTTTAAAATATTGTGCCATTAAAAGTAATTGGTTTGTTTGTAGAGCAATTTAAAATTATCAACCAGGAATTTTTTCTGTTTTGCCATTGAAATTTATTTATTGTTTCATAGGTGCAGCATTGTAGTTGCAGTTGGACTATTGGGACAACACTGCATGGCTGCAATGGCTCCTGCTCTCACAGAACCGGCTACAGAAGGACATGGATTCCAGCTGTCATCATCATCTTTACCTTCCAGTTCCATTGAATCAGACACATTTGTGTGCAAGAATGATGCCATTGCAGAACAGAATGGAAATTGTGACCCGCAGCCTGCTTGGTCACAATTGGCGAATCCTTGTGCAGCACATGCGCTTGGCCATGATCCAACTGATTTGAAGAATTTACCATATAGATCTACAATAGTGCACACCTCCATCCCAAAAAATACAGCTATGTTAACTAGTGCTAATTCTCTAATAGACAAACTGTCATTAAACTTAAATCTTTCAAGTAAGAAAATGTTCAGCAAAGACTCACCAAACATTGCTACCAAAAATAACTTTACACATGATAGAATTAAGCAGACATCTGTTTTTAATACTGTCAAAACATGTGGTGTACCTGAGGCAAAGCTAAATGGTAATAAAAATGGCATGACCAGTTTGAACTGCCAGACAAACAGTTCTTTGAAGTGTAAGAACATGTTAACTGATGCTGGAGAGATGAATATGGCCTGTGTTTCAACTTCAATGAACCTCGGTGCTTTCACTGACACAACTTCAAATCAAAACGCAGAGTTGAAACCAAGAGAAGTTTGGAGTAATGCTGCCATGCATGCTAAAAATTTACGGAATTGTTCCAGGCAATTGATCCAACAGAAAAAAGAGAAACAACTTGGTGATTCCAATATACAAGAAATTGAACGGAATGCTCAGCTGCTTGAGTGCCTTGACAGACAGCAAAAACTAGCCAAAAAGGCTAGCAGACTTAAAAACCGCCTGCAGATAATACAGGCAAAACACATTACGCATCATATTAAACACCAAATGCAGCAGTTGATAGAATCGAGCTATCAAAGACAGCAGGCACTTGGTAAAATTGAAAGCTCAAAAACGAATCTTGCCAATTTGGATGAAATAAAGCATGATGGCAGTGTGCAGAATGGATCAGTTCCAAATCACGTCATTTCTGAACTTTACAAGTATAGTCATTTTTCTAAAGCGGTGCTTTCGCATATTGAAGAAAATGTGGATTCAGATGCCACTGTTTGTAGCACAGATGAGGATTCAGATGTGGAAGAGATGTCATTGAGGAGGAACATCTCTGTGTAAGTAGAAATATCTCTGTGTAAGTAGAATTGCTTAAGCAATCATCAGTTCCATGAGAATGGATCAGCTTCAATCAGTGGAAAGGATATTTATCATTGTAGTTAAAACTAGATCGTGGTTGGAATCCTGGGCAGCAAGTGAAGAAGTTGAGAGGATGGCAGATGCTGGGGAAACCAAGCCTGAAAGGAAGGACAAGAGGAATGGGTGAATGGTCACAGCAAGACTGAGGGGTAATTGTGTTGACAGTTAATTTTAGTGCAAGTATTGTGGGAAAGGCAGATGAGCTTGGGAACTTGGAATTATGTTGTGGAAACATGGCTGCAAGAGGGGCAGGAATGAGAATTCAATATCCCTGAGTTTCATTGTTTTAGATGGGATAGAGGAGGTAAAAGGTGGTGGCATAGCACTGTTAATCGGGGAAAGTGTCTCAGTTGCCTTCAGAGCTAATGGTGGGCTCGACTTCTGAGGCAGTGTGGGTAGAAATTTGAAATAAAGGTGCAATCACTGTAGGGCTATATTATAGCCCCACACCCCATTACTTTTAGGAGATGTGTAATAAAGATTATGGAAATTTGCAAAAGCAATGGGGTTGTAGTGGAGTCTTTAATTTCCCCAATATTGACTGGGTTGTTTTTAGTGCCAGAAGCTTTGGCAGAATTTAAGTGTGCCAAGAAGCAGAGCATGTTTGTAGATGGTCCAACTGGAACGATCATGCAATGCAAATGATCCCAGCCAGGCGAACGGAGTTTCAATGGGGAAACACTTTGGGATTAGTGATCACTCTTCCTTTACTTTCATAATTATAAACAACAATAAGCTTGTAGAAAAGTGTTAAATTGGGGGAGGGCAAGTTATGACATGATTAAACAGGAGCTGGGGGAAGTTGATTGGGAGCAGTTGTTACTGGGCAAGCTCACAAAAGACATGCAGTAGTTTGATGAACAACTAATTAAGAGTCCAGGATCAGTGTGTTCCATTGCGAAAGGAGGACAAGGATGGGAAAGTAAGAGAACTTTGGATGATGAGAGTGGTCATGAAATTAGTCAAAAAGAAAAAGGTATACAGTATGTAAGGTTGAGAAAGCTGCCTGCAATCAGACAAGGCTCTGGAGGAATATAAAGATTGTAGGGACGGCCCAAAAAGGAATTGGGGAAGCCAAAAAAGGCTATGAAATATTCTTGGTAAGCAAGATTGAAGGCATTTTCTACTTGCATTAAAAACATGATGACTAAGGCAAGGATGGGACTACTCAAGGTCAAAGGAGGGAATCTATATTTGGAATCAGAGGAGGTTGGAGAAGTACTAAATGAATTCTTTGTATTAGTCTTTACTTAGTCATGGACAGTGACTGAGCATAATGCAGAGAATGCTGATATACAAGTTCATTTCAAGAAAAGTGGTGATGGATCTTTTGAGGTTCATTAAGGTGGACAAACCTCGTGAGCACAGGATATATTCATGGTTATTGAAAGAGGCAAATGAAGAAATTGCCATGACTGACAAAGATCTTTGCATTCTCACTGGTGACAGAAGCCCCAAAGGTGTGGACAGTGGCTAAGGCACCTTTGTTCAAGAAGGGGAAACAAGATAATCCAGGAACGTACAGGCCAACAAGCCCATAAGTGGTAGAGAAGCTATTGGAGTTGGGATTTGTGCACATTTGGAAAGTCATGATCAGACTAAGGACAGACAATATGGTTTTGAGAGGCAGGTCATTTACCAATTTAATTGATTTTTAGGTGATAACGGTGGTTGTTGACGGTAGAAGTAGATGTTGTCTACATGGATTTTACTAATGTTGGTCAAGGTCACTCATGATAGGTTGATTCAGAAGGTGCAGATGCCTGAATCCAAGGTGAGTTAATAGTTTGAATATGAAATTAGGTTATGGAAAACATAGGGTAGTGGTGGAAGGCTGTTATTTGGGTTGGAGGCCTGTGACTAGTTGTGTGTCCTAGGAATGGGTGTTGGGACCCTTGTTACTTGTGACGTATGTGAATAACTTAGACGAAAAAGTAGATGGGTTGGTTAGTAAGTTTTCAGATGATACAAAGATTGGAGTTGTAGACAGTGCAGAGGATTATTAAAGAATACAAAAAGGTATGGATCAAATATGAGCAGAAAAATGGCAGATGGAGTTTAATCCCGACAAGTGAGGTGTGGCACTTTGGGAATTCAAATGCAAGAGGAATCTCTATTGGTGTGTAAGGGGATTTGGAGGTCCAAATCCACAGCTCAGTGAAAGTAGCTACACAAATAAATAGGCTGGTAAAGAAGGCATATGTTATTCTAGGCTTTATTGGGGGTGGAAATGGGTATAAATGTAAAGAAGTTGTATTGCAGCTATATAAAACTTTGGTTCGGCTGCACTTTGTGATGTGCCATTCTGATGCCCCATTTGAGAAAGGCTATGGAGATGCTGGAAAGGGTAGAGAAAAGGTTTACCAGGATACTTCCTAGATTTTTCTTTCTTTGGCTTGGCTTTGCCGACGAAGATTTATGGAGAGGTAATGTCCACGTCAACTGCAGGCTCGTTTATGGCTGACAAGTTCGATGCGGGACAGGCAGACACGGTTGCAGGGGAAAATTGGTTGGTTGGGGTTGGGTGTTGGGTTTTTCCTCCTTTGTCTTTTGTCAGTGAGGTGGGCTCTGCGGTCTTCTTCAAAGGAGGTTGTTGCCCGCTGAACTGTGAGGCGCCAAGATGCACGGTTTGAGGTGATATCAGCCCACTAGCGGTGGTCAATGTGGCAGGCACCAAGAGATTTCTTTAGGCAGTCCTTGTACCTCTTTGGTGCACCTCTGTCATGGTGGCCAGTGGAGAGTTTGCCATATAACACGATCTTGGGAAGGCGATGGTCCTCCATTCTGGAGACGTGGCCTACCCAGCGCAGTTGGATCTTCAGCAGCGTGGATTCGATGCTGTCGGCCTCTGCCATCTCTAGTACTTCGATGTTAGGGATGAAGTCGCTCCAATGAATGTTGAGGATGGAGCGGAGACAACGCTGGTGGAAGCGTTCTAGGAGCCGTAGGTGATGCTGGTAGAGGACGCATGATTCAGAGCCGAACAGGAGTGTGGGTATGACAACGGCTCTGTATACGCTAATCTTTGTGAGGTTGTTCAGTTGGTTGTTTTTCCAGACTCTTGTGTAGTCTTCCAAAGGCGCTATTTGCCTTGGCGAGTGTTGTCTATCTCGTTGTCGATCCTTGCATCTGATGAAATGGTGCAGCCGAGATAGGTAAACTGGTTGACCGTTTTGAGTTTTGTGTGCTCGATGGAGTTGTGGGGGGGCTGGTAGTCATGGTGGGGAGTTGGCTGATGGAGGACCTCAGTTTTCTTCCAGGCCAAACATTTTGGCAGTTTCCGCAAAACAGGATGTCAAGTGCTGAAGAGCTGGCTCTGAATGGGCAACTAAAGCGGCATCATCTGCAAAGAGTAGTTCACGGACAAGTTGCTCTTGTGTCTTGGTGTGAGCTTGCAGGCGCCTCAGAGCGAGCAAATTAAATTCTGTTGCTTGCTCATGATTTGTATCCCTCTATTCCCTGCATACTCGTTTCTATCTAGAAACCTCTTGAATGCTACTGTCATATTTACTTTCACCACTATCCCAGGTGTCTGGAGCAAACTGTATACCACTAAACTAAAACTTGCCTTCAACCCCTTGACCTGAAACATGTATCTGGTATGTCATTTTTACCCTGAGGTAGTGTATGGGGGAGGGGGCCTCAGCCTGTTATGCTTTAGAGAAAACATCTTAATTTCTCACCTCTTGTATCTCATGCCTTGCTATATGCCTAAATTTACCCCAGTTTTATACTTGCAAAACTCCATTGGACTGTTAAAATTCCTGCTCAATGGCCCCTTTTGGCCTTCCAAATGCCCTGCTAAGCTCTTTCCTGCAAACTTTGTAGGATAACAGGTGTGGAAGAACAGGGATCTTGGGGTCCAAATCCAAAGATTGCTCAAGTTTGCTGCACAGGTTGATAGGATAGGAAAGATTATGATATGCTGGGCTTTATTAGGAGATTGAGTTCAAGAGTATCAAGGTAATGGTGTAGCTCAAGTATGAGAGATGACTCAACACAGGTAGACAAGATTATAAGAGCTGGCACCTTTTTCCTGGTGCAAGAGGAAAGTTCATGAGCGATATTGATGGTGTTTTTATTTACATGGAGTAGGGGTTTGCCTGGAATGCATTGCTTGGTGTGGTGGTGGAGGAGGCTGACACAATCGGGGCAGTTAAAAGACTCTTTGGCACATGGATACAAAAAGAATAGAGGGTTGTGGGTGTGAAATAGAAAAGGTTTCAATTATTTAGTAAGTTTATACAGATCAGCACAATGTCATGGGGCAAAGGGCCTCTACTGTGCTGTCATGTTCTGTTTCTCCTGGACTCCTGTCTGATTTTTGACTAAATTCATGATCAATCTAGTCATGCAAGCTTCTATTACCTTACCTTCTATTATAAAATTCATTGTTTTGCGGCAGCATTACAGATCCAAAATTGCTGTAAATTGCATTAAAAAATTAGTGCAAGAAGAAAACTGAGCTAGTGCCTGTGGTTCATTGTCCTTTCAGAAATCTGATGGTGGAGGGGAAGTAGTTGTATTTTCGTAATGTTAGGTGTTCATCTTCAGGTTTCGATACCTCCTTCCTGATGGTAGCAGTGTGGAGGGCATGGCCTGGATGGTGAGGGTCCTTGAGGATAGAGGCTGCTTTCTTGAGACATGCCTCTTGTAGATGTCCTTAATGGAATAAAGACTAATGCCCATGATGGCCATGTTCACAACTCTATAGCTTACTGTCCTGTGCATTGGCACCTCCATACCAGACAGTGATGCTCTCCATGGTATATCAATAATGATGAAGTGTTTTGAAAGGCTGGTGTCGAAGCATTTGCTACTATCTGAGTGGTGACATCAATCAGTTCCAATTCACCTATTGTAGTAACAGGTTTACAGCAGATGCCATCTAACTGGCTCTACACAAAGCCCTAGAACACCTGGACAGCAAAGATGCATATGTCAGAATGTTCTTTATTGACTACAGTTTGGCATTTAACACCATCAACCCTTCAAAATTGATCAGCAAACTTCCAAGACCTGGGATTCAATACACCACTGTGCAATTGGATCCTGGATATCCTCACCTATAGGTCACAATCAATTATATAAAAAGGGGCGATGAGTCAGAATACAGAGGGAGATTGAAAATTTGGCTGAATGCTGCACTAACAGCCTTGCACTCAATGTCACCAAAACCATGGAGCTAATTGTTGACTTCGGGAAGGGAAAATCAGAGGTGTACGATCCAGTAAGTAATCATTGGGGGATTAGAGGTGGAGAGGATGAGCAATTTCTTGAAAGTCACTATCTCATAGGATCTTTTCTGGACCCAACGCATAAATGGCATCATGAAGAAAGCATGTAATTGCCTCTACTTCCTCAGGAGTTTGCAGAGGTTTGGAATAATATTGGAAACCCTGGTAAATTTCTACAGTTGCATGGTGGAAAGTGTGCTGACCAGCTGAATCATGATCTGGTATGTGAACACCATTGCCCCCAAGTGTAAAGCTCTGCAAAAGGTAGTGGACACATCCCAGGCCATCATGATTAAAACCCTCCCCACCATTGAGAACATCTACAGAGATCACCAAGAATCCACACCACCCAGCACACGTTATTCTCACTGCTGCCATCAGGAAAGAGGTCTAGGTGCCAGAAGACTCATGTCACCAGGTTCAGGAACAGCTGCTACCCCTCCACCATCAGACTCCTTTAGAACAAAGTCAATCAGGGACTTTTTTTTTAAGGACTTAGTTTTGTACTCTTTTTCTTTGCTATATGGCAGTTAGTTTGTTTACATTTCTTTTTGTTTACAAGTGTATGTTGAATCCAGATTTTATTTGCCAATGAGTTGTAATTCTGCCTAGCTCGGAGGAAAAGAATCTGTTGTATGTGATGTCATTTACATACTCTGACAATAAATCTGATTTGTAGAAATTTGCAAACGTCTTTGGTGACATACCAAATATCTTCAAACTCCTCATGAAATATAGCTGCTGGCAAGCATGGAGGCCCCAGGATAGATCTTCAGAGGTGTTGACACCCAGGAATTGAAGTTTTTAAACCCTTTCCATTGCTGTCCTCTTGTTGAGGAGTGGCTTATATTCTCCTGATTACTCCCTCCCAAAGTCCACAACCAGTTCCTTGGTTTTGCTAACATTGAATGCAAGGTTGTTGTGACACCACTCAGCCAACTGACTCACAATGTATAAATTCTCATCTATCTCTAGAAGCTACATCAGCTTTCTCTGGTCTTTTATTTTTTGTGTAGCTTTAGAACTCCTTAGGCCATTTTTATCTTTCTGAAAATGTACTTGCTTTCTGTTTCCTTTTTTATTAAATTCTAATTCTAAAACAGTCAGGTTCACTGGATTTTCAGGCAAATTTTGTGAGCTTTTTCCTTAGATTTTAGTATGCTCTTTAATTTCTCCTGTAGTGTATGTTTGGTCCACTTTTTTCCTTGAAGGAATTTATATTTGTCACAAAGCATATTTATAAAATTGCCAATGTTGACTGTGGTTTCCCAATTGTTGTTTCCTTTGTTTAGATTGAAAACTTTGATTTCAGATTGAGTTGCATAGAATTTTGCATTAAATTCAAAAGTCATTCCATGCTGTTTCCTTTGTGGGAGGGCCTTTGTAGGAGTATTTATCCCTTGCTAGGTCTATGATGGCCTGTTTCTTGTCAAGCATATCTTTCTTCCTGTATAAATAGTGTGAAGGTTAATTTGTATGGAAATCACAAGAATGTTAATAAATTTGGTAACATTAACAACTAGCATTTGGGGGCATGAGTAACTGTTTTGATTTTTGCTCAAAAGCTTGGTTTTGTTGCAAATAACTTGCCACTTTTGCTGTATGAAGCTAGGGAAGTAATGGCCTTTATCCACAGAATCAGACAAATCATGCAATCCAAGTTGAAATTTGTGACTGAAATTAAATGCACATGGAACATTTTCTTAAAAAAAAGCAAGGTGATGATAAAAGTACACAAATAACAGTGTGAATGCACTCATTTTGGTGTTTTGCTTTGAAATGCATTCTGTCTGCAATAAATTCCTCTTTCAACTGCCTTACTGTTAATGCTTCCCTCCCACATAGATTTTATGTTTTATTTCAGAATGTGTAATAGTTTTAAAATTTATGTAGAGATTTATGAAGTTCAGTTTGCCAAAACCTCTCTTTACAACCATATGTACCTGTGATGCCATTTTTCGAGGATCCCTTTTTTTCTACTGCATTCACCAGTGCCTTTCCAAGTCCTATTCTGGTTTGTCCTCCCAAAGTATTACATTTCACATTTGTCTGCATTAAGTTCCATCTGTCATTTTACAGCCTGTTTTTCCAGCTGGACCAAATCCTGCTGCAAGATTTGAAAATCTTCCTTGCTGTCTGCTACACCACCAATCTTAGTGTCATCTGCAAATTTGCTGTTTAGTTTACCCCACTATCATCCAGATAGTTGATAAAGATGACAACTAAGCTCTTCTTGGCTATGCCATCTAATTTTCCTTCTAAACCCTTTCTAAATTTATTTTAAATGTTGCAATAGTACCCTCCTCACAGCTACTTCTGGAACTCATTCCATATATCTACTATTCTTTGTGGTTGGGGGGGGGGGAGGGAGAGAAATGCCCCCAGTTCCCTTATGAATCTATACCTTCTTGCATTAAATCTCTGCCCTCACAAAATAAAATCAAATTTGTGAGACTGGAGTTGCTTTGCACAAAGCCCTGCTCTTATCCTTGCCTTTCTTAAATAATGACACAGCAATATCTAACCTCAGTCTTGTAGCACCTCACCCTTGCCTAAGGAAGATATAAGTATCACAGGAATTTCTTCCACAGCTTAATAATGTTTAAGAATAGACTCAACAGGTCTGGGGGATTTGCCTGTCTTTATGCATTTTAAAAACCTTCAGCCTCTCCTATAATGTGGACTCTCTTCCAGACATGATTATTTACTTATCTGTAATATAGAGTGGAATACTATTGGAGGTGCTGTCTCAGTTGCTTGACAAATACTGGTAATCTCTGGCATGTGAATGATTCCCAGGAATCACATTTCTGATTTATATTCCAGTTGGGGACTAATTTTCTACTTGCTGTAATGCAAACTGATTTAATCTCTTCTCCATGATGATAGACCTTAATATAATTCTTACTTTCTGGCACATTAGATATTCTGGAACATAAAATATGGAATAAAGTTGCATATTCTTCCATGCATGTACATGTGCCTGTTTGAATGCCTCTAAACATCATTGTAGTTTCTTCCATCCCAAAACAGGACTGTGTTCCAGGTACTTGCCACTCTGAGGCAAATTTGTGGGGTTTTTAAAAAAAAACCAATGAGGTCATCACTGATGTGGCCATGGACTCCTCTTAATTGCTCATTCAATGAATTGTGAATTCCCTAAATATTTAAAAATGTATCCATGACCTTTAAATATGGTACATTTAATGAGGCAGCCTCTACTGCATTGGATGGAGAATTCTCTCTGGGACAAGCAGTTCCTTTTCATCTCTCTTGAATCTTGTCCCCTGAATCGTTTCTTTTTAAAATATTTTTATTGAGTTTAACATATAAGCATGAATATAGAATTGACAATGCATAATAATTCATTTGTACACAAATAAGCATGCAAAAAAAAGCCAATGAGGGAAAAAAGTAGATAAAACTACATCAATAAATGCTTGTATCTCAAAACCATGAGAGCTTCCTGAACTTGCTCTCGAGGAGTGAACCTGCTTTCATTTACCCCTCATAATTTTGCATACCTCTATCAAATATCCCCTCATTCTTCTATGCTTCAGGGAATAAAGTCTTAACGTATTTAATCTTGTAACTCACATCCTCAAGTTCCAGCAATACTTTGTGTTTGAGTCCTTAGTGGACTTGGAGTTTATTAAAGTAGAGAAATCCCTACGGCCTGATGAAGTGAGGAGGCCCTTTCAGAGATTTTTGTATCATCTTTGGTCTTGGGTTAAGTGCAAGAAGACAAGAGGGTGGGTTTTTTTAAACAAAGGCTAGCAAGTGCAAGACAGAAAGCTACAGACCAGTGAGCTTGACTTTAGTCGTCTGAAAATTGTTGGTGGAATTTCTGAGGATCTCCTATCATTTGGATATTCAGGGATTGATTGGAAGTCATCAGCATGGCTTTGTGAGTGGACAATTGTCTCACGAATCTTTTTTGCTGAGGTGATGAAGAGAATTGAGGATGGGACAGATGGAATTGTAAATTGATTGAAAATAATTGTGAATAAATTGAAAGTAATAAAGATGGAATTGACTCTGGAAGGTTACTTGGAAGTCAAGGGGGTTAGTACATTGGATTCAAAATTGGCTTGGTAATAATGGAGAGATGTTTCTGTGATTGAAAGCCTGTGATTGCCAGGTCTGTGGTGTTTATTATCTATATCATGAGTGGCCAAACTGCAGTTTGAGAGCAGAATGCGGCTCTTTAACATACAGTATAATGGTTGGCTTGCGAAAATATGTTTGCTGAGATAGGACTTGCCACCTGGTCCTGGCCACTCACCCACCCATCCAAGCTCCTGGCACCCACCCAGCAATCTAAGCTCCTGATGCCCCATCTGCAGTCTTACCACCCTGTCTGGGCCATCCGCCCGCCCATTTGAACTCTCAATGCCTCAAATGCGAGCTTACCACCTGATCGTGGCTGCTCGTCTGTCCAACCATCCAAGCCCCTGATGCCCTGATCGCAGACTTGCTGCCCACCCTTCCCAGCTCCCGATGCCCCAAATACGGACTTGCCATTTGGTCCCGGCCGACTGCCCGCTCATCCAAGCTCCCATGTACCAAATGACGCAGTTACTTACTGCTGTCAAAAATAGTGTGCATGTAATAGTGGACTCCCTAAATTTTACCCTAAGAATTGGTCCACAAAATTCGACTATTACACGCGTGTACAGTAAGTGTACTTTTGATTGATGAAACTAATATTAAATTAGGTTTAAAAATTACATATATAAATAAACATTATCATGTAGATTTATCGTTTTATATATATATATATATATATATATATATGGCACAGTTAGTGTAGTGGTAAGCACAACACTGTTACAGCACCAGTGATTGGGGACCGAGATTTGAATCCTGCGCTGGAGTTTGTACGTTCTCTCTTTGTCCGAGTGAGTTTCCTCCAGGGCTTAGTTTCCTCCCTCCCTTCAAAACGTACCCGGGGTTGTATGTCAATTGGGTGGCACAGGCTCATGGGCTGAAATGGCCTGTTGCCATGCTCTGTCTAAATTAAAAGTTATTTTTTAATATTTATAGAAATGTTTTGTAATAAAATGTGTGCATGTAAGACTAAAAATGTGTATGCAATTTTTTTTCATGTCTTGTGACTCAAATGACTGAAGTTTATCATATGTGGCTCTTGTGCTTTCTTAAGTTTGGCCACCTCTGTTCTATATTAATGATTTGTAGGGCAATGTAATTGATTAGTAAATTTGCAAATGACAGCAAAGTTGGTGTCGTGGACAGTGAGGAAGCATATCTAGGATTACAACAGGATCTAGACCAAGTTGTGGCAAATGGAATTCAATTCCGACAAGAAAGTTATTGCATTTCGGTAAGTCAAACCAGGGTAGGACTTGTACAGTGAATGAACAGAGAGACCTAGGAGTACGAGTGCATAGTTCCCAGAAAGTGGAAATTCATGTGGACGTGGGGTGGCACGTTCTTACAGTACCAGCAATCAGAGTTCGAATCTGGGGCTGTCTGTAAGGAAACTGTAAACTCTCCCCCTGTTTGCGTGGGTTTTGCTCCTGCATTCCAAAGATGTTCATGGTTGGTAGGTTGATTGGCCACTTTTGTAAATGGGCGGCAAAGGCTCGTGGTCCAGAAGAGCTAGTGCTATATTGCTAAATACAAGGTGATGATGAAAGTGATTGGCACATTAGCTTTCATTGTGCAGAGTATTAACTACAAAAGTTGGGACCTCATGATCCAATTGTACAAGACAATGAGACCCCTCTTTAGTACTATATGCAGGTATGGAAGGATGTCAGTAAACTGGAAGGGGTGCTGAGAAGATTCAACAGTATAATGCTCAGACGAGAGGGCTTGAATTTTGGGGAGAGATTGGATAGGCTGGGTCTTATTCTCAAGACCATAGGAGGCTGAGGGGTAATCTTTCAAAGGTTTATAAAATCACTGAGAGTAGTCCATATCTGGACCAAATTGCCAGAGGAAACTAGAAACAAGCACAATTTTGACATTAAAAATATATTTGGATAGACGTGGTTCAGAGGGACTTAATAGGATACGGAACCACATGAAGGCAAATGGGACATGCTTCTATGCTAACTGCTGCAATGAATGCCAACACCCCATTTACCTTCTCTATTAGCTGCTGCAGATGGAAACTTGCTTTTTGAAATGCATTTACGTGCACAGCCAGTTCTCTGCTTAAGTGTGTGCTGCAATAATAGCCTGATAAAGTGGGTGACCTCACATTTACCAATGTTGTTCACCATCTGCCAGGCCCTTGCACTCTGCATGACCACTATAAGGAGTGAAGGGAGATGGGCAGAGTTCCCTGTGGCTGTTCTGTTCAGTAATACGTGTATTGCTTTGGATTCTGCCATGGGGGATGGCCTATCAGAGGTTAGCAGGTTATTGACACCATGACTGGCTCTGAGGCTCAGTGGAGAAGGGTAAAGTCAGGTAGAAAGATGGTGATAGGAGACTCTATTGTCAGGGGCACAGGTAGGCATTTCTGTGGCTGCAAGGGACACTCCTAGAATGGTTTTGAAGCCATGCCAGGAGACTGGATATGAATTTAAAAAGGATTCAATCAGAAGAAAGGTTAGAAAAAATACTGACAGTCCTCCATTAAAGAAAGTGAAATGATTAATCTTTTCTAGTTTGTTCGATAATTGGTCCCAATCCTTATAGATGATCTTGCGATGAATATAAAATGTTTTAAACCCTAAATTAATTAAACAGACCAGGAGAAATAAAAGTTGACACAATAGGTAAAAGTAAAATTAAAATTTAATCTCGGGAAGAAATTCTAGTTTTGGCTAGAGGAGTGAATCCAAACTATTGGAATTAGAGGTCACTGCACGTTAGCTGAAATAAGAGAACACACCGTATAGTCTGTACCATAAGGCATGACCACTTAATATCAGGCAAAGCTATTTGTGTGGAGACTCTACAAAGTTTTTGAGGGAGGAAGAATATAATAAATTTGCCTTTTCATTGTCAAGGTTAAGTTGACTTTATTGTATGGCTTGCAAAACAAGGCTTTTCAAAAAGAGAAAAATAGGGTGACATATTTAGTGTAGTGGTTGGCAGCGATACAGTTTCAAATCTGGTGCTGTCTGTCAGAAGTTTGTGCGCTCTTCCGTGTTGTTGTACTTCTAAATTAATTTTTAAAAAATTATTAAATAATGTGACCGGGTCATTACACCAAGTAACCATCTTGAAAATAAAACTTAAATGGTGAGTTTTTAAAAAAAATCAATGGTTATTATACATCTTGTCAATAGATGTCTACTTAATCTTTCAATATAAAGATAATATTGTGCTACATATGATCTAAACAATTTTTGCAATGTACCATCAAATTTTTTATGAAGCTGTGGCCACTGGAATCACAGTGGACATGACAAAATAAGCACACGAGGCGTTTTTAGGATCAATCAAATGAATTTGCTCTTCATCACCCATGCAACCTTTTAAAAGCCCGAATCACATGCTCGACACACGCTGACATCATCATGCACTGATGTCACATGGCCGGTTAGATGTCTTCTGGGAGTGTGGCGCCGCTACAAACCTATTACCAGAATCACATTATCTGCTCAAGTTCTATTATTTAATGTAGCCTCAAGGCTACAAATGAAAAGTTGATCCATTCATCTGCTTAAAGGTGTCTGTGCTTGCGTTATTGATGGATCAAAATGGTTATACTGTACTTGCAACTGGAATCCAGTGACACTCAACTTCTCATTCTATTTTTATACATTTGGGCCTCCCAACTTTGGTCCAACTCCCTAAACACATTCTCTTTTTTTTTTGCCCTGCTGTCTAAATTTTTGTTGGATTTATTGGTGTCTATCTTATACTTTGCACTTTTATATTCTAAGTTTGTCCAAAGCTGAGACCTTTAGCAGATCACCACGCAGTCTCCTTGTCTCAACTAAAATGTCTAACTTTGTGACATTTTGCGTTATGGATCTTCATCAAAACTGACAATTGTTTTTTAAAGCTTAACAAGTACTGAGGCAGTTAAAAAGGATGAATATATCAGAGAGAAATATTCTTTAATTTTTCAAGGCCATTTTAAGCTTTTGAAAAACTCTTGGGTTGCATCCTTTTTCTGAGGAAATAAGTGATTAC
The DNA here is from genome assembly GCF_036971445.1 of Narcine bancroftii. Taxonomy (NCBI): domain Eukaryota; kingdom Metazoa; phylum Chordata; class Chondrichthyes; order Torpediniformes; family Narcinidae; genus Narcine; species Narcine bancroftii. Next base: position 223,359,077 of record NC_091472.1, on the reverse strand, counting down.
ATTTCTACCCGTCCTTTACACTGTTGATAATGCAATGTCTGAATAAAATTTAGTCCTGATGTATAGGTGAAAAAATTTTGGAATTTTGGAGGTCATTAAGAATAGGATATATACAGTGAGTGGTAGGACTAGGGAGTATTGAGATACAAAGAGAACCTAGATTTATAATCTAAAGATGTGGACAGTAAATTGGATAGTCAAGGAGACATTGGGCTCCCAGCCTTCATTAGTTAAGGCATTGAATATGAGAGAAGAGAAATTTACAGTACAATTTTACAAAAGATTGGTTAGACCAGTGCTGGAATATTGTTTGCAGTTCTATTAGTCATGCTATAGGAAGGATAGAATTGCACTGGATGTGCAGAAGAAATTCACTAATCTTTGGCTGGAATGGAGCATCTGATGTGGAAGAACTGGATAATCTGGGCTTGTTTTCTTTGGAGCAGAATAGGACTGATAGAGATGTACAAAACTGAGAGGCAGAGATGAGGCATATGGTAAAAACATTTTCTCTGTGGTAGAAATATCTAAAACACAATGAGGAATAAAAGGTTTAGAGGATATTTGAGAAAGTAGGTGATTACAATCTGGAGTGCACTGCCTTAGAACAAATGAGTAGACCATTCATTACATTTAAGAAGCTCCAAAGTAAGCATCTGAATCACCAAGGCATTGCAGGCTGTGGATCAAGTGCTGGAAAATTTGATCAGTTTAGATAGGTTCAATGGCTGATGGACCAAAGGGCTTATTTTTATGCTTTGTTTTTATGACTCTCATCCTTCATTTTGTTAACTGTCCATGCTAAAGCTTTTCAATTTTTTCTAAAGTGTTATGTCCAGGGATGTCTGTGATGTTGTAGCAGCTTAATCAAACCGGCTCGGGAGGTTCCAGTTGACATTGTGATATCACAATGTGATGACGTCATTTAGAACACGTGGGGTTTTAAAAAGCTGCGTGTGACTGTTTGAGTAAATGACTTTTACTGAACTTTGACTCGACTACGTCTGATCATTTTCTCATTCTTCATTTTGCACTGCAACACAGTTGCTACACTGGTGACCCTGACAGGCCAAACGGATTTTGGACCCAACATGAACGACGCAGTGGTTTTGTTCAAACTGCCTATCTTTTGGACCAGTCAACCTGAAGTTTGGTTCGGGCAGGCTGAGGCGCAGTTCCACATTCGCAAAATGGATGTGGACGCCACTAAGTACTATCATGTGGTAAATGCCCTAGTCCAGGACACGGCCAGTTGAGTAGTGGATTTCCTTCAGGACCCACTAGCTCTCGGCAAGTACAAAGCCCTCCTCTGGATTTATGGTCTCTCACTGCATCGGCGAGCTGCATGATTCCTCCATATTGATGGCCTGGGGAACCGCGCCTCTTCGAAGTTAATGAACGATGTGTTGGCACTGGCAGACAGCCAGAGGCCTTGCTTGCTTTTCAAGCAGTTGTTTTTAGAGCATATGCCAGAAGACATCAGCCTCATGTTGGCTGACAAGGACTTAGATAACCCTTGAACAGAGGCTGCCCATGCAGACATTCTGTGGTGCACGAAAAGCAAGTCCCACAGAAATTAGTGCTGTGTCACACCCAAAGGCCCAGGCTCCATGAGTACAGTGCACGTTCCGCCAGACAAGCATGACTCCATGACAACCACCTGGTGTTTTTACCATCAACACTGGAGCTTGCTGCTGCCGACCCCCTTGCACTTTTCCGGGAAACACTGTGACCTGTTGTTGCTAATGGCTACAGCGGCTGGCCATCGTTACAACTGGGATGAACTCTCCCAGCACAAATTTCTAGTCGACACAAGTGTGGAGGTTAGTGTCCTTCTTCCTTTGTGCTTTGATACCCATACCAGTATCATAGGTCCAGTGACCGCTACAGTGAATAACAGTTTGATTTTTACATACGACACACAGACTATGCCCCTGAAATTCAGCGACAATAAGTTCACATGGAAGTTCATTCTTGCTGCTTTGTCCTGGCTGTTGCTGTGTGCCAACTTCCTCAGAGCTCACTGATGGTGGACTTGACAGGGTGCCGGTTGGTGAACACAACATTCCAGACTTTGTCTTGGGAAAGCCAAACTACCCATCCAGCACCTAGACGCCATGGAGTACTCGAAGAACGAATCTGACAAACTTCTTTGCAGAGTGCCTGGACATTGTTACTGCCACACCAAAGCATGGAGTCGCACACCACATCCTTACCCAAGGACCTCCTCTACATGCCCGAGCCTGACGCCCGCTGCCCGACAAATTGTGGCTTGCAAAACAAGAGTTCCACAAAATGGAGGAACTTGGAATCATATGCAGGTGTGATAGCCCGTGGGTTTCCCCGTAACATATGTTTCCCAAAGCCACAGGAGGCTGGAGACTTTGTGGGGATTACTGGCATCTCAACGATGCTACCACTGCAGACTGCTACCCTGTGCCCCACATACAGCTAATCTTTATGGGGCAGAATATTTTCTAAAGTTGACTTGGTGCGTGGGTACCACCAAATCCTGTAAACCTGGAGTATGTGCCCAAGACTGCCATCATAACAACATTTGGCCTCTTCGAATTTTTGAGAATGCCTTTTGGGCTCAAAAATGCTGCACAAACATTCCAGCAACTAATGGACATAGTGGGTCGTGGCATGGACTTCCTTTTCGTATACTTGGATGACATACTCGTTGCCAGCCACTCACACAGAGCACCTGCAGCATCTGCATTTACTCTGCTGCCGCTTTCAGGAATTTGGCCTGACTGTGAACCCTGCCAAGTGCAGTCCTCTATTGAGTTCTTATGACATCAGATCGTCAGCCAGGGTCTCATTCCATTGACTAGCAAGGTGGAAGCCATCCTCAAATTTGTGAGGCCCAATACGATCAAAGAACTCCAGGAATTTGTGGGGATAATCAATTTTTATTGCTGCTTTCAACCCTCTGCAGCTCATATTATGAAATGCCTCTTTGACCTAGTGTCCAGTGATGCCAAAGAACTTGAGTGGACCAAGGAGATGACTGTAGCATTCCAGCAAACCAAAGGCGCCCTAGCGAAGGCAACATTGCAGGTCAATCCACAAATGGATGCACCACCACCCTTAACGTTGGACACGTCCGGCACGGCAGTAAGTGGGGTCTTGGAATAGTACACCAGTGGACAATGGAAGCCTCTACCATTTTTATAGAAGGCACCTTTGCCCTCTGGAAATGAAATACAGCACATTCGATAAGGAACTACTGGCACTGTACCTAACGGTCAGATACTTATGTTTTTTTTTGGAAGACTGGGACTTCACGGTTTTTACTTACCACAAACAATTTGCGAAGGCATCGGATCCCTGGTCAGCCCGCCAAGCAACCCCATCTATCTTGCGTATCCGAGTTTTTAACCAGGATTAAACACACCTCCAGTAAGAGTAATGTGGTGCCTTATGCCCTGTTCCACTTCTTCGTTCAAGCAGTATGTGCCCTCTCTCCGGGGTGTCAATTACATGGCGCTTGCCAAAGCTCAGTGCCAGAACAACGAACTGTCTTTATCGAACTGCTGTCACGAGCCTGCAACTCAAGGATGTAGCCTTTGCGACCACACTCCTGTGAAACGTTTCCCAGGTCAGTCTCGCCCTATTATCCTTGCTTTGTGGAGACGTTGCATTTTCAATAACATTCACGGACTGTCCCATCCCTCCATTGAAGTAATCGCTCACCTGATTGCCGAAAAGTTTGTATGGCATGGACTCGAAAAGCAGGTCACGTACTGGGCAAAGATGTGCACGGATTGCCAATCTGTAAAAGTGCAAAGACACGTGGAGGCACCACTTCAGTCTTTCCAGCCACCGTAGCGCAGATTCAACCACATGCTTGTGGACATTGTCAGCCCTCTTTTGGTGTAACGAGAGTCTAGGTACTTATTAACAGATTCACTAGATGGCTGCAATTCCTATGATTGACTCATTGACCAATTCATGTGCCAGAATATTGCCTGGGTATCTCAGTTCAGCCTACCCATACACGTCACCTCCGACAGAGGCCCACAGTTTACCTCTACACTCTGGGACGTTTTGTCGCGACTTCTGGGAATGCAGCTCCACCACACGACAGCCTATCACCCACAGTCCAATAACCTGTTGGAGGTGTTCCATAGGCACATGAAGGCTGCACTGATGGCCCACCTCCTGGGACCTGATTGGGCAGATGAGCTCCCCTGGATCCTCCTGGGAATAAGAACGGCACCCAAGGAAGATCTCAACTCCTCATCAGCAGAGTTGGTTTATGGAGCCCTGGGGAGTTTGTGCCCACAGCACACAGACAGGAGGTGCTACAGACTGAAGTCTTAGGCAGACTGCAGGAGTGGCTTGGAAAATTGGTCCCAGTTTGCACATCAAGGCATGGAACAACCACACACTTCATCCCAAAGGAACTCTGGGACTGAGTTTGTGATTGTATGTAGAGGTGCACATGGCCACCCTTACAGAGGCCAAATGAGGGCCTCTTCAAAGTGCTACAAAACAATTGTACAACTTGTGTACTGGACATTGGGGAGCATCCAGAGATATTACGATTGATTGACTAAAGCCCACACATCTCCACCTTGATTGGCCCTTGCTACGACCCTGAAGCGAAGTTGCCCAAGAGAGGTGGACAGTAATGGCACCAGAGATTTAGCCTCCTATCGCTGGGTAGGGGGCCATGTAGCAGCTCACCAGAGGCTTAATTGAACTGGCTCAGGAGGTTCCGAGTGACTTTGTGACATCACAATGCGATAACGTCATTTGGAACCCACGGAGTTTTAAAAAGCTGCGTGTGACTGAATAAACGACTTTTACTGAACTTTGACTCGACTACGTCTGATCATTTTCTCGTTCTTCATTTCGTACTGTGCCACACTGTGACAATAAATCTGAAATTTAACTTTAGGATTATGCTATTGCTGAGGCACAATTAATGAATTGGAAAGTTGCATTATTTTGTCTCGTATTCTATTCCTCTAAAACCCAATGCATTGAAACTAACTACGGTAATTAATTTGTCTTGTCACTTATAAAAGATTTGAATACATACTCAATCCAGGTCTAAACTTTCAAAATTTTTACTATGATACATGTCAAATTTTGTCCTCCAATGTGCATCATGCCACACTCATCTGTTTTGAACTCCAGTTGACATTCTTGTGTGCTTGTTCGAACCTGTAATTATTCAAACCTTCAAACCATTTTCAAAGTTTTTGTAATACTGATGGCTAAATCCAAATTGAGGTTGTTTGTAAAAATTGAATAATGAACCTTAAACTGATCTATGGAAAATGAGTGTAAGCCACCTCCCAGGATGTTTTTCAGACTATCCACCCAAAACCAATTATTTCTGTCGCTCAGCCAATTTTATTTCTGTGCCATCATTTTCCCTCTTCATTTTAAAGGCTTTTATGTGGAAATTGTTCAATAGTGTCTGAAAGGCCGTATTTGTACCTGTTTGCATTTTTGACAAATATTTATTAATGTTCATTGATTAACCCATACCATTCCAATGTTCATTTTTTCCCTAAAGTGTTTTCCATAAACTTTCCATTTTATGTTGTGTAGGTTTTCTATGAAACGGTTTCATGCATCAGAATCATGATTTCACAAAAAGAGGTAATTCAGCATCTTGTGAATATAAAGAATTGCTGAGGGAACTCTGCAGGTCAGACGCGCATCCATGTTAGAAATGATATATCAATATTTTTGGTTGGGATGCTTTATCAAGATAAAAATAAAAAGGAAAATCACATAATGGGGGAAAGAAGCTGGGGAGAGGCCAGAGGTTAGGATAGAATGTGTGAGAAATGGAGAGACAGGTAGAGGGAATGGAATAGGGGAGAAGAGTTAGAGATGCAGGGAAAAAAAGTACAGTAAGTGCAGTGGTAGGTCTTCTTCTTTGACTTGGCTTCGCGGACGAAGATTTACGGAGGGGTAATGTCCACGTCAGCTGCAGGCTCGTTTGTGGCTGACAAGTCCGATGCGGGACAGTCAGACACGGTTGCAGTGGTTGCAAAGGAAAATTGGTGGGTTGGGGTTGGGTGTTGGGTTTTTCCTCCTTTGTCTTTTGTCAGTGAGGTGGGCTCTGCGGTCTTCTTCAAAGGAGGTTGCTGCCTGCCGAACTGTGAGGCGCCAAGATGCACGGTTGGAGGCGAGATCAGCCCACTGGCGGTGGTCAATGTGGCAGGCACCAAGAGATTTCTTTAAGCAGTCCTTGTACCTCTTCTTTGGTGCACCTCTGTCTCGGTGGCCAGTGGAGAGCTCGCCGTAGAACACTATCTTGGGAAGGCGATGGTCCTCCATTCTGGAGACGTGATCTAGCCGGCGAAGTTGGATCTTCTGCAGCATGGATTCAGTGCTGTCGGCCTCTGCCATCTCGAGTACTTCGATGTTGATGAAGTCGCTCCAATGAATGTTGAGGATGGAGTGGATACAACGCCTGTGGAAGCGTTCTAGGAGCCGTAGGTGATGCCGGTAGAGGACCCATGATTCGGAGCCGAACAGGAGTGTGGGTATGACAACGGCTCTGTATACGCTAATCTTTGAGGCTTTTCAGTTGGTTGTTTTTCCAGACTCTTGTGTAGTCTTCCAAAGGTGCTATTTGCCTTGGCGAGTCTCTTGTCTATCTCGTTGTCGATCCTTGCATCCGATGAAATGGTGCAGCCGAGATAGGTAAACTGGTTGACCGTTTTGAGTTTTGTGTGCCCGATGGAGATGTGGGGGGGCTGGTAGTCATGGTGGGGAGCTGGCTGATGGAGGACCTCAGTTTTCTTCAGGCTGACTTCCAGGCCAAACATTTTGGCAGTTTCCGCAAAACAGGACGTCAAGTGTTGAAGAGCTGGCTCTGAATGGGCAACTAAAGCGGCATCGTCTGCAAAGAGTAGTTCATGGACAAGTTGCTCTTGTGTCTTGGTGTGAGCTTGCAGGCGTCTCAGATTGAAGAGACTGCCATCCGTGCGGTACCGGATGTAAACAGCGTCTTCACTGTTGAGGTCTTTCGTGGCTTGTTTCAGCATCAGCATCGTGCTGAAGAAAATTGAAGAGTGGGTTGGTGCGTGAACGCAGCCTTGCTTCACGCCATTGTTAATGGAGAAGGGTTCAGAGAGCTCATTGCTGTATCTGAAGATGAAAACAGTAGTACCAGGTGGGGGATTCTAAAATTGGAAAAAATGATGTAGATGCTGTTGGGTTTAAGGCTTTCCCCACATATATGATGTGTTATTCCTCAAGTTTACATTGGGCCAATCCTGATAATGGATAAGGTTGAGGATAGGTGTATCCATGTAGAAGTCATTGGGGCAGTGGTTCTCAACTTTTTTTTTGCATTCACATACAACTTATGGCATAAGGTCTAATGCTTAATTGGAGGGGTTAAACAGGAAAGTCTGCAAATTCTGGGATTGTAGTGCAATACAGTATACAAAAGTGCTGGAAAAACTTGGCTGGCCATGCAGCATCTATAGGAAGTAAAGGGTAACCCAATATTTCAGGCATGAGCCCTAGCAGAGATTATTGGCAATATATCTGGTCTCAGTTGAAGGGCCAGAAGACTGGAGGGTGACTAATGTTATGCAGCTATTTAAAATAAGGCAACAAGGACAAGCCAGGGATCTATAAGGCAGAACCTGAAATCAGTGGTTGGAAAATTGCTGGAAGAGATTCTGAGGGTCAGGATGTACTAGCATTTCGATAGGGACTGATCGGAGGTAGTCAGCATGCCTTTGTGTGTGTGTGTGTGGCAGAGTGTATCTAAGGAATCTGATGGAGATTTTTGAAGATAGATGACCAAGAGGATTGCAAAAGGATTGATGAGGGCAGATCAGTGGACGAGGTATATGTGGTCTTTAGTAAGACCTTTGACAAGATCCCACATGGCAGATTAGTCTGGAAAGATAGCTCACTGAGGATCCAAGGGGTCTGGAGTATGGGATTAAAAATTGACATTGGAAGAAAGCAGAGAATAATAATGGAGGGATGTTTTTCTATTTGAAGGCTTGTTACAAGTGGTGTGCCCCAGAGCTCAGTACTGAGATGGCAATGTAGTTAACATGATGAGTACATTGGTAGTGTAGTGGACTGTGAGGAGTGATATCCAAGTTTTAAAACAAGATCTTAAGTCAGTTGGGTAGGTGAACCAAGGAGTAACAAATGGAATTAAACTCTGACAAGTATGAGATGCTGCACTTTGGTCTGTAGAACCAAGGCAATCTTGGATGGTGAATGGCAAGGCTTTGGAGAATGTTATAGAATAGGGAGACCAAGGGGTATAGGTGAATAGTTTCTTGAAAGTGGCAACTCAGATGGACTGTTGAAGAAGGTGTTTTGCATGTTTGACTTCATTGAGCAGGATACTGAGTACAAAAAAAACTTGGGGCCTTATGGTTGAGCTCTATAGGCCTTAGTGAAGTCACACTTGTAGCTCAGCAACCAAATTGCTCCTTTTACATGAATAACATCAATAAGTTGGAATGGGTGCAAAGGAGAGTTACCAGAATGTTGCCAGGATGAGAGGGCTTAAGTTATATTAAGTGGAGGGTGGGGGGTGGGGGGTGGGGTGGTGGTTACATGAGCTTGGGCTTTATTCTGAAGAGATGAAGGGCATGGATAAAATAAATGTTCAGTCTTTCCAGGGTAGATGATTCTAGGACTAAAGGGCATGGGTTTAAAGTGAGAGAACAAAGATTTGGGAAGGACCTAGGGGCAACTTTTTTACTCAAAGGATAGCCCATATCTGGAATGAACTGCCAGAGGTATCTGTGGAGGTGGGGACAATTCAAAAGACATTTGGCAAATTTGTAGGTGGAAGGGAAGGCTACTGGACCAAATACAGGCAAATATGACTAGCCTTGGAATGTCCACCTTGTCAGAATGGATGTGTTATGCCAAAGGGCCTCGGTGCTGTATGATTCTGATATTAAACCAACACAGGTTGCTTTTGCAGCCACTAGTACAAAATTTGTTTTGTAGAACTAATTGGTAAAACTATTTTGTTGGTTTCATCCTCAGTAATAAATTTTCCACATTTTCTTTGATAATGTGCTATTTTACATGGTTCACTCAGTATTTGTGTGATTAAATCACTTTGGTTTTATAAACAATGCAGACTAAATATATCAAGTACTTTTGTAATCTGCATGTAATTGCCACAAAATAAGTTTAAAAAAAAAACCAAAATTAATAGCTGTGATGGTCAACAGCTGTGGAGGGAAGTAGTAAATGACCCTGATGAAAAACATTTGGCAATACAGATATACCCCGGTTTTCGAATATTTGCTTTGCGTAAATTCGCTTTTACAAAAAAACCTGTGTTCGCTTTTACGAAAGGATTTTTGTTTTACGAAAGCAGCAAGATGTTATAGAGGCTTCGTGCGCATCCCAAGCAGCTCTTTCTCCTACGTCCCAGTGTCCTGTACCTCCCCAACCTCTGAAGACTCAGCCTAACCACACTGTATGTATGTCTCTAGGAGACAAAGATAATTTGCTGATGTTTCAGGCCTGAGCTCTTCTTCAAGAAATAAGCCAGAAGCAGGAAATCGCAAAGTCTCAGAATTCCGAAAATGGTGTGAAATATATCTTTCTCTCCTCCAGACACTGAAAAGATCGGCTGAGTTCCTCCAGCATTTTGGTGTGTTTTTAGTATAATCACAGCGTCTGCAGATGTTTGTGTTTCACTTGGTTTTAAGAGAGATGGAGATTGGAGATAATTAAATCTGGAGCATCAATGAGTGTGAGGAAGGGTTCTGCCCTGAAACATTGACCATTCTTTGTCTTCCTCTGATACTGCTTGACCTGCTGAGTTTCTCAAATTGTTGTATCCTTCGTTTTAATTTGAAAATGAACTTTTTAGGGTTATTAAGAAATTAATCATAACATTATGATAATCTCATGCAATAAATCTTTGCAAAGGTGAAAATAAATGATATTTTGGTTAGTTTTGTGAAAAAGATGACCTATAAAATGGAGATAGCAAACGTCAAATTACAGGGAGAAAATAGTATGTGTTCAGAATTGCTCCAGGTCATCTGACTTTTCTTGCTACATTTAATTTGCCATGCCTCATCATTTTTCCTAAATCTGCAAAGAGACCACATCTGCAGCAATGGGCATTCTACATTCTGAGATTCCCATCTGTTGTTATGTACACAAAAAAAACTTTGCCATGTAAAGGTGGACAAAGAGGCTCTATTAATACAACACTACAGTGCCACTATCAGCTTTCTTGAAGTCTGTATCCACACAGCCTCTGTCCTGTTCTGCAGTGAACCAAGCCCTGGCCATCTGACACACCTCCTCAACCCCTGATTCCAAACTCTAGAAAGCCATCAGCACCTGAGGCCCTTCTGAATTCCTTTTCACCTTTGCAACTCCATGACCTGATACCAGGTTCCCTGACACCAGTTTCCCAAATCCTGGTGCAAGGTCTTTGACTGCTGAATTCTGAGCTAGAACCTGGTCCATTATGCGTTTTTCTACCCTGTGGCTCCTTCTCCAAGGCCCCCTTATTTGAGTAATGACAAACTTGCTTTACTGGTAAATATGAAGTTTCACTTGGTTAATTCCAGGGATATCAGGCAACACTGAACATGAACACTGGAATTTAGAGGAAGGATTTTAAAACTTCTGTAAATTCCTGCTATTTTTCTTTCAAGAATTTGCCATGCAGTGTGAATACAGATAATATTAAAGATAACGGGCCAGATTTTTTTCAGTCAATTCGGACAAGATTCTTTCTTCTTTGGCATGGCTTCGCGGACGAAGATTTATGGAGGGGGTAAAAAGTCCATGTCAGCTGCAGGCTCGTTTGTGGCTGACCAGTCCGATGCGGGACAGGCAGACACGATTGCAGCGGTTGCAAGGGAAAATTGGTTGGTTGGGGTTGGGTGTTGGGTTTTTCCTCCTTTGCCTTTTGTCAGTGAGGTGGGCTCTGCGGTCTTCTTCAAAGGAGGCTGCTGCCCGCCAAACTGTGAGGCGCCAAGATGCACGGTTTGAGGCGTTATCAGCCCACTGGCGGTGGTCAATGTGGCAGGCACCAAGAGATTTCTTTAGGCAGTCCTTGTACCTTTTCTTTGGCTCTGAATGGGCAGCTCTTCAGCGCTTGACGTCCTGCTTTGCGGAAACTGCCAAAATGTTTGGCCTGGAAGTCAGCCTGAAGAAAACTGAGGTCCTCCATCAGCCAGCTCCCCACCATGACTACCAGCCCCCCCACATCTCCATCGGGCACACAAAACTCAAAACGGTCAACCAGTTTACCTATCTCGGCTGCACCATTTCATCAGATGCAAGGATCGACAATGAGATAGACAACAGAGTCGCCAAGGCAAATAGCGCCTTTGGAAGACTACACAAAAGAGTCTGGAAAAACAACCAACTGAAAAACCTCACAAAGATAAGCGTATACAGAGCCGTTGTCATACCCACACTCCTGTTCGGCTCCGAATCATGGGTCCTCTACCGGCACCACCTACGGCTCCTAGAACGCTTCCACCAGCGTTGTCTCCGCTCCATCCTCAACATCCATTGGAGCGCTTACACCCCTAACGTCGAAGTACTCGAGATGGCAGAGGTCGACAGCATCGAGTCCACGCTGCTGAAGATCCAGCTGCGCTGGATGGGTCACGTCTCCAGAATGGAGGACCATCGCCTTCCCAAGATCGTGTTATATGGCGAGCTCTCCACTGGCCACCGTGACAGAGGTGCACCAAAGAAAAGGTACAAGGACTGCCTAAAGAAATCTCTTGGTGCCTGCCACATTGACCACCGCCAGTGGGCTGATAACGCCTCAAACCGTGCATCTTGGTGCCTCACAGTTTGGCGGGCAGCAGCCTAATTCGGACAAGATTACATTGCTGATTATGCTCAAGTCATTACAAGTCATTACAAGTTAGGAATGGGTGCTTGGCCCCTCAGCTTGTTCCATAATTCAGAAAGAATATGACTAATCTGATCTTGGCCTCCATACCTTTGCTGCACTTGTTCCCACACCTTCTCTCTCACCACCATTTGGGGCCTAAAACTGTCCTTCCAAGAGAAGCAACATATCCTGTGTGAATCTGCTGCATCCAGTGCTCCTGTTGTGGTCTCCACTGCATTGGAGAGACTGAATGCAGTCTGGGCGATCGCTTCATTGAGCAACTAGGCTCTGTCCATTGCAATAGTGAGGATCTCCCAGTTGCCACCCATTTCAATTCCTCATCCCATTTCCTTGCTGACATATCTGCCCATGGTCTTGTGCACTGCCAGACAGAGACCACTTGCTAATTGGAGGAACAATGCTTTATAATCTGTTTTGGCACCCTCCAACTGGATTGCATTAACGTTGACTTCTGAAAACTGTTAGCCCTCACCCCTACCCCATCTATCCCAATGTCTCCTATCTTCTCACTCTCTTTTCCCCCACCTCCCCTTTCCCTCAGCTTTGAATTTACAGAGCCAACCCCCACTCCTCTGCCAATCAATTCTCACCTCTCCTCTCTCCTGTTCTCTTAACCATTTGGACTGTGCTGTCTGAATAGTCAGCGTATCAAAGGTATAGGGAGAAGGCAGATGAGTGGCTGAGTGGGAGAATGAATTGGCTCATGGTGGAATAACGGAGCTGACTCCATGGGCTGAATGGCCTAATTCCCCTCCTGTATCTTTTGATATACAGATACATTGTTACCATATGAAAAAGATAATAAAGAAAAAGACTTGGCCCAAGATTGTGAAGTCTGTACTGGCCGCAGCCTCGGGATTGCAGACTCAATCAGAGGACTAACCCAGGGCATCAGAAAATGTGGAGAACCACCCCCCCTCCCCCATTTGAGAATGAGAAGCAGAAGAGGTGGGCCAGCGACAGGCTCTGCATCTGAAGAACGCATAGGTGGCAGCTTTGGGTGACTTGAGGCGAGGGGAATGAAAATGTTCTAATGGGGGCGACTTTAATCTATGTCTGGATCCTGTGCTAGATAAACCAACAAAATGGATAATTAGGACCAGGGCGGCGAAAGCCACCATTGACTGCATGAGAGAGCTGAATTTGATAGATGTGTGCCGGAAAAAGCATCCGAGAGAGGGATTACTCGTTTTACTCATAGCAACATAACGCCTACTCGAGAATAGATTTTTGCTGGCTTCAACCCATTTGGAAGGTAGGATCATGAAAGCCGAGTATAGAGCAAGGCTTCTCTCAGAGTAGGCAAGTCTCCGGGGAGGACAGATTCTCGCCTATCGAGAATTTAGGGACTTGTTAATGCCTCTATATATGGAGGTGAGAGACCAGGCTAGAGAAACACGGACCCTCCTGGAATCTTTCACAATGGAGATTGTTATGATGATTTTGAAGAAGGGTAAAGGTCCACTCATGCCCTCTTCTTGTAGATCAATTTCCCTGCTGAATACTGATTACAAGATCCTAGCCAAGGCCCTGGCAAACAGATTCGCGTTGCATTTGCCAAAATTGATAAACAAAAACCAGCAGCGGTCAATATTGGTAGACTGCTGAGTGTAGTGCATCTGGCACAATCTAGAAATGAGAGGGGATTGTCCATTTCCTTGGATGCAGAGAAGGCTTTTGACAGACTGCAGTAGGAATTTTTATTTAAGGTGCTGGAGAAGGTGGGGTTGGGACCAACTCTTCAAAATTGGATCAGGACACTTTATCATTCACCCAAGGCATGGGCAGGTCTCTTCAGCCTTCCCATTTACCAGATCTAGTAGACAAGTGTGCCCACTGTCACCAGTTCTCTTTGTGCTGGCAATGGAACCTCTGGCGGAGGCCGTTCATCAGGATCCAAACATTAAAGGTTATAGAGTGGGCCAGGAGGATCACAAAATTAACTAATTCGCTGATGATGTACTGATATATCTAATAGAACCTATGACTTCTCTGCCTTGACTACACGTGGTACTGGAGGACTATGGGAAATTTTCTGGGTGTAAGATAATTGGGAAAAGAGCGAGGTGATACCACTCATCGAGGGTATTATAGTCAATTTAAAGAAAATAGTAATTAAAAGTGGCCACAGGAGGTGATCAAATACCTAAGAGTTCATATTGATGATAATTTGAATAATCTATACAAGTTAAACTATGCCCCCTTGCTGCAGAGAGTCAAGGAGGACCTAAATAGGTGGATGTCCCTGCCCATAACATTGGTGGACAGGGTTAACTGCATCAAAATGAATGTGCTGCCAAGATTCCAGTATCTTTTTCAAACATTGCCTGTGCTGTTGGCTGGGGGTTTCTTTAAACAGCTGCTACATAAGGTTAGAAAATTTCTCTGGAGTGGTAAGGTGCCAAGGGTCTCTATGGAAAAATTAACATGGGACTATAGTCTAGGTGGATTGAGAATGCCAGACTTCAAAAAATATTATTGGGCAGCTCAGTCGAGATACGTCGCCTCTCTCAGGGAGGAGGTGTAGCATCCTGGGCACAAATTGATCTGCACTTGATGGGCGAGTAGATGGTAGAGGATTTTATTTACAAATGCGACGCCAAATTGCTGTCAGGGAAGAAGGACGCCCTCATACTAAAACAAGTGATTAATATCTGGACCAAAATTAACCAGTATCTGAATGCTAAAGTGGAGCTGTCACCAATAACACCCTGACTCCTAATAAATTAATACCATTAACGGTAGATGACAAGATCCTAGAATTCTGCGGCTGAAATGTAGGACTGTTATGAGCAGGGGCAATTAATGTTGCTTGAGCAGCTAAAAAAAATAAATATGCTTTGCCAAATCAGACATTCCGTTGTTATCTTCAAATAAGGTCTTCGGGACATATTGGGTCTAAGTATAACATAACATAACAATTACAGCATGGAAACAGGCCATTAGGTAGGTATGGCCCTACCTTGATGCAGTAACATAGAGGCCTTGATTCGAAGGGGGAGTGGTAAGAAATTTATTTTGGCAATGTATCACCTGTTCCAGTCAGAGGGACCAAAACCAGGCCTTCATTGGTTGAGAGAAAGATGGGAATCAGACTTGAGCATTGCAATTGATGAGAGATGCTGGTCCGACTTGTGCCTGGAAAGCATGATCACAGTCATCAATGCAAGGTACAGACCTTGTATAACTGTTTGCACCAGTTGTATATAACGCCACAGAAAATAAACAGATCAAAACTGGAACTCTCAGACCAATGCTTCAGATGTGGCATTGCAACTGGGACGTTTGTGCATGCAACTTGGTCATGTACCAAGGTGAGAGCCTTTTGGGTAGATCCAGGCCAAGTCCTGGAGAAGATTATAAGCATGTGGCAGCCCACCACCATGGAGATTGAGCCGGCACATTGTGCGGTAGTAAACAGCAGCATAACACAATGTAACACATCCTTTAACACGGCAAACTGGTGCGGTTGGAAGCTGGAGCAGTACAAGACCAGAAGCCCTAAAATGGTGCTGGCCAAGCTGCCAGTTTACAGATCAATAACATGTTGGGGAAGAAGGGTATTCACATGCAAGAATGTCCCTACCCACTATTGTTATTCATGCAGCTGATGTCAGCCAATCGAACAAATGGTGGGAACTCCAACTGTATAAAGGAGCTTTTCAAACCTCAATAAATCTCAGAGCTACAGAGCAATCGGCTACAAAGGAATTGTAATTGGTGACCCTGATGGTTTAGAAGGCATCTAAGCCCAGCGATGGATAGCGAAGCAGCAGTCAGTGTAGTTGGCCAAAAGCTCCCAATCTTCTGGACAGATTGATCTGGCATGTGGTTCGACCAGGCTGAGGCTCAGTTCCAGATTCGGGCATCACATCTGAGACCATGTGTCAGTGACCTGGATCCAGACACTGCACACAGAGTGGCCAACTTCATCCACAGGCCACCATCAGAAGGCATTTACGCTGCCTTCAAAGAGCAATTAACTGAGACCTTTGGACCCATGCGGCGAAAGTGAGGAGTATGGCTGCTCCACCTGGATGGGCTAGGGGACAGATTCCCATCGGCGCTCATGAACGAGATGCTGGCCCTCCTGGGAGACCACGAGCCCTGCATCATAATGGTCCTACGCGTGCCTTTGGTCTGTATACTGCTGTTGTTGGCAGCCCTCAACACGGAGCCCGCTTGCCTGCATCTAGTGTCCTGGAAAGGAGCGGCAGGGACAGTCCAAGGAGAGATGGTGCTTCTACAACCAAAGATGGGGCTCCTAGGCCTGCCGATGCCGGTCGCCCTGTGAGTTTCAGGGAAACGACAAGGCCAGCTGTCGCTGATGGCCACTACAGCTAGCCATCGAGAGTTTCCTGTACGTATGGGATCGCCTTTCCAGTAGACGATTCTTGGTGGATACAGGAGCGGAGGTCAGTGTGATGCTCCTGACAGGTTTGGACACTAGATGCAGGTAAGCAGGCTCTGTGTTGAGGGCTGCCAACAACAGCAGCATATGGACCAAAGGTATGCATAGGGCCGAGCTCTGCCACCACTCCAGATCGTTATCCCATGCTGCATATCCAGGACTTTGTGGCAAACCTGCACGAAGCGACGATTTTCTCCAAAGTGGACGGTGCAAGGGTACCACAAAATCATGGTGCACCCTGACGATATCTCCAATCGGCCATCATCACTCCATTCAGGCTGTTTGAGTTCCTGAGAATGCCATTCGGGCTCAAGAATGCGGCACAGACCTTCCAGCGACTGATGGACACGGTGGGCCAAGACCTGGATGCCCCTTCATCTACTTAAACGATATCCTGGTGACGAGAAGAAGCCGGCAGGAACATCTACAACACCTCCGAAGCCTCTGCAGTCATCTACGTGAGTTTGGCCTTACTTTCAACCTGGCTAAATGCCAGTTTGGGCTGAGCACAATTGACTTCCTGGGCCACAGGATTACCAAATGCGGGGCCACACAACTACCCAACAAGGTGGAGGTTATCCTCAACTTCCCGAGGCCCAGTACGACCAAAGGACTGCAGAAATTTGTGGGGATGGTCAACTTTTATCACAGATTCATCCCTGCAGCGGCTCGAACCATGCACCCAATCTTCACTTTGATGACTGGCAAGGCGAAGGACTTGACCTGGGACAATGACTCTGCACGAGTGTCCATGGAAGCGAAGGAAGCCCTGGCTAATGCTGCACTCCTTGCCCATGCCAGGTCAGATGCACCCACAGCCCTCACAGTCGATACCTCAGGAACGGTGATTAGTGGAGTTCTGGAGTAGCAGATAGAAGGAAGTTGGTGTCCATTAGTTTTCTTAGCAAACATCTGCGGCCACCTGAGATAAAGTACAGTGCTTTTGACAGAGACCTACTGGCGTTGTACTTAGCCATCCGCCACTTCCGGTACTTCCTAGAGGGAAAGGCTTTCATGGACCACAAGCCACAGACATTCACCCTGGCCAAGATCTCTGACCCCTGGTCAGCCCGCCAGCAGAGACACTTATCTTGCGTCTTGGAGTACACCATCGACGTGAGGCACATCTCGGGAAAAGACAAGGTGGTAGCGGACGCCTTGTCAAGACGGAGCATCCACTCTCTGGCTAACGGACTGGATTTCGTGGCACTGGCAGAGGCATAGCAGCAGGACGATGAGATACCTCACTACGGGACCACCGTCACGGGGCTGCAGCTTCTGGACATCCCAATCGGCACAGGTAACGCTATCTTCCTGTGCAACGAGGCCACTGGGCAGATTTGACCCATCGTCCCAACGGCATGGAGGCGATGAGTTTTCCACTCTATCCACGGGCTGGCACATTCATCAATCAGGACCACATTCTGGTTGGTGGCCAGCAAGTACGAGTTGCATGGGTTGCAGAAACAAGTCAGTGGGTGGGCCAAACAACCAAGGTTCCCCCTGCAGCCTTTTGAGCCAACAAAATGAAGGTTTGACCACATTCATGTGGACATAGTGGGGCCCTTACCAGTCTCACAAGATTTCCACTAGCTGTTCACACCGGTCAACCGTTTCACCTGGTGGCCAGAAGCAATCCCCCTGGCCGACACATCCACCAGGTCCTGCGCCAAGGCACTCGTCTCGTCCTGGGTAGCAAGGTTCGGGCTACCATGCCACTTAACCTCCGACAGAGGTCCATAATTCACTTTCAGCCTGTGGGGCGGTCAGCTACACCACTCGGCAGCATACCACCCGCAGTCTAACAGGCTAGTTGAGCCCTTCCACAAGCACCTCAAGGCCACCCTTATGACCAGACTCAAGGACCCAAACTGGATGGACGAACTGCCATGGGCACCGCTGAGGATTCGTACAGCCTTGAAGGAAGACCTCCACACATCCTCCGCCAAGCTCGTCTACGGAACTCCACTCGTGGTCCCTGGGATTTCGTACCACCAGCCAGAAGTCAACAGGAGGATACAACCACCTTCCAGGGCAGGCTACGGGAAGGTTGTTGGTAACTTGGCTATGATCCCACCCTCCAGCCAAGGGCAAGCCAAGTTCAACATCCCTAAAGAACTGCAATACTGCGAATATGTGTTTGTGCACAGAGGGCCACACCGTCCACCAGTACAGAAGCTCTATGAAGGCCCCTTCTGAGTCATCCGGAACAACGGGGCCACCTTTGAACTGGACATCGGTGGCAAACCAGAGGTCTTCACTGCAGACAGGCTCAAGCCGGCACACACGGACCCAACACAACCAGTGGAGATGCCACCACCTCGACTCAGAAACAGACCACGAAAGACATTAGGACTGTATCCAAGGACACTATGAACTGTAGCGCTGGTTCTGGGGGGGTGGGTCATGTGGCGGCCCGCCATCGTGGAGATTGAACCAGCACATTGTGCATTGCGCATAGTAGTAAACAGCATCATAACACACTATTACATGTCCTTTAACACAGTGAACCGGCGCCGTTGAAAGCTGGAGCAGTACAAGACCAGCATCCCTAAAATAGCGTTGACCAAGCTGCCAGCTAACATATCAATAACAGGCTGGGGAAGAAGGGTATTCACATGCATGAATGCTCCCACCTGCTATTGTTATTCATGTGGCTGATGTCAGCCAATCAAACAAACGGTAGGAACTCCAACTGTATAAAAGGAGCCTTTCCAACCTCAATAAATCTCAGAACTTAACCTCCCACACTGCGAATGTGTATGTTTCTTTGTAGCAGTCAGCTACAGGCAAGCAATTCCCACAGGACCCAGAGTTGTTCCTGCTGGAAAATATAATGGACATAAGACTTACAATGAAGCTGTCCAAATTTCAAATCCAATTTGTGTTAATCGCATTGGCAGTGGCCAGGAAGTGCATTGCGGCGACTTGGAAGACCGACTCTAGTCTTAATATTGAACGATGGAACAGGGAAATGTAGGGCTGCATTCCCCTGGAGAAAATAACATAACCTGAGAAACAAATACAGTACCTTTCGTAAAATCTGGCAGCCATATTTGCACTACATTGGCGCATGGTGGTGATTGGTTTCCCCATTCCTTGCTGCGGCTTCCTCTCCCTCACACTGATCCTGATCAAGGAAAGTCAGGAATGAATATCGGTCCAGAGGCCGCCCACTGAGCTGCGACAATCCCTGTCCCTTGTTATTTATTTTCCCAGTGTTAAAGTTTTGTTGTTGATTGAAATTGAGTGAATAGTCTTGTTTTATGTGTTGGGGGGGGGGTGGTAGACATGGGCTTTTATATATAATCATAAAGAAAATGAATATATGCATATTTGAATCTGAACTGCCATTGTTAGCATGACACTGTATATGGCTGTACAAGCTTGTGTGAAAATACAAATAAAATATTTTTTAAAAAGAGCCTGATAGCTTTGGGGGGTGGGGGGGGAGAAATTTCTTGAATATAAAGGTGCTGGATTTTTTCCCCAAGGTAGCAGTGGGAAGTGGTTGTGACCAGGGTGATGACGATTATTCATGATGTAGGCTGACCTCTTGACGTGGCGTTCACATAGGTGTCTTCAATGCACCTGACTTTGTTTGCTATCTTCTGTAGCCTTCTACCTTCTGTAGCCTTCTACGTTTCTTGGCACTCAAATGACCAAATGATGCCATGATGCGACTAGTCAATATATTTTCCACAGTGCACCTCTAAAAAAATTTGATCAAGCATTCGACGACTGGAAATCAAATTTCCTTTTGGAAATTGTCAAATATTTTTTAAAAAGTCATTTTAAGTTTACACCTTCTTGATCCATTCTTTCCCTGAATTTATAACCTTCTGTACATGTTTCACTCAACTTAATTACTCCATCATTTCTCTGTTTAAAGTCTTATTGACCAGTTCCTTTCCATTTCATGTCACAAAATTTGTTGTTTTGTAGTAAGAGTATTGTGCAGTACAAGGTGCAAAATGAATTACAATTCCGCAAAGATTTAAAAAATAAATAATTAGTGCAAGAAAGGTTCATTGTCCATTCACAATTCTGATAGTGGCGGGAAAGAAGGTATTTTTGTAATGTTGAGTGTTGTCTCTTCAGGCTGCTCTACCTTATTGATTTATTGATGGTAGCAATGAGAAAAGAGCATGCATGGCCTGGGTGAGGATCCTTGATGATAGAGGCTGGTTTCTTGAAGATGTTCTTAATGGAGTGAAGACTAATGCCCATGATGATGCCCGCTGAGTTTACAAACTTCTGGAATGCGTTCCTGTCTTGTGCATTGGCACCTCCATATCAAATAGTGATGCAACCAATTAGAATGCTCTCCACAGTACACCTATAGAAAAGCAAGAATCTTTTGTGACATTCCAATTCTCCTCAAACCCCTATAGCCACTGCCGTGCCTTCTTCACGATGGCATTGACATGGTGGCCCCAGGGAAGGTCTTCAGAGATGTTGACACCCAGGCATTTGAAGTTTCTTCCCGCTCCACTGCTATCCCCTTGATGAAGCCTGGTTTGGGTACTTCTTGTTTCCCCTTCCTGAAGTCCCCAATCAATTCCTTTGTTTTGTTGATGTTAACTGCAAGGTTGTTGCGACATCACTCAACTAGCTGATCTATCCCATTCCTGTATGCTTCCTCATTGCCATCTGGTTGGATTTCATATCTCCAGCATTGTTTTTTTTCTACAGCATACCTTAACTTCTTTTGCACACCCTTCTGTTAGTGGAAATATTATTTACTCTTATCAAAATTATCATGGTTTTGAACATCTATTATATCTCCTCTAAACTTTTTTGCTGTAAAAAGAAAGCCGTGTCTACTGTTTAAACCTGAAAGAACCTCATCCTTTCTAGGGAACCTAATATGGTCTTATTTTCAGATTATGTTGTAGCTCTTCCCTGCACTCACTGCCTGCAGCACCTGAATATCTCCTGGTGCTACACAGTTGGTGTAGCAGTTAGTGCAACGTCGTTAAAGCACCAGCAATCGAGACCGGGGTTCGAATCCTGTACCATCTGTAAGGAGTTTGTATGTTCTCCCCATGTCTGCATGGGTTTTTCCTGGGGATTCTGGTTTCCTCTCACCATTTGAAATGTACCAGGGGTGTTAATTGGATGTAAATTGGGCTGCACGGACTCATGGGTCGAAATGGTCTATTACCGTGCTGTATGTCTAAATTTAAATTAAAAAAAAATCTCATTTATTTTTCTGCAAAACACAAAGGAAGGTATTAAGGCATTTCACAAACACTTTGAAACATACACAACAAAAGAAAGAATAAGATTTATTGGTAAGATAAGATCAAAATCCAATTTATAACTGTTCCTATCATGTTTGAAAGTAGAATTTGAAAGATTTTGTAAAAAAAACATTTTTGATGGTCATTTTTCTTATTTTGGTAGCCAAAGGTTAAAAGTTTGGAGCTAATTTAAGAAAAGTCTGTGCTAAGTTTTATCTGCTGTGCTTGATAAGGCTGCTTAAATCACTGAACATTTACTAGTGATATGATTTGGCACAATTTGGAACTCCCTAAATAAGAAAGGAATTTGTAAATTGGTAACAGTTTAAAATAATATTTCAAAGTTCAGTCAAATGGAAAGTTTGTGTTGCTGGAAAATTTTGTAATATTGAGTGTGGAAAGTTCATGTTGAAGATCATTATTCAAAAGCACTAGGATGATTACTTTAACTTGTGACCTCATATTTGGAGAAAGAGAGCTTGAATTTAAATGGTCAGTGGTACACAGTTCATTTTTAAAAATTAAATCAGAATACATGAAAACAAATAATTTTTCTTATTCAGGATTCAGGTTCCTCACTGACTTCTTGTAGACGGAGCCAGATTGTTTTAACTCTTGTTCCATTCCAGACTACATAGGCATGGTTAGCGCCACTCTATTACAGCTTCAACAACCTGGGTTTGAATCTGGTTCTGTATGTAAGGAGTTTGTGTGTTCTCCCTGTGTTTGCGTGGGTTTCTTCCCACCATTCAAATTGTACAGGGATTGTAGGTTAATTGGGGTATTTGGGTGGCATGGGTTTGTGGTCTGGAAGGGCCTGTTACCTTCCTGTATGTGTAACTAAAATATAACTTGAGAATCATTGCAGATTGTCTATTTCATCTCTGTGATATGATCCACCTCCACCTTCTGCTCACTCGCAAGAGATCCCTCTTGTCAGGTTCTGACTGACTTTTAAAAAATTTTAGACATACAGCACGATACAGGCCATTTCGACCCATGGGTCTGTGCCGCCCAATTTACACCACATTAACCTAAACCCCCGGTACGTTTTTTGAATGGTGGGAGGAAATTGGAGCGCATGGAGAAAACCCAGGCAAACACGGGGAGAATGTACAAGCTCCTTACAGATAGCACAGGATTTAAACTCTGGTCCCGATCGCTGCTTCTGTAAAGGCATTGTGCCAACTGCTCCGCCAGCTGTGCTGCCACTTTTCTAAATAAATTTCTAGATAGCCTTATCTAGCCTGTAATCCGCTCCTTGCCCTTTCCTCCCTCCTCTGCTCCTTGCCCTTCCCTCCCTTCTCTGCTCCTTGCCCTTTTCTCCCTCCTCTGCTCCTTTTCCCCTCCCCCCCCCTCCCATTTTTATATTCGGCACCTGCCTGCTTTTTAATCGTTTGTTGACAAAGGGATCAGGCCCAAAATGCTAGTTAACCCTTAATTCCTATAGGTGCTGTGTGGCCCGCTGAGTTACGCCAGCACTTTTGTGTATTGCACGACAATCACAGTGTCTGCAAACTTTCTTGTTTGACACCCTTATCTTTACTCCGGTGCAGACCAGATCCTGCTCATTGTACCTTCCATCTTTGCCACCCTCTCTTAACTGTAGTCATTAGTGCATTTATCTTCCTTTCATCATTGCAACCAACTAAACCCCTTTGCATTGCAATAATGTCTTTGAGACTTCAAAGTAAATTTCTGTAACCTTTGTCTTTATGATATATGTTAGAAGTACACTTTGACTGCATATGTTTGAGACTATTCCCTTTCTGTGTATGTGCATTGGAAAATCAGATCATTCACGTTTTATAGTCTTTCTTTATTAGCATTTCTAATAGCATGCCTAAAGAAATCTCTTGGTGCCTGCCACATTGACCACCGCCAGTGGGCTGATAACGCCTCAAACCGTGCATCTTGGCGCCTCACAGTTTGGCGGGCAGCAACCTCCTTTGAAGAAGACCGCAGAGCCCACCTCACTGACAAAAGGCAAAGGAGGAAAAACCCAACACCCAACCCCAACCAACCAATTTTCCGCTGCAACCGTGTCTGCCTGTCCCGCATCGGACTTGTCAGCCACAAACGAGCCTGCAGCTGACGTGGACTTTTACCCCCTCCATAAATCTTCGTCCGCGAAGCCAAGCCAAAGAAAATTAGCATTTCTAAAGTGTATCAGTTCACACTACTGATTTCACATCCCATGCTTTTTTTACATGATACACGTTGATGTCCTTGTCCGATGCCTATGCTTCAGCCATAGCCTTATAGTCAATGCTAGATGTTGAGGTTTGTACCACCTGTAATGTGGGATCTGAGGCGCCTGCAAGCTCACACCAAGACACAAGAGAAACTTGTCCATGAACTACTCTTTGCAGTTGCCCATTCAGAGCCAGCTCTTCAGCGCTTGACGTCCTGCTTTGCGGAAACTGCCAAAATGTTTGGCCTGGAAGTCAGCCTGAAGAAAACTGAGGTCCTCCATCAGCCAGCTCCCCACCATGACTACCAGCCCCCCCACATCTCCATCGGGCACACAAAACTCAAAACGGTCAACCAGTTTACCTATCTCGGCTGCACCATTTCATCAGATGCAAGGATCGACAATGAGATAGACAACAGAGTCGCCAAGGCAAATAGCGCCTTTGGAAGACTACACAAAAGAGTCTGGAAAAACAACCAACTGAAAAACCTCACAAAGATAAGCGTATACAGAGCCGTTGTCATACCCACACTCCTGTTCGGCTCCGAATCATGGGTCCTCTACCGGCACCACCTACGGCTCCTAGAACGCTTCCACCAGCGTTGTCTCCGCTCCATCCTCAACATCCATTGGAGCGCTTACACCCCTAACGTCGAAGTACTCGAGATGGCAGAGGTCGACAGCATCGAGTCCACGCTGCTGAAGATCCAGCTGCGCTGGATGGGTCACGTCTCCAGAATGGAGGACCATCGCCTTCCCAAGATCGTGTTATATGGCGAGCTCTCCACTGGCCACCGTGACAGAGGTGCACCAAAGAAAAGGTACAAGGACTGCCTAAAGAAATCTCTTGGTGCCTGCCACATTGACCACCGCCAGTGGGCTGATAACGCCTCAAACCGTGCATCTTGGCACCTCACAGTTTGGCGGGCAGCAACCTCCTTTGAAGAAGACCGCAGAGCCCACCTCACTGACAAAAGGCAAAGGAGGAAAAACCCAACACCCAACCCCAACCAACCAATTTTCCCTTGCAACCGCTGCAATCGTGTCTGCCTGTCCCGCATCGGACTTGTCAGCCACAAACGAGCCTGCAGCTGACGTGGACTTTTTACCCCCTCCATAAATCTTCGTCTGCGAAGCCAAGCCAAAGAATGTGGGATATGACAAGGCATCGGCCACCACATTGGGTTTTCCCGCAATATGCTGAATGTCAGTAGAAAATTCTGAAATTTATGAAATGTGCCTCTGTTGTCTGGATGACCACGGGCCAAACCTTAGTGAAGGCGAAGGTGAGGGACTTGTGGTCTGTAAAAATTTGAAACTTCCTGCCCTCAAGTAAGTATCTAAAATGTCTGATTGCCAGTTACAATACCAGGAGTTCTCTATCAAAAGCACTATATTTCATTTCCAGCACTGGCAAATCTCTACTGAAAATGCAAGGGTTTGCTAGTGTCTACTCACTCACTATTTCAAGACTCCTCCTACTGCTGTGTCAGAAGCGTCCACTGTGAGAGTGTTGGGGCATCAGCTTTGGGGTGTATCAAGAGAGCAGCGTTAGCCAGGGCGTCTTTTGTTGCCTGGAACGCATTGGATGCCTCTTGGTTCCACAAAATCATCTTCTTCGTACCGGTCATAAGGGAGAATAAAGGTTACAGGGTATGAGCCGCCCCTGGCAGGAATCTGCGATTAAAAATTCACCATGCCGGTGAACTCTTGTAGTTCCCTTACTGTTGTAGGCTTGGGGAATGCCAGAATGGCCTTTACCTTGTCAAGTAGTGGTTTAACCCCATGGCATTTGATCCTGTGACCTAAAAAGTCATTTGAGACTTTGCCGAACTGGCATTTTAGACAATAGATAATAGGTGCTGGAGTAGGCCAATTGGCCTATTGAACCAGCACTGCCATTTATCAGATCATGGCTGATCTTTCTCTTTCAATAACCAATCCCATCCTTATCCCCATAACCTTTAACTCCCCTGCCCACAAGAGCCTTATCCAACTCTCTCTTAAATCTTTCCAGCGAATCTACCCCCACGACCCTCTGGCAATGTATTCCACAGATCCACAACTCAGGGTAAAATAATTTCTCCTCACTTCTGTCTTAAATGGCCTTCCCTGTATTCTTAAAATGTGCCCTCTAGTCCTAGTCTCTCCCATCATTGGGACCAGGTACTCTGATTTCACCCAGTCGAGCCCTTTGATAATCCTAAATATCTTAATCATGTCTCCCCTCATCCTTCTAAACTCCATCGCATATAATCCCAGTCTTTCTAACCTATCTGCATATGACAATCCTACCATCCCAGGAACTAACCTTGTAAATCTGCACTGCTCTCCCTCTATAACAAGTATGTCCTTTCTTAAATATGGGGACCAGAACTGGACGCAATACTGCAGGTGAGGTCTCACCAGGGCCTTGTACAACTGCAGGAGGGCTTCTCTACTCCTATACTCCAATCCCCTCTTTATGAAAGCCAACATACCATTCGCCTTCTTCACCGCATGCTGAACCAGCATGCTAGCTTTCAATGACTAGTGAACAAGTATGCCCAGATCCCTTTGCATTACCCCACTCCCCAGCTTAAATAATATTCTGCTCTCTTGTTTCTGCCTCCAAAATGGACAACCTTGCATTTACTCACATTAAATTTCAGCTGCCTTTTCTCCACCCACTCCCCTAACCTGTCCAAGTCCCCTGCAATTTCCTGACATCCTCCTCGCACTTCACACTACCACCAAGTTTAATGTCATCTGAGAATTTGCATATGTAGTTATTAATCCCCTCATCCAAATCATTCACATAAATGATAAACAACTGAGGACCCAACACCGATTCCTGCAGGATACCACTCGTCACATTCTGCCATCCAGAAAATGACCCTTTTATCCCAACCCTTTGTTTCCTATTTCTCAACCAACTATCTATCCATGACAGCACCCTACCCCTGATACCATGCACCTTGATTTTGCTAACTAGCCTCCTGTGTGGGATCTTATCAAAGGCTTTCTGGAGTCCACCCTCCTTGTTACAGCCTCTCAAAATTCCAGGAGATAAGTCAAGCAAGATTTTCCTTTAAGGAACCCTTGCTGACTAGCACCTACACAATTATTCCTTCCTCAGTGTTCCGCTATTTCTCCTTTAATGATGGATTCCAATATCTTCCCCACCATCGACGTCAGGCTGACTGGTCTATAATTTCCCATATTCTCTCTCCTCCCTTCTTAAAAAGTGGTACAACATCAGCCGCTCTCCAGTCTGCAGGCACTTCCCCAGAATCTAAAGAACTTTGGAAAATGTTGACCAGTGCTTCCACAATTTCCAGAGCAACCTCTCTAAGTACCCTGGGATGCAGCCCATGAGGCCCTGGGGACTTATCAGGCCTCAGTTCTAACAATTTGCTCACAACCTCCTGCTTCTGGATCTGAATATCCATCAGATTCTCTGTTTCCTTAGGTAATTTCACCAAGTCCCTAGATTCTGTTTGACCCCCTACCCCTTATCTGATCATAACCTATATCCTCCTTGGTAAAAACAGATGCAAAGTATTTAAGTTCATCAGCCCCATTGATAATTTCCCATTGATAATTTCACTTTTCTCCATTTTTAAGGGCCCAATTTTGGCCCAAACCAATTTCTTCCTTTTTACATAACTGAAGAAGCTTTTCCTATCCCATTTTATATTACTTGCCAATTTACTATCGTACTTCATTTTCCCCTCCAGAATGACTTCCTTAGTTTCTCTCTGTTTTTTAAAGGCTTCCCAATCCTTTAACCTTCCACTCTGCTTTGCCATCTTATACTTATTTCTTTTAGACCTAATACTGCTCTTGATCTCCTTTGTCAGCCATGGCTGCCATTTGCTCTTCATGGAGCCTTTCCTCCTCTTTGGGATGAATATATTCTGAATCCTGTGAAAAATGTCTAGAAATACTTGCCATTTTTGCCCAGTTGTCCTCCCAGCTAGAATGTCCTTCCATTATTTTTTGGCTAGCTCCTCCCTCATAGCTGTATAGTCACCCTTATTTAGCTGTAGCACTAATGTTTCTAATGTCCTTTTCTTCTCCCTTTCCATTTGCAGATTAAAAGTAATCATACTATGGTCACTACAGGTACACAATCCTTTATCCGGACATCTAAAATCCGGAAAGCTCCAAAGTACTGCAAGTGGGGAGAGAGACAGGAGTGAGTCGGGCGAGGGGAGGGGGGGGGGGGGGGTGGTGGGAGTCCGGCAGCACAAGTCGGGTGGGCGGGTGAGAGACTGGCAGCGTGACTCAGGCAGGTGATGGGGGGGGAGTTTGGATACCGGCAGCGCGACTCGGGTGGGTAAGTGGGGGGGACACGGCAGCGTGACTTGGGAAGGTGTGAGACCGACAGCATGACTCGGGCAGGCGTGAGACCGGCAGCGCAACTTGGGGGGGAGATCGGCAGTGCGAGTCAGGCGGGGTGGGGAAGAGACGGCAGCACAACTGGAAGAGGGTGGGAGTGGATAGGGCAGCAAAATTCCGGTGGGCTTAAATCTGGCTTTCCGAAATCTGGAAAAATCCAAAATTCGG
This sequence comes from Narcine bancroftii, assembly GCF_036971445.1. NCBI lineage: Eukaryota > Metazoa > Chordata > Chondrichthyes > Torpediniformes > Narcinidae > Narcine > Narcine bancroftii. The sequence goes on along the minus strand of NC_091472.1, from coordinate 223,330,797 downwards.
AACACACTATCCCCCAATGGTTCCGGATAAATGATTCTGTACTTGTATTACCTAATAGCACCCCTACCTCAAGATCCCTTATTAACTCCACATTATTGCACAGTATCAAATCCAGAATAGACTTCCCCCTGGTAGGTTCCATCACAAGTTGCTCCAAGAATGCATCTCGGAGACATTCTATAAACTCACTCTCTAGTTTTCCCACACCTACTTGATTTTCCTAGTCCACTTGCAAGTTGAAGTCACCCATAACTACTGTATCACTACCACTCTGACATGCCATTCTTAATTCTTTATTTATACTGATTCCCACATCAGAGCCACTGTTCGGAGATCTGTATATGACCCCCATTATGGTTCTTTTGCCTTTGCAATTTCTCAACTCTATCCAAACAGACTCTACTCCACCTGATTCAATGTCTTTCCTTTCCAGCACTTGAATTTCATTCTTCACCAACAGAGCCACTCCACCTCCTCTACCCAACTTTCTGTCTTTTTGATAGGACGTACACCCTGGAACATTAATTTCCCAATCCTGTCCCTCCTGCAGCCATGTCTCCATTACTCCGATAACATCATATCCTTCAATGTCCATTTGCGTCTCAAGCTAATCCATTTTATTCCTTATACTCCGTGCATTCATATACAATACTTTGAACCTGTACCATCCTGCTCTCTCCAATGTGCTGCCTGACACCCTCTCTGAAACTCTCCTATCCCTCTTTGCTCCCTCTGGCTTTGAGATTCACAGTCTATCGGAACTACCCCTATGTTCTCCTTCCTATCCATTTCACTATCAGTCTAGTTCCCCTCCACCTGCCAATTCAGTTTAAAACATCCAACAGCATTAGTAAACCTTGCTGCAAGTATATTGGCCCCCTTTGGATTCAGGTGCAACCCATCCTTCCTGTAGAGGTCATGTCTTCCCCAGAAGAGATCCCAATGGTCCATGAACCCAAAACCTTGCACCCTGCACCATTCCTCCAACCATACATTTAACTTCCTAATTTTTTTAATTTTTTCCCCTTCCCGCCCGCAGCACAGGTAACAACCCTGAGATTATGACCCTGGAGGTCCTGCTTTTTAATCTCCGTCCTAGCTCACAGTACTCCCTCTTCAGGATCTCCTCCCTCAATTTGTCAATGTCATTGGTACCCACGTGTAGCAGGATGTCCAGCTGCACACACATTCCTCTCAGAATACCATGAACCCTGTCCGAGATATCCCGCACTCTGGCTCCTGGAAGGCAACATACCATGTGGGAATTCTTGTCAGGTGCGCAGAACCTTCTGTCTGTTCCCCTGATGATACCACCTTGTCCCTCCTCCTTCCATTCTGCACTGCTGGCACCCTTGATCCAACCTCAGACTGATCATCTTCCCCAACATCATCCATTATATTTGTTGCTAAGAGGAGTAGCCACTGGAGTGCTCTCCACTAACTGAGCAACTTTCCTCCCATCTTTGACAGTAGTCCACTTACCTGACAACCCCCAATTTGGGGGTAACCACCTGCTTGAAAGTAATGTCAATAACTTCCTCACTTTCCCTAATAAGCTTCAGATTATCATGTTGCAGCTCCAGTTTCTTCATTATTCTTTAATAGTCGCGTCCCGGTACCCCACCCCCCCCCCCCCCCCCCGCACGCATGCACTCTGGGGAGGGGAAAGGGTCTCTCACTTGCCTCCTCGCTTTCCCTGATGAGCTGTTGGTCCTCAAGCTGGAGCTCCAGATCACTAACCCGGTTTCTATGGAACTTCACCTCGTCGCACTTGGCATAGACATGGCCACTTGGAAGGAAGGAACTCTCCCATGGTTCCCACATCTGGAAACTTGAGCAGAGTATTAACCCCATAGATATGTCTGAGCCCTTTAATGGAAACTCACCTATGAAGGGTAAATAAGAAAGTCCACCTTTCTCTGAAGCCTGATGAGCCGAAGCCCCACTCCTTTGCTGGCTGCTCCCTGTACCTCCCCACTTATTTTTTGGCCTAATAATCAATTAACCTATTAACTAATTAATTAATTGGACCTGCCCCAAAAATGCCCTTAGAGTAATACTTCTTATCTGCTCACCTCTTCTTTCCTCTGGATAAATTGTCAGGCCAAAATCACTCAACCTGTGGCACAGCTGTCTCATATGAGCGGTGTGTTCTGCACGGTCACAGCTTGCAATCAGAACGTCGTCTTGGTTGATGAATGCAAGCTTCGAATGCAAGCTTCAAATCCCTGGCCACAACATCCATATACCTTTGAAAGGTCTGTGCGCTGTTTCTTTTAGGCCAAAAGGCATTCTGAGGAATTCAAACAGCCCAAATGGTGTAATAATGGCAGTCTTTGCGATATCCTCAGGGTGGATGGGGATCTGATGATAGTCGCGGATTAAGTTGACGAGTTTGAAAATATCCGTGCCCTCTGCAAGTTTGCGGAAAAGTCCTGAATATGTGGGATGGAGTATCTATCCGACGTGGTGGTTTCATTTAGCCGGCGGTAGTCCCCGCATGGTCTCCAACCCCCTGATGCCTTAGGGACCGTGTGGAAACCGAGGGAATGTTGGAGCAGCGGACAATGCCAAGATAATCCATTTAAAAAAAACTCCTCCTTGGCGAGGTTGAGTTTATCTGGTGGGAGCCGTGCTCTACCGTGAAATGGGGGGCCTTTAGTGAGGATGTGATGCCTTACCCTGTGTTCGGGCTCAGTGGAGTTAAAGTGTGGCGATGCGATGGAGGGGAACTCGTCTATATTTTGGCAAACTCATTGCTTGGACTTGCCACCAAATGTAGGTGGGAAGCGGTCAGTTTGGTACCTACCAGCGCAAGGGTCTGAAAGGTCTTTGTATGTACTAGCTGATGGCCCTTGACGTAGACTAGGAGGGAATTGGCCCTCAGGAAGTCCTCCCTGAGGAGAGGATGGTAGATGTCTGCTAAGACAAATTGCCAAATGAAGCGGTGGTTGCCAAAATGGAGGGGGCTATCATGGATGCTATAAGTCTGTATTGAAGTGTTATTGACAGCCTGTAACTCGCACCCTACCTGATGCAGATGGAATTTTTAAAAATTGGGTTAATAGTGGTATAAAAACAGTTGAAGATTTATATAGCCAAGATAACTGCCAATTCTTAACAATTGTCTGGTAAATTCAATCCACCAAATCATAATTTATTCAAATATTTTCAGATTAGACACTGGGTCTGTAACAGTTATACAGACCATCCTCAAATTCCAACAGAATCCCCGTTTGAAATAGCACTTGCTTAGTGAAGCCCTGCACACTACAAAGGGCCTGACATTATCTATTTATATTAATTTAAACAGTAACTTGCCAATCTATACTAAGAGTGATATTAAAAATAAGTGGTAATCAGATCTTGAATGCCATTACGATGATGCTGATTGGTGTAAACTCCTTCAAATGTCTCAAACTGTATTAATCTCAACTAAACAAAGACAAATACAATTTAATATCTTTAATAGGACCTAGTACACTCCACATTGACTGCACAAAATATACCATAATCCCTCTCCCAATTGGAAGATGTAAAACTTGTGATGGAGATTTACTCTGCTTTCATCTGGAAAACTTTTGGAAATACATTGTTAGAATAATCTTGTATTATAAAAACCAAAATTTCATTTGACCAATCGTCTGGATTTTGGGAGATCGACAATAAAAAAAAATACTTTATATTGTTTGTGACCACAGCTCTGGAAAAAGTGTATCCTACAAAATTGGATATCTGAATTGCCTGTTTCACAAAGGCAAAGGTTAAATGAGTTAAGATCCTAATATCAGTTAACACCTGAAAAGATCTTGTATAGTATGAGGAGGAAATATGCAACATATGAAAAAATATGGGGCTCTTTTTTGGCCTTATTGCCATCATTTTACCTCCTCAACTAATGAATTAGTACGGATTCCTTTCCTCCCATTCTCCTACTATCTGCTTAATGTTCTAATGTATACCTTATACTTGATTGAATTTTATTTTAGCTATTTTTCAATTTAAATGCGAGGGAAATTTTGCCATACGTGGCAGGGGTGGGGTGGGGGGGGGTGGTGTTGGAAGGGGAAGCATTTTGTTTGTTCATTTTTTTGTGTTTTTTTATGTGTATCTGTTTATAAAATCATGGCTATTTTGCTTCAATAAAAATCTTTTTTTAAAAAAGAGAAATACATAAGACAAGCAAAGTCAACATGACATTTTAGGAAAGGGAACTCATGTTTGACTAATTCATTAACTTTACTGCAGAATGAATGAAGGGAATTGGTAACAGCATCTCCAAGACCATCACACTGAGCACATTAGCCTCCAAGGGCTGTGTGCTGAGTCCACTGCTGTTCACTCTGCTGACCCACAACTGTGCAGCCAAACACAGCTTGAACCACATCATCAAGTTCGCTGACGACTCAACCATGGTGAGCCTGATCAGTAAGAATGATTAAGTGCAATTGCTAATGGACTGGTGCAGAGTCAACAACCTGTAGCTGAATGTCAAAAAAACAAAAGAACAAGAGAGGTTGTTCACTTCAAGAGGGCCTGGGAGGACCACATAGTACTGACCATTGACGGCTCCACCATTGAGGTCATCAAGAGTATCAAGTTCCTTGGAGTGCATGACGGAGAACCTCACATGGTCCATAGCCAAGAAAGTCCAGCAGTGCCTCTACTTCCTGCAAAGGCTGAGCAAAGCTTATCTCATACCCTCCATCTTTGCTACATTCTACAGAGCATATATATTGAGAGCATCCTGTGCAACTGCATCACCACCTGGTTTGGAAAGCTGTACCTTCTCAGACCACAAGACCCTGCAGAGGATAGTGAAATGAGCAGAAAAGATCAGTGGGGGCTCTCTTTCTACTATGAAGGTCATTTACAACACTTGATGCAGGCAAAAGGCAATAAACATTGTGATGGACTCCACACACCCCTTAAGTAAACTGTTCTCCCTTCTGCCATCTGGTAGGAGGTACTGCTGTTCTCGGGCGAAGTGAGGGGAAAGGGTTTTTTTTAATCCAGTTCAGAAATTCTTTGGTGGGGGTGCGTGGCAAGATGGCGTAAAGATCAGACGTGTAATCCTTGCCTTCTCTGGTCAGATTTTTAAATTCCCATTTTTCAACCCTTTATTTTTAATTTTAAAACTTTAATTTTTAGTTTGATATTTTGGTGAGCTATTATGGCTACTAATGTAAAAAAAATTAAGTCTCAGTTACAAAAGAAAATACAGTTTTGAAGTGCAAAAGAATTGGGGCCTAAACAACCTGGAACAGCGTCAGATCCGTTTTCAGCTATCCCCAAGCTTCAATGATTGCCAGTGGGGACAAAACCTAAGGTAACAGTTACTCACCAGTCTCAAGATGGCGCTGGTTCGACCCGTTCTACGGAGGAAGGAGCGCGCTCCCGAGAAGTCGGGCACGACTCTGGAGGCCTGCTACAAAGAACTCTCCCGTTGGAAGAAACAGGAGCGCGGAGGAAGAAGATTCTGATGGCAGTCACGCAGTCTGCAGCAACTATGCGCTTGGGCAGCGCTGTTAACTACGGAGAATTCTGTAATTTTATTTAAAAATGGTCTGCGGGGGGACGACAGCGACGACCCCCTGAGGAATCGGGGCGTCGTCATTGGGTGTCCAAATCCGCAGCAAAACGATCAGAATGCTACCTTTTGAAGAGCAACAAGAAGAGGACTTACCTTATTCTGCCACTGTACAGTAAATGGAAGAAGAACTGGAAGAAAGTGAGTTACAAATCATGGAACCGGATCCTGCATTCCAAACTGCACTTCAGCTTGTTTATATGATGTTTGAAGGTAATGTTTCTTATCTGGATGTTATTACTGGTCAATTCAATCAGGTGGTTCAAATGAATACTGATATAATTTCAGACAAATGTGGTTAAGGCAGAAGTTAAAGAAAACTGGGAAAACTTCAAAAAATTTGAAGCTTCTTTTTCTGAATGTAAACAACAGGTACAATCCAATACAGAAACAATAGCGAAGGTGGAAAAATCAGTTAAAGATTTAGGACCCCAGGAAAAAGAGTTAATAAGAAAAATGGACTATTTGGAAAATCAAAGCAGAAGAAATAATGTGAAAATTGTTCAAAATGCAAGACAAAGACAAGCCCCAGTGATGATTCAGAATAGTAGAGTTTTCTTCTACCCTTCTAGTCAAGATATCATCAGACGCCGACGTGAATTTAATCCAGTTAAAGATGTTTTATGGCATAAAGGTTATAAATTTGCTTTTCGTTATCCTGCTGTGTTGAAAGTGTTTTATGGAAACTATCAGTCTCAATTCTTTGAGAGTGAGCATGAGGCAATGGTTTTTGCTAATTCGTTACCGGATGTCAGAGGACAAAGAAAGAGTCCACCATTATCTCCTAAAAGAAAATCTGATGGACTTGGAAATGGACAAAATGACAGAAATGGGAAGAATGGGAGTGGAAAGAGTTCATCTACTCTTGAAATTAGTTCACCATCTTAAGGCTGAATTTAAAAAAAAATTTTTTTTGTAATATATTAATATTTCTGACTGGCTGGCTGGGGAGGAGGGGATTGCACTAACTTCTTTATTAGTCATCAGTCACTAGTAGGTAATCCACCCGGTTTTTTTAGGGAGTTACTTCCTTTTGGTAGTTTTTTGTTGTTTTTTTTCTTATTAACGAATATTATTTCTATTTGGAGGGCCTATATATTAATTTGAGAAAAAATTTCTTTATTTTTTTGTTATTATTAATTTTGTGACTATTTTTGGTATTTAGTAATTGTATTAGATATGTCGAATTTGAAATTTGCCACCTTTAATGTTCAAGGATTAAATAATACGATCAAGCATAAACTAGTTTTGGCTTACATCAAAAAGATGAAGATTGATATTGCTTTTTTATAGGAGATGCATTTGAATGAAAAAGAAAGTATAAAATTGAAGAGGGATTGGGTTGGACATTTTTTTTTCTTCATTTAATTCTAAAGCTAAGGGAGTAGCAATTTTGATACATAAAAAATCTTTTGAATTACAATCAGTGGAAATGAATGCAGGACGTATTCTTAAGTTGAATTGTAAGATTTTTAATGAATTTTGGACTTTACTTAACATTTATGCACCAAATATGGATGATGAAGTATTTATTTCGGATGCATTTTTGCTTTTGGGACAAGCTAATGAAAATGTTTTGGTTGGAGGAGATTTTAATTCTGTTTTGGAACATTTACTAGATAAATTTCCAAAAAATGTTAAAAAATCTAAAATGGCAATTCAAATTCGAGCTTTGATGAAAGATTTTAATTTAGTGGACATCTGGCGACGTCTTAACCTAACAGAGAAGGATTTTTCTTTTTATTCATTTAGACATGAATCGTTTTCTAGAATTGATTATTTTTTAGTATCAGCACATTTACAGGGGAAAATATTGCAAGCAGAATATAAAAGTAGGGTAATTTCAGATCATTCTTTGTTGTATTTTACTTATGAGAGTTCTAAAAAAGTTCGTGTAGCTTATCGTTGGAGATTTAATACGATGTTGTTAAAAAAAAGTGGAATTTATTGAATTTGTTAAGAAACAAATTAATTTGTTTTAGGAAGAAAATGTTAATTTCGTTGAGAGTAAATTTATATTGTGGGATGCTATGAAAGCTTACTTGAGAGGTCAAATAATTAGTTATACCTCTAAGGTTAAAAAGAACTATTTGACCGAGAGTCTTGAATTAGAGAAACAGATTGATCAATTAGAAAAGGAATTACAGAGAGATGCGACAGAAAATCAGAAGATAGAGTTGTCTAGATTGAAATTGAAATATAATACATTGCAATCTTATCAATTTGAATGTTTGATTAATAGATCTAAACAGCGATATTATGAATGGGTGAGAAAGCACATAAGATATTTGCATGGCAGTTAAAGAAAGAACAGGTATCAAGGGTTATTAATGCAGTTAGATGGAATTTGACTATTACTTACAAACCTCGTGAGATTAATGATGAGTTTTATTCATTTTATTATAATTTCTGAGGAAAAACAGGAGAACGGTTCGATTGACTCTTTTTTATTGGTGTTGAAATTACCAGTACTAGGAGAAGAAGACATATTAGAGCTGGAGGCTCCTTTTACTGATTTAGAAATTAAATCGGCTATGTTGGAAATGCTGAGTGGAAAATCACCTGGTGATGACGGGTTTTCGGTTGAATTTTATAAGGTATTTAATGATGATTTATCTACAGTGTTTGGAGATGTGTTACGACAGATTAAGGAACATTATGATTTACCTGAATCATGCTCTAGTGCCTTAATTACTGTAATTCCTAAGAAGGATAGAGATCCGTTGAAGGTGTCCTCATATAGATCAATTTCTTTGTTGAATGTAGACTATAAAATAATAGCTAAAGTATTAGCGATTGACTAAATTTTTACCGAAGTCGATATAAAGAATAGGTATGCTTCAGATAATATTCTTCGAGTAACTAGTTTGATTAACAAACATCGACAGTGTCTCGACCATCCGATGGTATATGGATCCGATGATCCGATGGACCATCTCTTGATGCAGAAATTTATATTCTTTTTATTTAAAGTTTTAGAGAAATTTAACTTTGGTCCCTCTTTTATTGGTTGGATTAAAGCTTTATACAATAAACCAATAGCCATGGTATTGACAAATGGTCAGATCTCGGAACCTTTTAGATTAACTCGATCAACTTGACAAGGTTGCCCTTTGTCTCCAGCTTTGTTTGCATTAGTAATTGAACCTTTAGCACAGTTGATATGACAAAATATACAGATACAAGGTAAGAAAGTTTTAGATGAGGAGTATAAAATTAATTAATTTGCTGATGATGTATTGGTGTATTTAACAAACCCAGCTCAGTCACTTTTATATTTGAAGGAATGTTTAATACAATATGGATCTTTGTCTGGATATAAAGTTAACTGGGAAAAAAGTGAAATTTTACCGATAGGTGAAAGAGATTATTCAGTTTATAAGAATATTATTAATTTGAAGTGGACTGATCGAATTAAATATTTGGGTATAATTGTGGAAGTTGATTATCAATCTTTATATAAATTAAATTATGTATCGTTAATGAAAAAGATTAAAGCTGATTTGATTAAGTGGAAGGATCTTCCTATAAATTTAATTGGAAGAATAAATACAATTAAAATGAATATTTTTCCACATATACAATATTTGTTTCAATCAATTCCGTGCTTACTTAATAAGAATTTTTTTCGAGATTTAAATAAAATGGTTAGGGAATTTTTATGGAAGGGTAAATTTTCGAGAGTAGCTTTGAATAAGCTAACCTTGAAATATGCGTAAGGGGGATTATGCTTACCACATTTTCAAAATTATTATGAGGCAGCTCAATTTAAATTTATTAGTTTATTAATGGACTTGGAATGGCCCCCTAGTTGGGCTAAAATTGAGATGGCAAATATTTCTGAATTTGAAACACATCAATTTTTGATTCGGTGGAATTTAAATTTATTACAACAACATAATGTGCCTATACTAAAACATTTAATGAAGTTATGGATGAGGAAAAATAGAATGATAGGTACTAAGGGTAAATTACTGACTTTAACACTGTTATATAATAACCAACTTATTCCTTTTTCAATGTATAATCAATGCTTATTACATCGGAAATCTAAAGGTATAAAAAACTTGGGGGATTGTTTTAAAGAAGGTCAATTTTTATCTTTTAATCAAATGAGGGAAGATTTTGGTATTAATGAGAATTTTTTATTTGTTTATTATCAACTTTGATCTCTAGTAAAACAAATATTTGGTAGAAACGTGATTTTACCTGATTTGACTAAATTTGAATCTCTTCTTGTGATTGCACCAAAGAAGGGATACATTTCATTGATGTACCAAATATTACAGGAGAGTGTGGAAAAAAAGGGATGGGATAGATCTAAGATTAAATGGGAAAAGGATATTAATTTTATTTTTTCTGAGGATGATTGGTTAGGTATTTGTCATGATAGTGTTACTAGATTGATAAATGTACGTTATGCATTGGTTAATTATAATTTTTTACATCAATTGTATTTAACACCTGAAAAGTTTTTAAAAATATATGGTTTTAGTGAATCAGATTTTTGTTTTAGGTGTGGTAATTCGGTTGGAACTTTTTTTCATGCTGTTTGGTTATGTGTACATATACAATGGTATGTACACATACCTAGGTCGGTATGGACCGACCTAGGAGGGGAGGCAGGCCCCTCCAGCCCGGGTAAGAAACCTGCATAGGAGAAGGCCACTCCGATATAAAACCTACGACCCAAGGACCTCGCTGCCACGTCCCAGCTTGCTTGGCCACGGCACACGAACCATGGGTGTAAAGGGTGGGGCCAGTACTGCGCGCACTGCACTCCACCTAAAAGCTCCTTTGCGCAGGCCCGAGGACAGGTCCACGTCCTCCCCCTCCACGTCCTCCCCCTCCACGTCCTCCCCCTCCACGTCCTCCCCCTCCACGTCCTCCCCCTCCACGTCCTCCCCCTCCACGTCCTCCCCCTCCACGTCCTCCCCCTCCACGTCCTCCCCCTCCACGTCCTCCCCCTCCACGTCCTCCCCCTCCACGTCCTCCCCCTCCACGTCCTCCCCCTCCACGTCCTCCCCCTCCACGTCCTCCCCCTCCACGTCCTCCCCCTCCACGTCCTCCCCCTCCACGTCCTCCCCCTCCACGTCCTCCCCCTCCACGTCCTCCCCCTCCACGTCCTCCCCCTCCACGTCCTCCCCCTCAAAAGATGCTCACAAACTCAAGCTAGCATGCTGGAACATCAGAACCATGCTAGACAAGGCTGACAGCCACCGACCTGAACGTCGGTCTGCCCTCATTGCACATGAACTCCTCAGACTTGACATCGACATAGCCGCTCTCAGTGAAGTCCGCCTGGCAGATGTAGGCAGCCTCCAAGAACGCGGCGTGGGCTACACACTCTACTGGTCTGGCAAGCCTTCGGATGAACGACGCCTATCTGGTGTAGGCTTCATGGTCAAGAGCTTCATTGCCTCCAAACTCGAAAACCTTCCGACAGGCCTCTCGGACCGAATCATGTCCATGCGACTCCCCCTTCAAAACAAGCGTCACATCACCCTCATCAGTGTCTATGCTCCAACCCTCCAGGCGGAACCAGCAGAAAAGGACAAGTTCTACACCGACCTGCGCAACCTCATCCAACGCACCCCTACAGCCGACAAGGTTGTCATCCTGGGCGACTTCAACGCTCGTGTCGGCAAAGACTCAGAAACCTGGCCAGGAATCCTGGGCAAGCATGGCGTCGGCAAGTGCAACGACAATGGGCGCCTCCTGTTGGAGCTCTGCGCAGAACAGCGGCTTTTCATTACAAACACCCTTTTTCAGCAGAGGGACAGCCTTAAGACCACCTGGATGCATCCCCGATCCAAGCACTGGCACCTCCTGGACTACATCCTGGTGCGAGAAAGTGACAAACGAGATGTGCTCCACACCAGGGTCATGCCTAGCGCAGAATGCCACACTGACCACCGGCTGGTTCGCTGCAAGCTCAACCTTCACTTCAAGCCAAAGCCCAGGAACAATAAAGCCCCCAGAAAGAGGTTCAATGTTGGAAACCTGCAGTCAGACGAAGCGAGAGGAAACTTCCAGGCAAACCCCAAAGCAAAGCTCGACGATGCAACCCGCCTCATGGACCCGTCCCCTGAAACCCTCTGGGATCAGTTGAAGACTACCATACTGCAATCCACTGAAGAGGTACTGGGCTTCTCCTCCAGGAAAAACAAGGACTGGTTTGACGAAAACAGCCAGGAAATCCAGGAGCTGCTGGCAAAGAAGCGAGCTGCCCACCAGGCTCACCTTACAAAGCCGTCCTGTCCAGAGAAGAAACAAGCCTTCCGTCGCGCATGCAGCCATCTTCAGCGCAAACTCCGGGAGATCCAAAATGAGTGGTGGACTAGCCTCGCCAAACGAACACAGCTCAGCGCGGACATTGGCGACTTCAGGGGTTTCTACGAGGCTCTAAAGGCTGTGTACGGCCCCTCACCCCAAGTCCAAAGCCCGCTGCGCAGCTCAGACGGCAAAGTCCTCCTCAGCGACAAGATCTCCATCCTCAACCGATGGTCAGAACACTTCCAATCTCTTTTCAGTGCCAACCGCTCAGTCCAAGATTCCGCCCTGCTCCAGCTCCCTCAACAGCCCCTAAGGCTAGAGCTGGATGAGGTTCCCACCCTGGATGAGACATATAAGGCAATCGAACAACTGAAAAGTGGCAAAGCAGCAGGTATGGATGGAATCCCCCCAGAAGTCTGGAAGGCTGGCGGCAAAACTCTGCATGCCAAACTGCATGAGTTTTTCAAGCTTTGTTGGGACCAAGGTAAACTGCCTCAGGATCTTCGTGATGCCACCATCATCACCCTGTACAAAAACAAAGGCGAGAAATCAGACTGCTCAAACTACAGGGGAATCACGTTGCTCTCCATTGCAGGCAAAATCTTCGCTAGGATTCTACTAAATAGAATAATACCTAGTGTCGCCGAGAATATTCTCCCAGAATCACAGTGCGGCTTTCGCGCAAACAGAGGAACTACTGACATGGTCTTTGCCCTCAGACAGCTCCAAGACCTCACCAAAGCCTTCGACACCGTCAGCAAGAAAGGGCTTTGGCAAATACTAGAGCGCATCGGATGTCCCCCAAAGTTCCTCAACATGATTATCCAACTGCACGAAAACCAACAAGGTCGGGTCAGATACAGCAATGAGCTCTCTGAACCCTTCTCCATTAACAATGGCGTAAAGCAAGGCTGTGTTCTCGCACCAACCCTCTTTTCAATCTTCTTCAGCATGATGCTGAACCAAGCCATGAAAGACCCCAACAATGAAGACGCTGTTTACATCCGGTACCGCACAGATGGCAGTCTCTTCAATCTGAGGCGCCTGCAAGCTCACACCAAGACACAAGAGAAACTTGTCCGTGAACTACTCTTTGCAGACGATGCCGCTTTAGTTGCCCATTCAGAGCCAGCTCTTCAGCGCTTGACGTCCTGCTTTGCGGAAACTGCCAAAATGTTTGGCCTGGAAGTCAGCCTGAAGAAAACTGAGGTCCTCCATCAGCCAGCTCCCCACCATGATTACCAGCCCCCCCACATCTCCATCGGGCACACAAAACTCAAAACGGTCAACCAGTTTACCTATCTCGGCTGCACCATTTCATCAGATGCAAGGATCGACAATGAGATAGACAACAGACTTGCCAAGGCAAATAGCGCCTTTGGAAGACTACACAAAAGAGTCTGGAAAAACAACCAACTGAAAAACCTCACAAAGATAAGCGTATACAGAGCCGTTGTCATACCCACACTCCTGTTCGGCTCCGAATCATGGGTCCTCTACCGGCACCACCTACGGCTCCTAGAACGCTTCCACCAGCGTTGTCTCCGCTCCATCCTCAACATCCATTGGAGCGCTTACATCCCTAACGTCGAAGTACTCGAGATGGCAGAGGTCGACAGCATCGAGTCCACGCTGCTGAAGATCCAGCTGCGCTGGATGGGTCACGTCTCCAGAATGGAGGACCATCGCCTTCCCAAGATCGTGTTATATGGCGAGCTCTCCACTGGCCACCGTGACAGAGGTGCACCAAAGAAAAGGTACAAGGACTGCCTAAAGAAATCTCTTGGTGCCTGCCACATTGACCACCGCCAGTGGGCTGATAACGCCTCAAACCGTGCATCTTGGCGCCTCACAGTTTGGCGGGCAGCAACCTCCTTTGAAGAAGACCGCAGAGCCCACCTCACTGACAAAAGGCAAAGGAGGAAAAACCCAACACCCAACCCCAACCAACCAATTTTCCCCTGCAACCGCTGCAATCGTGTCTGCCTGTCCCGCATCGGACTTGTCAGCCACAAACGAGCCTGCAGCTGACGTGGACTTTTTACCCCCTCCATAAATCTTCGTCCGCGAAGCCAAGCCAAAGAAAAAGAACATATACAATCTTTTTGGAAAGCAATTCAATTGTTTTTGGAACATTTGTATAAGATTAAAATACTTTTAGATCCGACAATATTTTTGTTGGGTAAGTTGAAGCCTTTGAAAGATTTGGGATTAGATAAATTTCAAATTGCTTTTGTATATTTAGCTTTATCTGTAGCAAAAAAATGTAAAGCAAGTACGTGGAAAAATGCTAATGTGATTGATATTAATAGATGGCATAATTAGATGAAAATTTGTTTGGTAATGGAAAAATTTACGTTTTACATGATTATTTTTTCTTAATAAGTGGTCTTTATATTTAGAATATTTACACTTAGATTTACCTTGATTAGATTTTAGTAAATATATTTCAGTTTTCTTTTCTCTTTCTTTGGCTCTCCTAAAGAGAGCTAGCTGAGAGGGGGGAGGGGGCGGGTTTCTTTTTTCCCCTTTTTTAATATATAAATTTTAAAAAATTATCATTCATAATATGTATTTTTCTTATTGTAATAACTTTGTTGAACGAATAAATAAAGTTATATAAAAAAAGGAATTCTTTGCTAGAGAAGGAAGTGGTATCAAATACATTCACTATATGTAAGAGACATTTAGATAGGCACTTCAATGGGCAAGGTGTAGAAGGATAAAAATACCTGATCTGGACAAATGGATTTATAGTGTCAGGTCAAAAGCTGGAGGGCCAAAGGGTCCATTTCTGTGGTCTGTGAATAGCCCAGATATCAGAGTTGGAGTATAGTTTATAAACGTGAACAACATCTATAGGCACATGTTGTATGTTCTGTTCAGGTGGATTCAAGTCAAAGACATGGTTTTAGTTCAACAGCAGATGGAATATAAGAAACAGATAGAAAGACTAGCGCATGTTGCTGAGATAACCTCTTTCTCAATGTCATCATGGTTGGCATAGTGGTTAGCGCAATGCCTTTACAGTGCTAGCGATTGGGACCGGGGTTCAAAGGAGTTTGTATGTTCTCCTCACGTCTGTGTTGATTACCCACAGGGACTCCGGCTTCATCTTACTGTTTGAAACTTACTGGGGGTGTAGGTTAATTGGGTGTCAATGGGGCTGCATGGACTTGTGAGCGGAAGTGGCCTGTTAACGTGTTGTATGCATGTCTAAATCATTGACCAGGAGTGGGGGCAGAGTCCACACTAGTATCCACATTAGTGTCCCTGAAATTGAAAGAGTAGATAGCTTCATGTTCTTGGGAATAAATATTTAATGACCTAAGACAAGCAAGCTAACATGATGGTCAAAAAAAAGCACCATTGCCTATACTTCTTTGTCACTAAGGCAGTTCAGTGTTTTCCCCTTGATCAATAGGTTCACCAATGAAGGAAGACCTGTGGATGCATCACAGAACAGTAGGGGAGCTCCTCTCTTCAAAATTGTAAAGAAACTACTGAAGATAGCAAATGCAGCTCAGAATATAGCACAAACTCCCTTCCCCTCTGTGCACGAGCTACCCCTCCCACTGCCGAGGAAATACATCCAACACACTGAGAGACCCATCAGTCTCTCATCTGAGATGCAAGAAGGTGCCAGGAGCACTGATGGCTTCCTGATCCATCTGGAGCTCAGGTTGCTGATGGTTTGGACTAAGGTTTGTGTGGCTGCAGGATCACTGGAGGCAAATCATGGAATTCTATTTTGCTCCTCTTTCTCTTTGTAAGGGGACCAGGCAATTTCTAATGATGGTGAATCTTTGTCTGCCTTACAGTAAACTAAAGGAAATTTTGTGTGATATTACATTTTCTATTATATGACAATAAAAGAATCTTGAATCCTTCTCTCGTTGGGGAGAAGGCTTAAAAGTGTGAAATTGTGAACCAACAGGCATAAAGAGAATTTCTTCCCTGCAGCCTATAATTAGTGCTAACATTGCTGCCCTTGCATTGGGCTAATTGATCTTTAATTGTAATCTTAGTGTCCTCTTTACATGGTTACATGAAAATTCGAGAAGATCTCTTGGTTATTTTACAGATGAACCCTTCTCACTGTACTATGTATTTTGTAACAAAAGAACTTAAACCAAATAGTTAGCAAAGCAAGGGTGGCATGGTTAGTGTAGCGGTTAGCACAATGCTATTACAGTGCCAACGACCTGAGTTCAAATCCACCGCTATTTGTAAAGAGTTTGTATGTTGTCCAGGTGCTCCAGTTTCCTTCCATGTTCCAAAGTTGAATAGGATTAGTAGGTTATCTGGTCCTATCAGTATAATTGAGTGGCTCGGGCCTGTGGGCCAGAAGGCCTGTTACCATGCTGTATCTCAAAATGAAACTAAATAAAATAATGTTAAAAAAAATGATGTATCCCAGCCTGTTTGAGAATAACTGTCTCTCCTCTGTATGTCTTTCAAGTATTGATCTTTAGTAATTGCCAACACTGTTTAAGCCTTTATTAAAAAAATAGCCATTTTAAAATGAGGAATCCTAAAAACTCATTTTATCCAGAAATTTACCAAAAGATTCACATCTAAAAATGATGCTTTAGATGTGAATATACTTTAACCAAATTTCTGAATGAGTATATTTTAACAAGAGAATAGTTTTTTAATAGATGTGTATTTGTTAATCTACATGATCTTATAGGATGGATATAAAATTTGGCACAAAGATTAAAATTTGAAAAACACTGCTATTTGAAGTTTGCTACAAAATATCAATAACAACAAAATAAGAGAATTGTCTCTTTTTACAGTAAGCACAGATCTGAATGGGCATGGGCTGTTGATCGAGCCAAAATTGCAAGTCGGTGGACGTGGCTTCAGGCACAGATATCAGAGCTGGAGTATAGGATACGACGCATGAGTGACATCTACAGGCACGTGCGTTCCACCAAGGTAGAGATCAAGTCAAAATCATGGTTTAATTTTCATATATAAAGAAAATCGTTGATGTGATGTACAGTTTGAGAACATGATTGTATCCACAATGAATCATTTGACATTGTGTCACTCTCTGCAGGTTTGTTAAATTTAGTAATCTTGAATAGCATCAGGCCACTAGACATAATAATAGCTGGGTGTAGAATGAAGCTCTCTTCACATTACTTTTTTCTCAACATTAACTTTAGAAGATTACTTTGCATTTTAAAGGAAAGAAGAGGTGAAAGAGGGATTTCCAGACCATATGGGCATGACCCACCTGCCAGTTTTGAAGTAATTGAAGTTAGGGATAAAAACAAGTCACCTTCAAATCTAAGGCTGGAAGAGATTACAGAGTTAGTAACCGTAGAAGAATTTGGAAGCAAGGATGACAATTTTAATATTGAAGCAATCAATATACCTAAAGGAAGGGATTAGAAGCATTTAATCAAATGCAGACATATGGAGCTAACCCAGAATTCCATCTTGACATCGATGAGTTGGGCTGAAGGCCTTTCTATGACTCGACGCTTAACTGGGAGCCAATATGGTTCAGTAAACATCAGCACAATGGATAACCAATACCAATGATTAGACTTGGTTTGTGTAAACTGGAGAGTTTTGAACAATGTCATATTTACTCAGAAACTTTGGAAAGTTGCTGAGCATTGTGTTGGAGTCATCAAAGTCAGGGATGAGGATTTCAATATCTGATGATATCCTGAGGGATGAATTTAGTTGGCCTTATTGACATAAAAACAGCCAGTTTTATTGTTGGGTGAGGTTTAAGTCAGAAATTCACCATTCAATCAATTTGACACCAAGGTTAGCACTATTTTTAGATAGTTGCCAGAGAGAGTGATCCATTTAATGGCTTAGGAACGGATATTGTGAAGAGAGAGGACAAACAGATTAGCTCATATGAAGTTGAAAATTAAAGGCTGTAGCTAATACATTTTTTTATTGTGTGATGTTGTAGTTTAATTGGAAACTGCATCTAATGGCATGGTTCCAAGCTGTGTAGACCAGTTAAATTCCAGGCTTTATCACTGGCCTGTGAGTAAACTACTTCAGTTCTGTAGTTGACATACTTCAATGTCTTGAGATGAAGAATAAAACCGAATAGGATTTTCTCTCATTTTGATTGCCCAATAATCATGTTGAAAAGTCTATGTTGATTGAGAATTAGATTGAACCTGTCTGTCTGACTTTTTATGGGATCACATTTACTGAAGATCACCTTAGACAATAGAAGCTTGTGCCTGTAATTTGTGTAGACTTCAAAATAATCTTTCAAAGATCAATAACTTTACTTACTATTGAAGCTATTTGATAAACCAAATGCTTTCTAACTCCAGCCATTCTTTGTAATCATTGTCTAGGAGATGGTAATCCTGGATGATTTGCGGCCTTCCAAAGACATTCTTAAACAGCAGATGCAGTTGACAGAAGCAGCAGTTTTATTAGTAGCAGCTGAGGATAATAAAACTCCTGCAGAGATAATGTATTCAACCCTGGATTGCAATTTCAAAATGTCACCAAGCAGCCCTTCACTTCTTCTAAGGAATATAGATAAACAGGTAGAAAGAAATGTCTAATAGTTTAAAGTGGAACCAGATGATTACATGCACTGCCAGGAATGTTCTATTATAATTTGTCAGTCTATTAAACAAATCAATAAGTTAGATAAAGAGTTTTGTAAAATGATCTTTGATTCAAAATATGTTAAGGATGGTTTAAGCTAGAAAATTGCTGTTTAGGTGTTTGCTTCACATACATCATTTTGTGTGCTGAGAGGCAAAATTTGAAAGGATTGTTTATTAATTGCCTGCAGAGTGCTCAGTTAACAGAATCAGTCAACAGTTTGATTCCTCCACTCAATTTATCTCCTGCTTCTTCTCCTGTATCCCGTAAGACATGCAACCACCTTGATGCCTCTGTCAGCAGGTAGGGCACATGTTATTTTGTCTCTTTAAATCACATTGGTAATTTATTTTGCATTTCCTACATGAGAACAGAATCATGGATGATTAATAAATGTTTTTGATGTCAAATTGGAGTACCATATTCTTCTTGTCAATGTAGTATTTGATGAATTGACAAGAAAAATATGATGTGAGAAAAAGATTAATGCAGTATTGAATGGAATCATGTCTGAGATATAACATGTATCCCCTTGATCTGAATTAAAAAAAATAATTAAAGTATTTTAATCTACATCTTTTTGATCTCCCAGAGTGAGTCCTTGGTCTTCTATGTTGTGATCGTACCTTTACAGATTGGTCCTGAGCTGGAATAATGTGATCAGAAGATTTCTCATTGTGCCTAGTATATTTCTTAGTATATTAATAATGTTTTTCAGGAGTCAACCCATGACAAAGAAATCATGGTTTACCCAGCACAAATCTAATCGCCGTTTCAAATATTTGAGTTCTTCCATTTACTCCTAATGATAGAACTTCTGAAAGACAAGCAGTACTACAAAGAGTTCAAACAGAACAGAAATAATTCATGCTCAGGCTCAGGGAGGTCAGACTGTTACTAAAAGAAAAATTGGCATGAACACAATTTATGTTTCACATGTGATGTGAATAGGAAGGTGGAAATTAGAAGACGCCTTACCAAAAAACCTACAAATTTGATTCTGAAGATATTTACATGCACTCATGCGTTCAGATGCAAGTCATGTTGTCCTGCAGTCAGTTTCCATTGTGAGTAGAAATGTGAAATGCATCTCATAATATAATGCATAATGACACCCAATGTTAGCAGAGGTGAAACTGTTGCCAATTCATCATTGTTACATTGTCATCTTTGGAATTTCTGTGTAGAACTTGAAATATTGAAAAGATTGTTTTACTGTGACTTTTTGAAAATCTTATGTTGCATAAGGTTTGAGAGTTTTTAACAATGCACTAACCATAAGTACAGTGGTAAAACACAGGATTCTGTTGACACCATGGTTAAGTGAAAAAACACACAAAGGCTGGAGAAACTTGTGCCTTATGTAGCAAAGGTGAAGGTAAGGTCTCAAGCCCGAAACGTTGGTGATGTATCTTCACCTTTGCTACATAAAGGCACGAGTTTCTCCAGCCTTTGTGTGTTTTTTCAACCATAAGTACAGTGGTCTGATAAAATCCAGTTTTATGAATGTGGGTTGTCAATAATATTTTCTGTTTTTGTTTAAATTTACATGCAATTTCCCATCTTCAGTATTTTAAATATTTAACAAAATAAAAAGATTATTTTTAAAGTTATCCTTTTATCTTGGTTTGTTGTCTTTAAGAAGTAGTGAAATGGTTAGCCAGTCTAACAACTTCAAAAGTTGGTGAATTGAAAAGTTCTCATTTTGATGCTGAACAGTAACCAATGTTAGAGAAGGAGATTGCCAATTCTTCTTGTCTTTGCTTCACTATTCCAGGCTTATCAGGCTACAATCAGAACATGTTAATCTAGCTAGTGGCAATATGTAGAAACTTCCTGAGAAACTATTACTTAACACTGAACCATAAAAGCAAGTATCAATTAAACAAACAGGGCTTGAGGGTAGCATGTCATTTTACTCCCATACGTTCCTCTTTATTGGTTTTGATATTGTGAAAGTTAAAGTTTTAAGACTTGTATGTGATAGGCAAAACATGTTTATAAAAATTATTTATTAGAAGTTTAATATTTTTCATCTAACAAATTCTAATGCAACAGAAATACGTAAGCAGACAACAGTGCATGTTTCAGTAGGCAGAAACATGGTGACACACGAGACTTCTGTAACCTTTGTAAATCCTAATTGTCTGCATCAGACAATGGGAAAAATAGTGTATAATTTGTAAAAGTTCAAAATGTTGCAAAATGTTAAACTTTCCCTCATCAGTTTGGTCCTGTTATGCTTCAAATGTCTTACTTTCAAATATTCATCTGTTGAGAATCAGACTAGTTTTGCCATCTGTGATAAATATAATCGGATGAAAATTACAATTTCTGTAAGATACAAGTACAGATCCTCCCCGACGACATCTGAATTCTGTTTGGCTGATCAGTCGTATCTTGAAATGGTCCGAAGTCAGGAGTATGTTAGCATGGCATGTAGTCCCCACCCTATCAGTCCCCACACTGATCCCACTGCCCTGCGCTCTCCTGACAGCCCACTATCAGTACCACACTGATCCTATTGCCCTGTGTTCTCCCGACAGCCCACTGTCAGTAACCACACTGATCACACTGCACCACGCTCTTTCGACGGCCTGCTATCAGTCACAATACTGATCCCACTGCCCCGTGCTTTCACGACAGCCCACTGTACCTGTACAGCATTCTTTTATCCTGAGAACTGAGAGAATTGCAGTGATGTACACAATGCTGCGATATCGTCTAACAGTCACTGTCGTATACACGCAGCCATTAGCACTAGTGGGCATATGTCCAAGCGTAATTTTTATGTTCGCAAATATTATTTATTTATTTATTTTTAATTTCTACAGTGTTTTTTTTCAGTTGTATATATGGATAGGGAGTATCTGTACAGTAAAACCCCTGGCATCCAGCACCTTATGGGGGATTGGTAGATGCCAGATAAATTAAATTTCCAGTTGCTTGAGATTGTGTGTTGCGCAATTGGCAAACTGACTTCTCGGGGTGCCAATTTTAAACTTTTGTAATTTTTGTCTGTTTATTTTCTGCTTTTTTTAAAAAAAAACGGTTGCTTGTGGCTGCCAGTTGCTTGAATTCCTGATACGGAGATTTCTTGTACCTCCAATCATAGAATCTGGGTTTTGCAATTATTGTATCCTTTTGAAATAGATTTAAAAATTAGAAATAAAATAATTTTCTTTTAAGTAAGAAGACTTAAAAGCAACTATGGCTGTTAGTATTTTAGATGATGATAAACCTGTCTCTTCAAACAGTTTTGGTTCTGAGGAAATCCTATTCAAGAAATGGCAGCTGAAGAGGACGGAGCAACAGCTTCTTTCTGTGAATGACACATCAGCGAGAGTTAGGCCTCTCCGAACACTCAATAAACGCAGACTTTTCTTTTTTGCTAATAATACAAGTAGAAAGGTAAGTTTGTTTGCTTAAATGTAGCAGGAATATGTTTTTCATTTGTGGTCAAACTTTCCAATTTTTTTTTAATAGGAATTTTGTATTCATTAAAACAATTTTAGAATTTGAATTCCTCCCATTTTAGGTGTCAAGGCTAAATTATTTGAGGTTTTCATTAGTCGGTAAAAAGTAAACACTACAATAAGGACAGATACAGGAGTGAGCTGAAACAGATTCTGGATCTAGAAGTAAAAAGATCAGTGTCTCATTCGCTCTGTGAGCCTTCATTCATTCAAACTCTAAACTTTTTAATGAAAGCCCCACTTGTTAACACTTAGCATTCAGTAACACCTCCTCCTACTTGCCACTCAAATAAAGCATGTCATGGGCTACTGCTTGTTGGGAGTCGTGACTATCCTGAGGATGCCTGCTTTATAATAGAAGCCAACATGCCAAGTCTTTTTTTATTTGTATATTTTTGTCAACTAAATTATCTCAGGGTGTCAAATGCCATTGCTGAGAATCAATGTACTCGTGTGATATTGGTTGTCACTTTGATGAGATTAATGATATAATTAATGTGTGGACTTATTAGTTTTGATGCTGAAACCAAGAGTAAAGAGCAGAATCTTTCAAGATCCAAATCTGACCGATTTGATTACATTTTTTGAGGAAGTAACAAAGAGCATTGATGAGCAGAAGTAACTTATGTCGGCATCAGCAGGGCTTTTGACAAGGTCTGACATGGGAAAAGTAGATCCAAAATTGGCTTGGTCGTAGGAGACAAGTGCATTAAACACGCTGAAGAAACTCACTAGGTCACCCAGCATCCATAAAAAGTAAAGAGTAATCAATGTTTTATGTCTGGAGCCTTCGTCAGGTATGTAGTGGGAGACAGGGTTGTTTTGTGATTGGAGGATTCTGACTAGTGCAGATCCAAAGGGCCCTTGGTGTTTGTAATGTACATGAATGAATTGGAAATGGATGTTGGGGGGCAAGATCAGTATGTTTGTAGATGACAAGAAGATGGATGAAGTTGCTGACATTGTGGAGAATAGTCCACATGGAGATATCGATGTGTTGGTGAAATGGGTGAGGAAATAGCTGGAATTAATCTGGACAAATAAGAAGTGATGTACATTAAGAGTACTAATGATGCTAAGATGTACATCATGAATGATAATGTCCTTAGTGAACCTATCCAAAGTCCTTGAACAAGATGGTTAAAAAGGCATGTGAGTCAATGCCTTTGTTAGTCAGGCATTGAATTCAAGAGCAGCGAGGTTGTGCTTGAACCTTATAATACATTGGTCAGACCTCATCTGGTCCCCATACTTTAGGATGGACAAGATAGTGCTGGAGTAGAGGAGGTTACAAGGGGACATGATTGATGTATATAAAATTATGTGGGGTACAGATGGGGTAGACTGCAGGAATCTTTTCTCCTTATCAGAGCTGAGTAAAACAGGTATAGATATTTAAAAAAAAAGAGATTGAAAGGGGATCCGAGTTGGACTTTTTTTTACACCCAGAGAGTGGTAGATACCTGGAACACACCATCAGAAGTGTTTAGATGAGCACTTGAATTCATCTGTTGGCCAAGTGTTGTGATATTCTTGTCTTCTTTTGAGGTCAACTGCTGCAAAATGTGTATTTTAACCATACAGATACAATTTTGTAAAGGACCGTGCTGGAGAAACTCAACAGTGTCTTTTATATAGCAAAGATAAAAATACATAACTGACATTTTGGGCTGGATCCCTTCCTCAAGGTATCGAAAAATGTCGGCAGGTATCCAAACAAAATGGTATGGGAGGAGGGGTATGGAGAGAAGCATGGAATAAAGGCAGGAAGTAATAGGTGGAGAAGGGAGGGAGGGCACAGCAACAAGTAAGGGAAGGAGGGATGGTTAAGTGAATAGAGAGAGAAAGGGGTGGAGAGCTGAGGGAAAGAAGGCGGGAAGGGAGAGGAAAAGGAGAGTAGATTAGCAGAGACAGGGAAAGTTGATGTTAATACCATCCAGTGGGAGAGTGCCCAGGCGGAAAATCAGATGTTGTTCCTCCAATTTATGGGTGGTCTTGGTGGGACAGTACATGAGGCCAGGGATAGACATACAAGTATGGGAGTAGGATGCAGAATTGAAATAGTTGGCCTCTGGAAGGACCCTGTCGCTGGTGCAGACAGAGTGAGGGTGCTCAGCAAAGCAATCTCCCAGTCTGCGTCCAGTCTCTCTGATTTAGAGAATGACACAAAGGGAGAACTGGATGCAGTAAATCAATCCTGCAGATACACAAATGAAGTGTTGCTTTACTTGAAAGGTCTGTTTGGGGCCCAGGACTGTGGTGAGGGAGGAGATGGAGGCGCAAGTGTGGCATCTCCTGCAGTCACATGGGTAAGTGCCAGGGTGGCAATTGGTAGGGAGGGATGAGTGCATGAGAGAGTCGCATGGAAGGGAGAAAGGAGAGGGGAAGATGTGTCTGGTAGTGGGATCTTGTTGTAAGTGCCAGAATTTCCGGAGGATAATTTTTTGGATTCGGAGGCTGGTGGGAGGACAAGGGAATCCTGTGTTGTGATTTTTGTGACTGACTTTTTTTTAGCAGCAAGAACTATAATGTGCATTAAAACGTTAAACTTGAGAAAGATGTATGTATTTTCTGAAGTATGATAAGAATTTCCTGCAGTTGGTAGTCAAAATGATAAGGACTGAGGATTTGTATCTATGGAGGGATTTTCACATTCTCTGAATGCTCAAGTCTTTCACAATCAGAAAATAGTTTATTCAATTGTAGTCATAGTTGTTATTTAGGAATATGCAAGTTCGAACAATTTCTGGATGTAGTTTACGTCTACATGCCTTTATACTTCACCACATGGAAGAGCCTCTGTTCATTATTGCAATCTCTTTCTGCCATCTTGACCATCATGATGGCTTTAAATTCAAATGTAGCCTCCATCTATATCAGAATTTAATTCCCTTGGTAGCATTGTCCTAAATGTGACACTAAGCATTATTTTTGAATTATTTTAATATAATCCTGAAAATATAATACAGTGGCTCAGCAGAGGAAATGAAACTGGACCAGTAAAGGAAATTAAAATCTTAGGATGTTTACAATGAATCAGTTATTGCTTTAAGTTATTTTGATATAGTTATTTATTTTATGTCAGTCTTTGTTTCCTCAATGTGGACATATTTACTATTTACTGTGTCAGCTCTGGAAAGTATTCTTACAGGAATCTCACACAAATTAATTGAACTTGGTTGTTGAGTCTAGATTATTTGCTATTTGGAGCTAAATGCATATCGGTTCAAATTCCATGTGGAAATGCTTGGCAATAATTGCATTCATACTGAGGTACCTGTGTGAACAATAAATATACACAACTTTAAATAAAATACCTGAAATTTTTAAATCCAATCTTATTTTAAAAAAGGCCTCAGGGATCAAAGGCTGGTAAATGTAACATCAATGGTGGGAAAGGTACTGGAGGGGATTATGGACAGGATCTACAAGCATTTGGAAGGGCAAGGACTGGTTCAGGATAGTGAGCATAGCTTTATGCATGGGAAATTATGTCTTACAAACTTGATTCAGTATTTTGAAAAGGATTGAAAAGGGTAGGGCGATAGATGTTGTCTATGTAAATTTTACCAAGGAATTTGACAAGGTCCTCCATGGTAGACTGTTCTGGAAAGTCAGATAACATTGGATCAATACAGATTTGGTTTGGTGGTAGTGAAGGATTGTTACTCAGGTTGGAGGCCCGTGACTAGTGGTGTGGTCAATCAGGTAGGTGGCAGTAGAACAAAAAAGCAGCAAGAATGAAAAAACAGCATTGCTTGCTTTTGAATTTTCAGACACAAGCACAGATACTGACACTGCATGTATTTCAGAGTGCAACTTAGACATAGCCTACTCAAGGTAGGAACTGTACGAAAAAGATCATGGGAGGCGAATGCTCTGTGGTATGAAAGAATGATTTAAGTAGGCCAGCCCCCCCCCCCCCAAAAAAAAAGCTAATGGCTGAATGAAAGGTTATGTGTGATGATGTGGAATCTGGCATCAAATGAGCAAAATTTGGACCAACTTGTTCCAGCATGGATATAGATGTCAACTCCATTGTCAAACATTTGTTCCCAGCTATGATGCAGTGGTTGATGGCACTGTTTCCTATGCAGTTCCATCAAAAGTACCCAATTGGGTGTTGCAGAAGTCACACTTCTGTCATGCAAGTTCGCCTTGTGGCTATGTAAGTTCTGAAAGGAGATTTTCAGCGGATTTGTAGTATTACTGAGGTGGGACATAGTATGTCTTAAATCTGGTCCTCTCTGAAACCACAGCATCAAAAGAAGCTCTTTAGCCCATCTAATCAATGCAAAACTATTTATTCAGCCTCGTCCCATCAGCCTGCACCCGGATCATATCGTTTCCACTTCATCAGCCTGTCAACTAGCTATCCAGTCCCTCACTGCTGCTACCAATGCTGAGATGGTGCAGTATTAAATTATGCTTTCTTGCCTGTTATTCAGAGGAGCCCTCTAAGCTATATAGTCACCCACATTAAAATCATCCCTCTAACGACTGAGGCAGCCCTTCCAAGGAATCCTCGAGCAGGCAAGGGTACATGGAAGAGGAACACATTACAGTGTGATTAATTAAAGTTGCAATTTTTTGTGGAAGAATGGTTTGCAATGTTTCGTTTTGGTTTTTATATTGTAGAGAAGGGATGCTGACAGTCAGTGATAAAACAGAGGTGTAGGATTGTTAATGAAGGAGAAAATGGGGTCATGTTTCCTTCTACCTTGAGAAACCTGCCCATAAAGAGACATTCATAGATGTCATCTCCCTTCCCTTTCTCACTGTTGCTCATTTTATACGTATAGTTATGCAACATAGCAAACCAGCAGTCCTGGCAGTATAAAAAAATACTTGAACAAGGCAGTGAATTGCTTTAGTAAGAGTGATAGAATGATTTACCAGTGGTTTTCAAATTGATCCCCCTAAACTCACATTCCACTTTAAGCAATCCCTATGCCATAAGTGCTTTGTGATTAGTAAGGGATTACTTAAGGTATTATGTGAGTGGAAGGAAAAAGGTTTGAAAGCCACTGTTTTAATCATACCTAATTGACTCGTTATGTTCACGGTTTCTTAACTCCAAAGGAAATGGGCCAATGACAATTTTTCTCAAGCAAAATATTTCAGTAAACAATTGGGCCTAGAGCAGTGGTTCTTAACCTTCCCTTCCTGTTCACATACCTCCTTAAGCAATCCCTTACCAATCACAGAGTACCTATGGCAAAGGGATTACTTAACGTGGAATGTGAATTTAGAGGGGCAGTTTGAAAAACACTGATTTACATTGAGAATGTTGCTCCCTGGAGTGGATTAAGCTACTTCTGTCATGAGAGTTTTATCCTTGTCTGAATTACATAACAAGTTCCTAAGTCACGTCAGCAGCTGATAGCCTTGTCACACAGTAACAGTCCTTTGCTTTTTTATGGTGGCTCAAGTGGAGGTAACAGAGTGGACAGCTTTGGGCTGATATAATCCTTGTCCACATTGACCTGTAAAATTGGATGCTTTTTTGTTGAATAAGGTGCCGGATAGACTGGGGCTGGAATTCTTTTCAGCACCTGTCATATTTAATCTATATTAGTAATACATTGGGGGAGTTAGAAATCTTCATGAAGTCTCCTGCTCACTGTCCTCTGCTCTCTGTTAGTACTTTTGGTGCCTTTTTTAAACAACAGAACAACATGAATTAACCTCCAATCCTCCGGCACCTCATCCATGGCTAAGGACATTTTAAATATGTCTGCCAGGGCCCCTGCAATTTTTACACTAGTCTTCCTCAAGGCCCAAGGGAATATCATGTCAAGCCCAGGGGATTTATCTACCTTTATTTGCTGTAAGGCAGCAAGCACCTCCTCTTTAATTTCTATATGCTCTATAACACTACTACTTGTTTCACTTCCTTCCTTGTACACTATGCCAGTTTCCTGAGTAAATATTGATTAAGCAAAAAAAACTTTTAAGATCTCCCCCATTATATGAGGCTCCACACGTAGATGACCACTCTGATCTTCTAGGGGGCCAATTTTGTCCCTTGCTATCCTTTTACTTTTAATATACAGTACTTGTAGAAACCCTTTGGGTTTACCTTCACATTATTTGCCAAAGCAACCTCATGTCTTCTTTTTGCCTTCCTGATTTCCTCTTTAAATATTTTCTTGTATTTTCCATACTCTTCAAATACCTAATTTGCTCCATGTTGCCTATACCTGCTATACACCCCACCCTTATTAATCAGATAGCCAATATCCCTTGAAAACCAAGGTTCCCTCTGCCTGTTAACTTTGCTTTTAATCCTGATAGGAACATGCAAACTTCGCACTCTCAAAATTTTACCTTTGAAGGTCTTCCACTTACTTTCTTTTTCAATATTTTTATTGAAATTCCACATTATAAAAGAATACAAAGTACATAAGAATACACATTAAAAGTCAAAAAATAAGAGTACAGAATACATTACACTCAGATCATACTATTTCATCCACAGCATCTCCCGTTCTTAATCAAACAAATTATAGTAAAATTTTATTCTAAAGAAAGAAAATCTAATCCCACTACCAAAACCGAAGCTGTTTGACAAAGGAAAAAAATATCCCTGTTGCAGTAATGAATTACTTCATTAGCCAACACCTCTGCATTAATACCAAATCAAAGATTTTGAAAGTAATTCAAAAAGGATCCCCAAAATGTTTGAAAATGTAAATTCAAATCAGATATTGAGCATCGAATCTTCTCTAAATGTAAGCATAACATAATATCACGTAAGCATTGAGTGTGAGTAGGCAGAGCAATGTCCTTCCATCTGAGCAACACTGCCTGCCTAGCCATAGGAGAAAGAAAAGCTAATACATAAAAATCCGATGCTGTTAAAGTTATGCCTCTCTCTCCAACAATACCAAACAAGGCAATTAAAGGATTAGGCTTAAAATTAACTTTTAAAAATACTCCATTCCAGAATTTCCCAAGAGTTGGATATGTCCAAAACATATGAATTAGTGAAGCATCTCCATTGTTGCATCTATCACAACGAGGAGATAGATCTGCATAAAAGCGAGATATTTTGACTTTGGATTTGTGAGCCCTACTTTAAATTGTGGGAGGGAATATAAAGTGGAGAAAAACATGATGAAAACAAAGCAAAGATGTTATGAATTAGGAGAGAAGTTCCACAAAATATTGGCTTGGCAACTAAAAAGAGAACAAGCAGCAAGAACTCTCATAGCAACAAGGAAGGAGGATAAACAGATCTCGTATAACCCATTAGAGATTAATGGAAATTTAAAAAAATTCTATAAGCAATTGTATCAAACCGAAAACCCAGGGAAGAATGACAAAATAGATGAATTTTTATCAAACATTGAATTATCCCAATTACAATTGGAAGATCAAAATAAATTTCTAAGACCCCTGACAATTACAGAAATACAGGATACATTAATGACATTCTTTGGCCTGGCTTCGCGGACGAAGATTTATGGAGGGGGTAAAAGTCCACGTCAGCTGCAGGCTCGTTTGTGGCTGACAAGTCCGATGCGGGACAGGCAGACACGGTTGCAGCGGCTGCAGGGGAAGATTGGTTGGTTGGGGTTGGGTGTTGGGTTTTTCCTCCTTTGCCTTTTGTCAGTGAGGTGGGCTCTGCGGTCTTCTTCAAAGGAGGTTGCTGCCCGCCAAACTGTGAGGCGCCAAGATAAAACGCCAAGTGAAGATGGATTCCCTACAGAATTTTATAAGGTATTCAATAATCTATTCTGCCCCTCTTGGAGGTAATGAAACAGATGGAAGAGACCCAGAATTTGCCTGACTCATGTAAAATGGCAATAATTACAGTAATTCCAAAAACAGGAAAAGATCCACTGTCACCGGCATCATATAGGGGATATCTTTACTAAATACAGATTACAAATTAATAGCAAAATTATTAACGAATAGATTGACAAACTGTGTACCGAAATTAGTGAAGCTGGATCAGACAGGATTTGTTAAAAATAGAAGAGCGGCAGATAATATCTGTAAATTTATTAATTTAATCCATACAGCACAAATAAATAAAACACCAACTGTGGCAGTAACTAGATGCAGAGAAAGCTTTCCACAGGGTGGAATGGAATTATCTATTTAAAGTAGTACAGAAATTCAAATTACCATAAAAAAATTTATTAATTGGATTAGAGCACTGTATAATGATCCTTTGGCAAAAGTGGTAACAATTGGATATGTTTCAGACCACTTTAAATTGAGTAGGTCAACTAGGCAGGGATGCCCATTATCACCTTCCCTGTTTGCTTTGGCTATAGAAGCATTGGCAGAGCTGATAAGAAAATAACCTCTCGATAAAGGGAACAAAAGTAAAAGAGGAAGAATTTAAAATTAGTTTATTTGCAAATTAGTAGATTTAACAGATCCAGATAAATAATAAAAAGGTTATATATATGAAATTGAAAGAATATGGGGAGATATCAGGATACAAGATTAATATTGATAAAGGTGAAGTGATGCCAATGAACAAAGTTGATTATACAAAATGTAAAAAGGAATCCCCTTTTAAATGGCAGTCACAGACTATATGTTACTTTAGTATCAGGATAGTTAATAATTTAAATTATTTGTATAAACTACCAACCGTTAATAACAAAAAATACAGGAAGATTTAGAGAAATGGAAAGATTTACCATTAACTTTAATAGGGAGAGTAGACTGCATCAAGATTAATGTATTTCCACAGCTACAATATTTGTTACAAGCACTACCGATTCCCTTGATGGGAATTTTTTATGAAATTAAATAATTTAAAGTTTTTACGGAAGGGTAAAAAATCAAGACTGGTTTTGGAAAAATTAACATGGGTGTATAAATAATGAGGATTGCAGCTACCAAATTTCAAAAACTATTACAGGGCAGCACATTTAAGATATCTATCAGAATTTTATCAGATGGGAGAAAAACCAGATTGGCTCAAGATAGAATTATATAAATTAGGAGAAAAGGTCCCGGAACATTTACTCTATAATTGGGATGAGAAACTGATGCAACACAACAATCTACCAATACTACATCATAATGGAAGAGAATACATCTGGAGCGAAAGATGATAAATTATCAAATACCAAAAATGTTACTAACCCATTAATACTTTTTATGATAGACAATTTATTTTTTATGGAATGGGCTAGAAAAGGAATTAAAAGAATAAAAGATAGCTTTTTGGGAAATAATTTATTAACTTTTGAACAGTTAAAAGACAAATATGGAATATCATATGGTATAATGTTTTCATACTATCAGTTGAAAACTTATTTAAAAGAAAAGTTGGGAACTAGCCTAAGATTACCTGAGTGTAGCTGCTATGGAGACTTAATTACAGACACGGCGATCGTAAAAAAAATTATTACAAACATGTGCAGCAAATTGCAATACAAGAAAAATGATGAAGCAATGTACAAACCCAAACAATGTTGGGCAAAAGGTTTAAATATACTAATAAAGAATGACACATGTAAGGAACTATGAGCAGGAACCATGAGTAATACAATAAATACTCGGTTTCGTATGATACAATATAATTGGCTACATAGATTATATGTTACACCTCAAAATTTAAAAGAATGGAATCCAACAATATCGGACAGATAGTTCAAAATTGTATGTTCAAAAGTGAAAGTTTTTTGGGAGAATTTAAACCTAATATTAAATAGAATTACAAAAAATAGGATACCAAAAATCTTACTGTTAAACAACATAAAAGACAAAGAATTATGTCTAAAATTAGACAGGGCTCAAAAAAGATTTATTATGATTGCGCTTGCAGCAGCAAAAAAGTGCCTAATGATAACTTGGAAAACGGAAGTAACCTTAAAAATACAGCAATAGAAATGAACAAGTGTATTTCATCGGAAAAAAAAATCTACCATATAAAAGACAAATATACTTTATTTGAACAGATTTGGGAACCATACATAGAGTATATTAGAAACCGCCGATTTCAGACCTCCATCTCTTAAAATAATTAAGATACAAGTACGAAAATACTTAAATATGGAATTTTGGACAAAGAATTTATTTTTCTTTCTTTTGTGTTCTTTTATTTATTATTTCTCTTCTTTCTGTCTTTTATTTCTTCACATTATAGGGGGTGGGGGGAATGAAAATATCACTGTTTATTTTAATGATGGATATTTGTATATGTTGTTATTGACATGGTTCCCAGTGAAGTATTAAATAAAAAATATATTTTAAAATTGTAGGAGGGAGTGGCGAGCACAAAGTTTAGGCATTAACCAACTTAAAAATTACATTCCAAGTTTCTTCAGTGATTGAAAACTGTAGGTCCATTTCCCAGGATTTTTAAATTTTATCTAAAGGAGCCCATCTTATTCACACAACATGCCATAAATGTTAGATATTGAAACACTGTAAAAAGATTGCAAATTAAAAATTATATGTATTAAATTCTTATCAAAACTCTTAAGAAATGTATGTAAGTGTGATCGAAAAAAATTCTAATCAATAATTCACGAAAAAAATGAGTACTTGGTAAACTACATTTAACTGACAGTTGTTCAAAAGAAGCGAGACTCCCTTAAATAAATAGATTTATAAAACATTTAATGCCTTCCACATCCTTGCCAGAAAACAACTTATCCCAATCCACTCTTCCTAGATCCTTTATCATTTCCACAAAATTGGCCTTTCTCCAATGTAGAATCTCAACTCAAGGCCCATACCTATTCTTATCCATAATTAACTTGAAACTAATGACATTATGTTCACTGAACCCAAAATGTTTGCCTACACATACTTCTGTCACCTGGACCTGTCTCGTTCCCTAATAGGAGATGGAGTATTGCATCCTCTCTTGTTGGTACCTCTATATATTCATTTAGAAAAATTTTCCAAACACATTTGACAAACTCCAAGCCTTCCTGCCCTTTTACAGTATGTGAATCCCAGTCAATATGTGGTAAGTTAAAATCTCCTGTTATCACAGCTTTCTGTATCTTACATCGGTCTGCTACCTCTCTACAAATTTGCTCCTCCAATTCTGTCTGACTATTGGATGGTCTATAATATATCCCCAAGAATGTGGTCACTCCTTTCCTATTCTTCAGCTCCACCCATATGGCCTCTGTAGAAGAGTCCTCTGGGCTATCTTGTCTAAGCATAGCTGCAATATTTTCCCTGACTAGCAATGCCACTCCTCCCCCTTTCATCTCTCCCCCTCTATCACATCTGAAAAAATGGAACCAAGGAACATTGAGCTGTCCTGTTCCTCCTGCAACCAAATCTCACTAACAGCAATATCCACGTGAATCCACGTCCTAAGATCGTCTGCCTTTCCAACAGTACTACTTGCTTTGAAATAAATAAACCTGTGAACATTTCTATCACGTACAAAGCTTTGATTTTTGTCTATACAGGCAGTCCTTGCATGATAAATATCCTCCTCCACTTCACTATCTGTTCTAAAATTCAAGTTCCCATGCCCCTGAAAATCTAGTTTAAAACCCCTGGAGCAACGTTAGCAAACCCGCCCACAAGGATGCTAGTCCCCCTCCAGATCAGGTGCAAGCTGTCCCATCAAACCAGATCCCACCTTCCCTGGAACAGAGCCCAACTGTCCAGAAACATGAAGCCCTCCCTCCTGCACCATCTCTTTATAGCCATGTATTGAGCTGCATTAACTTCCTATTTCTAGCCTCACTAGCACGTGGCACAGGTAGCACTCCTGAGATTTCAACCTTGGAGGTCCTGTCCTTCAACTTTGTACCTAATTCCCTAAAGTCTCTTTGTAGGACCTCCTCATCCTTCCTAACCATGTCATCGGTCCCTACGTGGACCACGACATCTGACTGCTCACCTTCCCTCCTGAGAATACCAAGAACTCAATCCGAGATATTGCGGACCCTGGCACCAGGGAGGCAACAGACCATCCTGTATTCTTGATCTCTCCCACACAACCTATTATCTGTCCCCCTTACTATTGAATCCCCTATCACGACTGCTCTCCTCTTTTCCCTCCTTCCTTTCTGAGCTGAGGGTCCAGTCTCTGTCCCTGGTATCCTAAATGGTATACTTATTGTTGATGGGAATGGCACAGGGGTACTCTGCTCTTTCTCTCTATTCCCCTTTCCCCTCCTGACAGTCACCCAGCTACCTGCCTCCTGACTTTTGAATTCATACTTGCAAAATTTTGCTTTTATTTTTGGATATTGTTCCATTATGTTGATATAAGGATGAATTTCCATATCTTGATACCACTTGTTTTCATTCCTGTTGATGGTTATCCAATGCACTGTTGCATTGCTGTGAGTGCTGGTATTTGCATTAAATGTTAAACCAGGGCTGCTCTTTGCTTATTCAAATGAACACGATATAGTGTGAGGAATCTTTATTGAAGCTTTGCTTTTTTTTGGCCACTTTTATCCTGCCACTAACACCACTAAAACAAAGCATCCTCTATTTTACTCCACTGAACGTTGCTGTAAAACTTGTTCTCAATGTAGTGAAAATAATTTATTAACTACTAAGTACGTAGGGATTATCTGATCATCATAATCAGTCTTTGTTTCAAACATGCAAAACTGAATCAAGGGCACTATGGAAGGAAAATGCTGCAGGAAATTGGTGTCCAGAGGTACCATCAGTTTTATGTCCATAGAACATGGATAGATTCAATGAGACTTTGCTGAGTTATTGGAATGACATTAATACATCAGATTAATTATTTTATTCCTTCTGTTAACTTAAGTTCGAAGTTCAGATATATATTCAGAGTACCTTTTTTTTGCGGGCCAGGCAGCATTTCTACTTACCAGTAGTCCAAAAAAATTACTCAAGAAAAGATACATATACAAAATAGAGAAATGTAAAGAGAGAAAGAAATTTAAATAAAATGACTGTTTAATACAGAAAATAAATATTCAATAATAAATAATGTGTAAAGTGAGAGTCCTTAAATGAGTCTCTGATTGAGTTTGTTGTGGAGGAGTCTGATGGTGGAGAAGTAGCAACTATTCTTGAACCTGGTGGTGCGAGTCTAGTAGCACCTAGACCTCTTTCCTGATGGCAGCAGCAGGAACAGAGCACGTCTTGGGTGATGGGGATCCCTTATGATTGCTGCTGCTCTCCGACAGCAATATTCCATTAATTTTCTTGATGGTGGAGAGAGTTTTGCCTGTACTACACTGGGCTGCGTCCACTCCCTTTTGCAAGGTATTCCGGTCCGAGGTTTTGATGTATACATAGCAGGACGTGATATAGCTTGATTGTGTAGTTGCTTGTTTAAATTTGCAATATCTCCAGTTGACAATATATATGTGAAGCCAAAATATACTGATTTGTTTTAACACAGGCATTGTTTTTCCAGGTTCAGGCTGCTGCTATGCAGTGTCAATGTAGCTGGCCAGTATGCTGTAAAAATTGTGACATAGACCCAAGGACATTGACATGGAAGGATCAAGTAGCTCTTCTGGACCCATGCTTTCATCCAGTATTGTCACTTCATGGTGGTATGATTATCTTTCTGAAACATTTTTTAGTTTTTTTTGCATATCTAATTTTTACACATGATTTTAATTATATATTGTGTTACATTTCTGATTGTTCCCTTTTTCTACTGAAAATAAAACTGCCTCTGTGGTTCAGAACCACAAGTGCTGGCAACTCTCTGGGACATCATTCAGATAAGCACAGGTTAATTAAGTGTGAAGGAAGTCATGAGCATAACCTGCTATTTGCAAGAACCACAGTCAGAATCTGGAGCAGCAATCCTGGCTGTTTCCCTAATCCTCTGCATCTCTAACTGTGATCACGATTTGCTCTGTGGGAACATATGAAACAATGCAGTATTTCTGCCTCTCATTTCTACATACAGTCTGACCATCATGGCTGAGATGAACTAAAACTAAACACACAGGAGACGGCAGATGCTGGAATCTGAAGCCAAACACAACCTGCTGGAGGAACTCAGCAGGTCAAGCAACATCACTGGGAGAAGAAAAATGGTTAATGCTGCAAGCTGAAACTCTTCATCAGGATCAGTAACACTGTCGCCAATTTTTATGAAATTGCTTGGGTCACCTGCTTTATCATAGCATGTCTCATAAATTATTGTGGGTAAATTATGTATTAAACAAAAAAGGGGAAAGGCTTTTGTTTTCAAACTCAAGGCATTCCATTGAATTAGGGAGTCACCAAAGTGGTTGATATCAACCCAAGGGGGTCAATAAATACCAGGGGGTCAATAGTGCCGATGGGGAGTTGATAATGTGGTGGGGGGGGGGGTCAATTGAAAATAGCGCCAAAGGCAGTGTTGACCAACCACTCGTGAGAGGGGGGCTTTGGTGGCTGCCATGTTGTATTTGATTTCAGCCTTTGAATTAATTTAGAGCGAATGGGAGGATGAAAAGAGGTACATGTTCTATATTTTATACATGTGTAATCGTCAAATTTTTTTGGACCATTTTTTGGGGGAAAGGGGGGGTGTAGGCATTTTTCATGGGTCATACTTTTGACTTCATGGAGTACCTACGTTGATCCAAGGCATCAGGAGATTGGATGGCTGGATCCAGGTGGTATGTTCGTGGTTGGGGTGTTGGTAACTCAGATGGCATCCGGGTGAGGATCTGTGGTTGGGAATTTGGATGGGCAGGCTTTTGGGGCAAGAATCCACTGTTGGGATTTCGGATCGGAGGGCAGTGGGGGCAATGATCCATGGTTGGGAGTTCGTATGGCTTGGTGTCAGGGCAAGGATCCGCAGTCGAGAGTTTGGATGGGCATGCGCCAGGGCAAGGATCTGTGGTTGGGGGTTCAAATGGGCAGGCATCAGGGGTGAGGATCCATGGTCAGAGTGTCGGGAGAACGGATGGGCTTGTAGCTGAGGTACCTATGTTAGCACCCCTCCCCTCCCCTGGTCCAGCGCTGTTACCCCACCCAGTAGTCCCCCCCATCCAGCACTGCCACTCTTCCCCCACCCCCCTGACCAGCATCAGGATTCCATGCCTGGGGGTCAATGAGGGATCAAATATTCTATGAAAGGGTTGCTAGTCTAAAAAATTTGGGGACCTCCCCAGCTTTGAATGATTCTTAGAAGAGCAGAATTAGGCTAACAATTCCAGCAGTTTAAATATGTGAGCAGAGAATATAGTACGAGAGAAATTTACTAATTACAGAAGCAATGAAACCATAAATTTGCAACTGGGTTACTTAATGTGAAATTAATTTATAGGTTCACTTTCTTGACAAGGATTGTAATCTGCATTTAGTATTGTTTATTTTTTCCAGATTTAAGTTTCAGTTAAACTATTTCATCCCTATTCAAATTATTAAAATAAATGCCCTTTAAGTCTAATTTTTGTTGTCTTCTTACTGCTGAAATGAAAATAATTCTCAAATTTTTAATTTCTTTATTTGACTTCGGAGGAAAAAAAAGAAAAATAATATCCTTAAGGCACTGCTTCAGCAAATCCTTGGTGCTTCTGTGTTTACCAGACTTCCGATCTGTATTTCCTATAGAGAAGGGCATGGAAGCTGTCAAGTTTAGAGAAAAGATCAGTGTTATCCCAAAACTTACCGGTATTACTTGAGTTGGTGGCCTTGAAGCACATAAAGGTGCCTAAACAAATGTGTTCTATAGATGTTGTGGCAAGCAAGGGTAGACATGATGTAGTCCTGTCAAAGATTTTTCTGTCTTCCTTGGCCATAGTTCCAGAGGGTCTGGAAGGTTCAGTTCAGGGTTAACTAGTCAATTTAAATTAAAATTGGATGGTAGAGGGAAGTCATGGAAGATTGTTTATCAGATTGGAGGTCTGTGACTAGTGGTAGGCCGCAGAGATAGGTGCTTGGTCCCCTTTATCAATTGGATAAGATGTACCTGGCATGATTAGTAAGTTTATAGATGACACCAGAATTGGTTGCACAGTGGGCAGTAAAGTTATCTAAGGGTACACTAGCTTATTATTAAATGGGGAAAGTGGGGCGAGGAACAGCATATGGAATTTAACTTGGACGCAAACTGATGCATTTTGGAAAGTTGAACCAGGGCAGGACGTACACAGTGAATGGCAGTGCTGTGGAAGTGTTGTAGATTAGTAAAACAGTATGAAAGGTGACATGGGTAGTCAGGATGGTGAAAAAGATGTATGGTATGCTTGCATTCATTAGCTCTGGCATTGAGTACAAGAGTACAATCATTTGAATTATTGTTCCTGGGTTCTCTTAAAGTTCTGAGCTTTTTCCATCTTTTTTAAAAGCATTAATTAAGGCAGTGTGTTAACCAGTAACCCAGAAATAGAAATTAAACTCTGGAGTAAAGGTGTTCCAATTTTTTTTTCTATCTCTTCATGCTACATTGATCTAACTTCACAAGTAGCCTAGAATTAAAATCACACTTCAGACAAGGTACATCTAAGGTTATTAATATGAACCAGTCAGATAAATGTGATAGAATTAGTAATTTGCTATCTCTAAACACATAATTTTGTTTGCTAGTTTGCCTTTGGTTATAAAAAGTGCAAGTATTATACCCTACTTTAGTCAGAAAAATTCTAGAATCCATTATACAATATAAAAACGTTGAAAAAGATTTTCCAGGCCGGACAATATCATTATAGATTTGTGAAAGAGAAATGATTCTTCATTAATTTACTGAAATTTCATGAAGAAGAACCTGAGGATGTGATATATTTGGACTTTCAGAAAGCTGTTGACTAGGTCCTACATAAACAGGTAGCAATCAAAAGTACGTGGGATTGGGTGGGGGAAAGGTAATGATGTGAATGGAGAACCAGTTGTCCAACAGGGAATCTTTGACTAAATGGCAGTGACTAGTGGACTACCAAAGGGATTGGAACAATGATTCCAGCTGTTTACGAGAATTGCGCTAGTAATTTTGATGAGGGTCCTACGTGCAATTTCTTCGATTTGTGAATGGCTAAAGCAGGGTGGGAAAATGGCCTTGATAAGGATGTGGAAAAGTTCTAATGTGATTTTGATAGGTTGAAGGAGCATGCAAATAAATTGTTAATGCAGCATCATGTGATATTAACAGGAAATCATTTATAGCTAAACAGAAAAGATTAGTAAAGGAAGTGATGGACCAAGAGCTGGATATCCTGCAATAGTCAAAGAAAGTAAGCATACAGGTACTGTTAGGTAAAACATCATGAGATGGGACCGGAGAAGGAGTCACCCAGTACTAAGGAGTAACAGAATGCATCCTTGTACTTACAAGATAAGAGAGACATTGATGGATTGAGAGGCAGGAAGCTAGCAGGGAAAGGATAGCAACAGTTTTAGTCATTGGACAAGTAATGATATGATGATGTTCTAAGCATGTATCCAAGGGTATAAAAAATCACCATTCTGCTGATAACGGCAGAATGCATTCTCCGACTAACTTTGTTAGTCGCAAGTGTTACAATCCGGTAATAAAGAACAAAGAACCCTGATTTCGACTCAGCCTGGTGTTTGTCTCACTCATTCATGAACAAAGCAGACCTAACAGTACAGGAGGAAACACATAGACAAGTATGAGGTGAAACATGGAAGTCTGCAGATGCTGTGATTGTAGAGATGTTACTTATATATCTTTACCTCTTATGGATGCTGCAAAACCTTCTGAGTTTCTCCAGTATTTCTGTGTTTTATAGACAAGTAGTATGTTGGCTTTCATAGCAAGAAGATTTCAATACAGGAGTTAGGGGCCTCACTGGGTTTGTGCAGTTGGTCAATTACTGTCTTACTATATAATGGCAGTACATATACACCTTGATTGAACACTGCTTAGAGTTTTAGTCTCTTTATTGAAGGATGGATATTGTTGCTGTGAGGGAATTCAGCAAAGGTTCACCACACTGATTCCTGGGATGCCATATCTAATGGATGAAGAGAGCTTAAGTCAATTAGGCTTATACTGGCTAAAATTTAATAAAGATAGGGATATATATCATAGAAACCTGATAGGACTGGACAAACTAGATGTAGTAAAGATGTTCCTAATGTCAGAAAACAGAAGTCCACATATCACAGCCCAAGGATATGGAGCAATCCATTTAAGACTAGGATGAAGAATGTGGTGAACTTGTGGAATTCTTGAAAACTGAACTAGCAAAAGCCGCATCATTAAATAGATTCAAGAAGGAGTTAAGGTTCTGTTTCTATGGCTGGAGTGATCAAGGAATAAGCCAAGAAGGTTTGAACAAGATACAGAATTTGGGTGATCAGGAATAATCAAATTGAATGGCGGAATAGATGAATGACTACTTCAATTTTCTATATTTTCTATGGTTAGTAATTGCCTTAAAGGCCTTTGTTCGTTATACAAAGGTAAAAGTATGTAAGAAATGAATATCTCTCCATTTAACCATACAGTGCATTTGAATTGGAGTCTAAAATCAATATTAGCATAACACTATGTACTACTGCAATTGTTCGAATTTTGCTTTATTTGTCCCATTATTTTTCCAAAAGCTTTAAGTAATGAATGCACATGTGGAAAAATTATAGACTTCAAAAGGGGGGCACGGTTGGTGTAGCGGTTAGCGCAACCCCTTTACAGTGCCAGCGATTGGGACTGGACCAGGGTTCAAATCTCGTGCTGTCTGTAAGGAGTTTGTACATTCACCCCGTGACTGTGTGGATTTTTTCCGGAGGCTCCAGTTTCCTCCCACTGTTCGAATCGTACTGGAGGTGTGGGTTAATTGGGGATAAATTGAGCAGCACAGACTCATAGGCCGAAATGGCCTGTTACCGTGCTGTATGTCTAAATAAAAAAAGGAGAAAGTTTGTGTGTAGTTTCCACCTGGTACTAATTTGGAGCTAAAGATGTAACTTTTTTTTATGTAGATGTGCCTCTTATTCTCCACTTTCAAACTTTATTGAATGAGGAAGAATGGAACAATCAATCCTTTCCACCAGAAATGAATAATATAAAGGGTTCCTTAACAAACAATACTTTATGTAAAAGGCATCCACATGAGGATATTTTAGATTCATTTGGTAAGTAGTAACTAATTTTTTTTTTACTTGCGAGAGAATCATTTTTGTGATAGCTGGTAAACAAGAAATCTGCAGATGCTGAGGTCTAGTGCAGCACACAAAGGTGCTGGAGAAACACAGCAGGTAACTTGGCATCCATAGAAAGCATGAAGCAGTTGATTCATGCCTGAGACCTTCTTCAGGAGAAGGGCCTGAAACATCAACTGCCTTCTGCTTTCTATGGATGCTCCATGACCTGCTGAGTTTCTCCAGAACTTTTGGGAACTGCACCTGAATATTTGCACTGCTTGTTCATGCTTTACAAACTTTTAAGCAATTCACCTTGCATCAGCACTCCTTGATCTTCCAATATTTTAACATTATTAGTCAACTGGAAATATTCTGTGCAGGCTATAACACATTTGATTAAAATCCAAAAGTAATTATTTTGAATAGCCTTGTAAATTAACAAAATGTTGTCAGGACTGTGCATTTTATTATTATTAGACAACTAACTGCATTTATTAGTCAAAATAATTTCCTCAGAATCTGGAACATTGGTTTTGGAAAACATGATTTTGTCACATTTTATGGGAGAATTACCTCTTTTTCTTTGGGGAAATCCGCAACATCCTGATAGGCCATTGACAAAGTCATCCTAACTTCTGTCATAAAACAGCAGAGAACAAGCCCTTCAGCTGGCCTATATAAAATTTCCATGATCAATTTAACCTTTTCCTCCCTCACAGCCAACAACTCTCCATCCAGAGAATCTTTTAAATGCCCCTATTGCATCAGTCTCTCTCACCATCCCCGGCAGTATGTTTCAAGCACTTTTTTTTAAAAACAAAACTACCTCTGACATATCCCTAAACATTCACCTGAAGCAAATGTCCTCTGGTATTGCCATTGCTGTCCTGGGAAAATGCTGCTGGCTGTCACTCGAATTATACCTCTCATAATCCTATACACCTCTATTAAGTTGCCTCCCATCTGCCAAAGAGAAAAGCCCTAACTCGCTCAAACTTTTCTCATAATACATGTTCTCTATTCCTGGCAGCATCCTGGTAAATCTCCTCTGCACTGTCTCCAAAGCTTCTACATTCTTACATTCTTCCTTTAACGTGATGAACAGATTTGAACAAAATATAAAGCTGCAACATTACTTTGCAACTTCTGATTTCAACTCCCTGACTAATGAAGTTAACCATTTGCTGCCTTAACCACCCTATCAACCTGTGCAGCATCCTTGGATCTGGACCACAAGATCTCACTGTTCCTCCACACTGCAAAGAATCCTGCCATTAACCACCTATTCAAGTTGGATCTTGCAAAGTGTATAACACCACACTTTTCTGGATTGAACTCTGTCTGGCACTTCTCTGCCCACCTCTGCATCCTGTCTCTATCCCATTGTAACCTACACTATTCTCTACACTACCTACATTACTTCCACCTTTGTGTCATTTGTAAATT
This sequence comes from Narcine bancroftii, assembly GCF_036971445.1. Classification (NCBI taxonomy): domain Eukaryota; kingdom Metazoa; phylum Chordata; class Chondrichthyes; order Torpediniformes; family Narcinidae; genus Narcine; species Narcine bancroftii. Next base: position 223,288,401 of record NC_091472.1, on the reverse strand, counting down.
TACTCACACTCCTCCACTTCCTCATGCAACTCTTTTATAAAAATCACAAAGAGTAGTGGTTCCAGAACGGATCCCGATGGAACACCATGAGTCACCAACCTCCAGGTGTAATACACGCCATCTAGTATAACCCTCTGCTTTCTGTGGGCAAGCCAATTCCAAATCTACTTAGCTAGGTTTCCATGGATCCCATGCATTATGACATCTGAATGAATCTGCCATGAGCTACCTTGTCAAAAGCCTTACTAAAATTTATTTTATTACCTTGAAAAACTCAATTAGGTTAGTGAGGCACGACCATCTCCTGACAAAGCCATGCTGACTCTTCCCTAAGATGATGCTTCTCCAAATGCCCGTAAATTCTGTTCCTAAGAATCCTCTCCAATGAGACTCACTGATATATAATTCCCAGGGTTACCCTGTTAACCTTCTTGAACAGCGAAATATTTGCCATCTTCTGTTATGCCATCCAGTTCTCTAGTACCACTGCTATGGTCAGGGAGGACACATCGGCAACATCTCAGCAATCTCTTCCCTTGCTTTCTGTCGTCACCTGGGTGAATCCATCTGACCCCGGAGGCCATTCTATACTAATGTTTTTCAGAAACTCCAATGCTACCTCTTTCTTAACCATGACATGATCCAGCACATTTGCCTGTTCTATGCTGACCTTACATTCATTAAGGTCCCTCTCCCTAGTGAACATTGAACCAAAGTATTCAAGGACCTCCCCTGCCTTTTCTACCTGCAGGCACAACTTTACACCTTTATCTGTGAATTGTTCTCTCAACTTCCTGTCACTTGCATCCAGAACTTTTTGGGGCTTTCCTTAATCCAACATTCCAAGGCCTTCTCATGACCCCTTCTAGTTCTCCTGTCCTTTCCTAAGCTCTTTCCTGGCTCTTCCTCTTGAAAAACTGTCCCATGTACCATGTCTCTTGTCAACCATAGTTCCTTTATCATACCACACATATCCAGAATCCCTTGCATATGGCCCCTAAATGACAACATTTCTGTTGTTCTCAGAGAACATTTATTACCAGTGAGCGCTCCAAAGCTCCTATCAAATACTATCATAATTAACCCTATGCCAAATACACACTTTCCTATATTATCTGCTCCTATCCTTGTCCATGGCAATGCTAAAGATCTGAGAGTTTTAGTCACTATCACAGAAATGCTTGCCCACCAAGAGATCTGTCATCAGACCTGGTTCACTATCCAGCCCTAGATATAGTGCGGCCTTTTCTGTCAATGGCCTGTCCACATCCTGTGTCAGGAATCCTTCTTGGACACACCTGACAAATCCTGCCCCATCTGACCAAGGAGGAATCCATCAATATTAGGGGACTTGAAGTCTCCCATGACAGCAACCCTTTTATTTTTACACCTTTCCAATACCTGCCTACTTAACTGCTCCTTGGTGTGCTGGCATCATCCTGAGAATCCATCTGGTGAACCTTGCTGAATTCCATTTATGGCAAGTACGGAGGCCAAAGCTGCATGGAGCTCCAGCTGTGATCTTACCAAAAGCCCAACATAATTTCAACATTACTAAGTTAAAATCATGTATCTGTGGGAGTACCTACTAAGCTATTGTTGTGTGAATACATTCAAGGTGACTCACCATTACTGCTCTCTTGAGTAAGTTTAACGAGTTATGAAAGAGGCTGAAGAGGTGGTAACATCTGGATTACTCCTGGTGCCACAAGGTAGGGATGGTCAAAATAAAAAGACTGAGCTACTTTGTCTGTGGATGCTAGCACTGTTGTCCTGACAGCACTTTGCACTGCTCTGATAGCCAGAGTGAGTGTCCCTGACCTGGGCTTCCCCAGTCCCCTTCCAAGAGGAGGAATTTGTGTGACAGGAGTCACTTGATGACCCAAGACAGGGTGTTTAGAGGGGAAGGCTTGTGTGACAGAAAGTCACTTGTTAACCATGAGGTGTGAACCTCATGTAGTGACTAGGAGGTCACTGGGTGAAAATTCCCGTACGAAGAAATGAAAGGTGATTGTTGTCATTTTCAAAATTCAGGAAAGTTGTAAGTCTACAGTGATCACGGCCATCTGTCTCCACATCCAACTAAAAGACCAGCGTGCAACCAAACTGGAAACCCAAGCCTGGAGACCAGACTCTGCCAGCTGTTCCTTTTTGACTAACAAACTTGACGTGACTGATGAGGTTTTGTTCTGGGAGTTTTCTTTTGGGGCATTTTGAGCTTGGATTGGACTGTGTGTTTTTTTCCCCCCTCATACACCTTATAAATATCTGTTATTAATGTAGAGTTTATTGAGGTAATTCTATAATTATTAATTTAATAAATAAATGTTGTGTTAAATTGAACCTATCTGCTTATGCATCTCTCAATTGCTGCTGGTGAGGTATAACTTGAGAGGAACTGCCCAAAGAAGATTGGAAGGGGGCATTAATCAAGAAGACGACAGAGCAGCAATGGATGGAGTTTGTGCAAGAAATGAGGAAGGTTCAGGATAAATGCATAATAAAAAAGAGGAAATATTCAAATGGAAAAATGTCACTGTGGCTGACAAAGGAAGTCAAAGCCAACGTAAAAGCAAAAAAAGGGGCATGCAAAGAAACAAACATTAGAGGGAAGATTAGAGGATTGGAAAGTTTTCAAAAACTTGCAGAAAGTTACACAAATACTCATAAGAAGGGAAAAGATGAAGTATGAAAGTAGGCTGGCAAATAATATCAGAGGACACTTCAAGTACATTAAGAGTAAAAGAGAGGCGAGAGTAGATATAGGACCACTAGAAAATGATACTGGAGACAAGAGGTGGCAGAAGAACCAAATGAGTATTTTACATCAGTCTGTGGAAGACATTAGCTATGTGCCAGATGTCAAAGGGTATCAGGGAAGGGAGATGAATGCTGTTATTGATTCAAGGGAGAAGGTGCTCAGAAAGTGTAATGGTCTAAGGACAGATAAGTTTCCCAGACCAGATGGATTACACCCTCAGGTTCTGAAAGAAGTAGTGGAGAATTTGGTAATCATCTTTCAGGAGTCAATAGACTGAAAAATTGCAAACATCACCCACTATTCAAGAAGGAAAGAATGCAGCAGAAAGGATAATTATAGATCGGTAGCCTGACATCAATGGTTGGGAAGAAGTTGGAGTTAATTGCCAAGGATGAGGTTATGGAATACTTGGAGGCACATGACAAGATGCGACAAAGCTAGCACAGTTTCCTTAAGGGAAAATTTTGTTTGACAGACCTAAGGAATTCTTTGAAGAAGTGACAAGCAGGCGAGATGGGGAAATGCAGTGGATTTCAGTATTTGGATTTTCAAGACATTTGACAATATGCTACCATGGGGGTACTTAAACAAGATCAGTGCCCATGGTATAACAGGAAATATATTAGGGTGGGTAGAGCATTGACTGATTGGCAGGAAGCAGTCAGAATGCAGGGGGTCATATTCTGGTTGGCTGTCGGTTGATAGTGGTGTTTCACAGGGGTTGGAGTTGGGGACACTTTTTAACCTATTTTTAATGATTTAGATTATGGATTGAATGGCTTTGTGGCCAAGTTTACAGATCATACAAAGGAGGGAAGAGCAGGCAGTGTTGAGGAAACAGGGAGAGCAGGGATGTGATTTTAAGGCTTTGTAAGGCACAGGTGAGACCTCACAGGGAATTTTGAGCTCCACATTTAAGATAGGATGTTCTGATGCTGGAGAGGGTTTAAAGATTGATTCCGGGAATGAAAGGGTTATATGATGAGCATTTGACGGCTCTTGGTCTGTTCTCATTGGAATGTAGGAGGGTGGGGGGGTGGATCTCTTTGAAGCATATCGAATGTTGAAAGGAGCGGACAGTATAATTGTAAAAAGGTCGTTTCCCACGGTGGGTGATTCAAGGACAGGAGGGCCCAGCTTCAAGATTGAAGGGCATCCGCTTAGAACACTGATGCAACTAAAGGGTGGTTGTGGAGCTCATGTCGTTGGGTATATTTAAGACAAAGATTCTTGATTAGCCAGGGCATCAAAGGTTATGGGGAAAAGGCCAGGCAATGGGACTGAGTGGGAAAATGGATAATTTCATTATCTAATGGTGGGGCAGACTCGATTGGCTGAATTACCTGTTTCTACTCCTAAATCTTATGGAACATTTGGAGCTGGGCCATAGATGCAGTCTTCACCAGCAGTATTCCACATAGTAACGATTATGTCCTCATTGTTGAATAGCTCATCTAACCATGACAGCCCTCTGATATAGAGCGTTGATTGATATCTATTAGGAAGACCTGACAGAGAACTCCACTGTATTGTAACAAGAATGGAGTTGATAGCTTTTAGTACTGGACCTCTAGACTCATGGAGGATCAAGAAGTGTTCTGAGAACTTGTGCAGTGCAACTGCCAAGCATGTTTCCCCTGTTATGTCAGCCACGAACACTGTATCTCAAAACCAAGATTGCACCCAGAATTGAATGTGTAAACAGCACTGTTAATTTTAGTAACTATACTGATTTTTTTCTCTGTATTTGTTTAATTTTTTATTTCTTTATGTGTACATTGAGTACAGTTTTTTGCAGTACCAATAAGTGGTAATTCTACCTCGCCCGCAGGATAAAGATTCTCAGGGTTGTATGTGATGTCATGTACTCTGACATTAAATCCAAGATGTATGTCTCCAGGAGGGTATGAGATGAGGAAGAGACAAATGAACTATGGCAGGAAGTTTTAAAATGTATTTTATTTGATAACATGAACAGAACACGAGGAGATGGAAGGATAGCTATTAAATTTATTGTCACTGTAATAAAACAGTGTTGTATTACATGAAATTGCTTTTGCCTGCTGTGAGGCAGACAGATTCACCATTGGCAGAAATTGCCTCTTACAGTCAGAGAAAGAGAACCAAAAGAGAGATCCCCCTCCCCAGAGTCACTGAGTGTCCGTAGATTTGCCTCCAGCACTTCCACAGCCTCTGCTGCCACACAGAGTCCAGTCCAAACCATTGGCAACCCGAGCTCCAGATCCGAACCTCTGACACAGTCAGGAACCCTTCAGCGTCTTTGGCATCCCCTCTCCTCCCGTTTCCAATACCTGGTACCCCTTTACTCAGTTTCGAGCCAGTCTCCAGCAGTCTGCAGCCCAGCGCGAGTCTCCCAACGGCAGTCTCCAGCAGCCCACAACCTCTGTGGGTTCCCCGCCTAGAGTCACCAGCAGCCTGCTGCATGCGAGGATCTTTCAGTCGCAGAACCCCCTCACTGGTCCGCTGCTGTGATCAACGTCCCCGTGGGTTGTCTCTTCTGCTTCTCCTTCTTAGACAAGGGATGGTCTCCCCATTTTCCGATGCCTTGTGCCAGTCCTCTGGAATCTGCAACTCCTTGTGGCTGCTGCCAATCAGAGGTGCTGCCACCTGGGGTGCAGACCCTGTGGTCGCGGGATTTTAAATAAAACTACCATCGGCTCCTTTAACAGGCCGTTCATAACCTGTGCGGAGCTGGCGGCAGTTGATCTGGCAGTTGGACCCTGTGGGAGCGCTGTATCTCTACTCCTCGCTGCCCCACAGGTCTGTGGCAGTGCTGCCATTACAGTGACTCTGGAAGCGCCCCTATTTTAGCATGCAGCAGAGTTTGAGTTGGACATCACGTACGGCACAGACTCATGGGCCGAAGGCCTGAGCTGAGCTCTCTGTTGATATCTTCAAAGAGTGTGCACTTAAAATAGACAGATTTCAGAATGAATGGTAAAATTACTTCAGCCAGCAAAGTTTGTCATTTTATTTTAAGTCATAGCTTCTTATCTTTTAATGCAAATCTAAAATCTTTATCTATGTTGAATTAATCTTCAGGGTGCAAAGTTAACAAAGAACACTGTGCAGAGGTACTGGGGCAGCACTGGAACCAGTCATCTTCTATCCCTGAGCTACATACACCAGCAGAAGCAACAAGGAAGTCCCTCAGAGAATTAAGGAAAAGAAGGCATTCAAATGAAAAAACTACTGGTGAGGAGGACCCTTGTTTCTTGGGATCCACTCTGGAGATGTTACAGAATTATGTATTGAGTTCACAAGTGATGGTCTAACTCCCAAATTGACATGATCAGCTACCCTCCCTAAATTACAAATCTACAATGAGGGAGTGACATTTCCCCCAACCAATTAACAGTACTTAGTGCTATTTACAATAACAGATGCTTGAAAAAAAAATTAGATTTGCTTTCTGTTGTCTCTCTCTTTCTCTATGCAAGCCATAGAGAAATGTTGATTTACACTTTTGCTCAGCACTAAGTGAGAGCCATCTTTTCACATTCCCTGTACACAGGTGCAGACCCATATATTCCTTTAAAAAAAAAGTATGAAACCCTCCCTACCCCATAACCCTCTATTTTTATTCTATCCATGTGTCTGTCTAAACATTTTGTAAATGCCCCTAATGTCTCAGCCTCCTCCATCATCCCTGGCAAGGCATTCTAGGCACTCTCAACTCTTGTGTATAAAACAAACTTACCTCTGATGTCTCCCATAAACTTCACTTTGTATACGTCTTCCTGCCCTGGGAAATCTTGTAGACCTTCTCTCATCCTTCTACACTCCAAAGAGAAAAATCTGCTAACCTTGTCTCATAAGACTTATTTTCCAATCCTGCCAACATCCTGGTAAATCTCCTCTGCACCCTCTCCATTGCTTCCACATCCTTCCTATAATGAGGTGACCAGAACTGAACACAATACTCTTAAGTGTGGTCTCACCAGAGATTTGTAGAGTTGCAACATGACTTCTCTACTCTTGAACTTAATCTCCTATTAATGAAACCCAACATCCCATAAGCCTTCTTAATTATCCTATCAACCTGTGTGGTAACCTTGAGGGATGCATGGATTTGGACACCGAGGTAGGTCCCTCTGTTCATCCACATTCTTAAGTAACCTACCATTAACCCTGGACTCAGCCTTCTGGTTTATCCTTCCAAAATGCTTCACCTCACTCTTATCTGGATGAACTCCATCTTCTCTTCTCCACCCATCTCTGCATCCTGTCTATATCCTGATGTAAAGAATCTCTTGACGTTCAAGGAAGAGAAAGGAATTTTACACATTTTCCTTACCATCACACAAATATATTTTATTAAGCCTCACACCATTGTTAGGGGATCTTTATATGAATATTTATTTAAAGTTCGCTAACATCTGGATAATAATGTGGTAAATTGGAGCAGCAAATTTACAGATAACGCATGAATTCTGTGGGGTGTAGTGGACAAAGCTTGCAGTGGGATCTGGACCAACTGGAAAAATGGACTGGAAATGGCAGGTGGAATTTAATGTGGACGAGTGTGAAGTGTTACATTTGGGAATGACGGACCAGGGTAAGACTTACACAGTAAACGAGTGCAATAGAACAGAAGGATCTGGGAATGTAGGTACATAATTCCATGGAAGTTGAGGCACAGGTAATCGGGTTGTAAAGAAAGATTTAAGTATATTGGCCTTTATAAATCAAAGTATTGAATAGAGCAGTAAAACACAAAAATCTGCCTTCATAGTGATTGAAGTAAAAGCAATGCTGGAGAAACTCAGCAGGTCAAAGGTGCCTACCTGCATTTTGCTTACAACGTGATCAAGGGTGCAAGCCCGAAATGTTGGTTATGTATCTTTATCTTTGCTATATTCTGTTTGACCTGTTGAGTTTCTCCAGTATTATTGAATACAGGAGTTAGGATTTTATGTTGAAGTTGTATAAGACATTGATGAGGCCAAATTTGCAGTATTGTGTACAGATTTGGTCTCCTATCTACAGGAAAGATATCAATAGGATTGAAAAGAATCCAGAGATAATTTACAAGAATGTTGCGGGGACTTGAGCTGAATTATCGGGAAATGTTGAATAGGTTAGGACTTTATTCCCTAGAGATTTGTTGAGGTGTACAAAATTTTGAGGGATGTAGATAGAGTAAATGTAAGCCTGAGTTTTGGTGAGACAAGGACAAGAGAACATGGGTTGAAGGTGAAATATTTAAGGGGAACATTGGAGGAATTTCTTCACTCAAAGAAAGGTGAGAGTGTGGAACGAGCTGACATCTGTAAAATGCAGATTAATTGGTGATTCTAATGCTAATCTGCTGAAGACCCGTTTTACTTTTATCTTCAATGATACAGGTCACACTAATAATTTATGGATATCTTCTACTATGGATTCCCACATCGATCCCTTTCTTATGTTCTTTCCTTTGAACAGTTTCCACTTTTTGCATTTATTATTTTGACCCTCAGTCCATTTGCAATTATCAAGATACATAACATCTCAAACAAAATTGTTATTCCAATCTTTCAGTCTTGTTCAGATCTTTCAGCAGGCTTTATACCATTTATTGCCCTCCCAATTTGATCCAATGGTTAAATAGCAAAAGAAATCACGGCTGAAGATTACCGAAGGTTTGAATAGTGCTTCCTGAAACCAAATTGATTAAATTGTTAAATTGCTTTGTAGAATCTTGCCAACTTTTTATGTCCTCCACAAAATTGAGCAAATTTATTTTTATATTTCAGTTGTAAATAAAAAACACTGTGCTCTACTGAACTCTGAGGAATGTCCTGGTTCTTCAGTGAAAATTACGCAGACATCAGACCTTATTCAACGAACTCAGTGTTCCAGCCCAACAGATAGCTGGACAACCAGATCAACACCGTCCCAAAGAGCGCCTTCGCAGTCGAAAGATGTAAGATGAAATGGACATGCTCAGCATTTATTAGATTAATCTAAACCTACCTCTGGTGTTCAGTTTGTAATGGGTTCGTATGGAATTGTTCCCTGTAGTGGAGGGAGAGAGGAAGAACATAACAAGTAATTTACTGTGGTCAATGTTATGCTTAGTTCTGTAATTTCAGAGCAGCCAGCGTGGAAGGAGGTTTCATCAGACAGATACTGTCATTTCCTCTTTATGATAAAGTTTGTAATTGTGTTGATTTATTCCTACTGTATGAAATTAGTGTCTGAATTTCCCCTTGTTTAAAAATACTATTTTCATATCATCTGGGAAGTAGGGTGTTGAATGGCTTTGGATGGTTATCTTCATTTGTATATCGATCAAGGACCCAGCTACTAATAAACTTCAAAATGTAACACGAGTACGCATGAACGGGATTAATTGAGGGCGCAATTACATCGAACCCATGAAATTTGATGTTGTATGAATTTTTCTGAATCTGTTTGCAGTGACTATGATATTTGCATAACCCACTCTGTCAGCTAAGCCTTTGGTGTTGCTTTACTTGAATGGATCCACATCGGAGAAAGTAAAGCCCATGGATTTACTCATACAGTGATCTCTGGATGCCATAAGAGTGATGATGGGTTTCCAACCCATCACCCACTATCCTAAGTACATCTTGATACATTAGTGTTGAAACAGTAAATGACAAAATGTTTTGACTCATGTGATGAGATGGAAACCCATTCCTCACTCTTCATGATTTCCAGAGATTACTGTAATGGCGAATCGATGGCCTTTGGCTTCTCTGATGTGAAATAGTTTTATATAAACAGATTCAAAAGACTTCTTGGAATATTAGTTTCACAGGTGCAATGTAATGGTACCCTTAATTAATCCTGTTCACATGTATCCACAGAACTGAAAACATCTGGGAGATCAGAAAATGGCAGGACATTTTTCAATTCTAATACTAAAACCGGAGTCATTGTTTACATTTCTGCTTTAAGTTATTGAGTGGACTCCATCTCAAGCCTTCATAACAAAAGACTATGTATTGTGTCTTCCAGATTCCCTTACGTCAAAGGCAGCAGAGTGAATGTTGTTACGATATTGATAACATCGTAGTGCCCATGTCATTGGTCGCCACTTCCAAGATTGAGAAGCTCCAGTACAAGGAAATAATTACACCAAGGTACAGATTCTTCCCCCATGAACATTTTTCTTTGTAAGAGCAGCAGCTTTAAGGGAGCACACAAGTGTTTATAGAGTTGTGCATTCAGAACATGGTCTCTGACTTCAGATTTCTAAGGACCCTAGGTTAATGTTGTGAAGTAGAATTAAATATGAAAAAAATAAGAGAATATTACCTACCATATGCAACTTAATAATAATGGTCAATAAGGAAGCTGGGCATTGTAAAGAGCATTATTGTTCAACTCCAATTCATTTGCACAGTCATTAAAGATTTTCATTAATTTTATTCTTGATCACAATTTTCAACGAATGATAAAAGAAATAACCATACTCAGTAGGAAGAGAAATTTCTGGACCAGATTTTTACAATAACCCATTGTTCTTTTCTTTCTTAGTTTTATTATGGGCAGTGTCAATGTGTAATATTATGATTCAGAGCAGTTGCATAAAAGCTTTATATCTTTGCAGTGAAGATAGAAGCATATCACTGAACCTCCTTGGCTGTGCAGGAAGTTTAAATCAACTTTCCTACTAATTTGCAAGTGCTGCTTGTTAAATGTTGTGTATCCCGTGTGTCATTGGCTGATAGTCAAAGCTGGGAAGTGCAGAATTTAATTTGTGAAGTGGAAGCTGGCATTCTCTTTAAAAAATATAAAATACCAGAACCTGAATTCAGGATGACCAGAAACCAAGAGCAAGTAAAACTGAACTACAATTCCAAGATTAATATTCACAAATAAATAAGTTTCATCAAATGGTGGGTGCATTCCCGAGGCAGGAAACAGTTGAGAAGTTGAGAGAAATTTGGCAGTCACATTAGAATAACTAGCCTCAAAATAGGTAACCCAATGAATTTCATAGCTATGAGCTCCTTTTAAAATTTATTGTATTAATTGAATTTAAATTTTCTAATTATTATTGTCAACATTTGACATCACCTTTATCCTAGACCAGGGTTGGTCAAACCATGGCTCGCAAACCACATGTGGCTCTTTGACATGAATATACAGCTTACAGAGGTATTTTGGCTGTGTAGTGTTATTTGGCGTGGCTTACAAACATGTGAATGTGGCACAGAGTGTAATGTGATCCAGGCCGCCTTCTGCAATCTGCTACGAAAATTAGATTTGGGGTCTAATTGTTTTGATCGTTTAGATTCACATTATTTAGAGCAAAGCTTAAGGAAGATTTCATAGTAATCAAAATCCTGGAGAGTTTTAATAAAATGGAGAATGTTGGAAATTCTGCAGTTGGACAGCATCTGTGGATGAACAATTCTCATATCATCACCAGGAAAGGTTAGAAATCAAATTTTCTAAATTCCAGAGAAAAGACTGTTGGCCATAAGATGTAGAAGCAGAATTAGGCCCTCTGTGTTCCAGCTGATGTATTTTTTTTAACCATCACTCCTATTCTCCTGACTTATCCCCATGACCTTTGACACCCTTACTAATCAAGAACCTATCAATCTCTGCTTTATATATACCCAATGACTTGGCTTCCACATTCATAATGTTGTAATGAATTCCACAGATTTACCATCCTCTGGCTGAACAAATTTCTCCTCGTCTCCATACTAAAGGACATTCTTTTATTCTTAGTCTGTGCTTTCTGGTTGTAGACTCTCCCACTATTGCTTGTCTTCTCCACATCCACTCTATTTAGTTGTTTTAATATTTGGAATGTTTCAATGAGATTCCACTCTTCATTCTTCTAAACTCCAATGAGCCATATATCTTACCCCTGGGATCATTCTGGACCCTTCAGTACATCCTTCCTTAGATATGGGGCTCAAAATTGCTCACATTACAGCCATTCCCTGACACACATCCGAGTTGCATTCTGACTGACCGGTCGAATCTTAAAATAGATGCAAGTCGGAGATATATTAGCATGGCATGTAAAAGTTGTATTCCTACAGCATCCTTTTATCCTTTTTTTTTCTTTGGCTTGCCTTCGCGGACGAAGATTTACGGAGAGGTATGTCCACGTCTGCTGCAGGCTTGTTGGTGACTGGCAAGTCCGATGCGGGACAGGCAGACACGGTTGCAGCGGTTGCAAGGGAAAATTGGTTGGTTGGGGTTGGGTGTTGGGTTTTTCCTCCTTTGTCTTTTGTCAGGTGGGCTCTGCGGTCTTCTTCAAAGGAGGTTGCTGCCCGCCGAACTGTGAGGCGCCAAGATGCACGGTTGGAGGCGATATCAGCCCACTGGCGGTGGTCAATGTGGCAGGCACCAAGAGATTTCTTTAAGCAGTCCTTGTACCTCTTCTTTGGTGCACCTCTGTCTCGGTGGCCAGTGGAGAGTTCGCCATATAACACGATCTTGGGAAGGCGATGGTCCTCCATTCTGGAGACATGACCTGCCCAGCGCAGTTGGGTCTTCAGCAGCATGGATTCGATGCTTGCGGACTCTGCCTGCTCAAGTATGTCGATGTTGGTGATGAAGTCATTCCAATGAATGTTGAGGATGGAGCGGAGACAGCGCTGATGGAAGCGTTCTAAGAGCCGTAGGTGATGCCGGTAGAGGACCCATGATTCGGAGCCGAACAGGAGCGTGGGTATGACAACGGCTCTGAACACGCTGATCTTTGTGTGTTTCTTCAGGTGGTTGTTTTTCCAGACTCTTTTGTGTAGTCTTCCAAAGGCGCTATTTGCCTTGGCGAGTCTGTTGTCTATCTTGTTGTCGATCCTTGCATCCGATGAAATGATGCAGCCGAGGTAGGTAAACTGGAGGCCCGAGGTCCTGCCTGAGTCCGCCTGAGGTAACGGCCGCATCACGGGGAGAGACAGCCAGCCGAGACCGGGCCTGCCCGCACCGCTGCCCGAGCACCGAACACAGGCCGCCGTCGCCAGGCAAACCCCGGCAGCCCGCACAACCTGACCATTGGCAGCCGAGCCCCAGGCCGGGAGTGGCCAATGAGAACTGTTTAGTGTATCTCAGAGTTTAATAGATACCTCAAAAACCAATAGTCTAAACACTAACAACTGTGAACTCCATTGCAGCGTTCTCTCCAGACTTAAAAAATTTTCTATTAGAACTTTTCTTTCTGATCCTTAACCAATGCTGTATCCCCTTTACTTGGCCGTGTCAGGAATAAATGCACGCAGGCCGATTTCAGGGCGCACCACTCCATAACTGGGGACAGCGGTCGTAGATCTCCAGAAATGGTTCTTTTATCCTATTCAATATATAAATACTCTTGTTCTTGGCTGTGGGTCATGAAGACTGTGGGTTGAGGGGCAGGGGATTGTGGGGGGAGTCGCATGTTTGAAGAATATGCTTAAATTTGTTTGGATTGTTTGCTTTTTTCCCCACGTTGATTTGATGATACCAATTTAAAGTTTCCTGAATTTGACGAACAACCTTGACGAATCTTTTGACATTCTGGTCCATGCTTTCCAAATCAACAAGGGCTTTATTCACTTGTGAAAACACATTTGCCGACCCCTTTACAGTGAACCACTTCTGTGGCTTCTCCTTTTCTTTCTCTTCCTCTTTCCTCTTTCACCACAAATCTTTCTTCTTCTATTTCTCTTCATTGGTCAATTCCTTTGATTCAAAATCTAATAACTCTTCCACTTCGAGTTCTAATTCAGGTTTTTGCGAGTTTCACAATTTTCTCTCTAATTTCATCAAACGCATTCTCTTTATCGAAGCCTTTAAATGTGTATACATAATGTTTGAAACATTTTTTCCAAATTCCATTCATGCATTTTTTAGTCACATCCTCCCATGCTGCTGTGATATTCTTGATCCACTCAAGTATGCTGTAACATTTCCACTGATCGCTCCTTGATCCGTCGGCTGAATGATAGAAGTTATGTTTGGTGACAAATACTGTATACAGTTTTTTTTTGGTCGTATGTACGGATGGTTGTAAGTCACATATGTCATGAGTAGGGGAGAGGCTGTACTCTAAATGTGGTCTGACTAATAATGTCTTATAAAGCTTCAACGTGACAACCTTGTTTTTATATTCTTGTTTTCTCAAAATGAATGCTACCATTGCATTTCCCTTCCTTACCACTGACTCAACCTGCAAGTTAACCTTCAGGGAAACCTACATACAGTAGGACTCCCAAGTCCCTTTGGACCTCCACTTTCTGAATTCTCTCTCCATTTAAAAAATAATCTACTTCTTTATTCCTTCTACCAAAGTGGAGGCCATACACTTTGGAACCCTGTATTCCATCTGTTGCTTCTTTGCCCATTTTCTCAACCTGTCCAAGTCCCTCTGCAGACTACTTGCTTCCTCAACACAACTTGCCCTCCACCTTTGTATCATTCATATTCTTGGCCACAAGGCCATCAATTCCATCATCTAAATCGTTAAATTACTGTGAATAGAGGACCCAACATCGATCCCTGCAGAACACCACTGGTCACTGGCAGCCAGCTAGATAAGGTCACCTTTATTCCCACTCTGCCTTCTACCAGTCAGCCAGTCTTCTATCCATGCCAGTACATTTTCCATAATGCCATGTGTTCCAACTTGTTTAGCAGCCTCATTGATGGAGAAAACAAAGGGAATGTCAGTGTTCTGACTAAATGACACAAATCAAGGCAGAACTGGCCGATAGAAAGTGTTGAAGATGTGTCAGATATAACATAACATAACAATTACAGCACGGAAACAGGCCATTAGGCCCTTCTAGTCCGCACCGAACCAAACACCCCTTTCTAGTCCCACCTCCCTGCACAATGCCCATAACCCTCCATCTTCTTCTCATCCATATACCTGTCCAACCTTTTCTTAAATAATACAATTGACTCCGCCGCCACTATTTCTCCCGGAAGATCATTCCACACGGCTACCACTCTCTGAGTAAAGAAGTTCCCCCTAATGTTACCTCTAAACCTCTGCCCCTTAATTCTTAACTCATGTCCTCTTGTTTTAATCTTTCCTCCTCTTAATGGAAATAGTCTATCCACATCCACTCTGTCTATCCCTTTTATAATCTTAAATACTTCTATCAAATCCCCTCTCAACCTTCTACGCTCCAAAGAATAAAGACCTAATCTGTCCAATCTCTCCCTATACTCTAGATGCTTAAACCCAGGTAACATTCTGGTAAACCTTCTCTGCACTCTCTCCACTCTGTTTATATCCTTCCTATAATTAGGCGACCAGAACAGCACACAGAACTCCAAATTAGGCCGCACCAACGTCTTATACAATCTCAACATCACCTCCCAACTCCTATATTCCATGCAATGATTGATAAAGGCCAGCATACTAAAAGCCTTCTTCACCACCCTATTCACGTGAGTTTCTACCTTCAGGGAACGATGTACCGTTACTCCTAAATCTTTCTGCTCTTCTGTATTCCACAATGCTCTCCCATTTACCACGTATGTCCTATTCTGATTCTTCTTACCAAAATGAAGCACCTCACACTTATCAGCATTAAATTTATTGTATTTCTCATCGTTCCAGAGCATAACTTCTCCCATGTTTCCTTTTTTATCTTTATATTTAAATCCTGTTCCCATTTTTGTTTAGTTTTACCATTTGTTTCCTCATTCTCCTTTTCTTGCAGTTTAATATACATATTTGTTATAAATCTTTTGATTATCATTGTATCTGTAATCACATATTCAAAGTTACTTCCCTCTGGCAAACTCAAACTGCTTCCTAATTTATCCTTCAAGTAGGATCTCAATTGGTAATATGCCAGTGCTGTATCTTGAGTTATATTGTATTTATCTTTCATTTGTTCAAAGGATAATAATCTATTTCCTGAAAAACAATTTTCTATTCTTTTAATATCTGGAGATGTTCTTTGAAGAGATGGATGAGGAGGAAATCCATGTTGGAACTGAGATGCAGAGCAGGTCTTCACAAAACCCCCTCAGCTGACACATGTTCCATTAGTTTCTCTTGCTCTTCATCCCATCACAAACGATCCCTTTCTTCTCTCTGCCTTTCTCTGCAACTTAAAAAATATTAATTTCAAAATTTTCGCAGTTTTGGTGACAGATTCATGAAACAAAATTCTTTCTGTTTGATGATGATGCCCTGACCTGCTTAAAGTTCCCAGTGTTTTCTACTTCATTTTTCCAGCATTTGCAACATTGTCATTTTTCAAGGAAGACTGGGATAAACATCCCATTGGTAGGGATACTGGTTTAAAATAACTGGGAACAGAATCAAAATTCAAATTTAATGTCAAAGATCACATACAATTCTGAGAAATGTGAGATGAGACTGGTTCATGGATCTTGTAAATGAGCTGGTATGACTGCACAGTTGGTGTAGTGGTTAGAACCCCTTTACATCGTCAGCAAATGGGACCTGGGTTCAAATCCCACGCTATGTAATTCTCCCCTTGTTTGTGTGGGTTTTCCCCAGGGGCTCCAGTTTTCTCCCACTGTTCGAAACATAACAGGGGTGGAGATTAATTGGATGTAAATTGGGCAGCATGGACTCGTGGGCCGAAATGGCCTGTTACTGTGCTATATATCTAAATTTAAATTTTAATAGTAACTTCCTATGTTGGATTCATACTTATAGAAAAAAAATTGGGGGAATAACCCAGAGTGTGGGTTATTGGAAAGTTTCTTCACTGAGCTGGAAAAAGCATCACGAACTACAGTTTTCCATGTAGTTGATCAGCTGTTTTCTTTTGCATCAACAGTTGGCGAATTATGGCCTTTCAACCACTCAAGAAAGAACACCTGCAAGAGAATGAGGTAGGTTTGAGGTGTACACCAGATTGTGCACTCACACTGTGATGTTTAGAAATAACCCTATGATTAATCATGCATATTAAAATTTATCTTGTCAATTTGACCCACTCATTGCTTTCATCTGACGCACCAATTTTGTTTTGTGCTGACACACTTCTCAATTTGTTTCCAGCTCACTGCTACATCTTATTTTGTTTCCTATCATTTGATGATGGATAAGCAATCCATTTGACAATTAAAAAAAGTACTGGCTCACAGGCCAGTGCAAACCAACTTTTCAAATCTTCTGACCTTTATTAAATACCCTCAACAGGCAAGAGGATGCGAGTTTGGGCTGAGATGATGAGTGTAGGTAGGGGTGGGAAACAGAATGATGATATGGTCCTAGCAGTATCTATGGGAATACCTCTTCCCCAGCCACAGCACACTCTTAAGTTGCACCATGACTTTCTTACCATAAGCATTGGACTTGGCCAACATTTTCTGTTTTCAAAACGTTTAGCTTGATTGATGTCTAAAAGTGTTTTAATAGGATCTACTTAGAAATAAGATGCTAAATTCTATCGGTCATTGTCTATCTTACAGTTGGAGGACACTTCAGATGAAGCGTTTGCTTTACGGCATAAAAAGCACGAAGTAAGGGAGCAGGCAAGGTGGCTGTTGTGGGAGCAAAGCAGATGTCATCGAAGGGGCAACAGGCAGGTGTTCTAATCCACCACCATTGTGTCGCTCTCTCCCAAGTATTGAAACAAATGGTGTGGAGTGTGGAGAATCATATTTTAACAAACAAATTCAACTTTAGTGTCTCTTTATGAATTTTGTATTGGTAATATAAAAGGGCTGAGTGTTCAATTAGAATGTCATTCATACTTTTTAATCTGTCATAATACATTTATCAGTTTATACCTAATTATTTTCATAATGAGTTGGTAAAATTTCTTAACTTACTGGTTTTACAAGTCTTGGTACCTTCAACCAGTTGGCCAGTTTCATGTGAGCCTTGGCAGTGAATGTCCAGAAATGCACCACTAAGCCCCTTGTTCTCCTGTACATGATTATTTTACAGTGCTTGTTAAATGGTCTGTAGGAACACTTAGTTTCTTTCCTTTCCCATAATGGAGTAGCATCTGCCAACTGCTCTGACTCATCAGTTAACTGAACATACAATTAAACCCAGTCACCTCCGTTGAAATCACAGTGGTTCCTCATCCAGTTTTCAACTTCATCCATCAGATGATGAATTTGATTGTGTTTTTTGATGCAGTAATCAAAAAATTGATGAGGAAAGGGTGCTGGATATGGTCTACATAGACATGGCAAGACTTTTGACAATGTACAGAGAATGCTAAATTGGCTACAGTGGAGGATACAGAATGGGAGTTGTGGAGGGTCATTTTAAATCCTGGAGGGCTTGACATGAGGAAAGGCTGGGTCTTTTATCACTGGAATTTAGGAAGCTGAGTATGACTTTTTTTTCAAGGGGAGGGGTGTTCAAAGCCCAGGGGTGCAGGTTTATGAGGAAGAGGGGAGAGATAGAAAAGGGACCTGAGGGACAACTTTTTCCACACTGGGAGGTATGCAATTGAAAGAAGGTTGGAGAGCAAGTCCAATATTTGGATGGGTATGGATAGGAAAGACTTGGATGGATATGGGCTATTTGTGGAGAAACAGGGCCAGCTCAGTTTGGTGACTTGGTCAGAAGGACCTGTTTCTGTGCTGTATAGGTCTATTCCTAAATGAATACTTTTCTTCAGTGTTCACTGGGAAGAGGGACCTTGGGTAAAAAGTGAGGTCAGGGTAGAACAGCATGTTGAGGTTAAAAAAGAGGAAGTGCTGGATCCTCTTTAAAATATTCAGATAGATAATCCCTGAGACTGGATGGAATGTATCCCAGGTGACTTACAGGAGGCGAAGGAAGAGATTGCTGGGGCACTGTCAATCATCTTTGAGTCCTTCCTGACCACAGGACGTATCGGAGGATTGGAGAATGGCAAATGTAGTCTCTGTGTTTACCGTAAATTATAGACCAGTGAGTATTAGTGGTGAGAAAAGTATTGGAGAGGATTCTTAGGGACAGAAATATTTAGAGAGATGTGCATAGTCTTCTCAGGGATAGTCGGCATAGCTTTGTAAGAGGCAGGTCATGCCTCACAAGCTTAATTTTGGTTTTCAAGATGGCAAAATAAATTGAAGCTAAGGCAGTGGGTGTGGTGTATCTGAAATTTGGTAAGGTGTTTGACCATAGAAGGCTTATTCAGAAAGTCATTGATTCCATAATCCAAATCATTAACATACAACATACCATCAGTAACAGGCAGCCAACTAGAATATGATCCCTGTATTTCGACTCTGCTTCCTGCCAATCAGCCAGTGTTCTACCCATGTAAAGGGGCTATCTCACTGGCCTGGAGATCTGCTGGCGACTCGAGTCTCTGCTGGTTTGATTTTTCTGGAGACTTTTTCCAGTCTTCAGCAGATCTCCGCAACGTCTCCATCAGTCGCCCCGACTGAAAGAGACATCGCCTTGGTGAGACCGCAAACCATGTTTTGGTCACCCGAGTTGCCGCGACTTATCAGTCGTGGCGACATCTCCACCACTGAGATACTACCTTTAGTGTGTTTTCTGTTATACTTGGACTCTTGTCAAGTAGTCTCATGTGCGGCACCTTGCTAAATGCCAAAAAATGCACAATATCTACTGCATTTCCCCTATCTAGCCGGCTTTTCACTTCCTCATAAAATTCCAATAAGTTTGTCAAGCAAGATTTTCTCTTAAGGAAACCATGTTGTCTTCGGCCTATCTTGTAATGTGCTCCAAACACTACTCTTATTTCATTCTTGACAAGGTTGAAGAGGGATTCTGAGGTGCTGGCCATAATTAGCTGGGGATTGAGTTCAAGAGCTATGAAGGTTGCAGCTCTATAAAACTGATCAGACTACACTTGGATATTGTGTTCTGCTCTGGTCACCTCACTACAAGAATAATGTGGAGACTTTAGAGCAGGTGTAGATGAGATCAGAATGTTGCCTGGATTGGAGAACATATCTTTTGAAGCAAGATGACTTAATACAGATATCTAAGATTATGAATGGCAAAGATAAGGTGACAGTAGCAAAGATCAGAGGACATTTGTTTAAGACAGTGGTTCTCAACCTTTTCTTCCCCCCCACTCACTTACCACTTCAAGTAATCCCTTATCACAGAGCACCTGTGGCATAGAATCACTGCTTTAAACCTTTCCTATCCATGCACCTATCCAAATGTTTTGTAAACATTGCAATGATCCTGGTTTAGGGGAGATGCCAGAGGCCAGTTTTCTTTTACATCGAGTGTTGAGTGCCTGGGGGTGGTCCAATAGAGATTTAAAAGACTTGTGTAAGGGAGGGGAAGGTTAGATTGTTGTGGTGTAGGTCAGCAGGCCTGCGCTGCACACTGCTGTTGGAAGCCTTCCTATGCCTTGACTAATATCAGTCAGATTACAGTTGTTATTGTGAGGCTTTGCAGCCTGTCACACAACAGCAGAGTCAACTCGATTTTATGTGCTTCAGTCTGCAGATGTTTCCGACGTACATGCTTTTAGTTTTGAATGATTGTAAATAAAACTTAGGGTAATTGTATCCTTTTACTTGTCGTCGTGGAAAAATATCAGTTGGGAAGGTGGTGTTTGTTCCCACTCCTGGGAATCGCTAACCCTGTTACTTTGGAGCATGCCATTAATAATTTTAATGTTAAACTCATTCCCAATATTCAATTGATAAATATTAAAAAGTAGCTTGCACTGAAAATGGCTAGGATTTCCCTCCAATGTTAAAAATCCTCTCATTGTTAGGAATTCAGCTTTTCACTTCAGTATTTCCCTTCAGGTTATCATCATTCATTAAGAACAATGACGAGCATTTGAATCCTCACCTTCCACCTCCTCCAGATAGTGAAAAACGTTACGACTCAGTACGCTGCTTTTCTGAATTGGCACATAATGAAGAGATGCAGGTTTTACACACAGAGGGAGACCCTGCTGCAAAGGTGAGAAAATGATACTCTTATAGACCATTAATGTAATGTTTGTATCATCATCTGTACTGTGTAACTAATGGTTGACTGCAGTAAATGTGGAGGTGTGCAGGTTTCACTGGAAATAAATGGGGCAGTGAGATTGTTAAGACTTAATGTGCCCAAATCTGATGGTTTGAAAAAAACTAGTTCTAGCGGTATTTCAGCTTCACCAGTTTTGGGAAGTTACATGAAAGATGGAAACCTTGCATTGCAAGCCCTTGTGAGCATTATATTGAATAATGATTTACACACACGTATCAAACGCAAGCAGCAAGGCTTTAATTTAATTTGGCGATCGTTGGCAAAGACATTGTGGACCGACACAATAGAAAAAAAATCAAACATTTTTCTCCTGTAAAAATTATATTTTATTGCAGGCTGTTCTACCATGGAATTGTTTCCCGTTGAGTGGTGAAGAAATAAAACACTTAAATCCTCCAGAGGAAGAGACTCCAGTTGAGCAAGGTCTCAGGCCTCTCACGAGGTTACACTCACTCAGAGAAAATGGCCGGGCAGCTTCAGAGGGAGTGCTATCTGCTGGAGAAACAAAATGTAAACTCTCAATCTGGGGACAGAACAGAGCAAAGCAATAGTTGCCATTAAGTCTGGGTTTATTGAGAAACAAAGTTAAAGATTATCACAAGGTAATTTTCCTTTTAAATATTTCAATTTTTCTAGCCAAATCTTTGTTCCATTGAAAGTTGCACAAGATGCAAGAAAACCTCAGAATCATGGTTCGGTTCTTTATCTCTCGTAGCCTAAGACGGCTCATCCTGCCCAAATTAATGTACAAAAACGGTAAGATGCGGCCAAATGCTTCCTCTTCAGAGTATCTTGTTGAATATTGACAAAGGTAGTAAAGCTTAAACCATTCCTTGATACGACAAAGTGCTTTGGGAAGTTCCAAACTCTCCATCAGTCACTGAAAAAAAAAGATACACATTCATTCATTTATTGAGCATAATATTTATGGAAGTAGGACATGCAGTTTATTTGTTTACAGATTAACTTTAATTTCGTGGTGTCAGTGTTAAAACTATACATTGGCATTACACAAGTTTTGAAATGGACTGCAATAAATGAGGCAAACATTTATTTCTTTTTGATTGATTTTTAATGTACAGTTAAAGGCCATTGGCAGCCTTCTAACATTTCAAGAAAGTAATATCAGCTTAATTCTGTTGGGGGGAAAAAATCATTTCAGCTCAACCCAGTTGTATCCCCACTATTACCCTGTTGAGGGGAATTTGTGGCCAGTTATCCACTTCTTGCTTCACTTTACATTTGTGAAAATGAACTTAAGAGTCGTTTACTTTTTAACTTCTAAGTATTAAATATAATTAATGCTTTATTTCCCCCCCCCCCCCCCATCAGGTGTTAAATAGAAGCTGTTCACTTCAAGAAACCATCATATGGTATTGACTGACACCTAAAAATCAGTAATTCACAAATGTTCTGAAGCTGACATCACTGCAGACCTACAACTGCTGGAGTATTGCTGTAAATCTCTGGACATTAGCATTTGAAGGAAATGGACTGCATTAACAGGCTGCAACATCCAAACATTCTGTATCCCAAGATCATTTGACCAGCAGCTGGCTCTGAGGTCCTAATAGTTAGATCACAAGAAAATGTTTTAACATTGTTCCAAAACTGCTCATTTTCTTTTCACACCTAATTGCCTTGTTTAATTTTTAAAAAGTAAAATTATTTTGCTAAAACATCTCTCATTGGCCTGTCTTGTGCACAAAACATTCCGATCCTCAGCAGTGGGACTGCAATTCAAAGAGGGGTAACGTGGTGGTCCAGTATTCAATACCTTGAGCACAGGATCCAAAACCACACTCTTGTGTATTTCTGGCATGGTTTATGTTTACTTGAGACAATGACTTAGTTATACCCTTTGCCTGTAAGTTGATTTTCAATTTTGTAGCAAGGACTATTTTTGTGCCGTTACTGTCAGGTGCAGCAGTTATTCTATGGGTGGGACAATTGATTCTGATACATTCCATTCTTTCTGGAAGGCATATTATTCTGTTTGCAGCGTACCCAGGAGTGGCTGATAATTACACTGATTTTTTTTAAAAATGCACTTTCCCTGCAATTTACCAAAGATTATTGACATTACAGTATAGACCCTTCAGCCCACAATATAAACCTACTCCACATCAAGCTAACCCTTCCATAACTCCCTATCATTCTTTTAAATGTATAGATTGTACCAGTCTCCATCACCACTCCTAGCAATGCACTTCAGGCACCCACCATACCGTGTGTTTAAAAATAAATTACCTCTGACATCTCTAAATTTTCCCCCACTCACTTTGAACAGATGTTACTGTTACTCTATCTAAGCCCCTCAATCTGATATGCCTCTCCTCCTCCATCATTCCAAAGAAAGAAGCCCTAGCTTGCTCAACCTTGCTTCAAAACACACCTCCATTCCAGGAAACAGCCTGATAAATTTCCTCTGCATCCTTGTGAAATGATGCAGTCATGACTGAATACCAAATGTGGTCTAACCGGAGTTTTATAGAGCTGCAGCATTATACCACTCACCTTGATCATCCTGGCCACTTTGAGGGATCCCTCTGTTCCTCCAGACTGTGTCCTGACACAGTCAGGACCCTTCTCTTTTTCCAAGTCATTTATAAACATCACAAAGAGTAGAGTTTGATAACAGATCCCCGCGAACAAAATTTTTTCCATCTGCCGCTGCTTTCTGCAGGCAAGCCACTTCAGCAGCCACGGCTCCTTGGATCTCATGACTTATGGAGGGCCTTTACAAAGCTATGCTCCTCTATATGCTTGTAAATTCTGTTCCTACAAAACCTCTCCAATAGTTTGCCCATCCTTGAAGCAAGACTCACTAGCCTATATTGCCAGAATTCTCTTCTACTTAAACAAGGGGACTTCATTTGCCATTCTCCGATGCTCCAGTACCTTCCTGTGGCCTTGGAGAAGGCCAAGATTATTGCCAATGCCCCAGAAAACCCTTCCCTCAGTTCTGAAAGTAGGAGGGGTATATCCCATCTGGTCCCAAGGACTTATCCATCTGAATATTTTTAAGAAAATCCAGCACTTCCTCTTTTTTAAAGTCAACATAGTCCAGCACATTTATCTGTTCTATGCTAACCTCACATTGACTAAGGTGAATTTCTCCCTTGTGAATTTCGTGAGTATTCATTTAGGATCTCCCCTCTTTGTTCCTAATCTGCCCTCACTCTTGGCAAACATGTTTGTCGCCTTAGGGCTTTCCTTGATTCAACTGGCCATGGGTTTCTCATGACCCCTTCAAGCTCCAGGTCCTTCCTGGCTACCATACAATTCCTATGATCTCTTACGTATGCTTCCTTCCTCTTGACTAGCTTCCCACCTTTCTTGTCAATCGCTACTAATTTATCCTACTATTTACTATTTATCCTACAATTACCCTACTAATTTATCCTTTTTTAATCTTTTTATTAATTTTCCACAAAAAAATTGAAATAATATTCAGAAAACATGAAAAAGTCACATACATTGTCCTTGAATGTAACAATCAAGCACCTTCAAATTAATTCAACATTTCCATACTTGGAGGGGAAAAAAAACAAACCTATGTGCCTTATGCACTACCTTGAAATGAATCAGAAATTGAAGTTTTGACATTGTAAAATTCTTTCCCATAAATCTTCAGAAAGTAGCTGCTCAAATTCCAGTTCAAGCACCTTTAATGTTATCATTGTAAATTAAGTAGGCTGTTATAAATATTAACAATCAATCCTTTTCAGGAAGGAATTAATTGAAGAAGAGTATCTTTCCATAGGGCAGCAAAAACTAAGGGTCAGGAACATGAAGCAAAGTGGTTGCAGACATTTGCTGACTGGAACTAGTTTCACATTGTGAGAACAGTATTAAATCAAGTGTTTGAAAATTCATACACTTACCACAAGCAACAGGCTTGGTGTAGTTGCACTCATCAGTTTTCACCTGTCCAGACTGCGCTTCTGAATCGCTTCCACACAAACATTTCGGAGCAGGTTAATCACCGATCTGGGGTCATCACTCTTCATAACTGCACTGCCGGACACAATCATGTTCGCTCCGGCCTGAGGGAAAAAAAATGAGAATTTAAATCAAAACCTATAGATGCAGTGCATTTAAATTTCCAAATGCCCAGAGCTGTGTTCGAATGTATTAAAACCTGGCTGTTGCATTAAGAATGGAGTTGGAATAAATGGGTCCTTGTCAGATTGGATCTTAGAGGGGAGCACACAATTCACTTTATTGACCTGGAGAAAGGAACAGCTGACAGTAAAAAAATGATGGAAGAATACAATGTGAGAAAGATACCAGATGGATAGTGGGAAAACATGTTAATGTAAGGAAGTCTGAGGTCACACACTTCAGTGAAAGAAATCAAAAACATGATTTAAATGGAGAGGGACTGCACTCAAGGAGTTCTAATGTATGAATCTTAAAAAGCTAGCAATCAGCATTTTGGTCTTCACAAATGGGCTGGAGTTGGATTCAGACATAATGCAATGAATTCACTTTCTCGGTTAATGTAAAAAGTGAAAGTGTGTGATATCAAATGGATAATGATTCCAGCATGGTCAGGAGAGGACAGAGTAGCCAAAGGGAAGTGAGGACAACAATGGGCTTTATTTAATGCCATCGCACATGAATATATATGGATTATGTACCTCTGCACATTTATGTATAGTGTCTGGTCCTACACCTCCGTCAACTTCAATATCTAGAGAGGGAAACTGCATCCTCAACCAGTGCACCTGAAACAAAAATAAAAAGAGTTTATTTTGTTCCAAAGCTATTTCACAAATTATCAGCTGATGGCGGTAAGAAATATCCCTAAACTGACCCACAGCCAAGTAGGAAAGCTTATAACTGACAGATCAAGTTTTACCAGACTTGTCCAATGGAAATAATTCAACTTAAATTGGTTCACTAAGTCATACGAAACATCCCTTCAGCCCACCACAGCCATGCTAACCTTTTTACCTGCACAAACCCTAGTTGACTAAATGCCTCTTAAACAGTGATAGTATCTGATTCCATCACCACCTGTCAGTGCCATCGTCACTCTAAAAAAGCATACCCCTCAAATCCCCTCTAAAAATCTTTCTTTCAGCATAAATATTCCTGCCATGGAAAATAAGAGTTTGACTGTCCACGCTATCTATCTCTCTCAATCTTGCGCACATCTAACAGGTCTCCCCCCAGAAAACAAAAGTAAAACACAAAAATCTGCAGACACTGTGGTTGAAGTAAAAACACAATGTTGGAGAAACTCAGCAGGTCAAACAATGTACTGGGAAATTACTGTTCTCCTCCTTCCAAAAATGTGGCTTCCCCTGTATTGTAACAACCAAAACTGCTCACAATACTCCTTGGGCAGTCTAACGAATGTTCTGTGAAGTTGCATCAATGTCCCTACTCTTAAATTCCTATGTCTGCATGATAAACATATCCTGCCAGAAGGGTGCTTGTCCATGTTTTGCAACAAGAGTGTCCTTCACGGTTTATACAGCATCGCAAGCCACAAAATAACTTAAAACAGAAAAATGGCTGAAGATTTACCTTCTGCATCATATCACCCATGAACTTTTGACCTCCGAACCCCGGCTCCACCGTCATTACCAGAGCCATATCAATCTGATTTGCCCATGGGGCTAACTCTTCCACAGATGTCCCTGGTTTAATTGCCAGCCCAACCTGAAGAGGAAAAATGCAATAAGATGACGATATGATCCAGCTCACCACCTAAGCTCCATGCATTGATAAAGGAAGAAAACCTGTAGAAGCAGACAGCACAATGAGTTGGAACTTTCTGTGGTAGGGAGGTCCACAAGTTCACACCTCTCTGAGTGAAGATGTTTCTCCTTACCTCAGTCTTCTTCTGGACTTGCCCAACATCT
Organism: Narcine bancroftii; assembly: GCF_036971445.1. Classification (NCBI taxonomy): domain Eukaryota; kingdom Metazoa; phylum Chordata; class Chondrichthyes; order Torpediniformes; family Narcinidae; genus Narcine; species Narcine bancroftii. The sequence continues at coordinate 223,261,859 of NC_091472.1, read as the reverse complement.
GGAGTATTCTTCCTGCATCTAATCTATCTAGGCTTATCAGAATGTTATGTCTGTCATTCTTCTAAATTCCATCCAGTCTTCCTTCATCAGTCAGTCCTGCCATCCCAGGAATTACTCTGGTGAACCTTCTCTGCACTTCCTCAATAGTAAGAATGTCCTTCCTCAGATTAGAAGATACAATTCTTGAGAAGTAGTGTTCGCTCAAAGCTGTGCACATGCATAGTCTGGTTTGTGTGTGTGTGCACACATGGCTTAGAGGGAACACTGAAAAAGAGTGGCCTCCCCAACATCTCCAGTGACCTACGCTGGTCCAGCCAATGGTCAAGTAGGCACACCAGTGCCTCTAATTGCTTAGAAGGCTAAGAACGTTCAAAATGTCACCTGTGTCCCTCAACAACTTCTACAGATGCACCAATGAAAGTATCTCTCATGATGCATCACGACCGAGCACAGGGACTGCAGAGGTGCGAAGGCGGATCAAGCCATCACACAATCCAGATCCCCTACCCTCCAGCGACTCCATCCACACTTCCCGCTGCCTTTACATCCCATCACACCAACACCACACTCTCCTGCCTCTCGTCAGGATGAGGATTCGTGAGTAGGAGATTGCACACTGCCTGATTCAAGGTCAGTTTCTTCCCACTGATCAGACTCCTGAACGAATCTCACACTAGTACAACAATGTTGCCATGGCTCTGCTCTAACCGAGCACTCCCTGCAACTCTACCGGTTTTATTGTTGTACTACGTACAAGTTGACTTGTTGGATTGTACAAAATGAACTTTCTCACTGGACCTCTGCACATGTGACAATAAACTTGAACAAATGCTTCTTGATGAGCCAATCAAAAATGGTGCTCTTGTAAAACTTCTGTCACTGTACACATCAGGCAGGAAATAGAAGAAATTTAAAGACCATATTTGCACATAGGGAGCGGTGAGCATCTAGAATGAAATGCCTGTTAAAGGCAATTACAAATGCTTAAAAGGCATTAGGACATATTCTTGGATCATGAAAGAATAGAGAGGATTAAACTGATGCAGGAAATTGGAGTTAGTGTAGGCAGATATCACAGTGGGAATGGTCAAGGTTGGGATTCTGGGGGTGGCCCCTGCGAGCACGCCGTAATACCGGGAGGCCCCCACCGGCAGGCCACAATTTGGGAACACATTATGAGAGACTGGATTGGCTGGGGTTTGCTTTCCTTTAAGAAGAGATGTTAAGGGAGACAATAGAGATATATAAAATTATGAGGGGCATTGAGTAGATCGCAAGATGCTTTACCCAGTGGTAGAGCAGTCTAGAGCTGGAGGTTGCAAATTTAGGGTAATGAATGGCTTTTTGGGAATCCAAGAAAACCCGAAGGAATTTGGAATTTCAATACACAGAAGTGCTGGAGTCATGCAGCGTTCTTTACGTAGCAAAGATGTACATTTCGGGCCTTTGTCAACACATGATCAAAAAGCAGGCAGGCACCTGAATGAAATGGTGGGGAGAGAGGCAGGGAGATCTAGACTCCACAGCATGTCCTCGTATTTTGTTAATATCCTGTTTCTTGTCATACTGAACTCAGTATTGTACACTCCTCTCATGTACTTTACTTTGGTCAGTGCTCTACTCAGGCATAGCTCAAATGCTTGTATGAAACGTGACCCAGATTTGTGACTGCTTTTCCACAGTTGAAGAGAAGTTTTACACAATGAATCGCCACATGAATTAAATACTCCGGAGAGCAGCGATTTACATATCTGACCCCATACAATTCTAAAAGTCACATTTCCTATCACGTTACCTTCATACAACTTTCTCGTATGTCCTTGATGAGTGGCCCTGGGTTGTTTGTAGCCTCCAGGTGGAATGTGTATTGGTTTGCTCCAGCAACTGCCATTGGCTTCACCCACTGCTCTGGCTTTGAGACCATCATGTGCATGTCTGTAAAACAAATGACACAGTAAGTTTCCAGCACAAGTGTTTGTCGCAATCACTGTGCCATTTAAAGATGCAAATGAAGATAACTGCTCTGCAAATGGGAGGCACTATTTACAAGCATAACACTTCACAAAGTAAAAAGCCCACAAACCTCAGTGTGGACCCCACCACAAACACAGTCAACCGTTGGGTTTTAAGTGGAGTCCCAAAGGAAGAGAAAGATACTAAGTAGATTAACTGTTGAACACGTGTCACAGCTGCTGATCATAACTTGAAACACCTGTCCTGAACTAAATGTGTTGCCCTTCATCTTATGGTATTCTTCATTGAAAATACCTTGAGGTTCAACAGAAATTTTATCTAGAGTGTTTACATAAATTCAAACACTATGCAGAATAAGTGGCTGATCCTAATTATAGCTGTTGTCGAAAAATACCCAATCCACAAATCCTTTGCAATCCTGTACAGAATTGTTGGTGACAGGATGATAAACATTTCTTAAAATCTGCTGGCCAAAGTTGCAGCAACAAAACAAGCTGTAGTGGAACACCATGCCAGGTCCAGTGGCAGAGGGTCAAGTTTAAACAGGTGAAAGACTACTTTTCCCCATCTTTGTTGCAGTTAGATAACAATGGCGCAATTTGTTGATTTTCCACATCACATGGCTGCCATTTTCAACACTGATTCATGACGTTATGCTTAGATGTGCTGCCCAAGCCTCACACACAACTGCTCATCCTGACCGAAACATCATACTTTCTGTCCTTTGTAGGCAGAAAGTTTGAAATATTCCATGTGGTGCACTGTTAGCCAGAATCAGACACACAAAGATAAAGACTGTACAACAGGCTTTAATCCACAAAGACTTCCATAGAACCAGGCTGGCTGTGTCTGCAGCCACTCTGAGTGAGGCCTCAGGCTTGTAACCCGGAGGGTGAGTGACACCCGACCAGGTGGAGCTTGATTCATTTAGGCCGACTGATTGACAGCCGGCCAGGTGTTGTCCTGTCCCCTTACACTCCTGCAGGTACAGAGGTTGCCCCCTGCAGTAGGCCGGTGGTGTACCACCACATTCCAATCATCACCAGCTTCATTTTTAACTTTTCCAGAAACTACCAAGCTTATCAGAGGATGAAGAAAGTAATTACAGTGGAACCCTGATTTAACGCGAATCTGGATTATAATGCGATGAGTCATTGGACAGACATCGGACTGCTCTGGGGATCGGGGACAGTCGGGTTACTAAAAATTAATTTGTGTTTTTTTTTTACTGAAACCCCGATTTAGCACGACTCCGTTTTTATCGCGATGTGATTTTTTTTGGACCCAAACGATCAGGTTACAATGGGGTTCCACTATATCAACGTTCCACTGATACAGAAACTTTAATATATCAAAACATAGCAAACACTCCACAGGATCAAAGATTACAAGATGACTACCAAAACCTGGAATAAAGAGGTAGGTTCTGAGGAATGTTGCAAGGACAGAAAGAGTCTCTAGTCGTTAGACCACAGTCAATGTGAAACGGTGATGATGGCTCCTCTTCACTGAAAATCAACACAGGTGCACGTCAAGGATGCATGCATAGCCTAGTGCTCTACTTGCTCTACATCCATGATTGTGTGGCGAGGCACAATTCAAATCCCATCTACAAATTTGCTGAGGACACCAGTGTCATTGGCAAAATCACAAGGGATGTACAGGAGTGAGAGAGATCAGCTTGTAATAACCTTGTACTCAACGTCAGTAAAATTAAGTAACTGTTTGTGGAGGGGGAAATCAGGAGAACAGAAACCAGTCCTTAGGGTTAAGAACTTAAATTCCTGGGTGTCAACATCGCTGAGGATTTGTCCTAGGGCCTCCATGTCGGGCAATCATGAAGAAGGCTCATCAGCAGCTATATACTTGGCGAGGAGTTTGTGCAGATTTGGTATATCCCCAAAGACTCTTGTAAATTTCCACAGATGTACCATGGAGAGCATTCTGACTGGTTGCATCACTGTCTAGTATGGAGATGCCAATGCACAGGACAGGGAACGATGACGGAGGATTGCGAACTCGACCAGCGCCATCACCAGTCTTCACTCCATTGAAGACATCTACAAGAGGTGGTGTCTCAAGACACCAGCCTCTATCATCAAGGACCCTCACCACCCAGGCCTTGCCCCCCTTCACATTGCTACCATCAGGAAGGAGGTTCAGGTGCCTGAACACAAACACACAATGGTGCAAAATCAGCTTCTTCCCCTCTGCCATCAGATTTCTGAATGGACATTGAACCACAGGCACAATCTCACTTTTCTCTTCTTTTTGTACTAATTTTTAAAACTGTAATTTATAGCAATTTTGCCCCAAAATGCTGCCATAAAACAATGAATTTTGTGACACATGTTCATGACAATAAATACTGATTCTGAAAATGACAGAATTTAAATATTAGGAATGCAGTAATTCTGATTTGGAAGAGACAGAGAACATCTGGGTGGAGACTATAGACTTAGAGCCTTATCATCTGAAGTACAGCGGCCATTAAATCCTGGAACAATCAGGAGGCCAAAACTGGAGAAGTGAAGGGATCCGAGATCATCAGGCAGTTGGAAGGTGCTTGACAAGGGATTGAGATTTTAACTAGGACTCAACATTGGTCCAACATGATGATGGGCAGACAAGACATGCTGCAAATCATTGACTGGTAGTCAAGTTCTGGAAGCCTTCAAGGTTAGGGAGAGAAACATGGATTCCAGCCAGGAGTGCTCTGGAATAGACAAGGTGAGAAAGGTAAAAGTCTGCAAATGCTGTGATTGTAGTAAAATCACAGAAATGCTGGAGGAACTTAGCAGGCCTGAGCCCTTTCTCAAAAAATTAGTTTACAAAAGATCCACTCATTTCAATTTCCCAACCATTCCCTTGCCGATACATCTGTCCATGGTCTCATGAACTGCCAGACTGAAACCACCTACACATTGGAGAAACAACAGCTCATAATGCATTTGGGCACCTTCCAACCAGATGGCATTAATTGACCAGATTTCAGTTAGCTCCTCCATCCCCATCTATCCATGGTTCTTTTTCTCTAGTTCTGTCTTTCTCTCTCTCTCTTTTCTTTTCCCTGTTTCCTTTTCCCCAGCTCTACATTCACAGAGGCAAACACAGCCCCTCTCCCAATCCATTCTCACCTTTCCTCTCCCCATCCTCCTATCCATGCCTAATTAACACATTTGTCTGTTGATCTGTGCTCCTCCCCCCGCCCTTTCTTTCCTTCTCCGCAGCCTTTCATTCGGACGCTTACCTGCTTTTCATTCATACCTTGAGGAAGGCCTCAGGTCTGAAACAATTATATATCTTTACCTCCTGTGGAAGCAGCAAGACCTGCTGAGTACCTCCATCATTTTTGTGCTTTTACCGGAACAGACAAGCCTGGAAGCACCAAGACACCGATTAAAACTTCAGCTCCACCACTGAGACTGGGTTGAGGGATACCACGACTGGTGTGGATAGATTGTCTATAGATAGGTCATATAGAACACAAGAGCACAGAACAAGTCCTTCAGCCCTCGATGTTATGCCAACTTATATATTCCTACCCAAAAAAATGCTAAACCTTTCTTACCTTGTAACCCTCTATTTTTCTCTCATCCATGTGCTTGTTAATGAGTCTCTTAAAGGCCCATAATGTTTCAGTCTCCACCACCACCCCTGGCAAGGCATTCCGGGCACCCACACCTCTCTAGGTTAAAAAAAAAACTTACCCCTGGTGCCTCCCCTAAACTTTCCTCCCTTCACAACTCAATTTGTGGATGTCACTTGATGATGTGGAATTAAATCCTGACCCACCTGAAAATCTGCTTAAAAGATACCTTAAAAGCAATGTAATTTACATGAAACTCCTTTAAACAAACTTTGAGTATCTCCACTTGCTCAGAACCATGGGAGAAAAAAAAAATCACTGTTGACTTACCCGTGCAACGTAAAGAGAACAAGAAGAAATGGACAATGAGACCTAGCTGACTCCAGAGCCAGGGACTAGCGCTTCAGCTGCCCCAGAGATAGGTGAGCAGCCTCCGCTGCTGCAGCAAGGTGAGAAACGGGACGATGGTGCTGAAGAGGAAGTCAACCAGGTCCGTCCAAATCAGCACTGAAGTCAGATAGTTCCTCTTCTGACAGCAACCAGGGAGAAGCAGACACAGAAGATACAGAATTGACTATATCCAGGGAAGTGAGTAATGGGGATATATTTAAGGAGATTAGAAGTATGAAAGACATAAAATAACTGAAGTTATGAACATTATAAAGCAACATATTGATCAAAATAAACATGAAGTTAATAAATTGAAAGAAGATATGGAGCAAGTTAAAGAAAGAATGTGGTGTATGGAAAATAATGAGACTGCCTTGACTATTCTAAATCAAAAGCTGTGCCAAAAATTGATGTTCTGGAAAATTACAGTAGAGGAATGATATTAAGATTGTGGGTTTGAAAGAAGGGTGGAACAACAAGATATGCCACAATTTTTTCAAAACTTTGTGGGAGAAATTGAAAGAGCTCCCTTCGACATAAACCACACCCCCCCCCCCCACCCCCCATCAAAACCCACATTCAGTACTGTTAAAATTCCTGCATTATCAGGATGAAGAAGAGATACTGAGAATAGTTGCACAGCAAAGCTTGTCAAAGACAAAGACCGCTTGAAATCAGGGGAGTAAAATTCTACTTTAACCAGATACCAGTGAAGACGTTTTAAAGTGAAGGAAACTATTCAACCCTGTGAAAAAGACTCTGTGGGAGAAAGGATATCATTCTTTTCTACGACACCCAACAACCTCGAAGATTTTTCTCCCAAATGGACAAACCAGAATTTTTTAAAATCATGATGAGGCAGAGGAATTTGTTGGAAACTTGCCAAGTCAGCAATCAGGCTGAAGGCCTTGAGGATGAAGAGCAAAGCTTTTTGTGTGTGTGCGCTGTTGACTATAAAATTGAGATGGAGTTTAACTATGATTATGAATGTTTTTTTCCCCATATATGTAATAAAAGAAATGTATTAAGATTTTCAGGGGGGTGGGGAGAGGTGGAGGAGGGTGCTGACCATCGCTGATTCATGTGTATATCTGTGACTTTGATCATGCCTGCACAAGGGAGGCTGTTAGTATTGCTTTGATTAGCAATGCAACGGGGTAGGGAGGGTGTTCCTTTTTTGTACATACTGTTAAATGGCATCATATTTAGCAATGTACTTTCTATTCATATTTTTCCTTTTCATTCTTTGATTGTCAAGTGGGCAGAGGACGCAGAATTATTTAACTGCCGGGTGGAGGTTTGCGGAACAAGGTGATGAAATAAAGGTTAAATACACAGTGATGAGTGACGATAAAACTCTTAAATTTTCATATAAATTAGATTAATGGGACTATTAAATGGAAGGAAAGACTTTTGCACATTAAAAAGATGGCTGCAAATGTAGCCTTTTTTCAGGGAACACATTTGACAGAAAAAGAGCATTTAATATTAAAAAGTGATTAGTCGGGGGGGGGGGGTAGAAATTTTATTTAACAAAAATCTTCCAATTGACGTTCAACATGTTGAGACAGATCCAGCAGGTAGGTTTGTTATGGTTCATTGCTAAATCTATCCTGAACTATGAACTCTTTTGAATATCAATGCACCTAATACAGATGATGAGGTTTATACAGGAATCCTCATGAGAATATAGTGGTAGGAGGAGATTTTAATTTATGTTTAGATCTGTTATTAGATAGATATTCAAGAGGAACTAATAGAAGCAGAGCAGAAAAAAAATCACAATAACTTTAATGAAAGATCTAAAGTTAATAGATACATGGCGGAGGCTGCATCCAACTGATAGGAATTATTCTTTTTATTCAAATCAACATGATTCACATTCCAGAATAGACTTTTACTTTCAGCACAGTTTCAAGGTAGACTATAAAATGCGACTTTTGTCTGACTATTCATCTTTATTGTTACAGATTGAAATGCCTGATAAGAAAAAAAAATCTATAGATTGAGTTAATTGAGGATTTCAATGCCTTTGTACATGAGCAAATTTGATTGTTTTGTGAGATTAATTTACATTCAGTAACTGACAAATTTGTGATTTGGGATGCACTGAAAGCATATTTGAGGCAACAAATTATAAGTCTACCTCCAAGATAAAGAAAAACTATATGAAGGAACTGGATAAACATGAACATGGGATAACTGATATGGAAAGAGATTTGCATACTCAAAGGTCAGAGGATAGAAGGTGGTTATTAATTAACAAAAAAACTTCAATATTCTGCATACTTATAGAACAGAAAAAGCAATAATGAGAACTAAACAATGATACTATGAATTAGGTGAATGATCACACAAAGTGCTAGTGTGGCAATTGAAAATGGAACAAATTTCCAGAATTATAAATGCTATCCGGAAAAATCCTACTCATATTAGTTATAAACCACAAGAGATAAATAATTCCTTTTGGGACTTGTATTCAAAATTGTATAGCTCAGAATCTTTAAAAGATAACAATAAAATTAATGACTATTCATCCCAAATACATTTGCCTGTGTTATCTTTGGAAGAACAATTAGAACTGAATTCTCCATGAATCAGTTAGAAATTTAAAAAAAAACAATGAGTACATTACAGGCCAATAAGGCACTGGGAGAAGACAGTTTTCCAGCTAAATTTTATAAGGAGATTAAAGATTTATTTCTTCCTTTATTTATGGATATGATCCAACAGGCTTTATTGATCCATACACCACCTAAATCTTTCTCGATTATAATAATACCAAAAAAATTCAGAGATCCCTTAAAGCCTGCTTCATATAGACGTTATACATATTATTAAATGCGGTTTATAAAATTGTTGCAAAAGTTTTGGCTAATAGGATAAAGAGATTGCTACTGAAGTTAATTTATGCCGAACAGACAGATTTTGTTAAAAAGAGACTAGCATCTGATAATTCAGTGTTAAGTATTACTTATTTACACAATTAAGTGTTGCTGTAGCAGAAAAGGCCTTCGATAGATTAAATAAGGTATTGGACAAATTTGGTTTGGGACATTCTTTTATTAATTGGATTTAAAAGTGTTAACTAATGGACAAATCTCAACTTACTTCAATTTACAGAGATCTAGTAGACAGGATGCCCCTTATCACCAGGATTATTTGTACTGGCTATTGAACCTCTTGCAGAGATGATTAGACAGAATGTGTTTAAGGGATTCAGGGTTGGTAGTGAGGAACATAAAATTAGTCTATTTGCAGGAGATTTATTGATATATTTGACCGAGCCTGATTCCTCCTTGAGATAACTCTATGTCCGATTAGAAGAGTATAGAAAAGAGTTTCAGGTTATAAAAATAAACTGGGACAAGAGTGAAGATATACCATTTACAAAAGGTGATTATACAACCTGCCAGTGAAATACTCAATTTAGGTGGCCAAAAAAATGAGATTAAATATTTATGGATCAGAACAGACAATAATTTAAAGAAACTGTATAAAATGAATTATTTATCTATGCTCCATAAAGCTGAAGAGGATTTAAAGAAATGGATAATGCTACCTACAAACTTTAATAGGAAGAGTTAATTGTATGAAGATGAATATTTTCCCAAGAATTCAATATCTCTTTCAAACATTACCTATTTCAGTACCTCAATAGTTTTTTTTTAAAGAGCTAAACAAATGGATTCAGAAATTTTTATGGAAGGGTAAAATGTCTAAAGTATCTATGCAGAAATTAACATGGAAATATAAATTAGGGAGAATGCAACTGCCTAATTTTTACAATTATTATAGATCAGCTCAAATGCTTTTTATTACATCTTTCTTTGAAGAGGGAATTAGTCTGACATGGATCAACCTAGAAATGGAGAAAATTGGAGAGAAGTTTTTTTTATAAATGGAATTCAAGATTGATGTCAGGAATTAAAGATACACCTTTACTGAAACCTTCAATAGATATCTGGGTCAAGATATCTGGGGAAATTGGGACGGGGAGGGGGGGATATAATATCATCATATACCCCTCTGTTCCAGTATAACTTGATACCCTTTCCCAAATTAAAATAATTTTTTGAAATTGTGGTGTGATAAAGGAATTAAGAATATAGAAGACTATTATGAACAAGGTCTTTTATTCAATTGCAGGATAAATATGGAATATCTAGAAATATGCTTTTTTGCTATTTTCAAATAAAGCGATTTTTAAGGAACAACTTGGGACCAGAAAGTTTATTACTGCCATGTAGCAATGTGGAAACTCTTATTCGACGAGGGCCAGTACAGAAATTTATCTCTGCAATGTTCTTGTTATTATAGAGAGCAAGATCCAAACTGGGACTATACAAATCTAAATAGAAATGGGAACAGGATCTTAATATTACAATCGATGAGCAATTATGGATGGATTTGTGTAGAGATTGCATGTTGAACACAATGAATGTATATTACAGAGTAGTACAGTACAATTTTTTACATCAACTCTATAATCACGCTGTACAAGTTGCATAAAATAAAAATCTGACTTACCAAATAAATGTTTTAGATGTGGTATAGAGAAAGGTACCTTTCTGCACACCACATGGATGTGTCCAAAAGTAAGACCATTTTGGGCAAAACTATTGGAACAAATTACTAATATTGCATATTCGCAAAACCCCGATTTATTTTTGTTAGGGAATGTTGAGGGAACTACACCTAAACTAGTCCTTTCACCTACACAACAGAAGTTTGTGAAAATAGTACTGGCAGCAGCAAGAAAATGTATTGCTGTTACCTGGAAGTCGGATTCCTACCCGGGCTGCTTACGGAAATACAAAAATCCACTCCATTGGAAAAAAAATTGCTTTTAATTTGAGAAATACATATAACACATACCTACAAATATGGAGCCCATAAGATGGGAACTGTGGGTTAGTCTCCCTCCTTCCCGTACCCTATGACCTAACCAGATAGTAAAGAAAATATTTGATTGTTAGGTCATCTGTGCTCTCTGATCTGCCTTACCTAGTACAATCCATCATTTTTATTACTCTCTTTATTTTTCTTTCTTTAGTATGTTATTATATGTTATTAACATGTATGTAATTATTTATTTTTTTGGGGGCTGGGGTTAGTGAGGGTTTTAGTTTTTAAGGGGACAGGGTATATTTTGGTTTTGTAGTCAGTAACAACGTATTAAAATGATGGGTGTATGTAAATTATATGTACATGTATGCAAACTTTAAAATAAAGTGTTTAAAAAAAATCTCAATTCAAGCAGACAGTAATAATGGCACAGTAAGTGTGAATTTAGTTTTCATATTCAAAACTTATTAGCGATAGAAATGTTCTTTGCAAAAGTTGAGTGTGCCTTGGTCTTCCTGAACCTTTGATTATGTGGGTAGCCAAAGGCAGTGGGTTGACCTCTCTGGCCCAACTCAGTCCACTCCAAATAATTCAAAGCCATTATTTTTCCAAGAACAGCACATCGAATCATCCAGTTAACTGGACTGCTACAGGGCCTGTTCCACAAAACACAGGCTTCAGAGGTTGTTGAGAAAAGCACCACAGGTGCTCCCCTGCTTATCCTGGTCCGACTAACAGTTTTTTCAACTTATGATGGGTTTGCCGTAACACAACCCCATCATGATTTGAGGAGCACCTGTAATATGAATGCAAACCAGACGCCAATACAGATTTGACTTTTATTAAATAAATGAAAGGTTCTGCTTGAACAATGTGCAGTCAGGTTAGAAAAAGAACGTTAACCATTCAGTGATGCTGCAATGACTTTGCTATGCCCCTCTTGCCAACAAGGTGCTCAACTTCCAACAAATGTTGAAATTCACATTTGCAATGAGCTGCCCACTAATTTTGAAATCAAACATATTTGACCTATTTATTTTCCATGATTTTTTTTTTGCTGGTTGCTTGAGTTCCGGATACCAGGGATTTTATTGTAATTTCTTGTAAATGCATAGGTTGAAGAGGAGAAATATGTTTAGAATTCCTGCTGGTTGACTATTGGAGGAGTTGTGACATTCCAACAAACAACTCTGGGGTTCTTAGTGGGCTTTAACTTACAGTGGCAGTCATTATTTTATTGGTTCTTTCTGAGGAAACTTATCTTGGCCAAATGCACAAGGGGAATTTTTGAATTTGGCATCTTTACAGTTTCCAAGGAGCTGCCCTGTAATTATTGATTAGTGATTGTGGCTCAGGAAATGGCAGAGGTCAGAGGTCAAATCAAACCTTGTGAGGAAGAAAGCTCAGCTCTCAGCAGCCTCCTTGGCACAGCACTGCCTACTTTTCAAATAGTGAAATCAGGTGGTCTCCAGACACCCAAACCATCACAACATGAACAGAGCAATTATGTACAATAAATTGATCGATTAAGGGTGGTGGGGATGGAGGGGGTAGTTACAATACCCATCGTTTGCAGTGGGAATACACTGAACCACATTTCTCTCTGCCACCATTTCAATCTTATACAACCACACACAGAGATACTGCGAGTGCAAGCTTACCAAAGAAGGGTTCTTGCCCAAGTTCTTTCCGAAGACATTCCACTACAGGGTGACCGAAGGTGATATTAGGCACAAAATGGCTGTAGGAGAAAGTCCACAACTGAAGATTCAATCATGACCCTGGAATCAGAACATTAAAACACTGCTGTCCCAAATCAGAGCTGTCGACCACCGGCCCCTCCGGGGGAAACTCCATCCACACCAATCACTCCACCGACACACAGCAGTTTGCACCATTTACAGGATGCACTGCAGCAACTCACCTGGACTTTTTAGACAAAACCTCTCAAACCTCAAACCACTACGACCATGAAGGACAAAGGCAGCATCTACAAGTTCTAGACCACCATCTGGAAGTTGCTCCCAAGCAGCTCACCACCCTGACCTGGAGTTCTAGTGTAATTCCACCACCATTGCAATCTAAATGCCGGAACACCCTGCCCAACAACAGTGGGTTTACCCATACCCAAAGGTTATGCTGCAACTGTACAAAGTACTGGTGAGGCCACATCTGAAGTACTGCATACAGTTCTGGTCTCCTTACTTGAGGAAGGACGTACTGGTTTGGAAATGGTGCAAAGGAGGTTCACCAGGTTGAATCCAGAAATGAGGGATTGAGTTGTCTGGGGTTATACTCGCTTAAATTTAGAAAAAATGAGAGGGGATCATATAGAAAAGTATAAAATTATCAAAGGCATAAATAAGACAGAGGTAGGAAAGTTGTTTCCACTGATGGGGGAGATTAGAACTAGGGGATATAGCCTCAAGATTCAGGGTAACAGATTTAGGGTGGAGATGAGGAGGAACTACTTTTCCAAGAAGGCGGTGAATCTATGGAATTCGCTGCCCATTGAAGCAGTGGAAGTGACCTCAGTAAATATTTAAAACAAGGTTAGGTAGGTTGTTACATAATAGGGAAATTAAGGGATAAAGCGGAAAGACAGGTTCATCTCTACCTATCTATCATCAGATCAGCCATGATCTCATTGAATGATGGAGCAGGCTTGACAGGCCGGATGGCCACTCCTGCTCCTATTTCTTATGTTCTTTTGACTCCACCTCAAGAACACAGCTCACATGCCAGCTCAGCCTGAGAAGTTGACATCTTCGAATGAATGAAAATCCATGGATCTGGCCAATGGATGGTGATAGAGGACAGTTGATTTTAAGATGATAAGCATCTGAAACGCTCCAAGGAGTGATGTTAAGGAAGTAATGGGAAGTGAGAACTAAAAGATTAGTGCTGGGAAAATTAATAAGCCTGAAGGTAGATAAACCCTTGGTCTCAATGAATGCACCCCAGGGAGCTGAAAGGGATATCAGAGATTACAGAAGATATAGATCCAACTATAGGCCAGATAATTGTCAGAAAATGCTTGAACCTATCACGAAGGAAGAAGTGAGAATCAGGATAGAAATGGTTCCATCACGCAAACGCAGCATGGATTCAGGAAGGGTAGGTCACATTTAACTAAGTTACTGGGGTTCTTTGAGGATTTTAACCACGCCAACCTGAAAACGGTCTTACCGCGATTTCAACAGCATGTCAACTTCGTCACCAGAGGATAAAACACACTGGATTGGGGGTACACCAATATACCTGGTGCGTAAAAGACTGTCCCTTGCCCTGACCTTGGATATTCAGGTCAATATCTGTTCTGCTAACTGACAAAATGATCCAAGCCAGTTTACAGGAAGATCAGGACATGACCATAAATGGGGAGGGGGCACAGGAGTGCTATAGGACTGCTTTGAGACCACGGACTGGAGCTTTTTCTGGGAGGCAGCCACTTTCAATGGTCATTGAGAGGAGTACATGACCTCAGTGATGTCACCGAGATAAAATGCTTCACAACCAGGGCTAACCAGAAACCATAGGTGGATGCAGAGGTCCAGGTTAATGATGCTGCCTTCAGGACACGGGATATGACAGCACTAAGATCATTCTTGTGCAATCTGAAAGTGCAAAGCAGGGGTACGCAGAGAAGATCTAGACAGCTGTACAACATGAGGTGAGGGATCAAGACTATTAGGGATTGCAAGTTAACCTTGAGAGTTAAAGACAACGCCGCCTCCCTTCCAGATAGACTGAACATCTTCTATTCAAGGCTCAATGAGAAGAACCGAATGTCACTGAAGAAAGCCCTGTATCCCTATGATGAACAGGCAATAGCTATGGGCAAGGTGAAGAGAACCCTATCCAAGGTGAACCCACAAAAGACAACATGCCTGTTTGGGTACTGAAACACTGCACAGACCAATTGATGGTGGTCCGTACAGACATCTTCAACATGTCACTGCAGCAGTTCATCGCTTCCATAGGTTTCAAGATAGTCATGTCATCCTGGTACCCAAGAGGGTAACAGTAACAGGCCTCAATGTCTACCACCCTGTGCCACTGACCTTCACCATTATGAAATGCTTCGAGCATCTGGTGATGAAATGCATAAACCTGCACCTCCCAGAGACATTGTACCCATTTCATTTTGCCTTTAGACGAAACCATTCCACTAATGATGCTCTCGCCTTGACTTGACCCTCTGCTCTGTTCTGATCTACCTGGAGAACGACCCGACATAGTCTAGGCCTGCTGTTCATTGAGATTTCTATAGTAAAGGAATCAAGGGATATGTGGAAAAGCCAAGTAGGTGGCTATTATCCGGTCAGCCATGATCACGTTGAATGGCGGAGCAGGCTTCACAGGACGGGAGGCCTACACCTGCTCCTCTTTCCTTATTTTACCAAAAGAAGATTGAGGGTTAGGATAAGTGAATGGTTTCTCTAGTTGGTAGCGGTTAAGGCTATTATGGGATTGGAGGGGGCCCACAACTGTTCACTGTACAGAATTAATTTGGTGGAAGGGAACAAGTGTCCTATATGTAAGTTTGCTGATGTCACTGAATTGAGTGGAAAAGCAAATTGTGCTGAGGGCAGAGTTCACATAGAGATATAGATGAATTAATTGAGTGGGGATGGCATACAATGTTGGTAAAGGTGAGATCATCCAATTTGGAAAGAAAAATTAGAAATCGACAACTATGGTCCTATACTGATTTGTGCATCCTCTTCCGAGGACCCTCATCTCCAGCAATTAGACGTTGGTCAACACCCCACTCCCCCCCAGAAGTGACTCCAGTTCTCGAGCCTCGGACAGCGCCTACCAAAGTTCTGAGGCTGTGCTGGGCCCAAGCTCGTGAGCCGACCTCAAGGTTCACACATGCCCATCGTTACTGAATGAAGATCTACCGGGACCAATGCCTGAAGAGGGCGCACAAAATCAGTGAACCGGTGCGGACTCGAAAGGCCAACATGGCCTGTTTCCGCTCTGTAAATGGTTATATGGTTATTTAAATGACACAAAATTGCTGAGCAACATGGGCGTGCTTGGACGTGAATCACAAAACATTAGTTTGTAGATGCACCAGGTAATCAAGGTGGCACATGGGATGTTGGCCTTCATTGCCAAAGGGATTGAATTAAGAGCAGGAAGGTACTGCTGCAGGTGTGGCCACACCAGCAGAGATAAATGCACTTATGAAATGAAAGCCTAGAGGTCTTTTGATCCCTGGCAATGGGACCAGTTCTGGAAGTGGTAGGATCTACACGGTTGATATAAATGCCATAGATGCGACAAATACTCTAGCAAGGCATTTCACTAGTTCTGTAGGATTGGTCTAAAATAATTTACCTGAGGGTTGGGCCTCAGTGAAAACGGTGCAAGACAGACAAAGTGAGGAATTGTGCAATTTTGATTGGAAATTCCAGACTTGACAGAAAAGCTTTGTAGAGTGTGACTGAAATCAACAATAGCCAAGTCTAAACCGAAGGAACAAATGTGAAACACAAAATATCACCAGGCACCATGATTGTGGGGAGTGTCAACTGGCACTTTAAACTCCAACATCACTCCCCTCTGACCTCTCCCAACTCTCCATCCTCTTACTTCTCCCTCTTCCCTCTCTCTCTCCATCTGCCCCTCTCCCAACCCATTTACCTCACCCATGACTTCTCACCACCTCTCCCCTCCCATCTCCCCACCTCTGCTGCATTCCCTCTCCCCCACCCCCACCAATTGTTCCCTATGCCCTAACAATCGTTCCCTCCCCCCTCACAACCTTGCTCTCCCCATGACCTCTCCTTCCGATCTCGCTCTCCCCCCATTGCCCTATCCCCCCCTCCGCTGCTCCCTCTCTCTCCCCCTTCCACTGCCCTCAACCCCTCACCACCATCCTCTCCAACCTCAATCCTTCCCATCGCTGTCAAACCCCCTTCGCACTCAACACCCCATCTGTCTTTTCAATCCCCCTCAAACCCCCACCTCCGTCCTCCCCACCTCCCACAACCCCCCACCTTCTGTACCCTCAAGCCCACACCTCCACCCTCTCCAACCCCCCTCAAACCCCCACCTCCTTCCTCTCCACCCCCTCCACAGCCCTCCACCCCCACCTCTATCTTCTATAATCCCCTCAACCCCCCACCTCCGTCCTCTTCAACCCCCTCAACCTCCCACCTCCGTCCCCTCCACCCCCTACCTCCGTCCTCTACAACCCTCTCACCTCCATCAACCCTCCACCCCCCCTCAACCTCCCACCTCTGTCCTCTCCAACCCCCACCTCCATCCCCTCCACTGTCCTCTCCAACCCTCGCAACCTCCCACCTCCATCCTCTCCACCTCTGTCCTCTCCAACCCTTGCAACCTTCCACCTCCATCCTCTCCACCTCTGTCCTCTCCAACCCTCACAACCTCCCACCTCCGTCCCCTCCACCCCCTACCTCCGTCCTCTCCAACCCTCTCACCTCCATCAACCCTCCACCCCCCCTCAACCTCCCACCTCTGTCCTCTCCAACCCCCACCTCCATCCCCTCCACTGTCCTCTCCAACCCTCGCAACCTCCCACCTCCATCCTCTCCACCTCTGTCCTCTCCAACCCTTGCAACCTTCCACCTCCATCCTCTCCACCTCTGTCCTCTCCAACCCTCACAACCTCCCACCTCCGTCCCCTCCACCCCCTACCTCCGTCCTCTCCAACCCTCTCACCTCCATCAACCCTCCACCCCCCTCAACCTCCCACCTCTGTCCTCTCCAACCCCCACCTCCATCCCCTCCACTGTCCTCTCCAACCCTCTCAACCTCCCACCTCCGTCCTCATCACCGCAGTCGCCACCATCACCATCATTGCATTCCCCCCCCGCCCCCCACTGTCCCAGGCCTCTCCTCACCCGTCCATCACATCGAGGTGCAGGTAATCGGCCCCGCAGTCCAGCATGCGGCGACACTCGGTGCCCAGGCGTGCCAGGTCACTGTTGAGAATGGACGGGCCGATTCGGCACCCGTACGCCATCCTGAACACCCTCTTCGGCCACTTCTACAATGCGCATGCTCAGCGGCTGCGCCGCCGTGCGGTCAGCGGTGGGACGGCAGCTTCAACCTGCGGTGGGTCGAGACTGGCCCCATGCGTCCACCATCCCTGGTGCTACTCTTCCCAGCAGCACCCAGAAGGCCTCAAGTTGGACTCATCACTGGCAGAGTTGGTTCCCCGAGCAGGCGCGGGAGGGGTTGGGCAATTAGGCATCAGAGCAGCCAAATATGGAAGGGGTGGGCAGAGTGAGGACTGTCATCCATTGCTTGTGTGTGTATGAGTCTGTATAAGGGGACACCAATTCCCCTGAGTGCAAAGCCCTGCAAAAGGTAGTGGATTCAGCCCAGCCCATCACAGGCAAAACCCTCCCCACCATCGAGAACATCTCCAGACCACCCAGCCCACGCTCTGTCCTCGCTGCTCCGATTTTTCTTTTGCACCGACGAAAAGTGTAATTCTGCCCAGCCGCAGGAAAAAGAATCTCAGAAGTGATAGCATGTATATTACAGCCTCTAGAAGTTTGTCATATATTCCAATTTCTTCGTTATTTGTACTTTTTTCTCTTTATTAAATGGATTTCTTTTTCCAGAATATTTCTTTCTTTCTCTAATGTATCTGTATCAACTAATTATTGCTTTTTAAGTTTAGACTTAAAACTAATAATATGGCCTCTTAAATATGCTTTTAATGCGTCCCATAATACAAATTTACTATCCACAGAGTGTCTATCTATATCTAAAAACTCTTGTATTTCTTCAGTAATAAATTTACAAAATTCCTCATTTTTTTTTACTAATAAATCTCCAACAATATGTAGAATTCATTTTTTCCCATTTTTGTATATGTCAATAAAACAAGTGAATGATCTGACAGAATTCTAGACTTATATTCACCCAATACATTATCTGATAACTGAGCATGTAACAGAAAATAATCAATTCTAGAATAAATATCATATTGAGTCGAATAAAATGAATAATCCCTCTCTTTCGGGCTTAATCTCCTCCATATATCAACCAAATTCACTTCTTTCATTAAAGGTATTAATTCTTTAGCCATCTTTATTCTTGGTACCGTTTTACCAGATTTATCTACTAAAGGATCTAAACAACAATTAAAATCACCCCCAATCATAATTTGATCATAGGACTGTGCCAAATTAAGAAAAACATCTTGAATAAACATCTCAACATCAACATTTGGTGCATAAATAATCACAAATGTCCAAGAATCTGAATACATTTTACAATTTACTACCAAATGATTTATATACAGATTCTGAACTAAATGATACATTTTTATTAACCAAAATTGAAACACCTCTACATTTAGAATTTAAAAAAAGAAGCAAACACTTGACCTACCTAATCTCTTTTTAATTTTTGATGTTATTTTTCAGTTAAATAAGTCTCTTGCAAAAATGTAATATCAACCTTTAATTTTTTTATATCTGTGTGTGTGTGTGTGTGTGTGTGTGTGTGTGTGTGCATGCTCACACACACACACACACACACACACACACACACACACATGATGTGAAAGCGAGAAGATTAATGGAATGAAATATCAGAAGAGAGTTTAAAGACACAGAATCTTACAGAACAGAAAAAGGGTCTTCGATCCAGTGTCATGATGAGCAAATAGAAACATACCTACAATGACCGTGTTTCCAACTTTGACTGTTTCCACTTACCCCAACCACCTAATTTTCACCATGGACATCCAATCCATCAACTCTTTTTGTCCCATCCTAATCAGCATGAGAATCAGGTGACTAGATCAATTAGTCCTCCCTCCTTCCCTGGCTGAACATTTCTCAAACTGAATAACTTTTCCACTTCCTCCAGATCATAGGTCAGCTTTGGAAACCTGTCCCCCACTAGGAATGTAAGAAGTTGACCAGCCAACCCTCATCCCTGTTCATGTGTTCACAGCATTCACTCCATATCCCTCGAACCCCAATATATTTAAAAATCTGTCGGTCTCAGCCTTGAAACTACACAGCCCTTTTGGATGAAGAAATATATCATCCCTGTCCTGAATGAACAACCCCTTATTTTAAGACTGTGACCCCTTGTTCTAAATACTAAGCAGACAAAATATCAATTCTACATCTACACTGCTAGGCCTTCTAAGAATTTTGATTGTTTTAGTGAGATTACTTCTCATCTTTTAAACTTAATATAGTACAGCAATTGTCTGTATAATTTCCTCTCAACTGACTAACCTTTTGCAGGAATAACAAGGTCATAATAGTCGTGGATTTTAACTTACCTCGTATTGACTTGGACAATACAAAGGGATTGGATAGGTGAAATTTGTTAAATTTGTCTATGGAAGTTTTCTCAAACAATATGTAGATGGCCAGACTAGAGAGGGCAAAACACTGGTCCTCCATTGGGAAACATGCCAGGGCAAGGGACTGAGGTGAAAATAAGAGAGCACATTGGTGCCAGTGACTCAATTAGTTCTGAAATAATTATGGAAGAAGATTGTCCGCAAGTGAATGTCCTTAATTGGGGCAAGGCTAAACCCATCAATAATAAGTTGCCTTCCTGTTATTATCACCAAAGTAAATAAACTCACATTTATTTGCGTTACTCCACATCCCACTCCCTCAACATCCAAATCAACCTGGAACTTCTCTGTAATCTCTGCAAGACACACCTTTCCACCCATGGCAAACATGGAGATTAAACTTTTAATTCCCTCATCAGATCATTAGTACATAATTGTAATTAGTTTGTAACTGGAGCCTCAATACTGATCCATCTGGTAGCTCACTTGTCATTGTCTGTCATCCGAGGCTCAATCGAACTGGCTCGGGTGGTTCCGAGTGACGTCAAGGCTCGACTCAAATATGTGTGATCATTTTCTTGTTCTTCATTTCACACTACGACACAGTTGTTACGCTATTCTCTCTCTGTTCTTGCTGTCAGCCAAGTAGTTCCCTTCCCTTTGTCAGTGGTCTTCACCCAATCCCACGTGCTCAATTTTGCACACTAATCTTTAAAATGGGACCTTTTTGGAGTACTCTGAAGTCCAAGCACTTCACATTTGTTATCTCTCTGCAGAATACATCAAGAATGCAGTCAAGGTTGCAGCCACGGGGTCTGCGGCCAAAGTGGTGGCATCTGTGCTGGGCAGTGTACCACGAAAGGTTGCAGATTCTTGGGGGGCAATGGATTGGTGTGAACACCCCCCATTTCCCCCCCCCCCCTGATGAGAAGGAGAAGCTTGGGACAATCCTACAGGGAAGGTGACTATGGCAATGAACTAACAAGGGGTTCAGCCGCTGAAGTCCCACAAAGGTTCAGCCACTCAAGGCTGGGGAAGGTTGGAGACTGGCTCATGCAAACCAGGTATCAGAACTGGGATTTGAGAGGATTCTGAGGGCAAGAAAGGCTCCCAAAGGGCCTCAGGTGCTGAAGGCTTCCTGATTGTATTGGATTGGAGAGTTCAAATTGCCGATGGTTTGAACAGGAGTCTGAGTGGCTGCAGAAGCGCTGGAGGAAAATCCACTCAGCGTCTCTGAAGGGACTCTCTTTTGCTTCTCTTTCTCCTATTGTTAGGGGCGCTGGGCAATGCTCATGACGGCTCTTTGTTTGCCTTATGGCAGACCAAAGCTCATGTATATTACGTGACAATAAAAGGAACCTTGAACCGTT
The DNA here is from genome assembly GCF_036971445.1 of Narcine bancroftii. Taxonomy (NCBI): domain Eukaryota; kingdom Metazoa; phylum Chordata; class Chondrichthyes; order Torpediniformes; family Narcinidae; genus Narcine; species Narcine bancroftii. The sequence goes on along the minus strand of NC_091472.1, from coordinate 223,240,369 downwards.
GATTGGTCAAGCATAATTCCCCTTTCACAATCCCTTCAGTGAAGCAGATGGGCATTTAACCACAGTCCTTTTGCTTCATCATTCTCACCGGTTTCCTTTCAATTCCACATGATTAATTGAAATTCCACGCATGCCACGGTGGGACTGTGTTGATTCTGGCTAGCTCACTTTACAAACAGCATTGAGGGGTTGGGTAAGCTGCCAAGGAGATATGGTGCCAAGGATGAGGCACTCTGGTATCAATGGAATTACAATGTGGGAGGGCTTTCACGATCACCCCCCCCCCCCCACCCCTCTATCTCTGCCTGATGCTGCTCAAAAGACCATAAGATATAGGAGCAGAAGTAGGCCATTCGGCCTGTTGATTCCGCTCCACCATTACATCATGAGCTGATCCATTCTCCCACTCAGCCCCATTCCACTGCCTTCTCCCCATATCCTTTGATACCTTGACTATTCAGACAGCTATCAATCTCTGCCTTAAATACACCCAACGACCTGGCCTCAACAGCTTCCCATGGCAGCAAATTCCAAAGGTTCATCATTCTCTGGCTAAATAAATCCCTCTGCATCTGTTTTAAATGGGGCTCTTCAATCCAGAAGTTGTGCCAACTTGTCCTAGACTCCCCTACCATGGAAAACAACTGCCACATCTACTCAGTCCAGGCTTTTCAATATTCAAAATGCTTCTATGAGGTCCCCCTCATTCTTCTGAACTCCAAACAGTACTGCCCAAGAGTCATTAAATGCTCCTCATATGCTATTCCCTTCATTCCAGGAATCATTCTTATAAAACTTCTCTGAACCCTCTCCAATGCCAGTACATCCTTTCCTAAATAAGGAGCCCAAAACTGTACCCCATACTCCAAGTGAGGCCTCACCAGTGTTTACAAAGCCTCAACAACACATCCCTGCTCTTATATCCTATCCCTCTAGATACGAATTCACCTTCTTCAGCACCGACTCAACCTGGAGGACCTGGGTGTCCTGCACAAGGATTCCCAAGTCCCTTTGCACCTCATAATTTTGAATTTTCTATCCATCTAAATAGCAGTCTTCCCTTTTATTCTTTCTACCAAAGTGGTACACGATGGTACACGTTCCAACATTGTAGTTCATTTCCCATTTCTTTGTCCATTTACCTATTCTATCCAAGTCTCTCTGCAGCTTCTCCTCACTACCTGCCCTTTGACCTATCTTTGTGTCATCTGCAAGCATCGCCAGAAAGCCATTTATTCTGCAATACAAATCATTAAAATGCAACATAAAAAGAAGTGGCCCCCAACACCACTGGTAACCGGTCACCAACCAAAGTGAGTTCACTTATTCCCACTCTCTGTTCCCTGCTGATCAGCCAATGTTCTACCCATCCTAGTATCTTTCCTGTAATTCCATTGGCTCTCATTTTGTGAAGCAACTTCATGTGTGGCACCTTGTCAAAAGCTTTTTTTTATATTTTTTTTTATTTTTCGCACAGTGAACCATATCAACCAAAATGTGTACAAACATTTCTTATTAAATATACACAGTGGCATTTTTCCCCTTTTTCCCCCTTCCCTCCCTCCCCAACCCCCTCCAAAGCCAATAAATATTCAACATATACAATTCAATGAAACAACTTCACACAAAGAAAAAACAAACAGAAAAATGTGTCATCTACTTTTACACACTAAATCAAATAGTTTTGTCTTCTTATCATTTTAGGGGATAGAGGTCCGAGGCAAGCCCTCTCTGTTATATTTCATGTACAGTTCCCAAATTTGTTCAAACAATGTGACTTTATTTTTTAAATTATATGTTATTTTTTTCCAATGGAATATATTTATTCATTTCCATGTACCATTGCTGTATTCTCAGGCACTCTACCATTTTCCAAGTTGAGATTATACATTTTTTTGCAACTGCAAAGGCTATCATAATGAATCTTTTTTGCACTTTATCCAATTTGAGGCCTAATTCTTTACTTCTTATGTTACTTAAAAGAAAGATCTCTGGATTTTTTGGTATGTTGCTTTTTGTGATTTTATTTAATATTTGATTTAGTTCTTCCCAAAATGTATTCAATTTTGTACATGCCCAAATTGCATGTACTGTTGTTCCCGTTTCCTTCTTACAGCGAAAACATCTATCCGATAACGTTAAATCCCATTCTTTTAATTTTTGAGGAGTGATTATACGCTCTGTGTAACCAATTATACTGTATCATGCGTAATCTTGTGTTTATTATATTCTTCATAGTTCCAGAACATAACTTTTCCCATACTTCATTTTTTATCTTTATGTTTAAATCCTTTTCCCACTTCTGTTTAGGGTTATAGTTTATTTCATCATTTTCCTTATCTTGCAGCTTAATGTACATATTCATTATAAATCTTTTAATTATCATTGTGTCTGTAATCACATATTCAAAGCTGCTTCCTTCTGGTAATCTCAATCTGTTTCGCAATTTATCCTTTAAGTAAGCTTTCAGTTGATGATATGCAAACATTGTACAGTGAGTTATTCCATATTTGTCCTTCAACTGTTCAAATGTTAATAAATTATTTCCCAAAAAACAATTTTATATTCTTTTAATTCCTTTTCTCTCCCATTCTCTGAAGGAAAGGTTATCTATTGTAAAAGGGATTCGTGGATTTTGCATCAATAATAATTTTGGTATTTGGTAATTCATTTTTTTCCTTTCTACGTGGATCTTCTTCCATATATTAAATAAATGATGCAATACCGGTGAGCTTTTATATTGCACCAGCTTTTCATCCCACTTATAAAGTATATGTTCCGATACCTTCTCCCCTATTTTATCTAATTCTATCTTAGTCCAGTCTGGGTTTTTCTCTTGTCTGGTAAAAATCTGATAAATACCTTATTTGTGCGGCTCTATAATAATTTCTAAAGTTTGGTAACTGTAAACCACCTTGATTATACCTCTCTGCTAATTTATCTAATGCTACCCTCGGTTTCTGCCCTTTCCACAATAATTTCCTTATTATTCTCTTTAGTTCATCAAAGAATTTCTCTGTTAAGATAATTGGTAACGTTTGAAATAAGTATTGTATCCTTGGGAAGACATTCATTTTAATGCAGTTTACCATCCCTATCAACATTAGCGGTAATTCTTTCCAATGTTCTAAGTCTTCCTGCAATTTCTTTATTAATGGCTGATAATCTAGTTTGTACAAGTGGCTTAAGTTATTATCTAACCTGATCCCAAGGTATCGGATTGTTTGTGCTTGCCATTTAAATGGTGATTCTTTTTTAAATTCTGTATAATCCGCATTACTCATTGCCATCACTTCACTTTTATTTGCGTTGACCTTGTATCTCGATATTTCTCCATATTCCTTCAATTTCTTATGTAATTCTTTTATTGCTATCTCTGGTTCAGTTAGGTATACTACGATGTCAACTGCGAATAAACTGATTTTATACTCCTCCTTTATTTTTAACCCTTTTATTTTATTTTCTATTCTTATCAGCTCTGCCAATGGTTCTATTGCTAAAGTGAACAGTGAGGGGGATAATGAACATCCCTGTCTAGTTGACCTACTTAATTTGAATTGGTTCGATACATATCCATTTACTACTACCTTTGCCAACGGTCCGTTATATAATGCTTTAATCTAATTAATATATTTTTCTGGCAGATTAAACTTCTGTAATACTTTAAATAAGTAGTTCCACTACTCTGTCAAAGGCTTTTTCTGCCTCTAAAGTAACAGCCACCATTGTTTTTTTATTTCCTTGAGCTGCGTGAATTAGATTAATAAGTTTACAGACATTATCCGCTGTTCGTCTTTTCTTAATAAATCCAGTTTGATCTTGTTTTTGGTACACAGTTGGCAAATCTGTTTGCTAATACTTTTGCTATTATCTTATAATCTGAGTTAAGTAGAGATATTGGTCTATATGATGCTGGTGTTAATGGATCCTTTCCCGTCTTTGGTATTACTGTAATTATTGCTGTCTTACATGAGTCTGGCAAGTTTTGTTTTTCTTCTACCTGATTCATTACTTCCAGGAGGGGTGGAATTAATAACTCTTTAAATGTTTTATAAAATTCTATTGGAAATCCATCCTCTCCTGGTGTTTTATTGTTCGGCAGCTTTTTTAATATATCCTGTATTTCCTCTATTTCAAATGGTTTTATCAGTTTGTTTTGTTCCTCTTCTTGCAATTTCAGCAGTTCAATTTTAGCTAAAAATTCCTCTATTTTATCATCTTCTGTTTTAAGTTGCCAGGCTAATATTTTATGTGTTTTTTCTCCCAGTTCGTAATACTTTTGCTTTGTTTTCATTATGTTCTTCTCCACCTTGTACGTTTGTAATGTTTTATATATTTTTTTGTTCACCAATTCTCTCTTTTTCTTTATATCGTCCCTTTTCACTAGTTCCTTTTCTACACTTGCTATCTCCCTTTCCAGCTGCTCTATTTCCCAATTGTAACCCTTTTTATCTTAGTCACATAACTTTCATTGTGTCCCATAGTATAAATTTATCTTTCATCAATTCTGTGTTTATTTCAAAATATGTTTTAATTTGGCATTCAATAAACTCTCTAAATTCCTGCCTTTTAAATAGCATGGAGTTTAACCTCCAACTATATGTTCTTGATGGGATGTCCTCCAGTTCTATTGCTAATAACAGGGGTGAATGATCAGATAGTAATCTAGCTTTATATTCAGTTTTCCTAACTCTCCCTTGAATATGGACTGACAACAAAAACACATCAATCCTTAAGTATGTTTTATGCCTACTCGAATAATATGAGTATTCCTTCTCTTTTGGGTGCTGCCTCCTCCATATATCCGTCTTTCATTTCCTGCATTGATTTAACCATTATTTTGGCTACTTTATTCTTTTTTCTTGTCTTTTGTCCATTTTTATCCAACAATGGATACAAATTTAGGTTAAAATCCCCTCCTATCAGAATATTTCCTTGTGTGTCTGCAATCTTCAAAAAAAATCTTGCATAAACTTTTGATCCTCATTGTTAGGTGCATATATATTGAGCAAATTCCAAAATTCTGAGTATATCTGACACTTTATCATTACATAGCTCTCTGCTGAATCTGTTATTTCCTCCTCTATTTTGATTGGTACATATCTGGAAGTAGCCCTCCGCATCGTGGACTCTTTCTAAACCGATAATGTGGCCGTCGGGTGGGGAACGTAGGCACTGCTTTCTTGGAATGCAGGATTGCAGGCTGCCCATGTCCCAACCTGACTACGGCTGCTGGCAGCAATGAGCACCCAAAGTGCTACATCTGCAGCCAGCAGAAGTGCCCAGGAAGTACTGTCCAGCGAAAGACACAGTCTGCTCCAGCTGCAGGAGAAAGGGACATTATGTGAAGGCATGCCAATCCAAGCAACCTTCTAACCCAAGCAATGCCGTGTGCGGGCAGTGGGGGCTGCTGCCATTTTGAATGACGTCACTACTTACAAACAACAGTACCGTGTGTGCGCCATGGGGGTCGCCATCTTAGACTCCTCCATCTTACCAGACCATGAGCCGGTCCAACGGATCAGACAACGACGCCACTCTGGCTTCAGTCATGCTCGACCAAAGCAGCCAAAGATCGCCAGATCATTGATGGACATAGAGGTAAATGGACAGAAGACGAGCTGCCTGTTCAATTGTAGGAGCATGGAGACCTTCATCCAGCCTGACATGGTGCAGCTTTACTCCCTTGCGGTGAGGTCAGTGAGTTACAGGGTCTCCTTGGCCTCTAAGTCCCACTCGGCAGAGATCCGTGGCAGCTGCGTGGTGGCACTGACCACGTGCGGCACAGAGGCAAAAATTTTAAACACTTTGTGATGCCACAACTCTATGCACCTGAACTATTGGGGTTGGACTTTCAGTGCCACCCTTAAGAACATCACCATGGAATACAACAGGCATCATCCCCTCCGCCCCCCCCCCCCCCCTTCGCCATGGTCTCCAACAAACTTTTTAAACCGCCCGTCTTCCCCTCCTAAAGTGTCCAACCAGCAACCTGTGATCCACCCACTCTGCACGACCTCGGTTCGCCAACCTCACTCCTGACTGTAAGCCCGTCACCAACAAGAGCAGGTGATACAATGGTGGGGACAGGGCCTTTATTAAGTCAGAGGTGAGATGACTCCTGACTGAGGGGATCATCGAACCCAGCACCAGCTCCTGGAGAGCTCAGGTAATGGTGGTTAAGAGTGGGGAAAAACACTGAATGGTTATCGACTACAGTCAGTTTTCACAACCGGACATGTACCCACTCCCCCACATAGCCAATATGGTAAACCAAATCGCCCAAAATCGGGTATTTTTCACCATTGACTTAAAGTCAGCATACCAACAGCTCCCTATCCGTCTAGAGGACCACCTGTACACCGAGTTCGAGGTGGATGGACACCTCTACCACTTTATGAGGGTCCTCTTTGAGGTCAGCAATGGAGTCTCCATCTTCCAGAGGGAGATGGACCGAATGGTGGATGAACATGGGCTGCTGGCCACACATTCCCCTACCTCGATAATGTCACTATCTGTGGCCACAGTTTGCAAGTCCTTGACGACAACCTCTAGAAATTCCTCCAGACAGCCAAAAGCTTTAACCTCACCTTCAACAAAGATAAAGGTGTATTCCACACATGATGCCTGGCTATACTTGGCTGTGTTGTGAAGAACGGAATTATTGGCCCCAATCCCAACCGCACATTAGAGCTCCCACCCCCACAGCCTCAAGGCCCAGAAAAGGTACCTGGGGTTTTTCTCCTATTATGCCCAGTGGATCCACAACTATGTGGATAAGGCCTGCCCCTTCATAAAAGTCGCCTCATTTCCCATCGACAGAGGCCCATGAGGCCTTCAGCCACGTCAAAGATAATATTGCCAAGGCTGCGATGGATGTATCCATTCCATTCCAGGTGGAGAGCAACACATCTGACTTTGCCCTGGCCACCACAGGGAGCCAAACAGACCCATAACATTTTTCTCCAAGGTCCTGTGATCTGACACTCCTCCATCGAGTAGGAGGCCCAGGCCTTCATTGAGGCAGTACGGCACTGGAGGCACTCTTGCCAGCAAACAATTTACCCTGCTGACTGACCAATGTACAGTTGATTTCATGTTTAATAACAACCAGAGGGGTAAAATCAAGAATAACAAGATTCTGAGGTGGAGAATTGAATTCTCCACCTAAAACTATGATATATTGTATTGGCCCAGAAAGCTCAATGAGCCTTTGGATGCTCTGTCCCGAGGGACTTGTGCAAATGCGCAGATAGACTGTTTACAAGTCCTTCACAATGATCTTTGCCAACCCGGGGGTCACCAGATTCTTACATTTCATCAAAGCCTGCAACCTCCCCTATTCGGTTGAGGACATCAGATGATGACCAGGAACTGCCAGATCTGTGCGGCGAGCAAACCACACTTCTACCAGCCAGACAGGTCACACCTGATTAAGGACTCCCACCCCTTTGCGCGCCTGAGCATGGATTTCAAGGGGCTCCTGCCCTCTTCAAACTGCAACGTGTACTTCCTCAAAATCATTGATGAGTACTCATGTTTCCTGTTTGCCATTCCCTGCCCGGACGTGACCACTGACACCATCATTAAAGCCTCGCACAACCTCTTCACACTGTTCAGATACCCCTGCTATATTCATAGTGACCGGAGGTCCTCCTTCATGAGTGATGAGTTGTGCCATCCTACTCGATGGAGGAGTGTCAGATCTCAGGACCTTGGAGAAAAATGTTATGGGTCTGTTTGGCTCCCTGTGGTGGCCAGAGGTATTGCCACAAGCAGGACCACCAGCTACAACCCCCAAGGGAATGTCCAGGTGGAAAGGGAGAACACCACCATCTGGAACACCATCCTCTTAGCCCTGAGGTCAAAAAGCCTGCCTGTCTCCCACTGGCAAGAGATCCTCCCTGAAGCGCTCCACGTAATCAGATCCCTCCTGTGCACCACCACTAATGCCACCCAACTTGAAAGGTTGTTTCCCTTCCCCAGGAAGTCAGCATCGGGGACCACGCTACCATCCTGGTTGACATCCCCAGGGCCAGTCCTGCTCTGGAAGCATGTGAGAAGCCACAAGTCTGACCCATTGATTGAGAGGGTCCACTTCCTCCACGCCAACCCCCAATTCGCCTATGTGGCATACCCAGATTGGCACAAGGACCCTGTGTCCGTCTGGGACCTGGCACGCACAGGAGACACTGGGACTCTGGCCAACCAACCAGTACATCCTCCCACCATGATATACCATGTCACCCTACCCCAGCCCCAACTGTCTCAGTTCAGTTGCCAGACACCCCACCCACCAACAACAAGCAGACCACACAGTAGTCAACAGGTGAGCCATAGCTGGAGCTATGATGGTCACAACGGCAGACAAGATCACCTGTCAGACTGAATCTGTAGTGGATATGGAACCCACCACCCCGCCGGACTTCTTTTAACAGAGGGGGTGAATGTGGTGGAACCACTGTTAATACTGCTTGTAAGTGTACGGCTGGCCCACCCCTTGCTGATTGTTCCTGTGGCTCCTCTCACTTGATTCTCCTAATAAAGACGGCAACACCATAACCCCTCCCCCAGAACAAGTTTGGGCCAGCATTATGAGGCGTGCCTCCTCTTTATGGTAATAAAAGTCTATCAGTCAGGTAACTTCTAGTCTTTGGAATTATTGATACGGCATCTATCATCCTTGACAATCGACTCTGGCAACTCCCCAACCTCAGATGTTAGGCTAACAGGTCTAATTTCCTTTCTGCTACCTCCCTCCCATTTTTAGTAGCGGTGTGACCTTTGCAATTTTCCAGTCCTCTGGAATCATGTCACTATCTATTGATTCTTAGATGATCATTCAAATTAACCCCATTGCCAGTTCTCAGGCTCCCACATTATGGTGCATTGAATGCTCCTGCCTCCACTGTCCTTGCAGGTAGATTTCCTCCCCCAACCAAGTTAAAGCATACTTACTCAACCCTCATCCCCTCCATCATTCCAGAGAATGACGTTCCTGCTCTGGTACTCTGAAATGACCAACTGATAATCACAGTTGTGTGGATGTGCACTCCAAGGTCCACCTGTTTCCAGTATCCCCTCATTGATTGAGTTTACCCTCCCCGAGTATCCAGACAGACTTCCACATGGGCCTCTCTTGTGCTCACCTGGCCAATGATATCGTCTTGTGGTTGGCAGCTTTCTGTGCTGCACCAGAAACCACCATGTGGTGGTGGGGGGGGGGGCACATGGAACTCCACACCCACCTCTGTCATTGAAGTACCCGTCATATATACTTTTTGTGGCCTGCCACTTTCCCTTATATCTTCTGGGCTTTTGCTTTCCTCATCCACCTGCATTTAGAATGTTGATAAACATCTAAAATCCACAGAGATAACCACAAACACCTACAAAATCTTTGGACTGTTCACATTTGTTATTTTCCTTTATAAATCCATGTTTTCTGCACTTGATTATTTTTTGGTTTTCAAAGGATGGATTTTCCACCCCCCAATTCTATTGAGCTTACTTCTGCCAGATTTGAGGGACGTGAGAAAGGGCTATGAACAAGATGGACTTTTTCCACAATAAATGGTTTCCATTGACACTGTAGTGTCAGAGAGTACCATGGGAGCAGATTCATCAGCGACTCTCAAAAGGGAACCAAGGGACAAATGAATTACTGTGCAACGGGGACAGGGCAGGGGAGAATACTCACTGGATAGCCTGATCAAAGAGCCAGCACAGGTACAGGCTGAGGCAAGTCCAACAGCGTGGCATCATTCTAACAGATGAATATAAAATTATGAGCAGGAGAGGTAGGGTATTTTTTTTCCCCAGAACAGAAATGTCAAAAATGGGACAAATATCAGATAACAATGAAATAGAATATAGGAAAGAGACTGAAAATTTAGTGGCACAAGATGTCAATACGATGAAGGAGATTGTCAGTGACTTCAAGAGAGGGAGGAGAGCCCACACCAATGTCCACATTAATGGCTTCAAGTTCTCGGGCATTAACATCTCCAATGATCTGACCTGGGACAAGTATGAAAGCGGACTTGCTGGATGTATCACAGTGGTGGACGGGATCTGCTGTGCTCAATATTGGAAGAAGCCATAGAAGGTAGTAAATGAGCTGAGAACATAATGCAAACTTTCTTCACCTCCCTGTACGTCATCTACATCTCCTGCTGCCAAGGTAAGGCAGCCCAGATACTGAAAGACTCATCATACCCTGGACACTCTCTTCTCCTGCCTCCCATTGGGAGAAGGTTAAGAATGTGAAAGTATATGAGCCAACAGGCTTAAAAACAGTTATTTCCCTGCACCCATTGGGCTCCTGAAGAACCCCACAGCAGTGCTCTCTTGCAGCCCTTGCTTGATGCTAAATAATCTTTCTTTTCACTATCATTTTACACCCTGTAAATTGTGTGCTTTATATGGCTGTGTGAATGTTAGAGATGACCTGTTAGACTGTTCACAGAAGAACCTGTCTCACTGTACAAGGTATTTTGTAACAAATAAACATAAACTAGAAGGCACCTATTTAAAGAGAGATGGGAAAGTTTTAAGGAGGTGAGAGGCCAGTGGATGGAACAGGCTGCTGGGGAAAGTGCTAGAAGCAAATACCATAGCCATGTTTAAATGGCATTGAAACAGATATATGAACAGACAAAAATGGTGGGTTAGTGTTATTTGTGGATTGTGGAGGAACACGTGACCTCCCTGTCTGAAACCTATTCAGAAGTCACATCACCTGCCAATCAAGGTTGGACTCCGGCCACCCATTAGTGCACACCTTACCGGTGGCTCATGTAAATGATTCAGCGTCATCATTGACAAATGCCCAGCTCAAAACAGTATAAACATCGATGCATACCACATTTCTTTCTCTCTGCCTCTTGGGCCAAGTCCTGGGCTTCGCTCCATGCCAGATCACTACTGTGGATATCGCTGGAGGAGTCACATGTAAGGTATGCACTACACTGAGTCGAGCCACAGTATTGCGATAGATCAGTGCTTGCAGAGATCCGCTCCCCCACTGGTACAGGGATCAGGCATGTTTGAAAATCCATCTGTTAAGTGTGTACATGTACGGGAGAGTGTGGTGGGGTAAGTAGCCACTGGTATTGGAGCCACTGGTATATGAGCTCGCTTACATCGTTATAGTTTTTGTCTCGTACCATGAAGAAGATAAGCAGCCACAGGTATTGGAGACCAACCTTGGTCCAGTGTGAATGTCTATATTGTTGTTTAATAGTAGAGTAATTAAGTATCGTTTGACATCTTCCCCTTTTTGTCTCCCATGTGTTCAATAAAGTTACCTTTGATTGTAACACTAAGTTCCAGACTCTTCTCTTTGTGAACCCATCAAACCTGATACTTCTCAATACAACAGATGGGCAGGCGGATGGTATTGGTTCAAAGCATCATCATGGTCAGCTCAGACAGGGCCTACTCCTACTGTACTGTACTGCTCTACATTCTAGGAGTATGTCAACACAATGAGTAGAGCAACATACTGAGGATATGTGACAGCTGTAGCAACAGATTTAAGTTTTCAAGAAAGTAGAGAATGTACAAAAACATAGCTTCTCGTGACCCCCTCCTGTGTATCCTGCACCAAGCATTTGAAATTAATATATTCTCCAAGGCCAACACAATTCACATTATGAGCAATGTTAATTCTTTATTCACCTCTACCAAACCAAATGGTCACTAGGATTGGGGACATACCCTCGATGAGTTGGGCAGCTACTGAAGAGAGCTTCAATGGATTTACAGCAAGTGCCTGAAAGTTTGTCAGCAGGCTGCTGTCTGGTTTTTCACTCTTTTCCCAAGTCTTTCCGTTTATCGATCAGCTCCAGAACACGTTCTGCATTACATTTAGCTTGTTCCAAGAGGAAACAGGCCCTCTGCCGTGTCTGTGAACCAGCAGAAAGAAAGTTAACCCCTAACCTGCAAGGGAATGTGATTGTCCTTTATCTGCACGTACATGGGGTGTTCAAGGCTGAAAGAGAGAGCTGAAATCCGGGCACGCTTTGTATGCCTACAAGATAATGACATTACATATCTACCACAATAATACTAATTTGGGAGGAGTCACGTGATGGAGTAGTGGCCGGACGGTGAACTCCAGCCCTCTCCAGAAAAGTCGGGAAAAACAAAGGAAAACACAAAGGCACAGAAATAAAAGTTACAGAAAAGTGAGTATAAAGGTGGAAAGAAGATGGTGACAAAAAAAAAATCGAAAGCAACGGTAAGAAGAGAGGAAGAGAAGACAAAGGAGGAAAAAGGTGAAGGCCTTACCTGTCCGAAGAGGCCCGCTGCGGAAAGAGAAACCCGCTCCCTCAGGTCGGTAAATAATGGACTACAAAAATGGCTCGCTGAGCCGAGTAAAAGTGCGCAACCGCGCATGCGCGACTCCTCGCGCATGCGCGATGCGAATGAAAAAAAACACACCGACGGGAGGGGGGACCAGCTGGGGAGTCGATCTCCACAGCCGGCAACGACAGCTGCAGAACACCTGCAGCAAGAAGAGACCACAGAAGACAATAGAAACAAGAAAGAAGAGAAGGAAAGGGCACCAAAGAAACAACAGATGGCCAACCCAGAGGAAGAAGAAGAGGAAGAGGAAGAGTACAGTGAAATAGAAGAAGAAAAGAAAGGCAAGATAAAGGATATACTTTCTCTTATTAAAGGATACATGGAGTCATTTAAAGAATGGAAAACACAGGAATTTAAGGATTTAAGAAAAAGAATAAACAACACAGAAGAGAAAATGAATAAAATAGAGATGACCTTAACAGAAATGGGAAAGAAAATGGACAAGATGGAAGAGCGGGCAGTAGCAGCAGAAATGGAGGTAGAAGACTTAAAAAAGAAATTGGAGGAATCTAATAAAAAAACTAAAGAGACACAAGAACTACTAGCTCAAAAAATAGATACAATGGAAAATTATAACAGAAGAAATAACATAAAGATAGTGGGCCTTAAGGAAGATGAAGAAGGCAAGAATATGAGGGAGTTTATAAAAGAGTGGATCCCTAAGACCCTAGGATGTCCAGAACTACAGCAAGAAATGGAAATAGAAAGGGCACATAGAGTATTGGCCTCTAAACCACAACCACAACAAAAACCAAGATCTATTGTAGTAAAATTCCTAAGATATACTACAAGAGAAAAGGTACTGGAGAAGACAATGGAAAAAGTAAGAGAGGGCAACAAACCACTGGAGTATAAAGGGCAAAAAATCTTCATTTATCCAGATATAAGTTTTGAACTCCTAAAGAAGAGAAAAGAGTTCAATACAGCAAAGGCGATTTTATGGAAGAAAGGGTATAAATTTATACTAAAGCATCCAGCGGTATTGAAAATATTTATTCCAGGACAACAAAACAGACTATTCTCGGATCCAGAAGAAGCACGAAAATTTGCAGAACAATTACAAAAATAGACTGAGGGAGGAAGACGGGTAATGAGAGTTAAAAATGATCACGATTGATATGTATGTGGGTAAAGACAAAAATAGACTGAGGGATGAAGACGGGTAATGAGAGTAAAAATGATCACGATTGATATGTATGCGGGTAAAGAGGTATAAGAGTGAATAGAGACAATGTGCATACGTGAATGTATCTGTACTTAGAGGAAAATATAGATAGTATAGACAAGAATTAATAAGGGAAGGTAATGGAATAGAGAGAATAAGGAGGGAATTAAAAGAGTGACCTTTGTGACATGTGAAAAGTGAAATCTTTTCTGGGGGGGCGGGGTGAGGGGAAATAGCGGTCACTGCAAAATCAGTTGACGCTTGCGAGTGGATACGCAAATCCAAATGGAGAGGGGAGATGTGGTTGTCCGACAAGGGATAAAGGACAACTCAGGAGGGGAAGGGGAGATTGGGGATAAATAAGATAGAAATAGGAGAATAAGGAAAATGTTGGATGTTGTAGGAATGTTGTCTTATAAAGAGTTGAAAATAAGAAAACAGAAATGGAAAAGGAGGAAAGGTAATGATGGAAAAACGGAAAGAGAAGATAAACAAAATATAAAAGGGCCATGCTGAACTATATGACTTTAAATATTAATGGAATACATAACCAAATTTAAATGTATTCCATTAGAAAAAATAACATATAGGTTAAGAAATAATATTGAAATATTCGAACAAGTATAGGAGCCTTACATTAAATACAATAGCGAAAACCTACCGGGGACAAACATTACCTAAGTTGATGGAAGGAGAAGGAAAGAAAAGAATGGACTTAGTAGAATTTCTGGTGTATTTTTGTTGAATGACAACATTGTCTGACTGGCTTAATGCAACCTAGATTGTATACCTAAAATGGATGTGGCGGGGGGGTGGGGGGGTGGCTTGGGAGGAGGGGGGGGGTGGAGAAAAAATCACTGTATATGTGTAAAAAAGAAATAGTGTATATCATGGCTAATGTGATTTATGGTGTGAAAAATAAAAATAAAAAAAAAAAATACTAATTTGGAAGCAGCAGATTATGACATGTAACTGTTGTGCACCTTGTATCAAAAACTTGGCATAGTTCCCAAAAGTGCTGGAGAAACAGGCCATTTCGGCCCATAAGTCCGTGCCGCCCAATTTACACCCAATTGACCAACTTCACTGGTATGTTTTGAATGGTGGAAAGAAACCAGAGCCCCCGTGGAAACCCACACAGACATGGGATACAAACTCCTTACAGACATTGCGGGATTTGAACCCCAGTCCAGATCTCTGGTCCTGTTGCACTAATCGCTAGATCAACCATTGCTGGTCTTTTATCAGGTCTTGGTAAGCTGCCTCATGTGGTTTAGTTTGTTTTGGTTGATCTAGTTGTGCTGCACCATGGAGCAGTGCTGAGAGTAAAAATCTCCATCCTCCCCACCCAGCTCACACCTCTGGCCTTGTGACCTCAGCTCACTCAATACCTGGGCAGTGAACTCCTCCTCTTTGATGTCTTTGAGGTTCGTCACGATGTTGTAAAAGGCCCCAAATACTCCCAGCTCCAGTGCTTTGGCAGCAACCTAGAAACAGACAGTCCTCTGAGAAGGGAGCAAAGTAAGATTCATCAAAATGGTCTGAGTGACTAACATTTGTCACTGAGTAACCAACTTCCCACAGTGACCAACAAAATAATACATAGATTGTTCAGCGAGGGAAGGGGGCCATACTCCACCTTGCCCTGGAAAATGGGCCATGTCAGCAGATCAAAGTTTGGAAACAGTGATCAGTATACCTGATGAGATAAGGTTAAAACTGGTCTTTTTTTGGGCTCTGAATTTGTAAAAAGATGTGCTGAAGTTGAGGGGAGGGTGGAGGGAGGAGTTCAGAGGAGGTTCACTAGAATGGTTCTGGGAATGAAAGGGTCATCATATGAGGAATGTTTGACAACTCTTAGCCTGTACTCATTGGAATTTAGGAGAATGAGGGGGAATCTGATTGAAACATTTCAAATGTTGAAAGGCGTGGACAGACTAAATGTAAAAAGGTTGTTTCTCATGATGGGAGAGTCTCAGACAAGAGGGCTCAACTTCAGGATTGAAGGGCATTCGCTTAGGACAGAAAAGCCAAGGAATTACTTCAGCAAGAGGGTGGTAAATCTGTGGAGTTTGTTGCCACAGGCAGTTGTGGAGGCCAGGTCACTGGGTGTATTTAAGACAGAGAATGATAGTTCCTGATTAGCCAGGGCATCAAAGGTTATGGGGAGAAGGCCAGGCAGTGGGGCTGGATGGAACAATGGATCAGCTCATGGTTAAATGGTGCAGCAGAGTCGATGGGCTAAATAGCCTATTTCTGTTCCTCTGGCTTGTGGTCTTTGTACAAAAGAGCTAAATTACGGGAAGGCTAATTGCAACAGAATTAGGCAGGACCTTGGGAAAATAGTTTGAGAGGAGCTGGGGTTAAATCCACATCTGGCATGCAGGAGCCTTTTAAAGGCCAGCTGCTGAGAGTTCAGGACCTACATGTTCCTGTGAGGATAAATGATCATGGTGGCAAGGTTCAGGATCCTTGGGTGACAAGGGATATTGTAAGTTTAGTCCAAAAGAAAACAGAAGCAAATGTAAAATTTAGGGAGCTGAAACTGCCCTAGAGGAATATAAAGGAAGCAGGAATGAGGAGGATTAAAAGGGACCATGAGATGTACATGCCAAGTAGGTTTTAGGAGAATCCAAATGCAAAAGGGTAGCTGAGGAAAGGATAGATTCCTTTCAGGACAAATGAGGGATTCTATGTCTGGAGCCAGAAGAGTGGATGAGGTCCTAAATGAGTAGTTGGTATTCCAATGGATTAATGGGAGGTCGGGGTGGGGGGAGTATGTTGGTACTCTAGTGCACATCAATATTAAGAGGAAGTGTGTGTATTTTGAAACCTGAAGTGGATGAAACCCCGGGGCCTGATGGAATCTATCCCAGGACACTGAGGGAGACAAGAGCGGAGATTGCTGGACCTTGAACAAGATCTTTGTATCCATTTTAGAAACCAGAAAACTGAACTTGTTCAGGTGTCTGCCTACAGTTTTCCATACCTTGATGAAGGGCTCTAGTCTGAAGTGTTGGTTATGAATCTTTATCTTTGTTCTATCATGTACACTGTTTGACTTGCTGAGTTTCCCCAACATAGTGTTTTTTTATTTCAGTCACAATGTCGGCAAATTTTCATGTTTTACTCTGATCTTGTTCCATGTTCAACAACCTCAATAGGAGTCATCCAGGAAATTGTAGGCCAGAGAGCATCAGTGGGAGGGAAATCATAGAAAATTCTTGGGTTGATATAGAACATCAAACGGTACAGCACAGGAACAGGCTCCTCACCCCTCGTGTCTATCAAGAATCAAACCAAAACTCTATTGCTTGCACCTGATCTATGGCCCTTCATATTCCTGTGCACCCTACGAGGGTCCTGAACACTTATTGAATCTGCTTCCACCACTACTTCTGACAGCTCGTTCCACTCTCTGTGTAAAATATTTGCCCCAAATATCTCCCTTCAACTTCCTCCTCTTCACCCTAAATACATGTCTGGTAGTGCATGACGTTCCCTCGCACATTTTGAAAATTCATTCTACGGATATGAGCTTTGCAGATTGAGCCAACATTTAATTTCCCATCCCCAATCATCCTTTAGAAGGCAGAGCCTTCATCAATGGCTGTGCGCACATATCCACTGTGCTGTTCGGGAAGGAATTCTAGGATTTTGTCCCAGCAATGGAGAAGGAAAAGCAATACATTTCCTAGTCAGCATGGTGTGAGGCTTGGAGGGCTCCAAACTTCCAACTTTTGCTGCCCTTATCCTTCCAGCTGTTAGACGTGGTGGGTTTGGGAGGTGCTATCTGAAGAGTCTTGGTGAGTGGTTGCAATCCATCCTGTTGATGATACAAACTGCTGCGATTGTGTGTGGGTGGTGGAGTGAGTGAATGAGTAGATATGGGGGGGCGGGGGGGTGAAAGACGGTCTGTCAAATGGCTGCTGTGTCCTGGATGGTTGAGCTTCTTGAGTGTTGAAGCAACCCTTTTTACAAGTGTTGATGAACCTTGTAAATGGAGGACAAGCTTTGGCGAGGGAGGAAGTGGGTGACACATGGCAGGATTCCCGAGCTGCTTTTGTGTATACACAAACTCCAGTTCAGGTTCTGGTTAATGGTAACACCACAATATTGATATGAGGTTATTCAGTGAAAGTTATGCCATTGAATATCACCATATTCTGGGTTGCCTTTTTAAAAAATATTTTTTTATAATTGACTGATGAAGAAGTGGATGAGCATGTTGCAAATGACATGAAGGTTGGAGGTGTTGTGCATAGTTTCAAAGCTTGTCACGGGTTACAACAGGATGCAGACAGGACACAGAAATGGTGGAAAAGTGGCAGATGGAGTTCAATCTGGAAAAGTGGGAAGTTATTCACTTGGGAAGATTGAACTTGAAGGCAGAGTACAAATTAAATGGCAAGATTCTTAACAGTGTGAAGGAACAGAGAACTTGGGATCCAAGTCCATGTTGCTGTGCAAGTTAATAGGGTGGTTAAGAAGGCATTTGATGTGCTGGTCTTCATTTATTTGGGGATAGAGGTAGTGTTAGAGGTCTATAGACCAGACCAGACTTGGAGCATTGTATTCACTTCTGGTCACCTCATTATTGGAAGGATGTGGAGGAGATTTGCCATGACGTTACTGGATTGGTGAATATGTTTTATGTGGAAAGGTTGAGTAAGCTCAGGCTTTTCTCTTTTGAGTGATGAAGGATGAGAGGTGACTTATTGGAGTTATATAAGATTATGAGAGTCTTAGATAGAGTGGACAGCCAGCATTTTTTTCCCCAGGTTTGCAATGGCCAATTCCGGAAGACATTCTGTTTAAGGTGAGTGGAGAAAAGTCTAGGGCAGATGTTAGAGTGAAGCTTTTTACACAAAGAGTGCTGGGTGCCTGGAATGCATTGTTGGGGATGTTGGTGGAGGCTGGTACATCAGGAACATTTGAATGACTCTCCGATAGGCACATGGATTAACTTGGAGTAGGTTTACATAGGTTGGCAGAACATCGTGGCTAAAGGATGTATGGTGTGCTATGATGTTCTATGTTCTATTAAATCACATGGGATCCAAGGTGAGTTGGCAAATTGGATATAAAATTGGTAAATTGAATGGGAGATCACTTCATTGAGCACCATGCTCTGTCCACCACAATAGCATGGATCTCCCAGTAGCCATCCATTTCAATGCCCCATCCCATTCCCTTGCCAACATATCTGTCCATGGTCTCATGCACTTCCAGACTGAGGAGACCTTTAATTGAAGGAAAAATACTTCATCTTCTGACTGGGCACTCTCTAAATGGATGGCATTAATATCAACTTCTCTGGTTTCCATTAAACACTCACCCCATCGCCCGCCCCCATTTTTGTCCCCTGTCACCTTTCCCCCAGTTCTGTCTCTCTTCACTTTTCCCTCTGTCTCCTTTCACAGAGCCAAAATCAATTCTCACCTTTCCTCTTATGTTACAGAATGGGTAAATAAAATTATGATATATATCTTAAAAAGATGTAAGATTGTGAGATTTAGTTGTTAGATCACTTTTCACAAACAATCATCTCAAGTGTCATGCAGGAATAGACTTCATGCCTCTACAAGTAGGTGTTGATGGACCAGTGTGTTTGTACAGTGTCCAGGTTCAAGCACTGAAAGTCTTTTGCTATTAAGAGTGGTGCCACATTATAGTGAGAGTCTAGGAGGTTGCAGATAAGAGCTCTCAGACCTAGACCAGAAAATAGCATGAAAAATCCAAATTCCAGGACAAAAAAGAAAAAAAAACTCCTGTCTGAATACAAGAGGAGGATGAGAAAGCTTCAATCAACAAAAAAAAAATTCAGCAAGAAAGTGGGCGACCCGACAAAAATCCGAGGCAAGTAAAGGAGCCTCGTGTCGGGAGTAATGGGGGTGCTGACCCAAGAGCCATCAAGAAGGATGCAACCCCCTTCACCTCAGCATCAATGAGAGTTCCACAAACAGGCTGTGCCCGGAGCAGAGGAATGATCCCCAAGTACAGAGAAGGCAGTAAGAGCCTTGAAGCAGGCAAACAGGAACAAGGGGGGACAGCTGCCTCTCCCTCGCAGCTCACGAGTTCACGCACCAAGTAGCAGTCTCCCTAACGCCCGGGGTCTGCGGGTTTGAGTGGAGCCAGCGTGAGCTCGGGACTAATGAGCTCCGACGAGGATGCTGTGGAGGTGGATGGGACAGCGATCACGCCAATTGCGAGGGCCATCAAGTCAGAGACAAGGGTCAGCAAGGCGACAGCGGTAATGGTGGCGGTCAAGTGTGTGAGGGACCCAGCCATGAGGCCAGGAGAAGTTGGAAGGCCGGGTTGCTACAGAAAAGGGAGGAGGGCCCGGAGCCCTCCTTAAGAGATATTTTACAGACTCTGACCCAAATGGAAAATATGTTGGAGAAGGTAGTGTACCGAAGGGCCAGAGACATGTCAGAAAAATTAGACAGGATGGAGGGGACTTGGTAAATATAACAGGCAGGGTGACTGAGGTAGAGGATAGATTGGGGGCAGGGGAGAATAGAATTACCACAATGGAGCAAGAAATTAAAGGTCTCCTCAAAGAAAGAGATGAGGTTTGGGAGAAGCTGGACTTCCTGGAGAACGTCACAAAACACTGAAACATTAAAATAGTGGGATTGAAAGAAGACTCCAAGGGGGGGAATCTCATAGAGTTCCTAACTAAATGGATCCCCAAAATACTTGGAAAGGAGGCACTGGGAACCCCCATTAAAATAGAAAGAGCCTTTAGAGCCCCAATCCCTAAGCCAGGACTGGGACAAAGACCCCCGTTGATCCTTATAAAGCTAGAATATTTTCAAGATTGTGAGAAAATATTAGGGGTGGCGGCAAAAGGGGCAATTCAGAGGAGAGCTCCCTTGGAGTACAGGGAATCAAAAGTGTTCTTTTATCCAGATATTAGTGCAGTTCTGCTCAAGAAGCAGAAAGACTTTGAACCGGTCAAGCAATCGGCAAAGCAAAAGGGATATGATTGTGTTCTACATCATCCTGCTACCTTGAAAATTATGTTGGCGGGGGAGGGGGGGAAAGACATTTTTTACAGAAAAGAAGAAAGCGCATCAGTTTATAAATACTCTGCCAGTACTAAATGGAGGACCAAGTGGAAAAGAATAAAAGGGGCAACAAGATTTTTAAAAATTATTAAAACTGATAGATTAGGAGGACTTGGATTTATGTGTTATATAAAGAATGGGCTTTTGGCTGCTTTCTGATTTCAAAAAACAAATGATGATAAAAGATGTTATATGTAAGCCTCTGGGGGGTTCTGGGACTGGACGGGTGGAGGGTGCTGAGGGTGAGAATGGAGAATCATGGTGACTGCATGGTAAAGGGTAATGGCGGTGAGAGGAGAAGAGTGACTGCAGAGGTGTGAGCGGAGGATGACTGAAACTTGTGTGTGGAGTATGTGTTCCCTTTTATTATTTGGAGGGGTATGGTTGTGAGTGGGTATGTATGCTGTGGTATCGTGGGCAAATGGGTTTGTGGTGTCCTTTCTTCCCCAGTGTCTGTCACGGCTTGGATAGAGTGGAGCAACGGGAAGATGGTAAGAGATTGGGTCTGCGGGAGTGTGGAGATGGAGGGAAAACATTTAGGGAGGGAGCCCTGGTGTAATGGCTAAAAGTGTAAGTATGCTACTTTCAATGTTAGCGGCTTAAATGGGGTGGTGAAATGAAAAGGGTCTTGGCACACATTAAAGATGGGGATAGATCTGGCCTTCCTCCAAGAGACACATTTAACTGAGTGGGAGCATCAGGAGCTAAAAGGGGGATGGGTGGGTCAGGTCATATCCTCCTCCTTTGGCTCAAAGGCAAGGGGGTAGCAATTCTAGTGGGGAAGAGTGTTCCAGTGCAGGTGCAGAGGGTGATTACAGACAAAACAGGAAGATTAATTATGGTGCACTGTCAGATATATTCAGAATCCTGGACCCTAGAGAGAGCTGAATTTGATAGATGTGTGGCAGAAAAAGCATCCAAGAGAGAGGAATTACTTGTTTTACTCAAAGCAATATGATTCCTTCTCTAGAATAGACTTTTTTCTGGCTTCAGCCCATATAGAGAGTAGGATCATGGAAGCTGAGTATGGGGCAAGGTTTCTCTCAGATCACTCCCCCCAGTTTGACTATAGAAATGCCAGATAAGCAGGACACAGCATACAGGTGGTGTCTTAACACTCTGTTGTTTAAAAAGCCGGAGTTTTATAGTTTCATAGAGCTGAAATAGCCCTGTTCTGTGAGGCCAGCTGCCCCTCTACTCAGATAAATTCCTTCTGTGGGACACCCTTAAGGCATACTTGAGGGGCCAGATAATTGGGTACACAAAAACGGTCAAGAAAAATTATATGAGGGAGGTGAAGGAATTGGAAAAGGACATTACCCAATTAGAGAGAGATTTTCAGAAATCAAGCTCAGAGGACCACTATAGAGCTCTTACAAAAACAAGAAATTGGAATACAATATTCTTCAAATGTATAGTATGGAGAAGGCCCTTACGAGGTCGAGGCAAAAGTATTATGAGTTGGGGGAAAGAGCTCACAAGGTCCTCGACTGGCAGTTAAGGGCAGAACAAGCCTCTAGAACAATCAATGCAATACAAACAGGGAATGGCCAGATCTCATATAAACCAAAGGAAATTAATGAGACCTTCAGAGTATTCTATGAAGGATTGTATAAATCTGAATTGACGGGATTCTAATCGAATGGACAAGTTTCTTGCCAGATTAGATCTCCCAAATTTAAGCCCGGAGAAGCAGGAGGGACTAGACCTTCCTCTTACAGAGGAAGAGCTGGGGAAAGCATTGAATGCGCTACAAGCTGGCAAGTCTCTGGGGGAGTATGTATTCCCTCCTAAGTTCTATCGAGAATTTAAGGATTTTCTAATGCCTCTGTATTTGGAGGTGCTGGACTAGGCAAGAGAGACACAGACCCTCTCGGAATCTTTTGCAACAGTGATTGTTACGATGATCTTAAAGAAGGGTAAAGATCCACTTTTGCCTTCTTCTTATGGACCAATCTCCCTGCTGGATACTGATTATAAGATCCTTGCCAAGGCCCTGGAAAACAGATTGGCACTACATTTACCAAAATTAATAAATAGAGACCAGACAGGCCTTGTGCAGGAGAGGCAAGCAGCGGATAACATTGGCAGGCTGTTGAGGGTAATGCATCTGGCACAAATTAGAAATGAGAAGGAATTGGGTATTTCCTTGGATGCAGAGAAGGCTTTTGACAGACTGGAGTGGAATTTTTATTTAAAATGCTGAAGGTGGAGTTAGGGGCAATTTTTCAAAATTGGATTAGGACGTTATACCATGCGCCCAAGGCAAAGGTTACGACCAATGGCCAAATCTCTTCAGCTTTCCCACTTACCAGATCTAGTAGACAAGGGTGCCTGCTGTCACTGACTCTCTGAATGGCTGAGGTCATTCGCCAGGATCCAGACAGGGCTATGGGAAACTCTCCGGGTATAAGATCAATTGGGGAAAAATTGAGGTGATTCTGGAGAGAGTCGAGGAGGATTTAAATAGATGGATGTCCCTGCCCCATAACATTAGTGGGAAGGGTTAATTGCATCAAAATGAATGTGTTGCCAAGATTCCAGTATCTTTTCCAGACATTGCCTGTGCTGTTGCCCCAGGCAAGAAATTCGGGGTTTCTTCAAACAGTTGCTAAACAAGGTCAGAATGCTTCTCTGGAATGGTAAGGTGGCAAGGGTCAATATGGAAAAATTAACATGGGATTACAGTCTAGGTGGATTGAGGATGCCAGACTTTAAAAAATATTATTGGGCAGCCCAGTCGAGATACACTGCCTCTCTCTTCCAGGGAGGAAGTCTACCATCCTGGGCACAAATTGATCTGAACCTGGTTGGCAAGAGGATGACAGAGGACTTTATTTATAAATGGGATGCTAAATCCACATTAAAACAAGTAATTAATATCTGGAACAAAATTAATCAATATCTGAATACCAAAGTGGGGCTGTTCCCAAAAACACCCCTGACTCCTAATAAATTAATACCATTAATGGTAGGTAACAAGATCCTGGATACCTGGTGTCGTAATGGCATCAGGTGCATGGAGGACTGTTTCGAGCAGGAGCAATTAATGTCGATTGAGCAACTCAAAAATAAGTATTTTGTCAAATCAGATATTCCACTACCTTCAAATAAGATATTTTTTACGGGACGTATTGTGTCCAAGTATGGCCCTACCTCAGTTCAGTGCCAATAGAGACCATGATTCGAAGGGGGAATGGAAAGAAATTAATTTCTGCAATGTATTTTTTGCTCCAGTTGGATGGACCCAAATTGGACCTCCAAAGATCGGGCTTGGGTATTGTAATTGATGAGGGAAGCTGGTCTGATTTATGCTGGGACAGCACAACCATCAATGCAAGGTACTGGTTGGTGCAATATAATTTCTTGCACCAGTGTGCCTAACTCTGCAGAAAATAAACAGGTCAAAGCCAAAACTCTTGGACCAGTTTTCAGATGAGGCATGGCGACTGGGACGTTCGTGCACACAACCTGGTCATGTGCCAAGGTGAGACTCTTTTGAGTAGAACTAGGCCAAGTCCTAAGTAAACAATTCCCACAGGACCCAGAGTTATTCCTGCTGGGAAACATAATGGACATAAGGATTACAATGAAGCAGTCCAAATTTCAAATCCAATTTGTGTTAATCGTATTGGCAGTGGCCAGGAAGTGTATTGTGGCAACTTGGAAGTCCAATTCTAGTCTTAGTATCGAACAATGGAACAAGGAAATGCAGAGCTATGTTCCCCTGGAGAAAGTAACATAATCTGAGAAGCAAATATGACACTTTTTGAAGGATCTGACAGTCATACGTGTCACATAGGCGTATGGCAGTGGTTGATTCCCCTAGTCCCTGTTGTGGCATCCTCTCCCTCGCACTAATCCCGATCAAGGAAGGTGAGGAATATATAATCGGCTGCCTACCGAGCAGCAACAATCCCTGTTCCCTAATTATTATTTATTACCCTGGTGTAAAGTTTTCTGTTGTTGGTCGAAGTCTGAATGAGCTGTTCTGTGTTAGATGTGGGGGGGAGGCTGTAAAATATGCGAGCTTGTGTATGCAGTCAATAATGAGAATAGAGAGTATGTAAATTGAATGTGAGCTGCCAGGATGGCACTAACAATGTATATGGCTGTACAAGCTTGTGTGAAAATATAAATAAAATATTTTTAAAAAGACTGGTGCCAGAAGTTTAAATTGCCGGTTGACGGTTGCTGTTCTAAGTGGGGTCGTCGTTTTGTAAACAGAGAGAAAAAGATTCATGCTTTGGGGAGACGGAGACTGAGAGCTTTCTGCAGCAGTTTGTGGTGAAGGCTGTAAGTTGGCAGACCTGCTGCACGACCCCATTTCAAGATGGGCTTTTAATTCTGAGTTCAACCTATTCTAAATCTCTGTAGTCAATTACAGAGATTGTGGCTGGTTATTATGTTTCTCCTGAAATAGGGGGAAAAGAAGAACTCCTTGTGGTAACCTGGAAAAAGAGGTTATCTTTTAGAAAAACCCAAGAGGGGGCAAGTTTCTTTGGCAAGACACTTCAGTGGCTGATTGAAGGAAATCAGTTTGCATGTGTCCAACGAACAACAAATAACTCTTTCTGAAACCAACAAAGACCTTCCTGAGTGGTAACAACCTAAGTTAAAGCACCAGAGCCTGGTGAATATGATAACTGTTTAATTCTGTGCACGGTATGGAAGATTGCCTGATACCAATGAACTTGGAGAAGTGAAAAGTGAATGATTGGACAGTGAAAAAGTACTTTCCTGAACACCTAAACATTACATACACGTGCACTCAGAATTAGAAGGGGGTTAATTTAGGTTAAATTAGGTTAATAGTAATAAGTTAAATATTGATCTTATATTATGTATTAAGAAAATTAAAGCAGTTTTGTTTAAGTAGCCATTGTCTTGGTGAATTTCTATTGCTGCTGGTTTTAAAGTCCTTTGGGCTCCTAACACTTATCATATCCAATTAACACCTTTTGTTTATGGTCTGGAATCCTATCCCCACCCCACCACCAAAATACTTCTCCATTCCCTCGTCTTTAATTAAAGATGCCTGCCTGATTTTGGCTTTCACTTTGAAGAAGCCCTCAGGCCGAAACATTGGCAATATATCTTTACCTCCTATGGACGCAGCGAGACCAGCTGAGTTCCTCCACCATTTCTGTGTGTGTTTTACTGGATATAAAATTAGCTTGGTTCAAGAAGATGGAGGAAAGGGCCTGTTCCTGCACTGTACTGCTATGTTCTATGTCCTAATACTGAATAGAATTGGTTCCCCCAGTATGATTTGCAGCTGTATCAGCAATGGGAGGACTTGTTCTATCACTGACTGCTGAGAAACAACGTTCCACTCACAGTTCCAGCCCTCTGAGCCCACCCGAGACAGCGTCTACCTGCAGATCGGATTTGCAGCCGACATTCCCAAAAGTTGCCATCTCTTGTAGTAGTGGCCAGAGCTTGGTTACTCTCTCCGCCAAGGCCAGGGGGACCAGGATAGCCTTCTTCAAACCATCCTGCATTGCTGCTTCACGCCTGCAACAGGAACAAATACGAGAGACCTGTCACTTGGAATTGTGCTGATGGATCAGAATGGGCCAGGCAGATACCTAAATTGTTACCTTTCAGCAAAGACACATCAGAAATGAGGGTGGGAGGAGGGGGAAGATGGAATGTGAGAGGTGGGCACCATATCTAGAGATGGGGTTCAAGTGATGAAATGGGATCTGCACAGCTGGGATCCCAGTCTTGGCTAGGAGGTGCTGGTGAAGATTCTCTTTACATT
The DNA here is from genome assembly GCF_036971445.1 of Narcine bancroftii. Lineage (NCBI taxonomy): Eukaryota > Metazoa > Chordata > Chondrichthyes > Torpediniformes > Narcinidae > Narcine > Narcine bancroftii. Next base: position 223,213,992 of record NC_091472.1, on the reverse strand, counting down.
GTGCTACAGCATCACAATAGGGAGTGGTGTACATTATCTGCAAAATAGTTGCCCCTAGCAACAATCCACAAACTAATGCACAAGGAATGGGATGACAGAACACTGACACAGATAACAACATATTAGAAGAGCTTGACCTGCAAATTACTGCACGGCTGTCGACTTTGAACAAAGTACATGCGTCATATAGAAGAAATTGTAATTAAATTTCTTCATTCTTCAGCTGATTTGCACTAAATCCCATTTACTGTCTGACAGTGTATACCCCCTCCATTCAATGCCACATTTGTCAGCCCTGACTACAGGGCCCCCGCAGTGACACAATGGCGCAGGGGGCTGCATGCTGCCCTAAAGACTGTAGTGCAGAGCACTGCAGCACCATTGTCCAGGATGCTGTAGGGGAACAACAGCCCCAACACAGGCATTATTGACAACAATGGTGTTCCCTGTGTATCACATAATGGATCACCATGTTGACAGAGACACCATGGGAACAAGAGCCAAGGCTGTGCGCAGGGCTAATAATCTGGAGGACTATGAATCTGGCAGCAGAGGCTTACCTTTCTCTTTCCACTGATGTCACTTTGGGCATCTTGAGGGCAGCCTGAAGAAATATAAAAGCCCATGAGACAATACAGCACAACAGGATGCTGATGGATGCAGAGGCAAACCACCACCAATGCAACCGTATCTCTTTATTGATCTGGCAGTTGTCACCAATATTCTCTGGAAGTTAAACATTATTTGAAAGCTGTAGTTTCAGCACCAATAATCCGTGTTCCTCCTTCCATCCTCGTTTACACCTGGTAACCCTTAGACCACCCTGACCAAGACTGGTCTGGAGAGATTGAGATACAAGAGGCTGGGACTTTTTCTCTGGAGCATAGGAGATTGAGTGATGCCATTACAGAGGTGTAGACAATCATGAGGTACATAGATAATATCGCAATCTTTTTACCCAGGGTAGGAGAGTCAAAAACTAGAGGTCATTGTTTGAAGGTTGCGTAAGTTGTGAGGGGAAGATTTAAAAGGGACTGGGATCAACTTTTTCCCACATGGAAGCTGGTGGGTGTGTGGAACCTGCTGCCAAGGAAAGTTTGTAAATTTAAATTTAGACATACAGCATGGTAACAGGCTCTTTCAGCCCATGAGCCTGTGCTGCTCAATGACAGCCAATGGGCCTACAACCCCCAGTATATTTTGAACAGTGGGAAGAACCTGGAGCATCTGATGGAAACCCATGCAGACACAGGGAGAACGTGCAAAGTTCTTAAGGACAGCGCAGGATTCAAACCCAGGTTGCTGGTCCTAGGTTAACCATGCCACCCCAAAGTGGTAGAGGTGGGGACAATTACAACTTTTTAAAGATATTTAGACAAGTACATTTATAGGCAAGATTTAAGAGGGATACCAGCCAAATGTAGGCAAATAAAACTCATTTAGGAAGATAGCCCCTATGTCATTAGTATGTTCGGAGGCTTGTTTCCATGTTGTATGATTCAATATGGAAACCAGTGTTTGGGTCTGGGATGGGTGATGGTGTCAGTGGCAAGCAAGACTCCTGAAGGGCCTCGGGTGGTTACAGCTTTCCAATCGCATTCAGCATTTGGAACCAAGGGCCAAGGAGGGTGATGGATGTGTGCAGCTTGGGTTCACCGCCGGATTGGGTAAGAGGCGAAGGCAGAGGAGGAGATGGTGGGATGCATGCACACTCACGATCTCTGAAGGGAGTCTTTTTTGTTTCTTTCTGGTCTTGATAGTGGCACAAAGGAACACAATTTTGTGTATTTTACATACACGGCAATAATGGAATCTTGATTCTTGATCATAGGCAGCATGCAAACAGGCTCTTTGGCACAATCTGCTCAGGCTGACCATGAAGTCCCACCCACGCTAGTTCCACCAGCCTGCATTTGGCCCATGTCCCTCCAAACCCATCCTATCCATGTATCAGTCCAATTTTTTCTTAAACATTGCAATGGTATTTGTCTCTACCACCTCCTCCATCAGCTAGTTCCATATCCCGCCAGCCTCTGTGTAAAACAGTTACTACTCTGGTTTTTGTTAAAACTCTCTCCCTTTACCTTGAACCTATACCCTCTGGTACTGATTCCCCTACTCTGGGCAAAGGCTCTGAGTGTTCACCCAATCTATTCCTCTCCCTGCACCTTCTCCAGCTTGACAACATCTTTCCCATAATGCACTTACCAAAATTGAACTTGATACTCCAAATGTGGCCTCACCAACATCTCACACAACTGCAACATGACCTCCCAACTTCTGTACTCAGTACTCTGAATGATGAAGACCAATGTGCTGAAAGCCTTTATGACCACCTTATCTACTAGGATATATCTGCTTATGCCTGCCCCAAGCTTCCATTTTGCTCTCGACCTGTGTCTGAATTTCCCTGGTCACCCAAGCTTCCCTGTGCTTGTATGTCTGACTCTTCACTCTAACAGGTACATACTATCCTGAACTTTGTCAACACATTTTTAAAAACATCTCATTTTCTTAACATTCCTTTTCCTTCAAACAACCAGTTACAATATGTGCAAATTTCCGACTTAAACCTTCCTTGCTCAAGTTCTGAATTTAAACTCGTCATCCTGCCTGGTCTCTCTCTATAACTATCTGAAACCTAATAGAACAATTGTTGCTAATCTCCAAAGACTCACCCATCATCACTTGTCTCTCTTAAATACCCCAAGACTAGATCAAGTATTGCCCTCTCCTGTGTGGTACCCTCTATATATTGCTGGAGGAAACTTTCCTGAACACATTCGGCAAATTCTACCCCACCTAAACCTTTCACCCTTTGACTTTTCCAGTCAATATATGGAACATTAATATCCCCTGTTATAACAACCATATTGAGTGTCCTGGCCAGCTGCATCAGAGCATGGCACGGTTGCTGCAGAGAAATGGATCAAAGGTCAATCCACAGTGTGGTAGAGAGGATCACCTCCATCAACGTGAACTCCCAGGGTCGTTGTCTGAAAAGGGCATACAAAATCATTGAGGATCCCTTCCACCCTGCACACAGCATCTTTCAGCTGCTCCCGTCAGGGAAGAAATACAAGAGTAACAGAGCCAGCACCACCAGGCTGAGGAACAGCTTCTTCCCACAGGCAGTGAGAATGCTGAACGACCAAAGGGACTGCTCACACTGACCATCCGAGATTTTAATATTTATGAAACAATATTTATTTATTTGTACATATAAATATTTGTCCTGCATGTGTAGTGTTTGTCTATATGTGTGTTATGTCTGGTTGTGTGTCTACGTGTTTTGCACCAAGCACTGGAGAACACTGTTTCGTTGGGTTGTACTTGTGCAATCAGATGACAATAAACTTGACTTGACTTTGACCTCCAGCTGGTAGCAATTCCCTGGCATGTTTGCTCCTCTCATTCCCGTAGACTATTTGCTTCTTCAGGGTTGAGCAGCATGCAGAAAACATGTTCTTCCTCCTACATATGTTTACCCAGCTGGGAATAAATAATTCCTTGCTGGATTTATCCACAACTGTCTTCTATTTATTGCTGCTAAATTTAGATCTGCTAAGACTGGTAATGTCCCCTGTGAAAACTACTGGATTTAAAAAAAACTATAATTTAAGAACTTTTTGGTCATCCCTCCAAAGTAAAGAGCTTTAAGCCTGCTCATTAAATACTCCAATGTTTTATATTTTAAAAAATTTAGACATACAGCACAATAACAGATCTTTTTGGCTCATGAGCCCATGCTGCCCAATTAACCTACAACCCCTCTATGTTTTGGAGGGTGGGAGGAAACCGGAGCACCCGGAGGAAACCCATGCAGACACAGGGAGAATGTACAAATTCCTTGATTCGAACCCGGGTCACTGCCACTGTAAAGTGTTGTGATAATGGCGACACTAACCGCGCGACTTCGTAGTCCCTTTTTTGCATCCTCTCCGAGGCTTCGATTTTTTCTGTGAAAATCACAACTGTGTATTTTTGCTTGTTAAAACAAAGATTGTGCAGGTTGGCTCTTGGAGTGTAAAAAATGAGAAGATGTTGTTGCAACAGGGTATTCTAATGGGGGCTGGCAGGGTGCATGTCGAGGGAAAGTGGGAGTCCACAGTGTACGCTTTGAGAACAACATTTAAGTTGGAGGTGGGAGGAAGTTCTCAGAGGGTGATGAATCTTTGGAATTGTTAAACCAGAGAGGGAATCATTGAATATATTCAAGGCTGTGTCTAAAGGGTGGGCGCGAATTTTGGGGAAAAGGCAGCAATTGAGGCCGAGACCAAGATCAAATCAACCAAAAACAAAACTAGAACACGCCCGAAATGCTCAGAAAGCCAGGCTCCACCAGGGAAAGAGAAATAGAGTTAATGTTTCAGAGGAGTGACGACTCGGCAGATCAGTGGTGAATGGCAGAGCAGGCCTGCAGAGGGCAAGGCTGTTCCTGCGTTCATTTCTCGTGTCCTTACATGGCATTGTCATTGCACCTTCCCTTTCTAAACACACCACAGCATTTCAAACCCCAAGATGAGGAAATCATATTTGGATGTACAGCCACTGCCGTAATTCTGAGACATGCTGGCCTATTTGTCCACAAGCAGCATTATAACTCTGTTTGAAAAATGCCTCCCATCACTGCTCATTTTGGACTGTACAACTCTCTCATTTTTCACCCATGTGGAATCTCAATCGCACTGCCCGCATCGACGGCCTCAGATACCACTTCAAATAGTTCAATCAGTCGTCAGTCAGTTCCCCACACGTGCTGACTAGACTTGCTTAAACCCTGTCTCTCTATGTTCAGGTTAATCCTGCCATGAGCTTGTGATCATTTTACACAAGGATAAGTGACTATTTATTATCTAACTTCTTTTTGTATTTATTGTCTCTTTTTAATTTAATTGGATATTCTGACAGTGCTTCTTTGCAATTGATCTTTTTGCAAAATACCAGTTCGGCTGAAAAACTTTGTACAATGTGTACGACAATAAACTTGTCATTATGAACCTCACTTACCATGTAGCTGTTGAACGCGTTGGAATCATCATCCACCATAGTGATAAGTTCGTTCATGGTGTGATGGAATGAAGTGATCAGCCTCCTCATTATTCCATCTAGATGTTCAAACTGTCGTTTTCCATAGGTCATATGTCCAACCATCGAGCCCAGCGCCGCACCCTGGTGAACCAGATCAAGGAGCAGGGAGTGATAATTAATCATGAGCAGTGTGGCCAAACTCCTGTCACAGGGCTTACACAGTAGGGCAGGTGTTTCAAAGAGCTGCACCAACGGGTGACAGTGGCCCTGACTTGTGGTGAGATAGGATATTATGGGAACCGGTGCAATGGATGAGAGTGCGGAAAAAGGCAGAAACTAATGGTTCTGGTTGGAACAAGTAACTCAGTTCATAATTTGTTGGCATATGCCATGACCTGATAGGCTAAGGACAGTTCATTTTAAAAATAGCCAAAACTTTGATGCATGTGCTCCTTCTTTATGCCTAAAACACACAGGTGGGTGTAGCTGTTGATTGTCTGCGTGAAACCACACCCATTGGGCAACTGACCCAAGTCCCTCCATGCACATTCACCAGAACGTGCCTGACATTTACTAAGTATCCATTGAAAACCTCACGAAAATGCTGGTGAGGCAGAGCTCCTTGCCTCGGCTGGAGTGTGCAACCAATAAACCACGGAACATTCACAAGAAAACATGAGGGCAGCCTGCACAGTTCAGCAATATCAATCTACAATGGATCTATAAAATGGGGCAATTTCTTGTATGCGGCATCCCTCATCACTGGATCTCCCCCATTGTCCATAGTCCACACCCACCATCACTGGATCGCCCCCACTGTTCACAGTCCACTCCTACCATCACTGAATCTCCCCCACTGTCCACAGTCCACACCCATCTTTACTGGATCTCCCCCACTGTCCACAATCCACTCTCACCATCATTGGATCTCACCCACTGTCCACACCCACCATTACTGGATCTCCCCCACTGTTCACAGTCCACTCCTACCATCACTGGATGCTGAACCACTGTTCAAAGTCCACTCCCACCATCACTGCATCTCCCCCACTCTCCACAGTGCACACCCACTGTAGTGTGGAGAGTCATGTGACCTCTCCGTCTGGAACCTACTTGGAAGTTGCATCACTTGCCAATTAAGGTTGGACTCTGCCCACCCATTAGTGTACACCTGACCATTGGCCCCTTTAATTACCTAGTGATTTCCTGGGCTGGACCCTCCAGTTTAGTGGACTATAAAGTCCACCATGTTCAGTAGCTCTTGCTCTTTGGTCCTGAGATGCACTCTGCTCTACTCCAGGTCACAAACTGTGGATAATGCTGGAGAAGTCATTGATAAGGTGTGAACTACATGGGAATCAGGGCTGATAAATAGCACTGGAGCCATGCCCATGTTAGTTAAGGAATGGCGGGTTGTGTATTGTAATAAGTCTGTTACAGTAGTTAGTATCGCTAGTGTGGTCCGATGTGACTGATTATACTGTGTTTTGTGATTGAGATCACCTTGAGCATGCTTTAATTACGATCCTTCCTGTGTTCAGACTCGTTGGTCTTTGAACCCACCAAACTTTTATCTTCCCAGATAACAACCACAAAAAACTATTTCTGGAGCTATGTCTGTTTTAATAACATCTTATCCTCTTCCACCACCCACAGATGGAGCAACAATGCACTTTTTAAACAATACAGAAGTGGCACGTAACCAACACTCACAACCCTGCTCCAGGGCACTGGATTGTGGGGGTGACTCTTGGCCCTTCTCAGACTTGGATATACAAACCATGGCAGCCACGGCAGCAGTGACAGAACCTCCCCCGGGAGCAGGAGTCCGTGCTCCAACGCTTTGGATAAATTCCTGCAAAGGAAGAGAAACCAGGCAGCCTTCCTTCTCCTCCTGCATCATGTACCTGATGAAGACGGTGAGACAAGAAATGGAAATTAAAACCAGAAAATTGCAAAAGTCAGTGCAAGAATTAGAAAGAGAGAGTAGTACTCTGTCCTCGGTGCATGAATCTGTCCTTTGGTCAGATTCGGTATGTCACCAAAGCTCTCAAGATTTTCTACATGTACCGTGGATAGCATTGTGGCTGGTTGCACCACAATCTGATGTGGATGTACCAATGCACAGGACAGGAAAAAACTACAGAGTTGTAAACTCGGCCTGCAACATCATGGGCATCAGTCTTCACTCCATCGAGGACATCTACAAGAGGCAGTGTGTTAAAAAAGCAGCCTCTATCATCAAGGACACTCACACCAGCAAGGCTATGCCCTCTTCCCACTGTTATCATTAGGAAGGAGGTACGGGGGCCTGAAGGTGAAGGTACAACAGGTTCTTCCTCTCCTCCATTGGATTTCTGAATGGACAAGGAACCACAGACACTGCCTCACTTTCTCTTTTTTATTCATTTTTGAAATGTAATTTATAGCAATATTTGCACTGTAATTCTGCCACAGAACAACAGATTTTGGGACATGTTCACGACAATAAATTCTGATTCTTCTCTCTCCACAGATGCTGCCTGATCTGATGAGTCTTTCCAACATTCTCTTTCATTCACTTCAGTCTTTTTGTTTTTGCTTTTCAACAGAAATGGAAGCAGGAATGGGTCGTTCAATCCTCTTTGCCTCCTCTTCTAATTAATTAGATCACGGCTGAACTTTTCCCTCATACCCCTTGATTCCCTTAATATTTACACGTTTCACAATCTCCGTCTTTAAATTACTCAGCAACTGAATCTCCACGGAATCCCTGGTGGAAAATTTTAAAGATTCACCACCTTGTAGGGGGGGTGGGGGTAGGGGGTGGGAAGAAAATTCTTCCTGTCTCTGCCCTGAATGGTCAATCCCTTAATTTGATTCTTTTTAAAGATAGCATACATGGAGCAAGCTTTCTGGGTTCTCCCAGATTATTCACTGATGTTTAAAGAAAAGCTGAGAATGGTAGACCTCTCAGTGATTTCCTGCACAATACTTACTCAATTATTTTTTCTTTAGCATTGAATGGAGTGAGAGAATCCAGTCCCAAACGACTTACTACCTGCAGTGAAGAAGATAAACGTTAATACACTGTCGGGGCCAGGACTTGGCCATTCTTCCCCTCCACAATTTACCTCAACCTCACTGCCATAATGGTGTGACATTTAATACTCAGTCTAATTTAAATTATTGAAATCAGCTACATCACAGCAACAATTTTCATGTAACTGAGCTGTTTGATGACAGCTTCTCCTACTCCTGAGGTGAATGTGAAATCCGCCTTAGCATGAATTGAATGGATCCTAGAGAAATGTCCATCCATTGACTAACCTTATCTAAACAGATGGAAGAGAAATTCTGTGTGAAGGTTGGTTGGCACATTTCTCACATCAAACACTGACCACAGTTCTAGCAGGAGTAGGCCTCTCGGCAATCAATCTTGGTCTGCCATTTAACTAGATCGGGGGTGAGCTGGCCATAACCACAATATCCTTTCATCTACATTTTCAAAGCATAAATTTGCTTTGTAACTCCGCTTCCTCTTTGACAAAACAAGTACCAAAGGCTCATCTGTCTTCAATAGATGAATTCTGGAAGCACAACTTGCTTGCCCTTGTATTTGATGCCACAACTCATGAAGTGCATGTGCCTTTCTATCTCCGTGGTTCTGCTGATTATCTCCAGCATTTTCAAAGTTCCTTTTATTGTCACATAAATAGAACATTAAAAATGTAACATACCTGATAGAGTTGCCATTCGTGTTGCCTGGCACCTCTTACAGTACAAGAGAAAGGGAAGCAAATGAGAATTCCTTCAGTCACTGAGTGTCCGTGGATTAACCTCCAGCACTTTTGCAGCCCCACAGACTCTTGTTCAATCCATCTCCAGATCCAAACCTCTGACCAGAAATGACCAGGAAGCCTTCAGCGCCTGAGGCCCCTCGGGAACCCTTCTTGCCCTTAGCACCCTCTTGAATCCCGGCTCTGATACCTGGTTCCCATGAACCAGTTTCCAGTAGCTCGTGCAGGTCCCCTGACCATAAGTCACTTGCAGCCTTTGTGGAACCCTCAGCCGCTGAGCCCCTCACTGGTCCACGGCTGAGATCACCATCACGTAGGGTCATCTCCACTGCTTCTTCTTCTCAATGGGGGTGTTCTTCCCATTTCTGCGGTTGCAGGATTTTATCTATAAGCACCACCGGGTATGTACGGAGCCATCAGCATTAGGACTGGGTGGTTGAACCCTTTGGAGCGGTGCTATGTCTCCGCTCTTCCCATGTCCTCACCAGCAGCAGGGCTGCCATTACAGCACCACCTTTTTCTTCATATCTCTGGTTCCTGCTGATTTCCTTTGCTTATGAGTTTAAGTCCAGCCTTTACAAAACTTTATTCTAGGGACTGAAACCCGTGGTTTTAGTGAACTTGTGAAAATAATGCAAATCATAAATACAACTCGTTACAAACTTTTTGATGAAAAGAAGTGGCCACCACATCACTGTGAGAGCACACAGAAGGACACCATGCAAAGTCAATCTCAGGATGGCAGGTGTGATATGAAGGGTAGTCCATTGCCTGCTGCTTAGCCACACTGGGGGCACTCGTGTGCTGAACCCGTGTGACTCCTGAGGAACTGACCTTGACGTAGTCAGCCGAGGTGAAAGCCCTGCCAAACCACACCTTGCAACAAGGATTGCTTTATATATGGAGAACTAGGTCATTCAACTCAGAGTCTGTGGCAGCTCTGAGGGGAATGATCTCCTGGCACCTCTGCAATTTATTTTTTTTCACGCACATCCATCAACTCTCCTTTACATTTTTATTTTGCTGTTGTTCTGAACTTATTCTCATAAAACTGAAAACTGGGGAGCTTTCTTTACCAGGACTCGTGCACTAAAGCAGCTATTCTCAATGGGGGCCAAATCAGACCGCCGGGGGGGGGGAGCACACAACACATTTAAAGGGGGTGGTGGGGAGAGGCATGAACTGAAATCATAATTTTTTTTAATGAAGTTATTGTAGCTCGATCGATGACCACACGCAGACACGAAGCACATGGCCAAAAGGCTTTAATGTCCTGAAACCTCCAGCATACAACTACATTCTTCTGGCCCGGATGCAAGGCTGGAATCGAGGGAGAAGGCTAGGGCTCTCAGCTTTTATTGGGAAACTATGGGGAGGAATTACCAGGTCAGTGACGGGCCAGCCTGAGCAGTCCAGTGAGGCCCCCACCTACATTACCGTGTTCCACCACAGTTCTTAAAGAGAGAAGTACGGAAGAAACCAACTAAATGTGATTGGTTCACAGGGAAGGGGGCCCATAAACTTTGAGCAGAGCCCTGAGGGAGCCACAGCCCAAAAAAAGGTTGAGAATGGCTGATGTAAAGCACTGACCATCTGCTATTTGATAAATTTAGGGCTTGTTGGATCCAAGTATTAGAGTTCTGAATTGGGAATGGCAGAAAGGAATGTGAAATAGAACTCCTTGACCTGGAGTACAAGAATTCTTTATCATTAATTTATGGGAAACCTGTTTAAAAAAAGCAGCCAACTGATGATGAATGAAGTGGCCACACTTACCAGTCTGATTTGGTGCAGCTCCTCCAGAATAAACAAGTTTTCCTTCTTCATGTAAAATTCTGCAGCCTCCATTATGGCCTTCAATGGGATGAGGCCTACAATCTGAGAGCCCACCACAGGCAGATTTAAATCCTGTGGAGCAAACAGAATTTATCTGCTGCGAAAGTCAATTAAGAGCATTTAATTAGCAAGTAGGTTGCTGATTTGTTTATGAATCTGAAGTACCAAATATACTCGTGTAATCATTCAATTTTTTGTATCACTTTCTTGGGCCAAAAAATGGGGTGGGGGGGTCAACTTTTACACAGGTCAAACTTTTGAACATGGTAAGTATCTGTGTCATTCAAGGCATTGGGAGCTCAGAAAGTTGGGATTGGGTGGTAAGTCTCTGGTGGGGAGTTCGGATGGGCGGGGAGCTGGGGCGAGGATCTACCGTCTGGAGTTTGGATGGGCAAGCAGCCAGGGTGTTGCGGGTTCAGATGGGCAGGTGGCTGGGGTGTGGATCCGTGGTCGGGAGCTTGGATGGGCAGGCAGCCAGAGCAAGGATCTATTGTCTGGAGCTTAGATAGGCAGGCGACCAGGATGGAGGATGTGTGGTCAGGAGCTTGGATGGGCAGGCAGCTGGGGGTTCAGATGGGCAGGTGGTCGAGGCTAGAATCCATGGTTGAAAGCTTGGATGGGTGGGCGGTCATGGCAAGGATCCACGGTTGGGACCTCAGAGAGGTAGGTGGCCAGGGCCAAAAATACGGGCTTGAATTTTACACAGGTCATAAAACACCCAATTTTGGGGCCAAAAAAGGTGGGGGGGGTTGACTAGTTCATGGTATCATTGATTATATGAGTTTATACGGTATTTTCCCGTTGCTAAAGGAACTCACCTAAGCCCACAGAGATCGACATCAATAGCTAACAAGTAATCGAGCGACATTATCCAGCAGGAAAGATGTGATTGAGCCAGAGAGGGTGCAGAAAAGATTCACAAGGATGTTGCCAGGCCTAGATGGCTTGTCAGTCGAGACTTTTATCTGGAGCAAAGGAGGCTGAGAAGTGACCTTTCAGTTAATTACATCACAAGGAGCATAGACGGTCACAGGCTTTTCCCAGCATTGGACAGTCCAAAATAGGTTCAAGCCAAGAAGGGAAATTTTAAAAGGGAACCTGAGGGGCAGTGTTTTCACAGAGAACATGGTGGATATGTGGAATATGCTGGTGGAAACATTTGGACAGATTCATGGACTGAAACAGTTTGGAGGGATATGAGCAAATGGGACTAGCACAGGTGGACACCTCAGTTGGAATGGATGAGTTGGGCAGAAGGGCCTGTTTCTATCCTGTACAACTCTATGATTCTACCAACAGAGGTTATGCTTGTGGCACTATTTCCAAGTTACCTCAGCATCCTTACGAACTTCTTCAAATACTGTATGCAGTGCAGTCACCTCAAAGTCAAGCAGGTTAGTGGACACCTGGGCAATGTTGGCCTCTTCCAAGTACCAGCCAATTGCCTGCACTTTGTTCAGACGCCCTAGCTACACAAAGCAAAATATGAGTCAATGAGACAATGTTAAAATGGTTCCAAGGTAAACGTTAACAAACGGCCTTCATCTAAATAAGATTTAGGTTCAGAAATTTCAGAGCCACCATCTCAACTTTACTAGTTCTCACAATCCCTTTGTAACTGGGGTATCAATTCTTGATGAGTAATTGGGTATCTGATGGTTCCAACGTGGTGTGATTAGGCAGCTGATAGTTCTGGTACAGCCTTTTATCTGATTGTTCAGGAGATTGATGAACAACTGTTGAGTGCTGAGGGTAATATACTAGGATGATGCCAGAACTTGAGGAACTGAGTAGTAGGATTAGGACCTTACTCAGAGAAAGAAGGGAGATTTGATAGATGCATACAAAATTATGACAATGGCAAGCAGACTTTTGTCACTGAAATTGGGTGAGATAAGATGAGAGGACATGGGTCAAGGGTAAAAGGTGTAATGTTTAGGAGGAACATTTGGGGGAACTTCGTCAGAAGGTGGTGAGTGTGTGGAATGAGCTGCCAGTGGAGGTGGTGGATATTGGTTCGAGTTCAAATTTTAAGAGAGGATTGGATCGTTACATGAATGGGGAAGGTGGGGAGGGCTATGGTCCAGATCCAGGTCAATGGGACTGGGCAGAATAATAGTTTGATGTAGACTAGATGGGCCAAAGGGCCTGTTTCTGTGTTTAGTGTTCTATGGCTCTATCATTATCAGTTGAGGACTGGTTTTTGGAAGAGTAGACCATTCTCTGGTTGCTGCACTGTTTCTAGTGGGTACTGCAGGGACAAATGACAAAGAGCAGGTTATAGTCCAGCATCCACAGATATCTATAGGTTATAGACCAGTGTCCATGGATATCAGGGTTATCCAGTATTTATGGTTATCTAGGGTTTGCAGACCAATATCCCAAAGTGTCGCACCTCAAACTTGTCCAGATTAAACTCCATCTGCGCCATTTCTCTGTTCCGTGACCTGTGGTATTATTTAATAGTCTGCAATTCCACCAATATTAGTGTCATCTGCAAATTTATTAACCCACCCAACCTCTTTTTCCTTCAAGTCATTGATTCCTGCAGAACACCACTGGTTACAGGCCTCCAGCCAGAATAACACCCTTTCCACCATGACTATCTTCTCTGGGCCAGGCAATTTCAAATCCAAATGATCAATTCACTGTTTATCCTATATATTGCACGTTTGGGATCAGCCTACTATGAGGTGTCTTTACTAAAATCCATGTAGATAACCTCCACTGCCCCACCCTCATCAACTACCTTTGTCACCTCCTCAAAAAACTCAATCAAATTGGTAAGATATGACCTCCCCCTCACAAAGCCTTCTTGACTGTTTCTAATTTGACCACAGCTTTTCAAATGTGCACAAATCCTATCCCTAAGTATCCTTTCCAATAGTTTCCCCACCATTGATGTGAGGTTCACAAGCATGGATTATTCCCATTTCCCCTCTTGAACGAAGGTACACCCTTGACTACTCTCCAGTCCTCTTGGACCTGACTTGTTACTCATGAGGATACAAAGATCTTTTTCAAGGCCCCAATGATCCCCTTACTTGCCTCTTTCAATAGCCTGGGAAATATCCCATCAGGCCCTAGGGATTGTCCACCTTGATGCTCTTCAAAAGGCCCAACACCATCTCTTTCCTGATCTCAAAATGCTCTAACACATTCTCCAGACCCTGCTCCCTATCACTATCCTTCATGCCCTTCTCTCCATCTTTTCTACATATTTGGATGTTACAATGCAGATTTTATGGGTAGTTAGAGAGTTATAGTTCAGTGCCACTAGGTTCCTGTGGGTTAAAGCACATTTGGACAGTTACATGGACAGGAAACGACTCAAGTGATATGGGTCAAGTGCAGGCAAAAGGGAGTAGGTCAGATGGGCAAGTTGGCCAGAGTTGGGCCAAAGGGCCTGTTTCCATGCTGTGTAGCTCTGACTGTGCAATATTACTAAGTATCTGTAATCCTAATGCCGAACTTTGTTCCCAGTTGAGCCAACATCTGCACTTGCTCATTGAAAGGTTGGTCCAAATGTTAGTCAATCCAGCCGGGCTGTAATTTCAGTCTGGATCCCAGTATATAATATGTTACTCTCCTGGGTCTGAAATCAAAGGTACTGGGTGAAACTTGCATTCACTGACATCATGTTATTACTTTTCTTTGAATGGACTATAAAGTGAAGCAGGTGGGAGATCTGATGCTCCTTCCAATATCATCAGCTCCCACATAGCAGGTTGCTTTGAAATTGATTTGGGTAAACTGGTCCATCTCCTGATTGGAGGACAGGCACCCCCTTTTATTGTATGGCATGTGGCTGATTTTTTTTAAAGAACAGGATGGACCTTCTCAGGTCTCATGTGGAGGATGCCATAACACAGTGAGTTTTCACTAAATAACACCAACCTGGTCCTTCCCTCGGCCCTGCTCTCGGATGTTCAGCGCGATACGGTGAGCTTGCTCTTTTGTGCTCAGGAGGTTGACATTGTAGGCAATGAGGAACCTCCGTGCTCCAGTGACTGTAGCCCCCCAGCGTGGGATGAAGATTGCCGCTCCAAAATCAGGAGCCCAGTCAGGATTCTGCAGCTGGAATGCAACAAGGTGTATTATTATACTCGAGCTGCTGGGCTTTCTGGCACTGTGGCCTGCTTTTGGACCCAAGACACTTCCAGAGACAAACATCATCCTGCCCTGCTCCCACACCAACCTATTTGTATATTGAACCACTAACTTTAACTAACTGCGAGACTGAAAAGCTAATCCTGAAGATACCATGGAGGAAATGGCCAGGACATTCAGTGAAACCAACACAGAAATAGCACAGTGAAAGATACACGCTGCGACGCTTTATCTCAAGACTACACTTGTTGCCATATGTGTACTTAATATTTTTCTTTAGTTTTATTGAATATATATACGTGGATGTGGTTTTAAGATTCTTAAATAAAATATTCAAAAAAACACTACACTTCTATAGATGCGTGTGCAACATTGTCACTGCAGGCAGTGAGGTTTCCCAAGGCTCAGTACAAGTCCCCTAGTTCCCACAATGTTCATTAATGATTTGAATGAAGGGGCTGTAATTAGGAAGTCTGCAGGGGTTTGACAGTGAGGTGGAGACTTCCCTCTCCCTCCGGTCAGATGGGCAGAAAATGACGAATGGAATTCAATCAGAGGTCTAGTGATCCAATTAATGAGTCAAACAAAGTGTGAGAATATACAATAAATGATGGGATACTGAGATTTCAAGATTCTTGGAGATCAGGCCCACAGTGAGGCAGCTAGGTGTAATGGCTCAGGAGGCATAAAGAACATTTTAACCCAACGCCGCTAGCAGATAAGTGGACAGGAATGCATTTCTCTTGATTCACGGGCAGTGTGCAGCATTAATTCAGTTCTCACATCAGGAATAGATCGCGATGGGGTTTTAGAGGAACAGACATTGTGGGAACAAGTGCCAGCATCTACTCAGCACCTCAACACGTCTGCCTAACAAACCTTGGTTTGTTACTTGGTTTAAAGGTGGCAGATTTGATGCACATATTCAGCAAAGAAATGGACCATCACAAGCGCCTCATTTCTCGTGGAAGGAATGAGTTCAGAGAGGACAGAATTGGCAAAGCACATCTGCATGTTCCAAAAGGCTAGATACCAAATGAGTGGTTCAATTTTCCCTTGATTTGTTCTGATCTTTCTCCTGCTGTTCATCTCTACTCTACACAGTCCATACATTCACCATACTGATCTTTCAGTTAACGTATTCTAGTACAAATATATTATCTCGGCTTCATTTGCCTATTCCTGGTACTCTTCAGTATTTGTAAAATATTGGTTTCCTCTTTGATCACCGTGATCAAAGAGGAACCTCTCATACCAACTCTTCAGTAGAGGCAAATTTAATCTCAACATTTCACCATGAGTATCAGAAATTATCAGTAACAGAGGAGAGCTTTCAAAAGTAGACTGCTTAAGATTAAATGGAAGCATTTGACATGCCCAGGAATGGGATTGGATGGTTTTCCCTCTTTGCTACAGTCTGGATAATACCATTCCTCCTTTGCGTACCTTTTTCTGGAGCCCTTCGTATTCACCAGCTCGAATGCTGGGCAGCGCTTTGCGACGCTCATCACGAGCTGCTTCACCATACAAATAGACTGTAAGAAGAATAATCATGTTGTTCAATCTGACACAAACATGAATTGTCAATTATACAGGGCACAACCTTAACTTTGAGGAGTATTATTTCTCAGCCCAGCAAGTGCGACCTTTGTCTTCCTCCAGTCTCCTCCCGGCACTGATTGCTTGGGAGGACCAAGCAATGTGGTGGGTGGAGCTCAGCAAGGGGAAGGGATAGGTATACAGAAGCAAGGAGATATGGTTAGCCATGGACATTAATGCACAGCACATTAAAAGGTAATCGGAAAGACTGATGCGACAGTGGAGAAACACAAGCACCCCAGGTGCTGGGATCTTGAATGAACAAAGAGAAGCAGAAATTCTGCCTGGCTTGCAGTAAAAAGAATCTCAGGGTTGTATGTGGCATCATGTATGCACTCTAACAATAAATCTGAACTTTGCGGAGCCCAACAGGTCAGGCAGCATGCACAGAGGGATATAGTTGGTCAACGTTTCGGTAAGTACCCTTTATTAAGACTGAGATAACCTGGACAGAGCCACTGTCACACCCACCCAAAGGAACATCAGACGCAAGGCGCCAGCTCTGGGAGACATGCAAATTCACCAATTATAACCAAGAATTAAGGACTCAGCTGCAATGAGCTGGCCAAGAGCAGTAATTGTTTTAAACGATGAAAGCCATTACATGGCAAAACCATTCCCTTCTTATTGTGATTAATGTGAGGACTACATCTAAAGGCATTAATTAAACAAATCCAAAAGTCCCCTCTCGAATTCTCCCACCTCCCGATCCCCACCCACCCCCTTTGAATCCATTGAATCCATGGATGCAATTGTGTTTGAAAACGTGCAGAAGCGATTCACCTGTATTGTCCATAAGCTGAAGGAAGGGAGAGACTAGTGAGGCTGGGATTGTTTTCCCTGGAGCGAAGGAGGCTGAGGGTTGACCTGATCGGAGTATAGTAAAACACCTAGTATCTGGCACCTATGGGATTAGTAGAGATGCTGGATGAGTGAGCGTATTTTCCAGTTGCTTGAGATTGCGTGTTGTGTGATTGGAAAACTAAATGGCGAGGTACGCCAATTTTAAGCTTCTGTATTTTTTATCTTTATATTTTCAATTTTTTTTCCCGGTTGCTTGACGCAGCCAGCTGCTTGAATTTTTTATTGTATGCAAGATTATGAGAGGGTAGATGGTCAAAATTGTTTTCCCAAGGTAAGAGGGCAGAGGTTTAAGGTAGAAAGAGGAAAAGTTACAAAGGGGATCAGAGGAAGTTCTTTTACACTGGAGTGATTGATATCTGGAAAATGGTTCCAGGGGAGGTGGTAGAATCAGATAGACATAACATGTTTAAGAACAATTCAGTATATGGTTCTAATGCAGATAAATGGGATTAATGAGGGTGGGTTGACTGGATCAGCATGGATGAAGGGCAGAAGGGACTGTTTGTGCACTGCACTACTCTGTTGCTCTGTCGGGATTTGGGAAGAGGAGGCTTTTGTGAAGCAAGGTTCCTGACAAGCGATCAAGTAACCTTGTCCCTCTTGATCACAGACCGAGATGGAATGACTGGGTCAGCTCGACGGAGCACACATGGCCCCAGCCCTTTGGTAGTTCACTTGGGCTCCACTCACTCACCAGGTACTTCCAGCTTTTCCGCAAGCTGTTTCCCAAACTCAGTTGCACACTGGACACATTCCTCCATCCGGACATTGCGCACTGGGATAAAGGGACATACATCCAACGCACCCAATCTGGGATGTTCGCCTGCCAGCAAAATTAATTGTTAAGACCAGAGCTCATTGTTCAAAACCACAAGTGAATAGTAATGAAGAACTTAGTGAAATAACATCCAACGCCTCTTTGGACCCAATCATCCAGTTGCTCTCTTTCTATTCTGCATTGGCCACTCTGAACTGTGTAGTTTTCCCAAAGTAATTATGTAAACAACATATACAGTGTCAGATCACATCATTTTTTGGCACAAGATCTGATTTCCAGCTGGCAGGTCAACAATCTGAAATGTTATCTCTGTTAACTGATGCTGCCAGACCTGGGGAGTATTTGGAGCATTAACTTCTTCGAAATCAGATATCCAGCGCAGAGAGTTGTGAACACAGGTATGGCCATCACACAAAGCAACTTACTCCTCATCCATTTCTCTCGCTGCCTCTGGAAAGCTGTCATTTTAAAAGACCAATTCAACTCCAGTCATGGTCCCTTCACCCCCTTTTATCCACGAGCAAGAAAACACGAACCTCCAGTTTCTTTCCGGCTGGTGTGACATGCTAAGATACACCTCTCATTGGTAAAAGATGACACCCCTGCAGTGTTTAACTACTTTCCCTGTACCCTGCACTTAAGTCTTTGTAAGACTATACCCTGCATTTTAGGAGTTAAACACGAAAGTCTGCAGATTGAGATTGAAGTAAAAACACAATGCTGTAGAAACTCAGCAGGTCAAACAGTGGACTTTATATAGCAAAGATAAAGACACGATTCCAATGTGTTGGGTTTGAGTCCTCTAAAACGTTGGTTAGGTATATCTTTATCTTTGCTATATGAAGCCCACAGTTTGACCTGCTGAGTTTCTCTAGCATTGTGTTTATAACTTACTGTCACCCTAAAAAAAATGGTGGAGCTGCTGTAATGGTAATGCTGCCTCTGGTGCAGACCCACAGAGAGCGGGGAGCAGAGACACAGTGCTCTCACGGTGTCCAACCACACAGTCTGACTGCCGTCAGCTCCATACAGGCTTTGAGTGGCCCGTTCAAGGGGCCGACAGTGGTTTTGTTTAAAATCCCGAGCCTGCAGGGTTTGCGCCCAAGATGGCAGGGCCCTATGATCAGCAACAGCCATAATGGGTTTCAAACTACGGGGAAGCAAAGGACTGGCATAGGGCACCAGAAAGTGGGAAGACCACACCCCCTCCCCACCCCTGTCAGAGAAGGAGAAGCAAAGGAGATGACCCATGGGACGGTGATAGACCAGTGATGGGTTTTGTAGCTGAAGAAACGACATGAACTTTGAGTGACTGCGGAGGCTTCAGGAGTGCTGCGCGAATCCATGGACACTCAGCGACTCTGAGGGTTCTCTCTTTTGCTTCTCTTTCTCTGACTGTTAGAGGTGCTTCAGGCAATTCATGGCGATGGAGAATCTGTCTACCTTACTGCAGGCAAATGCAATTTCGCTGTTTTATTACATGACAATAAATTGAATCTTGACTCTTGATTCACTATTTCACTGTAATCTAGCAATTACAGTGCCAATGTCCCGGATTCTAATCCAGCTCTATCTGTAAAGAGTTTTTATCGTGACAAAATATAGATATGTATTTGGAAAAGTTTGTTAGTGTAGGTCACATACAAACACTTTAAAACAGATCTTATTTAAAATACTGGAGCTCTGCTAATGCCAGACCTATTAGCCACACAGCCTTTGCAAGATCTTTGGAGAGTATCCAAGAGACTTCACTAATGGATTGTTGTTTACAAAAAGGCAACGGATGAAAGATCTTGTTGGATCTGCTTCTGTCTGGAGGGGAACTTGCTGTTCTAGGAGGATCATGTGTTTTTTCAAGCAGAGAATCAAACAGGCTTTCTCTCTAAGAGAGAGAGAGACACACAGAG
Source organism: Narcine bancroftii (assembly GCF_036971445.1). Lineage (NCBI taxonomy): Eukaryota > Metazoa > Chordata > Chondrichthyes > Torpediniformes > Narcinidae > Narcine > Narcine bancroftii. The sequence goes on along the minus strand of NC_091472.1, from coordinate 223,194,088 downwards.
ATCACTTCTACAGTGTCACAGTCAGGAACAGCAGCTGGGACTGGAATGGGACAAACTGGCAAGCTTGTGGAAAACCTCATTTGAAAGATGGGTTGTGAGTGTGTAGTTCAGCCTGGTTAAAGTCCTTGTGGAGAGGACTGGCTGTCTAATGTTTCACTTTAAATAAGTGGTGACCTGAAAAAAATAAGTGGTGTCCTGAAAAAAAAGAGGTTATCATCTGGAGAACCCTGAAGTGGACAAGTTTTATCAGCAAGACACTGGAGAGGCTGATTAAAAAGGAATCAGTTGTGGATGTTCTGGAACAATAAATCTCTCTCTCTAAACCAACAAGAACCTTCCTGAGTGGAAACATTTACCTTTCAAGCACCAAAGCCTGGTGAACTTTAGAAATGTTAAATTCTGTGCACAGTATAAGAATTGCCTGCAACCAGTGAACTTGAAGGAATGAGAAGTAAGATTGGACTGTGAACCAAAGAACATTTCTGAACTTATACATACATTACATATACGTGCATTTAAAATTAGAAGGGGGTTAAGTTAGGTTAGTTAATTCAATAGTGATAAGTTAAAATGTGATTCTGTTATCATGTTTAAAGATAATTAAAAACAACTTTTGTTTAATTAACCATTTGTCTTGGTGAATATCTATTGATGCTGGGTTTTGGGGTCCTCTGGGCTCGTAACATTTTGTTCTCCCCATGACTGCATTGGTTTCTTTGAGTGCTCCTCCCACCCTTCAAAAATGTATGAGGTTTGTAGGTTAATTCACGTATTTTGGGCGGCATGGGCTCATGGGCTGTTACCATGCTGAACATTCAAATTAAAAATACAGAGCAAACCTCTCCGTTACCTCCTCAGAAAACCCAATTAGGCTCGTGAGGCACAACCTTGCCCTCTCAAAGCCATGTCGATTATCCCTAATTAGACTATGCTTCTCCAAATGCTCATAAATCCTGTCCCTAAAAATCCTCTCCAATAGTTTGTCCACCACTGATGCAAGACTCAATGGTCTATCTATAATTCCCAGGATTCTTCCACTTACTTTTCTTAAACAAGGGGGCTACAATTGCCATTCCCCAATCCTCCAGTACCTCTACCATGGCCAGGGTGGATATAAAGATCATTGCCAACACTGAAGCTATCTCTTCCTTCACTTCCTGCAGTAACCAGGAGTTTATCCTATCCAATCTCAGGGACCTATCTAACTGAATACTTTCCAGAAGTTCCAACATTCCCTCTTTCTTAACCTTTACATACTCCAGCACATTAGTCTGTTCTATGCTGATCTCACGATTGCCAAGGCCACTCTCCCTGATGAAGCAAAGTATTAATTAAGGACCTCACCTACTCCTTCGCCTCCAGCATATGTTCCCCCCTTATCCATACTCTAGTCATCTTTCTGTTCTTCATGTCTTTTCTCCTTGATTCTACTTGGCAAGGCTGTGACAGTACAGATTCTATCACCAATGTGTATATGTACATATGTACAGATGGTAGTGTAGGATGACTGTGATTGGCTGAGAGTGTAGCCACACCTACTGGCAGGTCTTAAAGGATTGCTCCTAGCCAGACCAGGTCATTCTGGACTGGTCGACCTACTTGTGATATGCTCCAGTCTTTTAGTTAATAAAAGCCTTGGTTTGGATCAACAAGTCTTTGGTTCTTTTGACGTGCATTACAAAGGCCTTCTCCTATCCTCTTCTAGCTCCCCTGTTCTTCAGTTCCTTCCTGACAACCCTAAAATTCTCATGAGCTCTTCCTGATTTTTCCTTCCAAAACCTTATATATGCTTCCTTCTTCCTCTTTACTAAATCTCTCTTGTCAACTCTGTTTCCTTTACACAACCATCTTTTCCCTGTCTCAGAGGGAAACATAAGAATATAAGAAATAGGACCAGGAGTCGGCCATGTGACCCTTCGAGCCAGCTCCGCCATTCAACAAGATCATGGCTGATCTGATGATAAGCTCATCTCCACCTACTCCCCCATATCCCTTAATTCCCCTACAGTGCAAAAATCTACCCAATCTTGTCTTAAATATATTTAATGAGGTAGCCTTCACAGCTTCCATGGGCAGCGAATTCCATAGATTCACCACCCTCTGGAAAAAGCAGTTCCTCCTCATCTCCATCCTAAATCTACTAACCTGAATCTTGAGGATATGCCCCTAGGTCTCGTCTCATCTACCAGTTGATTTTTAAAAAATCACCTACTCTATCTTATCTACTCCTTTCATAATTTTATACATTTCTATCAGATCCCCTTTCATTCTTCTGAATTCCAGCAAGTACAGTCCCAGACGACTCAATCTCTCCTCATTGGCCAACCCCTTCACCTCTGGAATCAATCTAATGAACCTCCTCTACGCTGCCTCCAAAGTCAGTACATCTTTCCTTTAGTAAGGAGACCAGAACTGCATGCAGTTCTCCACATGTCGCCTCACCAGTCCCCTGTACAGTTGCAGCAGAACCTCCCTGCTCCTAAATTCAGTCCCTACAGCAATGAAGGCCAACATTCCATTTGCCTTCTCAATACCCTGCTGCACATGCAAATAAACCTTCTGCGATTCATACACAAGCTCTCTCAAATCCTTCTGCACGTCAGCATGATGCAATCATATTGCCATTTAAATAATAATCTGATCTTTATTTTTCCTTCCTAAGTGAATAACCTTACATTTGCCAACATTGCACTCCATCTGCCAGACCCTTGCCCACTCACTTATCTCTCTGCAGACTCTCCGTATCCTCTGCACAATTTGGTTTTCACTCAATTTAGTGTCATAAGCAAACTTAGATATGCTACACACTGTCCCCTCTTCCAGATCGTTAATGTATATTGTGAGCAGTTGTGGGCCCAGTAAAGGCCCCAGCAGTACACTGCTTACCACTGATTGCTCACGAGAAAAATACACATGTATCCGAACTCTCTGCTTTCTATTGATTAACTAATCCTCTATCCATGCTAAGGCATCACTCCCAACTCCATGCATCCTTATCTTCTGTATAAGCCTTTTATGTGGCTCCTTATCAAATGCCTTCTGAAAATCCAAGTAAATAACATCCACCTGCTCCCCTCTATCTACCACACTCATTATATCCTCAAAGAACTCCAGTGTTTGTCAAACAGGACCTTCCTTTGCTGAATCATATAAAATAGAGACATAAAATTCTGGCAGGACTGGACAGAATGGATGCAGATGGGATGTTTCCAATGATGGGAAAATCCAGAACCCGGGGCCATGGTTTGAGGATAATAGGCAAACCATTTAGGACCGAGATGAGGAGGAATTTCTTTACCCAGAGGGTGGTGAATCTGTGGAATTCATTGCCACAGAGGGCAGTAGAGGCAGGTTCATTAAATATATTTAAGAGGGAATTAGATCTATTTCTTCAGTATAAGGGTATTAAAGGATACGGAGAGAAGGCGGGGACGGGGTACTGAACTTTAAGATCAGCCATGATTTCGTTGAATGGTGGAGCAGGCTCGAAGGGTCAAATGACCTACTCCTGCTCCTATCTTCTATGTTTCTATGTTTAATCCACGCTGCATCTGTCAGATGGATCCATTTTGCTCCAAATGGCTCACTATTTCTTCTTTAATGATAGCTTCAAGCATTTTCTCAACTATAGATGTTAAACTAACCGGCTTATAGTCCCCTACCTTTTGCTAAATCCTTTCATGAACACTGGCATGACATTCACCATCTTCAGTCTGCTGTGACATGCCCAGAGTCCAGAGAATTTTGGTAAATTATCACCAAATCATCAACCCAAATAGAACACCATGAAGTGGTCCCTAAATATCCTCCACATTTCTATTGTGCATTTCCCAGAGAACATCTGTTCCTAATTAACAGAACCAAGTCCTCCCTCAATTAAATACTTTCCCCATATCATCTGGTCCTATCCTTGTGCATAGCTATGCTAAAGGTCAGGGAGTTGTGATCGCGATCCCTGAAATGCTCACCCACCAATAGATATGACCAGGTTCATTACCCAGTACCAGATCCAGTATGGCTTCCCCTTTAACGGACCAGTCTGCATCATGAGTCAGGAATCGTTCTTGGACGCACCTCACAAATTCTGCCCCATATAACCCTTTACACTGAGGAGGTGCTTATCAATAAAAGGGAAGTTGAAGACTCCCATGACAACAACCCGGTTATTTTGGCACCTTTCCAAAATCTTCCTATTTATCTGCTTCTTGGTGTCCTGGTGACTATTTGGGTCAATGGAATACTCCCATTAGTGATCACTGACTTCCATCCATACTGACTCAGTAGATGATCTCTCTCCATCCCTGATAAGCCCCTCTTTTACCTCCCCATCTATTCCTTTTCCCTGCATTTTGGTAAGCATGACAATAAAAAATTGAATTCAATAACACAATGTAATTGACTCTGAAGACCCTTCATCAGCTGGGTCAAGTTTGTGGTATGACTTTATAAAACATTGGTTAGAGCACACTAGAGTTCAGAATACAGTTATAGTTTCTAAATAAGGAAGGATGTGATTTTACTGGACAAGGTGCAGAGTATATTCACCAGGAATTTGCCTGGGATGGAGTGTCTCAGTTCGGAGGAGAGACTGGAGCAGAGGAGGCTGAGGTGGTCGATGGATTCCTCACCAATACAGTGCACTGATCTCAATAGTTTGATTTCCTCCATAAGCCAGCTGCCAGCTCACCTTTATGTGTTGCCATGTCAATGAGTTGAAAGGCTATCTGAGCAGCATTCAGTGCCCCATTCACCACAGCCTCTGGAGAGCCAACAAACGTATAAACTGTCCGATTGGTGGACTGGCCGGGATCCACATCCAATAACGAGCAGCCTTCAGTTTGTGCAATTGCATCAGCAATGGCATCAATAACCTGCCAGGGAATAAAAAATAATCACAAAGCCCATATGAGCCTATGAAGTGATGTTTCACAACTGTCTTCATCAAGGACTCGGACATTGGTGCGGTATATTCTTTGCAACTGTTTATAACCATATAACCATATACGGAGCAGAAACAGGCCATGTTGGCCTTTTGAGTCCGCACCGGTTCACTGATTTTGTGCGCCCTCTTCAGGCATTGGTGATTTTAAGTGTAGTGTATCTTTGAGAATTTTAACATCTACCCATAGGTACTCTGTACTTTGGATGCGAAATCTCATATTAAAATATTCAAAAACGTTGGCTGTGTGGGAGAAACCAGTGAGTGGCCCTGGACAATAGCTTCTCAGACTGGAGGCCTTGGACTAGTGATGTGCCAGTGCCGGGACAAGCATAGTTTGTCATCTAGATCCACAATCTGGACAACAATGTGGTGATTGGATCAGCAAGTTTGCAGACAATACTCAGATCAGAAGCGTTGTGGACAGCAAGGAAGGTTTTCAAAGCTTGCAGAGGGATCTAGACCAGCTGGAATAAACAGCAGATGGAATTTAACATGAACAACTGTGAGGTGTTGCGTTTTGAAGGACAAACCATGAAAAGACGATGAACGGTCGGGCACTGAGGAGTGCGGTAGAACAGAGGGAACTGGGAAAGTGCTGTCACAGGTGGATAGAGTTGTAAAGAGAGTTTTTGTCATATTGGCCTTCATATATCAAAGTACTGAGTTTCAAAGTGTGGAGTTTACGATGAAGCCAAAATTGGAGTCTTGTGTGCAGTTGTGATCACCTAACGACAGGGAAGATATCAATAAGATTAAAAGAGAAAATTCACTAGGATGTTGCTCGGACTTCAGGAAATCAGTTCCAAGGAAAGGTTTAACAGGTTAGGACTTTATTCCCTGGAGGGTAGAAGAATGAGTGAGATTTGATAGAGATATTTAAAATTATGAGGTGGATAGACAGTAAACGTAGGTCAGCGTTATCCACTCAGAGACATATGAAGAAGGTGTGTGAATTGAGAAGCCCTAAGACCCCAGGCCCTGGTGGCATTTTCCATGGTTACTCAGGGAGGCAAGGGTGAAAATTGGGCTGTGATCCTTGAGATCCTCTTTCACCACAGGTGAAGTTCCTGAAGACAGTCCCTCCTTTGTTAAAGAAAGGCAACAGGAAATAATGAGGAAATTACAGACAGGTGAGTCTTACATCAGTGGGAGGGAAACCATGTCAGAAGATTCGTAGGATTAGGATTGATTTGCATTTTGAAAAGCTTGAATTCTGCAGTGGGTGGGGTGCCCAAGTTTAGGAGGACAAATCTTATAAACAATTGACTTTCTGAGAATATGAAGTGGGCAGAGGAGTGAATGTTGTCTATATGAACTTTAGTAACCCATTCAACAACATCCTTCCTGGTAGGCTTGTCCAGAAGGTTCCTTCACATGGGGTCAGGCTCAAAAGTGGCTTAGCCATGGAAAACAGTGTGTGATGGGGGAGGTGGAATTCTGATCACACACCCACACATATTTATATTCATGGACTGAAATTGAGCCAACAAATTTTTTTTTAAAGTTAGGAAGGGGGAGATGAATTTGGTGGGAAGGGAGAGGAAGGTCAACTGCAAGATCTCTGGCTTTGATTGAACACTTCCCCTGACTCAGTTGAAAGCTGTCTGGACCTTTCCAAACTCCAGGATGTGAGAAACATCCTCCATCTCGACAGCTTCAGTGGATCTCAGTCAAGCAGTTGGCCGTTTATCATGTGAGGAATGCAGTGTAAGCTCCCCCAGAACCAACAGCTCCACCCCTCTGATGTTCTATCCACCAACCACTAACCTCTTCCAGTTGTAAATCCTCATGCTCTCCACCTTCCACAAGCAGAAATGATTGGAAAAACAGCCTTCTCTTTGTCCTGACTGCACAGTCTCAGCCAGGAATTGAGCTCACAGATGGCCCTGCAGTGTGAGGAGTTAGGATACAAGAAGCTCTGGGTCCAACTCATTCTGTGTCTGCCTTGAGAGTATATGATGGTACTGCTCTGGGAAGGCTCAACTCTGCATTCAACCTGTGGGCTGTCCCTGCCACTCAGTCACAGAACATGGTCACTTCAGCCCATTATGTTTGCCTAGCCATCCTGTTCTTACCTACACTGCTCCTATTTTCTAGAATCATGCCTGTGAAAGGGATGAGCACAGTCATGGTGGGGTATCTAAGGGCCTTATCATGTTGTGTGATGGTGAGACAGAGACAGAACGGATTAGATATAAAGCTCTGTCTGCATTGAGACAACTGCAGCAGCACAGAGCAGAGGGAGCTTTACTCTTCATCTAACCAGTGAGAACATTGGATTGTGATTGATGAGATAATGTTGAAAGAGGCAGTGCAGTTCAAAGTTCACTCCACGTGTAGCCTTTGCTGTTACACATCTGGTCTCTCCTACCTACCCTCTTCTAATAATTCAAAGGAAAATGAGTTGTTTTGGCTTTTCGACGGAGACGCCTAATCATCTGCCTCGACCTCTTCCTTTTGCTCAACCAAATCTTCCATCTCAACTTCTAAGTCCATAACCTGTGCTGTTCCTTCCTTTCTCTCCCCTTCTCCTCACGCACTCCATAAAACCATCTAATCCACCTCCTGTACCTTTGACCCATGGAACCATTAACGGAATGAAGCCAATCAGGGACAGAAAATAAATCTGTTGTCCAATGGTGTGGGTACTTCTGTGGTGCTGAGTTGTGACTGTACACTTTCTTTTGCCTTTCAGGAAGAGGAAGACTTGGGTGAGATACAAGTGTAGGGGCAAAGGCTGCAGATAAACATTGTCAGTTCTCAAAGGAGATGCCCAGTTGAATGACTCCTGGGTTACTGGCTCCAAACACCATCCAACTCCCCCTAATTGAGAATGGTACTAAAAGGAATGCATAGGCTGTGAATTTGGGTCTGTGCCCCAAAATGGGGAATGAATAGACCCAGAATTGGCAGTGATGTTGTGGAACTCTATAATCTGGACTAAACTCAACACGGTCATTGTTTGTTGGTAAAAAAAAACCAGCCAATGTGTATTTGTTAAAGGCACATCATGCAGACAAATTAAATTGGGATTGTTATCTTTACAGCTGATAAAAGGAGATTTAATTAAGGAGTTTAAAAACACCAAAGAATTTTAATAATAATGAATGCAAACTGTTTTGTCTCTCAGGAAGTCACCACAGTTTTGAGTTTTCAGGAGAATTGACTTGCTTTGTCAGCCACGTGCCGTGCAAGCGGATTCCTGGAAACTTTCAACAGGAATTAAGTAAATGGGATGTGAAATTTAAAAGGCAGTAGGGAAAGGCAGAGCTGCTGATTGAGCCCATTACCCCAGCTCTGGTCCATGGTCAACTGTTACCTTGCTCCATTTAATCAGATGGGTTCTTCACCCCACGGCACATTGTCATGAAACTGTGAAATTTGTGGTTTAATGACATGTCTCACAATCCAATTTGACCCTTGGACAGGGTGGAGCATAAACCTCTCCTTGGAATTTCTCCTATCTATGCTTCTGCCAAGAGAACCAGAACTTTGGAGAGTTTCCTTGTAGAAATCAAAGGATTTATTCCTTGGGCCCTGCCCAAGCACAGTCTTCCCAGTGCTGGCCTCCATTCACGATCCAGTCCACAGAACAACACGGCTTGCTGGTAACCACATATCATGGATCTCCTGTCCTGCTTAAAGTGATGTAGAGATCACATGGAGTACACTTTTTACCCCTTGAGCATTTTCCAACATTCAACAAGGTCGTGTTGGATGCACATCTCAACCATATCTATTCTGCAACATCAACAGCCTTGACTAATTGATACTTTGTCATTAGGACAAGACTGGCTTCACCAGATCTAAGATATTCCCTATGGCATATTCACCACTTTTTCATTGCTCTGCAACAAAATTATCGTGCTTTCCCAGCACTGATGAAGTGACTTTGACCTGAAACGTCAACTCTTTTTTCTGACAAACACAAATTTCTCTGTAATTCATTTGAATTAGAAATGATTGTGCCTGTTTGTACCAGTTTGGTACAGTTCTGGAAAGATAGTCATTCTTTAACCAGAGCTGCAGATGGTAGGTACAAGATCAAGAGAGGTGGATCAAGAGTATTTACTCTGGATTAATCAATGATCTACATAATATTGTCTGAGTCAAAAAGCAAGCACAAATATATCCAATCAAACAAGCAAATCTGCAGATGCTTTATCGACCTATCAGACAAGGGTTTCCACATTATTGTCTGCACACTTCTGTTTGTCTGGTTTTTCAATTAAAATTTTAAAATTTAGACTGGCCATTTCATCCCATGAGTCTGTGCTACCAAATTTATACCCCAACTAACCTACACTGCTGGTTCATTTTGAACAGTGAGAGGAAACCGGAGCCCCTGGGGAGAACATACAAACTCCTTACAGACAGCACAGGATTCAAAGCCCAGTCCCAATCACTTGCGCTGTGAAGGCATTGCATTAACCACTACGCCAACCGTGCCGCCCTTTTCAACCTGCTCTGAGTTGTCTTTATGAAACATTTGCAAATGAAAATTCAGTCACTAATAACTCTAGGCTGCCAGCCTTGTGTCTTGATAACTCAAACCTCGGGCTGCCTGCTTCTCAGAGTTATAATCCCAAGGATCATACAGCTTTCCACCACATCCTGTTCAGCCTCAAGTACAAGTATGCCTTGTATAAGAGGGTTTTGATATAACATGGTTTGAAATTTCTGACCCGCAATTTTAAATTTGCAATGTTAAAGTTTTAGTGTTGTTGTTGGTACTTAACCCACCTCATCATACTTTGCAAGACTCTAATTTGAAATATAGGCGCTGAGCTGTGGAATAGAGAGAGTTAAGTGGCTGTGTTGACAGTTATTTCTGTCCCCACTGTGATTGGGCTCCCTGCGCTATCCCGCAACATACTGCCTACACTGATGAGAACCTGGTTTTTTAAAATCTCTGCTCTGATGTGGCAGGCCCGTGAGTTTCCAAACCACTGAACAATGTCAGTTTCTATGGAGGGAAACCCTTGGAATTTACTTGCCCAGTCAGTTAGGGAACAGTGGGCATGTAAAAGTGGATGCGGTGGTTCCGATTTAATTTTGGTGAAAGTCTTATGTGGGCTTATTTGACGCATATCTACATTAGACAAATATTTTCTTAAGTATGGAATGCTCACTTATTGCCATTAATCTTTGTCATTTTTCAGTTTTATACATCTCTTTTAAATATTTTATGCACATGTTTGCATAAAAGTTCTAGCTAAAAGAATAAATAATTATAGGATTGGAACGTATTACATTAAAATACTGCTTCCATAGCACTGAACTTGCTTGGAATGTGTGAACCGTGTTATACAAGGTATTCCTGTACATATTTTGGTTGCTAGAAATCAGGAATAAAATCAGTGGATCTGGTAGCATGGATGAAGATAAAAATAATTAATTCTTTAGGTATCCAAAATATCACAAGAATTGGAAGATGATTTCTAATAGGCTTATAAAGTTATGAGAGGAATTGATGGGGTGGACAATAAGACATAGGAGTAGAAATAGGCCATTCAGTCTACACTGCCATTTAATCATGAGCTGATCTATTATCCCTCTCAGTCCCACTGCCTGGTCTTCTCCCTATAATCTTTGATTCCCTGGCTAATCAAGAACCTATCATTCTCTGCCTTCAATACACCCAATGAACTGGCCTCCACAACCACCTGTGTCAACAAATTCCACAGATTTACCACCCTCTGGCTGAAGGAATTCCTCCGCATCTCTGTTCTAAGTGGACACCTGTCAATCCTGAAGTTGTGCCCTCTTGTCCTAGACTCTCCCACCATGGGAAACAACCATTCCATTCTATTCTGTCCATGCCTTTCAACATTTGAAATGTTTCAATGATGTTCCTCCTCATTCTCCTAAATTTCAGTGAAATTCAGTCGAACGCTCCTTATATGATGATCCTTTCATTCCCGGAATTGTCCTTGTGAACCTCCTCTGAACTTTCTCAATGTAAGCACATCTTTTCTTAAATTCCTCACAATACTCCGAACGAAGTAAGAATCTTTACCCTAGGATTACAGGGTATGTGTTTAAGGTGAGGTGGGCAAGTTTAAAGGAGATGTATGGGGCAAGTGTTTCACACACAGAGTGATGGGTGCCCGCAACTGGTTGCCAAGGGTCATGGTGGAAGCTGATACAACAGATAGATCCATGAATATGCAGGAAATGCGGATCATGCGTAGCAGCAGAAGGTTAGTTTGATTTGGGTATCGTGTTTGCCCAAGACGTGTGAGCTGAAGGGCCTGTTCCTGTGCTGTACCATTCTATATTCTTGTAGATCATTAATTTGAAATGCTAACTTTCCTCTTCCCTACCCAAACGTTGCCTGATCAAAGAACCATAGAACATTACAGCACAGAAATAGGCCCCTTCAACCCTTCTGGTCTGTGCCCAACCATTTTTTTGCCTCGTCCCACTGACCTGCACCCAGTTCTTAGCTCTCCATACCTCTCCCATCCATGTACCTGTCCACTTCAGCTGGCAGTTCGGTCCACGCTCCCACCACTCTCTGTGTGAAGAAATTCCCCCTCATATTCCCCTTTCACTCTTAACCCATGTCCTCTGGTTTGTACCTCACCTATCCTTAGTGGAAAAAGTCTACCAGTATTTACTGTTTATCCCTCTCATAATTTTAAATACCTCTATCAAATCTCCCCTCATTTTGTTATGCTCCAAGGAATAAAGTCTTAACCTGTTTAACCTGTAACTCAGTCTCTGAAATCCGGCCAACATCCTAGTAAATCTTCTCTGAACTCTTTCTATCTTATTGATATCTTTCCTGTAGTTAGGTGACCAAAACTGCACATGATACTCCAAATCTGGCCTCACCAATGTCTTATACAACTTTATAACATCCCAACTCCTATACTCAATACTTTGATTTATGAGGCCAATATGCCAAAAGCTCTCTTTACAACCCTATCTACCTGTGATGCCACTTTCAGGGAATTATATCTGTATTCCCAGGTTCCTCTGTTCTACCGCACTCCTCAGTGCCCTACTATTTATTGATTGTGACCTTTCTTGGTCTGTCCTTCCAAAATGCAACACCTCACACTTGTCTGCATTAAATTCCATCTGCAATATTTCAGCCCATCTTTACAGTTTGTTCAGATCCCTCTGCAACTTTTGGAAACTTTCCTCTCTGTCCACAACACCTCCAATCTTAGTGTCATCTGCAAACTTGGCTGATCCAATTTAGCACATTATTATCCAGATCATTGATACAGACAACAACAATGGTCCCAGCACTGATCTCTGAAGCACACCACTAGTCACAGGCCTCCAGCCTGAGAAGCAACCATCCATCACTGGTTTCTCCTGTTGGTCTTTGTCGAATCCAGTTCACTACTTGGCTATGAATATTTAGTGTCTGTATCTTCCTGACTAACCTCCCATGTGGGACCTTGTCAATGGCCTTACTAAAGTCCATGTAGAAAATATCCACAGCCTTTCCTACATCAACTTTCCTGGTATCCTCCTCAGATTAGTTAAACACAACCTACCATGCACAAAGCCACGATTGACTGATTGTCTCTTGCACTTTCTGTTTTTATTCCCTTAAAGCCTCTTTGGGGGAACTCTGCACCCATCATGGTAATGAATGTTAGTGGTGGAGAATTCATCGTCTCGCACACAAACTCTAAGCAAATAAAAAACAATACACTGTCTATCACATAGGATACTCCCAGAACACATCAGCATGGAGTTAGACCCAGAGTCATGCTCCCTTTACTTTATCCTATCATACATTCTCAGGCTAGAGAATCTGAGAGCCCTCAACTCCAGTCAGTATGGAGCACCTCCTGCAGCAGTGTGTGGAGAAGACAGGAGTGAGAGAGAATTAGTTTGGTAAGAGAACAGGAATGGCTCTTGCAAGTCCATGATCTGAAGAAGGAAGTGCTGATGTTTCTGGCTGCCTAGAGAAGCTTTTTGGGGCAGGAAGAAGGGGCTGTAACATCTGGGGTGGGATTATTATCCATCAATTTTCTCCCTTCCACTGCTCCCTGGTCCAGATCAGATGGAGTTGCCCAAGTGAGGGAAGATCCACATCCTGAAGTAATTTTATAAACCTTATCGAGGGACCCAGATTTCTCGGGAGGTGGATCAGAACCAGAGGGCACAGATCTAAAGTGAGAGGGGAGACCCGAGGGGTTGGATTTTCCATACAGAGGCTGGTGAATGAGCTGCCAGAGGCAGGTACAATCACAGTGTTTGAACAGCTCCATGGATAGGGAAGGTGCAGAAGCACGCTGGCCTCATACGGGCAAATGGGGTTCATGTGGGTAGGCATCACGGTTGCTGTGCATGCAGTGGGCTGAAGGGGCTGCTTTGTGGTGCATCGTTGATAAGATCTAGGCAGTTTCAGCTGAGCTGGGAGAAGATGCTCCCAGCCCAAAGGGCCACATGATAAACCATGCTCTTCCATCGAAAGCAGTGTCCTTCTCTGTGGCTTTCCCTTCTCTTCCCATCCAGGTTTTTTTTAAATTAAAATTTTAAATTTAGACATACAGCATGGTAACAGGCCATTTGGCCCACAAGTCCCAATTTACACCCCATTAACCTACACTTCCAGTACTTTTTGAACAGTAGGAGGAAACTGGAGCCCCCGGGAAAACCCATGCAGACATGGAGAATGTACAAACTCCTCACAGCGCAAGATTCGACCCCAGACCTGATCACTGGCACTGCACTAACTCTAGCCAACCATGCTGCCATCGCCCCCCCACCCCACCTCAACTGGGTGTATGGGGTGGGGTGGAGGATGATGTCCCACAGATCTGCAGTGTCAGAGGCTCCAGTTCCTCCTGTGATCACACTTCACTAGCTCTCGGTCTTGAGGAACATGATGGGCATCCCGCAGGAAACATCCTTCTCCCAGGGACAGGGTCAAGGAGCTAGTACAACTGACATCTTGCCATGTCTGGATGACATTGCTGTGAAACTCTGTGAGTACACATGTCCCCAAGCCAGAAAGGATACCCGTGCACATATGCACTCTGAAGCAGAGCACAACAGGTAGTGCTTCATCCTTGGAGGGATGAGGTGGGAGTGGGGAAAACAGGGGTGGATGTCAACTGTACTCAAGGAGGGCAATTGCTCCGATCCCAGCATGGTCAAGCATCAGTGGAGAGGTTGAGGAACTGTTGTTCCCTCAGTTTGGTGAGTCTGCAGGTCTATGGAAGGTTCTTGAAGCGACCGTCTGCAGAATTCACAGATGTACGAGTCTGGAGTTTCAGCAGTCTCCATGTGGTCACTGCCGTGTCTGGACCACCACCTGCTGTGGCAGAGCTTGTCCCTGTTGAACACGCAGGCAGGGCCGGCCGACTGGAACTTTATCAACCAGCTGCTGGAGGAGCAGGGAATTTGTCCAGGATTCTGAGGTGAGTGAAGAAGGAAGTGGTAGAGTCTCCCTCCTTGAGGGAGATGGGATAAAGACAAAACAAACACCCGTAACTGGAGAGCTTGAATTATAAGGAGAAGCAGGGGCTTTTCTCCCTGGAGCAAAGGAGCCTGAGGGGACACAAAATCACGTGGGAGGTAAATGGTCATGGTCTTTGTCCCAGAATGGGGGAATCTGAAACTAGAGGACATGGGCTTAAGATGAGAGGGATAACATTTAAGGGGACCTGAGGGGCACCTTTCTCAGACAGAGGGTAGTGGGTACATGGAAATAGCTGCCAGAGTGGTCTAGCTTGGGTAGACTTGGTCAGCACACGGGTGGGGGAGGAAGGCCTTGTTTTTTTTGTGATGCAAAGCTGAGTGAGAAGAAAAAGCCATCACTCTGATATCGAGCACCTTGAGGCAAAGTGCTCAGCCTGGTATCCCATCTGGATTGAGCTATGGAAGGTCTAGGCCTGTAACAGGTGTACAAGGAGAACAAGGAACTGCATTTGACGGGGTCCTGCAGTGTGCGTGCGAGGCCAAGGGACCAGATCCTGTACAGTTTGGACCACAATTCCTGAAGAAATTAGAGAAGATCTATAAGCAACCGGTGGAGCCGCTGGCCAATGACAGCTGCTCCAGCATGGATTCTGAGGGAACAGGTAGCTTGGTTCACCACTTTTATGGCTCTCTGTTCTCTCAGGAAACAAAGCCGGACTTTGTGGGAGGATCTTGTGAAGGTCAGCTCGGAGTGTGCCAATCGGCAGGATGTTTAGTACAGATGGAGCTGACCATTGTTCTCCACCATGCAGTAAAGGCCTTCTCACGGTACAGGGCAGGCATCATTCCACTACCTGAGAGGGACAAATTCCCCCTCTTGTAACGAGCCTGGTATTACTTGTTGGAATGGATTACCAGGTTCACCTGTCTGGGCTCAGAGTTGGCCCATACAATCCAAGACTGGTCCATTCAGGGCCACATCCATTTGGGTTCCCACTGCCCATTCTGCTGTCCACTGGAAGACATTGCTGCTCACTCACCATGTACTTGTGCAGACCACTGACAGTCTTACCTTCTTACTTTGCCCATTGGAGAAATTAGGCACACACTCCACAAGCTTGGCCATGATTCTTCAAGTAACAGTCAGTCCTGGAAATTAATAAATTGTAGAAACAATCTTGTCAGCAACACAGGATAGAGTGGTCTGGACGTTATTCACAGGTTATGGTGACTGTGCATGGACTCTAGCCTCACTGAACTTTCTAGTCCATCAATCAGTTATTCATAAGGACAGGAGCTTGCAGCTCCAGCTGACACGTGGTATTACAGGACAGAACTCTTAAAGGTACAACAGCACAAAACACATCTTAATTATTTTTTAATTTAGACAACAGCACGGTTACAGTCCCTTCCAGTCCATGAGCCTGTGCCACGTAAATACACCTATATGACCACTTCACTGACTGACACCTATATTTTTGGAATGTGGGAGGAAACTGGAGCAACTGGGGGAAACTCACAGGGACACGGGGAGAACAAACAATCTCCTTATAGACAGTGCCGGATTTGAACCCGGGTCACTGGCGCTGTAACAGCGTCGCGCTAACCGCTACGCTAACTGTGCTGCCCCTTAAAGGACTGGTTCCACTTGGCAAACATGAAGCCAAAGTAACCATTTCTTCATGCCTGCGCTCACCTGCTATGCAATTTAATTCACGTCCTGTGTCTGAGCACCGACCAAAACCAGATGCACCTCTATAATGGGGAAAGGCTTCCTGAAACCTCCTGTATTTTGTCTTACTATGTTTGTATCAGGTCTCCCTCCCCCGTCCTCTACTTCAAGGAAAACATATTCAACCTGCATTCGACCCGAGCATCTGTAGATTTCCTTGTTCACCTCCAGATAACTGAAGTGCTCCATCCCTTGCAATGTCCTTCTAAATCACAACAACATCCTTCTTACAGAGAAATGACCAGAAATGAACAGAGTGTAGCCAACCGCTACAAAGAAACACACACACACGGTGTGGCAGGTGAAGCTCACTCCTTTATTAGGGCTAGAAAGGCTGCTTTTATACTGTTCAAGTTCCCACTATTTTTGCTGATTGACGGAGTCAGCTATATATGAATAGCAATAGCGGGCGGGAACATCCATGCTCATGACTGCCCTTCTTCCCCAGCCTGTTTCTGCTGAGTTAGCTGGGCAGCTCGACCAATGCCATTTTTGGGCTGTTGGTCTGATGCTGCCCCAGCTTCTACCCCCGCCGGTTTGTTGTCCTGGGAGTTGCTTTAGTGATCTCTGTCCACGTCTGCTGCTGCGCGATGTGCCGGCCCGATCTCCACAATTGCGGGCTGCCACAAGGCTTTGCCATCTGTAGCCCAACCATAACTTATAACATTGTACCACAGTCTCCCTGCTTGGTTATTCTAGGGCACATCCAATGAAGGCATGCATCTCGTGAGCCTTCTTCACCACCTCAACTGACACTTTTTGGGATCTTCATAATTCCTCAATATTCCCCATGGTTCTACCATTGTGTAATTCTTATCCTTAATGCTTGTCCCAAGGTGCATCTCCTTGCACCTATCAAGATTAAATTCCAGCAGTCGTGCTCTCCTTATCCCATCAACAGTCAACGCTCTCGGGATCACACCACCAATATTCACCAGCTCTGTGAACGGATTATCATATCTCCTACATTCATATCTAAATAGCTAATGTAGATAAAATAATTCCTTCCACCATCACCCTCTGCCTCTCGTGACCAAGATGATTTTGGATCCAGAGCAAAACACAGTCTGCTGGAGGAACTAAGCATCGGTGGAAGAAACAAAATAGTCAACATCTCAGGACCTGAGGAGGTTTTGATGAAGGGTTCCAACCCAAAATATTGACAATAAATTCATCCAATAGCAGCTAACGCTTGCAGCTGGAGGCGGGAGATTTAAATGAGTGAGCTGTCCCTGCAGCCAATTAAGGTAAAAGAGAAGCTCAAGCCCAATATGGGCTTTAAACAGAGAGGGTTTGGTGAGGAAGAACAAGACCTTAAACCTCAGTGTCCTTACTTGTTGAAGGCAGCATGGTAGTCAGGCCAGTGGTGTGGTCCTTTTGGGATGTGGAAAGTGCACTGAAATGGCACTGGATACTAACTGTGCCTTTTTTCTATCACCCTTTGTTTCATCAAAAAAGACATGTCAAAAATCTTAGTAAAGTAGCTGATTAATATTTTTGAATTCGACTGGATATTGCAGTCAAAATAACATTGTTTTAAATATTTATACCAATGATTAATACACAAAATGCCCTGCAAATTCATAAGATTATTTGATGCAAATTTCCAAAGCTTTCTGCCTGTTTTACAATCTCCACTACATATAGCAAATAGTTTCACTTCTAAAGATTTAGTTTGTAACATTATTAGTTTTTGAATATTCTATTGATAATTTTCCAAACTCAAACTCAGTTATCGACATTATCAATGTTAATAGTATCAGCACTGACTACAATTTACAATTATCAATTCTATATAAGGTTTTCTGCAGAGTTCAAGCTCTTTCCCTCCCCCCACCCCACACCCTCAATATTTAACACTTTAACAAACCACATTCAAGACACTCACAACAAAGGTGTGAAACATATATCAGGGTCTCCTGGGTTTGTCACGACACAGTGGCCATTGTTCAGGCTGTTATTTTCTTTGACTTTTGCTGGTTGGGATGGGATGGAACACCCCGCCCTCTACCCACCCCTGCTGATTGAGGAATAGATGGGGAAGGTAGGGTGGCAAGGCACGATGGTCCATACTACAGTTGTGCTCCTATGGAATTTAAGTATGGTTGCCAATTTTTTTTAAGGTGTCATACTTTTTTCTTAAGTTGGGGAACGCGGCTTTGCATTTCCACATTCCAGCACGCAATGCTCAGGCAGGAGTCGGATTTCAAGTAGCCACTCTGCACTTCCTGGCCACTGTCAATGCGATCATTACGAATAGGATTTGAAATTTGGACAGATTCATTGTAAGTCTTATGTCCATTATGTTTCCCAACAGGAACAACTCTGGATCCTGCGGGAATTCTAGTTTGTAACATTATTCACACTGGTCCCACGTATGAAAACAGACCTGTGAATACTTGAAAAATGAACACAAATATAAATTTCACTGTGCTTTATTATTGCTTTGCAAAGCATGAGAACTCCATTACAGTGAGAAGTACTGCCACATGTAGTTAGTCTCACCACAGGGAGTCTGCCACATGGGTCACAAGTGCATATTTATACAGACAAACATCCATCTTTCCAGAACATTCAAACTGATTTCCATACAAGTACATTTCTCAAGATGTTTTATGGGACTCATTACATCCAGCTATGTCCCTTACCCAATAGCTAATAGCCTTTTACTGTCTTTGCCAAATAAGGAATTATTCTTCACAATCATCTTTAGCCATGTTGAATCATCATCTTACTCAATGGAATGCTCTCTGCTTCCCTACTGATGTCAATACTTTAACACTCACATGGAAGATCAGATTCAGATTTATTGTTAGAGTTCGTACATGATATCACATACAACCCTGAGATTCTTTTTTCTGCGGATGATCCAGAATTACCACTTATTGGTAGTGTGAAAAACTGTACACAATGTATACATATAAACAAATAAATAAGTGTAATCAGTTAACAAAAGTAAACAAACTGACTGTGCAATACAGAGAGCATAAAAAAATCAATAAAGTGCACAAGTAAAAGCCCTTAAATGAGTCCCTGATTGAGTTTGTTGTTGAGGAGTCTGATGGTGGAGGGGGAGCAGCTGTTCCTGATCCTGGTTGTGCGAGTCTTTCCTGACAGCAGCAACAACAGAGCCTGTGCTGGGTGGGGTGGATCCTTGATGATTGCTGCTGCTTTCCAACAGCAGCGTTCCTTGTAGATGTTCTTAATAGTGGGGAGTATTTAGTCTGTGATGTCCTGGCCTGTGTCCAATAGCTTTTGCAGGGCTTTACAACTCAGGGGTATTGGTTTCCCCATACCAGACCATGATGCAGCCAGTCAGCAGGAAGAAGATTGTGGCATTGTTATATCATTTTTGTTTATCGCTTGGAAGTCAGCAGATTTTGGTTTCATGATTAAATGGTTCTTCCAGATTATAATATTTTCACAATTGTGTTAATATTTTGAAAATAAAGTTTTTCTGTTCTTTTCCAACTCAGGACAATTGCCTCAACTTGAAGAATATGGGAGTTTGATAAGACTATTGGTAATTTCAGAAATAATGTCCCACCAGTCGATCCCACCCCCTCCAGTCAGATCCCCAGGGTCCCAATTCCAAATGCCCTGGTGACCTCACTGATGTGATCACTCTGGAAAGCAGGGTGGGTGATGAGCAACAGGTAGAAACAAAGTCCCTGCCCATGCATCTACCTGATGTGTGACCAAGGGAAGTTAATTAAAATATTATACTAATATAAAGAAAGTGAAACAAACCGCTTATCCTCGATGCGAACACTGATGATCCCACTTGGATGCTCCATCCATGACTGGCATCAAACTTGCATTTACTGTATGACAACTGCAAAGCTGCACCTCACTGTCAATGGATTTCCTGTGGGCTTGGAGCTGGTCTTCAGAATTAGCAGGGAACTAATCATCCTGTGTTGCCTCAGCTCCAATCTCAAAATTAGCTGCAGTTTGATGACAACGCTTGCCTTGGGTGCACAATTGATGGCCGAACTCCAAGTCATTGTGAACTCATTCACTGAGGCCCTGTCCAACCGACAGAGGTCGTTGGTGAAAACGCAAGCCGCCATTCAGCAAGAGTGCACGCTGATGGTGAAACTCAGCATCAACTTCACTGTTTGTCATCACTGGAGGACAATAATGACACAGGCACAAAGTGTGTGGTTTACCGGAGTGCAGTTGTCTCCACTCTCCTGTACACCTAGTAGTCATGCAGATTCTTCAAGCATTACAAAGACATCACCAACGTGTACCACAAAATTCTAGAAAGGATAAGCCAGCCAATGTCAGTGTGCAATGTTTGCTTGAAAGGGCACCGAGAACTGAAAGTCCATGTCAAGAATCCTTGCATGAACATCATCACAAATTAGACTCCCACTTGCCCCTGATCCTTCTAAGGAAGACTCTGTGGTTCCCATTTTTGGCCTCAAGGGACTGTCTAAGAAGAGAATAAAGGAGGAAAAAGCCAAAGAACCTGATGTAAGTAGAGGAGTGGAGAGGTCAATAACTTCAAATTCCTGGGTGTCAACAAAGGATCTGTCCTGGAGCCTCCATGTTGATGTAATCATGAAGAAGGCTCGCCAGCAGCTATACATTGTGAGGTGTCTGAGGAGATTTAGTATGTCACTGAAGCCTCTTGAAAACTCCTACAGGTGTATCGTGGAGAGCATTCTGGTTGGTTGCATCACTGCCTGGTTTGGAGGCGCTAACGCTCAGGACAAGAAAAAACTCCAGAGGGTTGTTAACTTGGCCTGCGACATCACAGGCACCAGACTATTCCATTAAGGACATCTACAAGAGGCAGTGTCTTAAGAAATCAGTCTCTATCCTCAAGGACCCCCAACACCAAGGCCACACCCTCCTCACTCTGCTATCACCAGGTAAAAGGTACAGGAGCCCAAACTCACTGGCACAAGGACAGCTTCTTCCCCTCTGCCATCAAATTCCTGAACCACAGACACAGCCTGACTTTGACTTTTTCTTGCGCTATTTTTATTTATTTTGTAAAGTGGTTTATATAAATGTTTGCACTGTGATGTCACTGAAAAACAACCAATTTCGTGACTTGTTAATGACAATAAATTTTTATCTACTCATTCTGATTCTGACTAGTCGATCTGGGCCCTTGGCTCAATATGATGAAAATTTCCTCCGGGGCTCCATGGCTAGGCTTGGATGTCTGGATTGTGGTGATGTTTGCACTCTGTGGTTTCCTAAATAAGCAATGGCTTGATCAGCACATTGTGAACCAATTCCATATTATTTTTTGGTATTTTTGCACATTAATTTCACTGTGTTCAAGGTTTAAAAAAAATGTCTTCCACAAATTAATTCACTCAACTAATAAACTAGATGTGATCTAATATCTTTTCTTTGGCTTGGCTTCGCGGACGAAGATTTATGGAGGGGGTAAAAAGTCCACGTCAGCTGCAGGCTCGTTTGTGGCTGACCAGTCCGATGCGGGACAGGCAGACACGATTGCAGCGGTTGCAAGGGAAAATTGGTTGGTTGGGGTTGGGTGTTGGGTTTTTCCTCCTTTGCCTTTTGTCAGTGAGGTGGGCTCTGCGGTCTTCTTCAAAGGAGGCTGCTGCCCGCCAAACTGTGAGGCGCCAAGATGCACGGTTTGAGGCGTTATCAGCCCACTGGCGGTGGTCAATGTGGCAGGCACCAAGAGATTTCTTTAGGCAGTCCTTGTACCTTTTCTTTGGTGCACCTCTGTCACGGTGGCCAGTGGAGAGCTCGCCATATAATACGATCTTGGGAAGGCGATGGTCCTCCATTCTGGAGACGTGACCCATCCAGCGCAGCTGGATCTTCAGCAGCGTGGACTCGATGCTGTCGACCTCTGCCATCTCGAGTACCTCGACGTTAGGGGTGTGAGCGCTCCAATGGATGTTGAGGATGGAGCGGAGACAACGCTGGTGGAAGCATTCTAGGAGCCGTAGGTGGTGCCGGTAGAGGACCCATGATTCGGAGCCGAACAGGAGTGTGGGTATGACAACGGCTCTGTATACGCTTATCTTTGTGAGGTTTTTCAGTTGGTTGTTTTTCCAGACTCTTTTGTGTAGTCTTCCAAAGGCGCTATTTGCCTTGGCGAGTCTGTTGTCTATCTCATTGTCGATCCTTGCATCTGATGAAATGGTGCAGCCGAGATAGGTAAACTGGTTGACCGTTTTGAGTTTTGTGTGCCCGATGGAGATGTGGGGGGGCTGGTAGTCATGGTGGGGAGCTGGCTGATGGAGGACCTCAGTTTTCTTCAGGCTGACTTCCAGGCCAAACATTTTGGCAGTTTCCGCAAAGCAGGACGTCAAGCGCTGAAGAGCTGGCTCTGAATGGGCAACTAAAGCGGCATCATCTGCAAAGAGTAGTTCACGGACAAGTTTCTCTTGTGTCTTGGTGTGAGCTTGCAGGCGCCTCAGATTGAAGAGACTGCCATCCGTGCGGTACCGGATGTAAACAGCGTCTTCATTGTTGGGGTCTTTCATGTACTAATGTTTAAAACCCCAAACCCTTCTGATTGTGAAAAAGTATTTGTAATAAATACTGCCACATGAATACAGTGGTCAAAATTCTCCCCTGTAATATGTAGACTCATATTATCAAACCACTGCATCCATGCTAATTGTATTTAGTTGGATTTATTTGCCTGTTGAACAAGAATACAGATTAAAATAATGACTTCAATTATCCAGGCTCTTTGAAATCTAACCTCATCTCTGCACTCAGCTTCAGAGATTCAAATAATCTATTTGATTGTGCTGCATGTTTAAATAAGCCTGTGATGTGAAAGGTTGAAAGCATTAAAACAACTTTGATTTAATGGAATAGATATTGGGATTTCTTTTGATTTGGTTGTTGTACAAACCTGGAGCAACATTTAGGAAGTTGGGTTCATAAGCCATTGTATTGCCTGATTGGAGAGGTAGTTTCTGGTGTTACAGTGCCCTTACAGTATAGAAGGCTGCCAACAAACTCCAGGTCAACGCTCGTAAAAACACACCAAAATGCTAGAGGAACTCAGCCGGTCTTTCAGCGTCAAAGATTGTCTTCTATGGATGCAGAAAGACCGGCTGAGTTCCTCTAGCATTTTGGTGTGTTTTTATTACAATCACAGCGTCTGCAGACTATCGTGTTTCACTCCAGATCACTGTTACTTGTTGCAGACAATTTAAAAAAACATTTGTTCCAGCTAAATGCCACACTTTCATGTCAAATTTCACACGATATTTAAAGGTCATTAATGTCACAAATCAATGTTGCTTTCCAGAGCAATTTCATTCCTTTACAATGTTTCCTACACATGATGAATAATTTACATGACTCACTTGTTGAAGGCCTTTGATGAACTTGATAAAGGGCTCAAGCCTGAAATGTTTGTTTATCTTTGCTATATAAAGTACATGGTTCAACCTGATGAGTTTCTCCAGCATTGTGTCTCGACTTCAATCATGCCATCTACAGACTTTTGTATTTTACTCAACTCACTTAAGTTTTAGAACTGTGGGAAAATGGAGCAACTGGAGGAAACCCAAGTCGTTACAGATAGTGCATGTGGTCATTATTGGAGATCAGCGCTGAAGTCACTGGGCTGAGGCGGCAGCAGGCCCAAATAGCTGAGTACTGTGATCATCAGAAAATTCTGAAATTTTTACCATAATCCTAATATCCAAATCATTTTTTATACACATCAAAAGAAACCAGCATTTCAAGCAATAATCATTAGGTAAAATCACCATCTACTATTACCCAGTCGGAGAAACCATACACCAACACTTGTAATTTTCTATTTTCAAGCCAATCTTGTTTTCCAAGCAGACATTGATCCGCCTCTTCCATGAACCTCAAACACCATTTATGTGGTACTTTATCACACACTTCCTTAACATCAATGTTGACAAAACTCATTGTATTATTTGTTCAATCAAAGACCAATGAGAAGTATTCAGTTGGGGGACGTCACTTAGATCCTAACCCTCCTGGGAAATCTTCCAAAAACATCAAGCTAAGAAATATTTTAAATGATTAAAACTTCTTTGAAATACATCTAAACACTTACTCAACATTTTCCACTATGCCTACTAAAAAAGATAAAGCTACCACTGCTGCTATGGGAACCCGACGCAAAGGCAAAGCAAAAGAAGATACAAGGCCTACCAGATCTCAGAAGCAGGGAGATAGCATCCATGCAGCTCCCCAGGTGAGTGATCCTTTGTTCGACGTCACCCTCCCATAACAGTCGAGAGATGGCATTGAGGAAAACTAACCCAGAAATGACGTGGCGCACATGTGCGAACAATGGAGGCCTTCAGCGTTGGTGTCTGAACAAAAGTTGAGCTCCCAGGCTTCGGGTAGTGAAGGTGAAGACAATGAAGATGAAAATGAGGATGAAGATGAAAATGAAGAAGATAAAACAAAGTAGTAGAATTGCTATAGCTAAAGCTAAGAAAGGAAAACAGATGACCATTAATGAACTGTGCCTGAATGTGAAGGGGGAAATAAGTAAAATGTTGGGGGCTGTCAATTAAATGGAGAAAAAAATTAAATAAACTAGAAAAGTCAATGAAAAGTGTACAAGATGTTGAAGACAGAGTCGCTATTGTAGAAGATACCACTACTGTTTTGACAATGGAAAATAAAAAGCTGCACCAAAAAGTGAACGTATTAGAAAACTTTAGTAGGAGAAATAATATTAAGATTGTGGGTCAAAGAAGATATGCTTGGTTTTCTTTTGGAATGGTTCTCTGAAATGTTGGGAGCTGAAAATTTTGATCGTCTTACAGAGATTGAAAGTGCACGTAGAGCTCTTAGACCCAAGCCACCTCAGAATCAAAGTCCACATTCAATACTGGTTGAATTTCTTCATTTTCAAAGCAGACAAGGCTCTTTCATTAATAGCAGCGAAGACCAGATCAGCTGGTGCTCCGCTTGAGTATGAATGTGTGAGAGTTTTTTTCTACACTGATATAAGTGCTTATCTACTTAAAAGAAGAAGAGAATTTAATCCGGTCAAGAAAGTCTTATGGGAGAAGGGAATATAGATTCGTCTTGTGGCACCCAGTGACGTTTAAGATCTTTGCACCGGGTGAAGGAAATAAATTCTTTATGAATGTAATGGAAGCAGAAGAGAATGCTCAAAGACTTCCAGTTGTTCAGAGGTAGTGAAGAACATAAAAAATTACTGATCTGGTTGCCTTTTGATTAGCTGTTCTCTTTGTTTTGCTTATACAGCAAGAAATGACTTAAAGTGTCTTACTTTGATATTTTTTTTTCTATCTCTGCACAATTGTATTATTCATATGTTATTCGAGTTTTTTCTTTAATTACAGCTTGTGGTATGATTTGAAGGTTTAATGTAATAGTACCAACAGGGTTAGGGAGAGCAGGAGGTTCTGACCTCCAGTATGTCATTTGGGTAGTTATGACTTTGGTCATGGCCCATATAATAGAAGGTAATGGTGTTGGTTTATATTTTCTTAACACCTATTGGAAAGTGTTTTTTTCTACTTTTTTTTATAATTGCATGTATTTTTACATATATTTTTGAATTTATTTTTTTCTTTCTCTTTCTTCTCCTAGTGTATTTGGATTGCCGGAAAAGAGGTGTTCGAGTATACTGGGTCTCTCTTTAAGGGTTTTAAAGGGGGAAGATTTGCAGGCAGAACCAGAAGGACTATAGAAACAAGAGGATGAGTAATACGCTTAAAATTGTAAATTATAATATTAATGGCTTAAATGGGTACATTAAGAGGAAAAGAGTTCTGGCCTATTTAAAGAAATTAACAGTTGATATAGCTTTTTTACAGGAAACCCATCTAACAGAGAGAGAACCTTTGAAGTTAACAGATTGGGTTAGATATGTAGTAGCTTCTTTTAATGCTAAAGCACGAGGAATAGCTATTTTGGTTAAAAAGAATATACCAATTAAAATACAGAATGTAAAGTTAGGCCCAGCAGAAAGATATGCAATAGTTCAGTCAAGTATTTTCAGAATTATGGACGCCTTTTAATCTCTATGAACCAAATGTAGAGGATGAGAGATTTATCCGAGAGACCTTCTTAAATTTAGCAGAAGCACATGATAACATCTTGATAGGTGGAGAATTTAATTTCTCTTTAGATCCAATCTTAGATGGGACTACATGACAGTGTCGAGAACAAAAGCAGCAAAAGCAACATTGCATTTGATGAAAAACTTGAATTTGATAGATGTTTGGAGAAAAATACATCCCTGAGAAAGAGACCAATCCTTTTATTTGAACAGAAATGATTCATATTCTAGAATAGATCTCTTTTTATTAGGATATTGGATGTGGAATACAATATTGTTAGACCATTCACCTTTATTAATGATAATTACAATGATAAAGAAAAGTCAGTATATAGATGGAAATTAAATTCAACACTATTAAAAAGAAAAGATTTTTGTGATTTCATCAGAAGGCAAATACAACTATTTTTTAATGTGAATTTAAATTTCATTGAGAATAAATTTGTAATCTGGGATGCATTAAAAGCATATTTGAGAGGTCAAATCATAAGTTTTACAATGAAGATTAAGAAAGATTATATGAAAGAAGTAGAACAGTTGGAACAGGAGATATTAGTATTAGAAAAAGACCATCAGAAGCATGCTTCTGCAGATAAATGTCGGAAATTAATTAATAAAAACTCCAATATTATATATTGCAAACCTACAGAACTGAAAAAATGACTACAAGAACTAAAAAGAAATATTGTGAACTAGGGGAACGAGCGCACAAGTGCTTGCATGGCATTTGAAGTCTGTACAGGCTTTACAATTAAAAAAGACTAATACTGTGACATAATCCTGAAACACATGATTAATATTCAGAACAAATTGAATAATGAAATTGGATTGAAAGGTAGCATTTCACCTTAAATGCCTTTGTTTCAAAATAATCTTTTACTAAAGATAATCAATTTATGTGTATTTGGAATCAAAACTGTAGAGGATTGCTTTGCATTATTTGACATTATTGACATTATTTCAACAATTAAGTTGAGATGATATTTATGGGAAAAATTAGATGCAACTATACAATTAATGGAATGCAGTGAGTTGGAAATCCTTATCAGGAAAGGTTATACAGTACTAAGAAATTTATTTCTGTCATGTATCTTTTAATACAAGCAGGCACCATTAAAAAGGGAGTTCATAAATCAAGGGGGAGGTTGATCTGAATATTGTGATAGCTCAGAAAAGCTGGGCAGAACTTAGCCATGATTATATATATATGTTAGATATAGTTTAGTTTACCTACATCAACTATACTTAACACCTCAAACATTGCATAAAATGAAATCAGATTTATCAGATCAATGCTTTAGATGTGGTGATGAAATAGTTACTTTTTTAACATTTTACTTGGGCATGTTCTAAGGTTAGAAATTTTTGGGAGGATCTGGAAGAATTTTGGCGGCAAATTAGTGGTACTGCTTTCCCCACAATATTTAGATTTATTTTTATTGGAAAATATTGAAGGAATTAGACCTAAATTAAATTCATTATTTCATCAAGCTATATTTGTTAAAATTGCTTTAGCGGTGCCAAGAAAGTGTATTGCAGTAACCTGGAAATTGGAGGTGTATTTAGGTATGGAAAGATGGCATTCGGAGATCTGGGGTTGTTTTCCTTTGGAAAAAGATTACATACAATATAAAAAATAAATATTTACTTTTTGTGCATATTTGGAGCCATATATGCAAAGGTTAGGAATAAGTATGTTAAAAATATACTTCCGGGCTCCTAAGTCCTAAATCATCTCTAAAAGTGATATACCTATAAACACTGTATGATACTAGCGTGCAGTCCTGAACAATACATCATTTTCTTTATTTCAGTCTTTCTTTTGTGTATTTTTAGTTATTTACATTATATGCTTACTGTATTATATATTCTATAGTGGGAGGGGAGTATGGGGAGGGGTTTAACTACCATGCAATTACTGTATTTCAACTTTGTTTTTCTTCTTCTTCTTTGGCTTGGCTTGGCGGACAAGATTTATGGAGGGGTATGTCCACGTCTGCTGCAGGCTCGTTGGTGACTGACAAGTCTGATGCGGGACAGGCAGGCACGGTTGCAAGGGAAAATTGGTTGGTTGGGGTTGGGTTTTGGGTTTTTCCTCCTTTGTCTTTTGTCAGTGAGGTGGGCTCTACAGTCTTCTTCAAAGGAGGTTGCTGCCCGCTGAACTGTGAGGCGCCAAGATGCACGGTTAGAGGTGATATCAGCCCACTGGCAGTGGTCAATGTGGCAAGCACCAAGAGATTTCTTTAAGTAGTCCTTGTACCTCTTCTTTGGTGCACCTCTGTCTCGGTGCCCAGTATAATCTGTATAATTACATGGTTGGAAAATTTAAATAAAATATTAAAAAAGAGAGAAGTATTCAGTTGGAAACTGGTGGGTGGGAGGTAAGGTCAAAACACCCAGGGCTGGGTGCTCAGCCCATTCCTGTTCATGCTACTGACTCACGACTACATCACCAGATCCAGCTCCAACAGAGTCACAAGTTTGCAGATGACAACAACAGTGGTTGGTCTCATCAGCAACAACAATCGGGGGCACTACAAAAAGGTAGAAAATCTCATGAAATGGTGTGAGAGTAGCAACCTGAGTCTCTACATGGACAAGATGAAGGAGATAATCATGGACTTCAGGAGGATCAGGTATGACCACCCTCCACCACACATCAACAACTCTATTTAACCTTTTATTTAACAACACACATTCTATTGTACATATTCCAAAAGAAAAAAAATGATGGATATCTTATCCCCTCTCACAGAAAATAGAAACCCCCCCAAGAAAAAGAAAAGTATAGTTTAAGAGAAAGATTAAGAAATACATTAACAACATTTTTTTTAAAAACTATTATTTTTATATAAACAAAATTTACGGGTCTATAAATTACTCATATTGGTAAGATTATGGAAAAATATATTCTATTATAAAACTACTGATTTTAGTAAAAAACATCCTGTTAAATATAAATAAAAAATTAATTGTTCATTCTTAACAAGAGTGAAAATAATATATAATACTACACGGTGAAGGTGAGGTCAGGAATTGACAAACTATCTTTAAAAAAGACAGTTCCTACAGTAATTCATAAAATAATTCATAATCACCCCAATCTTTTGCAGACAAGGAAACCAAATTTTCAAAAAGTGACTACATTTAATTTGTAGATTGTGGTATGCAGCTTCTCATTTCAGTATGCATCGATCCATAGTTAAATTTGCTTCTAACTTCCACGTAGTTGCAATATATTTTTTAGCTACTACTAGTGCAATTTTCAAAAAGTCCTTCTGAAACCACTCCAGACGAACACTTGGGTTAAACCTTGCAAAATCACCAAGTAGAACTAACGTAGGATCTCGCGGAAGTGGGATCCCTATTATCTGTTGCAATAAATCCATTAAATTAGTCCAAAAGAAATTTAATTTGGGACAGAACCATGTTGAATGTATAAAAGTATCAACATCTTGTTTACACCGGAAACATCTATCAGATAGTTCAAATTTTAATTTATTAAGTTTTTGTGGGGTTAATTTATACTGGAAATTATACTGAACCATTCTATCTCAAACGTTACTAATGCCTTGTATACTATCAAAACATACCTGTGTCCATTTTTTAAATCAGCAATAGTCTGGTCTAAATCAATTTCTCATTTATGTTTAGATTTAAATAAATCTTTCTTATTAGTTCCTTCCAAAATTAACAAGTTCATGACCGATATAAAATGTTTCAAGTATAGATTGGTAACTACATTTTCAATCTCATCTTTAGGAGGTAATGAATATAGAATAGATAGATTATCTCATAAGAAAGCCTTCAACTGAAAATATCCAAAAATTGCCCATCCTGAAAACAATCTTTAATAACCCTTATACCTTTCTTTGACCATTCTATAAAACTTTTATTATTCATTGCAAAGGCTATCAATCCGCTTTTGTACTATTGGCATATTAGCTAAACCATATCCTTTCACTCTTATTAATGTATGCGCTTTATGCCATATTCCTACCAAATGTCATAGTATTGGTGTATCTGATTCCCCTATCAATAAGCCTTCGTTCCATTTACATAATACTTCTTCAAAATTTTGTTCATATATTTTATATAGCTCGGTACTTACCCAAGCAGCTTTTTCTCCCTCTTCAAAAAAAAGAGAGAAATCTTAATTGTGCAGCAATATATAACAATACTCAAAATTGGGTAATTGCAAACCACCTCGTTCACATCTACAAGTAAGCTTTTCAATGGAAATCCTGGACATCCTACCTTTCCACAAAAACTTTCTGATTTTATGTAAGTCCTTAAAAATTTTTTTTTAGGAATAATAATAGGGATTGAAATAAGTATTGAATTCTAGGAGAGATGTTCATTTTGATACAATTCACCCAACCTATCAAAGTAATAGGGTAATTCCTTCCATCATTTTAGATCTTCAACTTTTTAAAATAATGGTCCATAAATGATCTTATACAAGATATCTAAAGCCACTTTCAGATGGAATCGCCTGGAGAATGCGGCTCCAGAGCGGCTGCAGGTGTCTGCGAAGGGACGTTCAGGTGGCAGCTCTGAAGGCGGTGTTCTGCCACCTGAAAGATCTGAAGCGGGGAGAGGGGCTGCAAACGCCGGCTCCTGAGTCTGGGCAGGGGCAGCCGTCTGACAGCTCACCTACCAGCTGCCTGACAGCTTGCTTCCCCGTTGCCTGACGTCAGGGTCCCGAAGTCCTGCGCTGGCCACTCCAGCCCCATAGTCCCATGCCAGGGGACTGTCAGGCAGCGGGTAGGGTAAGTGTCGGCAGGAGGGACTCTTGTCCCACCCTGTCCCCAGTCCGCACGGCGACTCCTGCCCCACGCCCCACACTGCCCCAGTCCGTACGGTGACTCCTGCCCCACACTGTCCCCGGTCTGCACAGTGACTACTGTCCCACACTGTCCCTGGTCTGCAGCAGGGAGGGTAGGTTTCGGCAGCGGGGAGCGTGGCTGTCACCAGCGGGGTGGATGGCTGTCAGTGGTCGCCAGCTGACTGTCAACAGCCTGCCCGCTGCTAGGCACCTGAAATCTGCTAGCAGCCTTGCCTGAGCTGCTTTCAGGTGCAACGGTGGATTCTCGGAGCAGGATATTATACCTACAGGAGAAGGGTTAGGTAGGTAAAACTCCTGGCCAGGTTCTCCACTTTCAAGTGGCCACCCGACAGCCGCATAGGCTGCTTTACAGTTGGGTATTGTGGCCACCTGAAAGTGGCTTAAGCATTATTTATTTTAACCACTAAATATTTGATTCCTTCTTCAGGCCATTTAAATTTAGTATTTTTTTGGCATCCAGAATAATCTCCAAATGTCAATGGCATCACTTCACCCTTGTCCCAGTTTACTTTATATCTTTAATTTATATCCCGATATTATACCATATTAGTCATCTTATTTGTAAATTAGCCAACGATTCTTCCGGATCAGTTAAATATAATCACATCATCTATGATAAGATTTAATTTGTGTTCAACTAAGGCCAGTTTTAATGACTTTACTATTTGGATCAGACCGAATTAGTTCTGCTAAAGGTTCTATTACTAGTACAAAGAGGGCAGGGGACAGTGGGCAGCCTTGTCTAGTTGATCTTGTCAAATAAATATAATCAGACATAACCCCATTTGTCACTACATTTGTCTTTGGATCAACATACAGTGCTTTTATCCATTTTATAAATGTTGGACCTAACCCAAATTTTGCAAGTGTTTTAAAAAGAAAACTCCACTCAACCCTGTCAAAAGCTTCTTCTGCATCAAGTGCTACTGCAACACTTAGATTGTCCTTTTTTGAACTAAGTGGATCAAACTAATCAGTCTAGTTATATTATCGGCCGATTTTCTGTAGTTAATAAATACTATTTTATCTCTATGAATCAATCTTGGTAAGAAATTTTCCGATCTATTTGCTAATAATTTAGCTAAAATTTTATCATCCACATTTAATAAAGAGATGGGTCTGTAAGATAATGTTATTAATGAATCTTTAAAATAGATTTTCGAATAACTGCTATAATAGCAGTTTTAAAAGAATCTGGTAAAGTTCTTGTCTGGTCTAACTATAATAATATCTTCATAAAAACTGGGATCAATACATCTTTAAATTCCTTATAGAATTCGGAATTAAAGTCATCTACTCCTGGAGACTTATTATTCTGTAATGAAATTATTTCTTTTGCAACTTCTGCAACTGAAAATGGTGTTCCCAAAATCTTCTGTTTCTTCTGATCCAGTTGAGGTAAATTAACTAGATCTAGAAATTGATCAATTCTATCTTCATAATTTTTGATTCTGATTTATATAATTTAATATAAAATTGTTTAAAAGAATCATCTATGTCTTGAGAATTATATGAAACAAAATTTTTAATCAAGGTGTAATTACTCTAGATTCTCGATCCTTTTTCAATTGCAAAGCCAGGATCTTGTTTGGTCGTTCTCCCAATTCATAATATCTTTGTTTACTATTTAAAAGCAATTTTTCTATTCTAGATGACTGTAAAGTATTATATTGTAACTTCTTATTCATTAAAATTCTCTTCCTAATTTGTAATTCTTTCTCCAAGATTAGAATCTCTTTTTCCAAATTATCAACTTGGATCATATGTTCTTGTTTAATTTTAAAGGAAAATCTCATTATTTGATCACAAATATAAGCCTTAAGACTGTCCCAAAGAACAAATTTATTATCCATTGAACTATTATTAAATATTAAAAACTGTTTTATTTGATCTCTCATAAATTGACAAAATTCTTCTCATTTCAATAGCATGTTATGAAATCTCCATCAATAAGTTATTCCCCTTTTATAATCTAAATTTAGCACCATATATAATGAGGAGTGATCTGAAATAAGCCTAGGTGTATATTGGATTTGCTATACTCTACCATGTAGTTTAGCTGACATTAAAAACAAATCTATCCTAGAATATGAATCATGGCGATTAGAGTAAAATGAATAATGTCTCGCCCTAGGATATTTCTTTCTCCAGACATCTATCAAATTAAAAATCCTTCATTAGTAAGTGTTAACTTTGCCGCTTTTGAGTTTCCCACTGTTCTTGTTGACCTGTCCACCTATTCATCAGTGTCCATTTTTCTGAAAAGAATTGACAATTAATAAACACAAACCTACCAAATGGGTCGAGAATTACTTTTTTAAAATCAAAATAGATAAATTTTTATGTACCAGAATAACAAACCCTCTAGCCTTGGTATTAAAAAGTGAAACTACAACTGTACCTACCCAATCCATCTTTAGTTTCTGGTGTTCTTCTTCAGTCAGATGGGTTTTCTGTATATCTACTTAAAAATTTTTAAGGTACACTGTATGTTAAAACTCACTTTCTTTTTATAGAGTGATGGAGGCCATTCACATTAAAACTAATACATTTTAAATTTCTATCCATTATTATCATGTAAACTATTCTGCAAAAGGACTTTTAATAATTAAGTCAATTCCCGACTTCTCACCATGATCCTAAATTTAAGTTGAATTTCATTAACATTTATCATGCATAAATATAGTAGGTAGAAAAGAAATATACAAAAAAAAAACCCCAAAAGTACTGTCAAATATTCTCTTGACACTGCTAACCCCTCCCCTCTATTGTCCGGGATGTGAAACAAAAACACATTAACGCCAGTGACTCAGTTGCAACCAGTTTATCCATCACTCTGCCTCCCCTGAGAAGCTAAGTCAATCTATAAAAGAAAATCAAACTAACCATCAATAACTAACCCCACTATTAAACTTTCAGTTCAAGTATCATTCGTGCCAACTTCTTCTTGATGTAAATATGGTAATTTTTTCACAATTCTCACGCATGATCTGGATTTCAGAAAGTCCAACTTTGTGACCTTGTAAAAATATCTTCAAAGTGGCTGGATAACATAATGTAAAGGCATAACCATTATTCCACAGAATGTTCTTAATTGGATTTAAACTTTCCACATTTTTTCAATAATTCCAAACCAATATCAGGATAGATGAGATTTTACTGCCTTCTATTTCTAACGGGACTTTTCTCTTTTTGGCTCGTTTTGCCACTAACTCCAAAACTTTTTCGCATACTTGAGAGTGAAGAAATTTCACTATTATAGGTCTTGGATTCTGTTCTGGAGGGGTTTTGGATCGTAAAGACCGATGGGCACGTTCAATCTCAATACCATCTTTAAAAATGTTCAAGCCCAAAAATCTGAGGGATTCATAATCACATCTTCCCCCTCCTTCCCTTAATCACATCCCCCTATCCTTAATCTTCCCCCCTCCTTTCCTTAATCACATCTTTCCCCACCTTTCCTTAATCTTCCCCCTCCTTTCCTTAATCACATCTTTCCCCTCCTTTCCTTAATCACATCTTCCCCTCCTTTCCTTAATCTTCCCCTTCCTTTCCTTAATCTTCCCCTCCTTTTCTTAATCACATCTACCCCTCCTTTCCTTAATCCCTTCCCCCTCCTTTCCTTAATAACATCTCCCCCTCCTTTCCTTAATAACATCTTCCCCTCCTTTCCTTAATCTTCCCCCTCCTTTCCTTAATCGCATCTTCCCCCTCCTTTCCTTAATCGCATCTTCCCCCTCCTTTCCTTAATCGCATCTTCCCCCTCCTTTCCTTAATCGCATCTTCCCCCTCCTTTCCTTAATCGCATCTTCCCCCTCCTTTCCTTAATCGCATCTTCCCCCTCCTTTCCTTAATCGCATCTTCCCCCTCCTTTCCTTAATTGCATCATCCCCCTCCTTTCCTTAATCACATCTTCCCCCTCCTTCCCTTAATCACATCCCCCTATCCTTAATCTTCCCCCTCCTTTCCTTAATCACATCTTTCCCCACCTTTCCTTAATCTTCCCCTCCTTTCCTTAATCACATCTTTCCCCTCCTTTCCTTAATCACATCTTCCCCTCCTTTCCTTAATCACCCCCTCCTTTCCTTAATCTTCCCCTCCTTTTCTTAATCACATCTACCCCTCCTTTCCTTAATCCCTTCCCCCTCCTTTCCTTAATAACATCTTCCCCTCCTTTCCTTAATCTTCCCTCCTTCCCTTAATCGCATCTTCCCCCTCCTTTCCTTAATCACATCTTCCCCCTCCTTTCCTTAATCACATCTTCCCCCTCCTTTCCTTAATCGCATCTTCCCCCTCCTTTCCTTAATCGCATCATCCCCCTCCTTTCCTTAATTGCATCATCCCCCTCCTTTCCTTAATCTTCCCTCCTTTCCTTAATCGCATCTTCCCCCTCCTTTCCTTAATCACATCTTCCCCCTCCTTTCCTTAATCGCATCTTCCCCCTCCTTTCCTTAATCGCATCATCCCCCTCCTTTCCTTAATCGCATCATCCCCCTCCTTTCCTTTTTTAATACCGAGAATCTTGACATTGGTTCTGCGGCTATAATTTTCCAGAGAGTCTACTTTTGCAAGTATTTCTTCATTTTTCTCTTCAACACGCTCAAATGCTTCCAAGAGGTCATCTTAAAAATGTCGGTTCTCCTGTTCCAGTACTTTAACTCTTTCATCTACTGCATTATTTTGTATTTGAACTTCTTTAATCAGTCGGTGAATCTCCTGCCGGCCAGGTAGTGGTGCCAGTGATAGACCACTTCCACAATTGCCTGGGCCTCCTTTTCAATGGTGGAATGCCCTAGCTTGGAGCCATGGAGGGTCCTAGAGAAGAAAGCGATGGGACGCCCCCCCTTGGTCGAGGGTAGCAGCGAGGGCTACCTCGGAGGCATCGCTCTCCACCTGGAAGGGGAATCCTCATCCACGGCCTGCATCGTGACATCCACGATGTCCTGCCTGATGCGGATGAAGGTTGCCTGTGCCTCGGGTGGGAGGGGAAAATTTGTAGCTTGGGCCAGTGGGCGAACCTTGTCCAAGAAGCGAGGGACCCACTGCGAGTAATAGGAGAATAGGCCAAGGAACCTGCGGAGGGCCTTTAGCATGGGGGAAGTGGTAGCTCCAATAATGGGCGCATCCTTTCTGGATCTGGGCCAATGACCCCATGGGCCACGATGTACCCCAGGATGGCAAGGCAGGTGGTGCTAAACACATACTTCTCCTTGTTATAAGTGAGATTCAGCTCCTCGGCCGTCTGGAGGAATTTTTCCAGGTTAGCATCATGGTCCTGCCCGCAGATAGTGACGTTATCCAGATACGGGAACATCGCCTTTAGCTTGTGCCGGTCTACCATGCGATCCATCTCCCGCTGGAAGATGGAGACCCCGTTCATGACCCCAAAGGGAACTCGGCAGAACTGGTACAGGCACCCATCCACCTCGAAGGCAGTGTAAGGCT
This sequence comes from Narcine bancroftii, assembly GCF_036971445.1. Taxonomy (NCBI): domain Eukaryota; kingdom Metazoa; phylum Chordata; class Chondrichthyes; order Torpediniformes; family Narcinidae; genus Narcine; species Narcine bancroftii. The sequence continues at coordinate 223,157,673 of NC_091472.1, read as the reverse complement.
TGTCCTTCGGGTGGATGGGGATTTGGTGATACACCAACTTAAGGTTAATCGTGGAAAAAACCCAGTATTGAGCTATCTCGTTCACCATGTCGGCTATCCTTGGCAGGGGGTTGACGTCCAGTTGGGTGTACCGGTTAATGGTCTGGCTGTAATCCACAACCATCCTCAGCTTACTTCCCCCTTTGACCACCAAGACTTGGGCTCTCCAAGGGCTGTTACTGGGCTCTATGACACCTTCCGCCAGGAGTCACCGCACCTCCACTTTGATGAAGTCTCTGTCTGTGGCGCAATAGTGCCTACTTCTGGTGGCGACCGGTTTGCAGCTTAGCGTAAGGTGTAAGAAGTGCGCCGGTGGGGTGATGCATAGTATGGAGAAGCCGCAGGTTGGCGTGCTGTAACACGAGTGGAGGTTGGGGGCCCACGAAGGCAAGGGTGATACTCTGCAGGTGGCACTGGAAATCCAGGCCCAGGAGGACTGGGGTGCAGAGTTTGGGCATGACCAGGAGCCTGAAACCCGTGTATGTCTTCCTTCCCACAGAGCAGTGCCCAAGGGTACCAACAGTCTTATCCTTGACGGCGAGGGCGATCGAGCAGGTGGTGGGGTGGACTTTTAATCTCAGGGAGTGGACCATGCTCGGGTGAATGAAGCTCTCGGTGCTGCCACTGTCAAACAGGCACTTTGTTACATGCCCATTGACTTGCACGTCCATCATAGAGCACCTAAGGTCGTGAGGGATGTCCCTGGTCAGGGTGGCGGCAGTCAGGACCATCTCGGGGTCCAGTTGTGTGCGGCGATTTATGGCATCCAGAGGCATGGGGAGCATTGGTAGGGCGGCCTGGTCATTGTCCGTGTTGATGTTGTCCTCATCATCATCGGGGGCTCTCCGTGTCAGCCGCTGCCTGGCCCAAGATGGCAGCGGCACGTGGGGGCCCGCCATGTGGCTGGCCTCCTTCCCCAGCCACGTTCATTGTGCGGGGGAAGTGACGTCATCACGGCTGGCGGAAGTGACATCATTACATCAGCCGGAAGTGATGTCATTATAGTTCTCGGAGAAGTGGTGCTGGCGAGGGCGGGGGCTGGTCCAGGTGCTCGGGACACATGCTGCGATTGTCGCTGGCGGGGTTGGATGCTGCACCGTTGGGGTCGGGGGAGGCGGAAGTCAGAGTGGGGACAATGGTGCCGCCCGGCACGCACAAATGGAGGGGTCCACAGGGGAGGTGGAGAGGTCATAGGGGGCCACTGAGCTGCCGGCTGGTTTTGAGAGGCACACTTTAGCAAAGTGGTCTTTCTTGCCGCATCGGGAACAATACTCATTCCTAGCCAGACAGTTTTGGCACGATCGTTGGTCTGACCCACACCAGAACCCACAGTACTTACAGGGGTGCTGGGCGCCCACCGCAGCGATGTTCTCCTCCCCAGCTCTGTCTGGGGCTGCAGCTGCAGTGTGAGAAGGCCATGAGGGAGCCTGGCGGAACCTGGAATCGAAGGCTTTGATGTGTAGGGCTGCTGTTTCCAGGTTCGGACCACTTCCACTGTCTTGGTCAGGGCGTAGATACTATCTTCCAGCAGCTTCTGCCGGATGGCTCTGGAGCATAGCCCTCGGACGAAGGCATCCCGGATCAGCCTCTCGACCTCCTCTGCTCCTACCCTGAGTTCAGCCAGACACAGTCAGGCCAACTGTCGCAGATGTCCCAGGTAAGACTCAGCCGACTCCCCGGGTTTCTGTGCTCAGGTATTGAGGAGGTACCTTGCACAGACCGCATTCATGGGGGGCTTGTACAAGTTCTTGAGAGTGTCTATTGCACTCTTGTATGTGGAGCAGTCTTTGGTTTCCTGGTAGGTGTGGGGACCCAGCTTTGACCGGAGTAGGAGCAGCTTCTTTCGATCTGAGTCCAGGATGCCGCCTGTGTGTGCCTCGATGATTGCCTCGACCACATGCCGCCAGATCTCAAAGTGTGTCTGGGCTTCTGGGTGACGTGGGTCAATTTCGAGGTTCCCTGCGCTCCGGAGTTTTTCCATGGCAGCCATGGGAAAAATTTGTGGACTAAATTGTGGTGCACTGTTAGCCAGAATCAGACACACACAAGGCAAAGACTGTGGAAGTGACCCAATACATTGGCCAGTGCTTTAATCCACAAAGACTTCCACAGTGCCAGGTTGGCTGTAGCTACAGTAACTCTGAGTGAGACTTCGGGAGGCCGGCGCAGGCTTATATGCCGACCAGGTGGGGCTTGATCCATTCAGGCTGACTGATTGACAGCCAGCCAGATGTTGTCCTGTCCACTTACACTCCTACAGATACAGAGATTGCCCCCTGCAAAAGGCCAGCGGTAAACTCCTGGAGGTACAGAGGTTGCCCCCTGCAGTAGGCCGGTGGTGTATCACCACAGTCCATATACTTTATCTATCTTCCCATCCATTTAGGTTTCTATTTTAACCTCAGACTGTTTAATTTCTTTCCTTACCAACTTAAATTCTTCCATTATAATAGTTAAAGGATCTTTAGTAGCTGTAGCTGATAAAAGTTTCAACCTAACCCCTTCCTCTTCCAACAGCTCTACCAGATTGACCTGTTCTTCTTCTCCCTGTATAATATCCCCTTCCAATTCTTCTTGTATTTCTTCTTCTATATAACCTTTAGTTTCCTTAATAATTTGTAACAATGCCATTCTCCCAGTTGATGTCAAGTCCTGGCTCATCAATTTTGTGAGCCATTCAGCCAGGGCTCCCTTCTGCTGATGTTCGCATGCGAGATTCCTCATGCCATTCCTTCTACCAGATCGTCTGGGCGTTCCTGCTGTTGCAGGGATGCTACAGCCTGCTATGTGTCAGATCAGGGAGCTTGTTTTGAATAAAGAGCCGGGCCCACTCCAGCCCCCAGTCTCATCCGCAAGATAGGCCCTTCTTTTCCATCTTCGTTCTTCTCTTCTACTTCTCTGTCCTTTTTGAGTGGCATTTTTTCTCATTCCAGGGTAGTTCCTTCTTCTTCCTTAATTTTTTTAAGAGTAGATGCTTTTATTTTCTCATCTTTTTAAAAACTTTTTCTCAGAAGAGCCAGATCCCCCAACCTGGCTCTACATCATCACGATTTCCCCCTCATCAATCGATCTGCAGTGAAGAGAGTGGAGAGCACCAAGTTCCTTGGAGTTCACTTAACTAGTGGCCTATCTGGACACTCAACATCTCCTCACTTGTTAGGAAGGCATGACAGTGACTCTACTTCCTCAGAAGACTGAAGCGGCCATTATGTCAACCTTCTACAGGAGCTCTGTTGAGTGTCCTGGGCAGCTGCATCACAGTGTGGTCCAGTTGCTGCAGAAAAATGGATCAGAGGTCAATTCACAGGACCATAAGAGCAGCAGAGAGGATCACTGGAATATTTCCCCCCCCCCCCCCCCCCCATCGACGTGTCTGAAGAGGATGTGCAAAATCATTGAGGACCCCTTTCTACCCTGCTCCCATCGGGAAAGAAACACAGGAGTATCAGAGCCAAAACCACTAGGCTGAGGAACAGCTTCTTCCCACAGGCAGTGAGAATGCTGCATGTATTATTTGTCTGTATGTGTGTTATGTCTGGTTGTGTGTCTGCATGTTTTTGCACCGAGGACAGGAGAAGGTTGTTTTCTCAGGTTGTCCTTGTACAATAAGATGACAATAAAACTTGACGGTTCTTTGCTCTGGGTGGGAGGAGAAGAGGTTGTAAATGGAATTGGAAACTAGAAGGAATGGGAGTCCTTTCTGGAAGTAGAATCAAGGAAAATGTTTGAACTACTGGTATGCTGGTATGGAACAGAAACAAAGCAGATGGAGAAGCAGAGTGTCATTGGTATTTTTGGTCTGTTCAGTCATTTCCCATTTATATGGGTCTCAATACAAGTAAAGAAAAAGTGACAAATCAATAAATAAATCCTTTAAGGTATGCATGGTAAGACGGTGAAATATAAACCTTCCTGAACAGTGACTGATATTCTTGATCCTCCTCTTGTTTCTGATCCAGGCTGGTGAGTGGTGACTGACCTTGTTCTCGTGGCACCTGAGGGCCAGAAGTGGCAGCTGCAAGTATCTCAGGGATCTAGATGGGGATCCATGTGTGGAACATGGGCTTCACAGCTCGCTGCAGAGTTGAAGAGAGACATTTACAGTTCTGTAAGGATTCAGACAGAGGCATTTACAGAAACTTCATGTACGCTTTGCTGCCACTCAATCATTTCCCAAACCACATGCCATTGTGAATGTTCACTTGTTTCAGACCATCCATCTCATTGATCAGGCTCCACTGGCTCTCTGTTAAAAGGTGACTGGTTAAAAAACAGCAAACAATGAAGGGTGGGGAGCAGCTGAAAAGATGTGGTAGCTTTTTTGATCCAATGTGTTAAGCAGCTACCTGACTGCCTGGTCTCAGTGCCACCTTGTCTCCAATCTGATTACAACCTCATCTTGAGGAGCACTGGGCATCTTCCTCCCCTTCCCCTCTCCCCCCCCCCTCTAACATTGTCTTATACAATGCAAAAGATCACAACTACTATGTATCCACTTTAATAAGCAGTGGATAGTGGCAGGCTATGTACATATGAGATAAAAAAGAAATGAGGACCCTCAGGTCCATTTGGATTGAACGCATCAGAAATCACCTAAAGGTACATCCTCAAGATTTGCCAAAAGCTTTTCTTCCTAAATGCATACATTTATAACTCCTCAATGCACAAATACTGAGTGTGCATACAATAGAACAAAATAGGAACATCAATATTTTTTGTAAACTATTTTAATAGGCTTTTCACTAAAAAAAAGAGGAAAATAAAACTTTATCTTATGAATAATGTCAGCTGGTTGTGGTGGTCACCATGGAAAGAGAGGTTTCTTGTCACTGCGGGACAATTCACAGAGACAATTCAGCAGGACGAGGGTGCCCCGGAGGAACCTGGCAGGCACCATGTCGATGATCAACTTGCGTAGGATAATTGGACTATACATGATGTTGGTGTAGGCATTGGGACGCTGCTTGAGAATTCCATAGGTGTTGACCAAAAATTCACTGAAGCCGGTGTGGATGTCTATTTTGTAGTTAAGCTTTTCCAGTTTCAGTAATAAAGCTGTATAACTCTGTGTCATTTCCCTCCATTTCTGCTTATCCACTGTTCCATCGACAGTCTTAACAGAATTCTGCAGGAAACACCAGAACACAGACATAATGAGTCATGAATAATGAAATAATTGTCTTTTGCCTTCAAATGATCCCAGTACTTCAAGGGTACAACAGAGGACAAGAATCTAAAATCACAATCATTTAATTACAAATACTTAATTAAATTCCAATAAAATACTCTTGTTACTAAATTCCAATTTCTTTAATCAGGTACAATCTTCTTAATCAAACACAACATGGAAAGGGGAAGGTGTAAATACCTGTTTGATTTTTGTTGGAATGTTGGATACTGTGTATCCGTACAACCTGGTTAGCCCTGGGAACACATGTGCGAGGATTCTCCGGTCCAACTGGAATGCTATCTCCCCAATCACTCGGCTGTTCTTCTCCAAGTTTGAGAAGGAGTCCATCTCTGAAAGAATTGTGAGTTACAAGTATGGATTCAATAACCAGGGTGATGGGTTTCAGAGGATACAGCCATATTGAGATATTGGTTTAAAAAAAAGGACAGTAAATATCAGAGCATAAGAAACAAACGTGGGAGGCCTTTCGCCACCACCCCCAAGCCCCTACCGCTGCTCTGCCATTCAGTAAAGCCGTAGTTTAACATTAGCATCATTTTCTTGCACCAACTCTGAAATTAAGAGAATCAAGGGACAAGTGACAGCCTCCATTGCTTTCTTGGCTAGAGAATTTCAAAGGTCCACTCTCTACTGGGTGAAGGAATTTCTTCTTACCCCTCTTCCAAATGCCTGCTTCTTATTTTGAGGGTGAGTCTCTTGATTGTCGAGAGGGTTAGCTTATGAGGAGAGATTGAGTCATCTAGGACTGTACTTTCTGGAATTTAGAAAAATGAGAAGGGATCTTAGGGAAACGTATAAAATTATGGAGGGAATAGATAAGATAAAGCAGGGTTTCCCAAATTGGGTTTTGTGGAAATGAGTAAGGGTCCATGAAAGAGCAGACCATGGAATAGTGTGCTCAGTGCTCACTGAGCAGTGTTCAGTCTCCTATTATGCGCTGGTGGGCCATCAGCGCATCAAAGGAGTCCCATGATGTGCCTGCGCCAGTGGCCCACCAGCACATCACAGGAGTCCATGCTCAAATCCTCATCCCAGACTGGGTGACAATGGCTTGCAGCAACAATCCTGCAAGTGAGCCACAAAGACAACCCACATGCCCTCCCAGTCTGAACCCACACGCTGCACTGCACACCCCTTCCGCTCCCCGGATCAACACTCAAAGCTACGTCTACAACGCTGCACCCATTGGTCCGCTGCACTGCGGCCCCTTGTCAAAACGCTTCAGCAAACTCCCATGACTTGAGGACAGTGCCCGACCCAACTACACGTCAGCAGAAGGACCCAGAGCCGGAAGAAAAAAATGCCCCCACAATGCAAAACAAACCACAGAAACAAATAAACTGGAAACAAAGACAGAAATACCAGAAGAACTCAGCCAGCCAGCCAGGAATGACACCCCGATGAAGGGCCCAAGCCCAATACATTGGCCATGCATCTCCATCCCTGCCACACAAAGTACACAGTTCGACCTGCTGAGCCTCTCCAGCACTGTGCCTCCACAACTGTCAGCTGGCTGCCCCACCAACCCCAAGTGCGACCTCCAACGCCATCCCCATGAAGCTAGAGATGCATGCCCAACCCTGAAACTGTAGCAACGAGGCACCACCTCCAGAGGAAGCCCCCCCCCACCTCAATACAGTGCAGACGCCAAGCCTGTTCATCACCCCAACCAATGAGATTTCCCTAGCATGAAGCTCGCGAAAGAGGTGGCCACACTCCAACAATATTCCACGTGAGCCACACCATAAACCATGGATCATTGGACCAGAAAAGAAACCAAGTGAATGGTAAATTTATTTACTTTCTTTCCATATTTTTTTATATACCAGGTATTGCAAACTGTACTCGATTAGGGTTCCGCCATTTCCCAGTGCACCCCAAAAGGGTTCTGTGAGCTAAAAAGTTTGGGAAACCTTGAGACAGAGATAGGTAAGTTGTTCCTATTGGTGGAGAGACTAGAACTAGGGGACATAGCCTCAAAATTCAGGGCAGTAGATTTAGGGCAGAGATGAGGAGAAACTGCTTCTCCCAGAGGGTGGTGAATCTGTGGAATTCGCTGGCCATTGAAGCAGTGGAAGCGACCTCAGTAAATATATTTAAGACAAGGATGGATAGATTTCTACATAGTAAGGGAACTACAGGATATGGGGAAAAGGAAGGTAGTTAGAGATGAGCCTATCATCAGATCAGCCATAATGTCACTGAATGGCGGAGCAGGCTCGATGGGCTGGATGGCTGACTCCTGCTCCTATTTCTTATGTTCTTATATTCTTATGTAGACATCCCCTTGGCTATCAACCCCATATTTACACCGTCAAGCCTCATCAGAAATGTTATGCTTCAATGAAACTATCTTCCATTTATCTAAACTCAAGAGAGAATACACCTTATCGTTTTACTCTCTCCTCGTACAACCAGCCGTCCAGGGCATCACTGGTAAATCCACACTGCACTGAGAAGCTGCACTGTGAAGAAAGGTGCTGTTATAAAGGCAGATCTGGTGGGCATGAGAAATCCGACTGGCAGCAGAAGTTGGAAAGGGTTTGAAATAAGCATATCCATTCTTGGCTTTTATAAAGAGAAGCAGGGAATCAGAACTGCGGGACTTACTCAGGAAAAGTCTGAAGATGCTGTGGGTGCAGGAGACAAACCCATTTAATGGAGAAAGAGGTGTGAGATTCTACAGGCTCTGGAAATCTCCCTTCCCAAGCTTCCTACTTTGTTGTTTCCCAACTCCATACTGCCCAATTCTCCCTCCATTCAAGATGCACAAACCTAACTGTTTTCATATGCTCCTGCCCCATCGAACTTGTATCATCATATCTCAACTCCATTTTGCACCCCCCCCCCCCACCAGTTCTGTCTCTTTCTATCGACATACATGACATCTCATGAGCTCTCTACCACTTCAACAACTATCAGTTTCCTCACCCTGACTGCCTGATTTTCACCATGGATGACCAGTCTTTGTACACATCCATCCCCTGTAAGGAAGGCCTCCATTTCTTCTTGGATAACAGTTCCAACCAGTTTCACTCCACCACCACCCTCGTTCGCTTGGCAGAACTGTTACAGTGCCAGCGACCCAGTTTAAGTCCAGTGCTGTCTGTAAGGAGTTCATATGTTCTCTGAGTTTCCTCCGGGTGGTCCAGTTTACTCCCACCATTCAAAGCATACAAGGATTGTAGGTTTATTGGGTATATTTGGGCAGCACAGACTCGTGGGATGGAAGGGCCTGTTACCGTACTGTAGGTCTAAAAATTAAAAAATGAATTTAAAAGTCCTGCAAACACCACATCAGTTGGTCAACATCTGTGGGAAAAAATAGTTGATGTTTCAGGTAGAGCACCCTGCCAACTGGGAAAGGAAGAATTTTTAAGGTTTAAGTTGTAGATGCTGCCTACCTTGCTCCTTGCACCTTCTATGCTTGTACATTGTCACTGAAAGCCTACGCAGTGGACGATCAGGAGGATAAGATGGATCGTTGGCTTTTATTATTAGAGGGTTTGATGACAGGAGTAAGGAATCCTATTTTAATTGGAGAGGGCTGTGGCACTTCTGTACCTAGAATATTAACGATGAAAGAGTGTGGTGGAAACTCACTGGTCTGGTTCCCGGGATGGTGGGTTTATTATCTGAGGAGAGACTGAGTAAATGGGATCAGTACTTCCCAGAGTTTTAATGAATGCAAGGATATCTCCTCAAAACTTCCAGATTATTTACAGACTCAACACACTAGATGTAGGGGTGAGGGGGAGACATTTCCCTTGGATGAAGAGTCCAGAATTACTGGGCACAGTTTGAAAATAATGGCTGAAATATTCAGAGAGGAAACAAGAAAAATTTCTTCAGCCAGCTGAACCTGTGGAACTCTCTACCCAAACATCTATGGAGCAGTCCTGAGTTCTTTAAACCTGACATTGCTCAACATTCAACGAATTAATGATATAGAAACTATGCTGGAAAAACAGCAGGGGGGAAGATCAGGCATGGTCTTTATGAGTGGTGGGGCAGAATGGCTGACTCTTGACGAGCGGTGGGGCAGATGGCTGACTCTTGACGAGCAGTGGGGCAGGATGGCTGACTCTTGAGGAGAGGTGGGGCAGGATGGTCGACTCTTAGGATTAGGTTGATATCACCAAAATATTGTGGGCATTATGTTCAGATCTTTACCAGGCCTGCTCTCTAACCTCACCTGATGCAGAAATGCCATGTTAGTTCTGCTCATAAGACTGCAGTTGCCCTGATCAGATTATAGACTACCTGTCCTTGGTATAAACATTGGGGTGGGTGCCACTGACAGAGAGACAACCCCTTCACTCAGAGAAGTGTTTGGAATTGTAGTTCATGCTCCAAGCTAACCATTCAAAAGAAAGAAAGGCTTACCATTCACGTAAAACACTCGAGTCTTGTTTCCTTCCTCGAGGAACAGCTTTTTCAATTCATCAGAGCTGGCTGTTTCTGAAAACCAGTGTTTCTTGCTTGTGGGCCAGGTCTCAGAGTTTGAGGGCTGGCTGCTCACAATTTCATTGTTGGGGCGACTAGAGTCATCAATGGGATGGGTTTCCAGGGACTCCGTGCTACGACTGTAACTGGGGATGTGAGCTGACTGCGATGCACCGAGAGCAGTGTTGGAGCTCGCTGTGCAGGAATTGTCAGCCAGTGAAAGGACGAGAAGGTTCTCCAATGTCGGACTTGGCCCCCGGTTGAATGGGAATACACTGGGACTGTTCTGCTCTGGGAAACAGCACAGCCTGGCACCTAAAGAACATTCATTGGAAAGAATGGAAAAGTTAAACAGGTTGGCTGCTTCCTCAGAGCCCCATTTACTGAGCTCTTCCCTGACTTTCTGTGTGGAGTTTGCAAGTACTCCTTGTGACCTCTTGGGTTTCCTCCCATGTCCTAAGGGCATGCAGACTGAGGCTAGATAGCAACTATAAATTGTCACATCACGTGTAGGTGGGTGGTAGAATCTGGGAGGCAGAGGTTAGTTTATGGGGGTGCTACTTGGAGGAGGTTACAGGAAGATATATTTTCATTTTTATAAAAATTTAGACATACAGCACAGCAACAGGCCCTTTCATCCCACAAGCCTGTGCCACCCAATTGACCTACAACCCCTGGTACGTTTTAAACAGTGGGAGGAAACTGGAGCACCCAGAAGAAACCCACGCAAACACGGAGAACGTACAAGCTCCTTACAGACAGCGCCGGATTTGAACTTGGGTTGCTGTAACAACGTTGCACTAACTGCTACGCTAACCGTACCACCGTTACTGGGGAATGAAATTATTCTGTGAGCTGGCATACACTTGACGAGCTGAAATGGCCCCTGGCACGTGTGGCAAGCAAAACATAGAAATCCCCTACTTCATGTTGTAGTTTGAGCTTTGGACATTACCATCTTGAGCCTCCAGCAAGGGCAGTTATATCACCACTGGACATCTTAGAGCTGTTACAGAGCATGCACTATGCACGGAAGCTGTCTTTCAGAAAGATTTATACTTACCTAGTGACTTGTCTAATAAGCCTGCTCGATATCAGGGTCTATGAACTTTCAGCCACTTACCATACCTGGATTCGCTCACTCCAAACCACACCAACTATATCTTATTACTCATTCACACTCCTCCATGAGGTGTGACTGTTGCCTGGGGTAAACGACTGAAATACGTCTCATATATTCCTGACGAAGGGTTCCTGCTGAGTTCCTCTAGCACCTTTGTGCACTGCATTAATTCCCCAGCATCTGCAGACTCTGTTCACATGTTAAAAGCCAGACACACCAGACAACAGCACCCTAACTGCAGATGGGCAGATGGGTTAACTTGGCATAACCTTGCTGTGCATGGAATCCCACTCAGTGCCCACTCAAACTATCGCTGCATTGACATTTTTGTCACAACACCGCAATGAACAAACACTGGACAATATTTCTCCACCATGCCGCAATGACAGATGGCAAGCATCGGAAGCAACATGGAACCTGCTCTGCCTGAACAGAATTCCTCTGCCATCCTTCCATCCACTTTACATTCAGGTTACAGTGAACTTCATATATATAATATATATGTTCACTGTCTTGTCAGTTCTCTTCAGTTACATTGTTCTGCTTCCTTGGTTAATTATTAAACCTGCCATTCATCAAGTGCCTCCCTTTTTATTTTATTTCAATTTCTGTCCCACAGGTTGAGCAGGTTTGCTTCCCACAGAAACCTTCTCTTTCCTCTTTAAAGATTTCATTATTGTCATGTAATACTACATTTAGAATGCAACATACACAAAATTCTTGAACTTTGTCTACCGTAAGGAAGACAGAGAGTCGCCACTTTGTCCAGCGCCCCTCACAGAAATGAGGCCCCAGCGTGGAACAAACTCACAACCCCTGGTTTACAAGACCAGTGCTCTAACCACTGAGTTATCGAAGCCTTTAAATCCATCTTCTATAATGCTGATTTGAGACATCATTTTTGAATGTTTATATATGAACAAATTAGATCTTATTCGTAGCATACACTGTTTCTCAAGTTCTCCATCTCTGAAGCTTCCCCACAGAATCTTCTAATTTCATGTTAATAGCACTGGAAAACAAAGATTTAGCTTCTTGAACACTTTTGGGTGTATATTTTATGGATTTTGGTCTGTTGATCATGAAAATTATCTTAAAATTTTCCTATCACATGCCCTTTTTTTAAAAGATATAACCTATTTTTGTGATTTCCTGTCATATTTTAAGTCTATTTCAAGCATTCAAAACCATGAAGTGCCACGTGTCACTGAAAATCAATTTTCTGTGTTCACACTTTGACTTTTTCCCTGCTGATCTTGGTGCCGTCAGTGACGAACATGGTGAAAGTTTTCACCAGAACATTGCAACCATGGAAAAGCGCTATCAGGGCAACTGGAATCCATCAATGCCGGCCAACTATTGTTGGACGCTGACACGAGAGGCATCAGATGCTAAATACAAACGAAAATCAGTAGCAAAACATTTTTAGGTCAGTTGAACTAATGCAATGTGTCAGCATCATTAGGAGATTAAACATGTTAAATTCAATAAAAGTTAATTTCTTCTTTTCTTTGGCTTGGCTTCGCAGACGAAGATTTATGGAGGGGTAATGTCCACGTCAGCTGCAGGCTCGTTTGTGGCTGACAAGTCCGATGCGGGACAGGCAGACACGGTTGCAGCGGTTGCAAGGGAAAATTGGTGGGTTGGGGTTGGGTGTTGGGTTTTTCCTCCTTTGTCTTTTGACAGTGAGGTGGGCTCTGCGGTCTTCTTCAAAGGAGGTTGCTGCCCGCCGAACTGTGAGGCACCAAGATGCACGGTTTGAGGTGATATCAGCCCACTGGCAGTGGTCAATGTGGCAGGCACCAAGAGATTTCTTTAGGCAGTCCTTGTAATTAATTTAATTGTAGTTAATTTAATGTTTCTCTAACTTCCTACATGACACAGCAAATCTGAAATTATCATTGTGTTCAGCTGGAAGTTGTCTGTCATCATTCCCTTAGCTATTCCAACCAATAGGTTGTACTGTGGAAGTACTTTCCACCAGAAATGCAGCAGCTCACCACTAGCTTCTTCAGGGCAAGAAAGGATGGATGATCATTGTTGGACGGGCTAATGACTCCTCATCTCCTTGACTGGATAGTCCTGGAGCAAAAGTGGCCACATTTCCCTGAGATATTGGAGAGAATAATGCAATGATATCCAGCAACTGCTGATGCAAGTTTAGGTCACTCTGAAACAGACTGACCAACTCGTAGTGAGTAATGAGGTAGGAACATACCAAACATCAATAAGCAGAAGGAGCAGCTAATGGCTCTGAGCAGCAGAGGCATGGCAGAGCATCTTTAGAGGCCCAAGGCCCACGACACTCTGAATTAGGGACCATCACTTTTGTGTCAAGTGTTGACACTTCCCTTCTCGTTAAAACAAAGTCAGGAAAGAGAATTAAAGTTCAAACATGAATCAAATAACTTGCATAATATGAAACGTAAGATGCTCTGTTGTAGACGAGTCAATCATCCGAGGGATGATTGAGCAACCCATCTTTTGACCAATGAAACATCTTGGAGTTCTTTAAAAAGTAAGGATCCCAGATAAACCCACATGCCTGCCGGAAGCCCAAGTGCTCCAATACCTTGCCCTTCTGAAGCTGTGGTGGAGTGACTGAAGAGTGGGAGACAGTTTGGTTTCTGCCCAAATGCTGGTGCACTGTTGGAGCACAGGAGACTGCGCAGGTCCTTGTTTTCTTTCAAGAGAGTAATCTGGTGCTTTAGTGCTTTGTTTTCAGCAATTAGCTTCATGTTATCTTGGCGAATCTTTTCGGTGTCATCGCACATGGCTACAAATCCAGGTGCCTCATGAACCAGGGAGGATGCTGGTGCTCACAGCAGGCTAGGAACAAGCAGCTGCATTGTGATGTCACAACACTGGAACATGTAACAAGGGGCAATGTGTTCCGCAGATGCAGTGCACTTCAACGCAGCACGCACACACACACGCCCACCTATCCTCACTTGCCAGAACCATAGTCAAAGTTGTATATCCAAGGATCTTTTGGAGCCAGTGCGAGATGTGTAGATATCATCACTGATCAGCCTTCCAACCTGTGAAATTATCTGGACATGTGCAGGAATCTGGAATCTGAAGCCACTGATCTGACCTGACCAGCAGAGATCCTCCATCAGAGTGTGTTTGGCAGTTAGATTAACGACTAGGACACCAAATACACCCCTGATCAGCAGGCCACAAGCTGGCCTTATTTTTCCTACACATTGGTGACAACAGCTTCTGATATGCCACAATTATGTATTTATATACAGTAAAACCCCTGTTCTCCAGAATTCAAGCAACCAGCACCCTCAAGCAACTGACAAAAAAAAAAATCAAGGAAAATAAATAGGTAAATAATATAGGTTTAAAATTGGCGCTAGCTCACCAATTGCGCAACTCAAGCGACCAGAAAATCTGGCATCTACTAATCCCCATGGGTGCCAGATACCGGGGTTTTTACTATATATTATAAAGGATTTTTTTACTCAGTCAAACGGCACAAAAAAAGACCCACCACATCCATAACTAATTATTGTCAGGCATGAACATGCTGAAACTAACTATATCTACCCCGTTTACCTTCATGGGTTTCCAGCCTTCCATATCTTGGTTTTCAAACCCCTGTTTCAATGCCTATTGAATATTCTGATGACATCTGCCTCCGCCAACTCCTCAGGTAGCCAGCCTATTTCAGATATCAACCCTTTTACCATGAGAAACTTTCCCTCTGCTCCCTCTAAATATTCTCCCTCTCAACTCAATCCCATGTCCCCAGTTAACTTTTCCCACTTGATCAAGATCCTGTTGGAATCTCATATAACCTTCATCACTGTCCACCAAATGACTAATATTGGTGTCATCCACAAACTCACTATGTGAACTACACTTTCATCCAAGTTGTCAATACAGATGACAAACCAAAATGAACCCAGCACCGATCCATGCAGCACATCACTGGTCACAGGCCTCCAATCTAACAAGTAACAACCCTTCATCACTACCTTTGACTCCTAACATCTAGCCAATTCAGAATCCAATTGGCCAACTCACCCTGGATCCCCTGCGATCTGACCTTCCAAACCAGCCTTCCACCTTGCCAAAGGGGATTTTAACTTCCCCATGGATAGGGTGGAGATTTTAAAAATGCGTTCCAGAAAGTTTTCTCAAGCAGTATGTATATATCCTGATTAGAGGTAGAGCGCAAGATTCAATCTTATGTTGGTAATGAGGCAGGGCAAGTTACTACAGTGTCAGTTAGGTACACTTTGGGACAAGTGGCCACAATAGTTATGAAAGAGAATGAGATTGGCCCATATTAAAGTCCTGATTTAGTACAGGGCCAGTTCAGATAGCATTAAACAGGAACTTGCAGGGATTGATTGGGAGGTTGTTTTCAGGTAAATGGAAGCAGGAAGCTTTTAAAAGTGGGTGAGTAAGATTTCAAGGGTAGTAGTGAGGTACAGAGAGTGGAACCTGACCTTTTGGGCCACTTCGTGCATGGCATCCAAACATGTCCCCTGTTAGAGTGAAGGGCAAGACTGGCAGGATGAGGGAACTCTAGCTGACAAAATATACAGAAGTTCTGGACAATAAAAATGAGGCATATCCCAGGTGTAGCCAGAAGGATTCAAGTGAATCCCATGAAGTAGGAAGTATTTACTATACACCTATGACTGAATGGCTCGAATCGACAGCAACACCATCTACAAATTCGCTGACAATACCATGGTAATGGGTCGTATAAAAAGAGGCGATGAGTTTGCATACAGGAGGGAAACTGAAAACTTGGCTGAACGGTGCACCAACAACAACCCTGCTCTCAATGTCACCAAAACCATGGAGCTGATTGTTGACTTCAGGAAAGGAAAACCAGAGGTGTACGATCTAGTGATCATTGGGGGAAATCAGAGATAGAGAGGATGGGCAAATTTAAGATCTTGGGAGTCACTATCTCAAAGGATCTTTCCTGAACCCAACACATGAATGTCATCATGGAGAAAGCACATCACTGCATCTCCTTCCTCACGAGTTTGAGGAGGTTTGGTGTGGCATCAGAAACCCTGACAAGTTTCTACAGATTTGTGGTGGAAAGTGTGCTGACCGGCTGCATCATGATTATGTGATGGAGACACCGATACCCCCGAGCATAAAGCCCTGTGAAAGGTAGAGGACGCAGCCCAGGACATCACAGGTAAAACTCTTCCAACCATCGAGAACATCGATCGAGAACGTCGGAGAGCAGCATCAATCACCAAGGATCCACACCACCCAGCACACGCTCTGTTCTAGCTGCTACCCTCAGGAAAGAGGTACAAGTGCCACATCTCATGCCACTGGGTTCAGGAGGCAGCTGCTACCCCTCTACCATCAGACTCTTCAACAATAAACTCAATCAGGGATTCATTTCAGGACTCTTGTGAACTTTATTGATTTTTTTTACACTGTATTGAATAGTAAATTTGTTTACATGTGTACGTTGAGTACAATTTTTTTGCACTACCAAATTCTACCTCATCTGCAGGAAAAATAATTTCAGGGTTGTGTATATACTCTGACAATAAATCCACTCAAGAGGGAAATAAGGAGGGTAAATAGTAGCATATGATATCTTTGGTGGCAAGGTCAGGGAGAGTCCAAAGAAATTCTACACGTACATGAAGGGCAGAAGAGGAACGAAGGAGAGAATAGGGTTCCTAAAGGACCAGCATGTTATCTCTGTGTGGAGTCACAGGAGCTGGGTGAGGTACCAACTGAATATTTCAGATGTTGTTACATGGCTGTGAGGGAACTCGGGGAAGTAAATCATGATTTCTTGAAATTTCCACATGACAGAAAAGGAAATGCTGCATATCCTTAAGTGCATAAAGGTAGATGAATCCCTATGGCCTGGCCAAAGTGTTCTTGTACATTGTGGGAAGTTAAGGAAGAAATCGCAGGGAATCTGGCAGGGGTTCATTGGCCACTGGTGAAATGTCGGAATACTGGAGGCTGGTGGCTAATAGAGTGCTTTGATGAAAGAAAGGCTGGAGGGACAAGCCAGGTACTAATAGACTGGCAAGCTCGTCATCAGATGTGGATGTTAGTGGAGGACTAGATCTCTTTGCACCTTGAAAGACGTGGACTGATTAGGGATAGTTAGCATGACCTTTCCGCTTGGGAAAGAATGCCTCACAAAAATGAACACCTTTTTTTTTAAAATCAGGTAGCCAAGAGATGAGGGCAGGTTGGCAGGAATTTTCCCCATTCTTTGTCTCCCTGAAATATGCCAAGTGGCCAACCACTTCAATTCCACACCGACATGCTTGCCAGTTTGAGGCCATACGTAAATTGGAGGAAGAGATCATATTCTGTCTCTGCCATCTCATATCAGACAGCATCAATATTGAGCTTCAATTTCCACGAACACCCACCCCCGGTCTCTTGCTTTTCCCATCACTCTGACTCCCTTCCAGCTCCCTGCATGACATCCCCCCCCCCATGAGAAAAAGCTGTCGATGCTCATCTCTTCTCTCTCCACATTTTCTGTTTTTATCTCAGATTTCAGCATTTGAAAATTTCCATGATCTTGTGTGGGTCTAATTTTGCAGGGGTGCTGGCTGCATTTGTTCGATGGAATTGCACAGACGCAGCTTGTGGCAAGATCAAAAGATGACTCAAAGAGAACATCAACAGTTCTTCTTCGATATAAATGTTTATGATGGATTTGTTTCAAGAACTGATTTGCTGCAAGTTTGGCATTGGGTTTTGTGATCTAATTCCCCCAATTAAGTGGTGTGTGACTTTTCCATCACATGCTGTTATGAAAACGTTCATCATCATAAAATGAGAGTATTGTGTTGTGAACAGATTGCAATTCTGCTGAAAACTGGGAAGCAATCCTTGCTGTGCCACAAGGCAACTCCAGCTCAACAACATTAACAGCTGAAAATTTTCTCATCTTGATCCAGCTTGAACGAGATGCTCATTTATTACCCGGCAGGCTGACCCACATGGCTCAATAGCCACTTCCGCACAAGGGCTTCACTTTGATTCTCCTACTAATCCTCCTGGACTATACCGAGTGGAGTTGAAGGGGGATTCCCTGTCCCAGAGCAATACCATTGATTTCCTCGCTGAGGACGATGGGACACAGATTGCAAGGTAACTGATGGTGGAGGGGAAGTTATCATAGCCTCACTCCATGCCTTCCCTCCCTGGCAGTTAGGCAAGAACTTTGTGCTAATTACAATCACATCTAGCCACAGGCCCTTCAGCCCATCTCATCTGTACTGTTGACATTAGTTCGACATTAATCCTTTTTAAAAATTCTTTCTCTTTCTTTCTTCTTTGGCTTGGCTTTGCGGACGAAGATTTATGGAGGGGTATGTCCACATCTGCTGCAGGCTCGTTGGTGACTGACAAGTCCGATGCTGGACAGGCAGGCATGGTTGCAAGGGAAAATTGGTTGGTTGGGGTTGGGTGTTGGGTTTTTCCTCCTTTGTCTTTTGTCAGTGAGGTGGGCTCTGCGGTCTTCTTCAAAGGAGGTTGCTGCCCGCCGAACTGTGAGGCACCAAGATGAACAGTTGGAGCCGATATCAGCCCACTGGTGGTGGTCAATGTGGCAGGCACCAAGAGATTTCTTTAAGCAGTCCTTGTACCTCTTCTTTGGTGCACCTCTGTCTTGGTGGCCAGTGGAGAGCTCGCCATTTCTTTCTACATTTTCATCAACCACCCTCTGCACTCGTCAGCTCACCTATACATTACAAGCAATTTAGAGGGGCCAATTAACTTACCTCCTTTGGGATGAAACTGGAGCACCCAGAGGAAACTCAGGTAGGGAACATGCAAACTCCACATAGACAGCGCCTGGAGTCAGGAGTGTGGCTGGGTCTCTGGAGCTGTGAGGCAGTGGCTCCAACAGCTGTGCTACCTACAGGCTTGAGCCTGTGACCTGACTCCGTGGCCGTGAAGTGGGTTTGTCCTGCTAGTGGGACATGGTGCACCAAGGGACTGTGTCACAGGAGTGCTTCACACCTCAAGCCAAATTCTGTATGAATGGCCACGTCAGGAGAGCTGCCAATTTTAAGTGTTGGCACCTTTATCTAATTTAAATTGTTTTATTTAACATTTTTTAAAGAATAAAAAACATTGCAAACATACACTGAATATAAAAGCTCCCAATTGAAATGAATATCCAAATTATGATAAGCATATCAAATAACATAAGAAACATTTTATTGCAATTTATGATGTGTTTGTCTTCTGAATAATTATCATACTGTAAATACATGCTCTGTTAGTTTAATTTATTTCTATAGTGTCATGATGTTTCCTTGAATGTTAAAAGTTATTCATTTGATCGCAATAGCCAAGTAAACTTGTAACATACCCTACAGTCATGCAATCTCATCCAGGGTAAATCTTCAATGAAAATTTTTGCAAAATAATTTATATCCAATTTTAGAGGAGAAATATATCATGCATCTTACCTTATAAATAAGAGCCTCTTGAGTCTTGACTGAAGTGAAGAGCAAGCAGTAGGACAGAAAACACTGTTACGGAGTCCAGAGGACCCCCAAATCCAGCAGCAATAGATATGCGCCACAACACAGGGTTACTTAAACAAAAGTATTTTTTTAATTATAGTTGAACAAGAAACAGAATTAAACTTTAACTTATTACTTAACTACTTAATCCCCCCTCTAATACTAAGCGCAGGTGTGTGTAATGTATATTTAAGATTGGAAAAGTTCTTTGGTTCAGTCCATTCTCACTGGTTGCAGGCGATTCTTGTACTGTGCACAGAAGTTAGCATTAACAAAGTTCACCTGTCTTTGGTGCTCAACGGGCAAATGGTTACCACTCAGGAGGGATCTTGCTGGTTTTCAGAGATTCCTTTTGTTCCAGGACATTTGCACCTGATTCCTTTCCAATCAGTCTTGCTGACGAAACTTGCTCCCTTCAGGGTTCTCCAGATAATCCTCTTTCTTTCAGGTCACCTTTCAGACCGCCAGTCTTTTCTTTTGACGAGGCAGCCTTCCAAAGTTTGCCAGCTTGTACTTCCAGAACTGATTTCTGTGTCTCTCCTCTCCGTTTCACTCCCTCCCTCTCTGACAACAAAACTGTTCTGAGTCTGCCTGCAAAAATTACATGCTCTCCCAGGCAAAACTGTATTCCGCAACTTTGTTGCTTTCTGCAAAAAGCACTCTGCAAAAGTCCTGCAAAGATTCTGCGTTTTAAAATGTTTGTGTGTAACCTGCTCTAACAATTCCTCCCAAGCCACCTCTAAATACTCTGTTACAACACACACTTCTGAATCAGTCTGAATTTGTCTTGTGTGGATGTTTTTTTTAATTTTTTTATATAATTTTTTT
The DNA here is from genome assembly GCF_036971445.1 of Narcine bancroftii. NCBI lineage: Eukaryota > Metazoa > Chordata > Chondrichthyes > Torpediniformes > Narcinidae > Narcine > Narcine bancroftii. The sequence continues at coordinate 223,137,533 of NC_091472.1, read as the reverse complement.
ATTTTTCACACCATAAATCACATTAACCATGATACACACTTTTTCCTTTTCACACATATACAGTGCCATTTTCTCCCCCCCCCTCCCTCCTCCCATCCCACCCTCCCTACCTCCCCCCTCCTGTCCATTTAAAGTACAAAATCTAGGATAAATGGATGTTTGATAGGAACTGTGACTGAGTGCTGAGCTCCAAGCCACTTGTATTGAGAGACTGCCAGATGACCTCACTGGCCTCAGTGGCAGACTTCTTGGCACTCCAACCAGGTCACATAGGAGGTGACCTCAGAGGGTTGGTAAGTCTCTGTGGCCCGCTGGTCTAGGATAAGGAGGTACAATTTCAGGAGTGAAGGGTAGTTATTGGCTATATTTAAGGAAGCGATTGATAGGCTCTTGATTAGCCAGGACATCAAAGGTTATGGGGACAAGGCCAGGCAGTGAGGCTGAGTGGGAAAATGGATCAGCATGTAGGAGTTTAGAAACAGTTATAGAAGGTAGAAAGAAAAAGCAAGGAAAAAACAAAAATGTTCTTTGTGTAAAATGGCGCATGAAAAAGCAGAACAGAGTAAACAAGATAACAGAGGAATTTAAGCAGACATAGAAATATGCACGTACACACAAAGAGCTTGTTTAATAGGGGGTGGGGAAAGGAAGTGTGAGCACGGGATAAGAGAAAGTTGGAGTCAGTCAAGAGTCAGACGAATAGGGAAAAGTGCCAAACCAATCCAAGGACAAACGTAAGACAAATGTAAGGGGAGGTGAAGTAAAAATTGTATAAAAACAAAGAGGCTTCCCGCCCTCGGGGTACATTCCCGAGGTAAGGGGAGAGTACCCAATCTTGCAATGTTGTATATAAATAAATGTTCTTTGTTCTCAACTTTGTCTCAAGCATATTTTGTGAACGCGAAGGCACTTCTCACAACTTGGGGACTCGTCCGGGATCACACTCCCTCCACTGACTGGTGCTTGTCTGAAAGGGGGTTGGTGCACCCCGGCTGATTTAGCCGGACTCCTGGTCATCAAGTGTCCGGCCAGTGGACATAGCGAGTGATATCCGAGAAGAGGCGTTCAGAACAAACAACGGGACAGCCGTATAAGTGATGTGCTGGAAAGGCTCAACAGCCGGGTAAGATCTATTTTTTCCACCATGGGTGGGGGAGGGAGCAAAAAGAAAGGTCTGAGAATAGGACCGGTTGACAGAATTCCCCCGGGAAGCCCATTGGGGAGGCAATTGATGAATTGGGGTGCGGGAAAGACCCGCGGGAAAGATAAAAAGAAAATGATCCAGTACTGTTGCCATGAGTGGCCTGAGAATCCAATTAAGGGGTCTTCAGTATTTTGGCCAAAATACGGTTCTGATGAGGATTGGGTATGTCAGGCACTGAATACGTGGCTTTATGAAAATAGACCTGAGGACTCCAAGAACAGGGATTACGCTGCCTGTTGGTTATTTGTAGAATCGAACCAAATGGTGATGACTACAAGGGATCTGGCAAAACCTAAGGAACAGGAGCCCTTGGCTCCTCTCCCTGAAAATTGGGATCCCTTGCAGGCATTACCTCCACCATATCCTGAGCTCCCTTGCCCTCTCCTCCCCACCCGCTTTATTCTCCCCTCCCTACATCTTCCACTCCAACCCCTCTCCTCTCCTCCCCACCCGCTTTATTCTCCCCTCCCTACGTCTTCCACTCCAACCCCTCCACAACTCATTAATGAAAATGAACGAGAAAATACGATAAGGACTAGGTTACAAGCTAAGGGCCCTCCGCCGCCTCTTACCCCCCAGGCATATAACTCAGGCTGTACGGGATTATCAGAAGAGCAATATGAAACCCTCCATGAGAAAGAAGCCGGGGAATTTGATTTGGGTGCTAGACGACGTAAGGGAGACCCCGCTTCACCAGGAGCCTGGGGACCAGACACGTCCCAGGCGCACATATGTCCCCTTCGTGAGGTGCCTTTGGGGGGGTCCAGCAGGTGCAATGGGATTTGTTAATGTTCCGCTAACTAGTATAGAAGTGAGGAATTTTAAACGAGAAATGAAGTCTTTGATAGAGGACCCCCAAGCCTGTGCAGAGCAATTAGATCAGTTTTTGGGACCAAATATTTACACCTGGGACGAATTAATGTCCATTTTTAAGGTTTTGTTTACTCTATATGAGAGGGGAATGATTAGACAAGCGGGAATTAGAGTATGGGATCGGGAACACCAAGGAGGTCCAGGAGCTGTGGCGGGAGAAGATAAGTTTCCCTTGGTGAATCCAAATTGGGATAAAGGAACTGCTGAAGGCTGAACTCGAATTGAAGAATATAGGGTTAATTTAATAAAGGGAATGAGAGAGTCGGTACCCAAGGGGCAAAATTTTAAAAAGGCATTTGAAGTCCCTCAGGGCCCAGAGGAGACTCCTTCAGCTTTCTTGACTCGATTGCAGGCGGCAATACAGCAATATGGAGGGTTAGATATAGAGTTGCCGGCAGGGGAACAGTTAGTTTTGAAGGATTTGTTACAAATTCAGCCCCAGACATAAGAAACTCGAAAAGACTGAAAATTGGCACGAACAGGGATTATCACAACTTCTACAAATAGCCCAGAGAGCTTACGTTCAGAGAAGTGAGGATAAACAGAAAGGAAAGGTGAAGATATTAATGCAGGCGGTAAAGGAAGTCGTAGATGGACAGCAGGGAAGTCAAAGACGCCGGACCAATGGTCTGGGCGGATGGATGGGAATGAGAGAAAGAGGAGGGCCAGGATTTGAAGGATGGGACGAACCACAGGGTCCCCGACCATGAGCGGGGGCCCCAAGAGGTGATCCCAACAAAGGATGGCAGACAGGGCCCAAGGTTTGTTACTATTGTAAAAGAGAGGGACACTTCAAGAGGGAATGCCCTCAGAGGGCTAGGGACACACGGTCCTATGCCCTGATGGAGGAGGAAGATTAGGGAAGTCAGGGTTCTCCCGTAAAGAGTGCCATGGGGCTGCATGGAGAACCATTGGTAAACTTAAGCATAGGACCCCACGAAGAGGACATGATTTTTATGGTAGATTCGGGAGCAGCTCGTTCTAGTATTCTAGCCAAACCCAAAGGAACGGTGCCTAATGGAAAAGTAGTCATTTCGGGAGTCGGGGGATCTAATTTTGAAGTTCCAGAAGTAAGGGGCCTCAGGGTACAAATGGGGAGAAAAGTAATAAGGGGACACATTCTACTGGTTCCCCAGGTAGGAGCCTGCCTGCTGGGACAGGATTTGCAGGATTTATTGGGTATCGGGACCCGGCCTCAAGGAAAGGGAATTGGGGTCCAGTTCTACACATTGACACAAGAAGATCACGAGTTGATCGACCCCAAGATGTGGGCCAAGAAGGGAAATAGAGAGGGGTGGATGTTCCCCCACTTCAGGTCACGCTAAAAGACCCCAATCAGATTGTCAGACGAAAGCAATATCCAATCCCAATGGAGGGAAGGAAGGGACTGCAACCCGTAATTGATCAATTATTATTGGATGGGTTACTTGAACCCTGTATGTCCCCCCTTAACACCCCAATACTGCCAGTTCAAAAACCAGACGGTACTTATCGGCTGGTACAGGACCTACGAGAGTTAAATAAGGTAATTCTGGCCCGATACCCCGTTGTGCCTAATCCATATACTATTATGGGAAAAATAGATCCAAATAGTAAATGGTTTAGTGTGATAGACCTGAAAGATGCATTTTGGGCTTGCCCTCTGGATGAGGGTAATAGGGACATGTTTGCCTTTGAATGGGAAAACCCGTATACTGGACGAAAGAACCAGTATCGCTGGACAGTTCTCCAGCAAGGCTTTACAGAGTCCCCTAATCTGTTTGGCCAGGTATTAGAACAAGTATTGGAAGAAGCTCCAAAAAGATCAGACTGTCAACTAATACAATATGTAGATGATTTATTAATCACAGGAAAAGAACAGGAGGCTGTCAAACAATATATGGTGGATATGTTAAACTTTCTGGGAGAAAAGGGGCTGAGAGTAAGTGAGGCGAAATTGCAATTTGTGCAGCCAGAGGTAAAATACCTGGGCCATCTAATTAGTCAGGGGTGTCGGCGAATAAGTCTGGAGAGAATATGTGGTATTTTGCAGGTCCCACCTCCCAAGGATGCCCGAGAGCTCAGGAAGTTCCTTGGTCTGGTGGAATATTGCCGAATTTGGATAGAAAATTATTCTAGTTTGGTAAAATTTCTGTATGATAAGTTAGCTGGCCTAGATAATTCTCTTGTTGTCCGGACAGAGGAAGAAATGGAAGGATTTAAGAGGATAAAGAGTTGTCTCATCAAGGCTCCAGTGTTGGCATTACCTGATTTGAATAAACCATTTGACTTATTTACTAATGCAAAAGATGGGGCAGCTATGGGTGTATTGACCCAGGAGCGAATGGGGCTCCGGCAACCAGTGGCGTTTTTGTCCAAAGTATTGGACCCAGTTTGCCGCGGATGGCCGGAGTGTGTCCAGGCTATTGCTGCCACCACTGTCCTGGTAGAAGAGGGTCAAAAGATTACCTTTGGCGCACCCATGACTGTCCATACCCCGCACACAGTTAGAATTATTCTGTTACAGCGTGCGGGTAGATGGTTGACTGATTCGAGAATTCTAAAATATGAGGCAATTTTGATGGACCGAGATGACTTGACGCTGGTTACTAATCGGGACCAGAACCCAGCTGTATTCTTAGTATCTCCGTCAAGTGAGATGGCCTATGATCAGCTGGAACATGAGTGCTTGGAAATAATAGATTTGCAGACTAAGATCCGGAACGATCTAGGGGATGAGCCTCTATGTGAGGGAGAGAGATGGTTCTTCTCGTTGTATAGAAGGAACCCGTTACAGTGGATATGGCATAGTGGATGGAAAAGATGGTTCTGTTATCGAAGCTGGTCGCCTCCCCGGTCTCTGGTCGGCTCAGACATGCAAATTATATGCGCTGTGTCGAGCCCTCCTGGGGCTACAGGGGAAAGTAGGAACAATTTACACAGATTTTAAATATGCTTTTGGAGTTGTACATACCTTTGGAAAAATTTGGAAGGAACGGGGGTTGATTACAGGAAAGGGCCAAAAGTTAGTCCATGAAAATTTAATAATCAAATGTTTGGATGCTTTAATGCTGCCTAAGGAGGGGGCCGTGGTCCATGTATGGGGACATCAGATAGGGGAAAGCCCCGAAGCCCGAGGTAATAGACAGGCAGATGAGGTCGCAAAGGAAGCATCTGTGGGAGAGACTATACAAATGTACGTTTTGTTACCTGTACCCCAGGAGTTACAGAAAAATCCTATTTTTACCGAGGCAGATGGAGACACAGGGGATGTATAAAACCCGAGATGGACTGTGGTGGACAACAGGCGGGTTACAAGTATTAAATCCGGCAGTAGCAAGACAGGTTATAACCGGACTCCATCTGCAATCTCACTGGGGAACACAGGCATTGGTTGATGCCTTTAGTAGCTGGTACTATTGCTTTGGTATTTATACCCTCGCTAAGCAAAGTGTTCAGGGGTGTCCCCTACGTCAACGGGTAAATAAAGCCTCCATGCGTAAGTCCATGAGTGGCGGTCATGGCCTGACTGTGCGCCCCTTTCAGTGCATGCAGGTTGATTTCATTGAATTACCCAGGTCCGGTAATTATAAGTACCTGTTAGTAATGATGGACCACTTTACCCGTTGGGTTGAGGCTTTTCCTACCTCAAATGACCGAGCCGGAACAGTAGTTTGATTAATTCTAGAACAGATAATTCCGCGATAACAGAATTATCGAGACCATTGACTCGGATAGAGGACCGCACTTTACGTCCCGTGTGGTGCAGGAGGTCTGTAGATTTTTGGGCGTAGATTGGCAATTACATACCCCATGGCACCCTCAGAGTTCAGGACGAGTAGAACGTATGAATCAGACGCTTAAACTTCAGCTCACCCGCCTGTGTGCTGAGACAGGTCTCTCCTGGTTTAAATGTTTACCCCTGGCTTGATTCGTATTTGTACCGCTCCCCATCGTGATATTGCCGTCTCCCTGTATGAAATGATGTTCGGCCTTCCTTATCTGGGCTCCCATACAGACCTCCCAATACCGGAGGCAAATGACCAATTTATATCTAAGTATCTGCAGGAACTTTCCACCACGTTGGCTGATCTGAGAAGAAGGGGATTCTAGCGCAGACGCTGCCTTTGGAATTCCCCATACATACCATTCAACCCAGTGACTGGGTATTGATAAAGAGTTGGAAAGATGTTAAGTTGACGCCAACCTGGGATGGTCCTTTTTGTGTCCTTCTTGTTACAGACACTGCAGTTCGCACTCGAGAAAAGGGTTGGACGCATGTTCAGCAAGTAAAGCGGTATCGTTCCCCCCCCCGAGACTCACGAGGACCCACGGGATTCCGAGTGGTGGTCCGAGTTACACCCCGATAGAGTTAAATTGACTTTGCGAAAGAAGGATCCAAGAAAATGTTAAAAATTTGTCTTTTACTCTCTATTGTGGGGATGGGTTGTTTCATTGCTGCTGTTAAACTAATCGATGTTACAAGCTGTGTGAAAAATATTTGTAAGAGGACTACCTTACCCCTCTGTTCCCAGCTGGGTTATGAAAAGTCCTACTGGATACGGGGCAGCACTGAGGGAGGTGAGAAGGGAGGTGGAATGAGACAGGAGAGGATCTTTGAGGCTTGGTCGAATGTGCCAGTCCAATGCGTAGCAAATGTTACCTTTAAGATTTGCTCCTTCGGGGGCAGGACGTTTTTGGCTCTTTGGTGTCGTGGGGGTGGTGGGACTCGTGGCTGTCCACCCTGGGGCCGGATATGTATGTCTCCTGGCTTCGGCAATCCAGGGGACCCCTTAATTCGAACGGCAACATACCTGGAACTGGAAACGACCATGGCTCCAACTACCACCTCCCCAGATGGAGTCCGCAGGAGCCTGTATGAGAGGGCCAGGAAACAGGCGAATAGACACAGACTTGGGGATAACTTATGGGTTGATTTACACCAGCTTACAGTCCAGGAGCTTGGGGTCCGTAACTGTTGGATTTGTAGTGGACCAACCCGGGATGGAACTTGGCCATGGAGAGGTGAGCTATTAGATGATCGTACACTTCTTGCCTCCAATCTTTCCACTAGCACTTCTGCTCGATCCCGTGAGTCTTGGAAGTTGGAAATTCATCCACAAGGCTTTGAGTGCTTGGTAAAAGAACACAGCCAGTACCCAAAGGGCGATTTGGCTTGCCAGCACTGGAAAAGGATTACTAGTGGAAATTGGGTTCCAACCCCGCCTACCTGTTTCCTGTCCCTTTCTAATCAATCAGATGTTCCTTGTTTACCCCTGGTTCCCATTAATGACACATCTGACCTTGCCGACGTTGAGTTTTGGAATTGCACTGGTTTCAACCCTTATCAGGCCATTCCTGCGCTGAGATCCTTCTGGGAAGATTCTAGTCCTTCCAGCTATGCACCCGACAGATTATATTGGATTTGTGGGAATATAGCTTATACATACCTTGAACCTGACTGGAGTGGGACTTGTTGTATTGGTATGATTCAACCACATTTTCATCTTCTTCCTCCAGATTCCGATGAACATATTTCCACTCAATTACATTCCCCCATACAACGCCGTTCGGTTGAGATCTGCAAATGGGGGGATGACTGGCCCCCTGAATGCATAATTTTATACTATGGACCAGCTACATGGGCACAGGATGGTTCATGGGGGTACCGAACTCCAATCTACATGCTTAATCGCTTAATCCGTTTGCAGGCTGTCCTAGAAGTAATTACTAACCAGACAGCTACTGCCTTAGATTTGTTGGCAGAGAAACAACAGCAAATCCAGGCTACCGTTTATCAGAACCGCCTAGCCCTGGACTATTTATTGGCTGCAGAAGGTGGTGTGTGTGGCAAGCTGAATCTCTCCAATTGCTGCCTTAAAATTGATAATAATGGACAAGCTGTTAAAGATAGCTCTTCAGGTATACGGAAACTCTCCCATGTGCCTGTGCAAACATGGCACCCTGCTGTTGGCTCATGGTTGTCTACATGGTTTAGTGGCTCCTGGTCATGGATACATTCAGCACTTATCTTTTCTGCCTTTATACTTCTTGCCTTAATACTGATCCCTTGCATCCTTCCTTGCCTCCAGTGTTTGGTTAGTCGAGCCGTTCGACAAATCAGTCCCATTATGGTTCTGCAACAACAGGATTATGCTGAGGCGGCAGAGAACCTTCTGAAACTATGGGAAAAAGATACCTCTATTATTTAGACAGGTTTGAAAGCGTAGCTCTCTTTAAGGGTGGATTGTAGGAGTTTAGAAACAGTTATTATTTTAATGGTAGGAGTTCTGAAACAGTTATAGAAGGTAGAAAGAAAAAGCAAGGAAAAAGCTGAAATGTTCTTTGTGTAAAATGGCGCATGAAAAAGCAGAACAGAGTAAACAAGATAACAGAGGAATTTAAGCAGACATAAGAAATATGCACGTACACACAAAGAGCTTGTTTAATAGGGGGGTGGGGAAAGGAGGTGTGAGCATGGGATAAGAGAAAGTTGGAGTCAGTCAAGGGTCAGACGAATAGGGAAAAGTGCCAAACCAATCCAAGAAGGACAAACGTAAGACAAATGTAAGGGGAGGTGAAGTAAAAATTGTATAAAAACAAAGAGGCTTCCTGCCCTCGGGGTACTTTCCCGAGGTAAGGGGAGAGTACCTAATCTTGCAATGTTGTAACTATAAATAAATGTTCTTTGTTCTCAACTTTGTCTCAAGCATATTTTGTGAACGCGAAGGCACTTTTCACAAGCTCATGACTGAATAATTAATTGATGTCTTATGGTTTAATCAATTTTTGATTTACAATGGAACCAAATCTAACACAATAATCATCCCGCACTTCTGTAAATTCATACACATTTTCCTCCTGCCAGTGAGATCTTCAAAATAATGCAATATAGTTTTTTCATTAAGAACCACGTCAACCTCATGTAACCCTGACCCACGACTACGTCATAATTATACTTTGCATACCAGTGAGTTATCATTTGCCAATTTCCTTAAACGTCATTGTTTGATTTACTGCATTTCACATCAGGTGACTGTTCAAGATTCGGTAAACAAGTGTGAGATGCTGCACTTTGGGAGGATGAACCAGGGTAGGAAATGGTAAAGGGTAGGGGATTGCAGAATACAACAGAACAGAGGGGTCTGAGAACACAGATACTCATTTCCTTGAAAGTGGCATCACAGGCAGATCAGATCATACAGAGAACCTTTGGCACAGTGACTTAATATATCCAACTATTGAGTACGCGAGTTGGGATGCTAGGTTGAAGTTGTGTAAGACATTGGTGAGGCTAAATGTGGAGATTTCTGTTGCCGTTTTGGTCATCCCTCTGTAGGAAAGATATCAATAAGATTGAAAGCATACAGAGAAGATTTACAAGGATGTCGATTGGACTTGAGGAACTGAGTTACAGGGAAAATTTGAACAACTTTGGACTTTACTCTCTGGAGCGTGAGAGATTTGATTGAGGTATAGAAAATTATGAGGGGTATAGATAGGGTTAATATAAACAGGCTTTTTTTTACTGAGGTTGGGTGAGAGGACATGGGTTAAGTGAGAAATATTTAAGGAGAACATTAGCAGAAATTTCACTGGGAAGGTGGTGAGAGTGTGGAACAAGATGCCAGCTGAGGTGCCGGATACAGGTTCAATTTCAACATTATAAGAGAAGATCGGATAGATACATAGAACCATGGAAAACAACAGCACAGAAATGCCCTTCGGCCCTTCTAATCTGTGCCGAAACATAATTCTGCTAGTCCCACTGACTGACCTGCATCCATTCCATAACTATCCAGACCTCTCCCATCCATGAATGTGTCCTATTATTAAAACATAAAAGCCCACATTTACCACGTCAGATGGCAGCTCGTTCCACACTCCCACCATTCTCTGAGTTAAGAAGCTCCCCCTAAACTTTTAAAAAATATTTTATTGTTTTTTTTTTCAAAAATATACATAGTAACATTTTAAATATACAATATATTAAACTTTTTCTCACAAACACAACAAACAAAAACAAAACAGTCCCTCCTTCCCGTCCATACATACAGATTTGTTCACTGTCAGACCTTGCATATATTTTGAGTAGTTAGGGAAACTATGTTTATATATATCATATACATGCCCTTTTTTTGATCCTTGTTATTATTGTATCTGGGCCCCTATGTGGTCCAGGTATGGCTGTCAAACCCTTAAGTTGTATGTGATTTTTTTTCCATAGGTATTCAGCTGTTCATTTCCACAATCTAAGTGATCGTGATGTTTTTTTCACTACTGCCAGTGCTATTTTTATAAATGAGATTTGATACTTGGTCAACTTGTCACTTATTTCCATGAAATTACCTAATAGATATAAGTTCTGGGTTGCCCATGAAGGCCACTCCTGTTATCCTGGTTAATTTTTCTGTGTTTTCTTTCCAAAATGGCCTCACTTTCACACATGACCACGTGGCATGTAGGAAAGTTACTGTCTCAGTCCCACATCTGAAACACATATCTGAAATTTCAGGTTTTGATCTGTTACTTTTGTGGGGTAAAATATAATTGATGTAAAAAAAAATTATACTGAACCATTTATTGCATTTATAATTGATGTCATGCTGTCCTTACACCAATCTGACCAGCTTTTTTCCGAAATCACCACACCCAAGTCCGACTGCCATCTTTCCCTTGACTTCTGTAACCCTAGTTTTGCACTTTTACTCTGGTATATTTTGTTATAAATTTGGATGTATTACCCATTCAAACTACAGTTTCATTAATTTCAGGTGAGGTCAACGTTGGTCCCCATCTTTCTCTTAAGAACAATCTAAGCTGGAGAAAATAAAAGGTCCTATTAACCAGCGGTCGCCGCACGAGCTACTTCCCCGCCTCCGGGCCCACTTGGACTCCTTCGCACCCTCACCGCTGCCCAGACATGGCACATGGCCACCTTACATCCCCAGCAAGCTGCACTCCACAGAGTACGTTTTTATTTGGCGGGGTCCGCCCACGGCACCTCTGCAGAGACCTTACGAAGGGCTGTGCAGGGTTGTCCAGTGTTCAGAGTCTATGTTCACGCTGGACATGGGCGGCAGGTGGGAGCTGTTTACTGTGGATAGGCTGAATCCAGCTCACCTTGAGCCAGTGATTGTGGCCCAGCCCAAGAAGCGAGGCCACCCAGCTAAAAAGGACATTGGCGTCGGTTCTGGGGGGGGCGGGGCTGTGTGGTGGCATGACACTAGGCAGGCAAACTGACCCCGCTTGTAATCCACACGGCGGGGCAGCCAGCCAAAATGACGTCGTTGGGGGTTTTCCCTTCTCAGCACTGGGTTCAGAAGGACATAAGAGTTGCTTCCGTGTAACAGTTCTTAATATATCTTATACCTTTGTCATACTGCAAATTTAGTATTCTATTGCCCATGTTCATAGGCAATAACACATTTTTACACAATGGGGCTTTTATTGATATCCCTACTTTTTCTCCCTATACATTAATTAATTTTCTTCCCATGTTCTAATCATATGTATTAGAATGGGGTTATCCATTTTTTTTCTTTAGTGATTTGAAATTCCATTTATAGATTAAGTCCTTTATTTTCCCCTCCTCCATGGAATACATTCCCTTTTGAACCCAAGACGGGGGAGGGGGGGGTTGTCTTCAGTGAAGAAGGCTGCGAGAAATCTAGCCTGTGCAGATAGGTAATATTTTTTGAAATCTGAAAGTCTAAATTCTCCCAGCCTGCAGTCCCATGTCAGATTTTCCAATGCATTTCTTGGTACCTTATTATTCCAATAGGAACTATCTAATATGGTTGTTTAGTAGCTTAAAAAAGTTTTTAGATAATGGAATAGGTAGAAATTGAAAAAGGTATTGCAGTCTTGACATCACTTTCATATTGATGCAGTTAACCCTTCCTACTAAAGTAATCGGTAAGTCTCTCCATTTCTGTCGGTCTCTTTCTATCTTTCCAAGAAGAACATAATTTAGTTTGTACAGATTTTGTAAATTATTGTCAGTTACTATTCCAAGATATTTCATTCCATCCATCCTCCATTTAAATTTACTTCCTTTTTGGTATCTTTCATATTCAAAACTTGTTAATGGCATTATATAACTTTTATCCATATTTATTTTGTAGCCTGATATTCTTCCATATTTGTTAAGTGTTCCTTGTAATTTTTCCAAAGATTTAGCTGGTTCTGATAGGTACAATAGCACATCATCAGCGAATAAAATAATTTTATATTCTTCTTGCCCAAATTTGAAGCCCTTTCTATCTGGATCCTTTATTATCTCTGCCAGTGGTTCAATTCCTAAAATAAAAAGCTCTGGGGATAGAGGGTATCCCTGTCTGCTTAATCTGCTCAAGGGGAACACCACCGATGTCTGATTATTTGTTAGTATTTTAGCTTGTGGTTTATGGTATAATGTTTTTATCCAATTTATAAATGTTCTGCTTATACCAAATTTTTCCAGTGTTTTAATTAAAATGGGCCATTCCAAATGGTCAAATACTTTTTCTGTGTCTAGGGAGACTGTAATACTTGGATTTCATTCATATTTAGCCATGTGTATTATATTAAATAATCTTCTTAGACTATTTGAGGAATGCCTTCCTTTAACAAATCCTGCTTGGTCTGTACATAGCATTTTTGGAAAGTATTGTCCTAACCTATTAGCCAATGCTTTCACTAGTATCTTATAATCAGCATTTAACAAGGATATTGGTCTGTATGATGAAGTTTTTTGTGGAACCCTATTCTTTTTTGGTAACACTGTAATAATCACAGTTGAGAATGACTTCGGGATGGTCTGTTTTTCCCCTGCTTGGTCCAGGACATCCATTAAAAGGGGCATTTATAACGGCAGCTACACTGTTACTGAAAGAACACACAACAAGACAGGTTGAGCTCAGTAAGCACGGTTTATTGGGGGCTGCCGGGCTGGACTTGTACTCCCAGCCTGGACCTGGCTGAGAACTGCGCTGGGGGGCGCCGACGTCACGTGGTCCCCCAGCGCAGGCTTCTGAACCCGGTGCTGAGAAGAAGGGAAAACCCCCCGAAGGCGCCATTTTGGCCGGCTGCCCCACCGTATGGATTACTTGCGGGCCCGGTTTGCCTGCCTCGTCTCATGCCACCACACAGCACTGCCCCCCATTCCCAGAACCGACACCAATGTCCTTTTTAGCTAGGTGGCCTCGCTTCTTGGGCTGGGCCACAATCACTGGTTCAGGTGAGCTGGATTCAGCCTGTCCACAGTAAACAGCTCCTGCCTGCCGTCGATGACCAGCGTGAATGTGGACTCTGAACGCTGGACAACCCTGCACAGCCCTTCGTAAGGTCTCTGCAGAGGTGCTGCGGGCAGGCCCCGCTGAATAAAAACGTACTCTGTGGAGTGCAGCTCGCTGGGGATGTAAGGTGGCCGTGTGCCATGTCTGGGCAGCGGTGGGGGTGCGAAGGATTCCAAATTGGCCCAGAGGCGGGGAAGTAGCTTGTGCGGCGACCGCTGGGGGTTATGAGGAACGTTGATGAATTCATTGGGCAGTTCCAGCGGTGCACCATAGACCGGCTCAGCTGATGATGCCTGCAGATCCTCCTTGGCCATGGAACGGATGCCCAGGAGCACCCAAAGCAGTTTGTCCATCCAGTCGGGCCTTAAGTGCCGACTGAAGGTGGCAGCACAGAGCTTGACAAGCCCATTGGCCTGCGGGTGATAGGCCGTGGTGCGGTGTAGCTCTATCCCCAACCTGTTGGTGAACTGTTCCCAGAGCGTAAAGGTGAACTGGGCGCCCTGATTTTTTGGTGAGGTGATTTGGAATGCCGAACCGGGTGACCCAACTGTGCAACAGCGCTTGGGAGTAGGAGTCCGGCATCGGGATTGCCTCGGGCCAACGAGTGGTGCGGTCTACCACCGTGAACAGATAACGGTTGCCCCGAGAAACTGGTAAGGGCCCGACTATTTCCACGTGAATGTGGCTGAACTGTTCCTGGGCGCGCTGAAACACTTGCACAGGCGCCCTGATGTGCCTGTGCACCTTGGACATCTGGCAATGGGTGCATGTTCTGGCCCAGCCCGCGATCTGCTTCCGCAGCCCATGCCAGATGAACCGCTCTGCCATCATACGGATCATGGACCTGATGGACGGGTGCGAAAGGTTGTGGATGTGATGGAAGACATGCCTGCACCACTGCTGGGGAACCACTGGCCGTGGGATGCCCATGGAGACATCACACAGGACTGTGCTTTCGCCGCTAGGAGTCGGGAGGTCTCAGAACCGCAGGCCCGTGATGGCAGTCTGAAGGCTTGCATCTCCTCGTCGGACTTCTGGTCCTGGGCAAGCTGGTGGAAGTCGAGGCCGGGTGTCAGCGCGCAGATGGCCGGTTGTGAGAGCGCATCGGCAACCACATTGTCCGCCGAATGTTGGTGGTAAACTCTGAAACGAAGCAGAGGTGACGCTGCTGGTGGGCCAACCAGGGACCCTTTGCCATCGCGAGCGTCTGAGTGAGGGGTTTATGGTCAGTGATAATGGTAAAAGTCCTCCCCTCCAAGAAATAGGAGAAATCCCGCACCGCCAGGTACATGCCCAGTACTCATGGTCGAAGGCGCTATACTTGCAATCTGGTGGGCGGAGAAGCTGGCTGAAGAATGCCAGCGGATTCCATTGTCCATTCACCTGCTGCTCCAGGACGGCGCCAATGGCTGTGGCGGAGGCATCGACGGAGAGCGCCATATGCAGGTTGATGTGCGGGTGGGCGAGCATGGTAGCCTTCGCGAGGGCGTCCTTGGTGACCTCGAATGCACTGCAGGCCTCTGGGGTCCAGGTGAGCGTTTTGTGCTTGGCTGTAATGAGGGCGAATAGCAGCTGCATGATGCGTGTGGCTCCTGGGATGAATCAGTTATAGAAGTTGACCATACCCGCAAACTCCTGCAGGCCCTTGAGGTTGTCCAGGAGTGGGAACTCCTTGATAGCGGCGACCTTCGTAGCAGCGGGCGTGGCTCCTTCGGCCGTGATGGTATGGCCCAGGAACTGCATGGACTCTCTCCAGAACTGGCACTTGGCTGGGTTGATGGTGAGGCCGAAGTCGGCCAGCCGGGAGAAGAGGGCGCGTAGATGGGCCTTGTGTTGTGCCCAATCCCTGCTGGCAACGAGGATGTCATCCAATTAAATGAAGACGAAATCCAGGTCGCTGTCCACTGAGTCCATGAGGCGCTGGAAGGTCTGAGTGGCGTTCTTTAGCCCAAACGGCATGCAAAGGAATTCGAACAAGCGGAAGGGGGTGATGATGGCCATCTTGGGTATGTCCTCAGTGTGCACCAGGATTTGGTGATACCCAAGCACCAGGTCAACCTTGGAGAAAATCCTTACACCATGCAGGATGGCCATAAAGTCCTGAATGTGAGGGATGGGGTAATGGTCAGGAACTGTCGCCTCGTTGAGCCGTCGATAATCTCTGCAGGGGCACCAGCCGCCAGAGGCTTTCGAGACCAGGTGGAGCGGCGAGGCCCACTGGCTGTCGGAGCACCAAATGATCCCCAACTCCAGCAGATGCGAAAACTCTTCCTTCGCCACCTGGAGCTTGTCAGGCGGGAGCCAGCGTGCCTTGGTGTGAATTGGTGGACCCTGGGTGGGGATGTGGTGGAACACCCCGTGGCTCGGTGAGGCAGCAGTGAACTGTGGCCTAAGGAGGGCTGGGAACTCGTCCAGGATTCGCCGGAACTCATCTCTGGGCATGCTGATCGTGGCCATCTGTGGCTGCTCTGTGCGAGAGGCGAACAGCCTGGAAAGTCCGGGCATCCACCAGGAGGCCGTGGGCGAGGAGGAAGTCGGCACCCAGGATGGCGGTTGGAAGGGAAGAGATGGTGAACCTCCACGAGAACTTTCACCGGCTGATCTGGAAGTGGGCTGACTTGTTCCCATATGTCTGGATCTCTGTTGCGTTGACCACACGAAGGGAGGTCCTTGAGGTTGGTTCCTAGACTGGGACCCACTGTCGACGAGGAAGCGTTGGCCGCTGACTGAGTCCCGCAGGTAGAGGAGGCTGTGTCCTTGGCCAGCTGTCGCAGCCATTAACAGCAGCCAACCTGCTCGTTTCCCTGGAATGAGCAGGGCTGACGACACTTCCGAGCCTTGGCTCCCCACCACTGGTGGTAGAAGCAGAGGCCTGAAGTGGATGCCGTGCCCCTGGTTATGCTCTTGGTGGACCCTGCAGGGGCCGGGTGTTCTACCGCAGCGCTAGGGGCAGGCTTGGTGTGGTCATGCCCGTGCCTCGTGACCTGCTGAGCCCTCTGGGAAATCGCTCGAGCCATAGTACTTGGGCCTTCTGAGTAACCTTCCTCGGGTTGGTAAAGCTCTCTTGGGCCAGTAACGGCCGGATGTCGTCGGGCAGATGGTCGAGGAAAATTCACTCAAAGAGTGGGCAGTTGGTGTGATCACCCATGAGCGCAAGCATCTCATCCATCAGTTCCACCGGGGACCTGTCCCCCAAGGCATCGAAGTGCAGCATCCGAGTGGCACTCTGACGCCTGGATAGTCTGAGGGATCTGATGAGCACTCGCTTGATGGTCCCATATTTGTCTTCGGCGGACGGGTGCTGAATGAGGTGTATCACACGTTTGGCAGTGGCCTGGTCCAGGGCAGCGACCACATGGTAGAATTTGGTCGTGTCAGACTAAATCTGGTGGATTTCACCCCGGAGGGTGAAACTGAGCCTCCACGTAGCCGAACCAGGTCTCCGGCTCCTGAAGCCAGAAGTTAGGCAGCTTGACGGCTATAGCACTGATCCCAGGTTCACTCATGTTGGGTTCAAAGACATTTGAACCAGTCGGGGTCACCAATTGTAGCAACAGCGACACTGGTACTGAAAGAACACACAACCAGACAGGTTGAGCTCAGTGAGCAGAAAACTGGTTTATTCATGGCTGCCAGGCTGGACTTATACTCCCAGCCTGAACTTGGCTGAGAACCGCGCTGGGGGACGCCAACATCACTTGGGCGTCACGTGGTCGGGCTTCTGAGCCCGGTGCTGAGAAGAAGGGAAAACCCCCGACGGCGCCATTTTGGCCAGCTGCCCCGCCACGTGGATTACAAGTGGGGCCGGTTCGCCTGCCTAGTGGCATGCCGCCACACATTAATAATTCTTTGCATTGTCTATAAAACTCAGGTGGAAATCCATCGTCTTCCAGTGATTTATTAGCCTGTAGGGTGCCTAGAGTCTTTTCAATTTTTTTCTTCATGAAGTGAGTATCTAATTCTATCCTTTCTCTCTCTTCAAGCCTTGGAAGTTTGACATTCAGCAAAAATTCTTACATTTCGTTCTTATCTCCTAGTAATTCTGATTTGTATAGTTTCATGTAATATTGTCTAAAAGTGTTGTTAATTTCTTTTTGCTTATATACCAGAGTGTCTGTTTCGGTTTTTGTAGCATTTATCATTCTTAATGACTCCTCTGTTTTAATCTGCATAGTTAAAACTTTTGGCACCTGTTCACACAACTCAGAGTATTGTTGTTTAGTTTTTAAATAGAGCTTTTTCTGTCCTTTAAGTTTGTATTGTATTATATCTTAGTTTTTTTATTCTTCAGTAATCTGTATTCTTCTTGTAGTCCTGTACTTTGATATTTTTTTCTAATTCTTTAATATCCTTCTCCAAATTGTTTAATTCTACCAGATATTCCCTTTTAAGATTCTTCATCCAAGATATAATTTGTCCCCTTAAATGTTTTGAGCATGTCCCATATCAGAAAACTATCATTAGTCGACAGCAGATTTGTTTCACAAAATATTTGTCTCTTTATAAATTCGCAGAAGTCTGTTCTTTTAAGCAATGTAGTATTGAGATGCCATCTGTATACATCCTCTTGCTTTTCCATTGTTGCTAGTTAATATTAATGGAGAATGGTCTGATAGAAGCCTCACTAGATATTTTGTTTTTATCACTCTACTTTTTAACTGGGCAGACATTAAAAATAAGTCAATCCTTGTATGTAGGCATGCACTCTTGAGTAAAAAGAGTAGTCTCTCTCTCTGTGGGATTTAATTGCCCCCATACATTGATAAGATTTAGATATTTCATATATGAAATTGTGGTTTTTGCTGCTTTCATCCTTGTTATTGTTCTTTCCGTTTATCTAGTATTGGATCCAAGCAGAAATTAAAGTTTCCTCCAACTAATATATTTTGTCTTCCCTTTGCTGTTTTTAAGAAGATGCCCTTCATAAAGGCTTCATTATCATAATACAGGGCATACATATTCATAAATGTCCATGCTTCTCTATAAATTTTACAGTGTGCCATTCCATACCTTCCTACTTGATCAATGTTTGAACCCCAAAGTAAGACGTTATATTATTTGTCCCACCCATTCTCTTTTTAATTTATATATTCCAATTTGGTAAGATGTGTTTACTGCAAAAAGATTATATCCACTTTTAATTTCTTTAAGTATGCCAAGACCCTCTGCCTCTTCACCGTTCCATTTATCCCGTTAATATTAAGACTAATAAACTTTAGTGTTTTATCCATACCACTTTTTACACAAATATTGTATTCTGGCGGCACACATCCTCATGGCTAAGCAGCCCCGCTTGTATCGCCACGTGGCAGGGTAGCCATGGGGAAATGGCATCGTCATAGGTTTCTCTCTGACTCCAGCATCCCTTCCAGCATGCACCCTGGGCAGTGATTATGATGTCACAATGCAGCAGGTGACTGAGCTCATGCTGCCCTTAAAGGGCCGGACTGAATCTGAATAAAAACAGTTGTTAACGACCCTCAACGTGATGGTTGTGTCTCTTTCACTACTCACACCACCACAGTGGTGACCGCGACGAGCCCAGACGAACTTCTGGACTCCTGAACACCATGGATTTGGCAGAGTTTAATGCTGACTCCATCAAGCTTCCCCCTTTTTGGACCCACCGACCGAAAACGTGGTTCAGGCAGGCGGAAGCACAGTTTCAACTCCACAACATCGCTACAGACGCCATGGTGTTTTACCACGTTGTAAGTGCTCTGGACCAAGATACAGCAGCGAAGGTGGATGACATCATCTGCCACCCCCCAGCTTTGGGCAAGTACACTGCCCTCAAAGACCTGGTGCTGGGAACTTTTGGGCTAACTCCCCAGCAACAGGCTTCCAGGCTCCTACACCTGGATGGACTTGGAGATTGTAGTCCTTTGGCGCTGATGGACAAGATGCTGGCCCTGGCAGAAGACCACAAGCCTTGTTTTCTCTTCTGCCAAATATTCCGAGAGCAAATGCTGGAGGACATTCGGCTGCACCTTATGAACGAGGACATCTCAGACCCGAGAAAGGCAGAAGCCCGTGCGGATGCCCTCTGGCTTACGAAAAGGGAGAATGAGGCAGCCCTCAACTTGGTGGCACGTCCGGGAACTAGTAGGTCGCCGCCTGCCCCCAAGACCAAGCCAGAGGAGGGCCAGTTGCCCTGGTACTTCTACCACCCTCACTGGGAAGCACAAGCCCGTAAGTGCCGCCAACCCTGTGGGTTTCAGGGAAACGACCAGGCCAGCCGCCATTAATGGCTGCAATGGCTGGCCGCACAAACATCCTCCTTCATGTGACAGACAGGTCCACTGGCTGCCGATTCCTGGTGGACACAGGGGCTGAGCTGAGCATCCTCCCCCCCCCCCACCGCATTAGAGACTCACACCCGATCTCGTGGTCCAACCCTGCGAGTAGCCAACGGCTCCATCATCAGGACCTACAGCACCCGCAGGGCACAGATCCAGATAGGGAGGGAGAAGTTCCACTGGAGGTTTGTCCTAGCCTCTGTGGGCACTGCGCTGTGGGGGCCGATTTCCTGAGGGCTTACGGTCTCATGGTCAACATGAAAGGCAGGAGGCTGGTTAACAACTGAATGCTCCACTCCACATGACTGGACACAGCAGACGCCTGCAGGCCCGAAATCGCCACCGTAGTCGCCGCCAGAGATGAATTCGCTGACATCCTCCGTGAGTTCCCCTCCATCCTAGAGCCACATTTCAACGCCGCTGTGCCCCAACATGGGGTCTCCACCACATATCCACTCAAGGTCCCCTGCTGCACATTAGGCCCAGACGGCTGCCACCTGAGAAGCTCCAGCAAGCAAAAGAGGAGGAGTTCTTCAGACTCCAAGAACTCAGAATCATCCGGCGCTCGGACAGTGCCTGGGCATCACTGCTCCATATGGTCCCAAAATCGTCTGGGGGCTGGAGACCATGCAGGGACTACCAGCGGTTGAATGATGCAACCACCCCCGACAGGTACCTGGTGCCCCACATACAGGATTTCTCCGCCAACCTCCACGGCGTACGGATCTTCTCCAAGGTGGACCTTATGCGGGCATACCATCAAATCCTGGTGCATCCAGACAACGTGGGTAAGATGGCCATTATCACCCCTTTCAGCCTCTTCGAGTTCCTGCGTATGCCCTTCGGCCTAAAGTACGAGGCCCAAACGTTCCAGCGCCTCACTGACCTGATAGGGAGGGATTTGGGCTTTGTGTTCATTTACCTGGACGATATACTCATTGCCAGTCGCAGCTGCGACAAATACAAGCCCCACCTCCACACCCTCTTTGCTCGCCTGGTGGATTTCGGCCTCACGATCAATGTGGCCAAATGCCAGTTCGACAAGGAGACCCTCCAGTTCTTGGGGCACACCATATCGGCGGCCGGGGACGCACCAGCACTAGAGAAGGTGGCGGCCATCTAACGTTTGCCCTAACCCCCCACCCTAAAAGGCCTTCAGGAGTTTGTGGGGATTGTGAACTTTTACCATAGTTTCATCCCCGGAGCTGCTCACACCTTGTGCCCATTGTTCGCGCTGATGGCCACCAAAGAAAATACTCTATCCTGGCTGGAAGAGGCGAATAAGGCTTTCATTGCGACGAAGGAGGCCCTAGCCAATGCGACACTACTAGTGCACCCACGACCAGAGGCGCACACAGTGCTCTCCGTGGATGCCTCAGCTACGGCAGTTGTGGGGGGGGGGGGGGTATGCTCGCTGGTCTTTTTCAGCAAGCAGCTACGCCCACCAGAACTCAAATATAACACCTTCGACCGGGAGCTCCTGGTGCTCTACTTGGCCATCTACCACTTTCACTACTTCCTCGAGGGCAGGCCATTCACAGTCTTCACGGACCACAAGCCTCACCCAGGCACTGCCGATGGCCAAAAATCTGTGGTCCGCCAGACAATAGCGCCACCTCTCGTACATGTCGGAGTTCACGACCAACATCCGACACAGGGCTGGTAAGGACAACCTGGTGGCGGATGCACTCTCACGACCTTCCATCAACACTCTCGCCCCCGGCCTAGATTACGCTCAACTGGCCCAGCCCAGAGGAACGATGTGGAGATGCAGGCAATGCGGACCGGCATCTCGGGCTTCAAATGTGAAGACGTCCAGTTGCTCAGCAGCCCAGACACACTGCTCCGCGATGTGTTAACAGGTATGCCACATCCGGTAGTTCCGCCGCACTGGAGAGTGAGGGTCTTCAGTCTAGTCCACAACCTCGCTCACCCAGCGGTGAAGAAGACGGTGCGTATGGTCACAGAGCGGTTCATGTGGCATGGGCTCAAGAGAGAGGTGACAAAGCTCGCTAGGAACTGCACCAGGTGCCAGACGTCCAAAGTCCACCAACACTCACAAGCTCCCTTACAGAACTTTGACTCGGGGGCTTGCGGGTTCCAACACATCCGCGTCGATATCATTGGACCCCTGTCAGAGTCAAGGGAGGCTCGTTACTTCCTCATGGTGGTCAACCGTGCCACAAGGTGGCCAGAGACTATCCCGATCAAGGAAACTTCTGCGGAGATGTGCACCAGGACTCTGGTCAACCAGTGGATCACCCAATTCGGAGTCCCGGTGCACATCACCAGCGACAGGGGTGTGCAGTTCATGTCCGCCTTGTGGACCCAGGTGGCAAAACTTCTGGGGGTGAAGCTTCACCACACCACGACATACCACCCGCAGTCCAATGGGTTGGTGGCAAGGTTCCACAGGTACCTGAAGGCATCGCTCATGGCTAGGCTCTCCGGACCAGATTTGGCGTACAAGCTACCCTGGGTCCTCCTCGGGATTAGGACAGCACCCAAGGAGGAGCTACAAGCCTCAGCGGCAGAGATGGTGTACAGCGCACCGCTTTCCCTGCCAGGTGAGTTTTTCGGCTCAGACCCCGACACCATGGCCACCGACACAAACCTGCTGGTAGACCTCCACAGGAGACTGAACTCCCTGGCTCCCCCACCCCCAACACGCCACAGCACCCAGCCAATCCAACTCCCCAAAGAACTCGATTCAGCTCAGTTCGTTTTTGCGCAAAGGCGGCCGCAGGGCGCACTGCTACAGCAACCGTACGAGGGGCCATACAAAGTTTTGCACCGGACCAGAGGAACCTTCACCCTAGACATTGGGTGGAGGAAGGAACTTTTTACGGTGGACCGCCTGAAGGCGGCCCATCTGGACTTATCACATCTGGTGCAGACGGCTGCGCACAAGCGCCGGCCACCAAAGTGACAGGACACGTAGCCGGTTCTGGGGGGGGGGGGGTTGTGTGGCGCCGCACATCCTCATGGCGAACCGGCCCTGCTTGTATCACCACGTTGTGGGGCAGCCATGGGGAACTGGCATCATCAGAGAGGTTTCTCTCTGACTCCAGCATCCCTTCCAGCGCACACCCTGGGCAGCGATTATGATGTCACAATGCACCAGGTGACTGAGCTCATGCTGCCCTTAAAGGGGCGTGCTGAATCTGAATCAAAACAGTTAACAACCCTCAATGTGCTGGTTGTGTCTCTCTCACTGCTCACACTGCCACAGTATAATAATATCTTCTCAATTTTCTAAATTCTGTCGCAACATTTCCCTATTAAAAGACATTTCCAACTCCTACATTTCCCCTTTAAGAAACACATGATACAATATAATTGGTTACACAGGCTATACACCACGCCCCAAAAGTTAAATAAATGGGACCCAACAGTATCAGACAGATGTTTTCGCTGTAAGAAGGAAACGGGAACAACAGTACATGCAATTTGGGCATGTGAGAAAGTGGAAAAGTTTTGGGAAGATCTAAACCAGGTATTAAATAAAATCACAAAAAGCAACATACCAAAAAATCCAGAGATCATTCTTCTAAGTAATATAAGAAGTAAAGAACTTGGACTCTATTTGGATGGAGCACAAAAAAGATTTATTATGATAGCCTTAGCTGTAGCAAAAAACTGTATTTTGTCAACCTGGAAATTAGAAGATAGCCTGAGAATACAGCAATGGTGCATAGAAATGAATAAATGTATTCAATTGGAAAAAATAACATATAATTTAAGAAATAACATCACAGTATTCGAACAAATTTGGGAACCGTACATGGAACACAACAGAGAAGTCCTACCACCTAAAATGACAGAAGGAGAAGACAACGAAATGAACTGACCCAGTATGTAAAAGTAGAAGACACAAATTTCTTGTTTATTTTCATTGTGTGATGACATTGTTTAATGGGTTTAACGTATCATACAGGTTGAACGTTGAGTGGGTGGGGGGGGGGGGTGAAGGAGGGAGGGAAGGGAGGGGGGAAAATGACACTGTGTATATTCAAGAGGGAAATGTTTGTGTGTATTTTGGTTAGTATGGTTCATAGTGTGAAAAATAAAAAGATTTTAAAAAGAAACACACACATTCCTACCTCTGACTGTGATGTTGACAATAGTACTAGGAAGCCCCCGAAGAAAGCCCGTGGGTTCTTCTTCTGAAGAAGCAACCCCCACTTTGGCGTCAACTTAAAAAAAAAATCACTCCTCCTGGTGCTATCTTCCCCCCAAGTTGGAGTTCCCAACTTGCTGGTTTCCTTTCCACCTTTCTGTCTTTTCAGAGCTCTCCATATAAACCAATGTTTTTTTCGATTAACAGTGAAAATAAGTCGGCTCAGTACTATTCTTTGGCTTGGCTTCGTGGACCAAAAGTCCTGTTTCTGTGGGGTAGCATCGAATGGTTCTATTTTACAATATTAAAACTGTCATGATCTGGTATTTTTTTTGCAATCAGAAATTCCATGAACACATTTAAATTGTGACTGATTAGAAAAGACAAATTAGTAGTAAGATTTAAAAACTTGGCTTTTCCTCAGAGAGGAAATGAACTGGCAATCCAAGAGAGACATTTAAAACTCTGGGCTTGCGTTGCTGGAAATAAACTGTGTGCCACTGATCAAGGATGAATGAGGTGGACAGAAGAACAAATAGTTTCTGAAAGGAGATAAGGAAGAGTTGTGAAAACTTGGAATGATTTTGAAACAAAGACTTTGGAAAGTTAGAGAAAAAAAATAAGATGGAAGGGCACTTGGGATCAGGCATTCTGTCAAGTCCAGCAATGCCTTCAATTTCACACTTGTTTCCCTGTAAACCACTCTCTTTTTCATGCCCAACAACTCCTCCTGAATCTCCCACCACTCACTACAGTAGCCAATTTCCCAACAAGGAAAGCTTCTTCCCCTCTGCCATCTTTCTGAATGAACAATGAACCACAGACACTACTTTATTTGGTTTTTTTCTGTTTCTTGCACTATTTTTATTTATTTTGAAATGTGGTTTATAAATACATTTGCAATGTGATGCTACCGCAAACCAATGAATCTTGTGACAGGTTCATGACAATAAATTCTGATTTTGATTAAAGACACAATGGATAATAGATCAGCTGGAAAGTTTGGGGAAGCAGGAGCAGATGGAACTTCATCCAGACAAGTATGGGGGAAATGCCGTTTTGGAGATCACATTCCGGGTAGACATACAGAGTAATTTGCGGGAACTTGGGGAGCTTTGATGAATGTAGAGGCCTTGGGTGCATGTTTATGGCTTCCTGATGGGTAGGGAAACACAAACTGAATTTCGTATGCTGGCCTTCATAGGATGAGGTCTTGAAAACGAGAGTAGAGATGTCATGTTGTAGAAGTACAGAACATTTGTCAGACCACCTTTGAAATATTGTCTTTTTTCTCTGGGTCATGGAGAGTTTAGAAATTGAGGGTACAGGTTTAGAGTAAGAGGTGAGAATTTTAAAGCAATCTGAGAAGCAAGATTTTCACATTTGGCATGCTTACTTGAACATGCAAGATGGTGACATTGAGAACAAGTAGCCAGGGAAGGAAGTGGAGAAAGATACCAGCATAACATTTGGAGAGATACATTGATAAGAAAAGAGGCAAGGAATATGGGCCTAATGGAGGTAAAAGGGATTAGTGTAGATCAGCATCATGGATAAGGTGGCCAAAGGACCTGTATCTCTAGCATACATTTCAATTATAATTTCAGGCTCAGAGTCAACCATATCGTGTGTGTGCATGTGTGTGTGGGGGGGGGGGGTGTGCAAGATCAATCTACACATAATTATATAAGCCTTGGAACACCTGGACATCAAAGATGCGAACATCAGGATGCTCTTTATCGACAACAGTTCTGCATTTAACACCATCATCCCCTCAAAACTGATCAGCAAACTCCAACACTCCAAGGTGTAATGGGATCCTGGATTTCCTCACCTCCAGTCCACAATCAGTGAGGATTGGCAAGAACGTCTCCTCCATAATCTCCATCAGTACCGGAGCACCACAGGGCTGCATTCTTAGCCCTCTGCCCTACTCATTTTATACCTATGACTTAGTACAACACGACTATCTACAAATTAGCTGATGATTTCTGCTGAGGTGGGGGGGGGGGGGGGAGAAACGGTGAGCTCTTGTGGGGACGGGGAGTGAGATCTGAGGAGGAGGCAGTGAGCTCTCAGTGGAGGGGTTGGTGAGCTCTAAGGGGGTCAGCGGGCAGTAAATCATTACATACGGCTATCCTATTGGCAACGGGTTTGTGTGCATATGCTGAGACATAAAAACAGCAATTGGACCTTCTCTGACTAACATAAGGAGTCACATTTCTTGTGGAATCATGATGTTATTTTTGTTTTCAGCCAAATAAGTCACCTTGTAAGTTATGAAATCTCTCATTGATTAAATTCCTTGAGCAAGAAAAACAAATCTCTTTCAGTGGAAGGTTCCCCTCACATTTATCTGGTCTTTTTTAAGGCCGGATCAGATCAGACCTTGTGGCTGTGTTTATACTTAATAAACCATTAGATCCAGAACAGTGTTCTCTGTTAATGATTTATCAGCGTTCTGCCATTACATGCTGTTAGCTTGCCCTTTGTCCGACTCAAATGCTTCAAGGCTGATTCATTTTGTCTCACTGATTAATGATCATAAGACATAGGAGCAGAAATAGACTATTCAGCCCATCGAGTCTGCTCCGCCATTTAATCATGAGCTGATCTATTTTCACACAGCCCCATTGCCTGGCCTTCTCCCCATAACCTTTTGATGCCCTGGCTAATCAAGAACCTATCAATACACCCAATGACCTGGCCTCCACAAACCCCTGTGGCACAAAATTCCACAGATTTACCATGCTCTGGCTGAACAAATTCCTCCGGATCTCTGTTCAAAGGGGTCACCCTTCAATCCTGTAGGTGACTCTCCCACCGTGGGAAACAACCTTTCTACATTTACTCTGCCCATCCCTTTCAACATTTGAAATGTTTCAATGAGATTTCTCCCCCCTATCGTTCTCCTAAATGTCAATGAGTATAGGCCAAGAGCTGTCAAATGCTCCATATAACCCTTTCATTCCCAGAATCATCCTTGTGAACCCTGCCCAACATCAGCACATTTTTTCTTAAACAAAGGGGCCAAAACTGCTCACAATACTCCGTGAGGTCTCACCAGTCTTATAAAGTCTCATTGTCACCTTATAAAGGCTTACTATCATATCTCTGCTCTTATATTCATTTTCTCTTGAAATGAACGCCAGCATTGCATTTACCTTCACCACCAACTCAACATGCCAGTTTCCTGCATGAGGGCTCCCAGGTCGCTTTGCACCTGGGTCTTTTCGATTTTCTCCCCATTTAAAAAAAGTCTGCCTATTTATTTTTTCTACCAAAGTGCATGACCGTAAACACTTTCCGACAAAGTGTTTCCTTTGCCACTCTCTGGCCATTCTTCAAATCAGTCTAACTCCTCCTGCAGCCTCTGTTTCCTCAACCCTACCTGTGTCTCCACCCACCTTCTTTAACATCCTTGTGTTTTCTACTTTCTTTTCTTTGGCTTGGCTTCGCGGACGAAGATTTATGGAGGGGGTAAAAAGTCCACGTCAGCTGCAGGCTCGTTTGTGGCTGACAAGTCCGATGCGGGACAGGCAGACACGGTTGCAGGGGAAAATTGGTTGGTTGGGGTTGGGTTTTTCCTCCTTTGCCTTTTGTCAGTGAGGTGGGCTCTGTGGTCTTCTTCAAAGGAGGTTGCTGCCCGCCAAACTGTGAGGCGCCAAGATGCACGGTTTGAGGCGTTATCAGCCCACTGGCGGTGGTCAATGTAGCAGGCACCAAGAGATTTCTTTAGGCAGTCCTTGTACCTTTTCTTTGGTGCACCTCTGTCACGGTGGCCAGTGGAGAGCTCTCCATATAACACGATCTTGGGAAGGCGATGGTCCTCCATTCTGGAGACGTGACCCATCCAGCGCAGCTGGATCTTCAGCTCGATGCTGTCGACCTCTGCCATCTTGACAGAGATGCACCAAAGAAAAGGTACAAGGACTGCCTAAAGAAATCTCTTGGTGCCTGCCACATTGACCACCGCCAGTGGGCTGATATCGCCTCAAACCGTGCATCTTGGCGCCTCACAGTTCGGCGGGCAGCAATCTCCTTTGAAGAAGACCGCAGAGCCCACCTCACTGACAAAAGACAAAGGAGGAAAAACCCAACACCCAACCCACCAATTTTCCCCTGCAACCGCTGCAACCGTGTCTGCCTGTCCCGCATCGGACTTGTCAGCCACAAACGAGCCTGCAGCTGACGTGGACATTTACCCCCTCCATAAATCTTTGTCTGCGAAGCCAAGCCAAAGAAAAGAAGAATTAATCAAGCAAAGCAGGGACCTGGATGTGGTTTTGAGTTGTAATACTGGATTAGAATCTGAAGTCCAAACTGAAAACATGGCATAAAGGGCAAAGAAATAATCTGCTTAATAAAAATTGTCGTGCAGAAGGAGCAGGTAGATCAGATTCAGGATGTAGAAAAGAGAAACTCCTAATTGCAATGAATCCCATACATTAATTTAGAGGATGTACTCTTGGTAGTTCAAGAGGGTGGTGGACACAATAATGATGTAGCACAACTGGTGATCTAAAGCTCAGAACAAAGTAAGCAAAGGCACAAGTTCAAATCAACCAAAGGAAATTGAGAAGTTGTTGTTTTGACAATTAAATAAATCTGAAATTTGGTTAAAAAAAATAACTTTACTAAAACTGATTGCAAAACAAATGGATTATCCTGAAAGCTCATCAGATATCAGATTTCAAATTTATTGTCAGAGTATCTTCTTCTTTGGCTTGGCTTCGCGGATGAAGATTTATGGAGGGGTATGTCCGCATCTGCTGCAGGCTTGTTGGTGACTGACAAGTCCGACGCGGGACAGGCAGGCACGGTTACAGGGGAAAATTGGTGGGTTGGGGTTGGGTTTTTCCTCCTTTGTCTTTTGTCAGTGAGGTGGGCTCTGCGGTCTTCTTCAAAGGAGGTTGCTGCCCGCCGAACTGTGAGGCGCCAAGATGCACGGTTGGAGGCGAGATCAGCCCACTGGCGGTGGTCAATGTGGCAGGCACCAAGAGATTTCTTTAGGCAGTCCTTGTACCTCTTCTTTGGTGCACCTCTGTCTCGGTGGCCAGTGGAGAGCTTGCCATCGAACACAATCTTGGGAAGGCGATGGTCCTCTATTCTGGAGACGTGACCCATCCAGCGCAGCTGGATCTTCAGCAGTATATACTATATGTCAGAGTATATACTGTATGTAACATCACATACAACCCTGTGATTATTTTTCCTGTGGGCTTTGTGTAGAGTTAGTGAGATGGCATCCGCCATAGATCTGTTGCCACAATAGTCTTACACTTCATAAACAGAGTAACATTTAAAATGTCTTCTCATTTAAAATGCAAGAGCTTTGCTGAAGCTAGATGTTGAGGCTCCGGATGACTTTGTGGAAGCAATGAAGAATGCTGATCTATTGTGTTTGGGCAATAATGTCCAGGCTTAGAGATACTGATAAGATCTTTCAAAGATTGGGTTTGGAGCCCTGCAAGAAGTCGTATGGTTTTTACAAGCAGAGGGGAAAACAAGCAGATGATTTCTTCTTTGGAGAGGGTGAAGTCAGTTCTACCGTAGCAGTTGAGGCTGCAAAATGGCAAGCTTGTTGAAAAACCCCATTTTGAAGACAGGTTGTGAATTCTGAGTTCAAAACCCTTGTAGTCCTTAAAAGAGGAAATGGCTGGCTAGAATGTTTCATCTGAAATAAGGGAAACAAGAGGAACTCTGTGGTGACCTGGAAGAAGTGGTTATCATTTGGAAAACCCATGATGGGGCAAGTTTCTTCAGCAAGACACTGAAGTGACTAATTGGTGGAAATCAGTTCGTGTGTCCAACGAGCAAACCAACAAGAACCTTCCTAAGCAGTAACCATTTAACTTTAAGCACTTTTGCTGGATGGCCATTTCATATATGTTAAATTCTGTGCAGTCTAAGAATTGCCTGATACCAGTGAACTTGCCTGATACCGGTGAACTTGGAGAAGTGAAAAGTGAATGATTGGACAGTGATACAGAGAACTTTCCTGAACATATTACATACATGTGCACTTACAATTAGAAGGGGGTCATTTGGTTGAGTTAAGTTAATAGTAATAAGTTAAAGTTTGATCCTGTTTTTATGTTTAAAGAAAATTAAAAGCAACTTTTCTTTGAGTAACCATTGTCTTGGTGAATTTTATTGCTGCTGAACTTTGGAGTCCTCTGGGCTCGTAACAAGATGCTTCATCACCAGCCTTTCAAAACACTGCTGATGTAAGTGCTACTGGTCGATAGTCGTTAAGGTAGGTTACCACACTCTTCTTGGGCACCAGTAGGATTGATGCCATTTGAAACAGATGGGTACCACGGCCTGCTGGAGTGAGATATTGGTAAGTTGGTCCACGGATTTATAATAATCGCCCAGGTGCTCCATCCAGGCCGGTCCTCAGACTCGCTGCCCTGAAGGCAGCACGCAAGTGATCCTCCAATACAGACAGGATGAGATCATCAGGGAACGTGGAGGTGTGGAGGAATGGTTCTTCACTGTTACTGTCATCAAATCGGGCATAGAAGGCTTTTAATTATCTTTAAACATGAAAACAGAATCACACTTTAACTTATCACTATTGAATTAACTAACCTAACTTAACCCTCTTCTAATTCTGAGCCCGACGAGGACCTCAGGCCCAAACAAGCCACAGCCTTAGACTTCCTGTGGATTCTGCGTGACCAACTGAGTTTCTCCAATAGTTTTGTGTAATGCACGAGAGCACTGCATCTGCAGATTTTCTTGTTTAATCTCAAGTTTGTCCAACCTCTTACTGGGGTATTTTATTTTCTGTGGATCAGCCTACTATGTCAAATACCGAACCTCATAGAGACCACATCCACTGCCGTACCCTCATTAGCCACTTTTGTCACCTCCTTAAAAAGCTCAATCAAATCTGTAAGTCATATCCTGCTCTGCACAAAGCTATGCTAATTGTCCATAGCCTGACCATGCCTTTCCAAATGCAAGTACCTCCTGTTCCTCTGTATCCTCTCCAATAGATTCCCTGTAGCTGATGAGGCGTTTTTTTGTGCACAGTGATAAATGTCTATGTGCCTGGGGAAGTGGTAGACCTTCTGGCTAACTGTCCCATAGGATGATGATGGTTCCTCTCAGTCAGTTTGTGGGATTTGACATGAGGATATCAAATATGAGGATTAAAAAAAGGAACAGCATGTGTGTGAATGGATTTAGGTGAAAAGGGGTTGCACTGGTCCAGTCTCACCCTCTCGACGTCCCCTCCTGAATCCAGCGGCATAGTGAGATTCAAGAGGGCTGGGGGAAGTTCTGTTGCAGTGAATGGCCGACCAAGCTTTGATGCAAGGGATACCATTTCCGCGCTTCACGGCAAGTGTTTGCTGGATGGCCATTTACCCTACAAGAGGGTTTATCCGTCCTTTGGTAGAAGTAATAAAACACGAGAGTCTTCAGACACTGTGGTTGAAGTAAAAACACAATGCTGGATAAACTCAGCAGGTCAAGCAGTGTTCTTTATATAGCAACGATAAAGATACAAAACTAACATTTTGGGCTTGAGCCCTTCATCAAGATGTCTAAACAAAAAAGCTAAGGGGGAGGAGCATGGTCCCAAAGGCAGGCAGTAATAGGTAGAGAAGGGAGGGAGGCCAAAGCAGGGGGAGGAGGGAAGGCTGGGTGAATAGGGAGGGAAAGGGTGGAGAGTTGAGGGAAATGACGGGGAAAGGGAAGGGTGCGAGAATGGAGAGTAGGTTAGCAGAAACCAGAGAAGTTGATATTAATGCCATCAAGTTGGAGAGTGCCCAGACAGCAAATCGTGTTGTTCCTCCAATTTACAGATGGTCTTGATGGGATAGTACATGAGGCCACAGAGAGATATGTGAGTATGGGAGTGGGGCGCAGAATTTAAGTGGTTGGCCACTGGGAAGTCTCTGTCACTGCTGTAGATGGAGCAAAAGGTAAGTTAGGCGATATCCTAGTCCCAATAAGTGGTAGTAGATGTGATATCATGGTTTAAGAAACCTTTGGTCAGACATATGAACATAGAATGATGGAGACCATGTATCAGATTGGAATAGTTTAGATTGGCATCATGGTTAGTGCAGACATGCTCGATCATTGAGACTGACAGCATGAGAAACAGCTGATCCACACTTGATATCCATTCGGTCTATGGACAGAGGATTGGTTTACAATCTTCTGTTGATTTCAGCTCTGAACACTACAGTCCATGCCAAACTATTTACTCTGCCTCATCCTGTGGATCTGCACCTGGACCATAGCCCTCCAATCCATTTACCTATCCAACCTCTTCACTGTTGAAATGGAACCCATATCCACACTTTTATCACCCTAAAATTCCCCTTAAATATAACCCCTTTCAACATTAACCCATGTCCTCTAGTTCTTGTGTCACGTAACCTGAGGAAAAAGCCTACTTTTGTAGACACTATATATGCCCCTCATTCCCTGATGCTCTGTGGAATAAAGTCCTAACCTGTTCAACCTTCCGCTGTAACTCAGCTCTGCAAGACCTGGCAACGTTTGTTCCCAGCTGTGAACCATAGGAAATCCCTAGAAGGTCTCTTCCATTGTGGCCTCTTCTGGACTGGTTTCAGCTCTTTAATCATTGTCTCTTCTCATCTGAGATGGGAGGACATGGGATGAGGAGAGGTGATAGGTTCTCTAGAGAGGAGTGAGCTGTGTGAGGAAACGGTGAGTTCTCTAGGGGGAGGCAGTGAGTTCTGTCGGGGGGGGTGGAACTTCTCCTCCACAACCTCCATCAGAACCGGAGCACCACAGGGCTGTGTTCTTAACCCCCTGTTCTGCTTACTTTACACCGACTACTGTGTGGCTCAGCTTGAAAATAACACCATCTACAAATTCATCAACAACACCACGGTATTAGATTGTATAAAGGAAGGGGATGAGTCAGCATGGAGATTGGAAACTTGGCTGAATGGTGAACCAACAACAACCTTGCATTCAATGTCACCAAAACTAAGGAGTTGATTGTTGACTTCAGGAAGGGAAAGCCAGAGGTATACAATCCAGTGATCAGTGGGGGAAATCAGAGATGGAGAGGGTGAACAAATTTAAGTTCTTGGGACTCACTATCTTGGAGGATCTTTCCTGGACCCAACACACCAATGGCATCAAGAAGAAAGCATGTCAGCACCTCTACTTTCTCAGATTTGGTATGTCACCAGAAACTCTGGCAAATTTCTACAAATGTGTGGTGGAAACTCTGCTGACCGGCTGTATCACAGTCTGCTATAGTGGTAATTCTATAGCGCCCACAGGAAAAAAGAATCTCAGGATTGTATGTGAGGTCATGCATGCACTCTGACAATTAATAAATCTGCATCTGAAGAGAGACTGGAGGAGGGGGTTAACAGAAATTGGAGAAGCCAACATTGATGCTGTCTGGTTGGAGACTGCCAAGACAGAATTCACGGTGTTCCTGCAATTTGCAGTTGGCCTCAACCTGGCAGTACACAAGGCCATGGACAGGCATGTCAGTGCAGCAATAGGGTGTGAAACTGATGTGGTTGGCCACTGGGAGGTTCTTGCTGTGGCAGCAGACAGAGTGAAGGTGCTCAATGAAGTGACATCCCAGTCTTTGTCCAGACTCCCTGATGTAGAGGAGGCTGCAACAAGTGTAGTAAATGTGTGAAGTATTGTGCGCAGTTCCAGTTTTCTACTGAAAACAAAGATGACCTAAAGCTGGAATGGATGTAGAAAAAAATCCACAAGGATGCTAACAGACCTGGATGGGACTCGAGTTATAACGAGTGATTGGAGAGACTGGAGCTTTTTCCCTCTCTGAGGAGACTGAGGGGTATAAAAAAATCAAGATGGGCACATAAAATATAAATGGTCAGTGTCTTTCTTCCAAGGTAGGGGACTTTAAAATTAGAGGGCATGGGTTTAAGGTGAGAGGGGATCTGAGAAGGGACTTTTCTCATACCGAGAGTGCGGTCTGTGGAAGGAGTTGCCAGAGGAAGTAACAGAGGCAAATATGAATGAAATGTTTCAAATACATTTGGACAGCGAATTCTGGCAACTAGCCACATCGACAACACTGGTTCATCTTGCTTAAGTCTGCAAAAGTTGACAACACAAGGTTAAAGAACTTGAGTTCTCATCTGACTTGTTTGGTTGATTGCTTGAGAGATGGGAAGCACGAGTCATAGAGAGGTAGTTCTACATGCAGGAACTGAGCATGGGTATAGAGGTTCAAATTACTACATCTTAAATAAGTTAACTTCAGTGGCATTAACTGCCTCAAATGAAATGTTGCTTGGTAATTAGTACCAGTGGACTACCTTGTGCACACAGCAATGACCCAGATTCACATCCACACAGAAAGGCAGTGCTGAATCGTTAGTTGTTATTTAATTAGTTAATCACAATACATCATAGTTCTTGGGCACAGTTCAGTCCTGAAGTGCAATTTCAACTAGAATTAACCATAATTGAAGAAACCAATCTGTCAGTTGAACAACAATGCCTTAGTTTCACTTTATGTTTAGAAGTTGGATTGAAATCCAATGTATCAGTAATGATGGATCATACAGTTGATTGGAGTCCACAAACAAATACGATCAGTACAATTGATCAAATAAGACAGCACATACCAAACCACAAGGTCCTCCTGCCTGAGGAATTTCCTTTTTGTCTCTTTCTGAACTGCTGTCCATTTGCCATGAAGGAAATTGATACAGAAAAAGGTCTTGAACATGTTAAGCAGATTGGAGATGAGTCACAAGGATGGACCAACAATGCAGTCAATATAACATATACCAGAAACTCAACTACATGCACTGTTGGCATTGATGAAATGGGGAAGCAGATATATATTTGGCCTCTCACTATGGCTTAGCTCACACCTTTTCCTGTTCCCTTGAACAATTACATTCCCACACAGTTGAATTTGTGACACAGGCATATAATGATCTGTAACCTAAACAGGGAACATACATACCTGGCCTTTCCTTACGTTAGAATTAATCTGAATGTACAAGCCTGTATTCCATCACCTTGTGTGTCTTTCGCAACATCTGAACACTTATCAAGACTTATGCCCTCAGAGTTCCATCTTGCTAATGTCAGGACAGCTGGGGTAAATTCTAGCAAATCGCCCAAGAGTCCATATGGGAAAGATGTTTCGGTAGGAAGTATAACTGATGGCGCAGGTCTTGTTAAAAACACCAGCAATATTCTCCTGTGGAAACACAAGAAAACAGCATTCAAAAGCAGTCTCCAAGTCAGAAAAAGTTATTTGTAATGCAAGTACTCATTCAATGCTCACAATGGGGTCTCCTCTACATTGGAGGCACCAGTCAGGCTGGGCGATTGTTCTGTGGAGCACGTGCATTCGGACTGCAGGGCTGACCCCAAGATTCCTGTTGCCTGCCTCCTTAATTCTCCAACCTCAGCCTCTGAGCACCCTCCAGTACTGTCACAGTGAGGCCCAAAGAAAGCATGAAGAACAGTACCTCACCTTCTGCCTCATTACATTGTGGCCTTTTGCATATCCAGTTCCACAATGTGAGTTAACTTGGCTTTTCCAATCGCTCATGCAGATGTGATGTTAGCTGTTTGTTTGCTTTGCCAGTGGCAGCTTGTCCTATACACCCACTGCAATCTATGTGAAATTATCCTCAGATTTCTATTAATCTTTCCCCTCTTCGTTCCTCACCCTCTTGCACCTCACGGTAAAGGTTGCAGCCTATCCAGTTTCTCCTTACAACTGAAATCACCCAGAACTGGTAAAACACTTGTGAATCTTTCCTGCAGGCTTTCCAGCTTACTGACATCCTCTGAAAGGGGATCTGAAGGACATCTTTTTCTCTCAGTGGGTGGTAGGTATGTGGAATGTCGGGGAGATGGTAATATATTCAAAAGACATTGGTACAGGCACTTAGATGGGACAAGTTTCAAGGGCAGGAGAACAGGACAAATGCAGGTAGATACATTGGTGGCCATCGATGAGTTGGACCGAAGGTCGATGAGTTGGTTTCTGTGGTGCATAACTCCATGAATCTAATCAAAAGTTCATGAGGAGATGCTAGAAACATGAACCACTTTCCAGGTCTCGGAGTCAGTACTGAGAGAAATTGATGATAAAATTCACCATCACCTTCAGTGTCAGCACAAATTCGTAAACGGAGGGAAAGTGTTTGTAGACCACGGCCTCAGCACATAATTCATTGTCACAGGGTTCCACAGAAGAAACCTCAAAACACTTTGGAGATGCAAATAATATCTCAGCAAAATTTTCTCAATTCACTGGATGGATAAATGAGGCAAGACTAGGTATCTTCTTTCAGGCCATCAACCCCAGCTGAGATTTTGATTATGCTCTTGTTGTAGGATCTTCATTTAAAATGTCAAAAATTCTTAATTCCTCCCCCCGCCTCATTCATAATTTATGTTCTGCATTCACACTTGGAATTCTTCCCTGCAGATCTTGGTGCATTTAGTGATGGACATGGTGAAAGGTTCACCAAGACATTGCAGCCATGGAAAAGTGGTATCAGGGTAACTGGAATCCATCAATGTTGGGCGACTATTGATGGACACTAACATAAGAGGCACAAGATGCTAAGTACAAACAAAAAACAGCGGGAAAACATTTTTAGGTCAGTTGAACTAACGCAATGTGTCACCATCATTATGCGATTAAACATGCTAAATTCAATAAAAGTTAATTTAATATTTCTCCAACTTCCATTGTGATACAGGTGCCTAACCTTTTATCTAGGATCCTGAGAACCGGCACATTTTTTGTAGATGACATCTGCTCATCAAAGATGGAGTTTGGTACCAAACATGACCTGACATGACCCGAGCTCAACTCCTGTGTATCCCGTTGCATTCTGCTACTTTATAAGCACCTCTGAATCGCCTATACTGATGTCTGTCAAGTGTCACAGCACTTTCAGTTGGCTGGCAGTGGCTCAGTAGCCACTGGTACAGAAACCGCTGTACCAGTGCCAACGCAGGGGAACCAAGAAGGAAGCCTAACACTGGTGGGAAGAGAGAGAGAGAGATGTGACTCAGGCAGACTTAAAGGGACAGAAATCGTTGTCATACATTGAGTTTAAAAAGGGAAAACGGAGATGAAAATGGGGAAAAGGGGGATGATGGTGGTGAGGAAGCGGAAATGAGGTGTAAACAGGATATGAGATGGCCATGTTGAATTATATGACTATAAATAATAATGGAATAAATAACCAAATTAAACTGAAAAAAGAAAAAATAAATATAGCATTTGTGCAGGAAACACATCTAACTGAAGTGGAACATAATAAATTAAAGAGAGACTGAGTAGGGCACATAGTGGCAGCATCATATAATTCAAAAGCTAGAGGTGTAGCTATATTAATTAATAAAAATGTACCAATCAAAATAGAGGAAATAATAGATCCAGCAGGGAGGTATGTAATGATAAAGTGTCAGATATATTCAGAATTTTGGAATTTGCTCAATATATACACACCTAATGAAGAGGATCAAATGTTTATGCAAGATATTTTTTTGAAGATTGTAGATACGCAAGGGAATATATTGATAGGAGGGGATTTTAACCTTAATTTGGATCCAATGTTGGATAAAACTGGACAAAAGACTAGCAAAAAGAATAAAGTGGCCAAATTTATGGTTAAATCAATGCAGGAAATGAAACTTATGGATATATGGAGGAGGTAGCACCCAAGGGAAAAGGAATACTCATATTATTCGAGTAGGCATAAAACATACTCAAGGATTGATATGTTTTTGTTGTTGGCCCATATCCAAGGGAGAGTTAGGAAAACTGAATATAAAGCTAGATTGCTATCTGATCATTCACCCCTGTTATTAGCAATAGAACTGGAGGACATCCACCAAGAACATGCTACTTAAAAGGCAGGAATTTAGAGAGTTTATTGAACGCCAAATTAAAACGTACTTTGAAATAAATACGGAATCAGTAAAAGACAAATTTATATTGTGGGATGCAATGAAAGCTTTCATTAGAGGGCAGATAATAAATTATGTAACTAAGATGAAAAAGGTCTACAACCAGGAAATAGAACAGTTGAAAAGGGAGATAGTAAGTACAGAAAAGGAACTAGTAACAAGGGATGATATAACAAAAGGAGAATTGGCGGACAAAAAAATAAAATACGAAACATTACAAACGTATAAGGTGGAGGAGAACATAATGAAAATAAAGAAAAAGTATTATGAACTAGGAGAAAAAACACACAAAATATTAGCCTGGCAACTTAAAACAGAACAAGCTAAAAGAACTGTATTGGCATCAAGGAAAAAGGACAAACAAATTACATATAATCCAATGGAGATTAATGAGAACTTTAAGGAATTTTATGAACAATTATACCAAACTGAGAATGAGGGGAAAGATGATAAAATAGAAGAGTTTTTAGCTAAAATTGAACTGCCGAAATTGCAAGAAGAGGAACAAAACAAACTGATAAAACCATTTGAAATATAGTGGAAGTACAAGATATATTAAAAAAGCTGCCGAACAATAAAACGCCTGGAGAGGATGGATTCCTAATAGAATTCTATAAAACATTTAAAGAGTTATTAATTCTTCCTCTCCTGGAAGTAATGAACCAGATAGAAGAAACACAAAACTTGTCAGATTCATGTAAGACAGCAATAATTACAGTAATACCAAAGACGGGGAAGGATCCACTAACACCAGCATCATATAGACCAATATCTCTACTTAATTCAGATTATAAGATAATAGCAAAATTATTAGCAAACAGATTGGCCGACTGTGTACCAAAAATAGTAAAACAAGATCAAACAGGATTTATTAAGAAAAGACGAACAGCGGATAATGTCTGTAAATTTATTAATTTAATTCATGCAGTTCAAGGAAATAAGATGCCAACAGTGGCTGTTGCTTTAGAAGCAGAAAAAGCCTTTGACAGGGTAGAATGGAATTATTTATTCAAAGTATTACAGAGGTTCAATCTACCAGAAAAATATATTAATTGGATTAAAGCATTATATAATGGACTATTGGCGAAGGTAACAGTAAATGGATATGTATTGAATCAATTTAAATTAAGTAGGTCAACGAGGCAGGGATGTCCATTATCTCCTCACTGTTCGCTTTAGCAAAAGAATAATTGGCAGAACTGATAAGAACAGAAAATAAGATAAAAGGGATAAAAATAAAGGAGAAGGAGTATAAAATCAGTTTATTTGCAGATGACATCAGAGTATACTTAATAGAACCAGAAATATCAATAAAAGAATTACATTAAAAATTGGAGTATGGAGAAATATCAGGGTATAAGATCAATGCAAATAAAAGTGAAGTGATGCCAATGAGTAATGCAGATTATACAGAATTTAAAAAAGAATCACCATTTAAATGGCAAACACATGCATTTCGATACCGAGGTTAGATAATAATTTAAGCCACTTGTACAAATTAAATTATCAGCCACTAATAAAGAAATTGCAGGAAGACTTAGAACATTGGAAAGAATTACTGCTAACATTGATAGGGAGGGTAAATTGCATTAAAATGATTGTCTTCCCAAGGATACAATACTTATTTCAATCGTTACCAAATCCCTTAACAGAGAAATTCTTTAATGAATAAAGAGAATAATAAGGAAATTTTTATGGAAAGCGAGGGGGGGGGGGGGAGGGAACCGAGAATAGCGTTAGATAAATTAACAGAAAGGTACAAACAAGATGGTTTGCAGATACCAAACTTTTAAAATTATTATAGAGCAGCACAATTAAGGTACTTATCAGATTTTTATCAGACAAGGGAAAAACCAGATTAGACTAAGATAGAGCTAGATAAAATAGGGGAGAATGTACCGGAACATATACTTTATAAGTGGGATGAAAAGCTGGCACGATATAAAAGCTTACCAGTATTGCATTGTTTACTCAATGTATGGAAGAAGATTCAAAAAAACAAATGACCAAATACCAAAATTATTATTGACACAAAATCAGCTAATCCCTTTTACAATAGATAATCTTTCCTTTAGAGAATGGGAGAGAAAAGGAATAGAAAATTGTTTTTTGGGAAATAATTTATTAACATTTGAACAATTGAAGAACAAATATGGAATAACTCATGGTACAATGTTTGCATACCATCAACTGAAAGCCTACTTAAAGGATAAATTGGGAAACAGATTGAGATTATCAGAAAGAAGCAGCTTTGAATATGTGATTACAGACACAATGATAATTAAAAGATTTATAATGAACATGTACATCAGGCTGCAAGATAAGGAAAATGATGAAATAAGCTATAAACCCAAACAAAAGTGGGAAAAGGATTTTAAACATAAAGAATGAAACATGGGAAAAGTTATGTTCTGGAACTATGAAGAATATAATAAACACAAGGTTACGCATGATACAGTATAATTGGTTACACAGGTTATATATCACGCACCAAAATTAAAAAAAAGTGGGATCCAACATTATCAGATAGATGTTTTCGCTGTAAGAAGGAAATGGGAACAACAGTACATGCAATTTGGGCATGTGAGAAAGTGAAAAAATTTTAGGAAGATCTAAATCAGATATTAAATAAAATCACAAAAAATAACATACCAAAAAATCCAGAGATCTTTCTTCTAAATAATATAAGAAGTAAGGAATTAAGCCTCAAACTGGATGAAGCCCAAAATAGATTCATTATGATAGCCTTAGCTGCAGCAAAAAAATGTATGTCAACTTGGAAATCGGAAGAGACCCTAAGAATACAGCAATGGTACATGGAAATGAATAAATGTATTCCATTGGAAAAAATAACATATAATTTAAAAAATAAAGTCACATTATTTGAA
This sequence comes from Narcine bancroftii, assembly GCF_036971445.1. NCBI lineage: Eukaryota > Metazoa > Chordata > Chondrichthyes > Torpediniformes > Narcinidae > Narcine > Narcine bancroftii. Next base: position 223,096,941 of record NC_091472.1, on the reverse strand, counting down.
CAAATTTGGGAACCATACATGGAACACAACAGAGAGGGCTTGCCTCAGACCTCCACCCGCTAAAATGATAAGAAGACAAAATGTCTTGATCCAGTGTGTAAAAGTAAATGACACATTTTTCTTGTTTATTTTTCATTGTGTGATGACATTGTTTAATGGTTTTATTATATTGTATATGTTGAATGTTTATTGGTTTTGGAGGGGGGTGGAAAGGTAAGGGGGGAAAAAAAGGGGAGAAAATGCCACTGTATATATTTAAGAGGGAAATGTTTGTATGTTTTTTGGTTGATATGGTTCACAGTGTGGAAAAATAAAAAATTATTTTAAAAAAAAGGGACAGGAATCAAAATGATTCCGAACATCGGGAGGTGTCTGGTCCCAACGATCCCGGATAAAAGGTTAGGCACCTGTACAGCAAATCTGAAATTATCTTTGTGTTCAGCTTAAAGTGGTCTATCATTTCATTTTGGGAATAAGAGATAAAAAGGAAATTACTCAGGCAGGACGCAAATTACTCAGGCAGGACGCAAATTACTCAGGCAGGAAGCAAATCTTGTGAAAAAATTTGTTGTCCAGAGTTATCAGAGAGGTAACACACTAATGACTGAACACGAAATGGATTTTTTTTCTTCCACTTTGGTAATTATGAATATTATCTATTTACCTTTTGTATTCATTCATCTTATTTTTAATTTAATGTACATCATTATAGTTGTTTTATTTCCCTGAAGTACCTGTTCAGTTGCAACAAGAAAGAATTTTGGTGCATATGTACATGCCAATAAACTTTATCAAAGAATAAAGAAGTTGTGGCAACTACATGCATCTCACCTGAGGCCAATCCCCATTTGGCAACTGCTTTTCCATCAGCAACTTAATCCCTCGTTCTATTGCTCGTGTGCCAGGGTATCTGGGCAGAATTGCAGAGGGAAAGTAAATAGGTATCGGTGAGACAAAGAAGTGAGCTAGAAAGATACAGCACAGCACGTTCTGGATGGCAATTGGGGCCGCATGGTTAGCATAGCAGTTAGTGCAAAGCTGTAACAGTGCCAGCAACCAGGGTTCAAATCCCGCGCTGTCTATAAAGAGTTTGTGTGTTCTCCTCGTGTCTGCATGGGTTTCTTCTGGGGCTTCAGTTTCCTCCCATCATTTAAAAGTAGGTCAATTGGGTATAAGTGGGTGGCACAGGCTTGTGGGCCAAAATGGCCTGTGCTGTATGTCTAAAACAATGTGCTGCACAATATAAAACCCTTGATGATCTGACAACAGTAATGTCATTAAAATAAATATGACAATAGGTAACAAATACAAAGATCTGATTATATTCGTTACTATTTTGTTTCAGAAATGCACTTAACAATATCTCATTTTGTGCACAATGTTGTTTATTGCAACTCAAAGTAGAACATAGAATAAATTTGTCTAAAGTTAAACTACTCAGTTTTTATTCTGACATGGATCCATTAATGTGAAAGATGTTGAATTTATGAGGCATTTCTGATCCATGTGTCCAAAACTGAAAGATTTTTGGGAACAATTTTTCCAAATGGCATCAGAAATTCTCAGGATCAAATTAGATCCTTGCCCATGGTTATTCTCAACAGGAAAATATTTCCTTGAATCTAACTCAAAAAAAAGAGTTGGAGCTGTTACTTCATTGATAGGAAGACAAGCACCGATTTACGGGTACGTGATATTATGTCTTGCTGGAGATTGGAGAAAATTATATATATTAAAGAAAGCATGATTGAATTTGACAAAATACGGGGTCAGTCATGGACTACTATCATAACCTGATTACATAGGCTTGAGTGCTCTGGGGGTTACTTGCTTTTCATGCGGGGATTGGAATTTGATTCTTTGCTTAATTTTTGCTGACAACTGTGTTTAGTGGGAGGGGTAGGATTAGTATGGGGGAAGGGGTTCTTTCATTTCTTTTTATTTGTTTATTTTTCCCTTTATTCTTTACATTTAGAAGAGATTACCTTATTTAGTTATCTTACTAGGAATTTATTTCATTAATAGAATATGAAATGAAGTTTTTCTAAATGAATTTCTACTATATATGACTTTTCTTTGGCTTGGCTTCGCGGACGAAGATTTATGGAGGGGTAATGTCCACGTCAGCTGCAGGCTCGTTGGTGGCTGACAAGTCCGATGCGGGACAGGCAGGCACGGTTGCAGCGGTTGCAAGGGAAAATTGGTGGATTGGGGGTTGGGTGTTGGGTTTTTCCTCCTTTGTCTTTTGTCAGTGAGGTGGGCTCTGCGGTCTTCTTCAAAGGAGGTTGCTGCCCGCCAGACTGTGAGGCGCCAAGATGCGCGGTTTGAGGCGATATCAGCCCACTGGCGGTGGTCAATGTGGCAGGCACCAAGAGCTTTCTTGATATGACTATTGTATTATATGACTATTGTATTCAATATAATTTATAATTTGCAGATGATTCATGTCTGTATTTTATTGCATTAAGATTTACGATTATTGTTCATTCAATATATGGCATGTAATATTTCTCTCTTCCAAACCATAGACAGGAGTTACAGCCAGGTGGTCACACCAGGGCCACAGGAAGAAGATAAAGTGGGTTACGATTAGGAGAGGGAAAGTGAAGAGAAAGGTAATAGAGAGGACCCCTGTGACTGTAACCCTCAACAATCGGTACTCCTCCTTGAGTACTGTTGGGGGGGACAGCCAAGCTAGGGAAAGCATCAGTGGCTGTATCTCTGGCACAAGATCAGGCTCTGTAGCTCAGAACGTTAGGGAAAGGAAGAGGAGGGCAAAAGTTATAGGGGATTCAATAGTTAGGAGGACAGAGGTATGTGTTGTGGAGCACTTCGGATCCAGTGATCATAGTACCATGAGCTTCAATTATGGAAAGGGATAGATCTGATCCAAAGATTGAAGTTTTTGAGTGGGGGAAAAGCCAGATTTGAAGAGATGAGAAAGGATCTGTGAGGAGTATATTGGGATAATTTGAGAGGATAATTTGTTTTTTTTAGGAGAATTGGAGATGAGATTTTGAGGGTACAAAATCTTTATGTTCCTGTTAGGATAAAAGGCAGGGCCAAAAGTTTGAGAGACCCATGGTTTTCAAGGGAGATTAGAAAATTGTTTTGATATAATAGGGAGGCCTACTACAAGAAGCAAGGTATTAAATACAAGAAGCAAGGTGTAAAAGAGATGATTGGAAAATACATGAATTGTAAAAAGCTTAAGAAAGAAAGAAAGAAATTAGGATAGCGAAAAGAAGGTGGCTAGAGCAAACAGGATGAAAATAAATCCAAAGGGTTTTTACAAATATGTAAATAGCAAAAGGAGAGAGAAGGGTAAAGTTGGTCCCTTAGAGAATCAGAGAGTACAACTGTGTGCGGAGCCAAATGAGATGGGGGAGATGTTGAACAAGTTATTTTCTTCGGTATTCACTAGGGAGAAGGATATTGAATTGTGCGGGGTAAAGGAAGCAAAGAGGGTAATTATGGAAAATGTAGGGATCAGTAATGAGGAAGCACTGGAGCTTTTCAAGCATATAAAGGTGGATAAGTCTCCAGGTCCTGATGGGATTTTCCCAGGACCTTGAGGGAAGTCAGGGAAGAAATAGCAGAGGCTCTAACAGTGATTTTTAAAAAGTCATTAGAGAGGGGCAGAGTGCCGGAGGATTAGCATATTGTATATGTGGTTCCTTTGTTTAAAAAGGGTTTAAGGAGTAAGCCTGGTAATTATAGGCCTGTAAGTTTGACATCAGTAGTTGGTAAGCTAATGAAAATTATTTTTAGAGATAATATATACAAGTATCTAGAGAGATAGGGTCTGATCAGAAATACTCAACATATGTTTGTGCATGGAAGGCCATGTTTGACAAATCTTGTTGAATTAACTGAGGTGGTGACTAGGAATGTTGATGAGGGTAGAGCAGTAGATGTTGTCCATATGGATTTCAGAAAGGCCTATAAGATTTTGCATGGAAGGTTGGTAAGGAAGGTTCAGACGCTAAGTATTAATTTTAGAATAGTCAAATGGGTTCAACAGTGGCTAGAATGATTAGAAGAGTGGGCTGAAAGGTGGCAGATGGAGTTTAAAACTGAAAAGTGTGAAGTGCTTCATTTTGGAAGGGATGATCAAAACAGGACGTATGCAGTGAAGGGGAGGGCATTGAAGAATGCAGTGGAGCAGAAAGATCTAAGAATAACGGTTCATCGCTCTTTGAAAGTGGAATCTCATGTAGATAGGGTGGTGAAGAAAGCTTTTGATATGCTAGCCTTTATAAATCAAAGCATAGAATATAGGAGTTGGGAAGTGACGTTGAGACTATTCAAGGCATTGGTGAGGCCAAATTTAGAATACTGTGTACAGTCTGGTCACCGAATTATAAGAAGGATATCAATGAGGTAGAGAGGGTGCAGAGAAGATTTACTAAAATGTTGCCTGAATTTCAGAATCTAGATTACAAAGAAAGATAGAGTTGATTAGGTCTTTATTCACTGGAGAATAGAAAATTGAGGGGGGATTTGATAGAGGTATATAAAATTATGAGAAGGATACATAGAGTAGATGTGAATAGGCTCTTTCCCTTGAGGGTAGGTGAGATTCAAACAAGAGATCACGAGTTAAGGGGCAAAAGTTTAGAAGTAACATGAGGGGGAACTTCTTCATTCAGAGTGGTGGCTGAGTGGAATGACCTTCCGGAAGAGGTGGTCGCAGCAAAGTCAATTTTGTCATATAAGGAAAAGTTGGATCAGTATATGGGTGGGAGGGGAATGGAGGGTTATAGGCAAAGTGCAGGTAGGTGGGACGAGAGATCATTTAGATCGGTACGGACTAGAGGGGCTGAGATGGCCGGTTTCCGTACTGTAATTGTAATATGGTTATATGGTTATATTAAAAAAGAAGGAAATGCATGCAGGACATCTGGAATTAGAGGATTTGTTGAAATGCTGAGAGTCTTTGTGAAAAGATTGTGAAATCCAATCCAACCACTGGCTCTGACAAAACACCACAGTGTCCAAGGGTGGGTCTCAATGATGAGTGACATCTAAATGGAACTGTATTTCTTATTTCAAGCCTCAACTTCTGATGCTGAGATCAAATTGGATGGGTGTTCTCATTTCAATGTGACTCATATTCAAGGATAAAGGGACATTGTTAAGAATGTCTGACATATTAATGAAAAGGCAACTTTTTAATGTGACAATAGACACCCATCTCACCTGACAGCCATCAGTCCCAGCACAGCCCAGCAGGTGTTGTGAACCTGGGACCTTGCACTCTGCACGTACTGCCTTTGCTCGCATGATTCAAAGTCTTCGCCCCAGCCTCCATCTTCCATTTGTTTGGAGAGCAGGAATTCACAGGCTCTGGTCACAGCTTTGCATGCAGCCCTTGATCAGAAACATAACACAAAGCAGGAAATGCTGCTGATGACCAGAAGTGAGGTCACACAGGAAATCTCACAGTAATGTGAGTGGGGTGGGGGATCACACAGGGAACCTCACAGTAACGTGGGTGGGGGTGTACGTCTCACGGGTGGGGAAGCTGAGAATCAGAAACAGCATGCTGATGTTTCAGACATAATCATAATCATAATGCCATGGCTGGTGAACAAAACCAGAAATGTGGAAGAAAGAACACTAGAACATGAGAGGTTATAGATTTAGGGTAGGAGGCTTAGAGGGGATCTGAAGGAGACTGTCATCAGTTGGAGTACACTGCCTCAGAGTGAAGTGGAAGCAGATTCTGACAACATTGAAAGGGAGTGGAATCACCCAGTCATTCCAGGACAAGAGCTGGAAGATGGGATTAATATGGATGGGTGGTCGCAGGTCAGCTAGGTCATGGAAGGGTGCTGCATGACTCCAAGAACCAGACAACAAACACTCCATTCACACTATAGGACCCGGTTTTAGAAAAGCCCCAATGTTGGAATGCTATAGAAGGTTCACTTCCTATCAATATTTTCCTCAGTTACTGTGAAACTTCCCAATCAGTGACTGCATGGGTACGAGGAATCACTGTTCAAACACATGACTGTGCTTTATCTGCCACTACTGCAGAGTACTTTTGACGTATTTCCGGCAACACAACATCCCATTCGAACCCTTAATTTGCTCCAATACAATTTTTGTGCTGCAATAAAAATTAATCCAAAAACATGAGGGTGGCACAATTAGCATCGCGGTGAGTGCAACGCTGTTGCAGCGCAAGCCACTAGGGTTCAAATCCCGCGCTGTCTGTAAGGAGTTTGTACGTTCTCCCTGCGTCTGTGTGGGTTTCCTCTGGGTGATCTGGTTTCCTCCCATTGTTTGAAATGTATGGGAGTTGTAGGTTAATTGGGTGGCATGGGCTTATGGGACAAAAGGACAGTTCCTGGGCTGCATGTCTAAACATAACCTGTAAATGACTGATATCAGGAGTTAGTCATGAGATTGTTTTGGGACGCAGCATTGTACTAAGTCTATCAGTGCATTCCATAAAGACCTGCTCTGATCTTGTCATACACAGTGTAAACTAATCTAGCTGTATTGCACTTCATTCATTGCAGATTAGAGCCCAAATGATTTTGAAATTATAATTTTTTCATTAAATTTAGACATACTTTCTTCAAGATTTATCACTTGAAGACAATTTATATGGATTTTTTTTTAAAAAAAAAGAGGGGTTAAGGAGAACATATATCCACAACAAATCTTTGGCCTTACGGTTATAATCTCTATTGTCTGGGGCTCTGTGGTCCAATATTTTGAATCTACTGTCATTAGTACAAACTCCTTATTGACAGCATGGGACTCGAACTCCAGTCCCAATCGCTGGCTCTATAAAGGTTGAATCTGCTGTGATTGGGACCAGGGCTCAAGTCCTGCTCTGTCAGGAGTTTCTACTATCAGTGGCAGATTCAACCTTTACAGTGGCAGTGATAGGGACTGGGGTTTGAGTCCTGTGCTGTCTGTAAGGAGTTTGTACCAATGACCCGATCCCTGTGCTGTAAAGGCCTTGCGCTAACCACTACGCTAATTGTGTCACCCCACAGTATTATTTCCTGTTTTAAACTTTGTTCTACTTTTGATAGGTTTACATTGGGGGTTCCCTTAGGGGTCCATTTCCATTTTCTGTGGTCTGGCAATGGCCAGGTTCCGTCGCCAGATTAAAGAGGTTTAACCTGTACTTCCCTGTTAATGCTGCACACAGCAGGAGGTCTCAGGTTCCAATATAAGAAGAGCAAACTCACCCTTTCTGATATGTGTATCCCATGCAGGCAAAGGCCTCCAGTGCAAACCATGTTCCATAAGTGAAACACACTCCCCAGCTCCTGGGGAAAAAAAAAGGCAGATGCAGCATCTGAACAATGTCAGGACTACTTGAACCACTTTACAGCCAACGCTGGCGCAGCAAGGTATGGGTTTGCACACGGCAAGAGCTCATGAGCAACAATGATTATAAACCACCACACTCAAGATTGTAAACCTGGGTGTAAAGTGACATTGGGTGAATGGTCCTCATCAACAATTCCCCATGGAGTCTTTTACTCAGAGTTGTTGGGATCTCACTTCATGTCTCAAGGAGGAATCTCCAGATATCATATAAAGACTAGGGAAGTATGTAATGTGGTCGCTCTAAGACAAAAGGTCACATAGATGATAGTGCAACGATTAGATCTGAAAATGTAAATCTGAAACCTAGCTAATTTCAAAGAAAATAAACACATGCGGGTTGGAATGCTGACCAAGTGCCAAGGAATTGATGACTTTATAATCAGAACGGCAAAAGGAAAACAAGACCATAATTCAGAGCACATCATAACAGAGAGGTTGGGGAACTGGTGCACAAAAGGAGATGGTGTTTGCATTGGTTGGCCATGGCATATTGAATGGCATGTGGGATAGTGCTCTTAATTCAGATTGAGATCAGGGCAATAGGAAGCAACAATGTAAGATCTAAGAAGCAGAACGTTAATTCCTTCTGGGTAAATATTCAGAATATAGTAAAACCCTTGGAATCTGGCATTGGTAAATGCAGGAGAAGCATATTTTCCAGTTCTTACAATGCTTAACTAATACACCTGCATTAAGAATATAAACAATTTAAAAGATGAAAGACAAAATACTTCACTGTACTTATACTGAACAAACTTGCATGAATATATAAACTTTAAAGCATTTTACTTTATTTTCAATCACATTCTTTGAAAACATTTAACCATCACTGCATCTGCAGATTCCTCCCCCTCCACGGAGCCGCCCAAAAGACGAACAATGATATAATAAATAATTAATTCCCCCCGCGCCCCCCCCCCCCCCCCAAGTTTACAAATAAAGCCTCTAACCAGGGAAACTCTTAATAAGCAGGGATAAGGAGACTCTTTAGGAGAGTCACCCCAACATCGAGCGGCCTCAACCAGCTCTTCATCCTGGGCAACGCCATTGCTATTTCACACAACTTTATTCAAACACCTGCAATGAGCAAAGCATGACCAAGGCACTCCACTGGCTGAATATTTGCGCCCATCTTTGACTAAGGTTTAAGTGTTACTTTAGACAACATCTACTTTTACAATTTAAAACTTTTATTAACATCTTTATATTCTTATTTGTTTTATTTATTTTCCTTGTTTTTTTTGCTAGTTGCTTGAGGCTGCCATTGCTTGAATTCTAGATACCAGGGTTGTAGTAAGGAGGAAAGAAAAATCATTGCTGGGAGTAATCGACAGGTCACCAAATAATATTACAGTGGGAATAAATCCTGCAAATATCTGATGCATGAGAAAGGAATGGCAGTTGTCTTGGGGAATTTACAGTTGCACATCGATTGGCCAAATCAAGATGGTCAAGGCAATCTTGAAGAGAACTTTGTTGGATGCATCTGTAATAGCTTTCCTGAGCAGCACATTATGAAACCTACAAAGGGACATGCTATTTTACATCTGGTACTTTGCAATGAGACAGGTAAAATTAAAGATCTTGTGGTGAGGGATCTCCTCAGAAATTATGGTCATTGTAAGAATGAATTTCTCATGCAGATGGAGGGTGAAAAAGATCCAAAACTAACATCTTATACCCAAACAAGGGAGATGGCAATAGGATGAGGGAGGAGTTGGCTTGTGTGGACTGAGAACACAGGCTATATGGTGGATAAGTAAGGAAATAAAGGAAGACATCAAACTAAAAGTTCAAGGATACAGTTGCCAATAGTTGTGGGGAAACTAAAAGATTGGGAAAACTTTAAAAATCAAAGAACCACAAGATACAAAGGAAATATAAAATATGAAAGTAAGCTAACACATCATTCAAGTGCCTTGCCGCTCAGCATGGGTGATTATGTCTCTCCATCCATCATGATCTCTGACCTTCTGAATTGCAGTTGTTGCCTCCCTTGTTCTCCTTTGGTGAAGGATCCACCTTTGAGCTGAAATCGTAGTCGATGTTAAGTTCATGATTACACAAGGGAAAAATACTGATGTGGTTTCCCATTGCCTTCTTCATTTGTAGTGCCTTTACTGGACGGGTAACCCTAGCCATTGATCAGCAGATTCATTTGCCCAGCGATTTTAGTTTTACAACCATAAATTCCAATTTGTAGAATCTGCTTGTAAAAACCATCTGCAATCCATGGCTTCATGTAACCCCGATTGGGATGCTGAACAGGTACTACACCTTGCCCGAGGGTGACCTGTAGGCTATTGGACGGAAGGAGTGCCTTACACCTCCTTTTGCTGAGCAATCTGGCAGTACTGACACCAAGCTAGCACAAAATATTTAAAAAGGTAATGTTTTTATAAATATATACTGTATATAGAGCAGAAAATGAGATAGGGGAATAATAATGGGTAGTGCTGAAATAAGTGAGTCCTTGGACATCACTACCATGCCAAAGAGCTGCGTTGGGAGGTAAGGCACGAAGCAATCGCTATCATTAAAGAGGTAGTGCTGGGCAAACTAATGGGTCTAAAGGTAGACAAGTCCCCTGGGGTCCTGATGGAATGTATCACAGGATACAGAAACAGTGGCAGATATTATGGTAAAGGCATTTGTGGTAATTTACCCAAATTCTCTGACAGGTTCCGGAAGATTGGGAATATCAAACCATTGTTTAAGAAAGGATTTGGGCAAATGACAGGTCACTATAGGCCAGTTAGCATGACATCTATATTTGGGAAAAATACTTAAAAGCTATCATTAAGAACTGGCAGGATAGAAATGATTCCATCATGCAGACACAGCATGGATTTAGGAAGGGAAAGCCATGACTGACAAATTTACTGGAGTTCTTGGAGTATAGAGTAAGTACAGTAAATAGAGTGGAAATGACCTGCATAAAATAAGGATATGTGCAGTTGAGGTAATGAATTAGCATGGATAGAGGATCGGTTTACAAAGTTCAGACATATTGTCAGAATACATACATGGCATCACGTACAACCCCAAGATTCTTTTTCCTGCGGGCCAGGCAGAATTACCACATATCGGTAGTGCAAAAACAGTACTCAAGAAAGACTGAATATCCTGATCATATCTGTGAAAGTGTAGCTCCTTGACATATGTTCAAGGTGAGAAAATCCCCCTTGACTGGCAGAATAAGCAAAGGCCACATAGAGCAGGTTAGCATAATGAAAATCCCCTTGGCTGAACTCTGAGGAACAAGGTGTGAAATATCTGAGCATCAGTGAGTACACCAGTTGGCCAACTGTTGCAACCACAATTGTAATCTTAATAACTGCAATGCAAGTGGGTCGTTAGGGCAAGCAGGACAAAATTGTTCTGCATCCTATCTGGCAATCCATGGACATAGCTGATCTCCTCATTTGGGGACCTGCTTCATCAAGTCAAGTTTAATATCATCTGATTGAACAAATACAACCCGACAAAACAGTGTTCTCCAGTCCTCGGCGCAAAACATGCAGACACACAACCCGACAACACATATACAGACAAAAAATATACAAAAAATAACACACAGACACAAATAAATATTTTTGAGTGAATATGAGAGTCTCAAACAGTTAACGTGAGCGGTTCCTTGGGTCGTTCCGCATTCTCACTGCCTGTGGGAAGAAGCTGCTCCTTAGCCTGCTGGTGCTGGCTCTGATCCTCCTGCATCTCTTCCCCAATGGGAATAGCTGAAAGATGCTGTGTGCAGGGTAGAAAGGGTCCTTAATGATTTTGTCCACCATCTTCACACAACAAGCCCAGTAGATCACCTTGATGAGGTGGGGGAGGAGCAGGGAAACTCCAGTAATCCTCTCTGCCACTCTCATGGTCCTGTGGATTGACCTTCGATCTCTTTCTCTACAGCACCCGTACCACAACTGTGATCCAGCCTTCCAGGATGCTCCCAATAGAACTCCTGCAGAAGGTTGGCATGATAGTGGTCAGTAGCTTTGCCCGCTTCAGTCTTCTCAGGAAGTGCAGTCTTATTAGTCATTATTGACTATGTATTGCTGAACGTGGTTATGCGCAGCTCGATGAGTGAGGTTAGGAACAGAATTCAACATTAACCATATAACCATTTACGGAGCGGAAACAGGCCATATTGGCCTTTCGAGTCCACACCGGTTCACTTCTTTTTTTCTTTCTTCTTCTTTGGCTTGGCTATGACAGATGTCTATTTGAAGCAAGTGGGAACATGCATCAATGAAAAATTCTGAGCACGTGATTTACTGCTCCATTTCTAGAAGATGAGGAGCGTTTCAAATCCACCTTCTAATTTTTACAGAAGCAAATGAATGCTGTTTTGAGTCTACCCTTGTGCAATAAAATCAGCAACAAATAGGGTCATTTCGGAATGTATGAGAGGTGGAAGATCACCGATGAACCAGTTAGTTTGTTGGACGACGAATACTGCTCTGAGCAGCTCCTGCAACAATGTCCTGCGCTTGGGATGATTGACCCTTAACAACCATAATAATTTTCCTTTGTGTGAAGTGTGACTGCAACCTCTGGAACCTTTACCTAATGACACCTATTGACTTCAGTTTTTACCAGGGTTCCTTCATGCCACTTCTGATCAAATGCCATCTTGATGTCAAGGGCCATTTGGAACTCAACTCCTTAATCAGTGTTTGGGCCAAAGGTCGTAAGGAGAGCCAAGGACATAGTGTTGATGGAACCTCAATGGGGCATTGGTTAATGGAGGCAAACAAGAGACACAGCAGATGCCTGAAAACTGGAGAAGCACACAAAATGCTGGAGGAATTCAGCAGGTCAGACGGCATCCATGAAAGGCAATAGCAATGTTTCAGCTCAAAACCCTTCTTCAGCAATGGCTGTTAAGAGACTGAGTACAGCTTGGTAGCAATTCCAACATCTTCCACCACTGTGGTGATGGGTGAGAGCAGATGGATTTGGTGGTAATTTTTTTCTTCTAAAAATAGACTTTATTTGCAATAAATTATTTACAAAAAAGAAAACCCAATCAGTCTTTTCATACCCATAGTGTAAATCATATCTATACATTCTCATCAATGTACATTGTCACATTTGTTCTCTATATACCCCATTACCACCCCTGTGGTATCTTGAGACTTCTCCCCCCCTCTGCTGTTTGAGTGACTTCCCCTCAGTCTCAGCCCCTTAATGCCTGGACTCTGCCCTTCCCCACAGCGCCCTCACGTTGGCTGCCCCAAGCGTCTTTGCATTTCTCAACACGTACACCTGCAGACTGGAATGGGCCAGTTGGCAGCATCCCCTCACCGACATCTCCACGTTCTGAAAGACCAACAAGTTTCGGGCAAACCAAAGTGCGTCTTTCACCGAGTTAATGGTCTTCCAGCAGTTCTGGATGTCTGACTCTGTGCGTATCCATGGGAACAACCCATGGATCAGAGAGTCCTCTGTAACACAGCTGCTAGGGATATGGTGGCAATCAGCTACAATGAATGCCCTGTGTTCATATATCATACATGTTCATATATATCTAAGGACATACAAGACACTACTCTGATCACTAAGTTCAGCTTACACTTGGGGAAAGCCATTTACCGAACAGTAAGTAAACTTATCAGAATTATTCTGAGACCTACAGAATTACATTAGAGAGTGGTTGAAAATCTGGCTTGTATCTCACTGAGTTTACAATTTTCAGAGGTGATCCAATCATGATTTAAATTTTTGAAAGGGATTTTCAGAAAGTTATCTATAACTAAAATTGAGTTTATCATGATCTGAAATCAGATATAATTTTTTTTACACTTGGGATGCTTGAAATTCCTCAAAAAGGAAAATACCAATGTAGCCATACAACACATCACCCTTCTTCGACCCAAAGTCTCAATTTTACCTCCATATGGACGCTACAAGACCTGCTGAGTTCCTCTTGCATTTCTATGTTTTTACTACAAAAAGCTGAAAGGCCTCCTGAATTAGTTGCCCTGGTTGACTTTGATTGTCAATTTCCCCAAGTTTAGCTTTGAATAACATTCTTAAATGGCTTTGACACTGTGTGAGTTCTCAGACTTGAAATATGCAAGTACCAAACTCTATTAAAAAGTGATTTTGCCATTGTCTCCCCTGGGAGAAGAAACTTTGAACTTTCATTTGGGCACCAACTTCATGCTGTTCCTACCAATGATTGCTCACTATCTGTGGCACACTTACCCTTCCCACCATCCATCCGGGTTCTGCATCCTCCGGCAGTACTTAAGGCCCTTTTCCAATGTATCTCTGAAAGGACAAGATTGCTCCATGATAGAAACAGTTCCACTTCCGTGATCTAGTTCGTGTGAATGAAGTGTGATGCTGCCGGGTTAAGAGTCAAACTGGGCTGACAAACGTCTACGATACTCACTGGATCTCACTTGCTCTGTGGTGCGGAAATTTCTCTTGGAAATACTTTAGTGCCTGCATTACTGCAGATGTGCATTCTACATATGTGTAATCAATCATTATATCACCTGCAGGGAAGAAAAGAGACAATGAAAAAAAGTTTAACACTCCCCAGGGCCTCCTGCTTCCTCCTATCATTCGAAGCAGCACAGACTGGTGGGCTGAAATGGCCTGTTACTGTCACAGACTGGTGGGCTGAAATGGCCTGTTACTGTCACAGACTGGTGGGCTGAAATGGCCTGTTACTGTACTGTATGTTTAAATTTATATAAAAATTAAAACATTTAAATTTACTCCAGATTGTCAGGTGAGATATTCAATAATAGACAGCGTCATTAAATACCTGAGGGCCTTCATTTTTAAGATGAGAGAGGCAAAGTTTAATGAAGATGAGCAGAGCATGGGCTTTCCCCCAAACAGAATGGCAAGTGCTGAAACAGGCTGCCAGGATAGTGATCACATTCAAGATGCTTTTAGGTAGGCACATGAACCTGCAGGGAATGGAGGCATGTGGATTACGTGCAGGCAGGAGACTTAGTTTAATTTGGTGTTTGATGCAGACATGGCGGCTAAAGGACCCTGTTCCTGTCAGAAATCTATCGCAGCCTCGACTATTCAAGTGATTCACTGTTCTTTGATGTAGCGAATGCCAAAGATTCCACCTACCTGAGAGAGAAATTCCAAATCACTTCTCCCCCTTCCATTCTTCTCTTCTCTCCCGTCCCACCGCTCTGTTCTCAGTCAAAATGTGCCCATTTCCAACCTACATCTGTTCTAGTGAAGGACCGCCACCATGAAACATTAACTGCAATGCTAGCTGACCAATGGAGCTCCTTCATCACCCCCTCTTTACATTGTTACACAATTACTTGGGAGCTAGCTGCCTGTACACCTTCAAATGAGAATAAAGCAGGGGAAAAATGATTCAAGGAGATCAAACTAGCAACAATCAGGAACAATGTGTCCTGTTTCTGTGGGGTTAAACAAGAAAACCTGAAGATGTTGATATATAGTGCAATACACAAAAGTGCTGGAGAAACTCAGCAGGTCATGTATTTCTGTGGGAATCTGCTGGCATCCTCTCCTGGGCTTTGAAAGCAGACAGTGAGGAGTTGCAGTATTTTAACTCTCCCGATTCAGGAATTATTTCATTGGGTGGGAAAATCGTGAAAAGGAAGCCAAATGTCAAAGATCCAGCTAAGTCAAACTGGGGCCAGTGATCAAAATCAGAATTTACAGTGACTGAATATCTGGTCAAAAAGCCAATCAGACAGCTTCATCTTTCATTACAAATGACACAATGAAAGAATAATCAGCTCACTGTCGTCACCCAGTTGAGTGGCACGGTGTGTCATTGTGACTCAATAGGACTGGTTATTATGAAATACAGTAAATCCCTTTATCTGGAATTCAAGCCATTGGTAGCCGCAAGCAACCGGCAAAAAAGAATTGTGAAAAATAAATAAGTTAAAAAAAATACAGAAGTTGAAAACCAGCACACCTCGCCGATAGTTTGCAAATCATGCAACATGCAGGCTCGAGCAACCGGAAATTTCACTTATCTGGCATCTATCAATCCCCATAGGTGCCAGATACCAAGGGTTTTTACTGCTATGAACAATGCAAAAAAAAACCTTCACAATGAGAGTCCATTGCAAATGGACTAAGTAATTGTTAACTGGAAATTATTAACAAAAATCTATGTATTGGTCACTCGTTCACCTCAGTTGCCAACCTGAATGACCCATGATTCTCAAGAGCTTTGCCCTGCTCATCTCCCACTTACTGTTTAACGATCAGCAGAACAGAAAATACAGTCAGTAAATTTGCAGGTGATTGAGTCAGGATCTTAAACTCAGTTACACCCTGGAAATGGACCATTCAGCTCAATAGGCCAATGTTAGCTCTTCACTTCCAATTGAAAACAATCTCACCCTATTCCTAATACCCTTCACCTTCTGACTTTTAATGCTGGAAACTGCCATCTCAACCACTGGATTTGGACATCACGTCTGGGTCTGGCAATGCAAATACAATATATTCAAACAGAATAAATGACAGAAAAATACAAGAACTGCAGGTGCTAGAATCTAGGAGTCTCAATAAGTCAAGAATCAATAAGTTTTGGGAGGGGTCCCAACTCGAAATGTTATCTGACCATTCTCTCCATTGCCTGACCCACTGAGTCCCTCCAGCTTCTTGCAGAATAAATTACATCTGGGTGCAAGCTTAAAGAACCAGGGAAGAGAAACTTGAAAGGGATCACTAATACTTTACACTCAATGTCTGGGAATGCAAGCAAACAAAATGTGCAGAGCCGTACTATTCAATACGCATGGCTTGGTGCTATTAATTATCATGGTCATTACCTGGAAGGATTGTTCAGGTGCATAGAAAAAAAACATTAGCTATATTAGCTATAACCATATCACAATTACAGTATGAAAAAAGGCCATCTCGGCCCCTCAAGTCCGCACCGATCTAAGTGATCTCCTCTAGTCCCACCTACCCGCTCCCTGTCCATACCCTCCAATCCCCTCACATCCATGCACTTATCCAACCTTCTCTTAAATGACAAAACTGACCCTATTGCAATCACCTCTTCCAGAAGGTCATTCCACTCAGCCACCACTCTCTGAGTGAAGAATCTTCCTCTTATGTTACTTCTAAACTTTTTCCCCCTAACCCTTAGCTTATGACCCCTCATTCCAATCTCACCTACCCTCAAGGAGAAGAGCCTATTCACATCTACTCTGTCTACCTCCCTCATGATTTAAATATCAAATCCCCCCCCTCAACCTTCTACGCTCCAATGAATAAAGACCCCAGTCTACTCAATCTTTCTTTGTATTCTAGATACTGCAATCCAGGCAACATTTTAGTAAATCTTCTCTGCACCCTCTCTACCTTATTGATATCCTTCCTATAATTTGGGGACCAGAACTGCACACAGTATTCCAAATTTGGCCTCACCAATGCCTTGAACAGTCTCAACATCACCTCCCAGCTCCTATTTGATTTATAAAGGCCAGCATACCAAAAGCCTTCTTTACCACCCTATCTACATGAGCATCCACTTTCAAAGAATGATGAACTGTTATTCCAAGATCTCTCTGTTCCTCTGCATTCCTCAGTGCCTTCCCCTTCACTGCATGTCCTTTTTGATTATTCTTCCCAAAATGAAGCACTTCACACTTATCTACATTAAACTCCATCTGCCATCTTCCAGCCCACTCTTCCCAGCAGTCCAAATCCATCTGCAGTCAACGAAAACCCTCCTCACTATCTACAACTCCCCCTATTTTTATTTTTTCCACATATTTACTAACCCAACTTACCACTCCATCATGCAAATCATTAATGTAAATGACAAGCAACAATGGACCCAACACCGAGCCCTGCGGCACACAGCTCGTCACCGTCCTCCATCCTGACAGACAGATATCCACCATGACTCTCTGGTATCCACCTTCTAGCCACCGTTGAACCCATTTGACTATCTCAACATTAATCCCTAGCGCCTGAACCTTCCTTACCAACCTTCCATGTGGAACTTTATCGAAGGCCTTAATGAAATCCATGTTGACTACATCTACTGCATCGACCTTCCTAGTCACCTCCTCAAAAAATTTAACAAGATTTGTCAAACATGACTGTCCCCACACAAACCCATGTTGGGTGTCCCTGATCAGTCCATACCTCTCTAGATACTTATACATATTATCTCTAAGAATACTTTCCATTAGTTTATCAACCACCGACATCAAACTTACCGGCCAATAATTGCTGGGCCTACACCTGGAGCCATTTTTAAACAGAGGAATTACGTTTGCGACATGCCAATCCTGTGGCAAAATGCCTTCCTCCAGTGACCGTTGAAAAATCAGTCAGAGCGTCCGCTATTTCCTCCCCGACTTCCCTCAAAGTCCTGGGGAAAATCCCGTTGGGACCCAGAGACTTAACCACCTTTATATGCCTCAAAAGTTCTAACACCCCCTCTTTCCTAATACCTACATTTTCCACAATCACCCCTTTTGCTTCTCTTATCCTACACGATTCTGTATCCTTTTCCCTAGAGAATACCGAAGAGAAGAACTCATTCAGTATCTCCCCCATCTCATTTGGCCGCTCTGATTCACTAATAGACTAATTTCATCATTTACTCTCCTTTTGCTAGTCACACATTTGTTAAAAAACCCTTCAGATTTACTTTCACCCTGTTCACTATAGCCACCTCATACCTTCTTTTCACTATCCTAATTTCTTTCTTAAGCACCTTTTTACAATCCATGCATTTACCAAGCATCTTGTCCATACCTTGCTTCTTGTATTTAATATAGGCCTCCCTATTATATTGAAACAACTTTCTAATCTCTCTTGAAAACCATGGCTCTCTCGAACTTTTGGCCCTTCCTTTTATCCTAACAGGAATATAAAGATTCTGCACCCTCAAAATCTCACCTTTAAATGACCTCCAATTCTCCTCTACCCCCTTCCCATAAAACAAATCAACCCAAACCACTCCTTACAAATCCCTTCTCATTTCTTCAAATCTGGCTTTCCCCCACTCAAAAACTTTAATCTTTGGACCAGACCTATCTCTTTCCATAATTATATTGAAACTAATGGGACTATGATCACTGGATCCAAAGTGCTCCCCAACACACACCTGTCACCTGCCCTATCTCATTCCCCAACAGTAGATCCAACACTGCCCCTTTTCTAGTGGTACCTCAACATATTGCTGCAAAAAACTATCCTGTACACATTTTACAAATTCTAATCCATCCAGCCCCTTCACAGAATGCATTTCCCAATCTATAGTAGAAAAATTAAAATCCCCCACTAACACAACCCTATGCTAATTCCTTACACATCTCAGCTATTTCCTTACACATTTGCTCCTCTATTTCTCGCTCCCCCACTAGGTGGTCTATAATACACCCCTATAATTGTAACCTCTCCTTTTCCATTTTTTAAATTCCACCCATACCACCTTCCTTGACAAGCCCTCCAATCTATCTCGTATCAGCACCGCTGTAATAATTTCCCTGACAAGCAATGCCACACCAACCCCCTATCACTATGATCTAGTTAAAAGATGATTCACTGGAGACAGAAACACTTAATAATTCCAGCTACCTCATTGCAGCTTGCTTGCCTTAAGGAATGATGTCATTAGACTAGAAAGGATGTAGAAATGATCATGAGGATGTTACCAGGACTTGAGCAGCAAGGAGAGGCAGGACAGACTGTCATTTTTTAAAACCTGCGCATAGGGGAGTGCGAGCATACGGAGGTGTATAAATTGAAGGGTGACAAAATGGGGGAGCCCAAAACTAGGGGGCAAAAATAGAGTGGTGAATGTCTGGAATGATTGGAAACAGACAAAACTGTAGTGTGGAAGAGACTTCTAGAAAGTCACACGAATATGAAGAGCATGGAGAGATGTGAAACATGCATAAGCAGAAGAATTGTCATTTGATTTGTACATCAATTTCTGCTTTATGTTCTTTATCCAGTAAAGCAGGAAGTGAAAGACAGAGCTCCTAACATCATGTCTTGTCAATAATGACATTCATGGATGGACAAGCTCCCCTGCCAAGAGAAAGCACCTTCCTAAGCATCATCTAATTGCAAGTCATCTCATTAAGTGGTGTCATTACTAATACACTAGTTTAAGGGCAGATTCTGCGTTGGAGTTAATGCATGCAACGGGCCTCAACAGTTAAATAAGTAGGGTGTCCAAATCAGGCCAATTAACACTGGACAGAGCAGAGCAGTGGTTACCATTCCAGTGACAGGGCCATGACTCCAGCGCTAGCGGTGTCACTCCATCTGCTGTGGTCTGCCATGATAGTGTGCGCCAAGACTCCAAGGTTAAACAGTGACTCCTTTAGTTTGATGGACATCTGAAAAAACGTTCCATTTCAGGTGCAATATTCAAAGGAGATGGGTGATACCCGTCTTTTCTTCCTTTGGGGTGCAGAGGCCAAGGAGAAAATGAAGAAATATCACAGATAACAAAGCAGGGGCTTTTAAAGAATTTACCAAAAACCTCTGAGGGATTCAGGAGTTCCAGGAGCCGCCCTCCACGTTTCTTCTCATAGGTGGCAAATCCTCCATCTGGATTTCTCATGCTGAGTAGCTACAACAGGACAAGAGGCATTAGGCAAAATGCACTTTGTTTCTCAACTGTCCTGAAACCAAACCTGAAGATGTATCAGTGTCTTTTAGGATATTAAGAGGCAGAATGGGGAAGGGGCAAAATCAAGAGTGGATACAGTGAGCTAACCTCTACTGATGTGAATGATAATGACAGGATATACACTTTGAGTTCCCAATGAATCATGGTGGATTTCCAGGGACAGTCAAACTAGCAGAATGGGTGAGGCAGGCAGATTTAACACAAGCATAATTTCATATACAGTCATGCGTCGCTTAATGCCTACGATGTGTTCTGTGAAATAGGATGCAATTTGGACATTGTAGGACCACTATATTATATACTTAGCAAAGCTACAACACTCAAGGGATGTGCGATACACAAGATTAGATGCTGCTGCCTACGAGTCGAAATATACACTGTTAAGCGGTAAACTTTTTATTTGTAGGTAGGGAAAATTCACACTAAAATAACAATAAAAAGTACAGTACATACAGGCATTTGTTATGACTATCAAGACATGTATTATAGGTTATATATGTACTGTACCATTGTACACCTGGCAGTGCAATCGCTTAGCATAAAAGAGACATGAGATACACACGTTGTGTGTATGAAGCTATTGCCTTCTCTACGTCTGCTCCATCCCGTTTTCCAATCAGGATTTCTGAACGATTATTATAACTCTATTATAACCTTATGGGACCACGGACATATATGTGGTCAGATATTGCCTGAACGGATGTTATGCGGTGCATGACTTACCCATTTGCATGGGTAAGTGCAGCTCCAACTACATTTCAAAAGCTCCACAGAAAATGGGAACATCCCTGATTGCCACCACTAGCCAAATCTGCAGTCCGTGCCATCTCACAGTGCACCACAGTTTCTCACTGAGGTGACTCTGACAGCGCCTTTGACACTGGAGACCACTGTGACCAAGGGAATCAAGGACAGGAAGCACAGGGGCCCCACACAAACAGCTCACTCTACTGCAAAGTGGCCTAGAAGCATTTTGCTGCTCCTTCATTGTCCCACAGCTCCCTCTCCAACAACCCTGCACAAGAACCTTGACCAGAAGGTCTTCAGCCTTCGTGCAACAGCTTCTCAAGGGCAAATAACTGGAGGATGTCAATGATGCCAATCCACAAAAAAGTGAAGAAATATTCACAGAAACCCCATCATCCTCCAGAAAGTGGGGCACAATCAGAAAGTTCTGTGAAAAGAATTTCTTTTGACAAAAAAAACAGATCGATCATTGTTGGATAAAAATGGCAATGTTATGGGAAGGAGCAGAAAGAACCAAATGGATTAGATTAGCAGAGAGCTGGCATGAATTCACTAGGCTGAATGGCCTCTTTCTGAAAACTTGCTTCACTTCTGCAGCTTACCACGTTGACAGCATCAAACAGTCGCTCCTCAGAGATATGTTCTGTTATGAAGGGACACTTTTCCTGCAGCAGCATTATTGACTTCAAGCCTTCTGCTGTACAATCTGCCACAATCCAGCCACAGTCACGGGTACTAAACGAGAAGCCTCCCTGAAACATTTAACACCTGACATGTTACAGCAAGAACAGAATCTGAACTGAGTAGACAAAGCACAGGAGAGGGAGGAGGAAGCCACTTGAGGGTCCAGGCCTATCCTTTCATTCTCCCAATTAGAAAGCAGACCCTTTATCCTTCGATTTCTGCTCCCAACGGCTAATCAATTGCAAGCTTTCTTTGTCAGGATTTCTCCATCTTGTTTGCCCCGATTTTGACTGGCAATATCTTCTGAATTGGAGTGAGCACAGACATCACTCCATCTGTTACATTGGCAGCTTTTATTCTACCACACCTGAGACACACAAATATTTCTTCATTGCCTCTGCAAGTTTCTCTTTCATTACTAATTGACCTGACAACTTTTAATGAATCGTACTTTGCTTTTGCTAGTTTCTTCCTCTTTACTATCGATACATTTTTTATTTGATAATTTACTTTCATATCTTTCAGCGGTTAATTAATCATTTATTTGGCTGGCACATTTAGCATAGCAGTTAACGCAACACTATTACAGTCCCAGTGACCCGGGTTCAAATCCAGTGCTGTCTGTAAGGAGTTTGTACATTCGCCCTGTGTCCCGAGTGGGTTTTGTCTGGGTGCATCGGTTTCCTCCCACCTCCAAAATATATGTGGTTGTAGGTTAATTTGTCTGAAATTGGGCAGCATGTTTAAATGGCCAGATTCAGCTTAGACTATGCTGTAAATAAAATTTAAATATAAAATCTTTCATAGATATCTATGACCTTCTGGCCCAGCACTTCAAATCTTAACAAGCCTTTTACATTACAAATTAGCCACAGATTGATCACTTTTTGTGGAGTCTATTTCTCAGTGTATTTTCATTCTGAATCATGAAATAAGTCTTTGAATGTCTGCTATTGCAGGTTCCCTTTAATCTAATTCCACAATCGACCAGAGCTAAACTACTTATCAAATCTATTTTACTGTATATGCCATTGTATCGGACAATTCGAAAAACAAAACCTTAACAATCAGGTCGCCCTATACGAGTCTAAAATTCTTGCCTTGACAACTGTCGCAACACTGCTGCCATCTTCCTGCTGGTTCTGATGCAATTTCGTGCACGCTCTTTAGTTATTTGCAAGTCCCAGGGTTCCTGCACGGGGCATATCCACTCAGCCCGACTGCCGTCGGCTCTGTACAGGCTTTAAACAACCTGTTACAGGAGCCAACAGTGGTTTATTTTAAAATATTCAAATAAATTAAAAACCTTTAAATGATCATTTGTTATTAAAATATTGTGATTTCCTTTTAACAGCATCCACTGGTCAGTGGTAGTGCCAGATTTTTTTTTTGGGGGGGGGGGGTCATCTTCTTCAAAGGTTATTGCTTAAAACCAACATTTTGGGTGGAAATTCTGGGGTCATCCTTTGCTCGAGTTATCTTATACAACAGCATGTAAGGTAATTTTTAAAAAAAAGACTCCAGTTACAATTTTTACTCTCATACTTCATGTTAATTTCCATTACATTATGATTCTCTCCCTCAGATTTTCTGAGATCACTGATAATTTCTGTCTCATTACTCATGGGCAGGTCGAAAAATGTCCCACCCCTGGTTGAGCCCACAATGCTCTTTGTGCATGTCCATAATCTGGTAAGGTTACATTATATTTGGGATTCATGTACATGACTATGTCTCTGTCCAATACCATAACATGGTCCTCTCTCCTCCGGTCCTTCAAAGGTCTCCTGTGCTGTGGTCATACCCTCAGGTTTTGTTCAAGCAGTAAGAATTCTGGACAATGGCAGAGACTCCATCTCCAGGGAAGGAACATTGCTTTCACTGCATTCCACTAATCAGCTTGCCACCACCACCCCCTCCCCCCACCTTAACTAGTTATTCCAGTTCCTTTCTCTCTCAACCTAGTCAAGACTCCTCCCCCTTCCTGCAAAGTCCACCCCTCCACCTATTATCTCCCACCCTCACCCTTTTCTTCTGACATGTCACATGTTCTCTCACACCTTGATGAAGGGCCCAAGCCCAAAATGTTGATGATGTATCTTTACCTTTGGTAAAGGCTCTGTTTGACCTGCTGAGTTTCTCCAGCATTTGTGTTTTTTCACTTAACTTGTGTTTTACCTCTAATATCTCCTGTTGATCCTCAGTAAAGAACTTGGACAATTCTTTACACAAAGTGCCCCATTAAAAAAAAAACAAGTTCCTCTTTGCAGTCAATACTTTGGCTGAGAGAGAGGATGCATAATACTTTAAAGTGAAGCTATCATCTATGACAATTTCAAATGTCAAGGGATATTGGGCAAGAAGAACATGGGAAAATTAGAGAACCAGGAACTGGAGGCAACTCACCTTGTTCATCTGACGATAATACTTCTTATAATCAGGTGGATTGTCTCGGACCTGAAAGAAAACAGCAACACATTTAGGCTGGGATTTGTCTCTTCTTTTCTCTTAGTCTGGTTTCTTTGCTTTACAAGTAGAATTACTCAGAAGCCCACGTTGTACATTTACATACTGTGGTGCATCAACAGCTGTGATAAGGGAGGGCGGCAGCAGGGAGGGGGTTCCTGGACATTCGGCCAAATGAACAGAGGTCAGCAAATTGGACCACATCAGGAAACTAGCTTTTCAATTTCTTTAACCCCTCTCCAATTGTTTCAGAGACTCAGAATTAGAGGGATTAACATTAACCTAAGTGGAAGAAGGAAGGAATGGGGTTGGAAATAATGTGACCTCACTGTGGAATATGTGGTAGATTATTTTCAAGGTGGGGTGGGGGGCAAGGGGCAGGCCCACTGTGGGGGAGGGCGTGGGGCAGGGCCACTGTAGTGGGGAAGGTGAGGGGCAGGCCCACTGGGGAGGGGGGTGGGGAGGAAGCGAAGGACAGGCCTACCGGGGAGGAGCAGGGGGAGGGAAGGTGAGGGGCAGGCCCACCAGTTTGGGGGGGGGGGGGTCAGGCAAGAGAAGCCTCTGCATCATCATCTCATCATGTAAACTGTACAAACCAAGAGACTTTTAAAGTAGGAGCACAGATGAGTGACAGCATTTCTCCCTCCCTCCCACAAGATTCCTTGGATATCAGTTAATGATCAAAACTGACACTCCAACATGGATAGGTACATACATGTATGTGAAGGGTTGTGACAGGAGGCAAGGATGAGATTGATGGGGGGGGATGGGTTTGTATGGGTCAGCACTCAATTGTGGGCTGAAGGGTCGGTTTTGTTCTATGTAACATGTTACTGAAGCAAAAATAAGAAAAACTCAGCAGGTTGGGCAGGATGTGTGGAAAGAGAAACAGAGAGTTAACGTGACAGGTTTCAGATTTTCCTGCACATGCAGGATTTTATTCATTTTCATTTTAATCCTGGTCTTGGTCCGACAGTTGGTCTGCTGGTCATTTGGATGTTAAAAAAAAAAATCACTGCTCTTGGGAGTTCTCTTCCTGAATTATTCCCAGTTGTATAAACATGATCATCTTCCCATCACCCAAAGAGCAAAATATCAACAGGACATATGAGTTGCTCTTTTTAAGACTCTGGAATCTTCTTATGGAATAGGTCATTGATACAGTCTGGTGACCCACTTACCAGCAAGTGAACTGGCTCCCAAAATGGTGGATGTGCTATGAGAAATTGACCTGCAGACAACAAGATTTTATCTGGGCTGATGACATCACTGATGTCACTTCCTGTCCATGTGACAGAAGCAGTGATGTATATACACCCAGCTTGCAAGCCTGGAAGTGTCAGTCTTGCACTAGACTCCACAGCGTGTACATCGACTTCTCCGCATATACATCAACTCGACAGATTGTACAGAGATTCCACAACATATACACTGATATCTATAGTAGCTCAGTATAGAATACTTCGCTACATTGGTGACCCAAATGGTTCAAACGATATTTGGACCCCAACATGGGAAAATTTTTCTTCAATGCACGCCGTGGCTCTGAAACTACCATCGTTTTGGACTTCACAACCACACGTATGGTTTGACTAAGCAGAAGCCCAATTTCAATTGGGGCAGATAACTATGTAGTAAGTGCCCTGGATCAAGAGATTCTATGCAGAGTTTCTGATTTTCTTCAGCAGCCTCCAGAGAAGGGCAAGTATATGGCACTCAAGAGTCTGCTCATCCATACCGTTGGCCTCTCACGACGTGAGCGTGTGACCGGTTTACTTCCTTTGGATGGCTTGGGAGACAGGACCCCTTCCATGCTCATGAATGAAATGCTGGCACTAACGGAAGGACATAGGCCCTGACTCGTGTTCGAGCAACATAGGAACATAGGAAGTAGGAACAGGAGTAGGCCAAAAATGGCCCATCGAGCCTGTTCCGCCATTCAATACGATCATGGCTGATCTAATTTATGACCTAACTCCACCTACCTGCCTTTTCCCCATATCCCCTAATTCCTCTATCATGTAAAAATTTATCTAACCGAATTTTAAATATGTTTAATGAAGCAGCCTCAACCACTTCCCTGGTTAGAGAATTCCAAACATTCACTACTCTCTGGGAAAAACTATTTTTCCTCATCTCGGTCCTAAATCTACTCCCTTGAATCTTGAGACTGTGTCCTCTCGTTTTAGTTTCCCCGGCCAGCTCAAAAAAACTTCCTACATCTATCCTATCCATACCCTTCATAATCCTATATGTTTCGATAAGATCTCCTCTCATTCTTCTGAACTCGAGCAAATACAATCCTAGACGATTTAATCTTTCATCATAAGTCAACCCCTTCATCCCAGGGATCAACCTGGACCGTCTCCAAAACCAGTATATCCTTCCTCAAATATGGAGACCAGAACTGGACAACTCCAGGTGCGGTCTCACCAGTACCTTATACAGTTGCAACATTACCTCCCTACTCCTGAATTCAATTCCTCTAGCGATGAAGGCCAACATTCCATTTGCCTTCTTAATAACCTGCTGCACCTGCAACCTAACTTTTTGCGATTCATGCACAAGCACTCCCAAGTCCCTCTGCACAACAGCAGGCTTTCTTGGAGCAGTT
Organism: Narcine bancroftii; assembly: GCF_036971445.1. Classification (NCBI taxonomy): domain Eukaryota; kingdom Metazoa; phylum Chordata; class Chondrichthyes; order Torpediniformes; family Narcinidae; genus Narcine; species Narcine bancroftii. The sequence continues at coordinate 223,070,416 of NC_091472.1, read as the reverse complement.
ATCAAAAGCTGCTGGCCAATGAGGATTTCAGTGACCCACGGAGTTGCAGCCTGTGCTGACATTTTATTGTGGGCTAAACCAGAAAGCGTGACATCCGTAGGGCAGGTCACCAGATCCCGCTCACAGCACCAGGAATGTGCAACTCCAACATTAGACTGGCAGCAGGTTTGATCAAATCCATTGTCAGACCGCCAGTCGGTTAGGAGACAACGGGACAAAGATAGCACCATCAACAATGGGGCGCAGAAGCTCGCCGTTGCCGACCTCTCTGTGTGTTTCAGGGAAATGCCAGGGCCAGCTGTCGCTAATGGCTGCTGCAGCTGGCTATCAAGACAGCCTTTTGTATGTCTGCGATAGACATTCTGGCCAGCGTTTCTTGGTGGATACAAGCACGCTTCCCCCTTCGGGGCATGTCACATGCAACAGAAAACCCAGTCCATCATTAAACTGCAGTACTATCCAGACATTTGGCACATATAGGATCCTGCTTCAGTTCGGCAATACGAAATTCACTTGGACATTCACATTGGCCACGCTATTGGGAGCTGATTTTCTCAGAGCACAAGGCCTGCTGGTTGATCTAGACCACACATGTCAAACTCTGGCCCGAATTATATTTGGCCCGCAAGATCATTTCAAAAATGTATTAGAGGTGACCCACCCTGCAGTGCGAGCCGATGCTGTTTTTTGGTAATGTCACCCCCACCATCCTCCCCCTTCATTGCACATCCTTCCCCACCCCCTAACTATCCCCTCCCCCCCTAAAACCACCCCCCTTAAAAGATGGCCAGAATATTCTCAAAAAGGAATCCAGAATGGTAAAGTTCCACAAACCTTCTGCTGGGAATCCTAACAACACCCGGGCATCAGATCCATGGGACGCGGAGGGAGCAAGAGTGTTGCAGGTTGACCGTGCAAACTTTGAGAACGGGGAAAACAAAATTGTAACACGAGAAGTCTGTTGATGTCATCAGCCGGCAAGCCAGTTGGAAGGCTCCCCGCACAACCAGTCACTTCTCCCACCTGTCGAGCGGTGCGGCGGATTGGCAAGCGCCTGTGATTTCCTGTCGGCGCGACGGACATGGCAGGCTGCGCACGGCCCCCGCTGTTCCGCAAAGGCTGATCGGTAGCGCGCTGGGCCTGAGTGGGTGGGTAAGCAGGGGTGGGAAAGCAGGGGTGGGCAGAGGGTGTAGGTGAGGAGTAATGGGCAGGGGAAGTTATGGTGGTGCAAGGGGCAGTTAGAGGGAGGGATGAGTAGAAGGAGGGGTGGATAGGGAAGAGATAAAAGTGGAGGGGCAGGGCGAGTAGGGGAGGGGTGATTAGAGGGTGAGAGACGGGTAGAGGGAGGAACAGGTTGAGGGGAGAGGCAGTAGAGGGGCGTGTATAGGATGGGGTGGGTAGAGGCAGAGCGAGTGGAGTGAGGGGTGAGTAGAGGTTGGGTAAAGGACTGGTCAGGTAGAGGGATGGTGGGTCGAGGGTGAATAGAGGCCTAGAGCCTGAGGAGTGAGCAGGAAATGCTGAGTCCTGATGCAGGCCAAAATGGACACAGCCTGTGAATGCTGACTACATCTCCACAGGGACCAAATATGTTTCCCTCAGGTCAAGCAAAGGGTGAACTTGAGCTACCTACTCCTGACCTGTAACATTATCCTCCTAAAGTTATATCCTAAAGTTTAACATTACACATGTTGAAAGAAGAGAAAACATGCAGATGTTGTTGAAAATTTTCAATAAATATTTAGTTCGGCCCTCGACTTAGTCCAAGTTTTTAATTTTGGCCCTCCGTGAATTTGAGTTTGACACCCCTGATCTAGACAGATGAAGGCTCGTTCATAGCAACACTTCCCAGACCTTCACCCTAGGTGAGGCCAAGCTGTCAGCCCCGCATTTAGACTCCAGGTTGTTGGCGGAATTCCTTGCAATAATTACGCCACAATTAACCTCGGCGATGCTGAAACATGGGGTGCAGCACCACATACCAATTGAAGGGCCAGTGCTGCATGTCCGAGCTTGCATGCTCTCTCCAGATAAACTTCATCTGGCCAAACAGGAGTTTGAAAAGATGGAGGACACAGGTATTGTACAATGGTCTGATAGATCCTGGGCTTCCCCACTCCACATAGTACCCTAAGCCGCAGGCAGATGGAGACCCTATGATGATTACTGTATGTTGAACGAGGTTATCACACCGAATTGTTACCGGTACCACATTACAGGACTTCATGTCCAACCTGCAGCCTTCATCTTTTCTAAGGTGGACCCGGTCCAGGGGCATCATCAGATCCAAGGATCAGAATCCCAGATTCCAAAATTGGCTATTATTACACCCTTTGGCCTTTTTGAATTCAGACGGATGCTTTTTGGGGTCAAGACTGCCAAGCAGACTTTCCAACGTTTAATGGACAGAGTGGGATGTGATCTCAACTTTACCTTCATATACCTGGATGACATACTTATCGCTAGCTGCAGTCCTCAGGAACATTTGTTCCACCTGCACAAGTTTTTCACTCGTTTGTATAATTTTGGCCTGACTATCAACCCGGCCAAGTGTCAATTCAGCATAGCGACCATCGACTTTCTGGTTCGTAGAATCGAAAAACATGGAGCAAAGGCACTACCAGCAAAGGTCGAGGTGATCCGGGCCTTCACTAAGCCCAGCACAGTTAAAGGCCTCCAGGAGTTTGTTGGAATGGTGAACTTTTATCACCGGTTTCTACCATCAATGGCTCGCATCATGCGCCCCCTCTTTACCCTGGTGTCAGGCAAGGCAAAAGATGTCATTTAGGACAAAGAATCATCGGCGGCATTCGAGAGCTCCAAGGAAGCACTGGCTAATGCTGTGTTTCTGGTCCACCCAAGAAAGAATGTCCTGACAGTCCTGACAGTGGATGCGTCCAGTACAGCAGTAGGAGGGGTGCTTGAACAGTACATCAATGGGCATTGGAAATCATTGGCTTTCTTTATCAAGGACCAAAGACCACCAGAACTCAAGTACAGTAGTTTTGATTGAGAATTGTTAGCACTCAACCTAGCTATCAGACATTTCAGGTACTTTCTAAAAGGCAAGCATTTCATGGCTTTTACGGACCACAAGCTACTTACATTGGCCTTTACTAAGGTTTCAGATCCATGGTACATCAACAGAAACATTTAGCATATTTTTCTGCGTTCACAATGGCCATTGAACACATCTCAGGAAAGACCAACATAGTGGCAGATGCGTTGTCTCGCCTGGCCACACAATCCCTGCAGACCTTAGCTTAAGGGATGGACTATGTTACGCTTGCAAAAGCGCAATAGTCAGACAAAGAAATTCCCCGTTATGGAACAGGAGCCTTGAACCTGCAGCTGGAAGAAATTCCGGTAGGCCCGGGGGAGCTCAAACTACTATGTGACATACCTACAGGTCAACCTCACCCAATTGTTCTGGTGGCCTGGAGGCAGCAAGTATTTGACACGGTACACGGGTTGGAACATCCATCGATCAGAATGACTGTCTGGATGGTACCCAACAGATTTGTGTGGCATGGCCTTCAAAAACAGGTCAGCAATTGGGTGGACATGCATTAGTTGCCAGACATCCAAAGACCAGCAACATACGAAAGCCCCACTACAATCTTTTGAACCGACATATCAGAGGCTTGACCACGTACAAGTGGACTTTGTAGGTCCCCTGCCGGTGTCACATGGTTCCCGTTTTCTTCTCACTGTCGTGGATTGGGCCACACGATGGCCAAAGACGGTTCCACAGGCAGACATGACTACCGACATCTGCGCCAGGGCCCTCATTTCCATTTGGATAGCACATTTCAGTCTGCCAGCACACCATGTCTGACAGGGCTGCCCAATTCACATCAAGCCTCTGGCCAGCAATGGCCACCCTGCTTGGAACCAAGTGGCACCACACAACTGCATATCACCTACAATCCAATGGACTAGTAGAAAGATCCACAGGCATTTGAAATTGGCCCTTATGGTGCATCTGCAGGGACCCAACTGGTTGACGAATCGCCGTGGGTACTCTTGGGCACACGAACAGCACTTAAGGACAATATAGGTGCCTCATTGGCAGAGCTGGTCTAAGCACACCCCTGATGGTTCCAGGAGAATTTGTATCAGACTCACGAGGACGGGAAGCAGTCCTAAGCAAGCTCCGCAAGAAGCTCGGTTCTTTTGCGCCCATACCGACATCTCAACTTGGTCAGGCCCGATCCTATATACCCCAGAACCTGCAGGATTGCAAGTACATTTTTGAACAGAAAGTAGCACTCCGAGCACCAATCCTGCATCCGTATGAGGTACTAAGACGCAATGGTTCAACGTACATTTTGGAAGGTAAAGAGGAACGTTTTGCAATTGAATGCCTCAAACCTGCCTATCTAGATCTGCACAGACCAGTTGTGGTTCAGGTGTCTCAGTGGGAAGGGCAACAAACAAAAAAAAAAACAGACTTTAGGGGTCCGCAGTGGGGGGGGGGGGGGGGGGGGGTCATGTGGCGACCCACTTACCAGCAAGCAAACTGGCTCCCAAAATGTCAGATGTGCTATGGAAAATGCAGGAAATTGACCTACATACAACACAGGTTTTTATCTGGGCTGATGACATCACTGATGACTTCACTTCTGATCCATGTGACAGAAGCAGTGATGTATGAAAGCCTGGAGGTGTCAGTCTTACATAAGACTCCACAGCATGTATGTTGACTTCCCAGTGTATACATTGTGACAGAATATATAGATATGTTTTTGGGAGATAAAATGGGAAAAGTTTGTAAGTGTAGGTCACATAGAAACACTTTAAAAGAGATCTTATTTGAAATACTGGACCTCTGCCCAATGCAAGACATATCGGGGCCTCACAGCTTTTACAAGAGCTTTGAAGAATGCTGAAAAGAATTCACTAATGGATTATTGGTTACAAAAGGCAACAGAGGAAAGAGCATGTAGGAGCCACTGCCATCTGGAAGAGGGTCATGTGGTTTTGCAAGCAGAGAGAGTCAAACAGGCTTTCTCTCAGAGAGAGTCAAACAGGCTTTCTCTCAGAGAGAGTCAAACAGGCTTTCTCTCAGAGAGAGTCAAACAGGCTTTCTCTCAGAGAGAGTCAAACAGGCTTTCTCTCAGAGAGAGTCAAACAGGCTTTCTCTCAGAGAGAGTCAAACAGGCTTTCTCTCAGAGAGAGTCAAACAGGCTTTCTCTCAGAGAGAGTCAAACAGGCTTTCTCTCAGAGAGAGTCAAACAGGCTTTCTCTCAGAGAGAGAGATCACTTGTACGGTGTTGCAGATAGCAGCTGGGACTGGAACAGGACAAGCTCTCAAGCTTGTAGTATGCCCCATTTTGGAAGACGGCCTGGTCAAAGCCCTTGTGGTTCATGCAAGAGGAGAGGACTGGCTGTCTAATGTTTCACTTGGAATAAGAGAAACAAGAAGGAACTCTGTGCTGACCTGAAAGAAAGAGGTTATCATCTGGAGAACCCTGAAGGGACAAGTTTTGTCAGCAAGACACTGGAGTGGCTGATGAAAGTACTTCAGTTGTGGATGTCCTGGAATAACAAATCTCTTTCTGAAAACTGACAAGAACCTTCCTGAGCGGTAACCATTTATCTTTCAAACACCAAAGCCTGTTGAACTTTAGAAATGTTAAATTCTGTGCATCATATAAGAATTGCCTGCAACCAATGAACTTGGAGGAATGAGAAGTGAGATTGGACTCTGAACCAAAGAATTTTTCTGAACTTACACATACACATTTCATACACGTCCACTTAGAATTAGAAGGGGGTTAAGTAAGTCAATAGAGATAAGTTAAAGTTTGATTCTATTTTCATGTTTAAAGATAATTAAAAGCAACTTTTGTTTAAGTAATCATTTGACTTGGTGACTATCTATTGCTGCTAGATTTTGGGGTCCTCTGGGCTTGTAACAAACTCAACTCGACAATGTGTACAGTGATTTCACAACGTGTACACCAACGTGTACACCAACTTCGCTACATCAGCTTAGAACATCTTAATACAGTAAAAGCCCCAGCACCTTTGTGGATTGATAGATGCTGGATAAGTGCATTTTCCAGTTGCTTACAATGCCTAACTAATACACCTGCATTAAGAATAAGCAGTTTAAAAGACAAAACTACGATACTGTACTTACGCTGTACAAACTTCATTTATGTGAATATATAAACCTTAAAGCATTTTATTTTATTTTCAGTCACATTCTTTGAAAACATTTAACCACTGCTACATCTAGAGGTTCCTCCTCCTCCACAAACGATAACATTATAGAAAATTAACACCTCCCCCCCCAAGTTTACAGATAAAATCTCTGACTGGGGCAACTCTTACTAAACAGGGATAAGGAGATATTTAAGAGAGTTACCCCAACATCTAGCTGCATCAACCAGCTCTTCATCCTGGGTGATGCCATTACTGTTTCAAACGGATGCTATGAGCAAAGCACAACCAAGATACTCCACTGCCTGAATATTTGCTCCCACCTTCACCAAAGATTTTTGTTACCTTTTTTGAATATTTTACATTTTCCAAAGACTCATGCAAATCCAATGAACAAAATATTACATTCTCTTTCCACATTATATGATTTCCAAGTCCTTATTTTCCCCTCCTTGCACTCTCCCCTTCCTATCTCTTAAATTATACAAATATAAAAATACAAACATACAAAAACCATCTAAATACCAACATTCACAGACCAAATTGGTAGTTTGGATAGTTTAAATTGTTCTTCCCCAATGTCCCCGAGAAGGTACAATTGCGTATCCTGTGGAAAACCCAACTTTGTAATTTTTTTTCAGTGTCCCCCAGGTCTGGTTATGTGTTACATCAGAGAACATTAATTTTTACAATTTTAAACTTGCATATTTTTTAACCTATTATTTTATTCTTGTTTATTTTAATTTTTAAAATTTATTTTCCTAGAATTTTTGCCAATTGCTTGAATTCTGGATACCAGGAGTTTTACTGTTTTCATGACATTAAAGAAATGAAAAATCTTTTAGCAAAGCAAGGAACAATAACTAATTTTATCTCTCCAGAGATCCTGTCTGACCTGTTGACAATATCTAATTTCTTGCTTGCATTTCAGATTTTCAGCATTGACAATGTTACGAGCCCAGTGGACCCCAAAACCCAGCAGCAATAGATAGTCACCAAGACAAAGGGTTACTTAAACAAAAGTTGCTTTTAATTACCTTTAAACATGAAAATTGAATCACACTTTAACTTATCACTATTAACTTAACTAACCTAACTTAACCCCCTTCTAATTCTAAGGACAAGTGTATTTAGTGTGTGTGTGTGTGTGTGTGTGTGTGTGTGTGTGTGTGTGTGTGTGTGTGTGTGTGTGTGTGTGTGTGTGTGTGTGTGTGTGTAAGTTCAGAAAACGTCTTTGATTCACAGTCCAATCTCACTTCTAATTCCTCCAAGTTCACTGGTTGCAGGCAATTCTTATTACTGTGCACAGAATTTAACATTTCTAAAGTTCACCAGGCTTTGGTGCTTGAAAGGTTACCACTCAAGAAGGTTCTTATTGGTTTTCAGAGAGAAATTTGTTGTTTGCTGGACACACACAACTGATTCTTTTTTAATCAGCCACTCCAGTGTTTTGCTGAAGAAACTTGCCCCATCAGGTTTCTCCAGATGATAACTTCTTTCTTTCAGGTCAGCACAGAGTTCCTTTTTGTTTCTCTTATTTCAAGTGAAACATTAGACAGCCAGTCCTCTCCTCTTGCATGAATCACAAGGGCTTTGACCAGACTGAACTAAGCACTCACAACCCAGCTTCCAAATGGGGTTTTCCACAAGCTTGCCAGCTTGTCCTGTTCCAGTCCCAGCTGCTGCTGCTGACTGTAAAACTACAGAACTGATCACTGTCCCTCTCTCCCTGAGAGAAAACCTGTTTTACTCTCTCTGCTTGCAAAACCACATGAACCTCCAGACAATCTGCAGCTCCGACAAGTTCTTTCATCCGTTGTCTTTTTGTAAACAATCCATCAGTGAAGCCTCTTGGGCACTCTCCAAAGCTTTTGCAAAGGCTCTTGGTGCCGACATGTCTATCATGAGCATAGCTCCAGTATTTTAAATAAGATCTGTTTTAAAGTGTTTGTATGTGACCTACACTAAAAAAAAACCTGCCCTAATTTAACCCCCCAAAACATATCTATATACAATACAAACACAACATAATGTCACACTATATTTTGCTTTCCTATTTGAGTCTCACCGAGTTACTGCTAAAACTCTCGAGTCCTGATGCACAGAAATAATTAAAAAAGCATCAAAATGATGAAGTAACAACATTTCACAATCAGTTGGAACTGCAGTATCAGACGTTACCTGTGTCAGTTCTAAGTAGTCATGGGCGCGCTTAAGGCAAGAAGCGAATTCTGGAATACTCTGAGCACCTGCCTGTATCAAGGGAATTATTGGAGGTTATCATATCACTTAGACAATAAAAATAAACACATATCTTTCAGAGTGCAATCAGCCTGAACTCAATCCCATTCATCAGTGTATGGGCTCCAGATAAAGCCGACTAACTACCTTCTTGGGATAGGGTGATCTTGGCTGATAAAACTGAAACAGAACACAAGTACGATCATGGTACACAGTTGAGTATTTGCAATTCCTCTCGTTCAGCAGGTGAAATATTCATCTTAAAGATTCCAATCAAGATCGGGATTTCTTTAATAGTAAATTCCTGATTTTCCAAAGTAGGGATAAAAATACAGTAAAAAAAAAGTTTCTGATATCGGGGGGGGGGGGAATTTGTAGATGTCAGATTAGTGAATTTTCTGGTTACTGAAGTTTGCATGTTGCATGATTAGTGAACTATCCATGGTGGGGGGGGGGGGGGGTGGGGAGGTGCGCGCCAAATTTAAACTTTTGTATTTTTTTTAACCTGTTTATTTTATGCAATTTTTTTTGGTCAGTTGCTTGAATTCCAGATAATGGGGATTTTAGTCTATAAAGACTTCACGATTGCACTCCACTGGGATCCACGACTATTCTGATTGACACCGATACCACTCCCCTGCTCCTTCCCCCTGCTTCATAAACCCTAGACTTATAAAGGAAAGATACACCCACTCTGCCTGAAGTTCTAACACACAGTAAGAGCACAGCAGATGGCAGAGGCTGATTAATGGTCTCACCACAGCAACGTGAACATAATTCAAAACTGGATTTTGACCATCCCAAAAATGAGTTAAAATGTGAAACAATAATCCCAACCTATCTGTTTTGTAGAAGGTGGACATTCAATCATTCCCAGAGCACCATGTGACATGTAACTCTTACAATGAGGGTGGCCACCTCTGACCTAGCCTTTATCAGCTCAGGAAACCCAACATTAAAAAGGGGGATAAGATCTCTCTGCAGCAAAGATGCTTCCCCCTGTAATCAAGCTCAGGGGTTGGGTAGCACAATAACTCTCTACCCACCCCTCACCCCCAGCAAACATGGAAAACCTCACATCCAATTCAGTTTGTGGCAAATCAGTTAATTTGGGAATGTTTGCAGAACAAAAAGTTCAGGCCAAGGCAAGTCATTTCTTCTAGACACAGCTCTGACCATCACTACAGTGAGGCTGCAGTTGTACTGAAGAGTTAATCTTAAGAGAGTAACAAAATGGAGAGGACCTCGGCCCATCATTCTGCACGGATCTCCAACCACCCACTTTTATTCTCAACAAATTCCACCCCCCCCCCCTCACCCTTTCCAGGCTCTACTGCTTATCAACACTCTGGGGTCAATTTAGAATGGCAAGTTAACCTACAAGCCTATTGGGGATGAGGAAGTAAAATACCACTGTCATGGGAAGAACAGGCAAGATCCACACAAGCTGACAGCACCCAAGGTCAGGACTCAAGACAGCAGCTCCTCCAGCAGCACCAGTGAGGCACCCAGGGCTCAAGTCTCCAACTCCTCCATGCCAGCACCTCCAGGGGGAACCACACAGCAGTTAAAGTCAAGATTCTTTCTATCCTTTGGGAGAATTTCTTTGACTTCATATTTCCTCCAATCCTTTTCATCTATTCATGTGCTCCAATTAATTAGTTCATCCATGTCCCTCATCATTTTATACATCTCGAGTAAATCTCCTCATGGCTTCCTTTGTTCCAAAGTAAACAACTCCACCAGGAGTAAAACAAAAATGTCTGCAGACCCCACGGTTGAAGTAAAAACACAATGCTGGAGAAACTCTATAGGTCAGTGTACTTTATATTGCAAAGATAAAGATACAACGTTTCCGACTTGAGCCCTTCATCGAGGTAAGAGCAAAATGTATTCAAGTGTCCAAATGAGACTGTGGGGGGGGGGGGGGGGAACACAGACCCAGAGGGAAGGTAACAGGTAGAGAAGTAGGGGGAGAGCATACTAGCAAACGTGTGGGGGATGGGGGGTAAGGAGATGGCTCTGTGAACGGAGAGGGAAGTGGATAGAGAGCTGGACAAAAAGTCAGAGGGATGGAGAAGAGAGGGAGAACAGGGGAGTGGTCTAGTAGAAACCAGAGAAGCCAATTGTCTATATTTTGTCCATAACTTGATGAAGGGCTCATCTACAGGGAATGCTGCTGTCGGAGAGCAGCAGCAATCATCAAGGATTCACATCGTTGCTGCCATCAGGAAAGAGGTATAGGTGCCACAAGATTCGCACCACCAGATTCAGGAAAAGCTGCTACCCCTCCACCATCAGACTCTTCAACTACAAACTCAATCAGGGTCCCATTTAAGGACTCTTACTTGTGCACTTTATTGATCTTTTTTCTTCTCTCTATATTGCAGCCAATTTGTTTACATTCTTTATTTGTTTACATGTAGGATGTGGGTTTTTTTGCACTATCAATAAGTGGTAATTCTGCCACGCCCTCAGGAAAAAAGAATCTCAGGGTTGTATGTGATGTCATGTATGTACTCTGACAATAAATATGAAATCTGAATCCAAAACTTTGGTTATGTATCTTTATCTTTGCTATATAAAGGACACTGTTTGACCTCTTGAGGTTCCCCAGCATTGTGTTTCAACTTCACCTGAAACAGGTGCTCTTCAAACTGCCTGGCAGTCCTTGTACCTCCTCTCCTCCCTCAGAGCCAACTATTATGTCCCAACTTTCAATGCTGCTTTCCTCAGAGTGGAAACAGGACATTGTCTGAAAGGAGAATAACCATGAGGATGGATGGACTTGCTCCAGAGAGGCTGCAGAGGAGATTCAGCTGGGTGCTGCCTAGGGTGGTGTAGATCAGTTAGAAAGAAATTGGACAGGCTGGGCTGGATTTCTCTGGAGCCAAGGGGAGGTTAACTAATAGATAATGTAAAATTATGAGGGTCATGGGAAGAGGAGATAGCAAGGATATTTCTCATGACTGGGAATGAAGGGGATCAAACAATAAAAGGGCATACATTTCAAGTGGTTTGCTGGTTGGGAGGGAGAAAAATTCCCACGCAGCTTGTGTTTGCTACATCAAATAAGCTACCAGAGGAGATAGTGGGTTTAGCTAGAATCACAACAAGAAGCATCTGATGGATATGAACAACTATGACTAAGATGACGATACAGCCAGTGCAGCCAAATGGGATTGGTCGAATTAAGTACATGTTTGACCTGGGGTGACAAATTCTTTCTGCTCAACCCGCCAACCATGACCTTGGTACATGAAACAGCTCTGGCTACTCACCTCAAGGAAGGCCTGGACTGCAAAAGCCGTATCCCACAACTGGGATCCGTTGGTACCCTGGGCAGAGATATAGATTTCAGTGCAGACAGTGAATACCCAATGCCCCTTTGACTGCATGCTTGAAATCTAGTGTCATTGCAAACAGCCCCTCTTGTCACTCCAATCAGTATTGAATCGGTCAAATGCTGTGAGTCAGCTTTTACTGAAGTCATTATTCAAAGCATCATTTCTGCCTTATTATGTTACAGCATGCAAAACTTGGGAAATAATTCAAAATCACAAGGAGGTGTTTATAAAAATCAGATATGACAAGGTATTCAGGTATCCTATTATTAAATCCAGAGAAGGGGTAAGCAAGCATAGATAGTGCAAGTATATAAAGGGCTCTTCATGGGAAAGAAAAGTCAAAACTTTTCACATTAACAATAAGTTCTGCTGCAGAACCACCTGCTTTCAGAAGAGGAATGTGGTACTGGACCTCAAAACAAACATTCATGTGTCAAAGAGAAATGACTGCAATGCTACAGTGAGACACAGCAGCGCTGCTTCATTTGTTCTTGCATTCCAACCCAACAGATCCCAGAAAATCTCTTGTGCACATGAATGAAATCCTAAATGGCAATGGTTTTTACAATTAAGCAATAATTAATTTAAAAGGGAAGTTCTTTACCTGCATCTTCAGTCCGTCAAGGCCAAGCCTGTGAATTGAATATGTTGCTGGAATTAACAGGTTGTTTGGATGGTTTTTTCAGCAGTGTTTGGGATAGTGATGCTTTATCAACATTGTCAAGGTGTTTGTCCAAAAACATCACTGATGATTCGTAAGCAGATTTACTTTGTTGTGCCCTCTCCACACCGGATGTAATCAGGCAGACAGCCCTCATAGCAGAGAGACCCAAAATGCAATGAATGGCAGCACAGTTAGTGCAGCGGTTAGTGCAACACTATTACAGCGCCAGCAACCTGGTTTCCCCTCATGTTCCAAAGGTGGCACGGCTTGTGGCCAGAAAGGCCTTGCTGCGGCTCTGTGAATAAACACCAACCAACAAGGCTGAACACAGCATATTGGCCTTTGATCAACATTGGCTGAGCACTGTACGTTAGTGATGGACTGAATGGAAAATCCCAAAACATCCTTGGCCTTTTACTTCCTAGGGATGCTGCGTGACCTGCCGAGTTTCTCCAGCACTTTTGTGCCTGGAACTACAGCAACATTTCCTGTTTGTGTCACTCACTTTGTGGTGCTTGGAAAGCAACTCATCCAAATGTGCTGGGTTCACCCTGTTGGGTCAATGTTTTACATTATGCAGTCACTCTGCTGTCAGCACAGTTTCCAAGGTTACATGGACATCTGCAATTTAATTCCCTTTCATCCCTCATAGCATACTTACCAGCTATGTCTGCTGGTGCACAGAAGAGAAAGTCAGAATGGGACACGATATTATCTGCCCATTATAAGAATGTTAAAGCTTCTAATTCTACCACCATTTCTCTCAAAATCTTTCAGTCCATGCCTTATTGTTACCAAGTCATAAACCAACAGAAATACATCATCCCTATTTCTCAGTCAACACACTAATGGCATCATGGAAGAAAGCATGTCAGTGCCTCGACTTCCTCAGGAGTTTGCAGAAGTTTGGTGTGACATTGGAAACCCTGGCAAACCATGTGCAGGTGTGTGGTGGAAAGTGTGCTGACTGGTTGCATCACGGTCTGGGATGGGGACACCAACGCCCCTGAGAATAAAGCCATGAAAAAGGTAATGGACAAAGCCCAGGACATCGCAGGTAAAACCCTCCCCACTATTGAGCACATCTACAGAGAGTATTGCTGTTGGAGAGTAGCAGTAATCATCAAAGACCCTCACCACCCAATAAATGCTCGGTTCTCACTGCTGCCATCAGGAAAGAGGTCTAGATGCCACAAGACTCACACCACCAGGTTCAGGAACAGCTGCTACCCCTCCACCATCAGACTCCTCAATGACAAACTCAATTAGAGACTCATTTAAGAATTCTTACTTTTGCACTTTATTGATTTTATTCCTCTTTGTATTGCAGTTTGTTTACATCTTTTTATTTACATACGTAAGTTGAGTACAGTTTTGTTTTGGCACCATCAGTAAGTGGTAATTCTGTCTCGCCTGCAGGAAAGAATCTCAGGGTTGTTTGTGATGTCATGTATGTACTTTGACAATAAATCGGAAATCTGATCTGCTTCCCTCCAGCTCCCCACGGTGCTCCTTCTCCATTCAGAGAGCTATCTCCTCCCCCTATCACTTCCTAGCTTTTTTCCACATCACTTCCCTCCAGCTCCCCACCCTGCTCCTTCTCCATTCAGAGAGCTATCTCCTTCCTCCCCTATCACTTCCTAGCTTTTTTCTCTTCTGCCCTTCCACCCACATCCACCTATAACCTCTTGCCTGTGGGCTTGTTCCTTCCCCCGCCCCTATCGTCACCATTTTATTCAGATGCCTGACTGCTTTTTGTTCTTACCTTGAAGAAGGGATCAGGCCTGAAACATTGGTTAAATATCTTTGCTACATAAAAAATGCTGTGTGACCTGCTGAGTTTCTTCAGCATTTTTGTACATTAATCTACAATCACGGCATCTGCAGACTTTCTTGTTTAACTCCTGAAAGAATTCAACAATCCCTTTACGTTTTTAAACAAAATGGTGAGTCCCAGCAGTATAATACAGGGGATAGGCATGATGCTGAAATCAACCAGACCCCAACCCAACAGATAGATTGGATATCAGTGGATATGACTGCATCCATTCCTTATCTCAAGCTTTATTGCCACCTCACCCCAAAGCAACCTCAAGTCATAGCTTACCAGAGATAGTCTGGGATACGAGAAATGTGCTCCTGGAAAGCAGGGGACTCATGACCCTCCATGTGCCAGCAAACTAACATATTGATAGTTTTGGAAATCTGGAGGACAAAAAGAGTCATGGAAACAATGAAGGAAAGATGCTGTCACTGAAAGTAAGTTTGTCCATACAGTGACTGCCTCTGCAGCAAGGGTATTGAGCTGCCACCATATCATTGAACCCCAAAGAAAGGGATTTCCCACATCCAGTGTACTTCCCTGAAAGCTCTGTATTTCTTAAATCACATTTTTCCTTTCCTTAGGGTCAAAGGCTAGTTCTATGTAAGAGGGTGGGTAGGGAGGAGGTGATTTGCTCCCTGTGAATCAGATATTGACTGTTGGATCATTGTACCCAGAGTTATTTTCATCCCTCAGATTTAAGGGAGGAGGTGTGAACAAATACAACAGCTTAGTTGCTGACAGCTAAACAGAATGAAAAACACCACTAGCTGTTTCTACATTAAATATTCAATTTCTCAGAAATGAAAAAAAAAATTACTTTGCTGCCTCTATGAACTGGCATGTGAGAGGAAATGCTTTCTGGGAATGCATAGAACACCAGCTCCTCAAGAACCAACGAATGGGAACCAGAGAAATGAAGTGCCATTTGCAAGTTCGGAATACCAACACAGTTACAGATGGGATGCCTGTGAATGGGCAGCAGAGTTACCCATGTCCCTTAATGTAATTTACCTTTCATGATGGAGAAGTTAATATACATTGCAGGGATTTTCTACACGTACACAGTAGATCATCACTGGCAAGTTTCGAGACTTGCCGTAGCAGTTTGTGCAACGCTTTTACGTTGCCAGTGATCAGGACCTGGGTTTGAATCACGCACTCTCTGTAAGGAGTTTGTATGTTCTCCCTGGGTTTTCCCCAGGGGCTCCAATTTCCTCCCACTGTTCAAAACATACCGGGGGTGTAGATTCATTGGCTGGAAATTGGGCAGCCTGTTACCGTGCTGTATGGCTAAATTTAAAATTTAAAACTTAGCTGTAATAATTCATTTACATTATTCATGGTCTGGTTAGCATCTAAATACACTAGAAAATTACCTTTTGCAGACCAGTAACATTAGGCTGCTATCCAAAATTACAACAACCCCTCACAAATCAAAAATTTATGTGAATAATATAGAGCTTATGATTTCAGGTCCATATCTTCTGTCAAACATATTCCACATCTTAGAGAAGGGGGTAACTAAATATTTTCCCCATATTTTGGACAGTGATTCTTGGCCATAACATCCTAAGGCACAACATACTGAATGTCAGAACAGAACATTACACTCCAGTTGGTGCCAGTACAAATCCTTTGCCTTTAAAGTTTATCATGGAGAATACCAAGGATATTTGTCCTTTCAGAAAGCCTTCAACACTCATGAAAGTCACAAAGAGGCCAGTTAAAATAACATGGGGCCAGTGTCTTGCCTGAGGCTCATATTGTGAACGGCCCCTCATGTGCAGGTGAGAGGAGGGACCAGGGGGAATGCAGAGAGAACACAATGGGATTGAGGGAGATGTAATCAAAGAAAATGATGAAGGTAGGGTAGTTGATATGGAGTAAATGGATTTTAGTAAGGCATTTGACAAAGACCCCATTGGAGACTCATTCAGAAAGTCTTGAGGCAAGAGATCCATGAAACCTTGGATGTGTGGATTCAGAATTGCCTTGCCTGCAGAAAGCAGAGGGTAGTAGTAGGAACATAGGTCACCAACTAGTGGAGTTCCATAGGGATCCGTTCACTTTGTGATATTCATAAATGATCTGAATGAAGAAGTGGATCAGTAATTATGCAGATGACACGAAGGTTAGCAGTGTTGTGGATAATGTAGAAGGTTGTCATAGGTTACAACAGGATATAGACAGGATGCAGTGTTGGACGGAAAAATGGCAGATGTAGTTCAATCTGGATAAGTGTGAGGTGATGTTTTTTGGTAAGTCAAACTTGAAGATACAGTATTGGTTAATGGTTGAATACTTAAAAGTGTGGAAGAACAGAAGGGCTTTGGGGTCCAAATCCATACATCTCTTAAGTTGTCATGCAGGTTGATAGGACCATTAAGAAGGCTGGGTGGGCTTCATTGATCGGGAAATTGAGTTCAGAAGTTGAGGTGATATTGTAACTCCACGGATCTCTGGTGAGACCACACACAGAGTACTGCGTTCCATTCTGGTCACCTCTTTGCAGAAAAGATGTGGAAGCTATGGAGAGGGTGCAGAGGAAATTAACCAGAATGTTGACTGGATTAGAAAATATGTCTCATGAGGCAAGGTTAGCAGAGCTAGGGCTTTTCTTTTTGGAGTGAAGAAGGATGAGAGTTGAGTTAATAGACATCTACAAGATTATGAAAGGCATAGATAAGATAAACAGGCAGCACCTTTATCCCAGGGTGGGAGAGGCTGCAACAATAGAGACATTTAAGAGACAGACACGTATATGGATAAAAGAAAAAGAGAGGGTTACGAGGTAGGGAGGGTTTAGGTTTTTTTGGATAGGTATATAGGTCAGCAAAATATCATGGGCCGAAGTGCCTGTACTGTGCTGTAATATTCTGTTTTATTAGTATACATACTTGGAGTGAATGGTAGGTCTGTTCCTGTGCTGTATCTCTCTTTCTGACTCCAGTAAATCTCTGGAGGTCAGATCATTACATCAATTTATGGTGGGGAGAGAGAAAATTGAAAAAATCAAAGTATTAAGGGTTTTATGTGGAACTGAAAGAGGTGGAGTTGAGGCCAATATAGATCAGCCAAGATCATGTAGAATGGCAGGCTGGCATGGGGGGAGTCAAACTTTGTACATTCTTGCACATTCCTTTCAGCTTGATATTTGGCCCACACACAACCATTACAAAAATAAACATGCAAAATTTCTTGCGCAGTCACACGCCACGGATACACGTTCCCAAAACTCAATGCATCAACCACACTTTTGAGCTAACACCTACCGGTCCAATACTAATGCACTTTGTGAATCTGTCGTCAGCCATGATGTGGTCATAGAGCTCCGTTAATGCCCATTTCCGCAGGGTTGTGCTATGGTAATCTTCATACATGTTCAGGAAAGCTGTAAAAACCCATAGTTTACAAGACATCAGCTCAAATGCATGACAATCAGAAGCTTGTGGAGCACCAGAATGATACTCCAACATCTCAGTCCAAGTCAAAAGGCACAAGGCTCTCCAGAACAGGATACTCGATCCTACCCAAAGCAGATGGGCAAAGTGAGAAACAACCAATCTACTTATTGCTGAAACAAAAACACCAATTATTCAAACATCATTTTCACTAAGTCCAGCTCAAGTGGCAACAGTTGAAGACAAAGTAATATTCGGCAGGGTTGTATCCATTGACCACAGGGGCAGTCTTCACACATTCCGGTTGCCGGGACATCCTTCACATCTGTCAATCACAAGGACGACTTCATATTTGCAATTTGAAATATTGCTAAAGTTGCTCTGCTGTTTACAAAGAGAGAGAGGCAAGAGAAAGGAATTTATAGAACTGTTAGCCAAACATCGGTGGTTGGGAAGTTGTCAGAGTCAATTGTCAAGGAGGAGGTTACGCAAAACCTGGATGTGCATGACAAGATAGGCCAAAGTCAGCATGGTTTCTGTAAGGAAAAATCTTGCCTGACAAATCTACTGTACATTTTTGAGGAAACCACAAGCAGGCTAGACAAGGGACACACAGTATATTTGTACTTTCAAAAGGCCTTTGACAAGGTGCATACATGAGGCTCTTAACAAGATGACAGCCCTCAGAATTACATGAAAGGTTGGCTGATTGACAGGAAACAGAGAAACCGGAATAAAAAGATCCTATTCTGGTTGGATACCAGTTACCAGTGTTGTTCCTCAGGGGTAAGTGTGCAGGGCACATACGTTGTATGTTAATGATTTGGATTGTGGAATAAGTGGCTTTGTGGCCAAGTTTGGAGATGAGCAGGTTGTGAGGAGGAAATGGAGAGGCTGCAGAGAGACTTAGATAGAATAGTTAAATGGGCAAAGTGGCAAATGAAGTTCAATATGTTACAAAGTAACAAACCTTTTACATTTTGTTTGGGACTAAAGGGACTTTGTTCGCACTGACACAGGAATAGCAATGGAAAATTAATCAGATAACATTTCTTACTTATCTCTAAACTTATTTAATTCTAAACTTAACTCCACTATGCCCAAATGTTAATGTATGTGTGTGTAATTAAAGTCTCACTCTGAAAAGTCAATCTTTCAAAGTTCAGCATAATTTTAGTCTTGCTTGAAGGTCTTAAACTCTCAGTTCAAAAATAATTATGAAGTGTTTTTAAACACATCTTCAAGCCTCTTTACTCACAATGTGGCCATTTTCTTCCATGATGAATTCACAAACCAGATAAGGGTTAAAGGAAGTGGCCATACAAAAATAGACCCAGTTGAAATTTGTCCTCTTTTCCAATAGAAATTTGTCCTCTTTTCCAAAGAGACAGTGAAGTGGTCTTCCTTATTTCAAAAGACACTGATTGTGTTCCCCTTTCCCCAGGAGTAATGCACACACAACAGGACCAATTCTGGTTACTGTAACCCAACCCTGTCTTTCACACAGGGGTTTTGACTTCTGTAAACTCCAAGCTGAACTGATCTCTTTGCCTCTCATTTTGATAATATATTTCTCCCATTTCTCATGTCACATGGTATGTGACAACATTTCTGTCTTTGAAGCTCATAAGGTCTTTTGACACAAATATGCTAAAGGCATTTAAGTCTACTTATGTCTCCAAGAAGTTTCTTTCCTCAGAACTAAAATGGCTGTGTGTTTATACAGGTGCTTCTGAAACAACACCTATTGTTTCCAATATCTCAAGAACCATCATAAATCCTTTTCATCTTCTTGACTCTAACTTCAATCAACATCCATTTTCATCTCAAACTGGCTTCTGTCTTCTATCTCAAAAAACCGCGTGTGTTTAAAATGCTAATGTGTTGTACTTGTGCCCCTGTAACCACCCAAACTAGAAACTAAAAATACAGATACAATATTTTAACTCTATAATTTACTCAGACATTTTAAATATGAGAAATATAGTTTAACATCAAATTAAAGGTTAACACAAATCTGTCACAAATGTTTGAAAATGTACAGTCATGCACATTGGTGGAAGAAATACAAGGACAGACTATTATTTGGATGGGGAGAAAATTCAAAATTTGAAGGTGCAAAGGGCCTTGAAAGTCCTCGTGCAGGATACCCTAAAGGTTAACCTCCAGGTTGAGTCAGTAGTGAAGAAGGTGAATGCAATGCTGCCATTCTTGTCTAGAAGAATAGGATATAAGAAAAGGGATGTAATGTTGAGGCTTCCTCTGGTGAAGCATCACTTGAGTATAGGGTACAGTTTTGGGCTCCTTATTTAAGAAAGGATGTGCTGGCATTCCAGAGGGTTCAGAGAAGATTCACAAGAATGATTCCTAGAATGATGTCATTAGCATATGAGGAACGTTTGATGGCTCTTGGACTGTACTCCTTGAAGTTCAGAAGAATGAAGGGGGACACCATGGAAGCATTTCAAATATTGAAAGGCCTGAACAGAACAGATGTCACAAAATTGTTTCCCCTGATAGGGTAATCAAGGACAAAAGGGCACAACTTCAGGATTATAGGAAGCCCATTTAAAACAGAGATGCAAAGGTATTTCTTTAGCCAGAGAGTGGCGAATCTCTGGAATTTTATACCATGGGTGGCTTTGGCAGAGATTGATATGCATCTGAATTGTCAGGACATCAAAGGTTATGGGAAGAATGGATCAGATTATGATGAATGGCAGAATGGATGCGATGGGCCGAATGCCTACTTCTGCTTCAATATTTTGTGGTCTTATGAAATACTCAAATCACATAAAATACTTCAGTTCATCTTTCTGCAACAACCCAATTTCCACCTATACTGCCTCACTGAAATCAAAGTCACTATTCCACCAGAATTTTAGATAACTTTGCCTTTCTGAATTGCGCAGTGGCCAAATCAAATCATAATACCAAATAAAGAATCTGTTTTGGTGTTACCAGAGCAACAGCCTTTGTCTCTACATCACCAACACCAAGGAGCATATAGGATTTTAGGAAGGAGAGGTGGATAAGGTTAGAACTTTCATTCCTGGGACTCCACATTTTAGAAGACCATTCCTGGACCAAGCACCTTGAGGCAGTCATGAAGAAGTCACACCAATACCTTTACTTTAAGGAGTTGTCAAATACTCTGTCAAACTTCTACAGATGCACTGTGTGAAATATACTGACAGATTGCATCATAGCCTGGTTTAGGAATTCAACTGCCCAGGAATGCAGAAGTCTCCAGAAGATATATAGCCAAGTCCATCAGGTTCTGACCTCCCATCCATTGTAGATCCCAATGTGAGGAGCTGCCTCAAGAAGATTGCCAACTTCATAAAAGATTCCCATACCCTGGTCTCAGCCACTTCTTACTGCTACATTTGAGCATAAGTATGAAGACCAGAACAGTTTCTTTCTAACAGCTATCAGGCTCTTGAACCTCCACTTATTTCACTAATCATGGACTGCCCTGACACCATAAAAGGACTGTCTGAATTATTGCTGTCATTTTTTTTTGCATTAGGATAATTGTGAACATTTATTATGTCTTTTTTGTGTATTTATAGTGGTTTTTTTTTAAATTCAATTACATATTTAGCATGTAGTTGTTTTCAATTGTGTCGTAGATTTTTTTTTAAATGGTCAACCTGTTCAGCTGCAGCAACTAAAGATTTTAGTGCATATGCACATTGTTCCATGTGTATGACAATAATTTCATTATCATCTTTTCTACTTCTTTAAGTTTTAGTTTAGACATACAGCACAATAACAGACCATTTTGGTCCATGTGTCTGTGCCGCCCAATTTACACCCAATTAACCTACACCCCCAGTATGTTTCAAATGGTAGGAGGAAACCAGAATCCCCGGGGAAAACCCACACAGACATGGAGAGAACATACAAATTCCTTACAGACACTATGGGATTCGAATCCCGGCCCGGTCCAGATTGCTGGCACTGTAAAGGCCTTGTGCTAACTGCTATGCCAACCGTGCCGCCCACAAGAATTATCTAAGATCAAGCTTCTGAAGCATTTCTCCAGGGCATTAACTCACCTTTGAAGAACAGGACATTTATGGAACCTGTAACACAGCACAGAACAGGCCCTTTAGCTCAGCTCACCCATGCTGATTTAGTTGGCATTTTAGGCCGGTCCCATTTGCCTGCATTTGGCTCATGTTCCTCTAAACCTTTCCTATCCCTGCACCTATCTTTTGAATGTCATAATTGCACTGCTGCTAGGTTTCCTCCGGCAAGTTCAGAATGGAATTGTGAACTTTCAAACAAAAATGGAACATTGGTGGTGTCCATGCTGCCAAATGGACGGGGTTCTGCTTACCATATGCCACTGTGAGGAGCCTGCTATGAGGTGTGTACAGGTCACAGGCTGCCACGTTGTTTCTCTGGGCAGGCCAATCAATGGTTCCGTAATCCTCAACATAGAGCTCCTGCAATACAAGTTAACATTCTTTAATTAGACATTTTGCCAGGGTCAATGTAAGCGTTTCTAATGAATCTGAAGCAACAAAAGAACAACTTGTAAGGTGCAACACATGGCCATCATTGCTCACCAAAAGGTGAGTCAGCCAGCAGAGCGCTCAAGAATGAAACTGAACTCCACCACAAAAAAAATCCATATATATCTATACAACCTACAGATGCTGGGGATGCTCAGGTCGGGCAGCATCTATGTAATAAGAAACAAAAGTTAATGATTCCAAGACACTGTCACAACTGGATCCTCTGTGGACACTTGTGATGTCTCAGGACAGCAGCCAACATCCCACACAGGACACACTCTCTTCGGGCAGATGCATGAGTTTAAAAACACCCACCTCCACATTTGAGGACATTCACATTCGCTCCCACGATACTCAGACTCATGAATGGAGCTCTTGTTGGTAAAAGATGATCCCTTTCACTATTTTACTGCACTTTCACTTCAACTGTCCCCTGTACCTTTGTTTTTTAATACTATGTTGGCTGCCTGGATAGCACACAAAACAAAGGCTTTCTCCACATCTTGGTGCATGTATCAAAAAACAAATCAATTCAAGTTAGCTCTCTGAAAGAGGGAATTGCAAAGGAGGAATGTCTGAAAGGAGCGGTTGTGCAACACATCCCACAAATACATCAGCTTCAGGTTATTGCTTAAGCTGGTGTTCAACCAATAAAACAATGCATCCAATCTTACATTCCCAACTCTTGAGAGTTTGATGACTTACTCTCATTCAGTTCAGCCCTAGCCCCTCCTCTTCAAGGTTTTACCAAAGGAACTGCTCATACTAACCACCTAAGACTTATGTCTGGTTGTGTGTCTGCATGTTTTGCACCAAGGACCAGAGAACATGGTTTCGTCTGGTTGTACTTGTATAATTAGTTGACAATAAACTTGACTTTTATGCTTGGATGTAGAAACCATTCAAACCTGGACAATAATAGCATCTCAAACATGAACACAAACTCTGCACATGGGTGGGATGCTGTATGACCGGCTGAGTTTCTTCAGCACATTTGTGTATTGGACTCTACCCCAGCGTCTGCACGTGGCTGGGGGGCTGCTTCTTACCTGGCGCAGGCTGAGGATGAGGTCGTCCTCCTGCGCTGTGAGCCGCTTGGCATAGCAGTAGCTCATGGGAAGGTACACTTGTCGACAGTGGCACCACAAGGTGGAGGGGTGAGCCGGCACCCAGGGAGGGAAGAGCCTAAAAATGTTAAAACATAGGCAGACTCAGAGACAAGGAAACCATTGTAAACATGCACAACACAGAACAATACAGTGCAGGAACAGCCACCCACCATCTGTGCTGACCACAACAACAAATTCAACGAGTCCCACCCACTTGCACAGTCTGTCTCCCTCTGTTCCCACCTGGGTAACGTGCCAGTCAAAACATCTCAAAAATGTTGGGATCATGTTGGCGGTGGACCACTCCCCTGTCCTTTCCTCAGCCAGGTCTCTGCAATGCCTATTATATTGCCCTTCCCTGCACTCCTTGGATTATAATAAACTTGGCCCATCCTTCCTGCCACATTCACAAACCTGACTCTGTCTGTTTTTGCTTTTAGATCAGTGGTTTTCAAACTTTTTCTTTCCACTCATACACCTTGAGTAACTCCTATGCCACAGGCACTCTGTGATTAGCAAGAGATTACTTAAGGTGGTGAATGGGGGAAAAAAAGGTCAATAACCATGGCTCTCGACCCAATTGTCACTGAAATACTTGGCTTGAGGAAAAATTGTCATTGACCCATTTCCTTTGGAGTTAGGAAACCGTGCACATAACGAGCCAATTAAAACGGTGGTTTCCAAACTTTTTCTTTCCACTCACATACCACCGGGATTACTTAAGGTGGTACGTGAGTGGAAAGAAAAAGTTTGAAAACCACCTTTTTACATTTAAAACCTTCTCCTCAATCTTCCCAAATACCCTATTAAACTCACTTAAACCCTCTTAAGTAAACACCAGCAAACCTCCCTGCAAGGATTTTAATGCTTCTTCAGTTTTAGTGCAGTAAAAGTCCCACCTGCCCTGCAAGGGATCCGATGGCTTCCTGCCCCACAATATGGCTCGTGGGCCTCACTTTCTCTCCTGGACTCAGAGATCAGGCAAGGGGTGGACCTGATGTTTTGCAATCCTAGCTCACTAACAAGCTGATTCTCCACCTGATTGGAGAACCATGTCTGCTTTCTCCTTCTATGTCACTGCATTTCCTTTACCCTATGGAAGTCAGAGAATTGCATGTGGGGATAAAACATACCTATTCTTATGTTCCCATCACATTTCCTCACGTAGCTCCGCTACTCGATCACCACTGCTGCTAAGTCTCTGTACAACATACACACAACTTGACCAGTAGCTGGAGACACTCCAGGGCCATCTATACATATATTGGACATGAAAACCACCTTTGCTGTCACTCACCTTCCTTCTGTCAGTTTTGTCACAAACCTGCTGAGATTTTGCCAAGGGTCTCTCTTTTTTTTTGTTGAGTCTGCATTTCGAGGAGCATTGCAAAGTTTCTTCAGCTGTGATGCGAATTGTTCTAAGTGTTCATGGACTATCACTCGACCAGACAACACCTGAACAGGGGACCATGGCCATGGTTGTCTGCTCCTGAGCTGGCAGCGCCAGGCTGGGTGGCTTCAATCTGCAGCTGGCTGGCACCAGGTAACTGTGCCCACAGGTCAGACATGTCATCATCATTTTTCCATGGCAATACTTGGCCACCAAGTCACCAAACGTAAATGAAGCTGTGCCCATGTTCTTTCAGCATTCCAACACAAAGCCACAGGATGCCTTAGGCCCCTTCAGCCCACTACATCTATCCTAATCTCTCTGCCCATATACACTAATTCCATAAAGTTGTAAAGCAGTTTGATTTGTTCTCGACTCTGGGCTGGATCAGCCAGAGCCTACTGGCAGCCTTGACTTGGCTACACTGAGCAGCAGAGAGATAAAGGGGTATCTGTGATCAGCTCTGCCCCAGGTCGAGGCCCCCACCCCCCTGGCCGAGGCCCTGCCCTCCCGCCTGAGAGCCCACCCCAGCTGAGGTCCGCTCCAGGCCGAGATCTGACCCAGGCTCCACCACAGAACCAGACACCATCCAAGGAGGTTCACTCATGTCGGAATCTATCTTCAAATCAATTCAAAGTACTTATTTTTTTAAAAAACAAAAGAAAATCTTAAAAGAATGATTCAAACTACAAATCCAAATAGTTGAGTGGGACGAATGGACCTGCTCCAACACATTCCAGACCTGGAGTAAAGCCGAGAGTCATACAGGAATCATCTCTGGGTTCTCCTTGGTCCCAGTTCTGGAGAGGACAGTCAGATTCATCAGCATCTGATAAGCACACGATCCCACACTTCCTCACTTGATCAGACACAAGTGAAAGCTTGACTGTTCGAGGAACAATCTGAAATGCCCTCATTGTTCACTTTCCCCACAACTCAGGGAACACAACAACTGAATCATCATCTGTCTCTCTCTCTCTCAGCTGGTAATCCAGACAACAGGGCTAATGATATTATCAAGGTTTCAAGACTTTCAAAGTACACAAGCTCAAATCTGACAAGAAAACTGCAGAATTTAAATTCATATTTTAAAAAAAGATGCTAAATCCCACCCATCTTTCCCACTCTCAGCTTGATGAGATCAACCCTTCCAAATTTCCATGATTCACCCTTCTGCACAGTCTCAGTTTTCCTAGAAGCAGGGGGAGATTGAAGCTGAGCCACCTTGCCTTGAAATCTCTGCTCATCCCCAGCGTGTCTCCCACTGCTTCAGGAACCATAGCATCTGGCCAGTTCATTGTATTCTCATCATCTATTCCTCTACATGATTATCAGGGACAGTCATCTCTACCTTCTTCAGGAAAAAGTAAAATGAAATACAGTGAAACCCTATTATCTGGCATATATGGGGATTGGTAGCTGCTGGATAAATGAATTTTCCAATTGCTTGAGATTGCATGTTGTGTGATTGACAAACTGAGCAAAAAACAGGAAGGCATCTGAATAAAGACTGGTGAGAGAAAGGGGGAAAAATGGCCAGGGGAGGAGTCCACACCAAAAAGTGTTAATTGGATATAAGAGAATTGATTTTGGCTCTGTAAAAGTATACAGAGGGAAAAGGGGGGAGAGAGAGGCAGAGCTGGGGGAAAGGAGACAGGGGAAGAAGTAGTAGAGGGGCATAAACAGAAACTGGAGAAGATCTTTCCTTGTTGGAATCTAACTTTTGTTTCATAAAATAATGGCAAGATATTCTCTTTTTTTACATTTCATTGTAACTTCATTCTTCCTGGATCCACAAACATGAAACATTCAAATGGCTTGTTTAGAGGACTCACCACATCTCAGGAAACAGCGTGTTCATCCCATCCCAGCTGTAGACATTAAGAATAGCTAACCAGAATTTGCCCCAAGATGGAATACCACATGCACCACCTGAAACAGGAAGGGAAAGGGAATCTAGAATGACCAATTCTGTACACAAGAACAATGGACAGCAATAAAAGTGAGTGGGTACACAGAAGATAATGCAGCAGACTACCAGACAAATGGAGCAAAATACTTTCCTTTTATTTACAGCATGGTAGAAGCCAATCCCGGCCATTAAAACCCATGTTACCCAATTACTCTTCAAACCCCGTACAATTTGGAGGGTAGGAGGAAACTGGAGAATCTGGAGAAACCCATGAAGATCACAGAGAGCACATTCAGAGAACACAGGATTTGAACCAGGGTCACTGGCACTTTAATAGTAATGTGCTGCCAGGATCTGCTGTAGGAACTCAGCTTGTCAGGTAGCTTCTGTGGAGAGACAGGGATGGTTGACACTCTGGGTTGAGACTGCATCAAGATTGTAAAGGCAAAGTAGCCAGATAAAGAGGAGAGGGGTTAAGTTGGGGTCTAGCAGTCAACAGGTAGATCCAAACAAGGTGGCTTGATAGGGAAGGGTGGAAATTTAAATTTCGTCCCATGACCCCATGCCACCCAATTGACCTACAACCTCATTATGTTTTGAAGGGTGGGAGAAAACCCAGGTAGGCACAGAGAGAATGTACAAACTCCTTACAGACAGTGTGGGATTTTAAACCCCAGATACTGGTGTAGTAACAACGTTGCACAAACAACTACACTAAACGTGCCACCACAAGATATTGACAGAGGCATTAATTTGGACACAATAAAGGGCTGAAGATTCTGGAATTGAAAAGAAAGATGATGGGTGGAACCTAAAAAGGGAGGAGTAATGGACAGATGGGAATTAGGGGGTGGAGAATAGGGGACTCAGGTTGGGAGGAGAAAGAAACTGGTAAGTGGCTGGAAGAGCAAGTTTGGAAAACAAGGTGTACGAGAGAGGGCCTGGGTGGATCAGAGAGAGTGATGAACAAACAGAGTGGGTGTGGGTGATTTGGAGACTTCAGTGTTCTTGCTGTTCAGTGCAGACAGAGCTGGTGCTCAGCAAAGCGATCATTCAGCCTGCGCTTGGATCTACTGTGCTGGGGCGACATCCAGATTTCAACTGTGAAACCTGGGTCCTGGATTTCCAGCTTCACCGCCAACCCCACCCAGCATTTGTTGAGCCTCACCCCACCCCCCCCCCACTGTTACTCCATCACCAATTCAGTGAATTCTAAATTGTTATTTGCTTACGATTATTCTCCAGATTTTTGCATCAGTCGCTTGTTTCTCAGAGAAATACAGACTGAAGGAGTCAAGAATGCCTCACAATGAAGTAAGACCAGAAGACATAGCAGCAGAATTAGGCCATTTAGTCATTGAGTCTGCTCTACCATTTAATCATGGCTGATTTATTTTTTTCTCTCAACCCCATCCATTCTCCTGACTTCTCCCCATAACCTTTAATACTCTTACTAATCAAGAACCTATCAATCTCTGCATTAAATATACCCTATAATGACCTCCATCTATGGCAACAAATTCCACAGATTCACCCACCTCTGGATGAAGAAATGACTACTCATCTCTATTCTTAAGGGACGTCTTTTATTCTGAGGTTGTGCCCTCTGGTCCCAGACTCTCCCACCACTGGAAACATCTTCTCTTAACCCACTCTATCCAGCCCTTTCAATATTCAGTAGGTTTCAATGAGATCTCCCTCATCCTTCTAAACTCCATTCAGTACAGGCCCAGAGCCATTAAATGCCCCTCATACATTAACCCTCTCATCCCAGTATTATTTTCATAACCCTCCTCTGGACCTTCTCCAACATCAGCACATCCTTAGATCTGGGGCCCCAAACCACTCACAATACTCCAAATGTGGTCTGACCAATTCCTTTTAAAGTATCAACATTGCATCTTGTTTTTATATTCTAGTCCACTCAAAAGGCATTTGCCTTCCTTACTACTGACTCAACAGCAAGTTAACCTTTAGGGAATCCTGCATTCGGATTCCTGTCCCTTTGGAATTCCGCTTTCTGAATTCTCACCCCAAACATTTTTTTTTATTCCTTCCACCAAAGTGCATGACCATACACTTCCTGACACTGTATTCCATCTGCCACTTTGTCCATTTTCCCAACCAATCCAAGTCCCTCTGCAGATTCTCTACTTCCTCAGCACTACAAGCCCATCCATCTATCTTTGTATCATCCACAAACTTGGCCACAAAGCCATCAATTCTGTCATCTAAATCATTTACATTCAGCACGAGAGGTCGCAAGTCCAACACCTGTGAAAAACACTAATTGATAACCACCAAAAAAAGGCCCTGTTTATTTCCTCTCTTTGCCTTTTGCCAAACAGCCAACCTTCTATCCATGCCAGTACCTTTCCTGTCTCTAATATCAAGGGCTCCCATCTTGTTTATCAGCCTCATGTGCAGCACCTTGTCAAAGGCTTTCGGAAAATCCAAGTAAACAAGATCCACTGACTCTCCCTTGCCTCTATTGCTTGTTACTTCCTCCAAGAACTCCCAACAGGTTTTTTTCAGGCAAGATCTCCCCTGAATGAAACCGTACTGACTGCCCTGTTTTATGTTTGTGCTTTCAGGTACTGTACTCCAAAACCTCATCCTTAATAATGGACTCTAGAATCTTGCCAACCACTGAAGTTAAGTTCACCAGCCCATAATTTCCTGTCTTTTGCCTCCTTTGTAAAAGGTAGAGTGACATTTGCAATTTTCCAGTCTACTAGAACCATTCCCAACTCTAGCAAATCTAGTAAAAATCACTACAAGTCTCTTCAGCGACCTCTTTCAGAACCCTGGGGTGTAGTCCGCCTGGTCCAGGTGACTTATCCACAATATGACAGAATTCACTTTGCAATTTGAGAGGGAGAAGCTAAATTCAGTTGTGTTGGTATTACAGTTGAGTAAACGTAACTAAGGTTGCATGAGAGAGAGGCTGGCCACAGCTGATTGGCTTCCCAAGCTCCGTCTCCTTAGTGATAGCGACTGCACTCATTTCTGCCCCCAGATTCTCTTGAATTTCTGTTACATCACTGGTGGCTTCCACAGTGAAGGCTGACACAAAATACCTGCTCAGTTCATCTGCCATTTATTTGTTCCCCATTCCACTTCTCCAGTGAAATTCCCCATCAGTCTGATGTCCACTCCTTTACTCTTTATATATTTGAAAAAAAACTGATATCTTTTTAGATTATTGGCCAGCTTATCCTCATATTTAATCTTTTCTCATCTTGGGTTACCTTCCATTGGTTTTTTAAAAGCTACCCAATCTTCTGATTTCCTGCTAATTTTGACAATACTATCTCTGCCCCCTCTTTTTCTTTTATGCTGTCTTTGACCTTCTCAGCCACAGACACCTCACCCTCCCTTTCAAAGATTTCTTTTTCTTTGGGATGAAACAATCCTGCATCTTCCAAATTATTCCCAGGAAGTCCTGCCATTGCTGCTCTACTGCTCTCCCTGCAAGTGTACCCATCCAATCAACTGTGGCCAGCTCCTCTCTCATTTAACCTTAGTTACATTTACTCAACTGTAATACCAACACAATTGAATTTAGCTTCTCCCTCTCAAACTGCAAAATGAATTCTATCATATTGTGGTCACTGCCTCCTAATGGTTCCTTTACCTTGAACTTCCTGATCAAATCTGGTTCAGTCCACACCAAATCCAGAATGTTCTTTTCCCCAGAAGTCTCGACCACAAGCTGCTCTAAAAAGCAGACGTTCCACAAATTCCTTTCCTTGGGATCCAGTGCCAACCTGATATTTCCAGCCTTCCTGCACGTTAAAGTTCCCCATGGCCACCAGAACATTGCCTTTCTTACATGCCTTCTCTAACTCCTGTTGTAATTTGCACCCGACATCCTGGCTGCTATTTAGAGGCTGAATGCAACACCCACCAGTCTTTTTACCCCTGCAATTCCTTAACTCTACCAACAAGGATACTACACCCTCTGATCTTATCACCCTTCTCGTTAAAGATTTAATTTCACTTTTTTTAAACCAACAGAACCACCTGCCTACCTTTTCAATAGGATATGTATCCTTGGATGCTGAGCTCACAGCTGTTATTCTTCTTCCGCCGCCTCGCCATTATGCCCACAACATCGTATCCTGCCAATTTCTAAATGCACTTGAAGTTCATCCACCTCTCTCCGCTTGAAAAACGTCTTCCTCGGACCCCTCCAAACCCTATTCTGAATCTATACCCTCTGGTTGTTCACACCTCTACTACTGGGAAACATTTCTGCCCTGTCCATGCCCCTCTTCATGTTGTGCACCTCTTCCAGACAGCCCCCCCCCCACCCCAAGTCTCCTCTACGTCAAAAAAAAACCAAACTGAGCCTATCCACTCCACGCATAATTAAACCACTCCAACTGGGCATCATCCTGGGGCACTGCATGCTTAGAGTGTGATGACCAGACAATGCATCATTAGTGTTTTATAAGTTAGTGTCATAATCTCCCTGCTCTTGTATTTACAAAGGCAAGCATCTATCTATGCTGCCACCTTCAGGAATCTTGCACTTGTACATTATGTGGACTAATTTTATGAAGGGCTGCAAGGATTCGAGCAGGAACTTCAGGTCAGTGAACCTGAAGTGGCTAAGTTACTGGAGGGGATTCTGTTGAACAGCAGCTACCAGAATTTGGATAGGCAAGGAATGACTGTGGAAAATCAACATTGGCTTTGTGCATGGGAAATACTATCTCACAAACTTGCCTGAGGTTCTTTGAAGAAGGGCTGATGAAGGCAGGGTGATGGATATTATCAACATGGACTTTAGCAAGGCCTTTGACAAGGCCATGTGGTAGGCTGGCCCGAAAGGTTAGATCATGTGGGGTGCAGGATGAGCTGGCCCAACAAGGAGGCATGGACAGTGCAATACTATCACAACATCAGCGATCCGGGTTAGAATCTGCCACTGTCCATGGTACGTTCTCTCTGTGACCTTGTGTGGGTTTCTTCGGAATGCTCATGTTTCCTCCCTCTTTCCAAAGACGAGGTTAATTCATCACATATGTGTAATTGGGTAATGTGGGCTGCTACCGTGCTGTATCCCCAAATTAAATAAACTGGATTCAAATTGGCAGGAGTCAGGAGGTTGGTTATCAGACTGCAAGCTTGTAACCAGTGATGTGCCACTAGGTCCAATCCTTTTTGTCATCTATATGAATAAGTTGGACGACAATGTAAATGGTAGCACCCTGAAGAGTGTTGGAGAACAAAAAGGCCACTGGGTACAAGCACCAGGTTCCATGAAAGTGATAGAGAGTATAAAGGGTAGGGAAGAAGGCGCGTGGCTTGCTCACTTTCAACTGGTCAAGGGTACAAGAGTTGGGAAGTCACATTCCAATTATTCGATGCAGTGAGAGGATACGGAGTACTGGGTGCAGTGTTGGTCACCCAGTGCACAGGAAATATGTCATTAAGGAGGAAAGGATGCAGAAAAGATTCACTAGAACGCTAGCAGGACTGGTGGGCTTATGGGGGGAGGCTGGGACTTTTCTTCCCTAGATTGTAGAAGCTGAGGATTTATAAAATCCTGAGGGACATAGCTAAGGTAAAGGTTCCAGGGAGGGGAGTCTAAAACTTGAGGGCATAGGATGGAAAGTGAGAGGAGAAAGATTTAAAAAGGACCTGAGGGGCACCTTTTCCCACATAGAGGGTGGTGCATATGTGGAATGAGCTGCCAGAGAAAGGGTACACTTGCAAAAAAACACAGAAAGATAATGGACTGGAAAGATTTAAAGGAGATATGGGCCAAAGACAGGTTATTGGGACTAGATTGGGTAGACATCTTGTTCAGCATAGACGATGGGCCAAAGTGCCTGTTTCCATGCCTCAAACTATGACTCTGTCCATTGTCTTGTCCATCTTACCAACATTAACATCATCTTGTACTTGCTATTAACTGCACCACAAATTTTCATGTCATCTACAATCTTGCTTCTCATACCCCTCCTTCATTTATACACAAATTGTTTGTGTCTTTAACAACAAGGATTCCAGCAATGATCCCTGTAATCACAGGCTTCCAATCACAAGGACAACCCTCCACTATCACCGTATCCTTGAGCCAATTCTGGAACTAACTTGCCCTGGATGCCATAAGCTTTAACCTTTAGATGTGGGATCCTGTCGCAAGGTCCATGGGCTGCATCAGCCACATTGCCATCATCAATATACTTTGCTCCCTCCAACAAAGAAAGTGTTCAGAAGGATCTCCCCATTCCTCGGTCACTGATGCTACCGCACACACAGATTAAGGAGGCTCAGATGAGCAAAGCCAAGTGAATTCAGTTCATGGCAGGAGTTTGTAATCATCAAGAAGCTGGTTATTGTTCTGCACTTTTCAAAGAGATGACTTAGTCACTGAGGAACCGATGGCAGCTTGTCCAAGAGAACTAAGGGAGAATAGGAAATCTGAAAAGAGTTGGGAAAAGGGCAAGATGGAATTCAGCTAAACCACCCAGCATACACTTTCACCCAACTGGAAAACACAGGTGACAGAACATGTCAGAAAATAGGCAAGTGTTGAGGTAAAATGTTAACATGTTCACCTAGAATAGGCTACAAGTCACAAGCTTAGTTTGATTAAATTCTGGAAGCTGTTGTCATTAAAAGACCAGCAATCCACAGCAATTGTCTATGCAGTACTAAGGATGGAGGGAGTAGCAGAATGCATGAATTGATGGCGAAAGGTGAGGGAGCCAACATCAGAGTCAGCTAGGCTATGGCATACAACACAGTCCTTTCAGATGTGACCTAGACTGACAATACCATTATGCTTTCTGCCACTGTAACTGTGCTAAATGCAATAGATGTGAGCTCAAAGCTGAGCATTCATGAGGGGCTGTGGAACCACATCTGGAATCTCCTGCCCAAGCATTTTACTCATTCTGCAGCTTTCATGCTCATGAATCAACCTCAATTCTCCAAATGCAGGCAACGTGGTCTGTCCATGGAAAATTGGGCTCCAGGCTGGGTATGCTAGTCTAGGAGAGGACTACATGGTCTTCCCATGGACAATAGGGGCTCAAGTCTGTGTGTGCTGGTATAGGAGAGGACACGAGTGTTGTTTCACTTGTCCTAACAGTGGATATGAAGGATTTTGCAATCAGTACTGGTGTTTTAATACCAGCATGGGAGGTTCCTGTAGCTAGAATTTGTGGTTTAGTGCCCAACATTTTTTTAAAAATTTAAACATACAGCTTAGTAACAGGCCCTTCCAACCCACAAGTCGTGCCACCCAATTATACCTGATTAACCTACAACACCCATAGATTTTGAAGGGTGGGAGGAAACCAGAGCAGCCAGAGGAAATCCACATAGACACAGGGAGAACACACAAACTCCTTAGAGACAGCGCTGGATTTTAACCCAGGTCGCTAGCACTGTAACAGCGTTGCACTAATCGCTACACCAACCGTGCCGCCTGATTACATCCTGAACATACAGCAGCTTTTGTCCTCTCTTGGTATCCTGCTCCAACTGTATCATGACCTCAGCACCTCTGCTTGACAAAACAGGTTCTATGCACTGTACCTCAGTCTGCTTTAGATCTCTGGAGAAAATAAAAATCAAACAAAACTGAGAAATACCTCCTCCTTCAATCCCTTTGTTGCTCTGCCATGTGTCTTCAATTTCACTGTTTTACCAACTTTACTTTTCAAGAAAAAATCTTTCCATGAAAGGCTGTGGATAAATGTGAAATGTACATTTATGTCTGTTATGGGGAGACAGTTGGAAGTCCCAAGAGAATAGGTGGAGGGGGTTCCTTGCCAGGTGCTGTTCATTGTTCAGAGTCAAACCTTTATCATGGAGGTTGTTTCTCGCTCGCACCAGATGAGGGTCATCAGGACCAATTCCCAGGATTCGTAGGGCAACGTAATTTAATGCTGTTCCAAACACCGTTGACTTGTCTTCAACGTGCCTGGGGCATAAATCAAAACAAGTATTATTTATAAAAAAACACAATGCTGGAGAAACTCAGCAATCAAAGAGTGTACTTTATGTAGCAAGGATGAACATGCATAGCCAATGTTTCGGGCTTGAGCCTTCATCAAGATATGAGCAAAATGTAGACAAGTGTCTGAACAAAATAGTGGGGGGGGGGGGGAGGATGGAAGGGCAGGGGAGGAGCACAGTCCCACAAGCAGGAGGTTATGGATGGATAAGGGAGGGATGGCACACCAGAAAACAAGGGAGGAGGGATGGCTCTAAGAATGGAGAGTGAAAGGGGTGGAAAGCTGGAGGAAAAAAAAAGATGGGGAGAAGATGGAGAATGGGGAGCAGGTTAGCAGAAACCACAGAAGCTGACGTTAATGCCATCCAGTGGAGTGCCCAGAGGGAAAACTGGGTGTTGCTCCTCGAATTTATGGGTGATCTGGGTTTGACAGTACATGAGGCCATGGACAGACATGTCAGCATGGGAGTGGGAAGCAGAATTGAAATGGTTGGCCACTGGGAGATCCCTGTCACTGACATGGACAGACCAAAGGTGCTCAGCGAAGCAATCGCCCAGATTGTGTCCAGTCTCTCTGATGTAGAGAAAGCCACACTATTATTTGCACAGGAACATAACAAAGTATAGGCATCGCCACACAGACCATGAGTGTCAGGAGACCACATGTTCCTGCTGGAGTGAAGGCCAAGGCTGATAGGATTAGTGATTCGTGATATGAACAGGTCGATGGGATTGGTTTAATGTGGTATTGTGGCTGACATTAACAAAGCGTCTGAGCTATAATCAGAGTCGCAGTAGATTTCCTGCTCATTTCATTCAGTTTTCAAATTGATCGTGTTTGTGGAATTGGATTTCGCCCCTTGTCCTGATGGGGCTTCGACTCTGAAGCTCAGTTAGGTACGGGATAGCAAAAGGATACTCAAAGTCTACCTGCAGTGTCTCAACTGGGGATTCCGTTTGGAAAAGACATGACTGAGACCACAGAAAGATCCAACAAATCAGCTCCAAATTGCCTCCTTTCTTTTTGGAGCAAGTAACAAAGGAAAAGGAATTTTAGAAAGATCATTCCTGTTGAGGCACAAAATCCAAAACCTGCACTTCAAGAACTTAACAAGTCATGACTTGATGCTCCACAGGTTACAGTGGGGTCCTATATGGAAGTAATCATTTCAATCCATGTTGATCTGCAAGTTTGGTGCCCTATTTCCTGTTTGAACATGAAATGAATTCAATGCATAGCAAATAATCACTACACTTTCTTATCCTAGACATGTAACCAAAGGTGTTGGGGAGAAGGGACATGGAACCAGCAGCCTTGTTGAATAAGCCCTCAATTTGTACTTACAATCCCCAGCCTCCATCTGGGAGCTGCACCGAAAACAGGTATCGGATCATTTCCTTTTTCTGGAAGTCGGACAGCGGTATCTTTGCCACATGACATGTAATCAGGAGACCTAAAAGATCAAAAGGAAATCTCAAATTTTTTAAAGCATAGTTTTTGTTTTGAAAATACTTCCCACTATATTTCACTGTATCTAGACTTAAAATTAAGAGCGCCCTTTCCCAGATGGGATGGGTTAAATCAGTCATTCACAATGGCGGTCCCAGCACATTTAAGGGGGACCATGGACCAAAATCGTAAAATGTGTTTTATGTAGTTGGCAGCAGAGAAGTGTGGAGGAAACCAACTAAACTTGACAGAAAAAAGGGCCCCCATAAACTTTGAGCAGAGTCCTAAGGGGGCTATGGGAAAAAAAAAGGTTGCGAATAACTGTTAAATGTTGCAGGACACAAAAAACTGATGGTATGAAGCTCAAACATTTCTTCCCTAACCAGCCCTGGACTCTACTCTGAAAGAACCACTCTGTCCAGGTAAATGCTGGGAAGCTACGCTAACACAGACTAACTGAACACAGTTTAAATCACATCATGAGCTCAACTGGAGGACCAGGGATTGCAGAGAGAATAGACTGGTACACAGCAGCCCAGCATGGCAATCCATGGACTCTAGCCTCACACAAGACACCAGCCATCAGGGTAAAACCTGCAGCAGTTCTACAGCAGGCAGATGGTGGCAGCCAGACTGGGGCAGGAGGTGGAGGGTGCTGAGGAAGAGGGGGAGCAAAGTGGAGTGCAGGAGGGAAGGAAGCAGAATTGGAATGGAACTGAGAGGTGGGGACTGGCGCGTCCAGGAGAGGGAAAGGGTATGGGCAAATCCGAGCATTTACAAATATACCAAATCCAGGTAGCAGCAACTGGTCTCCTGCTGTTGTGGATTGCAGCCACTGGACCAAGACCAACCCTTTTGCAACTGGTGTGCAACATTAAGAACGCCCCCTGTCCAATGCCTATGTAATCGGTGTGTAACGGCAAGACCTCACAGTCCAACCCCTGTGTAACTGGTGTGTAACGGCACGACCTCACTGTCCAACCCTTGTGTAACTAGTGTATAATGGCAAGACCTCACTGTCCAATCCCTGTGTAACGGCAAGACTTCACTGTCCAATGTCTGTGTAAATGGTGTGTAATAGCAAGTCCTCACTGCTAAACCCATGTGCAAATGGTGTGTAACAGCAAGAGCTCTCTCTCTCAAAACCTTGGTTAACTGGTGTGTTACAACAAGAGCTCTCCGTCCAACCTGTGTGTAACAGACACTGCGAATCAAATGAAACTGCACATTGGAGAAGTCTACCCTGAATAATACCAAGGCTAAATGCTGCACTTGATTATTGAATGAAGATCTACCGGGACCAATGCCTGAAGAGGGCGCACAAAATCAGTGAACTGGTGCGGACTCAAAAGGCCAACATGGCCTGTTTCCACTCCGTAAATGGTTCTATGGTTATTGGATCTTTTCATTATAAATATTAATTTGAGACAGCCTTGTTCTTCAAACCTACTTCCTTTGGCTACATGGGATCAGAATCCAGACTTGGAGAAAGGCAGCGTGCACCCAGCCTGGTTTCAGAGTTCCTCTAACCTGGTAGAAGGAAGAGTGGTCCACCATAGTCTCCAGCCCAGTGTCCGTCCTCAGCCTGCAGTAGTGCATAAAATTTCATCCCATGCTTGGCTGCCTCTTGTGGCAGTTCTGCTTTCCCCAAATCAATGGCAATTTTACTCTGAAACCGAAAGATGATCTTCATTAACTTATTTCAGTGCTGCAATATGATTCCACACCAGATACTGTGCAAGCCAAGTTCAACCTGGAATTCTTGCAAGATTAAATACGCAATTGTCATTTATAACTTTTTTTTAAAAAAAATCAGGCTTGTGAACTGCCTGGAGAGAACAGAAAAATCTGGTTTACAAACTAGCTTTTGATAAGAGACACATCTTAATCTCAAGAGCCTGAATTTAGAAGAGCTAAACCTAGAGGGCACAGGTTTAAATTTAATTTTAGACATACAGCATGTTAACAGACCCTTTCGGCTCACAAGCCCTTGTAGCCCCAATTGACCTTCAATCCTGGGTTCATTTTTGAATGGTGGGAGGAAACCAGAGCACCCAGAGAAAAATCTTGCAGACATGGGAGAATGTACAAACTCCTTACAGGCAGTATGGGATTTGGACCCAGGCCCCAGTTACTGGTGCTGTTACAGCATTACGCTAACCATTATGCTGATTTTGCTACCCTCTGTGTTCCATTTAAGATGAGAAGAGAAGGATTTAAAGGGAATCTTTTCCAGAGGGTGGTGAACATGAGGAGTTGCTAGAGGATGAAGTGGAAGAGGCAGGTACAACTAGAATGTAGAAAAGATATTTGGACAGGAAGGGTTCAGAGGGATTCGGGTCAAATGCAAGCACTTTCCTCTGTAACCTGCACTTTGTTTCACAATACCATACCCAACATTCGTGACATATCCCACAATGTTCTATATCTGCTTCACTTAAGTATGGAGTGACTTGCCTGGACAGAATGCAAAATAAAGTTTTTCCAAGATTATAATGTTCAATGCAGGAAAATGGGATATACTTCGATAGGCATTTTGGTTGGCATGGACACATTAGACTAAATGGCCTGTGACACTGGGTAAAAGTGACGATGTATTTAAGATGAGAGAACTTAAAGGAAATGTGTAGGACAAATATTTTACAGAGAGAGTGCCTGGGTCGAGCAGCCAGGAGTAGTGGTGGATGCAGATACAATGGAAGTGTTTAAGAGGCTTTGAGACAGTCATGGGAATATGAATGGGATAGAGGAATATCAGTTAGGTGCAGGAAACAAAGTTTTAGTTTGATTTGGACATCATGTTCAGCACAGATTCATGGGCCAGAGGGCCTGTTCTATGTCCTGCTTTTGCAGTCTAACACCTGTGGATGGGAACATTTTAGAGCAATGTTTCATCTCTAAGAACATGAAGTAATTAATGAAAGTCAGCACAAATTTTTGAAAACCAAATTGCACTGAACTAAATTGATTTGATATTTAGAGAAAGGTTTGAAGTGAGTGGACAAAAATGCTGTGCATATGGATATTCAAATAATATTCAATCCAGTTGATTGAAGGACATAGACAGCATTGTTAGAAATTCACCTAATGGACACAAGGAGAGGAGTGCTAAACAGGCAGGTTTTTAGTTTGGGCAGAGGTACATGGAGTGAAATGAAATCAAAAAATGCAAGAAACACTCAGTAGGTCAACAAGGGAAAGAGAAACATGGTTCATGTTTCAGGATTGGTTTTCAATGAAAGATCTTCCCCTTCCTTACTGTCTATGCTACATTTAGGTCTCTTCTCTGTCAGACTCATCACTCTTCATGTATGAATGTGCTGGATTTGACAATACATAGGATAATTACATGATTTGCAGGAGACAGAGATCTGAAGCAGGTTTGGGCAATTATGAACAAACCAGTGAAAATATGCAGCCACATGGGAGCTACAATTTAAAATCAAAATAAAATTGTACATTCTGGTTTTAAGAACCAACTACAAAAAGGATAACTTTAAAAGGGACCTCAGTAACAGACACAGGTCAATCAATGGTGACAGGTTGAGTTGAGAAGATTTTTTAAAAATTGTGGTTATTGAAAAGAATAGAAGACAACGGGATGTTAGGTTAAAGCTTTAGAAGATCATGATTTAATGCTGAAGTCACCTTCTGAGCAAGATTTATAAAATTTAAGATTCCTTTATTGTCATGTAATAGTACACAACATGTAATATTATGCAGAATTGCCTTCTGTTGACACCCCTTCAAGGTTCAAGGTTCCTTTGTCACGTAATAATATTAAAAGCATAACATACATGATATACTTTAATGTTTTCTGCCATTTTGCAAACAAAGAGCTACCATGAGCATTTCCTAGTGTCCCTAACAATAGGAGAAAGAGAAGCAAAAGGGTCCCTTCAGAGACACTGAATGTCCGTGAATTCCTTCAGTCACTCCCGCCGACTCTGCAGCCATACAGACTCCTGTTCAATCCATGAGCAAAACCTGAGAGTTATTTGGAGATATACAGAAGCTGGGGCTCGTCAGTGTAGTGCTGAGAGTCAAGAAGTGAAGGATTGGGAACTAGAAGACTACAGGATGACTGGCAATAAACTCAAAAAAATGCCAGGAATCCAAACATAATAATATGGGGTCTGGAATGTTGTGCCTAAAAGGACTAAAAGGATAAAATATGATGACAGACACATCTTCCAAGTGACAACTGAAGAACCTGTATGAAAGAACTATACAGTTTTTTCATCCACCTGACACTGGCACTTCCTATGCAACACCACTCCGAGACTGCTGGAGACAGAGGAAAACCCAGCCCTGTCTGTTCGGCCATATCTCTCTGAGAATGGAACATTGGATATACATACGGTATCAAGTCCCAGTGAATGCAGCTCCAGCATAGTCTGTGATCTGCTCTCTGCTTCTCTGTAGTCAATATAACTCCATGTTTGTCTGCCCTCAACATTACTCAGTCGCCACTGTGTCAGGTCTGTAAGTGGCTCAGTTTTATACGGACCACCTCTTCGGCGCAAACACCTGTAACAGGGGAAAAAAGGCATCAAACAAAGGAGAAAATCAAAAATAAGCTGAAAGATGCTGAAAGTAACCAGTTAGTCAGGCCACATTTGTGGGACAGAACCAGAGCTCATGTTTCAGATCGTGAATGGTGTCTGACCCAGATCCTTGACGATTCTGCAACTGCAAGATGTAGACTCGAGGTGAAGGGGGAAAAGGTTTAAAAGAGACCTGCCAGAGGAAACCACACATGCAGGGATAATTACAATGTTTAAAAGACTTTTGGACAGATATACAGATAGGAAGGAATTTGAAGGATATAGATCAAATGCAGGCAACAAATACAAGCAGAATGCCAACAAAGTTAGCATGAATAGGTTGGACTGAAGGTTTTCTGTTTCTGTCCCCACAGATGTAGCAAGACCAATTTAATACAGGTACACGATTCTTTATCCGGACGGAACCCTTGGGGGACAGTGTTCTGAATTTTGGATTTTTCCAGATTTCGGCAAGCCCACCTGAATTGTGCTGCTGTATCCACTCCCACCCCCTTCCAGTCGCCTGGCCGCCTCCCCCAATCACTGGTCCCCCGGCCGCCGGTCCCCTGGCCCCCCGGCCGCCAGTCCCCCTGCTGCCTGTCCCTCGGCCGCCAGTCCCTCGGCCGCCTCCCCTGACTGCCAGTCCCCACTTGCCAGATTTTGGAGCTTTCCAGATTTTAGATGTCTAGATAAAGAATCGTGTACCTGTATGAGTTTACTGCCATTCACATTGTACAATATACACATGCACTGAAATTATTAACTTGCTGCAGCTAAATAGGTACTTGCAAAGAAAATGGTAAACTAATCAAATGAAATTAAGAGACAAAACATAAGGCAGATCAATAATAAAGTCATAGTAATTTGTAACAATTTTTAAAAAAAAGAAATCGAACAGCCTTTGTTCTACCACAGCTGAGAAAAATGCAGTTGAAACATACTTTCAATTCCCAAAACCCATAATGTACATGTTATTGCCTAATTTTCATACTCTCTATGTCCTTGATAATCAAAACAAGCCACTGGACTGCCAGCCATGACAGACAGCAACTCCCCATTCACCTTGCTTTGTTAGAATTGTGTACTTCAATAAAATCTTCCAAACTCTCTACTAAATACTTCCTCTCCTTTTAAAACAAATCCCCTGCAGAAAATTAATGTGGTTAACTGTCTTTATCACAATCTACAGAAAGGGACATCAGATCCTGATGAGGACTCAACAGGGCCAGAATCAATTGGTGAATTATGTCCAAATCCACTTTCAATGAAGCCCAATGCTTTCTCTGTTCACTGTACTGCATTGACTGTGATGCATGCAAGAACTCCGAACCCCCACATCTTTCAATCTCTTTCTGTTAAACTGCAATCTCTCTATTTTTCTTTCAAATCAAATAACTTCACTGTTTTCCACATTAAACACCATCTCCCATGTCCTCACCAATTCACCTATCTTGACCATGATCCCCTGAAGTCTCTCTCCCTTCTTTGACCGCCGCCTAATTAATACTCACATACAATCATCGAACTCCAATCTTCATCCTCATCTGTAACACTGATGTAAAATGGGCCCCAATACTGCACCTGTGGGTCCCCACAGGTCACAGTCTCCCAACCCACATCTCACCCTTCATTCCCATTCTTTCCGTTCATCAGTCCACACCAGTATTCATTGGCTGCAGCTTTCCCACCAGATGGGTTGGAGATGCATTTGGACTTAGGGCAGAAAATAGTTGGCAAATAGTGTAATGGATAGGATAAATGAGGAGCACCAGAAAGACTAGGTAGTTCAGCAATCCTCTGTAAGCATGCCCCTCTCTTACAGGGGAGGCAAGAGATTGCGGACACTGGAATCTGAAGCAAAGAAAATCTGCTGGAGGAACTCGGTGGGTCGAACACCACCTATAGGAGAAAATTAATGGTCTTTGTTTCTTGTGAAAGTTTCTGCCCAAAAATGTTGTCTTTTCTCTTTCCCCCACTGATGCCACCCCAGCAGGTTGTTTTGGCCTCTCAAACAGGTGTACTGCTTTGGAATACTGTTGGAGATGGGATGGGCTTTTAGAAAGCAACAGGAAGGCAAATCAGTGGCACCTCGAATGGCACTACCACCCAATTAGGAAGATCAAAGTCTAAACGAGAAGTGGTGATGGGCAAATCGATGATCAGGGTTTTCTGTGGCCACATTGCCTCCCTGGACCAGGGTCAAGGGTATCTCAGAGTTGGTACAGAACCTTCTTAAAGGGGAAGGTGAGCAGCCAAAGGTCATGGCTCATATTGCCATTAGGATTGTAATGCCACACCTATAAAATTGGAAGAAAGGCAGGAGGTCCTGCAAATGGGAATTAGGGACCTGGGTAGAAAGTTGGAAAGCAGGGTCCAGAGGGGTTTCATCTCAGGGTTAACGCATGTGCCACTGAATATAGAAATAGGAAGACAAAGCAGATGAATGCATGGCCAAGCAGCTGGTGGTAAGGGGTGGGCTTCAAATTTTGAATCAGTGGGGTTGCTGTGGAGGGCTGACCTGTACAGGTTGTTGTGTCTGAACTGGAGGGGAACCAATATCATTTCAGGGAGGTTTGCTTCAATCATAGAAAATACGAGCAGGAAAAGATCAATCAGTCCCTTTGAGCCTGCTCTACCATTCAATAGTAGCTTGGCTAATCACGTGACCACAGTACCCTATCCCTTGCCCTCTCTCCCGACCCCTTGCTTCCTTCAGTCAACTCCCTTTTCAATATATGTAATCGAATGTCTTCAACAACTTGCTGTGGTTGGAAGTTTGACAAGTTCACCACTCTCTGAGTAAAGAGGTTTCTCTCATCTCTGTCCTAAATGTCTTCCCCTTATCCACAGACTGTGAACCCTTGTTCTGGACTTCCCTAACATCCAGAACATTCTTCCTGTCTAGTCCTGTCAGAACTGTATACATCTCAATGAGGCCCCCTCTCATTCTTTGAAAATTGCGGCGAATATAACCCTGGTCTAATCAGTTTTTCTTTATCTGCCAGCCTTGCCATCCCAAGGATCAGTTTGGTGAAACTTTGCAGAACCTTCTTAGTAGCAAAAGTGTTCAGTTTAGAAGACACAAGATTTAAGAAGTTGCCTCCCCAAATGCAGTAACACCTCTCTGATTCTAGATTCAAAACCTCTCTCAATAAAGGCCAACTTGATACCTTGATGAAGGGCTCAACTCA
Organism: Narcine bancroftii; assembly: GCF_036971445.1. NCBI lineage: Eukaryota > Metazoa > Chordata > Chondrichthyes > Torpediniformes > Narcinidae > Narcine > Narcine bancroftii. The sequence goes on along the minus strand of NC_091472.1, from coordinate 223,026,661 downwards.
AGCCTGAAATCTTGGTTATGTATCTTTACCATATCAAGTACACAATTTGTCCTACTCCCCCCCACCCCATCTTTTTGTTAAGATGCCTGCTGACATTTTTCCAAACCTTGACGAAGGGCTGTAGCCCAAAAAGTTGGATATGTATCTTTATATTTGCTATATAAAGGACACTGTTTGACTTGCTGAGTATCGCCAGCATTGTTTTTCACCTCCTTAAGTACTCTGGGATAGACTATTGCGTCCTGGGGATTTCAATGCCATCAATTTACCTCAATTTCATGAATGATAATTTCCATCAATTCCTTCTCTATAATCGTCTTTGAAGACAGAACCAAAGGATTTATTCAATCGATCTATCATTTCCTTGCTCCCCATAATAAATCCCCGACTGCAAGGGACCAACATTTGCTTGAACTGGCCTCTGTGTCTTTACTGTATATACCCGTAGGAGGTTTTGTATATACCTGTCGGAGGTTTTGCAGTCAGTTTTTATGCTCCCTGTGAGTTATCTCTCGTATTTCCCTTCCTCCCCCCAATTAGACCCTTTGTCTTCCCCTGATGAATTAGAAATTTCTCTCCGCTCTCGAGTATGCTGCTCTTCCGAGCCAATTTATCTGCCCCTTCTTTGGTTTTAATGTTATCCCTGATTTATCTCGATAGCCACAGTTGAGGCTCCTTCTGTTTATTCTTTTGATAAACAGGAATATGGTTTTTTGAAGTTTCTCCATGCTTCAAGTGTACTTTGCCAGTCAGTTCTGGCCGATTCACACCTCATGTCATCATGGTTACTTTCAAGTTCTGGTGCCACACTCCATCCAGTTGAAGCTCCACCACATTGTATGAAGCCTCGTGCTACTATGGAGGGTTTAATCTAGTGAGGCAGTTGGTGTGACCCTTAATAACAATACAGCAGGTAGAGAGGGTCGACTTATGGAAAAATTTGTGCAGGCAAGTCCAGTGTGAAGAGTTGGAAAGGGCAGCATGAAGGGAAGTAGGGCTAACCGCTTTTACCTTAACCCGAGGAGGCTCGCAGGATGGATCAACACGCAAGACGTTGTAATCATGGTCACCTGATCAAGGGAAGTGCAAGTCTGACAGCTTAATGGACTGGGATGCAGAAATTCCAGGCATACCAAGGCTCACAAAAGAGGAAGATGTCCTCTTGTTTATAGCTCAACAACCCTCAGTGGAAAAAAGCCTTTATTTACTCTATCTCCCTCATAATTTTAAATATCTCTATCATATCTCCCCTCATTCTTCGACACTCCAGAGAATAAAGTCCTAACTTGTTTAACCTTTCCCTATAACTCAGTTCCTGAAATTATCCTAGTAAATCTTCTCTGCACTCTTTCCATCTTATTGATATCTTTCCTGTAGTTAGGTGACCAAAACTGCACACAAAACTCCAAATTTGACCTCACCAATGTCTTATACAACTTTGATATAGCATCCCAAATCCTACACTTAATACTTTGATTTCTGAAGGCCAATATGCCAAAAGATCTCTTTACAACCCTATCCACCTATGACGCAACTTTCAGGGAATTATTTATTTGTATTCCCAGATCCCTCTGTTCTACTACACTCCTCAGTGCTCTATCTTTTAGCGTTTATGTCCTTTTCCTTTGTCCTTCCAAAATGCAACACATCACACTTGTCTGGATTAAATTCCATCTGCTATTTTTCTGCCCATTTTTCCAGCTGTTCTGGATTCCTCTGCAAGCTTTGAAAACCTTCATTCCTGTCCACAACACCTCCAATCTTAATGTCATCTGCAAATTTGCTGACCTATTTACCACATTATCATCCAGATCATTAATACAGATGACAAACAACAATAGTCCCAGCACCGATCCCAGAGGCACACCACTAGTCACAGGCCTCCAGTCTGAGAAGCAATTATCCACCTCTACTCTCCGGCTTCTCCCATCCAGTCATTGTCAAATCCAGTTTACTACTTCACCTAGCTTCTGAACATTCCTGATTAGTTCCTACGAGGGTCTTTGTCAAAGGCTTTACAGCCTTTCCTTCGTCAACTTTCCTGGCAACTTTTCTAAAAATTCTTAGATTGGTTAAACATGACCTTGCACACACAAAGCAACGTTGACAGTTTCTGGTTATCCAAATAATTTTATATCCAATCTCTTAGAACACCCTCCAATAATTTAACTAATACTGGCCTCAGGCTCACTGGCCTATAATTTCCATGGTTACTTTTGGACCCTTTGTTAAACAAAGGAACAAGGGGAGTTCCCCTCCAACCCTCCGGCACACCTGTGGCGAAGGACATTATAAATATTTCTGCCAGAACCACTGCCATTTCCACACTAACCTCCCTCAAGGCCCAAGGGAATATCACATCAGGCCCTGGGGATTTATCCACCTTTATTTGTTTTAAGACTTCAAGCACTTCCTTTTCTTTAATCTGTATGTTCCACGACCTCACTGCTTGTTTTCCTTACTTCCCACAGCTGTGCCAGTTTCCTGAGTGAATTCTGATGAAAATTTTCTTTAGGATCTCCTCCACCACTTTTGGATACATAACCGACCACTCTGATCTTCAAGGGGATGAATTTTGTCTCTGATTATCCTTTTGCTCTTAATATACCTGTAGGAACCCTTAACTGAAAAGTGAACAACTGAAAAGTGGCAAAGCAGCAGGTATGGATGGAATCCCCCCAGAAGTCTGGAAGGCTGGCGGCAAAACTCTGCATGCCAAACTGCATGAGTTTTTCAGGCTTTGTTGGGACCAAGGTAAACTGCCTCAGGATCTTCGTGATGCCACCATCATCACCCTGTACAAAAACAAAGGCGAGAAATCAGACTGCTCAAACTACAGGGGAATCACGTTGCTCTCCATTGCAGGCAAAATCTTCGCTAGGGTTCTACTAAATAGAATAATACCTAGTGTCGCCGAGAATATTCTCCCAGAATCACAGTGCGGCTTTCGCGCAAACAGAGGAACCACTGACATGGTCTTTGCCCTCAGACAGCTCCAAGAAAAGTGCAGAGAACAAAACAAAGGACTCTACATCACCTTTGTTGACCTCACCAAAGCCTTCGACACCGTGAGCAGGAAAGGGCTTTGGCAAATACTAGAGCGCATCGGATGTCCCCCAAAGTTCCTCAACATGATTATCCAACTGCACGAAAACCAACAAGGTCGGGTCAGATACAGCAATGAGCTCTCTGAACCCTTCTCCATTAACAATGGCGTGAAGCAAGGCTGTGTTCTCGCACCAACCCTCTTTTCAATCTTCTTCAGCATGATGCTGAACCAAGCCATGAAAGACCCCAACAATGAAGACGCTGTTTACATCCGGTACCGCACGGATGGCAGTCTCTTCAATCTGAGGCGCCTGCAAGCTCACACCAAGACACAAGAGAAACTTGTCCGTGAACTACTCTTTGCAGATGATGCCGCTTTAGTTGCCCATTCAGAGCCAGCTCTTCAGCGCTTGACGTCCTGCTTTGCGGAAACTGCCAAAATGTTTGGCCTGGAAGTCAGCCTGAAGAAAACTGAGGTCCTCCATCAGCCAGCTCCCCACCATGACTACCAGCCCCCCCACATCTCCATCGGGCACACAAAACTCAAAACGGTCAACCAGTTTACCTATCTCGGCTGCACCATTTCATCAGATGCAAGGATCGACAATGAGATAGACAACAGACTCGCCAAGGCAAATAGCGCCTTTGGAAGACTACACAAAAGAGTCTGGAAAAACAACCAACTGAAAAACCTCACAAAGATAAGCGTATACAGAGCCGTTGTCATACCCACACTCCTGTTCGGCTCCGAATCATGGGTCCTCTACCGGCACCACCTACGGCTCCTAGAACGCTTCCACCAGCATTGTCTCCGCTCCATCCTCAACATCCATTGGAGCGCTTTCATCCCTAACGCGAAGTACTCGAGATGGCAGAGGTCGACAGCATTGAGTCCACGCTGCTGAAGATCCAGCTGCGCTGGATGGGTCACGTCTCCAGAATGGAGGACCATCGCCTTCCCAAGATCATGTTATATGGCGAGCTCTCCACTGGCCACCGTGACAGAGGTGCACCAAAGAAAAGGTACAAGGACTGCCTAAAGAAATCTCTTGGTGCCTGCCACATTGACCACCGCCAGTGGGCTGATAACGCCTCAAACCGTGCATCTTGGCGCCTCACAGTTTGGCAGGCAGCAACCTCCTTTGAAGAAGACCGCAGAGCCCACCTCACTGACAAAAGGCAAAGGAGGAAAAACCCAACACCCAACCCCAACCAACCAATTTTCCCCTGCAACCGCTGCAACCGTGTCTGCCTGTCCCGCATCGGACTTGTCAGCCACAAACGAGCCTGCAGCTGACGTGGACTTTTTACCCCCTCCATAAATCTTCGTCCGCGAAGCCAAGCCAAAGAAGAAGGAACCCTTAGGATTTTTCTTCACATTGTCTGCCAAAGCAACCTCATGCTGACTTTTAACCTTCCTGATTCCTCTCTTGAGGTTTTAGTTGCATTTTTAGATTCCTCAAGCATATAATTTACTCTGAGTTGCCTAAACCTGCTATACACCTCTTTCTCTTCTTCCTCAGCAGATCCCCAATAAAATCAAGGTTCCCTATGCCTGCAAACCTTGCCTTTAATCCTGACAGGAACATACAAACTCTGTATTCTCAAAATTTCAACTCTGAATTTCCTCCATTTACTGCACACATCCTTGCCCAAAATCAATTTATCCCAATCCATGCATTCTAGATTTTTTTCTAATTTCCTCAGAATTGGACTTTCTTCAATGTAGAATCTCAACCTGAGGTTCAGATCTGTCCTTCTCTATAATCAACTTGAAACTAATGTCATTATGATCACTGGACCCCAAATTTCCCCAACACATACCTCTGTCACCTGTCCTGTCTTGTTCTCTAATAGAAGATCGAGTATTGCACCCTCTCTAGTTGGTACTTCTAGATTTTGATTTAGAAAACTTTCTTGAACACGTGACAAACTCCAAGCCATCCAGCTCTTTTACAGTATAGGAGTCCCAGTCAATATTGGAAAGTTAAAAATCTCCTACTATCACAACTTTATTTCCTGCATCTCTCTCCAGATTTGCTCCTCCAATTCTTGTTGACTATTGTGGTCATTACCTTTCCCATTCCTCAGCTCCACCCATATGGTCTCAGTAGACAAGCCCCCTGATCTGCACTGCCTGAGAACAGCAGTGACATTTTCCCTGACAAGCTATGCAACTCCCTCCCCTTTTATGCCCCCCTCCAATCACATCTGAAGCAACAGAAGCCCAAAACATTGAGCTGCCAGAGCTGCCCCTCCTGCAACCAAGTTTCACTATTTGCCATGTCATAATCCTTATTTCATTCATTTTAATTTTACTTATTTCCTTTTTTTGCCAGTTGGTCATGTTGTCAGTTGTTTGAATTCAGGATACCGGGGAATTTTACTGTATATACATTGAATGCAGGAGGTTTAACAAAGGAAATAGGTCTCCTCAGGAACCAATGGGAAAATTCATGCATGGACTGGGGGATATGACAGAGGTGTCAAATGCATACTTCTCACAGCATTCACTGAGAAGGATGTGAAGGCTGGAGATGTGGAGGGAGTATTATGGCAATGAGAAACAGCAAGTGTTAGAACAATAAGAGCATATTAAAGTGGATCAATCCCAGGATACCATGGAAAGCAATTAGTTGGCATAGCATCAAAACCTGTCCATTTCATACCTCCTTGTGCAGTTTCTGGCAATTTCTTGTGCTTCATACCCTGGATCATCATCACCCCCCCCCCCTCCCCTTTTCCCGACCTTTTGCTCACAACTCCATCCAATAGGCTCTGCAAAAAGCAGACCATGGGCTTTTGGAGGAACAGATTAAGGCAACATCCACAGAGGGAAATGGTTAACGTTTTCGGTCAGGGCGCGTTAAAGAAGCCAAAGTAGAAAGGAGTGATTTTACTTCAATGAAGGGGGAAATAAGATGGGGATGGGCCAAGGGTCGGTGGCTCTCCTGTCTCTTGACCCCTCCTCGGCTTCTTTCCCGTTCTTCAAGTGCCGAAGTTGCCTGACCCGCCTCAGTGTTTGCTGAAGATTCCAGCATCCGCAGAAAGCTCCTCGCTTGCCGAGCGGCTTCTGTCAGCGGTGGCACGGCAGGAGGAGGGGGGGGAAAGGGCCGAGGCCGCAGGAGACGGTACCGGGAACCTGACGGCCAGCTGAAAACTCACCACTGTTCCCCCGTCGCCATCGTCTTGCGCTTCCAAACTGCTGGACCGCGTAGCGTCAGCTGACCCATGAGGCGAGGCTCAAGGGCCAATCCGAGCTCGCCGAGCGTCGACCAATTGATGATGAAAGAGGCCACACTGCGCTCGGGGACAGCCAATCAACGAGGGAGGGCGGGAGAATACCTTGTGTCACTCAGGTGTGGGTGGGGCAATTACCAAACGGGATTTCAAATGGTCCAGAGCTCCTGCGCGCGGGTGGGTTGGTCGTGTAACCCGCGTGTGCTTCGCAGCCTACAGCCGGTCCAGCATGGCGGCCACTCTCACCAGCATGCACCGCGGCCGGGAAAAGGCTCTCTGTTGTTCGCAAGCTCTAGCCGAGGAATGGCGGCCACGGAGCGAACAAAGCCTGTAGATGCCGGCAGGTCACGCAGTCCACAGCTGCCGTTCTGCAGCAAAGTTACTGAGCTTTAACTGCAGCACCAGGTGTTTAATGGAGACGGTTCCACCGACGGAAACGCACCGTGGCGTGGAGGGAGAGAGAGACGGGGGGAGGGAGGGAGGGGAAGGGGGGAGAGAGGAGAGAGAGAAACGGATGGGGGAGGGAGGGGAAGGGGGGAGAGAGAGAGAGAAACGGATGGGGGGGGAGGGAGGGAAGGGGGAGGGGAAGGGGGGGAGAGAGAGAGAGAAACGGATGGGGGGGGAGGGAGGGAAGGGGGGAGAGAGGAGAGAGAGAGAGAGAAACGGATGGGGGGGAGGGGGGGAAGGGGGGAGGGGAAGGGGGGAGAGAGAGAAACGGATGGGGGGGGGGGTCTGCGGGGAGGACCTGCAGACCTGCCTGGGTTGGGGAGCCTGCTGGAGGGGGGAGGGGGGTATTGGTATCTGCTCGGGGCAAGGCAGCGGCCTGCCGATCTGCTGGGCAAATGCCACTAGTGGTACTTGTCCCAGGTGTTGCAAAGGATAGGCCTGGCCCCTTTGCCGCGCAATGGGCCAGTCGGTTGGACTTTGCAGCACGACCTATCTTTCATGGAAAAGTTATTTCAGACCAACACCTTTGAGCACAAGGCCATCAGGCAGTGGTGAGCTGGTAAAGGAAGTATCATTGGACCAGGCGGGATTGTTTCTTGAGCTGACCCTCCAGGTCACCTGGTGGAATGCTAGTCATCATCAGGGCTCACAAACAATCACTAGGACTGGGCTGGCTAATGATAAGCTCTCAGTCACATCCTTCCTGAATAACAGGTACATCACCCACCATGCATGTTGACATTAAGATTACTGTGGTGGAGTGGAGTTAGTCGTCTACCTCTTTGCTCAATACAGATTCGCAGTGTCATGGTTCATCCCTAATAGCATCATGACAGATGACTCTCAGATCTACAGGCTGTTTCCAGGGACGCACAGAGTCAGATATCCAAAACTGCTGGAAGACCATCAACTCAGTGAAAGGTGCACTTTGGTCTGCCCCAAACCTGTTGGTCTTCTAGTACACAGAAACGTCAATGAGGGAATATTGTTGTCTGGCGCATTCCAGGCTGCAGGAGTACGTGCTGAGGGATGCAATGAGGCTTAGAACAGCCAACATGAGGGTGCTGTGGGGAAGGACCACAGTCTAGAGCAGTGATTCTCAACCTTCCCTTCCCACTCACATACTATCTTAAGCAGTCCCTTACTAATAATCATTGAGCACTGACAGCAAAGGAATTACTTAAAGTGGTATGTTTGAGAACCACTGTTTTAAGAATTATTATCAAATAGGTCAAATGAGATTTCTCACTACTTTTTTGAAGAAATAGAAAAACTGGGGTGGGTTAAAATAGAATTGGATAAAATAGTTGAAGATCAACAGAGAATTTATATATAAATGGGATTCAAAATTAATTGTTGGTGTTAAAGAAACACCATTAATGAAACATTTCATTGATGTTTGGAATAAGATAAATGATAAAATTGATTCAAAATTGTCTTATACTTTTTTCAAAGGGTAAATTTTTTAAATATTTGGCTTAGTAAAAGCATTAAAAATTTTAAAGATAATTATGAACAAGGCCAATTGATGTTTGAAAAGGGAAAAGTTAGGTCCAGTGATTCTGTTATCTACTTGTAGTGAGGTGGAAACTCTCATTAGGAGGGGAAATACTAAGAAACTTCTGCAATGTATCTTTTATTACAAACGGGAACTCCTAAACATGGAATTCATAAATCTAGACAAAGGTGGAAGTTGGATTTAAATATTACAATTGATGAGCAGAGATGGTACGATCTCTGTTGAGATTGTATGGCAAATACTATTAATGTAAGATATAGATTAGTTCAATATAATTTTTTACACCAGCTATATCTGACACCACAAAAATTTAATAGAGTGAAATCAGATTTATCAGATCAATGTTATAGATTGGGTGAGGAGATTGGAACATTCTTACATTCAACTTGGTTATGTCCCAAGGTAAGACTTTTTTGGGTGGACTTAGAGAATTTTTTAGAACAAATTACAGGGATTGTATTTCCACAAAACCCAGATGTATTCCTATTGGGGAATATAGAAGGAACAAGACCTAATTTGAAATTATCAATATACCAAATAAAATTTGTTAAAATAGCATTAGTGGTGGCAGGGAAATGTTTTGCAGTTACCTGGAAATCAGATTCACATTTGAGTATGGGAAGATGGAATGCAGAAATTCAAAATTGTATCTCCTTGGAGAAAATTACATACAATTTGAGAAATAAATATGATGTATTTTTTGATAATTTGGAGTCCATATGTACAAATTTTAGGTAGAAATATGTAGTAATGTTCCTCTTGCTCCTTGAGACCCTCCAAGCAATCCATGAAGCTTTTCTCTTTTTCTTTACTTTATATTACCATAAAGTTATTTGGGGGTGGGGGGGGGGTTTAGGAAGGGAGAGATGGAAATTCTTTTAAATTTAATTTTTTTGTTGTATATTTATACTTTATTAATTATTAATTACAATATGAAAATTTAAAAAAAATAAAAAAGGAATCTTGAATCTCACTTGACTGGAAGGTGCAACAGCGACATCACTTCCTGAGAAGACAGAAGAGGGCAAGGCTACAGGCCACCATCATGTCACCTTGCTTCAAGAGCTCTATTGAGAGTGCCCTGTCCAGCTCCATCAATGTGTGGTAAGGTTGTTATAGAGCATTGGATCAAAGGTCAATCTTCAGGACCATAAGAGTAACAGGATCACTGGATGTCCCCACCATCCACGTGATCTACTGGACTCATTGCCTGAAGAGGGCACACAAAATCATTGAGGACCCCTTCCACCATGTACACAGAATCTTTCAGCTACTCCTGTTGGGGAAAGAGATACAGGAGGATCAGAGTCAGCACTACCAGGCTGAGGAACAGCTTCTTCCTACAGGCAGTGAGAATTCTGAATGAGCAAAGAAAGGTACTGCTCACACTATCCATCAGAGACTCTACTATATTTGTTTATTTTTACATATGAATATTTGTCCTGTATATGTATTGCTTGTCTGTGCATGTTTTCCACCAAGAAACGGAGAATGTTGTTTCGTTGGGTTATACTTGTGCAATCAAATGATTTGAAACTTGAACAATATTACTTCTCTCTGTACTGGGGAATTTAATTGGAGTGTTTTCTTTACCAAAGTACCAATCGGTTGCGTGCATTTTACATTGTACGTGTGTGATTTTTTAAAAAACCATTAAAACAGTTGACCTGTAACACATACAAGACCTTTTGAAAGGTCTGATGGCTTTTGTCTCCTCCATCTCAACAGCTCAGAAACAATAGAGTTAACATGGTTAATAAGCTTGTAAATGACACCAAAATTGGTAGTATAGTGGACAGTGAAAGAGCATATATAAGATTACATCAAGATCTAAATGAACTGGGAAAAATTGCCAAGGAATGTAACTTGGACAAGTGCAAGGTGTTGCATTGATAGCACTGGACAACAAAGATTTTGCTTCCTGAATGCTTTTGGATGTATTTTATGGATCTTGAGTTGCTGATCACAAAAAACAATTTGCAAATTTTCTATCATATACTGTTTTTTTTAAGATATAAACTATTTTTGTGATTTTTCTGTCATATTTTAAGTCTACTAGAAGCATACAAAACTATGAAGTCTAACATGTCACAAATGCAGAAAATGAATTTTCAATGACGTGGTTGGCGTAGTGGTTAGTGCAATGCAGTTACAGCGCCTGTGATCAGGACCAGGGTTTCAATCCCACACAGTCTGTTCAGAGTTTGTATGTTCTCCCCATGTCTGCGTGGGTTTTCCCCAGGGGTTTTGTTTTTGCCCTCCATTTGAAACATATAAATTAATTGGGTGTAAATTGGGCGGCATGGACTCATGGGTCAAAATGGACTGTTACCATGCTGTATGTAGGTCTAAATCTAAATTTGGATTTCTTCCCTGCTGCTTTGGTGCAGTCAGTGATGAACACGGTGTTTAAACTGCATGGTAGCGCTACCAACTTTCCCACACTGTATAAATTGTACGCGATAGCGTAACCAACTTTCCCACACTGTTTAAAAATGATCTGCTATTGCTAGCACTTATAAAGGTTTATATAGGTCTGCACAACACAATAGGGGCTGAAGGGCTCATACTGTGCTGTACATAAAGCTTAATTATGATATAATTCACCATGATTAATTTTGATCAAATACAATGATCAGGATTTAGGGCAGGTCCACCATCACTAGATGCATCATGATGTCACCAGTAGAAGGAAAAACAGTCCTAACCCCAAGGATAGCTCCTTGCAACTGTGAACACGTTTAATGTCACAGTTAAGAGTGGTCAGCTGTGAAGTGCAAAAACGCCATTCCTATCCTGGGATACTGAATGGCTGATTTAGTGGGATGCAAGTGTAAAAATGAGTTTTGCCTCTTTTGCACTTGAGTTTTAGCCCCTTACTCTTAGTTTTCTCTTTTTTGACGTTTGCTTTTACTTTTTCCACACTGTTCTCTTTTACTTCATCCATTCCTCTCCAATCTGTTGAAACCACCGCCCTCCTATTTAGTTTAAAGCCCTGACCACAGTCCTAGTTATGCAATTCAACAGGATCCAGATCCCATCACCATTTAGGTGGAGCCCATCGCCTTTTAACAGTTCCTTTCTTCACCAAAACTGGTGCCAATTTCCCATAAATTGGAACCAACTTCTCCCACACCTATCCTTGATCTAGGTATTTAACTCTAATCTTCTGGACTCTGTTTCAATTTGCATGTCACTCGGGTAGTAATCCAGAGATTACAACTTTTGGTTCCGCTTTCTGATTTGGTCCTTAGCTCCTCAAATTCCCTTAGCAGAACCTCTTTCCTGGTTTTACCTACGTTGTTGGCACACATATGGATCACGACAACTGGGCCTTTCCCCTCAAACTGCTTAGGTTGTATGCTTGATTGGTTGGGGCACAAAAAAATGATGGTGCTGATGTAAATCTGCAAGAGTGGGCAGCAGAGACAAAGTGCTCCTCTGCAGGATTCCACTGCCTAAACTTACTACCAACAGGTCTGTACAGGCTTTATACGGCCTGTGAAAGGAGCCAACAGTGTTTTATTTTAAAATCTTGCGACTGTGGAGTTTGAGCCCAAGATGATGACGTCTGTGTCCAGCAGGTTACAGACTCCGGGCTAACATAGACCATTACAACATAGAAAAAGGCACCTTTGGCTGTTCTAATCTGTGCTGAACCATTTTCTTTGCCTAGTCCCACACTCCTGCACCCAGTCCTTAGTCATCCATACATGTCCCATTCATGGACCTGTCCAAATTTCTCTTCAATGTTAAAATTGAGTCCATATTCACTTCTTCAGCTGGAAACCCATTCCACACTCCCACCACTCTCGGTGTGAAGAAGTTCCCCCTCATGTTCCCACCTAAACCCATGCCCTCTGGTTTGATCTCATCTACCCTCTGTCTATATCCCCCTCATAATTTTAAATACTTCTATCAAATCTCCCCTCATTCTTCTACACTCCAAGGAATAAAGTCCTAATCTGTTTAACCTTTGTAACTCAGTTCCTGAAGTCCAGGCAACATCCCATTAAATCTTCTCAGCACTCTTTCTATCTTATTGATATATTTCCTATAGTTAGGTGACCAAAACTGCACACAATACTCCAAATTTGGCCTCACTAATGTTTTATGCAACTTTACCATATACCATATCCCAAATACTATACTCAATATTTTGCTTTATGAGGCCAATATGCCAAAAGCTCTCTTTACAACCCTATCCACCTGTGACGCCACTTTCAGTGAATTTTGTATCTGCATTCCTAGATCCCTCTGTTCTACTGCACACTTCAGTGCCCTACCATTAACTGTGAATGTCCTTCCAAAATGCAACACTTCACACTTGTCTGCATTAAATTCCATCTGCCATTTTTAGGCCCATTTTTCCAGCTGGTCCAGATCCCTCAGCAAGCTTTGAAAACCTTCTTTGCCTCCAATCTTAATGTCATTTGCAAACTTGCTGATCCAATTTACCACATTACCATTGATATAGATGAAACATTAAAACAACAATGGTCCCAGCACTGATCCCTGAGGCACACCACGAGTCTTAGGCCTGCGGTCTATGAAGCAATCATCCACCACTACTGACTGGCTTCACCTGTCCAGCCATTGTCGAACCTAATTCACTACTTCACCATGAATACCTAGCATCTGAACCTTCCTGACTAACCTCCCATGTGGGACCTTGTCCATGAAGACAACATCCACTGCCTTTCCTTCATCAACTTTCCTGGTAACCTCCTTGAAAAAGATTGTTTAAATACGACCTACCAGGAACAAATCCATGTGACTATTCCTAATCAGTTTCTGGCTATCCAAATAATTATCTATCTGATCTCTTGGAACACCTTCCAATAATTTACCTACTACTGACGTCAGTTTCACCGGCCTATAATTTCCAGTGTTACATTCAGAGCCTTTTTTAAGCAGTGGAACAACGTGAGCTACCCTCCAATCCTCTGGCACCACACCTGTGGCTAAGGACATTTTAAATATTTCTGTCAGAGCCCCTGCAATTTCTGCACCAGCCTCCCTCACCCTCAATGTACGAGGGAATATATTGTCAGGCCCTGGGGATTTATCCACCTTATTTGCTTTAAGACAGCAAACACTTCCTCCTCTTTAATCTGTATAGATTCCATGACCTCACTGCTTGTTTTCCTTACTTCCCACAACTCTGTGCCTGTTACATGAGTGAATACTGATGGAAAAAAAAACATTTAAGATCTCCCCCATCTCTTTTGTCTCCATACAATGCTGACCACTCTGATCTTCAAGGAAACTAATTGTATCCCTTACTATCCTTTTGCTTCTAATATACCTATAGAAACTTTTAGGATTTTCCTTCACATTGTCTGCCAAAGTGACCTCATGTCTTCTCTTAGCCTCCTGATTTCTTTCTTGAGGTTTTTCTTGCATTTTTTATACTCCTCAAGTACTTCATTTGTTCCATGTTGCCTATATCTGCTACATACCTCTCTTCTTCCAAATCAGATCCCCAATATCCCTCAAAAATCAAGGTTCCCTCTGCCTGATAGCCTTGTCTTTTATCATGACAGAAGCATACAGACTCTGTACTCTCAACATTTCACCTTCGCAGAGAACTGATGCAGGGCACCAGAAAATGGGGAGAATACCTCCTGTTTGAGAAGGATAAGCAGTGGAGTTTACCCTATGGGATGGTGACCACTGCAGCAGAATGGGCTGTTAATGACTCAAGGCAAAGAATCCACACAGGCTATGGACTGCTGGAGACTGAATGAAGATGTATCAGGTATCAGAACCGGGATGGGAAATGGTGCAGTGGGCGGGAGGGACTCCCGAGGTGAGTTTGGCACAGAAGCTTCCTGGTCGTGTTGGAGGTTTGGATCTGGATCTCAGACAGCCGAATGGACTCTGTGTTGCTGCAGGGGCTACGTGAGTGGAGGTGAATCCATGGTCACGCACTGACTCTGAAGGGACTCTGCTTCACTTTCTCTGACTGTAAGGGGAGCCCGGGCAATTTCTGCTCATGGTGAATCTTTGCTTTATGGCAGACTAAATGGAATTTTGTGTAATATTACACATGTTCTATTAAAAGGCAATAAAAGAATCTTGAATCTTGTAAGAGTCAGAAAGTCACGTTCCAGCTACCTAAAACTTTGTTTTGGATGCATTTGGATTAATGTGTAATTCTGGTTGCTCCATTTCAGGAAGGATGTCGAGGCTTTAGAAGAGTGGCAGCAGAGTTTCTATTTGGGATGGTGAAAAGGAATGACAAAAACAAAATACTCCACATAGAACTGAAATATATCAGCCAATGCTGGCAACAGTCAGCAGATGGTGTGTTGCGCTCTGGGGCACAGTTGACTCCTCGATTAGCTGAAGATTTGAGATAATGATATTTAAGAGTTTTGGAAGAGAATCCTAAAAGGCTGACAATTCAACTTAAAGAACTTCACTTCTACAAGAACTGGTGAAAGACTGGTCATGCATAAATGTGCTAATACAGACAAATAACTTGTTTTCCACACTTATCAATGTAAACTTTCTTTTTTATGCAAAGAACAATAAGCCAACATTTACAAAAATAACCTTTTAAAAAATATTGTTTCCTCCAATGTCATATGCACATGACACACAGACCATTGGTAGAAATTACCTTCAAACATTTTTCTAGAAAAGCAAGCATAAACCCACACATTCAAATAATCACTCACACCAAAACACAGCAATTCAATGGGAATAAACTCACCCAGCCTGATTGGACAGTAGAATTTTTCATCATAGGGAGACATAAACATCCTATTTATTTGCAAAAACTGCAGAATTCATCTGCTTATTTTAAATACAAGATTCTCCTGTGCTTAAACAGTGTGCAGATTACTCCCTGATCATAATAAGGATCGATAAAGATGCACACAATTTCAACCATCGTTTTTAAACATTAAGGAGCAATTTTGAAGCAGGGTCCACTTATTTCATGCTGCTTCTACATTGGGGTGATCCTGGAGATGCTCCTAGAAATGAAAAGAGTTAAAACCGTGTAAGAAAGATTGCACTGAGAATTTAATGTGAACTTTAAGTACATGAATGAACAGAAGTATCATGGAGAAGAGCAATGAGAGGAGGAATAGAGTCAGAAGATGGTAAGAGACAGATGTGCCAGCATTCCCCATTACTAGTCAATATCAAACATTCACGCTTTGAGTTTCTCAAAGAACCACCACATCAGTCACAAAAATCAATCATGTAAACACCCCAAGCTCAAAGCCTTGGCTTATTTTGAAAAATGAATATGAAAGTCAGTACCCCCAAAAGGGAGAAATCAATGAAAAGGAAAATAACCAGACGAGATATCACCAACACTGTCCACTCAAAACTAACCAAGAGTGCTGGTGGGATTAACAAACCAGGCTAATGTGATTACCATTATACTCAGCTTGACCACATTTTCTGAAAACCTACACTCTTATCTGTGCTTTCAGCATGCCAATGAGATGACCAGAACAGAGAAGGTTCAAAGCGTTGTGAAAACATAATTTTCCTATCATCTTGTGGGAAACTCTGGTCCAATACTGATCAAAATAAAGGACCACCTGGAATTTCACGAGAGTCTTGAATGTTTTAGCAGCACTCAAACACCCATGTAAGTGGTTTTCTGTGCTACCCACCCACCTGTCTCGTCAAACATCTGCCCCACCCACGACAGTCTGCCAAACTCACACTGGTCACCTCAGTCACCTCAGAACACAGGGAAATGTAAACACATCAATTTCAAACCGGGGGGGGGTCTAAGAAGAAAAGCATTTGACAGTACCTCCAAGTCGCTGTTGGATTGCCTCAAGTCTCTGTATATATTCAGTCAGTGAGCGTTCTGGATCTTGATTGCTTGAGAGGCCTGATTGGCCCTGAGCTCCTTCGAGTGAGAAATAAGATCTGTGTAAATAAAGGGGAGGTGTCACTAACACCCTGCATGAACTTGCAGAATATAACCTTATCATCCTTTAATTTTCAGTGTGAAAACACTTCAAAGGCCTTGAATAAGGCTCATGGTCTATGGGTAACAGTTGACTGTGTCCTTCCATGAAGTAAATATGGATCACCTAGAGCAGGTACTTCAAATCACTGGAGGGGTTCCAGATCCTCCATTTCTATTGGCACTATCACTCCCAGGCTAACACTGTAACATCATGCAACTAGACTCAGATAAGATCATTGGTAAAAGATTAAGAAAGAGCACAGGCATTCATGTAAATGTGAACAATTCACTACAAACTAGATCTCAAGTAACAAAACACATTTGAAATGATTAATAGAACTAAGGTGACCATAAGTTCTACCATCCCAATGTGAGAACCATTTTCAAGGTACTATTTTAATGCCACTTGTACCAATTTTCAAATTATGCCAGTGATGCAGGGTTATCTTTTATATCAGAATTTAAAAGAAATAAACAAGGGAGAGAGTAGATTAAGAGAGTAAACCAAGAGTTTACTTTTAAGTTCCATAAAAGTGGTGATGCATGTTTTCAAAGTGGAAAAGCTGGTGTATGCATTGCTTGCATTCATTGGGCTGCGTACTGAGTTCCACAATTGGGACATCATAATACAGCTGTACAAGATGTTGATGAGACATGACATGGGAATACGTTGTGCATTTCTGGTTGCCCAGCTGTGGGAATGATATCAATAGATTGGAAGAGGTGCAGAGGAGATTCATCAGGAAATTGCCTGGACTGGAGGGCTCGAGTTCTAGGGAGAAGTTGGAAAAGCTTTATTTTCTAGAGTACAGGTAGCTTTGTCCGACCTTGCAGGGGTATTTACAATCACGATGGGATGGGAAAAGTGAATACTCCTAGTCTTTATTCCATGGCAGACAATTCTAGAACTACAGGGCAAAGATTTAAGGGGAGAGGAGAGAGATTTAATTTTCACTCAGTGTAGTCCATATCCAGAACTAGCTGTTAGAGGATGCTACAGAAGTAGGCACAATCACAATTTTCAAAAGTCATTAGGGCAGATATATAGATAGAAGGACCAAATGCAGATAAATGGAACTAGCTCAGAATTCCATTTGGGTTGGCCAATAATGCATTGGGCTCAAGGGCCTGTTCTGTGCTGTATGACTATGTATATTTTGCTTGTTGAACAGTGTGAACCTCTGTGAGAATATATACAGAGAGGCAAAGGACCCTAAGAAAAAGAGATGAGGATATTCTCATGGAAGTGAGGAGTGCCAGATTATCTTTATGGTAGGGGATGCTAAAAAATATTCCAATAATTGTAGAAAATTCAGGTATAAAAGTTCATCACTATCTCTCCAGTGAGGTATCAGGGAAACTAATGGGAGCAAGTCCCCTGGACCTGTTGGTCCACATTCTGGGTTCTTAAAACACAGGTTATCTAAACAGTGGATGTATTGGTCATGAACCTCCAGAATTTCCATGGTTCTGGATGAGGCCCATTGGACATCCACATCACCCACCATACATACTGTTTTCACTGCTGCCATCAGGAAAGAGGTATAGATGCCACAAGACTCGCACCACCTAGTTCAGGAACAATTGCTACCCCTCAAATTCAATCAGGGACCCTTTTACGGACTCTTACTTTGCACATTATTTATTATCAAATATTTATTTTCTGTATTGCTCAGTTTGTTTGTACTTCCTTCTATTTTACATTTCACTCATTTGTATATGTATCTTCAGTACAGTTTTTTGCACTACCGATAAATAGAAATTTTGCCTGGCCTGCAGGAAAAAGTATCTCAGGGTTGTACATGATATCATGTTTAGAATCGGACAACAAAAATCTGAACTTTGAAAACCTCAAGTATCACAGTCCTATTCAAGCCTAGAGAAAGACAGAAAGCAGGAGGTGAAAGTTTAACATCTTTAGAATTATGGCCAGTTTTGTGATATGATGAAAACGTTAATCTTATACATAGTATGGATACAAATGACAAAACAACTCAAAGATGACACCAACAATGGAGTCATAGAACACAAAAATAAACCCTTTGCCCATCACCTCCATGACAACTAATGAAGAACTGAACCAGCTAAACTAGTCCCATTTATCTGCTCTTGGTCCATAGCCTTCTAAGTGACAAAGATTCAGACCCTGAAAGTACCTGGTTCCCTACACTATCAGGCATTGTGTTCCAGAATCCTGAATAAATCTTGGATTCCCTCAAAACTTCTCTCTTCACCATGAATCTATGCCCTCTAGTTTTAGACTAGTGGCACCTATGCCACTCATAATTTTGACCAGCTCACTCAGGTCTCCCCATCATTCCACCTTTGCTCCAGGAGAAACAAACTCAGCCTATCCACTGTCCTCTTGTAATGGAAAAGTTCCATCTCAGGTAACAACTGCTCAACATATTCTCAGTGGAATCACAGTTCTCCTGTAGTGTGGCAACCAGAACTGTACAGGTGCGGCTTCATCAACGTTTTATAAAGTTGCACCATAAGCTTCTTGCTTTTACATTCTATGCACCAGCTAATAAAGACAATACCCTGGGTACTGCTACTTTCCAGGATCCTTGCACTCGAGCAGCCCTGTTCAGTTTTGGGCAATTACCATGGGAAAGATTAATTTCCCAACTGAACCACTCAAAGGAATTGCTCACCATATTCTTTACTTCTCTTAACATTTCAATCATTCATATGTATATTTTCTTTTCTTTAATTGGTACATTACATAACTTCCTCCCATTCCAGCAAGAGTAAACAAAAACAGCTAGGAAAGCCGAACCAGTGGTAAGCTGCTTCTCATCTCAATTTCTTTTAATTGCGGCATTCATTCAGATAAATTTAGGAAGAGACAAGAGTTAAACAGGAAAGTCTGTAGGTGCTGGGATTGTAGTTCAATACCCAGAATTTCTGGAGAAACTCAGTAGGAAACTCAGCAATTACAGGATGCAAAGGATAGCCAATGTTTCGGGCCTGAGCCTTTCTTCAAGGTGCTTGATGAAGGATTCAGGCCTGAAACTTTGGTCACCCTTTACTTCCCAGAGATGCTGCGTGACCCATTGAGTTTTTCCAGCACGTTAGTGCATTGCATGATGAAGAGACTGGAATAGTTTGGGGATGCACCTTTGCAGCACAGACGTGGAGGCAGTATCAGAATGCCTGTGGTCTTCTAGCCTGGCCTCAGAGACATGATTAAATGAACTATCAGCTAAATGTTTATTTGCAATCTAGTTGCTGTGGCTGTTGAGGGCCAAAGACCAGTTGAAATCCCTGCATGGAGGGGTTAATATGGGGTCCAATGGATCAGGAATGGCAATTAATAGACTAGTGTGCTTATCCCTCAAAAAGATCATCATGTGCCCAGAGTCAGGTTTATAGAGAACATCTACTGTTTCTATCATTTTAATCATCCAAGAGACAGATTGGGTCTGGTACTCCAACTCACCTCTGCAGTCGATAGGAAGACTTTGGCAAATAGTGACTTGTATTATTGAATCTTCGAGCTGACACACTTTCCCTGGTTGGTGGTGAGTTTGTCATGTGAGTCGATGGTGAATGCTGCTGGCAGAGAACTTCATTTTTGATGGTTGGAGCTGGAAGTAGAAACAAAAAACATTGAGTCAACAAGGCCTGTTGCTTGAGAGGTCAGATAGATCAACAGAGCAGACTCTCTGGATCAATGACTGTGGGACATTGTGCGTCCCTGAAAAATGCATCTACCACCTTATACTGAAGCACAAGGTGATTCCGTGTTATGGCTATTCAGGGACATTAATTCACCCTTCCTCCACTCCCCCCAAAAATAGATTAAAAATCACTCTTGCGAAATTTATGTGAAAAAAATAAATAAATATATACTGTATTTTACCATATGCGTTTCTTGTCATATGCATAGATGATGCGGCTTCATGTTATGGAAAATTATGCTATGGGCCATTTTCTAGGAATGCAAACCCTCATCTCCAATCCATAAAGCAGGGAGTTTCCTGTACAATAATCATGAACATTGAAATCCTGACATTCCCAATATCAGAGGATGCAAACTGTTTAGTGCACTTTATATAATCTTTTATTCAAAGGATCTAGAAAATAACTCTGCTGAAAATGGTAAGCAGTGTTCTCCACTGCTTTTTGAGTTCAGAGAAGACTTTCAGCAACATCTGTGTTTCAGGGGTTGAGAAAAGAAACCTGGTCCAAGGGTTTATTTAGTTTTTCTTGTATTAAAAAAGTTGGTGTTATTTTAAGGGAAGAACCATCTTATTTCAGAACAAGATTGCCACAGAGACTCTTAAGTCAAGAGCGCAATGTGAAAATATTTGGGATATCTGTTGAGAGTTTCATGTTGAATTACATTTTTTTTGTTCCCAGCCCACAGCCACAATAGTCAAACCTGGAGTGAATGTGGAGGACATCATACACCCTCATTGAGTGGTGAGGTGCATCTGGGTAGATGGCCAACCCAAAACGTAATTCCCCATTCTGTGCGTGCCTTGATAGATAACTTCCATTTTGCATTTTGTACTTTTACTGAAGTTCACCAATAATTTACATAGTTTTATTCAAGGCATTGGTAATCACCAATTCTTACTTGTTTATCAGTCTGAATTAAAAAAAAATGTCTCATTAATTTTATCTGAATTAATGTAGTGGTTTGTGCAGAAAGGATGTTCCTGATGTTGGGGAAGAAGGGAGGAACAATTTAGGACTGAGATGAGGAGAAACTTCACTCCGAGCTGTGAACTTGTGGAACTCCCAACAACAGAAAGTTGTTGTTGCCAGTTCATTAGATGTATTCTAAGGAGAGTGGATTTGGACCTATTGGCTAAAGAGATCAAGGGATGGGAGAGAAAGCAAGAATGGGGGGCTGAAGTCATATGATCAGCCAAGATCATAATGAGTGGTGGAGCAGGCTCAAATAACTAAATAGCCTTCTCCTGCTCCTAGTTTTAGTTTTTATTTGTCAATAAAATAGACTTGAATGTGAGCTGAAGGAAGCAGGGTTCTCAGCACAACAAGTTTAATCCCTCAGTGGAAGAGCAGGCTGAATTTGTATGTGTAGACATCTCTCTGAGTGCACAGGGGACAGTTTGTACAAAGTAGAGGGGAAAGGAAATGCAATTTAAATAGATTCAATAAAAAGTTCTCCAGCTTCATCCCCATCAGCAACTAACATGCAACAGATTTTTTTTTGTTTCCAGCAACTTCTTTTTTAATATTTTTATTAAGTTTTTATATAACAATGCATACAAACAGAAAAAAAGATTGATGCATAACACTGATACAGCTGTAACAAAGTAAGCAAACTCATTAACAGAATTTTTAAATCTTATACATTATTAATTCAAGGATATATTGGGAAAAAAAGAAAAGAGAATTAAAAAATATGATTATATAATCCAAGCCCTAAACATTTCCAAAGTTGCAATATAAAGAAAAAGTACACTACTAGTGTAAATAAGAATAAACGCAAATCCATGAGAATCACAAGTTACATAATTATAATTCCCATTAAAGGTTATGAAAATAATTCAAAAATAAGCCCCAAAGATTAGAAAATTTAAAATATTTGTTGAACATCTTATTTTCTCCCAAGTTAAAAATGACATCATATCATGTAACCATTGATTATGAATGGGCGGGACAGCATCTTTCCATCTGATCAAAATTACTCGTCTTGCAATAAGAGAAGTGAAGGCTAATACATGATGTGGAGATGAAGACAATAAAGTATGGACAACCTCTTCCCAATATTTGACTAGGGCCAGACAAGGCCAGAACATGTGAATTAGTGAACCGTCCTCATTCTTACATCTGACACAAAGGGAGCTGATATTACAGTAAATACGAATTCATTTAACTTTTGACATATAGGCTCTATGCATGACTTTAAATTGTAATAGTAACGGGCACATACAATGAGGTTTGCCTTGACTTCAACAAAACATCATTTACAACAGATATTCTGAGATGGTTGAAGATCGTAAATTGTTTCTATCAAATTCATAACAGAAGCCTGGGAAAGGTTTGATAATTGAGAATGAAGAAAGTCCTTAATTTGCAAATATCTAAAAAATTGAGAATTTGGTAAATTAGATTTAGTAGAAAGTTACTCAAATATAGCAAGATTATTATCAAAAAATAAATCATAAAAACATTTAATATCTAATCTAAACCAGACCATCAAAGAAGGTTGAAAAAAGTAGTTTGATAGAATAGGACTAACAAGAAGAAACCTGTAGAGTCCAAAATGTTTTCTAAACTGAAACCAAATTTTAATTGTGTTTTTGACCACTAGATTATCAATCTTTTTACCAATAGGAAAAGGCAATGATGCGCCAAGTAAAGAAACAATAGAACATTTCTTAGTCAAATTCAATTCCAAATCAACCCAGGTTGGGCCACCGTTTTGTTATCATAGTAGAGCTAAAATATAATATAATTAATATTAACAGCTCAATAATTGAATCTAAAATTGGGTAGATCCAATCCTAATTTTTTTTAAAATAAGGACATTTATTTTTCTAAATATATAATGATATAATAGAATCGAGTATATAAAAAAAATTTAGAAACAAAAATTGGAATAGCTTGAAAAAAATATATAATATAGAACTTTGGGTAAAATATTCATCTTAATAACATTAATTCGTCCAATTATGGACATCGAAAGAGGAGACCACTAAGATAAAGATTTCTTCACCTGATATAATAGAACAAGAACATTTTCCTTAAACAAATGTTTATGATTTTTAGTCATTGTTACACCAAGATTGTAAATTGTCTCTTAGCAGTTTTGAAAGGTAAAACAGTGCGTAAAGGGTCTAAAGTGTTAAAAAAATAGTTTGCTCTTTTGTAAATTTAATTTGTATCCAGAAAACTGACTCAATTGATGGAGAAATGTTAATACAGCAGGGATTGAAGAATTAGGGTCAGATACGAAAACCAAAAGGTCATCAGCGTAAAGAGAAACTTTCTGGACCGATTCTCCCCTAATAATTCCTGAGATTCTCTAAAGGCAAGAGCCAAGGGATCTAAAGCTAAATTAAACAACAAAGGGCTAAGAGGGCAATGCTGTCTGGTCCCTCAATAAAGTTTAAAAGGTTTAGATTGCAAAGAGTTAATAAGAATAGAAGCAACAGGAGATAAGTAACATAATAACCATATAACCACTTACAGCACAGAACAGGCCAGTTCGGCCCTACTAGTCCATGCCGTAACAAATCCCCACCCTCCTAGTCCCACTGACCAGCACCCGATCCATACCCCTCCAGTCCTCTCCTATCTATGTAACTATCCAGTCTTTCCTTAAATGCAACCAATGATCCCGCCTCGACCACGTCTGTCGGAAGCTCATTCCACATCCCTACCACCCTTTGCGTAAAGAAATTTCCCCTCATGTTCCCCTTATAATTTTCCCCCTTCAATCTTAAACCATGTCCTCTAGTTTGAATCTCCTCCACTCTTAATTGAAAAAGCCTATCCACGTTTACTCTGTCTGTCCCTTTTAAAATCTTAAACACCTCTATCAAGTCCCCTCTCAATCTTCTACGCTCCAGAGAAAAAAGCCCCAGTCTGCACAACCTTTCCCCGTAACTCAAACCTTGAAATCCTGTCAACATTCTCGTGAACCTTCTCTGCACTCTCTCTATTTTGTTTATATCTTTCCTATAATTTGGTGACCAAAACTGTATACAGTACTCCAAATTTGGCCTCACCAATGCCTTGTACAATTTCATCATAACCTCCCTACTCTTGAATTCAATACTCCGATTTATGAAGGTCAACATTCCAAATGCCTTCTTCACCACACCATCTACCTGAGTATCAGCCTTGAGGGTACTATTTACCACAACTCCTAAATCCCTTTGTTGCTCTGCACATCTCAATCTTCTTTCTTCTTAGGCTTGGCTTCGCGGACGAAGATTTATGGAGGGGTAATGTCCACGTCAGCTGCAGGCTCGTTTATGGCTGACAACTCCGATGTGGGACAGGCAGACACGGTTGCAGCGGTTGCAAGGGAAAATTGGTTGGTTGGGGTTGGGTGTTGGGTTTTTTCTCCTTTGTCAGTGAGGTGAGCTCTGCGGTCTTCTTCAAAGGAGGTTGCTGCCCGCCGAACTGTGAGGCGCCAACCATTTAATGCATATGACCTATTTAGATTTGCCTTTTCAAAATGTAACACCTCACACTTATCTGTATTAAATTCCATCAGCCATTTCTCAGCCCACACCTCTAGCCTTCCTAAATCACCTTTTAATCTACGGTAATCTTCCTCACTGTCCACAACACCACCAATCTTTGTATCATCCGCAAACTTGCTTATCCAATTCTCCAACCCTACTTCCAGATCGTTAATATATATAACAAACAATAGTGGACTGAGGACCGATCCCTGAGGAACTCCACTAGTCACCGGCCTCCAATTGGACAAACAATTTACTACCAGTACTCTCTGACACCTCCCATCCAACCATTGCTGAATCCATTTCACTACCTCCTCATTTATACCTAACGCCTCCACCTTTTTTCCTAACCTCCTGTGGGGAACTTTGTCAAAAGCTTTACTAAAGTCTAAATAGACAACATCCACAGCTTTCCCTTCATCAACCTTTTTTGTAACCCCCTCGAAAAACTCAATCAGGTTTGTCAAGCATGATCTACCTCTGACAAAACCATGCTGATTACTCCCTAGCAATCCCTGTACCTCCAAATATTTGTAAATACCATCCCTCAGAACACTTTCCATCAACTTGCCCACCACAGATGTCAGACTCACGGGCCTATAATTCCCAGGTTTGCATTTAGATCCTTTCTTAAACAGCGGAACCACATGCGCCACCCTCCAATCCTTTGGCACTACCCCCGTGGCCAGTGACATCCTAAATATCTCTGTTAATGGCCCCACTATCTGTCCACTAGTCTCCCTGAGTGTCCTTGGGAATATTTTGTCCGGTCCCGGAGATTTATCCACCTTTATCTTTTTCAACACAGCCATCACTACCTCCTCGGTTATCCTTATATGCTTCATGACCTCCCCACTATTTTTCTTTACCTCAACTGGTTCAATAATTTTTTTCCCTAGTGAATACCGAGGCAAAGAAATCATTCAAAATTTCCCCCATTTCCTCTGACTTCTCACTCAGCCTACCCTCACTATCTACAAGGGGTCCAATTTTATCCCTCACTAATCTTTTACTTTTAATGTACTTTTAGAAACCCTTTGGATTTATTTTTACTGTCTGCCAAAGCCTCTTCGTGCCTTTTTTTGGCCTTTCTAATTTCTTTCTTAAGATTCCTTCTACACTCCTTGTAGTCCTCCTTCAAATTGTCAGCTCCCTGTTCTTTATACCTCTTGTACACCTCCCTTTCTCCTAACCAAATTTCCAATATTCCTCGAAAACCAAGCCTCCCTATGACTTCCAGCCTTTCCTTTGATCCTCACTGGGACATAACTACTCTGTACCTTCAAAATTTCTTTTTTGAATATCCTCCATTTTTCATTTACACCCTCACCTGAAAATATCCTCTCCCACTCAATACTCCCCAAATCCCTTCTTATTCCTTCGAAATTTGCTCTTCTCCAATCTAGAACCTCAACTTTAGGCCCCTCCTTGCTCTTCCCTAAAACTACCTTAAAACTAACAGAATTATGATCACTAGACCCAATTGGATCTCCAACATTAATGTCTGATACCTGACCTAGCTCGTTCCCTAACAGGAGATCCAGTATTACACTGTCCCGAGTCGGTTCTTCTACTAATTGATTCAAAAAACACATTTAACGAACTCTAGCCCATCCAGCCCTCTAACTGTATGGGTATCCCAATCAATGTGAGGGAAGTTAAAATCTCCCATGATCACTTCCTTATGATTCTCACACATATACGTTATCTCTCTACACATTGTTCCTCTAATCCATGAAAGAAATGTAGGACCAAAATTAAACATGCCTAATATTGCAAATAAATATTCCCATTCATTCTTTCAAAGGCCTTTTTAACATTTAAAGAGATAACACATTCAGAAGAAGAGATCGAGGAGGAAATATATAATATTCAATAACTGGTGTATATTAAAATTGAATAATAAAACCCATCTGGTCCTCTGAAATAATAAGAGACAAAATATCTTCCAATCTACTGGCCAAGATTTTAGCTAACATTTTTACCTCAACATTTAGAAGAGAAATTGGCCTGCAGGAAGCACAAACTGATAAATTGTGGGAGATGATGTTTGTGCTCATACGCCATCATGTTGAAATGTTAGGATTAATGAGACCACACCTGAAGTTGTCAGCCAGTGAAGAGTAGAAGTGTTTATTGGTGTGATGACAGGGTTAATATAGACACACAGCATCTGGCGTTATGATCTCTGAAGTGCTAACGACTTCATGACATAGGCCAGGGCTTCTCAGTACACCTGCAGATTCTGCTGAATCACTATGCCTCGTGGCTGTAATGGCTAGTTGCCAGTAGATAGGAGGCTGTAGTGTCTAGCTGTCACAAGACGGGAGCTGATAGCACTGGTTCTGCCAGCTCCCTCCAAGCGTACCACTAAAAAATCTTTATTCTTTTTTGGGATGAGAGAAATTGTTGCATCATAAAAAGTGGTTGGCAAGTTCCCAGATTTAAAAGAATCAGAAAATAAATAGGGCACCAACAGGTGGGAAAATGTTTTATAAAATTCAACAGGGCCTGGTGCTTTGCCAACTTGTAATAATTTAAAAATCATTATTAATTCTTCCTATGAAATAGGTTTTTCTAACTGAGATTGTGCTTCTAAAGAAAGTGTAGGTATTGTCAATTGGTTCAGAAAATTTATTGTAGGAGTTCTATCAATGGGAAAATCAGATTTATAAAGATTAGAATAATATTGTCTAAATGTATCATTAATTTCTACATGGTCTGTGGTAACACTACCATCTTCCTTCTGAACCTCCATAATACGACATTTAGTAGCTAAGCCATTTAGTTGATTTGCCAAAAATTTACCTGACTTATCACTGTGAATATAAAAATGGCTCTTACTTTTCAAAAGCTGTGTTTCAATAAGTCAAAAGCAAATCATACTTGGTTTTAAGCTCAATATTTTTTAAAAATATCTCAGAATTTGGAGTAAGGGTGTATTGTTGGTCTAAAAGCTTTATTTGATTGCAAAGTGCAATCCTTTCAGCATTAGCCTCTTTTTTTCATTTTCGTCATTTACGAAATAATTTGTCCTCTAATATAATCTTTAAAAGAATTCCAGACAATTAAACTAGAAACCTCTGAAGAAGAATTGTTATCAAAGAAAAATACAATCTGTTCCTTCATAAATTTCAAAAAATCTGAATTGTAACGTAAAATTGATTTAAAGCACCAGTGTCTAACAGATTGAAGTAAAACAGAAAAGCTCAATGATAAAACCACTGGAGCATGCTCTGAAATTACAATAGACTCATATTTACATGCACTAATTAATGGAATCAGTTGTTTATCGGTAAAAAAGTAATCAATCCGTGAATACGTATGATGGACACTAAAAAAAAAGTATTCCTTATCATTAGGATGGAGAAAACACCATACATCTAAAATGCCACATTTTTGCAAGAAAGAAAGAATGAATAAGGTAGACTTATCCAATGCAGCTGTTTTAGAAGATGAACTGTCTAAGACTGGGTCTAACCAACAGTTGAACTCTCCACCCATTACCAGAGAATATAAGTTTAAGTCCAGTAAGGAAGAAATATGAAAAAAAACTAGATCATTAACATAAAGACCATAAATGTTTGCAAAAGCAATCTTTCGATTGTACAATTTTCTATAAACAATAAGAAAATGACCATTAGTGTCAGAGACAACGTTACAGGTATGATGAACAAAATAAATAAATTGACCAATTAAAATTGAAACCACTTTGGTCTTTTCCATAGAAGATGCATAAAAGTGGTGGTCTTCCCAACATCGAAAAAGATGCAGTGTCATTTAAACAGATATGCGTTTCCTGTAAAAAAATGTCAGCCTTAAACTTTTTAATGTGCTTAATAGGATGATTTAAACCACGGGTATTCCAATTAACAACATCAATACCTTTACTCATATTTAAATAAAAAGCAAAGATATGTGAAAGGAAAATTCATAAACCAAATAACTCTATTTGGCCATGAGATTGAAAAAGTTCAACACAAGGAGGAATGAAAGTAAATCACCATACCAACTTCAAAAAGGAATTCAAAAGCAAATCCTCCCACATCCTCCCCTAAAACTATCCCAAGTGATAGTAGGCTAAATCTCAAACAATCCATCCCCCCAAATTCTTAGTTGAAGGCAACACTCTTCATCTAAAAGTAAACAATTAAATCTTCGCGTTAAACTGAACTTGTTTTGACTAATGTCTAATAGCAAGGTTGGATTTAGCTCAACAGAAAATGGCCATTAGATGCAACAGGCCAATTATTCCAAAAAAAAAATCAAACTCATATAAGAATGTCAAACCTTAACTCTAAGAGAGATACGAAAAAAAGCCTTATAAATATATATATGTATATAAAAAAGATAGCTATATGAGTAATAAGGATGTTCCAGTTAAGTATAAGTGCAGTAACCTTAAGCAATCTGAGTCTCATATATCTTCAGAGTTCAACAAATGCACAAAGAAATCATTACTGATTCACAGAAGTAGTAGAAGAAGGAAGTTCATCGAGAAATTTTTGAACATCTGATAGTGAGGACAGCCAATGTTTTGAATTGTTTGGGAGTGTGATCCAAAGACATGAAGGGAGGGTTTGTAGTCTCCCTTATACAACCTGGATATAACTTCTCTATATTTGGCATGTTCTTTCATCACTTCCATGGGATAATCTACAATGATTCTGATTTTCTGTTGACGATATGTTAACATGGCAGGATTCACGTATTAGTAAGTCTTTTACTTGGAAATAATGTAAATGGAGAATCACTGAATGAGATTTATCCCCAGGGGCAGGTTTACCAGCAAGTGATCTATGAGCTCTGTCTACTTCAGGCAAAGTAGGTAGCCACGTTTCATCAAACACTTCCTGAAGGAATTTTTCATTTCCTTAATGTATTCCATCAAGTAGTCATTGAATTCGCAAGCGAAGGGTTTTCCTCTTCTTTCCCCCAAGCAAGAGCACTTCTTGTCGAG
This sequence comes from Narcine bancroftii, assembly GCF_036971445.1. Taxonomy (NCBI): domain Eukaryota; kingdom Metazoa; phylum Chordata; class Chondrichthyes; order Torpediniformes; family Narcinidae; genus Narcine; species Narcine bancroftii. The sequence goes on along the minus strand of NC_091472.1, from coordinate 222,997,319 downwards.
GTCATCATTAAACAATTACAATAATTAGAGAAAAATATCTGAAGAAGAAAAAAATCTTTCGAAATAAGGATGTAGGAAGTGGAAGGTAATTAAGAAATTTGGAGCAACTGCAGTTGTCTGCAGGGAAGTCGAGTTTCCAGCAACTCCAACAAGATTCCACCACCTCTCCTCCTCTTCCACCAATTTGCAGGCGGTCTCAGTCTGGCAGTGCATGAGGCCATGGACTAAAAGCTTATTCCTTGAAGAAGGGCTCAGGCCCAAAAGGTTAGCAATATATCTTTGTCTCCTATAGATGCTGAAAAGACCGGCTGAGACTCCTTCCTTCACTCCTCATTGACCTGCTCAAGTCCCCTCTACCCGCCACATGTCATTTTCCTGCAGGAGGTGCCATACCTGTCCTTTCACCTCTTTCCTCCCTAAAATCTATTGGCCCAAACAGCCTTCCCAGGTAACACAAAGATTCACTTGCACCATCCAATCCAGCGTATTACATTCTGTGTGGCTTCATCTACATTGTTCTGTGTATCACCTGCACTTAGACTGCTAGAGAAATCCTGAGCTTTCTATTGCCTACCACTTTAATTCACCATTTCACTTTGATCTCTTGGTCTGTAGCCTCTTGCACTGTTACACTGAGGCACGATACAAACTCAAGGAACACCTCCTCATTTCTTCTCTCTGCATTGCAGTCTGCAGGACTAGTTACTGAATTCTCCAACTTCAGATAACTTGTCCTATCAGGGCTGGTGATTGTGCTTGCCATTTTTGTTCTTTTACTTTCATTTATACACTGTGGCCAGTTCAGCATGTCTCAGGGAGGTAGATGACATATGATTACCCAGATTTCAAAACATAAGCCACACATCGCTTGTCTATTCAATTCAACCTATTAGGAACATTGCTATTGTTCCACCTTCTTCTTCTTGGATCTACTTGCTTTCTCTTTTCTTCAACCCGAACATTTTCTCCTTCCAGATTATGCCCAATCTGCTGAGTTTTTCTGTTTTTATGGTTGGTTCTTTTCAATGACCCAATCTGAATAAATGCAAGGTCTCACAGCCATTTAATCTGATCTGCTGTAAAATCTATCTTCCCATTTTCACGGTGCTTTAGTGAGAGCAAAGAATTTGATTTATTCCTCAAAAGGAAACCTTGAACAAAATAAATTATGGGATCCAAATTGCTACATCTGTGAACAGTCATCATATTAGAGAATATTTTGTTACCCTTAGGTTGAGATGGATACCAAGACTTCATTCATGTGAGAAATACTTCACTGATTTGGCTTTGTTTCTGACTGCAACTGATGTCATTAATTGTTTGCATTATTTTAAATTGCTTCCAAATTTCCTTGTATGGATCTTGTCAATCCAATTAAAAGTTAGCTACAGGATATCCTGTAGCATTGAAACTACATGGGCATTATTTTATCCTCACAGGTATAAGTGAAAGGAATTGAGTACACAAACATCTCCTGTCATACCTTGACCACCTCCGATACTGTTCACTGCAGGTGCGGGGTGCAGACCTCTTCTTGTTACTTTCTGCCATTTTTTCACGAAGAATTTCAATCTGAAGAGGTTCAAAGTGGAACATTAACAACGTTAAATAAAGCTGGAACAAACCTCACATCTAAAAAATTAAATCAAAAACCCCCTATATTGAGTAATCTACACTGTACTCATTCCAGGCCATCAACAAAGTCTTCATCGGAAATGTAAATCTTCCCTTTACTTTGACAAGGAACAGATTTTTGGTGGCCTTACCCAGTGAAGTTTTAACATTTAAGGGCATCATCTGCTTTTATATCTGCATCACAAGGTATCAAACATTGACAGCTGGGAATGTATTACTTAGCTGAAATTCTGGAGATTTCTACCCTCACATCAATTAAAATAGGGTAGTCTGCAGGAAATCCCCTTTTCAGAGGTACATAAAACTGGAGCTCATACATTAATGCTAATGGATAAGAGATACAAAGTGGAACTGAGGGGGTCCTTTTTTCACCCAGAGAGTGATGTGTATCTGAAATACACTGTTGGAGAGAGTGGTGCAAGCAGCGTCACTTTAGCATACAAGCCAAGTGCTGGAAAACAGGATTAATATGGTTGAAACACACTAAAATGCTGAACAAACTCAGCAGGTCTTTTCAGCATCAACAGGAGACAAAGATATATTGCCAATGTTTTGTGCCTGAGTCCTTCTTCAATGAATAAACTGACTGTCCATGGTCTCATGCACTGCCAGATTGAGACCACTTGAAAATTGGAAGAATAACATCTCACTTCCAACTGGGTACCCTCCAACCAGATGACATTAATATCAACTTCTCTGGCTTTTGTTAAACAACCCCCTTCCCTCCATCACCTTTCCCTACTTCTGTCTCTCCATTCTGTCTCCTTTCGCACAAACTTGATAAATTCTTACTTCGGACCCTATCATGTCTGGATTCCTCCCCCAAGCAGCATTATCTGAATCCTGAGACTTTCTTCTTCTGGTTTACTCCATGAAGAAGGGTTCAGGCCTGAAATGTCAGCAATATATCTTTGTCTCCTATAGAGAATGGGCTTTAATGTAGGAAAGAGCTGCTAAAAAAGAAACCAGCCCCATTCTTTTTTTAAATTTGAATATTTTATTTTAATTTTGTGGACAGCATGCATCCAAAATAATCATTTCTAAAACACATAAAGTGAAATGAAAAAAAAATTAATGGTACAAGTTGTTCGTATCTTCAAACAATCCCATCTCCCTCCCCCCAACAAAGCCCAGAAATAAGAAAGAAAAAAGAAGATAGATAAGAAAAAAAAACCCAGAAAAATTAGAAAAAAAGAGAAAATGGGCTGTCGGGGCCTGGTATCCAGTCGAATTCCTTTTCTTCCCTAGATCTCTAATAGAGGAAAGAACCAGGACGTAGAACTCAGGAACAGAATAAGTGTCCCTAAATATTCCATCCTGCATTCCGCAAGTAAGGCTGCCAGACCTGCAAAAACTTGTTATACCTCTTCCTGTAAGTAATCTTCTCCAGGGGAACACAACTATGCATTTCTACATTCCTCCGGGCTCTGTCCAAAAGGGAATCAGACTTCCAAGTATCCACAAAACATTTCCTGGCCACTGACAATGCAATTTAAATAAGTTCTAATTGACACTTGGACAGTTTCATTTTGGATTTTATGTTGACAGTATTTCCTAGGAGAAACAATTCTGGACTTTGTGATAATTGTTTCCCAATAATTTGATCTAACAAAATTCTTAAATTTTCCCAAAAGAGTTTCACTTTTGAGCATGACTAGGTGGAATTTGAAAAGGTTCCCAATTCTTCACCGCATCAAAAACGTATATCCAATATATTTGAATTTAATTTATGTAATTTCTGCAGGTAAGATATAACTGATGCAAAAAATTGTGTTGCACCAATCTATATCTTACTTTAATTGTATTTGTCATGGAGTCTTGACATAAGTCAGAGCAGTTCTTGTCACCAATACTAATATTCAAGTCTGATACCCATCTTTGTTTTGATTTATATAACTCCCACTTAAGAGTGCTCTATTGAGTAAGGAATACATTGCAGATGTAAACCCTCTTGTGTTCCTCTTTCAAATCAACATCTCCATTTTGCTGCACTCTCGTAACATCATGGTTGGTCCTAATTCGTCTATAAAAACAAATCTCTTAACTGAAAGTAGAGATTGTATTATTAACAATATTATATTTATTTTTTAACTGTTCATAAGACATTAGTTGCCCTTGCAAATAACAATTTTCCTCATATCTGATCCCTTTACAGGACCATTCTTAATGAATGTTGGAACAGAGACTAAGGGGGAGTGCCAACTTCTCCTTCATCCCAATGTAATTCATGGAGATATTGCAAAAGATGAACAAATCATCAATGTTATTAGGAGGGAGACCAGAAGCTTTGTCAAAGACGTAGGTTTTAAAGAGAGCCTTGAAAGGACAGGAAAGGTTCATCAACATTGGGTCTTGTTCTTGGGAAGGTGAGGCATGAGCAAGGTACTTGATTGCACCCAGGCAAGATCAGAGCAATACAGTAAAATCCCTGTTGTCTGAAATTCAAGCAACCAGCTGCCTCAAGCAACTGGCAAAAAACAATAATGGAAAATAAATAAGTAGAAAATACAGAAATTTAAAATTGGCACGCCTCATCATTGGTTCACCAATCCACGCAACATACAATCTCAAGCAACCAGTAAATTTCCTTATCTAACATCTACCAATCCTCTTAAGTGTTGGATACCAGGGGCTTTACTGAATGATGTTCTATTGGTGAGGATTTAATGGGAGGGAAGGGTACCCAAGAAAAAAAGTGGGGGAGAAGAAAACAAGTTTGAAATGAAAGGTAGAGTCCCAGAAGGAAGGCAGAAGCAAGGCAACATTAAGAGTACTGTGTCTAAATTAAATAGGATCTCAAACAAATGCCACCAACTAGCAGTATAGAAAAGGATAAATGAATATGACTGACAGCGATTTCAGAGACTGACTCTGGAAATTTAATTTCCAGGGATAATTGTCATTTAGGAAGGATTGGTAGAAAGAAAAGGTGGGGGGGGGGGGGGGGGGTAGTTCTGTTCATAAAGATAAAGCTACAGCAGTTGTAAAAATAATGATCCCAGATCAGAAGGCATGGAGTCCCTTTGGCTGAGGGTAAAAAAAACTAAATGAAAATCTGGAGGTATAGTAAATTGCCCCTCTCTGCAAATAGAACAGTAGGAAAAAGAATAAGCCAGGTAGTATTTAAGTGTGTATAAAGAGTATTACATTAATTATGCATGACTTAAATCTTATGTATATCAGGTTAGTCAAATTAGAAACAATAATCACAAGGATGAATCCATTGTGCATTCAGGGCAATATGGTATGCAGTAAAGATTTGATAATAAGGCGTGTTAATAAATGACCTTAATCTCCAAATCTCCCATTATATAGTGATAGATGTTAGCATTCAGCTTGATAATGCAACAGCTGAATGGAAAACAACCACATTAAACAAACAAGGAAAATTACAGAGCAAAGGGAAAGAGAGTTGGCTAAAATGGACTAGGCTAAAACAGATTAGCGAAACAGTACACAAACAATGGCAGACATTAATGAAATTATTCACAGTTCTCAGGAAAAATATCTGCCAATGAAGGATTCTAAAGAGGGATAGGATATGAACCGTGGCTCACTAAGGGTATTAAGCTGAATGAGCATAAGGTGGGAAAAGTTAGGGCAAACTTAAATATGAAGATCAATTCAGAATCTGGGAAAGGAGGACCAAAACCATTCAGAAAAGTCTAAGCCATGACAGCAAACCCACAAGAAATATCAAAATGGACAGTAGGAGCTAAATATAAAGAGAGGTGAGAGCACCTTCAACATGTGGCTGAGGTTATAAGGGACAGGAAATGACAGAGAACAAGATATTTTGCATCAGCCTTTATTGTAGAATAAGCGCATATCCTATTCATGCTAACAAAAATATGAAGTGGGGTACAGAACCCATCTTCATTAGAGATTTAGTATCAGGCAAACTAATGGTGATAAGAGAATTTGTATCTTTGGATTTGAAAATAGTGGGTATTGAGATAGTGGATGTGGTGGTTGTAATCTTTCCAAAATCCTTAAATTCTGGAAAAGTACAAAAGAACAGAAAATTGCCAATATGATATCTTTAAAAATGATGAAAGACAACAAGTAGATACAACAAAAAGGTTTTTACAGTGTATTACTGAGGAAATGGTACAATCAACTATTAAGGAAGTAATATCAGAACATTTGAAGTCATATGAGATTTCAGATTTATTGTCAGAGTACATACATGACATCACCTAAGATTCCCTTTTCCTGTGGGCACAGAATTACCACTAATTGGTAGTGCAAAAAATAAACTGTACAGAGTAAAACATCTAAACAAAGAACTGTAAGCAAACTGCCATACAGAGAGAACAAAAAGAAAATCAATGAAGTGCACAAGTAAGAGTCCTTAAATGAGTCTCTGACTGAGTTTGTTGTTGATGAGTCTGATGGTGGGAGGGTAGCAGCTGTACCTCTTTCCTGATGGCATCAGCGAGAACAGAACAAGTGCTGGGTGGTGTGGGTCTTCGGTAATTGCTACTACTTTCCGATGGCAGCATTCCCTGTAGATGTGCTCAATAGTGGGGAGGGTTTTGCCTGCGATGTCCTGGGCTGTGCCAACTACCTTTTGAAGAGCTTTACGTTCATGGGTATTGGTTTTCATATCAGACTATGATGCAGCCGATCAGCACATTGCCAGGGTTTCTGGAATCATACCAAATCTCCGCAAACTCCTGAGGAAGTAGAGGCGCTGACGTGCTTTCTTCACAATGCCATTGGTGTGATTGGTCCAGGAAAGATCCTCCGAGATAGTGACTCCAAAGAACTTAATATGCTCACTCTCTCCACCTCTGATCCCCCAATGATAACTGGATTGTATTCCTCTGGGCTTCCTTTCCTGGTCAACAATTAGCCCCTTAGTTTTGGAGACATTGAGTGCAAGGTTGTTGTTGGTGCACCATTCAGCCAAGTTTTCAATATCCCTCCTGTATGCTGACTCATCACCGTACTTTATACAACCCACTACTGTGGTATCGTCGGCAAATTTGTAGATGGTGTTATTATTGTGCCGAGCCACACAGTCATAGGTGTGAAGTGAGTAGAGGAGGGGGCTAAGAACACACCCCTGTGATGTTCTGGTACTGATGGAGATTATGAAGAAGTTCTTACCAGTCTTCACTGATTTTGGACTGGAAGTAAGGAAACCCATGATCCAATTACACAGTGGAGTATTAACTCCCAGGTTTTGGAGTTTGCTGATCGGTTTTGAGGGGATGATGGTATTAAATGCTGAACTGTAGTCAACAAAGAGCATCCTGATGTATGCATCTTTGCTGTCCAGGTGTTCCAGGGCTTTGTGTAGAGCCAGTGAGATGGCATCCGCTGTAGACCTGTTACTACGATAGGCGAACTGGACCGTATCCAAGTCACTCCTCAGCCAGGAGCTGATCTGCTTCATCACCAGCCTCTCAAAACACTTCTTCATTGTTGATGTAAATGCTACTGTTCGACAGTCATTAAGGCAGGTTACTACATTCTTCTTGGGCTGATTGACGCCTCTTTGAAACAGGTGGGTACCTCACCCTGCTGGAGTGAGATGTTGAAGATATCCATGAACACCTTGGTAAGTTGGTCAGCATAGATTTTTAATACTCTGCCAGGTACTCCACCCGGGCCGGATGCTTTCCTCAGATTCACTCTCCTGAAGGCAGCACGCATGTCATCCTCAGATATGAACAGGATGTGATCATCAGGGGATGTGGGGGTGTGGAGGGGTGGTTCTTCACTGTTACAGTAAACAAATCGGGCATAGAAGGCTTTGAGTTCGTCTGGAACAGAAGCTTTGCCATCTGTTACTTTGTACGATTTGGTTTGCTGATCTGATCAAGCAGAATAAGTATGGCTTCATGAAGGGGAAATTGTGTTTGACAATTAGATCAGAGGTCTTTGAGGATGCATCAACTAAATAAATAGAGGGGAACCAAAAGATGTGATATAGATGGATTTTCAAAGGTCACACCAAAGGTTACTTCACAAACAGGAATTCATGGTGTTGAACATAATACAGTAAATTTCCCGTTATCCGGAATTCAAGTAACCGGCAGCTTCAACCAACCAGCAAGAAAAAAAGCAGAAAGTAAATAGATAAAAAATACGAAAGTTTAAAATTGACGTCCCCTCCCCAGCGGTCAGCTCACCAATCGTGCAACACACAATCTCAAGCAACCGGAAAATTCACTATCTGGAATCTACCAATCCCATAGGTGCTGGATACCGGGGATTTCACTGTATTTCATTAAGGTAAAGGAAGTAATTTCCAGGTTGGCAACCTGCAATCAGTGCAGTGTCACTTGGATCAGTGCTGGTACTCAACACTCTCAAAATACTTAAATGAAGCAAATGTTGCAAGACTTTCTGCCTTGCACAATTTTGGTTCTCTTATTTAATGGGGCAGTTCACCAGAAATTTTACTGGAATGAGTAAGGAAAGACTGAATAGATAGGTACATATTCACTGGAGCTGAGAACAATGAGAGACAATCTTATTGAACTGGTCATTATACATTACTCAGCAACTATAGACCAGCTGAGCAGTGATTGCAAACAATTTCCATGTTGAACACTATTAAGTACCCTAGAAAAAATTTATTGGCATTATATTCCAACTCCAAGGTTTGTGACTAAATAGGGATTTTATTCATTTTTTTTATATTACATATTACCAAAAATGGTTGATGGAAATAATTCTTCATGCTGTGAGGGGAAGGTAGCACTTGGAGATAAAGCTTCAAAGTTTGAGCCAGGATTGGAGGAATAAATTTAGCAAATACGAACGAGCTAAGGATGGAAACATTTAGAACTCTTCAACAAATTCAGTTCATGCCAAGCCAGTACCGTAAAATCCCCATTGTCTGGAATTCAAGCAACTGGCAAAAAAATTGTGGAAATTTTTAAAACATAAGTTTTTAAAAAATGGAAGCTTAAAATTGGCAATCTCGAGCAACCAGAAAATCCACTTATCCGGCATTTACCAATTCCCCCCCCCATAGGTGCTGGATACTGGAGGTTTTACTGTATTTAAATTTTAAGCGAGGTGAATAAATTGCTATTGACCAAAATTACTGGAGTTCATGGGAAGGACACGTGCACATTAAATCACCATGATATGCTAAACAGATGACATGACCTGGAGACATACAAGACTGCAGATGCTGGAATCTGGAGAAAATAATAAACTGCTGGAGAATTCAACAGCTCGAGCAGCATCTGTGAAGGTAAAGGGACATTCGATATTTTGTGTCCAAACCCTACACCAGGACCAAATGCATGGTTATGACCTGAAACACAGACGCTCTTGACATACTAGATGACATACTCCTTTCCTACATACACAACTTATTGTGTGTGAAACTTTTGAGTGACATTTCATTATTCTGGTGGGAATAGGGAAATGCCAACATAACTAAGTGCAGTGGAGAAGGGGTGCAGCTTCATGGTAGAGTTTGAGGAGAGATTAAATTTTAATGTTTTTGAAGTTGCTGTTTTTAAATTTATTAGTTGCTGGAAGCATCATCCATCCCTTATTTCCCCAAACTGAGCAACCAGAGAGAGTCTGGAGTTGCAAATTTGTTAGACCAGGTAACATGGCAAATTTCCTTGCTTGAAGATTAGCACATCAGGTGGTTTTTCACAAAAATCTGGTTCCTTTCACAAGACATGCTTTTTACTTCCAGATTTATTTAATCGATTAAACTTCAATTCTGCAGCTGCAATGTGCCAGGATTCATACTCAAGACTCTGAATCACTAAACCTGGGTTCTGGATTCCAAAGGACAAAAAATTTATTTATGATGCTGACCAGCTTGCATTCTGGAAGAGAAATCGAGGAAACAGTTTGTTCGGTACAGGAACAGAGAACGGCAAGCATGAGTCTTGTCAGAAAATACCACAGGAACCTGAGGTAAAAGATCATCTATTAAGCAAATACATTTTCCTGACTTTAAATATCCTTACCATTAATTTTGAAGGGAATTCCTACCTGGAAATTGCGATGACCACCCTAATTATGGAGCGGAACTTTGTTAACGGACGGGAAAGTCGATCTGTGGGAGAAGGGTACACTCCCATGCGGGCAATTAAACACAGGGTCGCCTGCTCGCATTGCTGAAATCCCCCCAAAAGCAGCAACAGGTACTTCTTCTGGAACACCAAAGCTTTCCTGAAACTTTCAGCGCGATGATATTTGCCATAAAGTCGCTGCATCTGTATACAAAACCATAAACTTTAAATCAATTATCCAGTAACATTATGATTTCAAGAACAAAACAGATTTAGGCAAACATATTTTGTGAAGTAAACATTCAGAAATCCTATTGAGTGTCAATATGAAAACACTGTTTGTGTTCCAGAGCTCGAGAATCTCAATTAAAAAAAAGCAAACACTGAAAATGCATCCATATACTTTTAAAATAATCATTTTATTAACAATTTAATTTTTTTAAGTAAAGGAGAAAACATTCTCTATGCTCTTTCAGGGTATTCATCACGTGAAACGTACAAGATGTCTCCCCACCCTTTTCCAACCTAACCTATTCCTCATCCCCTCCCTTTCCCCATTCCCCTCTATTCTCACCATTTCTTTTCTGTCATTTGAGCAGACATGTCAAATGCTCTCCATGTTAGGACTGCTGCATTTGAAGGTGGCTCTCACTTTCTCCATGTGGTAGAATGCTTCTGGATCTGCCCATGGTGAGCTGCTTTAGTAATGATGGTAGTGTTGACTTTTAACTCTTCTTGTGAAGTCTGTACGTCAGTTCAAACATTCTCATTACTGAACTCTTCACTTTCCAGTTTCTCTTCCACATCATCCTGGACTACTTTGTCAGACCCAACCTCTCCCAGGGTGACATAGACTTCTCAGGTTTCTGAACACATGGGGACACCTGATCACAATTTCTTCCACACACCATATTTTGATACATGGGGTTACTTTACCTTAAGATGGCAGACGCTGCACATGGTTGCAGCAGCCACTCCAGGTCCAAACAAAGATGCAATTTCTCGTTCTGTTCGTCTTATCTATCATCAGAAAACACTGCTAAATGTAAGGAACTCTAAAACCTGGAGGTTAAAGGAGCAGACCATGAAGGTATTTTGCGAATATGACCTAATGAAGGCAGCGAGCACCAACACTGAGCTGAAGCCTACTACTTAAACTTGAGGAAGAGGTCATTGGAAACGGCATTTGTCAAAGATTCAAAGTGGATCCATCCAGGCCTGCGATCCTGACAATTTTACTTGCAAATGTACGATCTCTGGATCTGAAGCGCAGGGAAAGGAAGGGCTCCTGCCCTCTGGTAATAACTGGTAATTACAGAAATGTGGCCGGAGTGCTTCTCTCCAATTTTGGCCATTCAGCTAGGAATACGCTTTTTTTGATTGTTTATGCGATTGTTGGGTATTGTGTGTGCACCATGGTCTGGAGAGATGCTATATTCATTGGGTTGTATATCTACAATCAAATGATAATAAACGAACTTGCAGCCATGGTTGATTTGTTACTGTTGCTTGACTGAAATGACATGCCTAATTCTGAACTGCAGCTAGTCAACATGAATGAAAGCACAAGAGACTGCAGGGCATCAACCTGAAACACCAACCATCTCTTTGCATCCACAGACGCCTCCTGACCCACTGAGTTCCTCAGCAGATTGTTTTTTTGCTCCAGATTCCAGGACCTGCAGTCTCTTGTTTCGCACTGTTGTAATTAGTCACCCCCATGTTTATCCAAAAATTTATGGAGTTACGGTGACAGGTGCCAAAATGCTCTCAAACAAACTCCAATCACATACTGAAAGGATGGAAAGATTTTTGGGTCAAAAATATCATGTCTGTGATGTGATCAGGATGCCTGGAATAGGATCAAGAATGAGCAAAGTTATTGCCCTGTTATTTCAGCCACATTATTGTTTGGTGCAGGGGAAGATCTATGATGCAGAGCCATCATCCAGGCTTTTTGTTTGATTGCCTTACCACTGGAAGATTAGCCTGTGAAAATCCCTTCAGAATCCTCAGTTTCTCTGATTGGTATCTTAAGGTTACAGTCACCCTGGATGCTGCCTCCAACGAGGAGGAAGATTTCCTTGGGCTGCCTTGAGTAGCTTTCTCATGCTTTGAGATGAATGTGTGGGCAGCTTCTGCCACGAGCCAAATCTCAGCCATGTTAAACACTTGTTTTGGAGAATAGGCAACGTCCATGATGATTTATTTCAACTCCTTGGGAACTTTTTCTGTCAGCACACCCATCTGCATTCATTGCTTCTCCCGCAAGATGACAATGATGCAAGATAGCTCATGTCTCAAAACTTTCAAACCAACTATTGAATGTATCAACACTGACAGAATATCCATCACCTCCACACATTCATGCCTTGCCATTAAAACCTCATGTTTTCCATAGGATCATAGAATGCTACAGCACAGAAAACAAGCCTTTCAGCCCTTCTAGTCTCTTCCTGTATCATCATCAAATTCGGGATCACATTCCGTTGATTCTGATTTTCTTATTTCACAATCAACCCTTTAGAACATCACTGCTTGTTATAAAATATGATGCATTCCCTAACAACTACTTCAGGCCTAGTTCCAATAGCCAATTGAGCTTCCAGTCAATTACATCAAAAGGTTGCATTTTCTTTCAATGGATATTTCAGTCGACGATGGACAGAGTGCAGCTGTCAGTTGTGAGGTGACAATCTTTGTTATAACGTTGTCTGCCTGGGATTTCCCAAGTTTCCCAACATTAAAGAATGTTCATTATCATGAGAAAACAATGTACATTGTTACACGATAGCACATTGGTATATCAAGACATACCCATATCAGGCTTACAAAAGTTTAAAAATTTTTTTAGAATCCAAATTTAACAATATATTCCTCCACACAACAGCACAGGTACTTGATCAAGACGGTTTCCCCAAAGCATAGTTTTAAATCCCCTTCTAGCCAACACTGGGAAAAGATCACTATTTTGGTGTTTTAAATTAGAGATACAGTTCTGTAACAGGTCATTCTGGCCTATGAGCCCGTGCTGCCCAAATATACCCATGTAACCAATTAACCCTGTACGTCTTTGGTAGGAAACCCACTCGAACATGGGGAGAATCCTAACAGTCAGCGACGGATTCGACCCGGGGTTGCTGGCGCTATAAAAGCGTTGCTCTAACCATTATGTTAATCAGGCCACCCCTTTGTATTTTCATACAAAGAAAGCAATAGCTCAAATTTCTCAAACAAATTGGAAGAGTTGGGCAGGGTTTTATCTTGATCTGTTTTAGAATTGATCGAAAATTAAAACAATGTTTAAGAATTGTGCAAGGCAAATGGCTGGGGAAACAACACCCACATTTAAATTAAAAATAAGTTAGCTAACTGTCATCTTGGAAGACATGACAATACGTCTACATACTCAAAGACACTTTACATCGAGGTTGCAGAAAGGTGTGGAGTCAAAACTCATTGACACTAACCTTTAAGCTTGAGTGGTCAACAAGGTCTTGCCGCAGAGGTCTATTTTCAATCTCGGCCATCACTCTGGCCAGTTTGGACTCCGCTTCTTTTAAAGCGTTCTGCAACTGACTTCTTTCCTTCATCCAATTTAGCCTTTCGACATTCAGAAGTGAATTTGCACTGTCCACTGGGTTCTCCTGAAACACCAGGATACACAGTAATATCAAAAATAGCACTGTTGAATGGTTGAAATAAATAGTCCTGGGTTTTTCCCTATTACACAAAATATGTGTTTTAGATACCAACATTTAGATCTAAATAACCTAGTTTATATTTTTACCTCAGAATGACCAAGGTGCAAAAGTCAAGTTGTAAAATGACAAGAAGTTATGAAAAAAGTCAACAGTGTTTGGCAGGAAATATTAGAGATGCATTATTTTTAAATTTAGATTTACATTTTTTGTGGACTATTATTTTTATAGTAATGTTGTAAGAAGCCTATAATATGAATGTTTGCTGTATGATCCTGCTGCAAAACCACAAATTTCAAGACTTGTTCATGACAATAAATTCTGATTCTGATTCTGGATGTGGTGCATATGGATTTTAGAAAGGCGCTTAACAAGAATCCCCCATGGTAGGCTCAGCCAGGTCATGAGACACAGGATCATGGAAACTTGGGGTGTGGCAGCGCACATCACGACACAGGCGAACCGACTCTGTGTTTGTCACGGCTGTTGCATCGGTGCAGCCGTGTCAAGATGGCACCGCCGGGTTTTACTTCCCTTGTGTTCAGAGGGGCTGCGCATGTTCACTCGACTGCATCATTACATCACTGCCCACGCAGAGGCAGGACTTGCAGGCCTCCTTATAAGGTGGAGCACAGGTTTTTCAAATAAAACCATGAGGTGAAACTGACTCACAGTGTGTAGTCTCATTCTTTTGCTCTCTCTCCATAGCTACTGCTACATTTGGTGACCCCGATGAGCCCAGACAATTCTAGACTCCACATCATGGACACTGCAACAGTCAACGCAGTAGCCATGAAATTACCGACCTTCTGGATGCTTCGCCCACACACTTGGGTTGGGCAAGCTGAAGTGCAATTCCCTGTCCAGCAGATCACCTCCAACTCGACAATGTTCTACCACATCGTCAACTCCCTCGACGAAGAGGTCACAGCCAGAGTGGACCACCTGATACATGACCCACCCACCCCCACTCAGCTCTCAAGAAGCTCCTCTTAAGTACTTTTGGCCTGTCCAGACGACAGTGCGCCGCCAGACTCATGCACATAGACAGCCTAGGAGACAGAGTTCCATTAGCCTTCATGGATGAAATGCTCGCGCTGGCAGAGGGCCACAAGCCGTGCCTCACGTTTGAGTAGGCTTTCCTGGAGCAGTTGCCAGATGACATACAGCTGCTGCTAGCAGATGAGGAATTCTCGGACCCATGCAAGGACGAGGCCAGAGCAGACATCCTTTGGTGCATGAAATATGAAAACCAGCCAGAGGAGTCACGTGATGGAGTAGTGGCCGGTAGGAGAATACCAGCCCTCTCCAGAAAAGAAGGAAAAAAGTGAGGGAAAAACAAAGCCCCAGACACACAAATCACAACAAATAAAAAATAAAGGTGTGGAGGAAATGGCACCAAAGAAAGAAAAGTCAAAAACAATGGGAAGAAAGAAAGACGCCTTACCTGTACAAAAAAGCAGGGACCCACCGTGGAAAGAGGAACCCACTCCCCGAGGTCAGTGGAACCCCAAAGGGTCACGACCCACCAAACGTAGGACTGCAAAGATGGCTCACGGAGCCAAACAGAGATGCGCAACCGTGCATGCATGAGGAATCGTGCATGCGCGATGCGCACGACAAAGACAACACCGACGGGAGGGGGGACCAGCTGTGGAGTGGAACTCTACAGCACGAACAGCTGAGAAAGACCCGGCAGCAGGGCTCCCAGCGGGAAGATACAGAAAATGACGGGAACGGGAGAGGTGAGAATGAAAAAAAGAAACCAGAGACACAACAGATAACCAGCCCAGAAGAAGAGGACCAACATCAAGACAACATAAAAAAAATACCCAACAAACTGAGACAAGCAGCCCAACAAGAAAGTCAGAAGAGACACAGATACAAGGAAGAGAAGTAGAAGACAAACACTAGTGCAGACACAGAAGAAGAAGAAGAAGAAGAAGAAGAAGAAGGAGAACATCAAGCTCTGCACAGAGAAATAGAAGATAAAGTGAATGGACAGTACATAGATAAAACATTTTATCAAGAATATATGGAAGCATTAAAAGAATGGCTGACATGAGAATTTAGTAAAATAAAAAGAAGAATGAAAAGTACAGAACAAAATGTGTGTAGAATAGAGCTGGTCATAACAGAAATAGGGAAAAGATTAGACAAGGTGGAAGAACGAGAAACAGCCGTAGAAATGGAAGTGAACAACTTAAAAAGAAAATTGGAAGAAACTGATAAAAAAGTTAAAGAAACATAGGAGTTGTTAGCTCAGAAGATGGATATAATGGAAAACTATAATAGGAGAAACAATATAAAGATAGTGGGCCTTAAGGAAGATGAAGAAGGCAAAGATATGAAAGAATTTATAAAAGAATGGATCCCCAAGGTACTGGGAACGCCAGAAATCCAGGAAGTAATGGAAATAGAAAGGCACACAGAACATTAGCCCTGAAACCACAGCCACAACAAAAACCAAGATCCATTTTAGTAAAATTACTGAAACATACGACAAGAGAAAATATATTGGAGAAGGCAATGAAAAAAATGAGAGAAGACAAAAAGCCACTGGAAATACAAAGGTCAAAAAAATGTTTTCTACCCAGACATAAGTTTTGAGCTCCTGAAGAAGAGGAAGGAGTTTAACGCATCAAAATCGATCCTATGGAAGAAAGGCTATAAATTTATGTTAAGATATCCAGCGGTGCTTAAAATAGTTATCCTGGGGCAGCAAAGCAGACTGTTCTCGGATCCAGAAAAAGCACGAGAATTTGTAGAACGCCTGCAAAACAGAAAGAGAGATGAAGAGATGTAACAAGAACAAAGAATGACGAAAAACTTCATATAAAGAAGAAAAATAATGTATAAGTAAAAACTAAGGAGGGGAAAAAAAGGGAAGAAAGGAAGTAAGGGGGTAATAAAGAGGGTGAGCTTTGTTATATGTGAAGATAAAAGTATTTTCCGGAGGGGGTTGGATGGGAGAGAATAACAGTCACTGCAAAATCAGTTGATGCTTGCAAGCGGGTTTGCAATCCAAATGGAGAGGGGAGTGGTGGTTGCCCGGCATGGGACAGGGGCAACACAGAGAGTGGGTGGACATTTGGGGTTAAAGGAATTTTAGATGTGGGAATAATGGAAATATTTTATGCTTTAGAGGTGTCATCTTACAGTGCGTTCAAAAAAAGAAAACAGAAATGAATATGGGGGAAAGGTGGTGATGAGGAAGCAGAAATGAGAGGTAAACAAAGTATGAGATGGCCATGTTAATATAAATATTAACAGAATACATAACCAAATCAAAAGGAAGAGGCTGTTAAATTTACTGAAGAAAGAAAAAATTGATATAACATTCGTGCAGGAAACACATCTAACTGAAGTGGAACACAAGAAATTAAGGAGAGACTGGGTAGAGCACATAACGGCAGCATCATATAATTCAAAAGCCAGAGGAGTAGCTATATTAATCAATAAAAATGTACCAATCAAAATAGAGGAGGAAATAATAGATCCAGCAGGAAGGTATGTAATGATAAAGAGTCAGATATATTCAGAATTTTGGAATTTGCTCAATGTATATGCACCTAATGAAGAGGATCAAAAATTTATGCAAGATATCTTTTTGAAGATTGCAGATACGCAGGGGAATATACTGATGGGAGAGGACTTTAACCTTAATTTGGACTCAAAGATGGATAAAACTGGAAAAAAGACTAGCAGAAAGAACAAAGTAACCAAATTTATGGTTAAATCGATGCAGGAAATGCAACTTTTGGATATATGGCGGAGACAACACCGAAAGGAGAAGGAATACTCATATTATTCAGGTAGACATAAAACATACTCAAGGATAGACCTGTTCCTGTTGTCAGCCCACATCCAATGGAGAGTTAGAAAAACGGAATATAAAGCTAGATTGTTATCGGATCACTCACCCCTGTTATTAGCAAAAGAGCTGGAGGACATCCCACCAAGAACGTATAGATAGAGATTAAACTCCATGCTACTTAAAAGACAGGATTTTAGAGAATTAATTGAGTGCCAAATTAAAATGTACTTTCAAATAAATACGGAATCAGTGAAAGATAAGTTTATACTATGGGACGCAATGAAAGCGTTCATCAGAGGGCAAATAATAAGTTATGTAACCAAGATGAAGAAGGACTACAATCAAGAAACAGAGCAGTTGGAAAGGGAAATAGCAAATATAGAAAAATAATTAGCAATGAAGGAAGATACAACAAAAAGAAGATAATAAACTAGATCAAACTGGATTTATTAAGAAAAGACGAACAATAGACAATATCTGTAAGTTCATTAACTTAATCCATGCAGTACAAGGAAACAAGACGCCAACAGTGGCGGTTGCCTTAGACGCAGAGAAAGCCTTTGACAGAGTAGAATGGAATTATTTATTCAAAGTACTACAGAGGTTCAACCTACCAGAGAAATATATTACTTGGATTAAAGCATTATATAAGGGACAATTGGCGAAGTTAACAGTAAATGGATTTATATCAAAGCAATTTAAATTAAGCAGGTCAACTAGGCAGGGATGTCCACTATCTCCCTCACTGTTCGCTTTAGCTATAGAACCCTTGGCAGAACTGATAAGAACAATAAATAAAATAAGAGGGATAAGAATAAAAGAGAAGGAATATAAAATCAGTCTAATTGCAGATGATGTAATAGTATACTTAACAGAACCAGAATTATCAATAAAAGAATTACATAAGAAATTAAAGGAATATAGAGAAGTATCGGGGTACAAGATCAATGAAAATAAAAGTGAAGCGATGCCAATGAATAATGCAGATTGCACAAAGTTTAAGAAAGAATCACCATTTAAATGGCAAACACGAGCAATCCGATACCTAGGTATTCAACTAGAAAATAATCTAGGCCATCTATACAAATTAAATTATCAGCCATTAATGAAGAAATTACAAGATGACTTAGAACATTGGAAAGATTTACCACTAACACACTGATAGGAAGGGTAAATTGCATTAAAATAAATATCTTCCCAAATATCTTTCAATCATTACCAAATCACCTAACAGAGAAATTCTTCAAGGAGCTAAAGAAAATAATAAGAAAATTCTTATGGAAAGGGGGGAAACCGAGGATAGCACTAGATAAATTAACAGAATGGTACAAACAAGGGGGCTTACAGCTACCAAACTTTAAGAATTATTATAGAGCAGCATCTGATAGATATCTATCAGATTTTTATCAAACAAGGGAAAAACCAGATTGGACCAGATTAGATCTAGATAAAATAGGGGAGAAGGTATCAGAACATATACTATATAAGTGGGATGAAAAGCTGGTGCAACATAGGAATTCACCAGTACTGCACCATCTGCTCAACATTTGGAAGAAGATTCACGTAGAAAGGAATAAAACAAATTATCAACTACCAAAATTAATATTGATGCAAAATCAACTGATCCCTTTCATAATAGATAACCTTTCCTTTAGAGCAGGGGTGTCAAACTCAAATTCACGGAGGGCCAAAATTAAAAACTTTTAAGTCGAGGGCTGAACTAAATATTTATTGAAAATTTTCAACAACATCTGCATGTTTTCTCTTCTTTCAACATATGTAATGTTAAACTTTAGGATATAACTTTAAGAGGATAATGTTACAGGTCAGGAGTAGGTAGCTCAAGTTCACCCTTTGCTTGACCTGAGGGAAACATATTTGGTCCCTGTGGAGATGTAGTCAGCATTCACAGGCTGTGTCCATTTTGGCCTGCATCAGGACTCAGCATTTCCTGCTCACTCCTCAGGCTCTAGGCCTCTATTCACCCTCGACCCACCATCCCTCTACCTTACCAGTCCTTTACCCAACCTCTACTCACCCCTCACTCCACTCGCTCTGCCTCTACCCACCCCATCCTATACACGCCCCTCTACTGCCTCTCCCCTCAACCTGTTCTTCCCTCTACCCGTCTCTCACCCTCTAATCACCCCTCCCCTACTCGCCCTGCCCCTCCCCTTTTACCTCTTCCCTATCCACCCCTCCTACTCATCCCTCCCTCTAACTTCCCCTCACACCACCATAACTTCCCCTGCCCATTACTCCTCACCTACACCCTCTGCCCACCCCTGCTTACCCACCCACTCAGGCCCAGCGCGCTGCCGATCAGCCTTTGTGGACAGCCACCATCTCTCTCTTCACGTGCAGGGCCGAACCAGCCGTCCCTGGGGTCCGCGTGGGTGCAAGCGCTGAAGGCCGTGGCGACCGGGAGAAGTGCGCTCACGCTGTGGAAGAGCCATCCTGTGCCAGTCGCGCGGGGCTCGCGCTGCCCGGGGGCCGTGCGCAGCCTGCCATGCCCGTCGCGCCGACAGGAAATCACAGGCGCTCGCCAATCCGCCGCTCTGCTCGACAGGTGGGAGAAGTGACTGGTTGTGCAGGGAGCCTTCCAACCGGCTTGCCGGATGATGACATCGACAGACTTCTCGTGTTACAATTTCTCGTGTTACAATGGGGAAGAATGTGCAATGAAGGGGGAGAATGGTGGGGGTGACATTACCAAAAAACAGCATCGGCGGGCCACCTCTAATACATTTTTGAAATGATCTTGCAGGCCAAATATAATTATATTGCGGGCCAAATTTGGCCCGCGGGCCAGAGTTTGACATGTGTACTTTAGAGAATGGGAGAGAAAAGGGATCAAAAGAATAGAAAGTTGTTTTTCGGGAAATAAATTATTATCTTTTGAACAAATGAAGTACAAATATGGTATAACTCACGGTACAATGTTTGCATAGCACCAACTGAAAACCTACTTGAAGGACAAATTGGGGAGCAGGCTGAGGTTACCAGAAGGAAGCAGTTTTGAATATGTGATTACAGACACAATGATAATTAAAAGGTTTATAACAAATATGTACATCAAACTGCAAGAGAAAGAGAACGATGAAATAAGCTGTAAACCCAAACAAAAGTGGGAACAAGATCTAAACATAAAGATAAAGAATGAAACATGGGAAAAGCTATGCTCCAGAACTATGAGAAATACAATAAACATGAGGTTACGCATCATACAATATAATTAGTTACACAGGCTATACATCACACCCCAAAAGTTAAATAAATGGGACCCAACAGTATCAGACAGATGTTTTCGCTGTAAGAAGGAAACGGGAACAACAGTACATGCAATTTGGGCATGTGAGAAAGTGGAAAAGTTTTGGGAAGATCTAAATCAGGTTTTAAATAAAATCACAAAAAATAACATACCAAAAAATCCAGAGATCATTCTTCTAAGTAATATAAGAAGTAAAGAACTTGGCCTTGATTTGGATGAAGCACAAAAAAGGTTTATTATGATAGCCTAAGCTGAAGCAAAAAAATGTATAATGTCAACCTGGAAATCAGAAGATAGCCTGAGAATACAGCAATGGTACATAGAAATGAATAAATGTATTCCATTGGAAAAAATAACATATAATTTAAGAAATAACATCACAGTATTCAAACAAATTTGGGAACCGTACATGGAACACAACAGAGAAGTCCTACCGTGGACCTCCACCACCTAAAATGACAGAATGTGAAGAAGATGAAATGAACTGACCCAGTGTGTAAAAGTAGAAGATATAATTTTCTTGTTTATTTTCATTGTGTGATGACATTGTTTAATGGGTTTAATGTATTGTATATGTTGAATGTTTAGTGGGTGGGGAGGGGGGTGGGAAGGAGGGAGGGAAGAGAGGGGGAAAAAAGGGGAGAAAATGACACTGTGTATATTCAAGAGGGAAATGTTTATGTGTATTTTGGTCAATATGGTTCATAGTGTGAAAAATAAACAATTTTAAAAAATTTTTAAAAATGTGAAAACCAGTCTGCCACGAACCAGGTATCGTCTCCCCACCCCAACCGAGCACAACGGCGCCCCAGCAAGCCTGAAGAGGCACCAAACACTAACTGGTGCTTTTATCACCAACACTGGGGAGCACAGGCATGAAAATGCAGCCAAACCTGCTTGTTTCCGTTAAACAGCCAGGCCAGCCGCCGCTAATGGCCACATCAATAGCCTTTTGCACGTCACTGACAGTCAGTGGGCGACGATTCCTGGTCGACACGGGTGCTGAACTCAGTATCATCCCACCAACTCCACTGGAGACATGAATGCGACTATGAGGCCCCACACTCCGGGCAGCAAACAACACCAACGTGCAAATACAACTCAACAACGAGAGTTTCCGGTGGAATTTCACACCAGCCGCGGTGGACATGTCACGCCTCAGTCCTGATTTCCTTTAAGCACACAGCCTGTTGGTGGACGTGAAAGCCAAACACCTAGTGCATGTCCAGACCTTCCAAACTGTCCAACTTGAAGCTCCCATTGCCCTCAACCCAGGCATGGCCAGTGAGCGCCCCTTATGGACGAGTACAGCCGCAATTCACTTCCACCATGCCCACAGCACGGGGTGCTACACCACATACCGACCCAAGGGCCCTCACTCCACGCCAAAACCAGAAGGTTTCCCCCAGACAAATTGCAGTTGGCCAAAGAGGAGTTTTCTCATATGCAAGAGTTGGGAATAGTCCATAGGTCCGACAGTCCGTGGGCGTCCCCACTACACATGGTCCCCAAGTCCTCAGGCAGTTGGCAGCCCTGTAATGATTACCTCCGCCTTCATGACGCCACCACACCCGACCGCTACCCAGTCCCACAAATACAGGACTTCACAGCCTACCTTCACGGTGCCAAGGTCTTCTCCAAAGTTGATTTGGTGCGCGGCTATCATCAAATCCCCGTCCATCTGGACGCCATTGGTAAGACAGTCAATATCACCCCATTTGGACTTTTCCAATTCCTCCGCATGCGGCGCAAACATTTCAGCGCTTGATGGATGTGGTGGGAAGAGACTTGGACTTTGTGTTCATCTACTTGGATGACATACTCATCGCAAGCAAGGACCACGGGGAGCACAAGGACCATTTCCACAAATTTTCACTCGCCTGTCAGAGTTTGGACTCACGGTCAATGTGGCAAAGTGCCAATTCAGGAAAGACTCCATGCAGTTCTTGGGCCACACTATCACTGCGAATGGGGCAGCACCATCAGCGGAAAAGTTCACAGTCATATGCCAGTTCGTCTGCTCCAACACCGTCAAATGCCTTCAGGAATTCACGATAGTGGTTAACTTCTACAACTGATTCATCCCGGGGCCAGCACGCATCATGAGACCACCATTCTCCATGATATCGACCAAAAGCAAAACCCTAGTGTGGACAGAGGAGGCCGACGCAGCTTTCACCTCAACCTTGCTGGTTCACCCCAGATTGGACGTATCCACAGCGCTCACCGTGGATGCACAGGTGACAGCCATCGGGGGTGTCCTTGAGTAATCTTTCGAAGGTCATTAGAGGCCACTAGCCTTTTTCAGCCTTCACCTGCGACTCCCCCGAACAAATACAGCGCATTTGACAGGGAGCTCCTGGCACTCTACATGGCTATCAGGCACTTTCGTTATTTTTTGGAGGGCAGGCCATTCACAGTTTTCACTGACCAGAAGCTCCTCACCCACGCTTTCACCATGGCCAAGGACCCCTGGTCAGCACACCAACAACACCACCTATCCTATATATCCGAGTTCACCACCGCCATTTCTCCGGCAAGGACAATGTTGTGGACGACACACTCTCTCGACCTGCCATCTAGACCTTATCCCATAGGCTGGACTACTCCTGGCTAGCACAAGCCCAAAAAGAGGATGAGGAAACACAGACATTCCGCACAGCCATCACCGACCTTCGCTTCAATTACCTCAGTCTGCCGCACAGCCCTGATATGCTTCTGTGTGATGTCTCCACTGGCACACCATGTCCAGTAGTGCCACAGCAATGGAGGCACCAAGTTTTCAAGGCCGCTCACGACCTCACACACCCGTCCATAAAAACCACAACCCGTATGGTAGCAGAGAGGATCGTGTGGCACAGCCTGAGAAAACAAGTTGCGTAGATAGCTCGCAATTGCATGCAGTGTCAAGCATCAAAGTCTATCGTCATGTCCACCAGTTCGATCTTCCGAAGAAGTGGTTTGAACATATACATGTCAACATCGTGGGCCTGCTGCCATCTCCCGAGATGCCCGGTACCTCTTCACAGCAATAGACCACACCATAAGATAGCTGGAATCCATTCCTTTAAAAGACACCTCAACCAATTCCTGCGTCAGGGCACTGCTCACGTATTGGATCGTGAGGTTTGGGGTACAGAGTGCCGCAGTTTATGTCAGCACTGTGGACACAGCTCGCAACGCTCCTGGGCATCAAGCTACACCACACCATCACATATCAACCCCAGGCCAATGGACTCGTGGAACGCTTCTACCGCCACATGAAGTCAGCCCTCATGGTCCCGTTTAAATGGGCTCAATTTGGCGGATGAGCTCTCCTTGGTCCTACTGGGCATCAGGACGGCACCTAAAAAGGATTTACAGGCATCCTCAGCTGAATTGGTTTACGGCACCCTTCTAACTCTGCCAGACGAATTCTTCCCACCGTCCCAAGACTCACGCACCGAAGGGAAAGCATCATTTGAAAACCTACGGGACAGGTTAATACCCACCCCACCCCCACTCCATGGACGCCAGCAGGCGTCTTTGTATTTGTTCGTTGCAGTCCGCATCCGCTCCCCTCCAATGACCTTATGAAGGCCTGTACAAGGTCCTGCTTAACTTAGGCAAAACTTTCATGCTGAACATTGGGGGTAGGGAGAAACTGTTCACAGCAGACAGGCTGAAACCGGCACATCTGGACCTCACCCAACAGATCATACCAGCACAGCCCAAGTGCCGGGGGCGACCTCCTAAAGGCATGATCCCACAGCACCCAAGGGCAGCAGGACACTAGAGCCGATTCTGGATGGGGTGGGTTGTGTGGTGACGTACATCACGACTCAGGCGAACCAACTCCATGTTTGTCAAGGCCGCGGTAGCAGAGCAGCCACGTCAAGATGGCACCGCTGGGTCTTGCTTTCCTTGTGGTCAGAGGGGCCACGCACATGCACTCAGCTGCATCGTTACGTCACCCCCCCACTCAGAGGCAGGAGTTGCCGGCCACTTTATAAATGGCGGGGGGGAGGGGTGGAAAAGAGTGTGTGTGTGTGTGTGTGTGTGTGTGTGTGTGTGTGTGTGTGTGTGTGTGTGTGTGTGTGTGTGTGTGTGTGTGCACGCACGTGTGCGTGCGTGTAAAAACTTTCAGTTGACACAAGGTTGGAGGTGTTGAGGAGTTGATGTAACTTGCAACACAAATAGACAGATGCACAGTTAGGGGTGGAAGTGACAGATAAGAGTTTAATCTGGAGAAATATGAAGTGATAGACCTTGGAAGATGGGGTCCAAGTCCATAGATCCCTCAAGGATGCTGAGCAAGTTGACAGGCTGATTAAGAAGGCATATGGTGTGCTGACTTTCATTAGTCAGGGGATTGAGTTCAACAGCTGTGAGGTAATATTGCAGCCCTGCAAACCTCTGGTTAAACCACAATTAGAGTAGTATTTAGTTCTGGTCACCTCATTATAGGAAGGATGTACAAGCTTTGGAGAGGGTGCTGTCTGGATTGCGGAAGGCATCTTATGAAGAAAGGTTGAGCTAACTAGACGTCTCTTTGGAATGACTGCAGAAGAGAGTTTACAGAGGGGTCTAAGATTATGAGAGGCATAGATAAGATGGACAGCCAATATCCTTTTCCCTAGGTGGCAATGGCCAATACCAAAGGATATCCAAATACAGATCCAAAAATAGAACCTCCAGTTCTGTTATTAATTTCCCACTCACACTCTAAGCGACCAATGTTTACTTAAATTTTATACACATGTAGAAGTTCTTAAAATCCATTTTTATATTATGTGCTTGGCTTACTCTCCCACTCCACCATTCTATAATTTTGTCAAATACTAGAAGTGTTTGTTGTTGATCCAATTCTTTCATACTTGATAAATATTAGCTCCTGCCTACTAATATGGAAAATGTAGCCCCTAAAGTCCAAGGAAAAACTTTCTCTTACAAATATTGCACTGTCTGGTCCATTATTCTTTCACATTTAATCCTTCTCTCATTTATAACACTTTATCCTCATTGTCTAAGGACCAAGACAACTGACAAAGCCCACCATTTTCCAATCTTACCTGCATCTGACATTATGAGTTAACTACTCTCTATCATTAAACTTCAAAGCACAAGGTCAGGCAAGAAGTAAAGTACTGTAGCACAGAGGGTTTGAAAGATCCAGCAATTAGCAGACAGTATATGGCTGCCAAAGGGTGATGGATTTGTGGAACATAATTCAAAGAACTTTTCATGTAACAATCTTGATCAAGAAAAGGGAACAATAATGTATGAATTCTTTAATTTTCAAAACAAACATTCACCACATTCTCTCTTTGGTCTAATAGCCCATTTCACTTCTATTCTGCCATGACTCTATTCATCGGTTATAATTTTACCAACAAATCTATTATGGCTGTACAAAACGAGGTTGAGACTTAAACAGGATAAAGGACAAGTTAAGTGTGGGGGCGGGGGGGGGGAGGTAATCGTCATCAATGAGATAACATGGTAAATAGGGAAGTCGACCACTTTGGTGCCCCCAATAAAAAAGCAGGACCTTTTAAAGCATGTCCCAGTTTGTTACCCTTTAATGTTCAAAGGGAATTGGCTGTTCTTGCATGAAATTAGGAAGGCAAACAGACTGTTTCACTTTGCTGCCAGAAAATTTGAGTATAAACACACTCTGTACCAGAAGGCTGAGTAGATTAAATATCTTTTAAATAGTTGAAGACAATAGAGTTGATTGCATTACAAAGATCTTACACAGGTTGAGAGTGTGGATAGAGAAAGTATATTTCCCTGGCCAAGGGGTCTGAAATCATGAGTTGGAATGAGGGATGATCTCACAGAGAGATGTACAAAATCATGAAGAATAGATTGGGTAAACACAGAGAGTCTTTTGCACAGAGTTAGGGAATCAGTAACCAGAGTTAAAAGTTGACGGTGAGGGGGAAGAGATTTAATAGGAACCTGAGGGGTAACTTTATTTTTATAGATGATGGTGGGTGTATGGAATGGGCTGCCAGAGTAGATGGTTGAGTTAGGTACTATTGCAATGTTTAAGAAACATTTGGATGGACAAATAGATAGGGTAGGTTTAGAGGGTTATGGGTCAGATGCAGGCATATGGGAACTAGTGTGGGTTGGACATTTTGGTTGCTGTGGGTAAATTGGGCCAAAGGGATTGTTTCTACACTGTGTGACTATGACTTTACAAAAAATCCTCTGAAACTCCTTCCACCACCAGCCTCTGCTTTCTTCCATGAAGTCAATTTTCTATCCATTCTGTAATCTCTCCTTAGATCCCATGCGATCTAACTTTCCAGAGCAGCCTACTGTGAGGAGCCTTATCGAATGCCTTACTGAAATCCACATATACATCCACATCTCTGCCCTCTTCGACCTTCCTGGTCACATCTTAAAAAAAAACTTATCTGATTTGTGAGACATGACTTCCCACTTGCAAAACCATGCTGACCATCCTGAATCAGCCCTTGTTCATCCAAGTTCATGTATGTCTTCTCCCTCAGAAAACTCTTGTAACTTACCAACCCGACATGTTCTGCTCACTGGTCTATAGTTCCCAGGCTTTTCTCTGCAGCCTTTCTTGAAGTGCCCTGAATTTTATTCTGACAGAACAATCCATGTGTGGTGCAAAAAAAAAGCAGACATAAAATGGTGGGGAAACTGGGGTTTGCTTCAATTACAACAGTCAGAATGACCTCCCCTCAAGTGATGGGACCTGTAGATATTGATCTAAGTATACACTATCAGATGAGTTAAAGAGAAAACCTGATGTTTGCATCACCAAATTTATCCTAGTAACTCTTAAAATTCTATGTCTTTAGATGCACTCACCTGTGTCTCTGAAGGAAACTGTTGTGATTCATAGTTTAATTCAATCAGTGTCTTCAAAATATCTCTTATATCTTCAGTCTTTATGTGACCATCTTGTCCCCTGGGTAAAAGGGAAGAGAGATCTGAAACAGTGTTCTGATCCTTGTACTATCAAAAATTAGACATTGTGCACTTGCTCAAAACAGGGCAATGCACCACATTCTAAAACTTTTACTTTCTAAGAGTTGAGGCTGGGGGCACATTGTCATCCATCTCACTCGGCTAAAGGTAAAATTGCACATCGTTCGGTAATATTTAAAGTGGCACAGATTGCTTTACTGGAGGAAGTAATTTTTCTTGCCATTCTAATCAAACACCACAACTATAAGATTTTCTTTGATGTTCTCTTAATTCCCAATAGTATAAGCTTTCACAATATTTTTTTCATCTCAGTGCCTTAGGGTTTTATTCTTTATGTTGTTAATGTGGCCTTTCTGCAGTAAGATGGTGGAAAATTAAACAATTTAGCACAATGAATCTTTCTTCTTAGTACGACGGTGGATGAGGGGTGACCTGATAGAGGTGACTAAAATGATGAGAGGCATTGATCGTGTGAACATAGAACATAAAAAATGGGAGCAGGAGTAGGCCATTCGGCCCTTCCAGCCTGCTTCCCAATTCAACGTGATCATGGCTGATCTGATGACAGGCTCATCTCCACCGACCTGCCTTTTCCCCATATCCTTTAATTCCCTTACTATGTAAAATTCTATCCAACCTTGTGTGGATGGCCAGTTGCTTTTTGCCCAGGGTTGAAATGGCTAACACAAAGGGGAATAATTTTAAGGTGCTTGGGAGTAAGTACGGGGGGGAAGGGGTTTCCACATAAAAAGCGGAGAGTGCATGAAATGTGCTACTGGCAATGATGGTAGAATGGGAACTTTTAAGAGACTTGGGTAGGTACACTGAACTGAGAAAAAAAGGTGTATGCAGTAGGGAAATTCTAAGCAGCTGTTAAAGAGTCGGTTATGAGGTTGGAACAACACTCTGGGTCCAAGGGCCTGTACTTTGGAGTAGATTTTTATGTTCTGTGTTCTATGAATGATATTTTTTGGATGAAAATGAATGACCTACAATTCAGTAATTGCAATGAACTTGGAATGATCAAAGAGGAACTTCAGTTACATCTTCCAGAGGAATAATGGGAGAAGATTATTGAATTGGTTAATACCTCTTCAATATGTGCTCGTCATTCTTTGATTCCGTTTAAGTGGTATATCGGACTCATATGTCGAAAGACAAATTGGCCTGTATTTTTTCTAACATTAGTCCTATTTGTGATATATGTAAATCAGAAGTGGCTTCTCTCACTCATATGTTTTGGTAATGTCGTATGTTGGAGAGGTATTGGATAGATATTTTTAAGACCTTGTCAGCTATATGGATATCAATTTGCAACCTAACCCAATGACTCCTCTTTTTGGAATTGTAGTTCCCGAAGTGGACATGTTCCCACTTCCACACATCAGGTTGTAGCCTTTTCTACGTTGTTGGCTAAAAGAGCTATTTTATTTAAATGGAAAAATTCAAATCCACCTACTTTGACTCGATGGTTCTCTCAAATTAAGTCATGTTTAAGTTTTGAGAAAGTTAGGAGTCGTACATTTGATACTTCTGGTAAATGTGAAGAGACAGAAACCTTTTATAAATTATTCCCACATGACGTAGTTAGTATAATTATTTTCCCTTCCAGACTATATTTAATTTTATTTCTTTTCTCTTTGTTGGTGAAGACCAGACAATTAAAGTTTATAGATAAATTCTCAGGATAGGCTGAGTGGGGTTTTATTTAACAAAATTTTTTCTTTTTTTTCCAGTTTTTTTCAGCTTTCAGTTTGAGGAGATAAGAACATATTCATTAATTGTGCTGTAACACAATATGTTATATCATAGGATGTCATATAGTAATATTTTTCCCTTCTAGATTATGTATTCCTATTCTCATCATGCATTGTTTACCTATAATATGATTAATAAAAAGATTGAAAAAGAAAGAAGGAACGATTGAAGAAAATATTGGGTAGCTGCAATAATAATTTGATAAGGAGGCATCATTGAGCACAGGTGAATTGGTGAATTTGATTGGTCTCTTTTCATTCCCAGCTTGAAATTGGGTCCACAAAATTACCTTCTCTTATTTGATACATGAACATAAACTCCATGTTTTGGACAGTTAAGCACTGAATATTTCTACAAGTTGCAGGTAGAGGGAAGTTTAAGCATAGCCTTGCAAAAAACTGTTCATTCAAAAATACATTAAAAAAAAACAGGTTCAGCATTGAGTAAAAGAATCAGTCACACAACTGGAAACAGGCCCTTATTCCAACCTGCCCATGCTGACCAAAAAGTCCTACTCACACTAGTCCCACCTGCCCACATCCCTCTAAACCTATCCTATCCATGTATTCGTTTACATGTTTCTTGAATGTTGCACTTAACATAAGAAAAAGGAGCAGGAGTCAGTCATCCGGTCCATCGAGCCTGCTCCACTATTCAATAAGATCATGGCTGATCTGATCATTGACTCAACTCCACCTTCCTCCCTTATCCCCATATCCCTTAATTCCTTTTTTAAAGTAAAAATCTATCTAACTGAACGTTAAATATGTTTTAATGAAGTACCCTCAACCCCTTCCCTGGATAGAGAATTCCACAGATTCACTACTCTCTGGGAAAAACTGTTTTTCCTCATCCGTCATAAATCTACTCCCCTGAACCTTGAGGCTGTGTCCCCTAGTTCTGGTCTCACCTACCAGTGAAAACAATTTTCCTGCCTTTATCTTATCTATCCCTTTCATAATTTTATATGTTTCTATAAGATCTCCTCTTATTCTTCTGAATTCGAGTGAGTATAATCCCAGACTATTTAGTCTCTCTTTCTAGGTCAATCCTCTCTTCTCTGGGATCAATCTGGTAAACCTCCTCTGGACTGCCTCCAAGGCCTTCAAGTATGGAGACCAGAATTGCACACCATAGTTGTAGCATGATCTCCCTGCTCTTGAATTAAATTCTTCGAGCAATGAAGGCCAACATTCCATTTGTACCTGCAGTCTTGTCACCATTTAAATAATAATCTGCTCTTCTAGTTTTCCTACCAAAGTGGATGACCTCGCATTTACTATCACTGTACTCCATCTGCTAGACCTTTGCCCACTCACCTAACTTAACTATATCCTTCTGCAGCCTCTCCACATCCTCTGTACAATTTGCTTTTCCACTCAATTTAGTATCATCTGCAAACTTGGCAACACAACTCTCTGTCCCCTCTTCCAAATCATCAATGTAAATGATGAACAGCTGTGGGCCCAGCACCGACCCCTACAGCCCCCCACTTACCACTGTCTGCCAATCAGAAAAACAGCCATTTATCCAGATTCTTTGCCTTCTATCTTGCCTCAACTCCCACTTCTGACAGCCCTTTTCATACACCCACCACCTTTCATGGAAAAACGTTACTCCTCAAGTTCCTATTAAATCTCTCTTACCCCGCCCCCAATCACCTATGTCCTCTGGTTACCTATTCCCCTACTCTGGGCAAAAGACTCTCTGGATTTACCCAATCTATTCCTCTCATGATTTTGTATACCTCAATGAGGTCACCCCTCAATCCTCTATCCATGTCTATCTCCTCCCTCAGAATACTTTCTAGCAATTTAGATGTTAGCTCTATGGCCATAATTCCCAGCCTTTTTTAAAATATTTTATTTAAAAATTTTCCATACATTTAATTAATAAACTTTTACATAGAGAAGATATTAATTATATTTAAAAATTACAATGATTTCATGATGAATTTACCCCACCCTTACCCCACCTTCTTATACCACCCCACTAAAAATAACATAGAATAAGATATAAAAGTAATATATAATTATGTAAAATATTTTAAAAAAGAAAAAGAAAATGAAAAAGAATTTCTTGGGTTACACAAAGGATCTATTTGCACACTGGGATCTTACAGTATTTGTACAACTATTTTTGAGGAAGAAGATTAATACAGATCTTAAGGGCAAGAAGAACATTTTTACATATTCACCGCCTAAACTTTGCATATATGGGCTCTAAATTTGTAAAAAAGTAGGATATTTCTTAAATTAAATGCAAATTTCTCCAAAGGAATACAACTTTGGATTTTGCATTCCATCTATCCATACCTAAATGTGCATCTGATTTCCAAGTCACTGCAATGCACTTCCTTGCCACCACTAATGCTATTTTAATAAATTTCACTTGATAGAATGATCATTTTAACTTGGGTCTTATTCCCCAATAAAAATGTCTGGATTTTGTGGAAATACAATGCCAGTTACTTGTTCTAAAAAATTTCCTAAGTCCACCTAAAAAGACCTTACTTTAGAACATGGCCAGGTAGAGTGTAAAAACGTTCCTATCTCTTCACCACTGTTAAAACATTTACCGAATAAATCGGATTTTATTGTATTCAATTTTTGCAGCATTCAATTTAATTGATGTAATCTAATCTATATCTTACATTTATAATGTTTGTCATGCAGTTTTGACAGAAATCTGACTATCTTTTCTCATCAATTGTAATATTTAGGACTGCATCCTAATTCTGTCTAGATTTATGAACTCCCTGTTTAATAGTACCTGCTTATAATAAAAGGTACATTGCAGAAATAATTTCCTTAGTATAACCTCTCCTAATAAGAATTTTCAACTCATTGTTGAACCTAATTTTTCCCACAAATATCCTCTCAATTGAAGATAACAAAAGTGAATTCCAAGTTATTCCACATTTCTTAATTGTTGAAATGACATCAATTGACCTTGTTCATAACAATCTCCTATATTTTTAATGCCTTTATGAAGCCAAATATTCAAATATTGATTATCTTTAGTAAAAGGTATAAGATTATTTTGAATCAAAGTTGATATACTTCCTTTTTTTCCAATTTCACTATTTATCATTTTCCAGATAGTTATTAAATGTTTCAATAATGAAGCTTCTTTCACACCAGTTACTAATTTTGTATCCAATTTGTATATGAATTCCTTTGCTAATTTCTCTCCTATTTTATCCATCTCTATTTTTACCCATGCTAATTTTCCTAATCCCTCAGAAAGAGAAGTGAGCAATAATTATTGTGATAACAAAAAAAGATAGAGTTCCTTTAAAACCTTCTTTGTATAGACCTATCTTATTACATTCAGACTATAAAATATTGGCAAATAGAGTTACTAATTTATTGCCTAAATTAATGAACATGGATCAGACAGGATTTGTGAAAACAAGATAGTTGGCAGATAATGTGGCTAGTATCATGCACATAGCACAAAAAAGGAAAGATTTGAGTGTAGCAGTGGCTCTAGATCCAGAAAATGTATTTGATAGTTTGGAGTTGGACTTTTTGTTTAAAGTGCAAGATAAATTCTGGTTTGGCCAAGCTTGTATAAACTGGATTAAAGCACTATACAATAATCCTAAAGGAAAAGTAGTATCCAGTGATCAAATGTCCGCTCCATTTCAATTTGGCAAGATCTAGTCTCTTATCCCCAGCTCTGTTTATTTTAGTTATAGAGCCAAAATCAGAGATAATTAGGAACGATTTAGAAATTAGGGGTTTATGGTTGGTCAGGTATTTGCAGATGAAGTTTTGATATATCTGACAGAATTGGAGATTTCTTTACAGAAACTACATCTCAATCTGAAAGAATATAATAAGATCTCAGGTTATAAAATAAATTGGGACAGGTGAAGTTATCTCTCTTACACAAGGAGATTATGATCATTGTCAAAGAAATGCTCGATTTAAATGGCCAAAAGAGATGATTAAGTATTTAGGGACAGATAGATTATAATTTAAGCAATTTATATAAACTGAATTACTTATCATTGCATAAAAACAGTTGAAGAAGAGGACTTTTTAAAAAATGATCTTGCCAATAATGTTAGTGGGAAGAGTCAATTATATTAAGATGAATATTTTTCTGTAAATACAATATCTTTTTCAAACCATATCATAATATTATATTATTACCCAACCATATTATTATCACAATTTTTTTTCAAGAATTAAACAAACATTTTTTTGGATTTCTTTGGAAAGGTAAAAAGTCAAGTTTCTACAGAAAGACTAATGTGGAAATATGAACTGGGAGGTTTGCAGCTTCCTAACTTTAAGAATTATTACCAAGTAGCTCAACTGAGATTTACTGCAGCCCTTTTTGAATAAAGCACAACATTTTGCACCCTCCAGTCTTCCAGCACCTCACCTGTAATTAATGGCGTCTCATAAATCTCAGGCAAGGCATCTGAAATTTCTCCACAGTGTCCTTGGATATATCTGATCAGGCGCAAGAGATTTGTCTACCTTCATACACATCAGGAACTTCAGCACCTCCTCAACAGTAATATTGACTGCTCTAATACCATTGACTGCCCCAGTCCTCATCTCTTTCTCCAGATTAAGAACAAAGAAGTACTCATTGAGGACCCTGCCATCCCCTGTGGTGCCACACAGATTTAAGCACAATGATTCCTGAGGGGTCCCATTATTTTTCTCTGATTATCCTTTTTCTATTTATGTACTTACAAAATCTCATGGGATTATTGTTAATGTTTTCTTCTAGAGCTATCTCCTTTCAAAAACATCCCATTTTCCTTGCCTTTTTCTTCCTTCAAACAACCAGTTCCAATCAATTTGAGCAAGTTTCCATCTTAAACCTTCAAAGTTCACCTTGCTCAATTCCAAATTTTACTCATGGTCCCCTCCTGTCTCTCTCCATGACTATCTTAACTCTAATAGAGCAATGGTTGATGATCTCCAAAGGCTCATCCACTTACCATCCTAATTTCCCAAGGTTAGAAGAAGCATGGCCCTCGCCCATGTGCAACCCTCCGCATATTGCTAGAAGAAACTTTCCTGAACATATTTGACAAATTGCACCCATCTAAACCTTTGATACCATGACTTTACTAGTCAATATTTGGAAAGTTAAAATCCTCTGCTATGATGACCTTCTTTGACCTACAGCTGGCAGCGATACCCTGGCATAATTATTCTTCTGATTCCTGTTGACTACTTGCGTCCTGTACTACACTCCCATCAAGGTGATCATGCCTTTCTTGTTCCTGCCCTCCACCTATATAGTCTGTAATGTCACCTCTGACCATTCCTGTGATATTTTCCTTAACCTACAAGGCAACACCTCTTACTTTGAATTGTTGTACATACTCACTGTGTAACAAAAACACTATTATCAAAAGTGCCTCGATTTCCTTTTTGGTCTTAAAACAGTATAACATGCTGGACCAGAAATAAGTATCCAATTTGCATTATTTACACTGTGATAAATTTGTATAAAATGAAAATTAATTTCTAGGTTTCAAACTTTTTAGACAAATTTAGACATACATACAGCATGGTATCAAGCCAATTTAACCCACAAGTTCGTGCCATCCAATTTACATCCAATTAACCTAGACCCCTGGTTTGTTTCGAATGGTGGGAGGAAACTGGAGCCCCCGGGTAAAACCCACGCAGATACAGGGAGAATGTACAAACTCCTTACAGACAGCATGGGATTCGAACTTCGGACATGATCACTAGCACTGTAAAGGCGTGGCGCTAACTGCTACGCCAACCATGCCGCCCTATGTATGTAGATTTTAAATCTTGTCTTCTTGGAGTTTTTTTTTCACCCAACACAATAGTTTGTTTTAAAAGAAAAGGATTTTCACTTTCTTTGCCATTCTCTACACACAAACCTTGGCAAAACAAATTTTATCCTTCTCACTTTTCCTTCCACACGTACCTCTGCTCGGTTCTGTTGATTATCTCTTTCAGCCGGACAGTCAACTGTTGAATCTGCTGCCTCATGTTCTCAAGATGCTGTTGCACATGGGGAGCTCTGCTCTCTGCATTGCATGTAGCTGTATTCAAGCTGCACTTCACAGGCTCTCCTCGCTGCCGTTTGCGGGATGCAAGTTTGCACTCCTGTTCCTCCAAGTCCGCAAGTATTTGCTGCAATTCTCGAATACGGTGCTGATCTTGCCGGTGCTGTAATTCCAGTTCATGCTATGCAGCAATAATTAAAAAGAAAGTAAATAAATTCAGGCCCAGTGCGTTCACTACGTAGACAACATTTATTTTGAAGCCTGGGTGATTCATGACAAGTTTAGATTTTCTATTTTCAGATGCTCCTCGTTATTTGGACTGAATTCAGAGTTCTCTGTCAGTCAAATGTTGCCAATAGGTGCAACATATCTCAAGAATTAAAATATTTTGTCGCTAAGATAACACTTTTTGTTATTGTTCTTGAATATTCATAAAGTCAGTCAGTTAATGATCCAAAGCTTAAAGTTGCAGAGCAAAGATGGAATTGTCACATTTGTCATTGACTAGTCCTATGACAGCTTCTGCAATTCTGTGGAAGATTGGAAAACCATGGCAAGCTTTCAGGATGTGGGTACATAGATTCTCTTACAACACAAAAATCAGAGGATTGTGAACAATGAGCAAGGTTGTCAAACGATAAGAGTAGGGTGTATATCAGTTGAAAGCCGGACAATTTATCCAGTGAACATATCCACCTTTTATAACACATCTTGCCTATTAATGCTCAGCCTGGCCTGTACTATATCCCTTTCCTTTGATGTTTTGTCAGCTTCTTCTTCCTTAGGGGAAAAAAAATTACTGTTCATGGACACTCCAAGTAACTTCAGTTTAATTACCGGAACCAATAACCAGGGATAACATGAACAGGCATTTGGAGCAGTTAATATTAAGGAAAGTCAATGCGGATTTGTAAATGGTGAGTCATTTTGACAATCTTAATTGGATTGTCTGAAAAACAGAGAAGTTTGATGATGAGATTAGTAAAGATGCTGTCAAAATAGATTTTTTTTTAGATCATTCAACAAGGTGCAGAATAAAATTCTGGCTAACATTAAGGTTCGTGGAATAGGAAGGTCAGTATCCAGTAGTATGAAATTAAGGATATAAAACAGTAGATGCTTTTAAATTGCCCTGTAAAATGGGATTAACTGGGCAATTTGCCCGGTTAGAGCCCCACTCACAAGGCAGCTTGAAAGGGTCTGACCCAGTCAGCATCGTCCAAAGTCAACCGGGTCCCTGCCCTACCTCGGAGGTAGTTGGGGAACCCAGTTAAACTTACCCAGAACACATCGACTGGCGACTTGAACAGCAAAATGTCAGTGCTTAAGCCTGGCTGGAGTGTCTACAGTCATCGGGGGGGAGGAGGAGAGGGATCGCTACCGTGAGGGGGAGAGATGGGGGCCACAATCAGGGGGAGTGAGGTCGATGTCACGAGGGGGTGTGGGGCTGCCACGATCAGCGAGAGAGGGGTCGCTGTCACGGGGGAGAGAGGAGAAGGGTCAACTGCCATGGGGGAAGAGAGGAGAGGAGTCGGCTTCCACGGGCTGCAGGGGAGCGCGATTGACAGTGGGAGGGAGACTGACAGCTGGTGGGAGGGACAGGGGAGACTAGTTTGCGTGACGTGTCACTTACTGTGTCATTGCGGGGGCAGGATTCCCCCTTAAATCGCTGGGTTGGCGATTTACTGGGGCTATCCCCTCCTCAGCTTAAAAGATGCTGGAGGTACCTTTGGCCTGCTAAATGCACCTGGGTCCCAGGAGGGCTATTCGGGTGCTGCAGCTAAAAGCATCTAGTGAGTTGTGGTGAGTGGTCATTTACCTGATTAGAGGGAGATGAATTGTGGTGTTCTAAGGATCAACGTTCAGATCAATGGCCATGATGCAGGCACTCAAATGGAGTAAAATTTCACAAACTGACAAAGGTGGCGATTTGGAAACCTGAGAACTGATTGCAAAAGGAAAAATACCTGTTAAAAAATACAGGTAAGCAGTCGGCTAATGGAATTTAATACAGAAAAGCAGGTCGTTACATTTTGACAGAAATGATAGGGACAGACAGCACAGTTCTAGAGAGTGCAAGGATTCGTACCCAGTTACTTTGACAAGGACAGGAATCACTGAGTTCTAATGCTGAATCTTTACAAAGCTCAGATTCAGCCATATTAATTGAGTTTTGCATGCACATTTCCTTGCGAGAATGCAGAGGAATTGACCAGAATGGTTTCAGGGATGATTAATTTGGCTGGAGAAGCTGAACCAGTATTCCTTGAAGCCAAGAAGCTTGAGGAGAGATTCGACAGAGATATAGATGATTACAAAAGATTTAGGTACGGTTGACAAAGACAAGGTCATTTCCATGAGCTAATGGTCATGGGTTTAAGGATTTAGGCAAGAGTTTTGGTGAAAGGTTAGGGGGCAACGAGAAAGTTTTTTTTATGCTGAAAGTGGTAATCACCCAAAACATTTTGCCTCGGAAGGTAGTGAAAGTAGCGACAATTATGTTTTGTAAAAGCAAATTAGTTCAAAATACAAGGGAAATCAGCCTGTAGGGATAAAGAGGAATGGCAGTGATTGGATAATTCTACAGAGCTCTAACATAGAGTTGATAGGCTGAACTGCCTCCCACACTGCAATGACGATGACTTCCATCTCATGAACCAGGGTTCAAATCCTACAATGACAGCCCATAAATGGTTTAAATGCAATATCATTCAGGTATATTCAACTATGTAGCAATTGAAAATTAATCAAATGAATGATTCTTCTTCATGGCTTAGGGGCTTTGGCCATCCTGATCTGGAGTCACAAAGTTTTACAGCACACAAACAGGCTATTTGGCCCAAGCTCCACACTGACCAAGACAATCCCATTTACCTTTGTTTGACCCACAACATCCCTCTAAGCCTTCCAGGTAATTGTCCAAATGTGTTTTAAACATTTAAACCCACATGTCCTGCTACCTCTGGCAGCCTGCTCCACTAATCTATCACCTCTGTGAAAAAGGAAGCCCTCAGATCCCTTTAAATAGTTCTCCTCTCATCTTAAATTTCTGCCCTCTAATTTTTGACTCTCCCCCCCACCACCAATTCTGGAAAAAAATGTGACCAATCGCTTACCTAAGCCCTATGATTTTATATACGTCTACGAGGTCACTCCTTGGCCCCTTAAATCTCAACTAAACTAACCTCTCAATCTCACCAGCCCAGGTAATATTTTCTGCACTGTTTCCAGTTCAATGATCATCAAAAATAGGACCAGAAGGCAATTCAGTCCTTCGATCCTGCTCCACCATTCTATGCATCATGGCTGACCTCAATTCCTGCTTTCTCTATATTCCCCTTGATTCCTTAAGCCAGTAGGGCCACATCCTTTTAAATATATCTGACGAACCAGCCTCAACAACTTTCTGTTGTAGAGAGTTCCACAAGTTCACACCTCTCTGAATGAAGAAGCTTCTCCTCATCTCAGTCCTACTAAATGGCTTCCCCCTTATATTTGTATTGTGACCCCTTGGTTCTGGACTTTCCCAACATTGGGGTCATTCTTCCTTCATCTAGCCTGTCTAGACCTGTCTGAAATGTATATATCTCAATGAGATCCCTTGACATTCCAACAAGTGCAACCCTGGGTCCATCCAGTCTTTCTTCATTCATGAGCCCTTCCATCCCAGGAATCAGTCTGGTGAATCCTCGCTGCACTTCCTCAATAACAAAAATGTCTTTTCTCAGATCAGAAGACACAACACTCAATGTGTGGCCTCCCAAGTCCCTCTACAATTGCAGTATTCAAAACTTCTCTCAATAAAGGCCAATATGCCATTTGGTTCTTCACCACCTGCTTTACCTGCATTCCAACCTTCAGTGTACCACGACACGCAGTTCTCATTACACCTCCACTTTTCCTGATATCTCACCATTCAGGTAATAAGCTGGCTGCTGGTTATTGCCACCGAAGTGGACAACCTCACAAATTCTTTACATGATATTGTATCTGCCATACATCTGCCCATTCTCTTACTCTGTCCGAGTTACCTTGCAGCTACTTGGAATCTTCCTCACAGCCCACACTGCCACCCAGCTCAGTGTCATGTGCAAACTTGAAGATATTACATTCAATTTCAGGGGAAATAGCAGGGATCCCAGCACTGAACCTTCTGGTATCCCATCGGTAACTGAATGTCAATATGAAAAGGATACATTGATTAGCATTCTTTGCTTCCCACCAATAGACCAATTTTGCCATAAATACATTCCCTGCCATACCATGTTCTCTAATTTTGTATATCAATCTCTTGTGTAGAACCTTATCAAAATATTTTTCCAAGTCCAAATACACCACATTCATCATATTTAATATAGAGAAATATGAGGTGTTTTTTTAGAAGGTCTAACATGGGTAGAACTGACATGTTGAATGACAAGGATCTGGGGAGTGTTGTAAAGCAGAGATATCCATAAATACAGTTATATAGTGCTTTGAAAGTAGCATCAAAGATAGGGTGGTCAGAATGGCTTTCAGCACATTGACCTTCATTAGTCAGAGAACCAAAGGTAGCAGTTGGGAATCAGTTGCAGTTGTACAAGATGTGGTGAGGCCCCATTTGAAATAATGAGCTCAGTTTCGGCTATTGTGCTGCAGGAAAGATCTCAAGTTGGAGAGGATGCAGAGATGACTTGAGAATGGAGTTAAACATGAAAGCCTGCAGATGCGTAATTGTAGAGCAACACACAAAAGTGTTGGAGAAACGCAGTAGGTCACACAGCGTGCATAGGAAATAAAGGGCAGCCAACATTTCAGGCCTGAACCCTTTGTCAAAGGTACAAACAAAAAGCAGGAAGGCACCTGAATGAAATGGCCACAAAGCAACACTTCACTTGTGAATTGCAGGGGTCATCTATTGCACCCAGTATCCCTGTTGTGGCCTCCTCTACATCAGAGAGACTGGACACAAACTGGGAGAATGTTTCCTTAAGTACCTTCACTGTAAGGACCTTCCACTGGCCAACTATTTTACCCATTGCCAAAGCAAGGCTACCCACAAATTAGAAGAACAACACCTAATATTCCATCTGGACATTCTCCAACTAGACAGCATTAACATCAATCTCCATTTTCCATTAAACTCCTCTCCCGAGTCTCTTTTTTTCCCTGTTCCTCTAACTCCTTTCTTCCAGCTCTACACCTGCTTCCCTTCCCTCTACATTCATACAGTTACCCTCTCCCCAATCACTTCTCCTCCCACCCATATCCACCTATGACATCTTACCTGCTAGCCTGTGCTCCTCCCCTTGCCCGTTCCTCTCTCCTCTCCTCTCTTCCCCCGCCTTTTTATTCACTCCTTTTTGCTCATACTTGGCTCAGAGCTCAGACCTGAAATGTTGGTTACCCTTTACTATGTATAGATGTTGTGTGGCCTGCTGAGTTTCTCCAGCACTTTTGTGCATTGCCCATATTAACAAGGATGTGGCCAGGAC
Source organism: Narcine bancroftii (assembly GCF_036971445.1). Classification (NCBI taxonomy): domain Eukaryota; kingdom Metazoa; phylum Chordata; class Chondrichthyes; order Torpediniformes; family Narcinidae; genus Narcine; species Narcine bancroftii. The sequence goes on along the minus strand of NC_091472.1, from coordinate 222,956,687 downwards.
TTAAGGGTATGAGCTACAGTGAGAGGCTGTGTAGCCTGGGGTTTTATTCCTTGGAACACACACAGGAGGATGAGGGGTGATCTCATCGAGGTGGACAAAATCATGAGGAAGAGTTTGGTTAAACTAGGGGTCTCCAAAGTGGTTAATAATGACTCCTGGGGGTCGATGGGACGTCCAAAGGGTTGAAAAATTCCAGTGGGGTCGAAAAATGCTGGGGGAGGGCAATTGAACTTCTGGGGTTGAATGAATTGTAGAGCTCGAGGTCCCTGTTCCTGCCGGGAGCCCAGCATTCCCACTCCCTCCAGGAGCCTGAGGTCCCTGCTCCTGACAGAGCCTGACATCCAACATCCTTACTCCCTCCGGGAGCCCGACGTCCCTGCTCCCACTCAGGATCCTGAGGTCTCAGCTCCCATCCGGGAGCCCAAGGTCCCTGCTGCCGCCTGGGACCCAGAGGTCCTTGCTGCCACCTGGGACCCCGAGGTCCCCGCTCCTGCCTGGGACCCCGCTTCTGCCCAGGACCCAGAGGTCCCCGCTCCGAGGCAACTTCTTCGATGCGGACGGCATTACACCCTAAGTTGAGAATGGAGCCGCCACCGCCGATGCTGAAGACTTGGACCCAGCTCTGTTCATCATTTTCCCGGCCAGAAACAAAGGTTTTTTATTACTGTTACTGTAATCGCTTGCTTAATTTACAGATTTGTTACTTGGTGATTGGGGTGTTGTTACAAAGTTTGGGTTGTTGCTGGGAGGCTAGGCATATGGTATGAAGTTTCCCCCTCAAATGTATATGGATAATGAATATCTATTTATTTATTTGTACCTGCCTGGGGTTTATGAGGGATCAAGAATTTCATGAAGGGGTCGATGGTCTAAAAGGTTTAGTGACTCCTGGTTTAAACACAGAGAGCCTTTGCCCAGAGTAGGGTAATCAGTAACCTGAGGACAAAGCTTTAAAGAAAGGGGTGAGAGATTTAAATAGGAACCTGAGGAGTAATGTCTTTTATAGAGAGTGGTGGGTATATGGAATGGGCTACTGGAGATGGTGATTGAAGATGGATACATGGATAGGATAGTTTTAGAGGAATAGAGGCCACATGCAGGCAGGTGGGACGTGTTGAGTGACTGAAGAGTTGGTGCAGGAGGCAGGGGTTCAGATTCATGAATCATTGGGATCACTTCTGGGGAAGGACAGATTACATTGAACTGGAAGGGGACCACTATCCTGGTGGGCAGATTTGCTTGAGCTGTTGAGGAGAGTTTAAACTATTTTGGCAGAGGGATGGGAATCTGAATGTGAGGGCAGAGCATAGAGCAGAAGGTGGAAAGATTGATGCAATGTGAAGTGAATTCGTGAGGAAGGACAGGCAATGGATGGAGCATAAGTATAGTCAGTTAGAGTGTTTGAAATGTGTTTATTTCAATGCAAGAAGTATTAGGAAACAGGGAGATGAACTTAAGGATGGATTAGTACATGGAATTATGTTGTTGTGGCCACTATAGAGACTTGACTGACACAAGGATAGGATTGGCTGATGCAGGTACTGGGGTTTAAATGTTTTAAAATGGATACAATAGGAGGTAAAAGAGGGGGAAGGGGGGTAACAGCATAAATTAATCAGGGATAGTATCACAGCTGCAGAAAGGGGGGGGGGGGATGTTATAAGGTATTGTCCACTGAGTATGTGTGGGTGGAAGTCAGAAACAGGAAGGAGCAAGGATATAAGGATTGAGAATTGGCTTGCATGCAGAAAGGGTTGCAGGAGATGGAACATATTCTGCCTGGATGTTAGCGACCAGTGGAGTGACTAACGTGCAGAACATTCCAGAGGTTTCAGGTTTCTGGATTCCAACATTCAAAAGTGAAATCAACCTTTGTTTCATCGGGGGAGGAGTCATGTGATGGAGTAGTGGCCAGTTGGAGAATACCAGCCCTTTCCAGAAAAGAAGAAAAAAAGTGAAGGAAAAGCAAAACCCCAGATACACAAAACACAACAAATAAAAGAAAACGGTGTGGAGAAAAGAAAGGAAATGGCACCTAAGAAAGAAAAACCAAAAATGGAGGAAAAAAGAAGGAAAGACGCCGGAGGAGAAAGGAGAAGGCCTTTCCTGCACAAAAAAGCAGGGACCATCCGTGGACAGAGGACCCCGCTCCCCGAGGTTAGTGGAGACCCCGCAGGGTTGTGACCTCCTGACCGCAGGACTTAAAAAATGGCTCACTGAGGCAAACAAAGGTGCGCAACTGTGCATGCGCGAGGAATTGCATGTGCACAACAAGGAAAAGGAGAACACTGATGGGAGGGGGGACCAGCTGTGAAGTGAACCTACACAGCATGAACAGCTGAGAGATGCCCGACAGCAGGGCTCCCAGCTGGAAGAAAAGGAAAGCAACGGGAAGGGGAGGGATGAGAAAGAAAAAAAGGAGGCCCAACAGATAACCAGCCCAGAAGAAGAGGACCAACATCAAAAAGCCATGAAAAAAAAATACCCAACAAACTGAGGCAAGCAGCTCAACACGAAAGTCAGAAGAGATGCAGATACAAGGAAGAGAAGTAGAAGACACAAACCCAAGAGCAGATACAATAGAAGAAGAAAGAGAAGACCAAGCTCTGCACAGAGGAATAGGAGGTAAAATGAATGGACAGTATATAGATAAAATAATTTTTCAAGAACGAATGAAAGCATTAAAAGAATAGTTGACACTAGTATTTAGTGAAATGAAAAGAAAAATGAAAAGTACAGAAGAAAAAATGAGTAGAATAGAGCTGGTCATAACAGATGTAGGGAAAGGATTCGAAAATGTGGAAGAACATGTAATGGTGGTAGAAATGGAAGTGAACGACAAAAAGAAAATTGGAAGAAAGTGATCAAAATGTTAAAGAAACACAAGAGTTGTTAGCTCAGAAGATTAATATAATGGAAAACTATAGTAGGCGAATCAATATAAAGATAGTGGGCCTAAAGGAAGATGAAGAAGGCAAAGATATGAAAGAATTTATAAAAGAATGGATCCCAAAAGTCCTGGGAATGCCAGAAATGCAGGAAGCAATGAAAATAGAAAGGGCACACAGAACATTAGACCCGAAACCACAGTCACAACAAAAACCAAGATCCATTTTAGTAAAATTCCTGAGATACACGACAAGAGAAAATATATTGGAGAAGGCAATGAGTAATATTAGAGAAGACAAAAAACCACTGGAATACAAAGGTCAAAAAATTTTTTTCTACCCAAACATAAGTTTTGAGCTCCTAAAGGAGAGGAAGGAGTTTAACACAGCAAAATCGATCCTATGGAAAAAAGGCTATAAATTTATGTTAAGATATCCAGTGGTGGTTAAAATAGTTATCCCGGGAGAGCAAAACAGACTGTTCTCGGATCCAGAGAGAGCATGGGAATTTGCAGAACAACTGCAGGACAGAAAGAGAGAGGAAGAGATGTAACAAGAACGAAGAATGACGACAAACTACATATAAAGATGTAAAAATAATGCATAAGTAAGAACTAAAGGAGGGAAGAAGGGAGAAGGGGGGGAAAAAAAGAGGAGGGTAAAAAAAAAGAAAAGAGAAGAAAAGAGGGGGAGTTTTGTTTTAATGTGAAGATAAAAGTCTTTTCTGGAGGGTGTTGGGTGGGAGAGAATAACAGTCGCTGCGAAATCAGTTGAAACTTGTGAACGGTTCGCAGTCTGAATGGAGAGGGGAGTTGTGGTTGCCCGGCAAGGGACAAGGGGCGACTTAGAGAGGGGTGGGACAATTGGGGTTAAGAGAATTTGAGATGTGGGAGTGGTTGAGGTATTTTATGTTTTAGAAGTGTTGTCATACATTGAGTTCAAAAAAAGAAAACTGAGAGATGAAAATGGGGAAAAGGGGAAAGGTGGTGGTGAGGAAGCGGAAATGAGATGTAAACAGAGTATGAGATGGCCATGTTGAACTATATAACTATAAATATTAATGGAATACATAATCAAATCAAAAGGAAGAGGCTATTAAATTTACTGAAAAAAGAAAAAATTGATATAGCATTTGTGCAGGAAACACATCTAACGGAAGTAGAACACAAGAAATTAAGGAGAGACTGGGTAGGGCACATAACGGCAGCATCATATAACTCAAAAGTCAGAGATGTAGCTATATTAATCAATAAAAATGTACCAAACAAGATAGAGGAGGAAATAATAGATCCAGAATTTGGTCAATATATTTGCACCTAATGAAGAAGATCAAAAGTTTATGCAAGATATTTTTTTGAAGATTGTAGATACGCAGGGGAATATATTGATAGGAGGGGACTTTAACCTTAATTTGGATTCACAGATGGATAAAACTGGACAAAAGACCAGCAGAAAGAACAAAGTAGCCAAATTTATGGTTAAATCAATGCAGAAATGCAACTTTTGGATATATGGAGGAGACAACACCCAAAGGAGAAGGAATACTCATATTATTCGAGTAGACATAAAACATACTATTCCTGTTGTCAGCCCATATCCAAGGGAGAGTTAGGAAAATGGAATATAAAGCTAGATTATTATCTGATCACTCACCCCTGTTATTAGGAATAGAACTGGAGGTCATCTCACCAAGACAATATTGATGGAGATTAAACTCCATGCTACTTAAAAGACAGGAATTTAGAGAATTTATTGAGCGCCAAATTAAAATGTACTTTGAAATAAATACGGAATCAGTGAAAGACAAATTTATATTATGGGATGCAATGAAAGCCTTCATCAGAGAGCAGTTAATAAGTAATGTAACTAAGATGAAAAATGACTACAATCGGGAAATAGAACAGCTGGAAAGGGAAATAGTAAGTACAGAAAAAGAACTAGCAACAAGGGAAGATAAAACAAAAAGAAGAGAATTGACGGACAAAAATATAAAATACAAAACATTACAAACATATAAGGCGGAGAAGAAAATAATGAAAATAAAGCAGAAGTATTATGAGCTAGCAGAAAAAACGCACAAAATACTAGTCTGGCAGCTTAAAACAGAACAAACTAAAAGAACAGTATTGGCATCAAGGAAAAAGGACAAACAAATTACATATAACCCAACAGAGATCAATGAAAACTTCAAGGAATTCTATGAACAATTATACCGAACTGAGAACGAAGGGAAATAAGACAAAATAGATGAGTTTCTAGCTAAAACTGAACTACCAAAATTGCAAGAAGAGGAGCAAAATAAATTGATGAAACCATTTGAAGTAGAGGAAATACAGGATATATTAAAAAAGTTACCTAACAATAAAACACCTGGAGAGGACAGACTCCCATTAGAGTTCTATAAAACATTTAAAGACTTATTAATTTCTCCTCTCCTGGAAGTAATGAACCAGATAGAAGAAACACAAAACTTACCAGACTCATGTAAAACAGCAATAATTACAGTAATACCAAAGACGGGGAAAGATCCACTAACACCAGCATCGTATAGACCAATATCTCTACTTAACTAAGATTATAAGATAATAGCAAAACTATTAACAAACAGATTGGCCGACTGTGTACCAAAAATAGTAAAGCGAGATCAAACTGGATTTATTAAGCAAAGATGAACAACAGACAATGCCTGTAAGTTCATTAACTTACAAGGAAATAAGATACCAACAGTGGCTGTTGCTTTAGACGCAGAGAAAGCCTTTGACAAGGTAGAATGGAATTATTTATTCAAAGTATTACAGAGGTTCAACCTACCAAAGAAATATATTAATTGGATTAAAGCATTATATAAGGGACCAATGGTGAAGGTGACAATAAATGGATAGATATCGAACCAATTTAAATTAACCAGGTATACTAGGCAGGGATGTCCACTAGATCCCTCACTGTTCGCTTTAGCTATAGAACCATGGGCAGAACGGATAAGAACAGAAAAATAAAATAAAAGGGATAAAAAATAAAAGAGAAGGAATATAAAATCAGTTTTTTGCAGATGACATCATAGTATACTTAACAGAACCAGAATTATCAATAAAAGAATTACATAAGAAATTGAAGGAATATGGAGAAATATTAGGGTACAAGATCAACGCAAATAAAAGTGAAGCGATGCCAATGAATAATGCAGATTACACAGAGTTTAGAAAAGAATCACCATTTAAATGGCAAGCACAAGCAATCCAATACCTAAGTATTAGATTAGATAATAATTTAGGCCATCTATACAAATTAAATTACAGAGACATTAATGAAGAAATTACAAGATGACTTAGAACACTGGAAAGATTTACCACTAACACACTGATAGGAAGGGTAAATTGCATTAAAATAAATGTCTTCCCAAGGATACAATACTTATTTCAATCGTTACCAATTCCCTTAACAGATAAATTCTTCAATGAACTAAAGAGAATAATAAGGAAATTCTTATGGAAAGGTGGGGGGGGGGGGGGTGGTAACTGAGGATAGCGCTAGATAAATTAACAGAATGGTACAAACAAGGTGGTTTGCAGCTACCAAACTTTAAAAATTATTATAGAGCAGCACAATTAAGATATCTATCAGATTTTTATCAAAAAAGGGAAAAACCAGATTGGACCAGGATAGAGCTAGATAAAATAGGGGAGAAGGTACCAGAACATATACTTTATAAGTGGGATGAAAAACTGGTACAATATAGAAGTTCACCAGTACTGCACCATTTACTCAACATTTGGAAGAAGATTCACGTAGAAAGGAAAAAAAACAAATTACCAACTACTAAAATTATTATTGACTCAGAATCAACTAATCCCTTTCACAATAGATAACCTTTCCTTTAGGGAATGGGAAAGAAAAGAAATTAAAAGAATAGAAAATTGTTTTTTGGGAAATAATTTATTATCATTTGAACAAATGAAGTACAAATATGGAATAACTCACAGTACAATGTTTGCATATCATCAACTGAAAACCTATTTAAAGGACAAATTGGGAAGCAGGCTGAGGTTGCCAGAAGGAAGCAGCTTTGAATATGTAATTACAGACACAATGATAATTAAAAGATTTATAACAAACATGTACATCAAACTGCAAGAGAAAGAGAACGATAAAATAAGCTATAAACCCAAACAAAAGTGGGAAAAAGATCTAAACATAAAGATAAAAAATGAAATATGGGAAAAGTTATACTCCAGAACTATGAGAAATATAATAAATACGAGGTTACGCATGATACAATATAATTGGTTACACAGACTATATATCACGCCCCAAAAGTTAAATAAATGGGATCTAACATTATCAGATAGATAATGTAAGAAGAAAATGGGAACAATAGTACATGCAATTTGGGCATATGAGAAAGTGAAAAAATTTTGGGAAGATCTAAATCAGATATTAAATAAAATCATAAAAAGCAACATACCAAAAAATCCAGAGATCTTTCTTCTATGTAATATAAGAAGTAAAGAATGAGGCCTTAAACTGGATGAAGCGCAAAAAAGATTTATTATGATAGCCTTAGCTGTAGCAAAAAAATGTATAATGTCAACTTGGAAATCAGAAGAGAGCCTGAGAGTACAGCAATGGTACATGGAAATGAATAAATGTATACCATTGGAAAAAATAACATATAATTTTAAAAATAAAGTCACATTATTTGAACAAATTTGGGAAACGTATATGGAACCCATAGAGTGGGCCTACCAAGGCACCCCTAAAGTGATAGAATGAGAAGAAGACAAAATGAACTGACCCAGTGTGTAAAAGTAGATGACACAATTTTCTTGTTTATTTTCATTGTGATGACATTGTTTAATGGTTTTATTGTATATGTTGAAGATTTAATGGGTTTGGAGGGGGGTGGGAAGGAGGGAGGGAGGGAGGGAAGGGAAGGGAGGAGGGAAAAAAGGGGAGAAAATGACACTGTATATTCAAGAGGGAAATGTTTGTGTGTATTTTGATTAATACGGTTCATAGTGTGAAAAATAATATATATTTTTTTAAAACCTTCGTTTCATCATGTGAATGTCGCTCCCTCCAAAAGCAGTGTGCCCTCATACCATTCCAATGTAGCGGCTGCGTCACACTGATATAAACATCTCCTTTCATCGCCAAAGAACAATGTACAATAGTTGGAAAAATTATGGGAAGATCTAAATCAGATATTAAATAAAATCATAGATGCTTGAATCATGGTAAACAAAGAGAAGAAAGAGGGACTCGGTGGGTCATGCCGCATCCTTGGAGAGATATAGTCAGTGAATGTTTCAGGTCAGGGTATTTAATTGAGACTAAAGTGGAATAGGAAGGGGGAGGGAGGAACTGAGGAAAGGCCCAGAGGTGGTAGGACCAATGAAGGGGAAGATGTGGAGAGAATGGAAGGGGAGACCATGAGAGGGACATGAAAAAGGTAGAAGTGAACCAGCTAAAGGACAGATGGAAACAGTGGGGGTGAGGTTACCTAATCTTGGAAAGCCCAACATTCACAACCTAGGAGGAATATAATATGCAGCATGGGAAACTTGGGTCTTGTAGATTCGAAATGGGCCTGCCTAAAGAATATAGAGGCTGGTAGTAGATGGGAACATATTCTGTGTGGAGGTCGGTGGCTAGTGGTGTTCTGCAGGGATCTGTTTTGGAGCCTCCACTCTGTGATTTTTCCAAATGACTTGGATGAGAAAGCAGGGGGATGGGTCAGTAACTTTTCAGATGGCATGAAGATTGGAGGTGTTGTGGATAGTGCAGGTTTGTCATAGATAACAGGAGGATATTAACAGGAAGCAGAGTTGGTTGGAAAAGTCGCAGATGCAGTTCAATCTGGATAAGTGTGATGCATTTTGGAGGTCAAACTTGAAGATAGAGTACATGGTTAGTGGCAGGATTCTTAACAGTGTGGAAGAACGGAGAGGTGTTGGGGTCCAAATGCATAGATCTCTCAAGGTTGCCATGCAGGTTGATAGGGCTGTTATGAAGGCTTATGTATGCTGGCCTTCATTAGTCAGGGGATCGAGTTTGAGTCATGAGGTAATGTTACACTCTATAAAACTCTGATTAGACCACATTTGGAATATCATGTTCAGTTCTGGTCACTTCATTACATGAAAGATGTGAAAACTATGGAGTGGATGCAGAGGAGATTTACCAGGATGTGGTCTGGATTGGAGAACATGTCTTATAAGACAAGGATGACAGAGCTAGGGCTATTTTCTTTGAAGCGGAGAAGGATGAGAGTAGGAGGCTTAGATGGGGTGGACAGCCAGCACCTTTATCCTGGCGTGAGACTTGCAAACACAGGAAGATATCTGTGTACGGTGAGTGGAGTAAAAGTTTAGAGTTGATGTCAAGGATAAGTTTTTTTTTTACACAGAGAGTAGTGAGTGCTTGGAATGCATTGCCAGGGATGGTAGTGGTGCAGGCTAGTACAATAGGGCTATTTAAAAGACTCTTACACAGGCACGTGGATGCAAGAAAAATAGAGGGTTATGAGATAGGGAAGTGTTAGTTAGTTGGGGCTTTCTCAGTAAGTGTAGTCATAATACATCTTTGAGCCTTAAGCATATACTCGCCAGAAATGTAACAGAATATATCACAGCTATTGTTAAGTACACCCACAATACTATTGCCTGAAGACATGTGCATCAACATGTGTTCAATCTATATCAATGTAATGCACACCATCTGTACATGGGATCTGCTTTTATAGCCTGTCTTCATCTATCCTGACTAAACATGCCCAGGCCAAAGACAATATTTGCTTAGCACCTGCACTGAGTGCAGGCCCAGGCCTGCTTGGAGTGACCAAAACAGCTTAAAATATGACAGGAAATCAGAAAAATAGGTTATATCTAAAAAACAGTATGAGATAGAAAAATTCTAAGGTGATTTTTGTGATCAGCAGCCCAAAATCCATAAAATATACCCAAAAGTGTTCAGGAAGTAAAATCTTCATTGTCCAGTATTATTGTCCATTGTCCATTCCATCTCTGCAACCTCATGTAACACTGTGCATCTTTATTTTTGATGGATATACCAGTAGCACCAGTTTTTGCACGTTACAAGTAACAGATGAGCTTTTTTTAAAATAGTATCGTAACTGAAAATATTATCCAATGTTAAGTTTTGAATTAAATTTTAACATTATGTGCTTTGTTCCAGTGATTGATAGATTTATTGCTTACCATTCTGTCTTTCAGCATCTCTTGTTCTTTTGCATGGTCAGCCAACTCTTGCTGTTCCTGCCTCCTCTCACGATCTCTTCGATCATCCTTCGATCGCTCTTTCTCTTTGACTGCCAGAATGTTAGCCTGAAGCCTCTCGCGCTCGGTTTGCAGACGAAGGCTATGCTGCCGTTCAGACTCCAGCAGGCGGTTCAGCTCCTGAACTTGAGACTGAACAGACTCCAGCATCAGTCTCAATTTAGAGCTGACATCCCGTTCCTTCTGATTTTCTTGCCGGGATAGTTGGATTTCATCTTCTAGGTTTTGCTTTGCTGAAATAGCTTGCATTTGTGTTTTCTCAACCATTGTTGCTAGTTCAACAGTCCTCTTCCTTTCTTTCTCCAGCTGATTCTGCAATTCCTTAATAAAAGCACGTTCCTGAGTCACAGTTTCATCATGGCGAACATTCACAAGCTGATATAGCTTTTCGGACCGAGCGCGCTCATGATCCAAGGATTTGCTCAATTCTGTCAAACGACTTTTCTCCATTTTCAGTAGTTCTTGCATCTCTGCCAGCTTCCTGCGCTCCTGCAACAGCAATGATTCGCTGTTCAATAACTTGGCTTCGATATCTTTATGGCTGTTCTTATTCTTTGCCCTCTCCTTCTCGAAGGCAGCAGACAATTGGTGGTTGTGTGCTTGTTGTTCCTCCAGAGCCTTCTGCAGTTCCTAAGAAAAACACCAACAGTTCTTACATTGTCCCATACTTTTCAGCATCCTTACTCCACAAGAATACAAAGGTTTCTTCAAATCTTGTACAATTATCCCATCACAAAAATCCAAGATACAACCAACAATGATTTTTAAATTCTAACTTGCCAATTTTAGTTCAGTTTATTGTCATCTGATTGCACAAGTGCAACCCAATGAAACACTGTTCTCCGGTCCTCAGCACAAAACACGCACATAACCAGATATAACACACATGCAAGGAAATATTTTTACTCCAGTGACTGGGAAATGGCAGCCATATAAGGCAACTAGGTGTATAAGATGACCCCAGAATTTCCACTTAATATGTAGGTTTTGAGCTGTTTAAGACTATTCCAAGTCTGGAACTAACTGCAGAGAGCTTTTACTGCCCCAATAGTCCTTCATCAACCATTCAAAGGACCAGTGGAATGATGCTGTTAACACACTATTAAGCAACACAGTCTTGGTTATTTAAAATTTAGCCAATTAATTTCAAGTAATGGCAAAATACTATCAATTCCCATAATATGCATTAAACGTTCCCAGCTGGGAACACTAGTAACAGCTAAGTAAACACTAGTCACTTAGGCATTGGTTCTTTTGCTGGAACAAACATGGGGTCAAGTATAATTTTACCATTTACTTGAAATTGATTTACTTATGTTTCATATTATACTGTAATATATTAGAAATGTTGACATGAAGCACACTTCAGGAACTTTAAAAGTACCGGTAACTGGTCATTGCGAGATTTATTGAGATTGGCCTGATGAGACATGTCAACAGACCCTGGCTGATTTTTACTATTTGTCAACTGTTGCAAATGTGCTGTTATTTAAAGGTATATTAGATGGGTTGATTGTTTTAATATAACATAACTATTAATCCAGCTTCCCAAAAGCAAGTTTCAGTAGAAAAATATGTAGTGGTAGGACTGTAGGAGTTATGCAGGTGTTTTATGCTGGCAACCATTGCCATGGGGGACACTCTAAACACAGGATATTAAGGTTTGGATTTTATACTTGGCGTATAAGACAGCCCCTGGTTTTGGGGTGAAATTTTAAGGTTCAAATTCCGTCTTATTCGCCGACGTATACTGTATGTATGTCAAGCCCATTTTAATCAAACCTGTCAACCCAATCAGTTTCCTGACATTTTCTGTCACTGAATAACTGAGGTAAAGAGTATAAGAAGCAGTGCTGTCATTAAAGCACCTCTCAGGACAAAATGTGTGGGGCAATGCTGCTGCCTCTCAGACCTCGTGACCTCCTGGCCTCTGTTGCTGCTGCTGTGGAACTCGTGTGTTCTTTCTAGGTCGATGTGAGTTCCTTCTGGGCATTCCCTGTTCCTCCTACATGCAAGGTGATTGGTCAATTTGCCTTAGTAAATTGTCCCCAGTGTATAGCTGCATGGTGTTACCTTGTGTTGGGGAGTTGTCGATGAATCCAACAGGAGTATGTGCGGCTACAGAAGCTGTGGGAACGCTGGAGTTGAATCCGCAGACACTCAGTGACTCTGAAGGGACTCCCTTTTGCTTCTCTTTCCCTTATTGTAAAAGTGCTGGGCAACACTACTGGGAGCTCATTGTCTGCCTTACAGCAGGCAGAAGGCAATTTCTTATAATATTCCATGTTCTCTACCCTTTCATGACAATAAAGGAATCCTGAATGATAAGGTAATTACGAAGATTTAAAGATTTTAGTTTGGCCTTCATTAGTCAGGGGATTAAGTTCGAGCCGTGAGGTAGCGTTGCCGCTCTGTAAAACTCTGGTTTTTGTGTTCAGTCCTGGCCACCTCATTATAGGAAGGATGTGGAAGCTTTAGAAAGGGTGCAGAGATTTACCAGGATGCTGCCTGGATTGGAGAACAATAAGCGTGTTTCTCTTTGGAGAAACAGAGGATGAGAGACGACAATATAAGTCATGCACAAGATTATGAGAGGCAGCCAGCACCTTTTTCCACAGCATGACAATGGCCAATATGAGAGGACATCTGTTTAAGGTGGGTGGAGGAAATTTAGGTTATATGTTAACACAGAGAATGGCGGGTGGATGGAATGCATTGCTGGGGGTGGTGGTTGAGGTTGGTACAATGGGTACATTTAAAAGACTCTTTGACAGGCACATGGATGTTAGAATAAATAGAAGGTTATGGGCTGTGAGGTTGGAAAGGGCTAGAATTGTTATGGAGTCAGTTTGTATAGGTCAGCACAACATTGTGGGCTGCAGGCCCCATACTGTGTTGCAATGTTCTGTTTAATTTTTAAATTTAGAGATTTACCACGGTAACAGGCCCTCTGGCCTATGAGTCCATGCCATCCAATTACACACCAAATGTGATTTTGGATGATGGGAGGAAACCAGAGCATGCAGAGGAAACCCACGCAGATCACAAGGAGAATGTACAAACTCCTTACAGAGAGCTCCAGAATCGGACCCTACACTGGAACTGTAATACCGTTGCATTAAGTGTCCCACCTGAAATGTTGTTCCTCAGATTTATATTTGGCCTCACCCTGGCAATGGACGAGACCATATGGCAATGGTGATAGAATTAAAATGGCTGTCAACCAAGAGTTCCAGTTTGCAGAGAACTACTGCTCGATGAAGTGGGCGCCTAACCTGAGTTTGGTCTCACCATTCTAGAGGAGAAGCCACATTGAGTGCACCAAGTGCAGTCGACAAGGTGCATGTGTAACTCTGCCTCACCTGGGAGGTTTATGTCCAACATGGAGGTGAATAGGAGGGATGCAGGGACAAAGGAAAATTATTCTGATTGTTTATATGTCCCTACATGATCAAATGGTGCATCGTGATACGTCAAGTCAAAATGGCACCAGTGGTCAAATATAAAAATCTGTTTGATGGGAACAGATTGGGAGTAAGCTACTCTGGAGACACTGTCGAGAAAGATGACAATCAAAAACCTGACAAGTTCAACATTTTGATCAAGAAGGAACATGGTCTCCATTCAATGACTGTGTTTCAGTCCTGCAAGGTCATGCAGTTTTTTTAAATATTTCTACTTAATCTTACATATTTAAGAGGCATTGAAAAAGACTGTTGACACTGGTATCAGTGTGTGAACATGTTTTACAGCTGCAGGGAGAAGACTGTAATGAGCACATTTACCTGATGAGCCAGCCGTTCCTGTTCTTTGTGCTCTCTGTGATATAACTGCTCCTTCTCCACCACGTTCTGTAACTGCTGCACCTTTTGCCGTTCCTGATCATATGCCTTTGCTGAAGTTAACAATTCATTTTCTTTAGCATTCAATTCTCCCCTAGAGCAGATAGAAGGACAGATACAAGAGATGGGGGCTGAGGAACATTATTTGTAGAAGATGAGAATAGGGAGCCACAAACAGTAAATCAAAAATTTTTTGTGAGCTGGACAAAATCATCCAATGTGAAAGGTATGATGGGAAATGGAACCTTACAGGGAGAGGCACAGGAGCACAGATCACCACATCAGGGGAAGGGGCATTCACAATCGTGGAATCCCAAGTCTGCCACAGACTAAAAATCTTACTCTTGAACTATGAAATCTCTGAGGGCCACAACTTCTTGGGTGGAGCACTGGAGATTGCCTCAGACTTCAATATGATGGGAAAAAAATATCTGTGATCCTCATTTACCCGAGATGCGAATAAAATATGTTGACCTTATTGTTAAATACATCAGGGGAAAATACAGTGATATCTATGTTTCTTCCAGAACCTAAAGGTGAAATAATGTAACAATGAGGAAAATGGATATGAGTGATTTTGCCATGAGCAGAAAAGCAGCAGATGAAATTCAAGCTGATTAAGTTGCAGGACAAGAAGTCAAAGACGTACCCCACAAATTGTATGATACTGCAGAGCAGAGAAACAGAATGCATATCTACAGTTCTCTCCTGGACATAGAGATTAGCAGAATATAAAGAGGACACTTTGCTACATCTTCAAGGTAGGTGGGCATTTATGAAGATGTTGCCAGGATTGATAAAATGTAGTTACAAACTATTGACTAAGGTGAGCTTATTCTTATTGCCAAGGAGGGCAGTCTACTTGAACAACTAAAAAGATGAACAGCTCACATGGATAATCATCTATTTCTGGTCTTGCCTGAAAATTTAAATCTTATAAAGACAGTTAGAAAATTGTAAGTCAACTAAAACCGATTTGAATATTTTACCAATGCACAGGTTACTGTAAAAGACATTTATCCTCAAAAGAAAAAAACTCAGTTTGTTCTTTACATTACTCTCAAGAATCAGCAGTGAATCTCTTGATGACCTTTGCAAGTGAGACCAAATCCCATTTTATCTGATTCACTCTGTTTATGCTGCTTTGTGATTGTGGCCACAACACCACGGACAAGATAACAAACCTGAGTTTCTGGAGGTTTTGCTGCAATTCGTGGCGAGTCTGTAATGAAGCCTCCAGTTCAGATGTGACCTCAGACAGGTCTGACTTCAGCTCTGACACTGTAGCTTGTTCGGTTTGCAACTGCTGGCGGAGCTCAGCTGATCGATCCTGTTCTGCTCTTAAGGAGGTCTGCATGTCATTTGCTATGATCTGTTCTTGCTGAAGTTTGTATTCCATCAACTCTACTGCAGTGGACAAAACAAACATACCAAGAAAAGTTTCACGTGAAGTTTGTGCACAACTTTGAGACTGCTATAACAAATCACATTATTACTTTTTCAACAGACCCTCATTTTCTACACAACGTGAACAGTTTAAAGGTTGAGATTCTCCACAATCTCCAATTCCAAACAACCCTGCTCAAATGTTTCTCCCATGTCACTTTTGGGTTCTTTGACCTGAAAATTGTTACTGTGTGTGAGAGAAATTACTCTGAATATACTCTGATCTTTTGTAATTTTTAATACTTCTATCAAATCCATTCTCAATCTCCTTTGGTCTAAGAGAATAAGCGAATCCTCTCAGTTCATCTATTTAACTCTTGTGCAACTCTTTTCCATCCCCTCTAAAACCTTTGCATCATTCCTCAAGACCACTGATTTAATGAGGTTTATTATCTTCATTTCTCTCTTACTCTACACCTTTTTAAATCCCATTCTCAACATGTCCTGTCAACTTACATCGAACAGTACAGCACAGACTGTACCCCGCCGTAGATTCTCAAGGTGGGACAAAGGAATATTTTGGGAAATAATTAAAAAGTTGGTTTGAAAAAATAAACTCATTATGTTGGTGTGAAAGATGTGACTTGGCAACACTGTCAGTTCAACACAATTGTGGTAACTTCCAAGTAAAATCAGCTTGTTCTTTTTATTTTCATAACATGTGTTTTTGCTCTTCTGATGTTTCTCTGTTGTTTCTTTTATTTTAACTGTTGTTATTCATGGCTAACATTAGAATTTTATTTTTTCTGACCGGTCTTATTATCAGCCATTCCAAATGATCTCATTGGTGACAAGGATTCCAAATTATCTCAACAGTAATGAGTGACACCTGTATCTGTATGTATTTTTGTGCACTAGCATATCAATGGGTGGGGGGGTGGGGGGGGAGGGCAGGGAGGGGTAGCCAAAATTTGAATAAAAATAGGGACCCCAGAAAGTAAAGCACAAGGCTAGCGCAGTTTTGATGCACTCTCTGCAAGAAAAAAATGTCAGAAATCGCACTAGTATTTTTTTTCTTTTTTTTTTTAGGGTCAGTCTTCTTCCTTTCATTTGATCATTACTTTTAATACATTTTTCAATTCTAAGGCATAATAAAATATTAATTAATCTGTTACAGGGAGCTTGCACTGTTGTATTAATCTGTTTCAGGGAGCTCATGTTGTTGTATATTCAAAAAGTGCAGACCAGGCAAAAAGGTTCGTCAATATTCAGTGGAGTTCGTGAAGTTTGGGGTTATACCTGCTGTACACAATGCCAACAGACTTTGACAATTGAATCAATCAAGGCAGGTGGTGTTGAAGCTCATTTGAGGGTAAAACATCCTCATCATGTCAATTTGAAATTGGAATATTTTAAATCACTTCATTATTCGCTGCACAAACTACAGCCCTGAATTGTACCCTTGAAGCTATCTATGAAATTTCTCTGCTGTAGCAAAACATGGGAAGAATCATTTGATTGGGGAGGAACTGATTAAACCCAGAATATCATTGTTTCTCAAAACAGTTCTGCAAAAGGATGACAAAGATGTCTGAGCAATGCCATTGAGTAACAGTACCAAAAGGAAATATTGTATCTTGTGCTGCAGATGGTCCACCTGCTATGATGGGTTAAAAAACAGGATGTTTAAAATTAATGAAGGATGAAAATCCAAACACATTGGTTGTGCATTGTGTTATCCACCGAGAAAACTTAGTTGCCGAGAAGGTTTCCCCTGATCTACACAAGATACTGCATTCCGCGATCAAAACTAATGCCAAATGTGAATGTCTGTTTAATCAGTTTTGTGTTAGTAAAATGCAGAACTGTGAGATTATTGCTTCACACTGAAGAAAGGTGGTTGTTAAAGGGAAATTGCTTCAGAAGGTTTATGTAACTGTTTGATCTCCTCAGTGAGTTTTTGAAGGAAAAACCTGAAATGAAACTCTTGCTAACAACAGATAGCAAAGTTTATGTGAGTTACTTGACATAAATTTTTGAGAAACTAAGTACATTGAACAAGTAACTCCAAGTAGCAAATAAGATGCTTGTTGATGCAAAAACAAAGATATTTGGAGTCATGACACTTCTAAAATTATGCCAAAGTAATATTTCTGTAAGAAATTTCAGTCAATTCTATTGGTTGAATAAGTTTGAGGTAACTAATACTGCTACAAACGTCATTGTTGACCATTTGAAAATGTTGGTTACCGACTTCAATGATAGATTTTGTGATTTAACAGCAATGGATTTCTCCTCTTGGTTAATTCAGTCATTGCTGGTGGACTTATCTGAGGTTCCAGTGCAATATCAAGAGGAGTTATCTGAGTTGCAATATGATGAATCTGTGAAAACTTTGTTCAAAGTGAAAGGAACCATGAGATGGCTGTCTCTTCTTCTTTGGCTTGGCTTCGCGAACGAAGATTTATGGAGGGGTAATGTCCACGTCAGCTGCAGGCTCGTTTGTGGCTGACAAGTCCGATGCGGGACAGGCAGACACGGTTGCAGCGTTTGCAAGGGAAAATTGGTTGGTTGGGGTTGGGTGTTGGGTTTTTCCTCCTTTGTCTTTTGTCAGTGAGGTGGGCTCTACAGTCTTCTTCAAAGGATGTTGCTGCCCGCCGAACTGTGAGGCGCCAAGATGCACGGTTTGAGGCGATATCAGCCCACTGGCGGTGGTCAATGTGGGAGCTCTGCGCAGAACAGCGGCTTGTCATTACAAACACCCTTTTTCAGCAGAGGGACAGCCTGAAGACTACCTGGATGCATCCCCGATCCAAACACTGGCACTTCCTGGACTACGTCCTGGTGTGAGAAAGAGACAAACGAGATGTGCTCCACACCAGGGTCATGTCCAGCGCGGAATGCCACACTGACCACCGGCTTGTTCGCTGCAAGCTCAACCTTCATAGATGGCTGTCTAACGATATTGAAAATACCCAAACTCGTCTTCTTTATCAAGGGAACTATTGATACATTTTTCATTGTCTTATTTAGCAGAATGTGGCTTCAGTGCTGTTAGTGGTTTGCTATAAGTTAAGAGAAACTGACTGGAAATTACAAAACCTGGAGATTTAAGGTTGAAACTAACAAAATTAGTCTCTCGAATCAAAAAAATCTGCAGCTATCGTCAGGGGCAAGGTTCCCACTGAAGTGACGATTGTTGATGTGTGTTTGAGATGGTTGACATATTGAAGTAGTAGTTGAATATGAAATATGTTCACGTATTCCCAACCTTAACTGCATTGAAATACACTTGGAGTAAATGATTTAATTAAAACTTCTTTTGAATATTTAACTTTTTTCCAGCAATGGTGGGCCATGTTTTTTTGAAAAATTAAAGTGGAGCCTAGGGCAAAAAAGGTTGAGAACCACTGATCTAGCCCTTCCAAACTTCACAGCTCATAACTCTCTATTTTTCTTACATTAATGTGCTTATCTAAGTGTCTCTTAAATGTCCCTATTGCACCACATCATTCCCAGCACTGCATTCCAAGAACCCATCATTCTCTGTGTAAAACACCTACCTCTGACATCTCCCCTAAGCTTTTATTTACTCACCTTAAAAAGATGTTCTCTGGTATTGCCAGGGAGAAAGGTGCTGGCTATGCATTTTATGTATATATTTACAGTACCCTATTCTTGAACCCGCTTCTGGTGTGTTTGCTCATTTTTATAATCTCTCCTCATTCTTTCTGTTAAAATGCTGCATTATTCCACCTTTGGGTTTGTTTGCACTGTGCCCATTCCACCAACCCACGTCCTTGGAGCCTATTACCAGTTCTCTTCCCCTTACTGCACTATTACCCCAAGATTCAGGTCATGTCGAATTTTGATTCAGGCTTGCTGCAAAAAGGAAAACCAGGTTAGTTTGAGGATGAAAGGTTCCTTTTCCTAAAGGACAAGGCAAAGTAATTTGGCTTTGAGTAGTTTGACATCTGCTTGCTTACTTTTAGTGATATCAATTTGCTTATAGAGCCAAACCCCAGTATTTGGCACCTATGAGAATTGTTAGATGCCAGATAAGTGAATTTTCTGGTTGCTTGAGACTGCGTGCTGAGTGAGTGGCGAAATGACTGCTAAACGCACCAATTTTAAACTTTTGTATTTTTACCTATTTATTTCTGTGAGTTTTGAAGCCAGTTTCTTGAAATCTGGATAACAGGGATTTTACTGTATTCAGGTTCTAAAAATCTGCATTCTCAGAGAATGGACTGGTTTCCTTTGCCAGCTCTATGTATACTATTGTAGTTGGTGTATCTTGTGTACTTGTATGGCTATTGCAAATTGGAATTTCGATGCATGTGTATATTGTACTTAAGGATACAAGAATAAACTTATTGTTAAACACTTTTCTCTTTCTCATACATTCTGAAGAGTAATCAAATTCAGAGGACTGTTCTTTTCTCAATGACTGCTTAATGTGAAGGTTTGCAAAAATGTGGGATGCTCACACTGGATACAATACCTTGCCTCCGAAGTGGCCGCTCCTGCTTTTTGGCCTGTTCCTCTGCCCCAGTGAGGGTATCCTGCAGCAGCTGCAGCTTCTCCTGCTGCTGTAGGTGTGCAATGCGGAGCTGTGAGCGGAGGTCCTGCACCTCTGACAACAAGCTGCTTCTGTCCACAGATAACAGGTCTTCCAGGGCAGTCTGTTGCTGCTTTTCCTAAACAGTGAAAGTAAAGGGGCAGAAATAGAGATGGCGAGTCCATTACATTCCTTGAACATAGCGACTGATCCTTTGAGAGCAGATTGAGAAAGCATTAATACCTGTAATTATTCTATAGTTTGGGTGACATGCAAGGTTTTCTAAAGATTGCACATGCTTAGAAAATCCTGTCACAGAAACTCATCAAGGCTCCCTTCCCCATATACCTACTTTTTCTATTGACAAATTTTCCTGACTGCATCAACCAAAAAAAAAAGTTTGAATGTCACTGTAATAACATATGTGCACTGTATTGTAAAATTTTCTACAAATCATAAACATGACACAACACAGAAACAAACTATTCAGCCCATCAAGCCATGCCAACCATCAAATACCATTGATACTGATTCTATTTTATTCTCCTGTATTCCTGTTAACTTTGCCAGGTTCTATGACCTATCCACATGCTGGTGGTAATTTACTACATGGATTAACCTACCAAATGGCACATCTCTTGGATCTGGGAACAAACAAGCACTCATGGGAAATACTCAAAGTTAATGGAGAACAAGTAAACTACCCAGGATTGGAGGTCATGATTGAATTTGGGTTGGTTATTTGGGAATAAGACACAGTGAATCCCATGGACCAAATGGTTTGCATCCTAGAGGTTTACAGGAAGCAAATGAGAACACCATCAACAAGCCTCAACTAGAATCACCCAAGTTCTTCAACTATATAAAAAAAATCAGAAAACTCTGCACGTCTCTTCACTATTTAACTCGAGAGGAGAAAAAAAACCAAGGAAACTTAATTCCACAGATGGAAGAGAGAGAAGCTGCGCTAGTAAACATCCAAGACTAATGACACAAAAAAAAAGAGGACTTTGGAGCAAGTCAAGTACAAGAACATAGTAGAATCCCAAGTATTCTGGCAGATTTATATATACTAAAATTCAAAATGCTGCCAGAAGATATCAACCCTTTTTGCATTAATTTGTGGACTACAAGTTGGCTACAATAAAAGATGGATCAAAACCTTGCAGTTTCCTGACATTTGGATTGGGGACCCATCACTTGAATGTTGTCTGACCAAAAAGGTTTTCTTTAAGCTGTCTGGGCAATACTCACCTCACTGCATTCTCCATCATCCAGGTCTTTGTAATAGGCAGGGAGGGCATCATTACTGTAGGAAACCTTGACTTTTGAATCTTTCCACTGCTGCTCAACCCACTCTTCTACAATATCCTGTTTATGATTTTTCATTGTTCTCATTTTTCCTACTTTACCCTGATTTCCTTTACTATTTATGATCAGCAGGGTACAGTGAAGTACACACAACCTCTGTGACATCATAACGACAAGGTAACAACACAAGACTGCCTCAACTTTCTTAGGTTAAATAAAACTGCTTCATTTTTGAAATTAACTGTAATTGTTAAAAGCCATGGAAATATAAAGTTAATCTAATGCTATTGTAGAAATTACAGTTTATGAGATTTTAATGGTTCCCAGCCATTATATTAGAGTTCAATGAAGGTGAAATCAAATCCAGGGAGTGAATTTCTTTTGACAGTTCTCCCACTTTGCCAATGTAACGACGACAGAAATGCAATTACAGGTACACAATCCTTTATCTGGAACCCTTGGGGAGACAGTGTGTTCCAAATTTCAGATTTTTCTGGATTTCGGAAAGCCAGATTAAACCCTCCCAAATTGTGCTGCCGTATCCCCCCACCCCTCGCCCGCCCGACTCGCACTACTGTTCCCCCCCTCTCGCCCGCCCGACTCACAGTGCCAGTCTCCCCCCTTGCCCACCCGACTCGCACTGCCGGTCTCCCCCTCTCGCCCGCCCAATTCGCGCTGCCAGTCTCCCCACCCCCTTTGCCCGCCCGACTTGTGCTGCCGGTCTCCCCCCTCACCTGCCCAACGAGCTGCCAGTCTCCTCCCCCCCCACCTTGCCCGCCCGACTTCTGCTGCTGGTCTCCCTCGCCTGCCCGACTCGCGCTGCCGGTTCCCCCCCCTCCCACCTGCCCAACTCCCACTGTCGGTTCCCCCCCCCACCTCACCTACCTGACTCGCACTGCCAGTCTCCTCCCCCCCATTGCCCGCCCGACTTGTGCTGCCGGTCTCCCCCCCCTCGCCTGCCCGACATGCTGCTAGTCTCCCCCTCCTTGCCTGCCTGACTCGTGCTACCGTCTCTCGCCCTCCTGACTCGCGTTGCCGGTCTCTCCCCCTCACCCGCCCGACTCGCGCTGCTGGTCTCTCGCCCGCCTGACTCACTCTGCCAGTCTCTCGCCCTCACCCGCCTGACTCGCGCTGCTGTCTCTCTCCCTACTTGCTGGATTTTGGAGCTTTTTGGATTTTAGATATCTGGATAAAGGATTGTGTACCTGTTTAATGAGTTTTTCAATAAAGTTACAACTACCTTGCAGATACACCTGGATGGAAAATCCTCTTTTATTAAACCCTCCTTCAAGGCTTAATTGAGAAAGTCTACATGATTGACCATGTTTCTATATTTATCTGATCTCAACCAAGACATGAAAATATATACTACAATATTTTTAATTGCTTAGGCACAAGCAGAAACTGCTCAGATTCCAAATTCATACTGGTCTGATGTTCGTGGGAGATTAATAGACAAGGATGCCTCTATTTTGGCAGCATTGATCAGTGGTCTTATAAGTCCATCTGGATTCAAATGTTTTGTATACAGATGTACAAAATGACAAGGGTGACAACTGATCAGTTTAACGCAAGGTTTAAAATCAGGCTTTAAAAATTAATCTGCTAGCTACCTTCATTACAGTGAATTCATTTTAAAGCACAACACCAATGACAACCTCATGTTTCTGCATCACCTTCAATTTACCGACCACTGTTGCCAAAATGTGTGTGCGTGCAAAAGGTGGGGTTGTAGAAAGCAACAAGGAACAAAAGAGAAAGAAAGAAAACACAAACATGACCTGGTATTTACCTGCTCTTTAAGCATGTGCTCAAACTTCTCAAACAGGGTGCTCTCTTCTGTCGACTGGTTCTGGATGTATGAACGCAATTCAGCCAAGAAAGACTTTTGTTCCTGATTGAGGACAGCCTGCACAGCCAGGAGAAAGTCCTTCCGCCAATCAATAATACTTGTAGAATCCTGTCAATGATAAAATCAATAGAGAAACGAGTCAAGGCTTCTGAAATCTAAGTAACTGTTCACCATAGATTCATGCTGAAGAATACGGAGGATAAATGATGTAAGGATAATGATGTTATTACAGAAAATGCTCATTATACCCAGGTCAAGCAGTATCAGTGGGAAGAAAAAATTATTTGCAATAATTCACAGCTCTTCAATTCTTTCCCACTTTATCTGTAGTATCAAGTGTGCAAAAGGAAAGTGCAAACCAAGTAAAAGGCTGCATGGAAAAAGTGATTAGACTAGACTAAAAGTGGAAGCTGAAAGATGCGTGAAGTCTGATGGTTGGAAAAATTTTAGACGCACACACAGCAAGAGCAAGACTGAATAGATAATAAATTGGTTAGAAATATAAACATTCAGTCTTCTACAATTTGTTTGCAAAATATAGTAATAAACCCTAGTATCAGGAATTCAAGAAACTAGCAGCCTCAAGCAACTGGCAAAAAACAAATCAAGGAAACCTTTGGTGAAGATGGGAGAAAGTATTCAGCCAGTGGAGTACCTTTGTGGTGCTTTGCTCGTAGTACCTCTTTGAAGTTTGAATAAACTTCTCTTTGAATAAAATAATGTCGCCCAGGATGAGGAGCTGGTTAATGCAGCTTGCTGTTGGGATAACTCTCTTAAAGTGTTTCTTTATCCCTGCTTAGTAAGTCAACCTGGTTAGCTTTATCTGTAAACTTGGGGAAGGGGGTTTAATTATCTATAATGTTATTGTTTGTCTTTCAGGTGGCTCCATGGAGGGGAAGGAACGTGCAGATGCAGCGACTGTTCAATGTTTTCAAAGAATGTGACTGAAAATAAAGTAAAATGCTTTAAGGTTTATATATTAATTATATGGATTTATTATATAAATGTTTGCATTGTGATGCTAGCGCAAAACAACGAATTTCGAGACAAGCTCATGACAATAAATTCTGAATCTGATATTCATTCAGAACTTGGTTCAATGTAAGTAGAGTACATTATTTTTGTCTTTGAAACTGTTTATTCTTAATGCAGGTATATTAGTTCAGCATTGTAAAACTAAGTCTCAAGCTACCGGAAAATACACTTAAATGGCATCCACCAATCCCTATAGGTGCTGGATAACAGGGGTTTTACTGTATACCAAGTTTGCAGATGGCACAAAAATTGGTGGAGTTGTCGAGAGGAAAGAAGGTTGTGTAAAGATACAGCGGGACATAGATCCGCTGGAAAGTTTGGTATCATGATGGCAAATTTAGTCCAGACAGACATGAGATAATGTACTTTGGGATGTCACATTCTAGTAGGACCTGTGGAGCAAATGGCAGGATGTGATAGCAACTGAGAGAACGCAGAACACGTTCACCAGGATGTTGCTTGGAATGGAGGACTGAAGTTACAATACGATTGGATACATTCAATATTCAGGATTATTTTATTGACATGTAATAAAACAGAAAATATAACATTTTTTAAAATTTCCTTTAGTCTATCAGAATACAGTAACATAAGAAATAGGAGCAGGAGTAGGAAATCCGACCTCTCAAGCCTGCTCTGCCATTCATTGAGATCATGGCTGATCTGATGATAAGCTCATCTCCACCGATCTGCCTTTCCCCATATCCAACCTTGACTGAAATATATTTACTGAGGTAGCCTCCACTGCTTCAATGGGCAGTGAATTCTATAGATTTACCACCCTTTGGGAAAAGTAGCTCCTCCTCATCTCCATTCTAAAACTACAACTCTACTACAATTCTGAATCTTGAGACTATGTCCGCTAGATCTAAACGAGAGAAAGACAGAGACAGGGAGAGACAGAGACGGAGACAGACAAAGACAGAGAGCTAGAGACAACAGGGAGAATTAGAGACAAAGAGTTAGAGACGACAGGGAGAGTTAGAGATAGAGACATAGAGACAGGGAGAGGTGGAGATGGAGGAAAAGACATAGGAGGAGATAGAGACAGGTGTAGCAACTGTGTTGCAGTGCAAAATGAAGAATGAGAAAATGATCAGATGTAGTCGAGTCAAAGTCGTTGACTCAGTCACACGCAGCTTTTTAAAACCTTGTGCACTCCAAATGATGTCATCACATTGTGATGTCACAACGTTACTCAGAACCTCCCGAGCCAGTTTGATTCAGCCTCTGGTGAGCTGCTACATGGTCCCCCACCCCAGAACCGGCAATAGGAGACTATTACTGTCCACCATTCTTGGGCGGTCATCCGCTCCTTCACATTGGGGGTTGTGGCAAGGGCTGCTCTCTGAATGCCCTCCAAAGTCCAGTTCATAAGTTGTATGATAGTTTCATAGCACTCTGAGGGGGCCTATGTGCACCTCTAAACACAAACTCAGAGTCCCAGAGTTCCTTTGGGATGAAGGGTGTGGTTGTTCCATGCCTTGACATGGGAACTGGACTAATTTTCTAAGCCGCTCCCACAGTCTGCCTTAGATTTTAGTCGATGACACCTCCTATCCATGAGCTGCAGGCTTGAACTCCACAGGTACAATGAGCAGAGCTTCATAAACCAACTTGACTGATAAGGAGTTGAGATCCTCTTTGTGTGCCGTTCTTATTCCTAGAAGGATCCAGGGCAACTCATCCACCCAATTAGGTCCCTGGAGGCGGGCCATCAGTGAAGCCTTCATGTGCTTATGGAACCATTGCACCAGGCTGTCAAGTGGTGGAGCTACATTTCCCAACAGTTGCAACAAAACGACCCAGAGTGCAGAGGTTAACTGTGGGCCTCTGTCGGAGGTGACGTGTGTGGGTAGGCCAAACGGAGAAACCCAGGCAGAAATAAAAGTTCTGGCACATGAATCGGTCGATGAATCCATCATAGGAACCGCCTCCATCCACCAAGTGAATCTGTCGATGACCATTAACAAGTACCTAGATCCTCGTGACACCGGAAGAGGGCCGACAATATCAACATGCAAGTGATCAAATCTGTGCTGCAGTGGCTAGAAAGGCTGAATACTCCGCCTACTGCTGCTTCGGACATGTCTATCATCAAGGCAGTCAGTGCATCCATTTGTGGATTGACCTGCAATGTTGCCTTCGCTAGGGCACCTGTGGTCTGCTGGAATTCTACTGTTGTCTCCTTTGTCCACTCGAGTTCTTTGCCATTGCTGGACATGAGGTTGAAGAGGGATTTCATAATATGGGCTGTAGAGGGTAGAAAGTGGACATAAAAATTGACTATCCCCACAAATTCCTGGAATCCTTTGATGGTATCAGGCCTCGGAAATTTGGGGATGGCTTCCACTTGGTTAAGCAATGGATTGACATCCTGGCTGCTGATCTGATATCCCAAGAACTCGATAGAGGACTGCCCGAATTTGCACTTGGCAGAGTTCACAGTTAGCCCAAATTCCTGTAGGCGGTGGCAGAGTAAATGCAGATGCTGCAGGTGCTCTTTGTGGGAGTGGCTGGCAACGAGTATGTCATTCAAGTATACGAAAAGGAAGTCCATGCCACACCCCACTACGCCCTTTGGTCACTGGAATGTTTGTGCAGCATTTTTGAACCCAAAGAGCATTTACAAAAATTCGAAGAGGCCAAACGGTGTTTTGATGGCGGCCTTGGGCAGATCCTCCTGGTTTACAGGTATTTGGTGGTACCCATGCACCAAGTCAATTTAAAAAAATATCTTGGCCCCATGAAGATTAGCTGTGAAGTCCTGTATATGGAGTACAAGGTAACGGTCTGCAGTGGTAGTATCAATGCCTGTAATCCCTGCAAAGCCTCCAGCCTCCTGTGGCTTTGGGCACCACATGTAATGGGGAAACCCACAGGCTATCAGACCTGAATATGATTCCAAGTTCCTCCATTTTGTGAAACACTTGTTTTGCAAACCGTAATTTGTCGTGCAGAAGGCATCAGGCACGGGCATGAAGAGGAGGTCCTTGGGTGAGGATGAGTGTGACAGTGGGGAACTGGAGTGTGACAATGTCCAAAAACTCCCCAAGAGGTTTGGCGAATTCGTTGTTCGAGTACTCCACGGCATCTAGGCTTTTCCAAGGCAAAGAGTCTGGAATGTTGTGGTGTTCACCAACTGGCGTCCTTTTAAGTCCACCATCAGTCATCAGTGAGTGGGCTCCGAGGAAGTTGGCACCCACCAACAGCCAGGACACAGCAGCAAGAATGAACTTCCATGTGAACTTATTATCACCAAATTTCAGGGTGTCGATTCAAACTGTCATTCACCGCAGTGAGCGCCAAACCAGCGATATTGGTACGGGTATCAAAGCCCGAAGGAGGAAGGTCAATAACCTCCATACCCATGTCAACTAGAAACGTAGAGTAGGGTGTTATGGTGGCCAGCCGCCATACCCATTAGCGACAACTGGCCATAGCTTTTACCCGGAAAAGTGCAAGGGAGTCGGCAGCGGCGAGCTCCACAACCCCAGTATTGATACCTGGGCCTTTAGGTGTGACGCAGCACTAATTTCTGTGGGGCTTGCACCTACAGAATGTCTGCATGGGCCACTTTTTGAGGATTCTCAACATCCTCATCAGCCAACATGAGCCTGATGTCTTCTGGCATATGCTCTAAAATCAACCGCTCAAAGAGCAAACAAGGCCTTTGGCCATCTGCCAGTGCCAACATGTCTACATGTCTTTCGTTAACTCCACAGGGGCGCTGTTCCCCCAGGTCATCGATATGGAGGAGCCATGCAGCTCACCCACACCATAAGAAACTGTAAATTCAGAGAAGGAGGGCTGTTAAGGCTTCATTCTTGTCAAGATCTGGTGGGTCCTGCAGGAAATCCATTACTCAACTGGCTGTGTCCTGGTCAAGGACACTTACCACATGATAGTACTTAGTGGCATCCACTTCTATCTTGCAAATGTGGAACTGCACCACAGCCTGCCCGAACCAAACTTCAAGATGAGTGGATCAAAAGACAGGCAGCTTGAGGAAAACCGCTGTGTTGTCTATGTTGGGTCCAAAATCCGTTTAGACCTGTTGGGGGTAACCAATGTCGCATGTTGCAGTGCAAAATGAAGAATGATAAAATGATCAGACGTAGTCGAGTCAAAGTTCAGTAAAAGTCATTTACTCAAACAGTCACACGCAGCTTTTTAAAACCCCACGTGTTCCAAATGACGTCATCACATTGTGATGTCACAATGTCACTCAGAACATCCCAAGCCGGTTCGATTAAGCCTCCGGTGAGTCGCTAACACAGGAAGAGATAGAGACTGGGAAGAGAGAGAGACAGAGAGAGAAAAGGAAATAGAGACAGATAGAGAGAGATGGAGAGACAGAGAGATGGTCAGGGAGAGAGACAGAGTTGGGAAGAGATAGTCAAGGGGGAGAGAGACAATGAGAGAGAGAGAGTGACAGAGAAAGAAAGAAAAAGAGAGGGGCAAGAAATAGAGAGAAACAGAGCCAGAGATAGACAGAGAGATATAGATAGAGTCAAGAAGGAGACAGGGAGAGAAAGAGAGAGAGAGAGAATGAGACAGGGAAGAGAGAAAAAAATCGCACCCAAGTGCTGGAGGGAATCAATTGGTCTATAAGAAACAAAGATATATTGATGATGTTTTAGGCCTCAGCCCGTCTTCAAGGAATAAGAAGATTTAGCAAGAAACAGGAAATCTCAGAAAGTCTCAAAAATTGAGACAATGCTGGCTGGGGGAGGAATCCAGACCAACAAATGGCATTAATTGGATATAATGGATGAGGTAATAATCAATCATGTTTGTGTGAAAAGAGATGGAATAGAGAGACAGAGCTAGAGGAAAGCGACGAGGGAAAGAGGGGAGGGGGAGATTTAACTAAAGAAATATTAATACCCTCTGGTTGGAGGGTGCCAATTTGTGGGTGGTCTCAGTATGGCAGTGCATGAGACCATGGACAGACATGTCAGCAAGGGAATAAAATGTGGAATTGAAATATGTGGCCACTGAGAGAACCATGCTATTGTGGAGGACAGAGCTGAGGTGGTCAACAAAAGTGATCTCCCAATCTGCATCCAGTCTCTCCAATGTAAAGGAGACTACAACAGGATACAGAAGCTGACTCCTGCAGATTTACGTGAAATGTTTCTTCACTTGTAAGGACTGTTTGGGGCCCCAAATGGTGGTGAGAGGAGGATGGTCTAGGTGCAAGTGGAGTATCTCCTGTGGTCAGAGGGCTAGGTCCCAAGAGGATGATTGGTGGGGAGGGAGGAGTGAACAAGGGAGTCACGGAGGGAGCAATCCTTGCAGAAGGCGGAGAGGGGTGAAGAGGGGAACATGTATCTAGTGGTGGAATCACGTAATAGGTGGCAGAAATGGCAGAGGAGATTGTGTTGAATGCGGAGGCTGACAGGGTGGTAGGTGAGGAATCCTGTCTCTGTTGTGTGTGGGAGCAGAGGAGGCCAGGGCAGATGTGCGGGTAACAGAGGATATGTGGGTGAGCACCAAATAGAAGGAAAGCCACTTCGTTTGAAGAAGAAGTCCTCATCCTGGGTGCAGATGTGATGGAGGTGGAGAGTTGAGATGAAAGAGAAATTAAGAGAGAGACTGAGAAAGAGAGATGGACTGACAGACAGACAGACAAACAGTCTTAACTCCAGAGCATGGAGATCCAGACATAGAGGACACAGACTTAAAGTGAGAGGGGAGAAATTTAAAGAAGATCTGTGGCCAATTTATTTCCCTAATTGATTTCTGGAATAAATTGCCAGTAATGATGGTAGAGACAGATACAATCACACCATCTAAAAATGCACTTGGTTATGATAGGCACAAGAGGGATACAGGCCCATTGGCAGTAATCTAAACAGGCAACAGTGGTCATGCATGAGGTGGGCCAAAGGTCATGCTTCTTGTGGTACAAAGAAAGAGCAACATAAGTAACTTTGTCCAATTAGTGGTAAGGAGGGACTGACCCCAATACAACAACAAGAAGATCATAGTCAAGAAATCATTTTTTATATGTGTTCTCAAAAACTGACAAAACATACCAGGCATTTATATCAGAAGGGAAAAGTATTAGGCGAGAGAGCTATAGGGTTAGTGGATGCTTTTGTTTATAATCTTCCACTAATTCTGGAAATAACCCAGCAAAATGGAAAACATCAAATGCAACTCATCAGGCATGCGAGAAAATAATGGAGAAAAATCAGAGAACTACAAACTATAATCCTAAAAAATAATGCCCAGGAAGTGTTGGAATCCATTACCAATGAAATAGTAACACAGCACAAAGTAAAGCATCATAAGATTGTGCACATTAAGATAGTTTTAGGAAAGAGACATCATGTTTCATACATTGAAGATGCAATGAGCTAAGTTGATAACAGAGGAGTTGGTGAATACTATGCCTGTCTTGATTTCATGTATACAGTATTTTGTTAGGCAAACAGCAAAATAATATCCACAGGATTGATAGTTACTCAAACAAGGCCTTTTAATCCATCCTCTGTTGAAATAGATATGTTGATTCTAGGCCAATCTGGTTGCTTAACTGTCGCACATGCGCTAACCGAACTCCAATATATGAACCCATTGTGCATGCACCAACCAAAGACCCGCGCATGTGCAAAGCAATCAAGATGGCCATACCCAGCTTATGGAGCCTAGGAGGCCTACTAACAAAAGCTGCTTTCAGGTGGAATCGCCAGGAGAATGCGGCTCCAGAGCGGCTGCGGGTGTCTGCGAAGGGACATTCAGGTGGCAGCGCTGAAGGTGGTGTCCTGCCACCTGAAAGGTCTGAAGTGGGGAGAGGGGCCGCAGAGCAAACGCCGGCTCCTGACTCCGGGCAGGGGCAGCCGTCTGACAGCTCACCTCCTCGCTGCCTGACAGCCCCCTGGCCTGGGACTGTGGGGCTGGGGCAGCTGGCATGGGTCTGCAGGGCTGGGGTGGCCGGCGGGGGGCTGCAGGGCTAGGGTGGCAGGCGTGGAATTACGGGGCTGGGGCGGCCAGCGCGGAAATAACAGAGCTGGGGCAGCCAGAGGGGGACCTACGGGGCTGGGATGGCTGGCTGGGGACTACGGGGCTGGGGTGACTGGCAGGGTCTACAGGGCTGGAGCGGCCGTCCATCCCCCTCCGGCCATTCCAGCCCCATAGTCCCATGCTGGGGGACTGTCAGACAGCAGGGAGTTGGGTCGCCAGCTGATTGTCATCAGCCCGACTCCTGCTAGGCACCTGAAAGCTGCTAGCAGCTTTGCCTGGTACTGCTTTAAGGTGCAACAGGGGATTCTCGAAGCAGCATATTATACCTACAGGAGAAGGGTTAGGTAGGTAAACCTCCTGACTGGGTTCTCCACTTTCAGGTGGCCACCTGACAGCCACATAGGACTACAATAGGCGGCTTTACAGTTGGGTATTGAAGCCACCTGAAAGTGGCTAAAGTAAGTACACACATTTTGGCTCTTGCATGCCCTGTATCCCTGTTATAGTTTGTGAAATACAACATTTGATTAAAAAGTTTGCTTAAGACTACTGTACTCCACGCGCATGGGCAAAATTTTGGATATACCTGTAGTGCCAAAATAGTTACTTAGAGAAAGCTCCAGCAATTACTTAAAACTAACTGTTGGACCATGCATAACTGTTGAAAAAATTATGCTCATCTAACTTCTAAATGTGGAATCTTTCATTGAATAGTCCTCTAACTTGAAAAGGTGATCATTGTGGACCAGCCCATTTTTCAGGTGAAGAGTATCTGAAGTGATGGGGAGGGAGTTATTCCCTTGCTTCGGACCACGTTCAGCTTTGGCACATCTTGTCACACTCACCTCATCAAACTTGTTTAATGCCTTCGAAAGCAAGTCTTTCAATAGCTGAATTGTGTCAAGCAGCCCCTCTTTCTCGTGCTGCCATTCTGCCATTGTTTTACTGGAGACAGACATAAGCTGAGATCCACGACAAAGGGAAGGCCTTTCTGTTAGTGCGAGCACACGACAGCCTTCCTCGTGGACTTGATTTAGCAGAGCCTGGTGAAGGAAGCAATTGTGCAGACTTCAGTCTCAGTACTGGATTTAACATCTAATATTCATGAAATTAGATGACTGGTATGATGTAGTCTCAAATTCTTTTATTTAGCATTTCTAATATTAGATTGTGCATTTATGAAGGGAATGCATAGGAAAGATAGTAATCTTTTTACCCATAGTAGGGCAATCTAAGAAAAAGGAGCTTGTGCTTGGACAAGAAAAGTTAAAATATTTGGCATGAAATCATTAAGTTGTATAAAGATACATTCTGCTTTGAAGGCAGGAAAAAGTTGACGTATCTCGTGTAAATTACATTTTTTGTAGTAATACATGACAATAAAATGACTCAGGAACGTTTTGCTGGAGAATATATGTAATTGAAAGCTTAATACAGTAAAATCCCCAGTATCTGGAATTCAAGCAATTGGCAACTCCCCTCCACCCCCCCCCCCACCCGGGGGGGGGGGGGAGGGGGGGGAATAAATAAATAAACAGACTTAAAGTCAATAAAAAACAAATAAATGTTTAAAATTGTCAAAGTAAATGCTCCTCAAAGCAACACACAACTCCTTGCTGAAGATGGAGCAAACATTCAGCCAGCAGTGAGCCGTGCCTGCAGTGGTTCTTTGAATTAAATGGCATCGCCCAGGATGAAGAGCCGGCCGATGCTGCTCGCCGCTGGGGCGACTTTCACAAAGTGTCTCCCTATTAACACCTAGTAACTCTTTATCTTTATTAGTATGAAATATATTAGTAAGGTTTTATCTATAAACTTGGGGAAAAGGTGTTAATTATGATGGTGGGATGGTTAGCGTAGCAGCTAGCGCAACACTGTTACAGCGCCAGCAAGTGGAGTTTAAATTTTAATTTTTAATTTTGTAAGTTACAGGAATTACCTGATTGAAGTAAACTTTGCATAATTAAGGACTACATTACTGATGTTTTTTTCCAAATTACTTTATATTTTGCACTGTCTTTTGTCTTTTAAACTGTGTATTCTTAATGCAGGTGAATTAGTTTGGCATTGTGTCTCAGTCAATGAGAAAATTTGCATATCAGGCATCCATGATTCCCTTAGGAGCTGGATACCAGGAATTCTACTGTTCAAGTAAGACCAATTTATCTATGACCATATGACTTCTCAAACTGAACAGACTGGTATTTACATCATGGCCCCAACTTGTCCATGACAAGTCTACCCAGGCTAGTCCCTTTTACCTGTATTCAGCCTGCATCACTCTAAGCCCAAGTGGAAGCCAAACCCTTTTGAAATGCCTCCTCTCATCTTAAAACTGTACCCTCTTATTTTTGAAAATCACACCATGGGATAAAGATTCCAAGTGTCTACTCTATCTTGTACACACCCCCAGCCCCTTGCCAATCAAGTTTAAACCATCCCAGGAATCACTGGCAAATCTCCCTGCCAGAACATTGCTCCTCCTCCAGTTCAGATGTAAACCTGCCTTCTTCTACAAGTCATAGCTTCCCAGAATTGAACCCAATGGTCTAATGACTTGATGCTGAGCGTCAAGGACACAATTTCAAATTGGATCAGTGAAACAAAACTTGGAAAATAGTACCTTGACTATGGAAGACCAGTGGACCGATATAGGGCACAAGAATGGGAGAACATCCCCCTATTGAGAAGGAGGAGCTGGAGAGAAGACCCTATTGCAGTGGATCAGTGCCATATGTCACTCAAGGAAGAGGCAACTAGAGACTGGCTTGGGGGAATCAGGCATTACGACCAGAAGTCCTGAGGGTCCCAACGGAGAATAGGGCTCCCGAAAGGCCCCGTGAATTAACAGCTTTGGATCGGAGCCAGGGGCCAAAGAGGGTAACTTGGATGCTGAAGCTTGGATTCACTTTTTGAATGGACAGGAGGCCATGGGGCTATAGAGGTTACAGGAATGCAGGAAGCAGCACCATAGGAGTAAGTGGTGGGATTCATGGACACTCGGTATCCCTAAAGGGACTCTACTTTGCTCCTCTTTCTCTTCTCAGTGGGAGTGCTGGACTAACGGCATCTCTATGTGTCTTTATGGCCAAAAGTAAACACATTTTGTGTTTTTACTTTATTCACGGTCTCTGCAAAATTGCGTGTTTTACTCCACATTTTGTGTATTATCTACACAACAATAAAGGATCTTGACTATACCAAAACATTCTCTCCCCCAACAAAAAAATAGTAATTTAGTTTTCATAAAGCAGATACATTGGTACTATTTTATATTCTTTGTACTAGTTTGCCCTTCAGTGGATGAATCTCTTCCCAATTCTGTTGCCCCACCCCAACTTGCCAGTCCCAAAGTAACAAACAGATTGAGATGATGTTCTAAAGTCGCCAAATATATTCTTAAGACAATAAAACCAAAGATTGTGTGGGAAGAGATAGAGAATTACATGCCATCCATGGCCCTCATAATTTTAGAGAACTCAACGAGATCCCCCTCAGCCTCCTCTGCTGCACTAAAACCAGCCTGTCCAGTCTCTCCTCACAACAGAAGGACTCCATCCAGACAACATCCATGTGCATCTCCATCATCCACATCTGTAGAGTGGTGACCAAAACCGAATGGATACTCAAGCTGTGAACCAACCCACATTATAAAACTCATACCATAATCCCCCGTCCCTTTTATTTTATGTGCCAGCTAATGAAGGCCAGCATACTCTTTCATCTGTTACAGAGCCAACCTTTGATCCAATTGGCCAACGTCTTGGATCCCATGAGTGCAAACTTTTTGATTCGCCTTCCATGCAGGATTTTGTCAAATGCCTGACTGAAGTCCATGTAGATTACATAAATGTTGAAGTAAAATGGAAGACTGACCTGGAGCTGAGGAGAAGGCACTTCTTCTGCTGACAGGTTATGTTCCCTTGTATGACTGTCCATATCTATCAATGCAATCCCACGACGCTGTAGATATTCCACAAAACTATTGTCCAGTCGTTCTGTGGTTTCAAGCTCCTGATTTAGCTTTGCACCGAGGTCCAAGCTTGTACCTGTGGAAGGAAAATGAATCAATCGTTTTTCCTTTCACAGACAAAATTTTCTGAAATTCTTAGTGTTGTTACAGAGTTCTGTGTTGTGCATTGGCCTGTGTGTTGTGTGGTTTTAAATTAAAAAGTGACAGTTTGCCTTAGAGAGCCAAGGTGAAGATGAATTGCTGAGAGAGTGGGAGGCAGACTGAGCATGTTCAGAAAATGATTGAAAAATTTCTGGACTTAGACGATAAACCACCACTGGGGGTGTTGTGGAGTGGAAAAAAGCCCAGAGCATGAGTCATGGTCTGGAGGACAATTTAGAATGTTGGGATTTCAAAAAGGATGAACATTTCAAAGGCAGCCAGAAGGATCCGGATCAAGCCAGTTGTTCCTCTCTCTGCAAGCAACACATGACAACTTTGAATTTTGTGCTCTCTCTCTCCCTCTCTCAAAGATCTTTTGGCTTCAGTTTACCAGACAAACTGAATTTTGTTTATGATCTTTGCTTTGGTTGAGATCGAAGTTTTGTAAGTCTTGTGTGTTTTGTGTTTGTTTTGTGTCTAAGTTTTTCTATGGGCTGGTTAGAAATATGACTTAGACTTTAATTACATATGTTATATTTAGGCTGGGGAATTTATTAGTTTTAGACTGTTATAGATATTTGCATAGTAACCAGTGGGCATTTTTATAAATGGGGGGATTTTGAATTAAGGTGATTTTTTTGTTAATAAAGTAATTGTTCATCTTTACCCCTGTGTGATATGCCTTCTTTGTGGTTGTTGGTTTGATCTTGTAACATAATTTGGGGATTCATCCAAGATCAAACCAATTTGGAAGCTTTAGGGGTGATTGACTTGTGCTTAGTTATCAGTCGTCTGAGTTTGACCCAACCTCCAGCTTGAAATTAAAAATAAACGGTGAGTGTATAAATCAGCAGCAGAAAAACCAGCAACTATGAATATTGACCAGTTCATAGCTACCCCTTCAGTGGTTAATTTAAAAATGGCTAAAAAATCAGAACTGATGGTTATAGTTGGCAAGTAAAACTTCTTACTGTAAGAACTGGGATGAAAAAAAAAGGAAATTGCCTGAAAGATTGTTAAGCACTATGTAGGAAAGGGGGTATTTGAAGAAGCTGCATTAGAACAGTTTCCAAAGGAGAAAACTTCAGAGGAAAAAAAGTTGGCTTTGAGAAAACTAAAGTTAGAGGAAAAAAGAGGGGCAGAAAGGAAAGCCGAACGGGAAGCAGTAAGGCAGGTAGAAATGGAGGAGAGAGAGAAAGAATGGAAGCATGAGCTAGAACTATCTAAATTAAAGCTGACCCTAACCCAAGGAGAGGGAGAAGCCCAAAACCCACGTGCTGGTCAGGAGGAGAGGTTTCTGGTCAGTAGAGAATGTTAGTTCCTCCATTTTAGGAAGCTGAAACAGACTGGTATTTTCAGCATTTTGAGAAAGTAGCTGTAAATTTAAAATGGCCACCAGACCAGTGGTCACTCCTGCTACAAAGCGTTCTTAAAGGGAAAGCCCAACAGGTGTATTCATGCCTCAAAGTACAACAAGCAGCTGATTACGAATTTGTAGAGCAGGCTGTACTCCGATCTTATGAACTAGTCCCTGAGGCTTATAGACAAAAGTTCAGGAGTTTAAAAAAAGCAGCAACCCAATCTTACCTGGATTACGCTAATAGGAAGGTTGTGTGTTTTGATCGGTGGTGTGCCGCAATGAAAGTAGAAAATAACTTTGATATATTGAGGGAAATCATTCTGATTGAGGAGATTAAAAATTGTGTTCCTGACGATATTCAAATGTACTTGGCAGAGAAAAATATAAAAAACTTGGCTAGAATTGGATAAATTTGCAGAGGAATATGCTTTAACTCATAAGCCTAAGTGGACACCAGGGAAAACCTTTCACAGGAATACTGCTGATAATCCAAGTAGAGTCGAAAGAAAATCTAGAAGTGAGGTTAAAGGAAGAGAGGAAGAGAAATGGGTGAAGGAAAATTTTTCGAGTGTTATTTGCCACTATTGTAAGAAGCCAGGGCACATAATAGCAAATTGTTTTGTACTGAAAAGAAAGAAAGAGAAAGGGGTGGTACCAACTGCCTGTATTCAGAGTGAGAAAGTTTGGGATATTTTTAAACCATTCATGACTGAAGTTTTCATTTTGGTTAAAGATCGATCCAATTAAGTGACAGTTAAAATCCTGCGGGATACTGGAGCAGCCCAATCGCTTGTATTAAGCAACATTTTGAATTTTGGTGAGGAGACCGATACTGGAGATGTGAATTTAATTAAAGGCATTGGTGGTGAAGCAGAGCCTATACCTTTGCATAGAATAGTGATGAAATCAGACTTAGTTAATGGCCCAGTTACGATAGGGATAAGATCAAGTATGCGGCCCACTAATACCAGCATCATATAGACCAATATCTCTACTTAATTCAGATTATAAAATAGCAAAACTATTAGCAAACAGATTGGCTGACTGTGTACCAAAAATAGTAAAATTAGATCAAACTGGATTTATTAAGAAAAGACAAACAATGGACAATGTCTGTAAGTTCATTAACTTAATCCATGCAGTACAAGGAAATAAAATACCAACAGTGGCTGTTACTTTAGACACAGAGAAAGCCTTTGACAGGGTAGAATGGAATTATTTATTCAAAGTATTACAGAGGTTCATCCTACCAGAAAAATATATTAATTGGATGAAAGCATTATATAAGGGACCATTGGCGAAGGTGACAGTAAATGGATATGTATCAAACCAATTTAAATAAGTAGGTCAA
The DNA here is from genome assembly GCF_036971445.1 of Narcine bancroftii. Classification (NCBI taxonomy): domain Eukaryota; kingdom Metazoa; phylum Chordata; class Chondrichthyes; order Torpediniformes; family Narcinidae; genus Narcine; species Narcine bancroftii. The sequence continues at coordinate 222,918,717 of NC_091472.1, read as the reverse complement.
CTAGGTAGGGATGTCCACTATCTCCCTCGCTGTTCGCTTTAAAATAGAATAATTGGCAGAACTGATAAGAACAGAAAATAAAATAAAAGGGATAAAAATAAAGGAGAAGGAATATAAAATCAGTTTATTTGCAGATGACATCATAGTATACTTAACAGAACCAGAAGTATCAATAAAAGAACAAGAAATTGAAGTAATATGGAGAAATATCGGGGTACAAGATCAACGCAAATAAAAGTGAAGTGATGCTAATGAATAATGCTGATTACACAGAGTTTAAAAAAGAATCACCAAGATCAAGTCTGCCGGTGGATGGAGTTTCTCTTTTGTTAGGAAATGATTTAGCAGAGGGTAAAGTCATACCTGCGGTGAAACTCATAAGTAAGCCATTGGTTTATGAGTCTGAAAAGGATTTGGAAATCTACCCTGCATGTGCCATTACTAGAACCATGTCTAGAAAAAAGGTAGAGGTAGAGAAAGTCTGTGATGATCTTGTAGTGGAGGCAAGCACTGAGGACAAACCTAAGGATCCAGCTTTGCTGTTGTCAAGGGAAAAATTAATAGCCAGACAAAGGCATGATCCTGATCTTGCTGGGATAAGAGATAAGATTCTGTCTAACCAGGAAATTGAAGCTGTGCCAGTAGGTTACTTTGTTCACGATGGAATATTGATGAGAAAGTGATACCTGCCAGTGAAAACTGGATGGTAGTAAGGCAAGTTGTAATTCCCAAAACTTACAGGAATGAAATATTAAAGTTGGCTCATAGTACATCTTTAGGAGGTCATCTTGGAGTGAAGAAGACGATTGAAAAGATAAGGAAACAGTTTTATTGGCCGGAATTAAGAAAGGATGTTGTGAACTTTTGTAGAACCTGTTACACTTGTCAACTGGTGGGCAAGCCTAATCAAGTACTACCAGTGGCACCTTTACAACCCATCCCTGCTTTCGAGGAGCCCTTCTCAAAAGTGATAGTGGATTGTGTTGGTCCATTGCCAAAAACCAAAGCGGGAAATGAATATTTGTTAACACTCATGTGCACAGCTTCAAGGTTTCCAGAGGCTATTCCCCTGAGAAACATTAAATCGAAGACGATTGTGAAGGCTATGCTAACATTTTTCACACTGTTTGGCCTACCAAGAGGAATTCCATCGGACCAAGGGAGTAATTTTATGTCTGGAATATTTCAACAGGTGGTCTATGAATTGGGAGCCCATCAAATTGTGTCGTCTGCGTATCATCCTGAAAGTCAAGGGGCCTTGGAAAGGTTCCATTTAACTGTGAAAAATATGATGAGGGCTTATTATGTGAAAAATAATAAGGATTGAGATGAAGGAATCCATTTGTTATTGTTCGCTGTTAGAGAGGCAACTCAGGAGTCTCTTGGCTTTCGTCCATTTGAGTTGGTGTTTGGTCATGAAATCAGGGGTCCATTACTATTGTTGAAGGAACAGTGGATACATAATGATATACAATCAAATCTGTTGGATTATGTTTTCAAATTTAAAAACAGATTACATCAGGCTTGCGAGATGGCAAGGAAAAATTTATAAACTGCTCAGGGAAAAATGAAAATTCGGTATGATCAAAAAGCAAAAGTTAGAGACATTAAACCAGGTGACAAAGTACTGGTTTTGTTTTCAATGCAGTCAAACGCTTTGAGAGCTCAGTTTTCAGGACCATATAAGGTGAAATCAAAAATTAACCAGGTCACCTAGGTCATTGAGACGCCTGATCGTCGAAGAGAGCCACAGGTCTGTCACGTGAACATGCTTAAACCTTACTTTGAGAAAATGACTGAGGAGGGAGACTAGGATTCCAACCAAGGTGCTAGTTATAGAGGAAAGTAAAGAGGAGATAAGTTTTGTGGAAGGTCATGGAGCACAGAAAATGATAAGCCCCAGGCTGGAAAATTCTATAGTTTTGCAAAAATTAGACACCGAGTTAATGCATTTGACTAAGTCAGAAAGGGAAGAAATGAAGACATTACTTATGAAATTTAAGGATATATTCCCAGATGTTCCAAGAAGAACTACTGTGATTTGTCATGATGTGGAGGTTAGTGATGCTAAGCCTTTTAAGCAGCATCCTTACTGAGTTAATCAGGAAAAGAGCAGATTGTTGAATCAAGAGGTGGATTATATTCTCAAAAATGACATCATCCAAAAATCGTTCAAATTGGAGTCCACCCTGTATTCTGGTGCCGAAGCCAGATGGCTCAATTAACTTTTGTACAGATTATCGAAAGGTAAACATGGTGACGAAGACTGATGCGTTCCCTATTCCCAGAATAGATGATTGTATAGATAAGGTGGGGAAGGCTACATTTCTTACAAAGATTGATCTCTTAATAGGATACTGGTGTGTTCCTTTGACAAAGGGAGGCAGGGAGATTTCTGCATTTGTTACACCTTCGGGATTGTATGAGTACAATGTTATGCCTTTCGGGATGAAAAATGCACCTGGCACATTTCAGAGAATGATTAATGCAGTAATTCAGGATTTAGAGCACACAGGAGCCTATATCGATGATTTGGTAATTAGTATGGATACATGGGAAGAACACATGCTTGAATTAAAGCAGTTATTTCAGGGACTGGTGGAAGCACACCTCACAGTGAATTTGCACAAGAGTGAGTTTGGACATGCTACTGTAATTTATCTGGGTTATGTAGTAGGACAGGGACAGGTGGCACCGGTTGGAGTGAAAGTATTGGCTATCACTGTGTTCCCTATCCCCGGTAATAAGAAAGATCTTTGGAGATTTCTAGGTATGATTGGCTACTATAGTAGATTTTATAAAAATTTGCAGAAATTACATTTCCATTAACAAAACTACTTGGAAAGAAAGAAAAATTTATCTGGACAGATGCATGCCAGAAAGTGTTTCTGAAGTTAAAGGCCATTTTATGCCATCAGCCTGTACTTTTGTCCCCTAACTTTGAAAAGCCATTCTTTTTAGCCGAGGACGCCAACGAAGTGGTTGGTGCTGTACTGTTACAGAAGAAGGATGGTGATGGAGTAGAACATCCTATTTCGTACTTCTCGAAAAAGTTTAACGACCATCAACAAAATTATTCAACCATTGGGAAGGAGTTATTAGTGCTTGTTTTAGCATTGCAACATTTTGATGTGCATATTTGTACTGCTCAAAAACCATTAATAATATATACTGATCATAATCCATTCGTTTTTCTGTCTAAAATGAAAAATAAGAACAGACGGTTATTGATTGGAGCTTACTATTACAAGAGTATGAGTTAATTATTACACACATAAAGGGGTAGATATGAATCTAATCAAATACGTATTGTTAAAAAAAATGGAGTGTTTATTTTATTTTATTTATGTAATACTTCCATTAATTGTTAAAAATTTGTTCTTGTGGACCAATTGTTTTTTACCAGGGGAGGTGTTACAGAGTGTTGTGTATTGGCCTATGTGTTGTGTGGTTTTATGTTTAAAAAGTGAGTTTGCCTTAGAGAGCCAAGGTGAAGGTGGACTGCTGAGAGAGTGGGAGACAGACTGAGCATGTGCAGAAAATGATCTAAAAATTTCTGGACTTGGACAATAAACCACCACTGGGGGTGCTGTGGAGTGGAAGAAGTCCAAGAGCATGAGTCATGGTCTGGAGGACTGTTTAGAATGTTGGGATTTCAAAAAGGATGAACATTTCAAAGGCAGCCAGAAGGATCCGGACCAAGCCAGTTGTTCCTCTCTCTGCAAGCAACACAAGACAACTTCGAATTTTGTGCTCTCTCTCTCCCTCTCTCAAAGATCTTTTGGCTTCAGTTTACCAAACAAACTGAATTTTGTTTATGATCTTTGCTTCGGTTGAGATTGAAGTTTTGTAAGTCTTGTGTGTTTTGTGTTTGTTTTGTGTCCAAGTTTTTCTATGGGCTGGTTGGAAATATAACTTAGACTTTAATTACATATGTTATATTTAGGCTGGGGAATTTATTAGTTTTACAGTGTTATAGAAATTTGCATAGTAACCAGTGGGCATTTTTATAAAAGGGGGGATTTTGAATTAAAGTTTGAAGGTGAAATTTTGTTATAAAGTAATTGTTCATCTTTACCCCTGTGTGATATGCCTTCTTTGTGGTTGCTGGTTTGATCTTGTTACAGTGTGCCCAAGGTAGTCAGTGGGCATTTTACTGGGGAAAAATGAGATAGCATGACTGCATACTATTCAAACAGAATGGAATTGGAGCCTTTAGCACAATCAAGGTTGAAATCGCCATCATCATACGACCACCACCATAAATATGAAAACACCTAGGCCTTTCATTTTTTTCTTAACTACCACTTCTATGGGTAAAAGATTCTCACTATCTTCCCTATGTGTTAGGTCTGATGTCAGTGTAGGTGGCAGAATATTGCAGGTTGAAGAGCTACTACCTCACTGCGCCAGTGACCTAAATTCAATCCTGCCCTATCTGATTGGAATTATTTTCTGACATACTCACAGCTGCCACAATCTTCACTTATTGAATCAGGAATTGACATCGTAGAAGCCTTATCTTCCTGAAATTCTAATTGTACATCACGTTGGGCCTGTTGAGGAAAACAGAAAACACAAATGGTAGTCACTGGAAGACTGGAAACAAAAGAGTGCTGGTAATTCCCAGCTGGGCAGGAAGCATCTGTGGTCAGAGGATATATTGCTGGATGGCGACCTTGCATCAATCTGGACATGTGAGAAAGTAGAAAAATTTTGGGAAGATCTAAACCAAATATTAAATAAAATTTCAGAAAACAGTATACCAAAAAATCCAGAGATCTTCCTCCTAAGTAACATAAAAAACAAAGAATTTGGAATTGATTTGGGTGATGCACAAAAAAGATTTGTTAAGATAGCTCGAGCCGTAGCAAAAAAATGTATTATGTCAACCTGGAAATCGGAAGATAATTTGAAAATACAACAATGGTATATAGAAATGTATTCCATTAGAAAAAATAACATATAGTTTAAGAAATAATATTGAAATATTTGAACAAATATGGGAGCCTTACATGAAACACAATAGCGAAAACCTACTGGGGACATTCACTACCTAAATTAACGAAAGGAGAAGGAAATGAAAAGAATTGGCTCTGGAATTTCTTGTTTATTTTTATTGAATGACAACATTGTTTGACTGGTTTAATGTATCCTAGATTTTGTACTTTAAATGGACGGGAGGGGGGAGGTAGGGTGGGTGGGATGGGAGGAGGGAGGGGGGGGGAGAAAATGGCACTGTATATATTTGAAAAGGAAAAAGTATGTATCATGGTTAATGGGATTTATGGTGTGAAAAATAAAAAATTTAAAAAAAAAGAACTGGCCAACTCATATACGAATGAGCCATTTAGTCGTGAATTGACAAGAATTGTTTTTTTACCTAGAGGATAGTGAATCTTTGGAATTCTCTAACAGAGTGCTGTGGAAGATCAGTCACTGAACATTTTCAAGATGGAGATAAATAGAATTTTGGAAACAGTGGAGGAAAATAGTACAGGAAAAAGATCAGTCATGTCACAGCAAATGGACAATATTGACTGTGATACCAAGGCTTAGATGGAGCAGTTAAGTGCATCCAGCATGTTAATGGTCCAACTATGGAAAGGGCCACACCAAACCTATTGGGAAATGAGCCTGGCCAGGTGATCAGAGTTTCAGTGCGAGAGCATTTGGGGAATAGTGATCACAATTCCTTGAGTGTCAAGATAGTTATGAACAGGGATAAACCTGAACCTTATGGGAAAATACTAAATTGGGGAGTTCAAATATGACATGATTAGACAGGAGCGAGGGGGAGTGTTTTGGGAGCAGCTGTTGTCAATCAAGTCTATAACTGACATGTGGAAATTGTTTAAGGACCAGCTATTTAGTCCAGGACCAGCATGTTGCAGCAACAAGGAAGAATAGGGAAAGAAAGACAACAGATGACAATAGAGGTTATGAATTTAGTCAAAAAGAAAAAGGTAAAGTTAAGGAAAATCGGTCAAGGCCCTGGAGGAGTAAAAGGACTGCAGGAAAGAGATCAAGCAGAGCATTTGGAAGGTTATGGTGCTTTGGAAATGTCATTAGTGAGCAGGTTTGAAGAGAATTCCAAATCATTTTATGCTGACATTGAAAACAAGTGGGCAATAAAGGAAAGGAAAGGACCACTCATCAAGGAGATAGGAGGGAATATACTTGTTCAATATACAATAGTAGAGTTTAAGAGGTTTCTTGACAGAAAAGCTGGGTAGAGAGGGATATCCAAACAGTAGAGTTTTAGTTCAACTTGGCCATCATGACACGTGGGTCAAAGGGCTTGCTCCTGTGTTGAATTGTTCCATATAAAAAAGGGTCAAATGGATTATTCCTACAAATATTTACTCGGTGATTTTAAACTTCAGGATTTGTTCATTCAGCAGGAAAATTTACTGAAGATACAGAATCATCCCAATGTTTTAACTGCAAAACAGCTCCCTGCTTATCTATGGCATCTATTGTGTTATTAATGGGTTTAAACACAGAAAAGCAGACTGGTCGCAAAATTGACAGGAAACAGACACCAACAACCAAGGTTTATGAAGGATGCCTAAAATACTAGCTGGGGTGCTGAGAATATTACCCATAAGTTGTATAATGGTAGGATTAACTCAATTGTACAAATAAAACAGAATTCACAAGCTCTTAACTCTCACCTTTCCGGCATCAGAGGATTCGGAGAGTGAATGTGCGTGGTCAGATGGGATTAGAGAATGCCCGTGTCTTCTGGCTTTTGCAGAGGGATTGCTCTGACACTCTCCATCTGTCTCTTTCTCAAATCCAGATGATCTGCTTTGAATCAACTCCACATCTGTGCTGTGAACCCCACTGATCTCAGAAATCCTGGACGTGTGCAGTCCATTCATCCAGTCCTGACTTTCCTCAAACTTTCTCATCAGCTCTGGAGAACTCAGTAGGCTCTCATTGATTGTGTGCCTGTAGACAAGTGGCTGATGTCCACCTTGACCAAGAGTCTGAGATGCCTCTTTGAAAACTGATGGGGTGGTTTGTGACCCATTAGTCTCTCCGTTAGTCTGCTGCTGCAACTTAAGTTCCTGCCTCTGACACTTCTCTTTCAAGTCTTCAACTTCTTTTGCCTGATTCGCTAGTTCCTCCTCTTGCTGTAACAAGGCTTCTTGCAATTGGTTCACCTGAATTTTCAGGTTGCGGGTATGGATCTCCAAGTCAGCAATGGTGTGCACTTTTACCTAAAAAGCAAGGAAAGCAACAAAAATAAGAATTAGTTGGATAATACATGTACAATATGTATGTCAGCTAATGATCTCTTACCAAAAACATAGTAATGAACCTTATACTTCAAATGGGAGAAAAAAATTATTCTTAAAATTTGAAAGACAATTGAATTTACTGCACTTGAGCAGCATTTTCAAAGGGAAATGAACAGAAATTTGAGGAGTGTGTAAAAAAGATGTCCAAGTAGTCTCTTTGTGGTGTTTGATTCTAACATTGTAAATGTAGTCAACTCATTTGCAATCACTTCCAAACCTCATTCCTACAATATACAATGCATTCGAACTTTCATCCTTCTGGATGTAGACGAGTAAGGACAGAGGGTGGGCTATTTCACCAAAGCTTTGTAGTGCAGACTCATTCAAGGGGAGGGTAGAAATGAAAAAGAATATAGCAAGGGTAGACATAGCACTTAAGCTCTCAGAATCTTTCTTTCTCCATTCAATTAGGCTCCTTTGGGCTGGTTATGTAATCTTTAATATCCTTAAGATTTCTGCCACTTCTTAAAAATACAAGGTTTTAAAAATGTAAATTATGACATTTTCTGCTAAGTGGTGGTGATTGCCCCTAAACAATGGTCTTGTTCCTGACCATCACATACCTTTTCATTTTTTTCCCTCCATAGAACATTACAGAAACAGGCCTTTCCAGTCTGTGCCAAACTGTTATTCTGCCTAGTCCCACTGACCTGCACCCAGACCATATCCCTCTATATCCCTTCCATCCATGTACCTGTCCAAATTGTTCTTAAATGTCCAAATTGAACCAGCATTGACCACTTCAGCTGGAAACTTGTTCTACACTCTCACCATTTTCTGGGTGAAGTTTCTCCTCCTAATGTTCCCTTTAAATATTTCCCCTTTCACACTTAACCCTTGTCTTCTAGTTTTTACCCAACCTAAACTCAGCAGAAAAAAATGTGATTATTCCTTGAATAACCCTACACCATGATGCTTTGGTCAAAATGATCATATTTATTGGCAGCATAAGTTTATCAAGGTCAAAACCAAAACCAAAAGCTGCATCCCCTGCATCACAATATCTATGAGATGCCCTCTCTTTCTGACCAAGCTTATGCCTCAATGATCGAGCTATCCAGCTAACTCTACCTCTCCACAATGCATCACAATATGTGCATAAAGTTAATTTTACCTCTACCAGTAAAGGACTCTGAAGTGAAAGTAATGATGATTGGATTGGCTGTGTTTTCAAGGATTCTCCCTCTACCTCCATTACAGTTCCAACAATTCATTTGCTAGGCCATCCCCCACATTAAAAAATAACAATTAATTTCATGCAAATAATTTTCAGACCACCACCAAAATGCATGGCTTAAAATGGGGCAGAACAGTTAGCGTAGCAGTTCTCCCCATGTCCACATGGGTTTTCTCAAGCAGATCCTGTCTCGTCCCACCATTCAAAATATACCAGGGTTGTAGGTCAATAGGGTGTGATTGGGCAGCACAGACACGCGGGCCGAAAGGGCTTGTTACCGTGCTGTATGTCTAATTTAAAATTAAATTCTGACCCAGTACATCTCGAGGCAGCACAATAGCTCAAACTCGATCACTTTTACCTGTTCGGCCTCCAGTAATTTCTCCACTCTCTCTTCACTGGAGCTCAGCTCCTCCTTAACTGCAGAAAGATCTGCTTGCAGTCTCTCGTGTTCGAGATTCAGCTGGGCAATGAGCAGTTCCTTCTGCTGCAAGGCACTTTCCATCTGTTTCAGTTTCTCCTGGTTTGGGAAATGAGAAACAGACAATTCCCATCAGCCATTTTGTGGATTAATTATTGATCTCTGGTACAAACCTGATCCAATGTTTCCTCTGGATTAACTGGAACCACAAAGGGAATGAAAATTGTATAAAAGAAAAATCATGTATTCATTGCAGACATTTTAGTTCAAAAGCAGGAGTTGACATACTTATCATAATCCCAGGTAGACCTGGCTCATTGGTTTGGCTGGTCATACAGTTTGGCTGCTAATACCAATCTCTGATTTGAACTCTCTTATCATGGGACAACATCAGACGTGTCAAGTTAAAGGATAATACTCGGTGTGAGAGGAGTGGGTGATCAGGATTTTGCTCCTGATCAACATAAAGTCTCGGGAATAACATAAATAAGGCTAAGACAAGAATAAAAAAGTCGGTGCTGCTATTGATGTGGACTAGGGAGAGTGGGGAGAGGAGCAGCAGTGCTCCTCCACAGAGTCCTACTGCCTGGTCGTTATGTCATTGAAACAACCTGTGTTTTTTTAATATAAAGTAAGAGAAAAACATAGACCAGCGTAGGGCAGAAGACATCATCCTGTCAAGAAGGAGAAGCCTGGAGATGACAGTACAGGGAAAGAGACAAATGAGGGGCCCGGTGGCTGAAGGACCCACACCAGGCTGTGGGAGACTGGCTCATGTAAATCAGGTGCTGGGATCAGGACTATTGAGGATATCAATGGTGAACAGGGCTCCCACAGGGCCTTGAGGGTGAGCAGCTTTCTAATCGTATTGAAGGTTCAGAACCAGGAGCTCAGGTTCACAGCTGGAGTGGACAGGAGGCTGTGAGGATGCAGGAGTGCTGGAGAGGAACCACGGATACTCAGTGTCTATGAAGGGACTCTCTTTTGCTTTTTTTTCTCTCAGTGGTGGAGGCACCAGATTAGTGGTGCCAATTGGCAGGTTTTTATGGAACACAAAAGTATTATGCACATGTCAATAAAGGAAGCTTAAATCGACTCAGTTAGAATACACAACCAGTGCCGTTGCACATGCACCAGTCTCATATCATTCTCAGTCGTATTGATCCATAAGCTTATTGAGTTTTAGAAAATACTTTGATGAGAACATATTAAAGTACAAGAGTCATAATAATGATACCCTGCTCCTCAAACTACCGGCAAGGCACACCAATTTTAAACTTCTGTATTTTTTACCTTTTTATTTTCCATGATTTTTTTGCCTGTTGATTGAATTCTGGACAACAAGGGTTTTACTGTTTTTGGGAAAATACTGGAAGCAACAATAATGATATCAAAACACTTAGAAAGTAGCATGACGGCCCAAAATCAACATGGAGATTATGTTTAACGAATGCACTGAATTAATTAAGGACAGATCTAGCAGAATGGATGAGGAAAATCAGTAGGTTGTTGGATCAGAAGCTCTGGACAACAAAGGAGTTTGGTTAGAGATCATAGAATCTGGAGTAAAGCACCAGTATAGCTTCACTGCTGACTAACTGCTGGAAAACAGTTGGAATGAATGGGCCCTACTCAGGTCATCAGGCTGAGCCCCGTGGAGCATCACAGGGATCAGTGCTTGAACCCCAACGTTTCACAATTGACAATCAAGTGGGCCAAACATAACTTCTCCAACTTTGATGATGAAGGTGAGTAATGTAAGGTAAAACATCATGAGATGGGAATGTGTAGGGAGTTACCCTGTACAGGGCAGTAACAAGAAGGGGAGGTGTCCTTGTACTCCTGTTAGGTAAAACATCATGAGATGGGAATGTACAGGGCTGTAACAAGATGTGAATGCATCCTTGTACTTACAAGATAAGAGAGACATTGATGGATTGAGAGGCAGGAAGCTAGCAGGGAAAGGATAGCAACAGTTTTAGTCATTGGACAAGTAATGATATGATGATGTTCTAAGCACATATCCAAGGGTATAAAAAATCACCATTTTGCTGATAACGGCAGAATGCATTCTCCGACTAACATGTTTAGTCGCAAGTGTTACAATCCGGTAATAAAGAACAAAGAACCCTGATTTCGACTCAGCCTGGTGTTTGTCTCACTCATTCATGAACAAAGCAGACCTAACAGTAATGATGAAGATTCAGAGAGGGATGGTTGAGTGAATAAACAAACAAACAATGTGAAGTTACCCACTCTGATAGAAAGGAAGTAGAAATATGTACTTTTTTGAAAACAGCGACAGGATGAGAAATGTTGATGCTCAAAAGGGACCCGGGTGTCCTTGTATATACGTTACTGAAAGCCAACAGTCAGTGCAACAGGGAGTAAGAAACTCAAATGGCATTTTTTACTTTTATTACAAGAAGATTTACAAGAGCCGTTGTCATACCCACGCTCCTGTTGGGCTCCGAATCATGGGTCCTCTACGCCATCACCTACGGCTCCTAGAACGCTTCCATCAGCGCTGTCTCCGCTCCATCCTCAACATTCATTGGAGTGACTTCATCACCAACATCGAAGTACTCGAGCTGGCAGAGTCCGCAAGCATCGAATCCACGCTGCTGAAGACCCAACTGCGCTGGGTGGGTCACGTCTCCAGAATGGAGGACCATCGCCTTCCCAAGATCGTGTTCTATGGCGAGCTCTCCACTGGCCACCGAGACAGAGGTGCACCAAAGAAGAGGAACAAGGACTGCTTAAAGAAATCTCTTGGTGCCTGCCACATTGACCACTGCAGGTGTGCTGATATCACCTCCAACCGTGCATCTTGGCGCCTCACAGCTCGGCGGGCAGCAACCTCCTTTGAAGAAGACTGCAGAGCCCACCTCACTGACAAAAGACAAAGGAGGAAAAACCCAACACCCAACCCCAACCAACCAATTTTCCCTTGCAACCGTGCCTGCCTGTCCCGCATCGGACTTGTCAGTCACCAACAAGCCTGCAGCAGACGTGGACATACCCCTCCATAAATCTTCATCCGCGAAGCCAAGCCAAAGAAGAAGAAGAAGAAGACAAGAAGATTTGAATATAGGAATCAAGATGTTTTACTGCAACCCCATAAGGCCTTGGAGAGACCACACTTGAAATATCCTAGAGGTAGTGAAACAAAGATTAGTGTGACTTGGCTTCAGTGGTGGCAGATCTCACATGGAGAGATTGAAAAGAGAGATATCCTCATTGAAACATAGAAAAATGGATGCAAGGATAATATTTCCCCTTGCTGGGGTGGGGGTCTAGAACTTGGGGTCAAATTATGAGCGGGTCATTCAGATTGCAGAGGATCTTTGGAGATTTTTTTTAATGGAGTTGGTTGGAGGCTTGGACGTAGTGCTCTCAAAATTGAAATCAATAGCTTTCTGTGTATCTGAAGAATCAATTGATATGGGAATTGTGCAGTAAAATGGCATTGGGTTATCAGTCAAAAGTTTAGGTTTGAGGAGTTGAATGATTAACTTCCACACCTACTACTTCTGCTCTTGTTAAAATCAAAATTGGAGACTTGGAACACTTAAACAGGATGTAAATAGTTTACAGATTTCACACCTGCAGGAAAAACAACATAAACACATATGATTGGAACATACTTTATCAAAGTTGTCCAAATCTTCACTCTAAAAGTCAAGTACCCAACAAAAAAAAAGTTTGAAAATAATTTCAAGAGAAGTATTTAATGGACTCACCATGAGATCGTCTTTCACCTTTATTTCTGCAACAGTCAGGGTTGTGCCAACTGATTGCTGCTCCTTCTTAAGTTGGTTCAAGTGATCTTTTAGCTCTTCATTCTGGGCTTCCTGCTTGGCTAGCTGACCCTGCAATCGCTCAACTTCCACTTGGAGATTTATACCCTCCTGCTTCAATGTCTGAAGCAGACCATCGCGCTCCAGAAGGTCAGAGCGCAAGGTCTGTAATTCATCATTACATGAACGGAATTGAGCAGTCTTGTCTGCCAGTGCTTGTTCAAGCTCTACTATTCTTGTTGGTAATAATCCCATTTCTTCCATCTCTACCTGCCTCTGTTTCTCAATCATTTTCAGCAGCTTCTCCTTTTCATTCTGAGCATCCTCCAATTCTTTGACACGGGACGAGAGAAGAGTTACATCAGCGTCTCTTTGGGAGATGCGAGTCTTCAACAAGCTGTTGTCCTCCTGAAGGTTGTTTTGCTTTAGTTGAAGTGATACAAGGTTCTGCTGCTGCTGATTGATCTCCTGCAGACTTTGAAGACCGGTTTGAAGAAGTTCTAACCTCCCTTGGAACTGAACTTCATTTTTATCCAAGAGCTGTTCAGAATGCTCTTTAGTCATTATCGCCATTTTCTCTCGAAGCTCTGCTGACTGTATATAAAGGTCCTGTTTGAAATCTCCAGCGCCTCTGCTATCTATTGATTTAAATGCCAGCTCCTGTAGCAGATTGTCATTAAGTCCTCTGGAAGATGCTACATTTAGTCCAGACTCTTTTTCCAAGCTGAAAATATCAAGGTCTTCCTGGGAACTACCGACTTCATGACGATTTGGACCCAATAGTGACAGTTCTTGCTGCAGTTTCTCTATAACCTCAATGAGGTGCTCAACCTCCTCTTCTTTTGCTTGACGCAATCTTTCTTGGTCAACAGTGAGTTGTTCAATTTGTGTTTTCAGCTCTTCGATTTCACTGTTTCTTTCTTCTAATGCCTGAAATAAAAAGATAATCCCATCACATCAGCAGTGAATCCTTGTTTCCTTAATTCCCCTATTTTTATTCACTTTCAACCTGCACTATCCTGCCCTTTTAGTCTTCTGATTATTTCTTCCAGCCAATCTTAGTTTCCCTATTCTTCTTTCCCACTCAAGCACTCCTTTCCATCTGTTAAATCAGTAATTTATTCACCTAATGTGACATTAACCTGAAAGATCAATTCAGATTGTTCATCAATAGATGTTGCTTCACCTGATGACGATCTCCAGTATTTTCGATCTTTACTCCCATTACGAACGTCTTCAAAATAACATTAAGGAAATAAAAACATTCCTATTCTTTGATACCAAATTAATAATTGGTTGTAAGATGCTTTGGGAGATCATGGAAGTCATAACAGAGATCCAAATTCTTCCTTCTCATGAGAAAATTCAGTGAATAATGTTACTTTATCTAATGCAAATCCAACTATTGAGAAGTGCATTAACCAACCCATCTAATATGATACTTTACCTTGTTGTTAGAAGTGTTTTCCATTTCCTTCTGTAGTTTAAAGATCTGTTCCTTTAGCTCATCGATTTCCTGGTTCTTCTCCTGCAGCAAAGCATGAGGCAGCTGTAATCCTGCCACTCTGCCATTATCAACTTCCAAACCCAAGCGCATATGCAAACTGGCCACATCTTCCTGGATGTGAAATGGTAGATGCAAGTTAGAATAAACCTGAGATAGGACTAAATACTGGACAAAGGTCAGTAGAGGCCATATTTAGTAAGAAAATGCATTATGAGTTGGTTGTTTACAGATAACTTATCAACCCCACATACTCAAAGCCACTAAACTTGCCTTTACACGGATATTCTCCTCTTGGAGTTGGTTAATTGTCATTGCTGACTGCTTTGTTTGGATCTCCAGCTGCATATTCAACTGAAGTATTTCATCGTTTTTATTCAACAAATTTTCTCTGAATTGATCAAGCTGCTCCTCAAGCATTTGGATCTAGGAAATAACAATAATTTATAATCCATCTGGTTTAAACTAATACTGAACTCTTTCTCATACAAATTTGAGTATGCATCCGATTTTACTGCAGTATTGGAGCATTTTACTATCATCAAGCTTCACAGTTATTTACTGAAATCATGGCCGATTAAGCTCACGTTTATTTATCATCCGATTGTACCAGTACAACCTGACTAAACACCGTTCTCCGGTCCATGGTGCAAATATACATAAAGACATAACAGCCAAACAATACATATACACAAAACCTAAATAGATATCTTATACATATAGATTAAAAATAAATATTATTAATAAATAGTAGAGTCACAGGGAGTTGTTTTTAGCAGTTCAGCAATCTCATTTTCTGGCCAATTTTCTCCCCTGTCCCTCAGAACCTTAAGATTTTTTTGAATGTACAGAGGCTATTACACTGCTGTATCTGTAAATTAAACATAAACCTGGAAACTGAAGGAATGAAAGAAAGAAAGAACATGCAATTACATAGGATCATAGGATCCTTTACCACTTTATGCGTGAGAGCCAATGGATTATTTCTGAAATGGTGATATTTTAGAGCTGAACATAGAAGCTTATTTTCTAATTAAAGGTCCAAAATCAATGAATATACATGTTTAAAGGATCAGCAACTGTACTGCTGGTATTCAGATTCTAGAAAGTACGGCATCACACTTTTGTACTGTTATGAAGTTCTGTAAATAATCCTCCTCCTCATTTTCATTAACTCAGCCGGGCCAAATTCCATCATAACATACCACTTCCCACTTGTATGTTTACCTTCTCCATTTCAGACACTTAATTTCTTTCATTTTTATCCCCTTCAAAAATACTTTGAAACTTAACAAATTCAATCACCATCTTTAAAATGCTTACCCATTGACTCTTCATCCACTGAACCAGCCTCATCCCCTAAAATGAGATCCAGCACTGCCCCACCTCTATCGCAGCTCTTTGTATAATAGCAAAAAAGCTCTCCTGGACACAGTTTAAAAATCCTGTCTAAGCTTTTCGTACTGAGGCAATCACAGTTAATATTGGGGAAGATGAAATCCTCTACTACTGCAACCCTATTTTACACCTCTCTGTGATTTGCCTACATGTATAATTCTCCATTTCCTGCTGATCGTTGGGAGGTCTTGTAGTTATAATCCCAATGAAGTGATCACCCACTTTTCTGTTTTTAAATTCTACCAATATTTGAAGAGCCTTCCAGGTGATCTTCCTTTATTACTGCAGGGACTGTTTCCTCACATTGTGCCTTCCTCTTTTGCATTCCCCTGAGCACACTTGAAACTTTATACAGACTTTGGGATATTCAATTGCCAATTCAACTCTTCTTTCCACCACATACCACTGATTGCAACAGTGACCAGCCCCCACACCCCACCATTACATGGTGATCAATGGACTGAGTAACAAATGAAAGTCTGCAGACACTGTGATTGAAGAAAATAAAAATGCTGGAGAAACTCAGGTCAGACAGTGCACTATGTGTAGCAAAGATAAAGATACATAACCAATGTTTTGGGTTTGAGCCTTCCGTCAAGGTATGAACAAAATAGTTAGTGGGGGCAAGGAAGGGGCACAGTCCCACAGGCAGGAGGAGATAGGTGGATAAGGGAAGGTGGGCACACCAGCAAACTGGCGGGGGGGTGGGGGGAGAAAGGCTTTGTGAATGGAGAGGGAAAGGGGGGAGGGCTGGAGGATAGACAGAGGGATGATGAAGAGAGGGAGAATAGGGAGTGAGCTAGCAGAAACCAGATAGGTCGATGTTAATGCCATCCATCTGGAGAGTGCACAGACGTAAAATTAGGAGTTGCCAATTGACAGTATACGAGGCCATGGAGAAATATGTCAGCGCACGATTGAAATGGTTGGCCACTGGGAGATCCCCGTCACTGATGCGAACAGAGCAAAAATGCTCAGCGAAACGATCTCCCAGTCTGCATCCAGTCTCTCCGATGCAAAGAAGGCCACAGGATTCAGTAGTTGACTCTGACGGATAACAAGTAAAGTGTTACTACACTGTTTGGGGGGCCTGAATGGTGCTGAGGGAGGAGGTGTAGTCACAAATGTAGTACTTCCTGGGGCCACAAGGAAAAGTGCCAAGGTGGCAATTAATAGGAAGGGATGGTGGATAAGGGAGTCATGAAGGGAGCAGTCTCTACAGAAGCCAGAGAGGGGAGGAGAGGGGAAAATCAATAGTCTGAGTTCATCAGGCTCCTTCCATTAAAATAGATGCAATTTAGTTTTCCAGTCCTCCCATTTGACTCATCATTCCCATGTCTCCTCTGCCTCGTAGATTTGCTATGGCTCGCCTTTGAGTCAATTAGTTTAAAAACTTCCCAACTGCTATAACAGTTAGGATATTTGACCCATTTTATTTCAGGTCCAACATGTCGTACCTAATCCTGGTACATGCTCTATCATTCAAAAATCTGATCCCTCCTGCACAGTCCCTTCAATCACATTCTTTTTTGCTACCAACATGTACCTTTTACCCTGGCTGTTCACCTTCCCTCTTCAGGCAAAAGTTTGTAAATTGTATCATTATCAAAGGACAATAATAGTCTAACAGAGGTCAAAAATAAACATAGAGAATAATCAAGCAATTGACAGTTAAAATGTAATGCAAAGTATAAAGTGATTCATTTTAGAAGAAAAATTTGAGGATACACATTAAATCTATAGAAGGGTTGAAAAGATTGTGGAGCAGTGAGTGTGAGCTTGCTTATATCTTTACCCCTTTCACACAACCAAGCCTCCTAGGAAGCGGGAAAACTTATATGCTTGATATCCTGCACTCCTTTCCCATGGCAACCCAGCATTTTAAGGGGGAGGGGGGGGGGGGTTTCACCTCCAGTGGTGACAATGTGAGAGCAGGTTGTGCTTTCACACCGCCAAAAGGCGTCTTGTGAATTAACTCGGCCGGGTTCTGACACTTGCCCCCACCAAATGTCAGAGCGCGGTGGAGTTTAACTCACCCTGCCAAGCTGGGACGTTCGCATCATGCAATTACTGGGTATGGACCCAGTAAATTACCCAGTTCAACCCACATGTAATCGATTGGCATTATGAAAAAAAAGCAAGAGAGTGGTTAGTAAAGTGCGATAAATCCTAAAAATATGTTCTGAAACATACAGGGAAATACAAGGGTGCCAGAGAGGATGCAAGATTGATTATTATCCTAATACTAAGGATATGGAATTTCAATTCCAAGGTAAGACTGGAGAAAGAAATTTGTTTAGAAGTGCACAGAATTACAAGTTTACATAGGGAGAAATTATTTCTGTTGGCAAATGTCGGAGGATCAGGAGGGATGTTTTCAATTATGGCCAAAGAGTACAATGGAATTCTGGAGTTTGTTTAAGCAGAGGTGATTATTACCTGGAACTCATCATCTCCAAGGAGTCGGTCTGGAGATTGAAGAAAAACAAATTGCAGAACTACAGTAAGCGAGGGGGGAATGGCAAAGAATACATTGGTATGCAAGATGCCAGCAGGAACTCAGTGAGCCCTTTTTGTTTCCTAATGATTCCATGAGTCCATTAGATTCAAGACAGAGAACAAATATGGCTCAAAGCACCTGTGAGATTATTGGGCATTCCAATGAAGTATGGAAAGACACTGGATGTGTGCAGCTTCAATATTACATCCTCAGCAGCTCCAGACCTGAAATTCAAAAACTATTTCTTCTGTTCACTTTGGGCTTTTTGTATAGTTGGCCCATACCTAATTGATTAGGTGCAGAGAGCAGAATCCCAGAATATTATCACTTTAATTCACCATCCAACTCTGACTTCTAACACTCTCCAGTATGATAAAAAGTTATTAACATGAAATGTTAACTCTGGTTCTTTCTCCTTGACTGACCTGCTGCAAACCTCCAGAATCTGAGTTTCTGCTTTCTAAAAATTCATTTTTCCTGTATGACCTGTTATAGGAGATCACCAGAAGTGTATGGGCTGATCATCAAGATTACAAATCTAATAAGTCATTAAATACGGAAATGGTAGAACAGTCTTATACACCATCACACTTTGAAATTAATAAATTTGTTTCCTCAATTCTACCTCATCTTCCTTAGTCTGGAGAGCCAGTCGTTCATTGTGTAACTGCTCTTTTAGGGTCTGATCAGTAAGCCCTTCAGCAGGTACTCTGTGTCTAGCTTCATCCAGTTTCGACTGTAAAGCAGAGATCTGCATCAGATTGCTATACTGCTGCTGCTGCAGAGATTCCTTGTCCTGGCAAAAAAAAACAAATGTCTTAGTAAAAACATAATGCTGGAGCAGAGTACATTATATAGCAAAGATAAAGATACATAACCAACATATCAGGCTTGAGAAAAACGTAGACAGATGTGCAAACAAAATAATAAGGGAAGGAGCACAGACCCACAGATTCCGATTTATTGTCAGAGTACATACATGACATCACATACAACCCTGAGATTCCTTTATCTGCGGGCGAGGCAGAATTACCACTTATTGGTAGTGCAAAAAAAACTGTACACAGCGTATACATGTAAACAAATAAAGAAGTGTAAACAGATTAAAAATGTAAACAAACTGACGGTACAAAACAGAGAGAATAAAAAATATCAATTAAGTAAATAAGAGTGCTTAAATGAGTCCCTGATTGAGTTTGCGGTTGAGGAGTCTGATTGGGGGGGAGGTAGCAGCTGTTCCTGAACCTGGTGGCGCAAGTCTTGTGGGATCTAGACCTCTTTCCTGATAGCAGCCCTGAGAACAGAACATATGCTGGGTGGTGTGGGTCTTTGATGATTGTTTGGGCGGTAGCGTTCCATGTAGATGTTCTCGGTAGTGGGGAGAGTTTTGCCTGTGATGACCTGGGCATTGCCCACTACCTTTTGGAGGGATTTACACTCAGGGGTATTGGAGCCCCCATTCCAGACAGTGATGCAGCTGATCACCATATTTTCCACCACACATCTGTAGAAATTTGCCAGGGTTTCTAGTGTCATGCCAAACCTCCGCAAACTGTTGAGGAAGTAGAGGGGCTGACATGCTTTCTTCAAGATCCCATTAGTGTGCTGGGTCCAGGAAAGATCCTCCGAGATAGTGACTCACAAGAATTTAAATTTGCTCACCTTCTCCATCTTTGATACCCCAATGATCACTGGATTGTGTGTCTATGGTTTACCACAGGCAGGAGGTAAGAGTTGGTAAGGGAGAAAGGCATACCAGCAAACAGAGGGAAGGGGGATGGCTCTGTGGATGGAGCAGGCACAGGGTAGAGAGCTGGAAGAGAGGGAGCATGGGGCGTGGGCTAGAAGAAACCAGAGAAGTCAATGTTGATGCCATCCAATTGTAGCGTGCCCAGACTTTAACCACAAATGTTAGTCTTGGTAATGCCTTTTTCAAGATTATTCTATTATTTTCCATTAATTTTACTTCTGGTTGAGATAATATTCATTTTATATGTTCTGTATAATTTCAGTTTAGCTTAACACCAGAATTAAGGAGCAGGTGGTTGGGTAGTTGCTCTACTATTTAATGAGAGCATGGCTGATCCACCTGCAACCTCAAGTAGACACAAATAAGTCCATCGCAGGCACTGACCTCCTGTTCATCAAAGATATACACATGAATTGTTTCTCCCCCCCACCCCCCCCAAAAGGCGGCTGACATCATAAAAGACCCTGACTGTCACTCTGGCTATGCTCTCTTCTTGCTGCTACCTTCAGGCAGAAGGTACAGAAACCTCAAGTCAAGCTCCTCTTGGTTCAAGAACAGCTTTTTTTCCAGCTATCGCTCTCAAAACTCCCCATATTACCCGAATCATTACACTATTCCAAGATCTGCTTGCACTTCTGACACAAGATATGATTTGCAGTACCGAGCAACTATTATTATTTCTTTCTTTTTCTCCTCGTGATGTTTTGTGTGTTAATTATACTTAAATTGTTGTTGTGTGGTTAACACTACAAGGAAGCCATAGCAAGGGTTTCATTGTACATTGCACTGATGTATACAACAATACTTATTCATTCATTCCTGCATTCCCTTCTATCAATGACATTCTTTTACTTTCTTTCTTATCAAATCTCGATTTGCTGCTGAACTTTTGGAGGGAGAGAGTTTCCAAGATTCATGAACCAAGAAAAAGATTCTGGCTTAAATGGATGACACTTTATTTTTAAAAAGTGGTCACTGGCTTTTGATTCTCTCACAAGAGTCAAAATAAGTCAGATGGTGAAATCTAGCCATTCTTGTTCATGACTTGGCTTGAATCATGTTTAATTCGGCCTACTTTTTAAAAACAACTATTAGCTTGTGGCCAGTGGTAAGTAAAAGGAATATCTTGCAGCTGATGAATTTCTATGCAATTATTCATGGTATCTAGCTTTAAAAGCTTCTGTAACTACAGCGCTGCCATTGATGTGGACCCAGGAGAGCAGAGACACAGCGCTGCTCCGAAGGTTTCAACCGCTTGGTCCTTATGCCTGTTCGAGGAGCCGGCAGTGTTTTTAAACTAAAATCTATGGCCAAGATAGCAGCATCTGTGCTGGACAGAGTCCAAGAGAGAGTGCAGACTCTGTGGAGCAGAGGACTGGTGCAGGGTACCAGAGATGGGGAGAACACCCCCATTGAGGAGCAGATGAGACAACGCTACAGGACAGTAACCATAGCAGCAGACCAGCGAGAGTATCAGCGGCTGAGGGACCCCACACAGACTGCAGTCGATTTGCAGTCAGGTGACTTCCATGGGCTGCGGGCTGCTGGAAACTGACTGGCTCATGGGAAACAAGTATTGGAGCCGGGATTCGAGAGGTTGCAAAGGGCAAGAAGGGTTTCCAAAGGGCCTTGGGAGTTGAAGGCTTCCTGATTGTGTCAGGGGTTTGGATCTGAAGCTCGGATTTTCGATGGATCAAGCAGGAGTCTGTGCGGCTGCAGGAGTGCTGGACGCGAATCCATGGACACTCAGTGACTTGGAAGGGGTTCTCTTTTGCTTCTCTTTTGCTTCTCTTTCTCTCGTTCTGTAAGGGGCGTTGGGCGACACCAATGGTGACTCTTTGTCTGCCTTAGAGCAGGCAGAAGGCAAATTTGTGTAATATTACATGCTCTGAACTATTACAAGACAATAAAGGAATCTTGAATCAATATTATAAAAACAAGTGAACAAGGTGAATCATGATCAACACCCAGTGTAATTAAGATCATATTTACTCTATGAAACTAATTTAGTGCTTTTAAAAGGAACAGAAGATTTTAAATCTTTGAGCACTGTATCCCATTTCCTCTCTATTTACCATGCAGGATTGAACAATTAATACATTAAGAAACGTCAAAATTGAAAATACTGAATTCAGTTCTGATCCACTAAACGCATCATCTCTGAAACCACCTACACAGCAGCAACAAGATGTAATTGCAGTAAATTTAAAATATTCATACATTAATTTTCTCAGAGCTATTTCTTAATGCATCAAGTGAGGAGCTTAGCACGGAGATACTAAATTCTTCAGCATGGCAAATCTCAGAATCAACCACACAAGACCATCACTTAAACCACTGTTTGTGCGCTGACTCTCTGAAATTGCCATCTTAATTGTCCCACTCTCAAGCTACTTTTGCACAGTTGTAAAAATTTCTCCCTCATGATTCAGTGAGCTACATTATAGTATGAAGGTTAAAGACAGAGTACATTGCAGAAACGTTGCCCGACTCATAGGTAGACAAAAGGATATGGATTGGTGATAAAGAGGCCCTGATGCAGAGGGAACCAGAGGGGTCCTTATTTAACCTAGAGAGCAGTGAGTACCTGGAATGCATTGCCTGAAATAATGGTGGAAGCAGAGTCACTGACTGCATTAATGAAGTCTCCAGATGTACATGTGGGGCCGGAGGGGAGGAACTAGGGATTAATGCGGGTAAGCATGGATGTGGTGGGCTGAATGACCTGCTTCAACACTATCCCTATGACTTTCAAGTAAATACTAACCTGTGTCACAAGGCGAAAGGACTTCAATTAACCTCATTCACCTCCCCCCTCCCCACGCCCCAACAAGAAGAATTCCCTGACCACCAAGCAAGGCAAACAACAGCCTTGCTGTTGGAAGTTGGAAGTGTATCTCTGAAACAACACAATTACTGCACCGGATTACCTGTGATAATTCTTCCTCTCTTCGCCTCATCTTCTGGATTTCTTGCTCTAGTTGACTAATCCGTTTTTCTGCATCAGCTTGCAATAATGCTGCCTCCTCAAGCTCTTTGATCTGTGCTTCCAATTTTGCTATTTCTTCACTTTGCTCTTCCAAATCTTGCTCCAGGCATTGCTTACTTAGCAACAAATCATTGTAGTGATTGGTCTTCGACCGAATTTGTTCCTCCATGGTTTCCATCTTAGGAAAGTGCACAGACACATAAATGCAGAGCTTTGAATAGAGTTCTTGCAATAGTCTTCTCATTGGTTGGACAAATCTTCTTGGAACTAGATGTCTGCTCAAACTGTATTCATTTCATTATTACATTAGAATTGGTTTTACACCAGAGGCAAGTTTCATCATGTAATAGAGAAGTTAATCTGGTACCTACCAATTGTTAGATTTGGAAGGTTTAAAAACACCAAATATTACATTTCAAGTTTTCTACATTGGGAATTCAGAAACTGGGGAATTTGAACATCCCTTGAGTTTCTCAATTGAAAATTAAAACAACTTTATTTGTCACATTAATATCTGTAAACACTTGTAACAAAGTAATTATTTAAACAGAAAGAAAATGAAGAAAACTGATGTTAGTGATGTCTCAAAGCCTGAGAATTTGTTAATCTCTGTTTCTTTCCTAAGAGAGATGAAAATAAATTCTAACAAGGCCAGAAAAAATTTCATAGGGACAGATTGTGGAACACATCAGAGGAGTCTGAAATCTTGAACAAATGACAAATAACAGAATTTGAATTCAGTTACTACATTTGAGGATAGGTTGGAACATCTGAAGGCCTTATTATAGCATCAATAACTAACCTTCAGAGAAGTCCCAGTGAAAACTTGAGCATTTGCAGCTTTACAAGTGCCTATACTGTAGTTTACCTAAACTACAGCCGTTGCTTTTGTCAAGTGACATTGATCATAGTTTCCGGGCTTATGTTCCCAAAAAGAAGAACAAATGAATCAAGCTAATCATTTTCAAACCAATAGCTAACAACCTTCAGCAAATGTTTAAAAATTTCGGTAACATTACTACCAACTAGTAGTTTCTCACCAAAAACTCTCCAAGTCGCATTCATAAGGTTAGCCTGATCCAAAATGTGTGGTGAGAGTGACTGGGCTTGAGTAGGGGTTTAAATGAGTGTGGCATTCGGAAATTCAATAATTCTAGACAATGGGCATCAGAGGATAAAAGCTCCAATATCTGGAATCATCAGGCGATAAATACTGGAATGTCACCTCATACAAATGAAGGTAAATACATTCATGGAGGTTAAAGATCTCAGCCCAGCATATGTCTGCAGGAACGGAGTCATAGAAATAAGCACGTTTAACTACTTCTCTGAGCTTCTCTTCAAGGTGGCCGATGTGGGAATGCTCAATTCCTTCTCAACTCCTCAAATACAGCAGCAACCATGACCCAAACCATATTCAGACGAGGGCTGACAATGGGAAATGACATTCACGCCTCTCAAGTTCAAAGCAATGCTCCTCTCCAGCAAGAATTCTAACGACCAACTGCTATGTTCAATGGAATTGCGAAGGCTTCCAGAAACAATATAACAGAAGAGGACTTCATCAATCTGACACTTTACCAGCCGAGCTGTGTTAAAACTGAGGCTGCGAGGCCTGGTGAAAGGTGGAGTTTCTTTTCATATTTAACATAAATGAATCAAACAGGTTCGAGCAAAGAAATAAATCTACCTCCACAACCTTGTTAAGCCAATGGCAAAAGCCTCTGCACCAGTTCACAGTGAAGGTATATTCCTCATTCAACTGAGGCAAAGATTGCTGTCTAAATACAGCTGCCCGAACAAAATAATCCTGCACAAATAACTATATCAACCAGAGATTGTCATATCACTGCCACCTTCATGTGCCCAATGAGATACTGCCAGAAATTTCTGCAATCTTCATTTTTTTATGTGAAGAAAAATGCCAATAAAGTCAAAGAAGTAAATTTTATGCAGTGAGAATATCACTATCCTTTCATATTGTCCAGCATATTACTAACAACTGCATTAATGGTTAATATTAACCATTATTAATATTAAGAGCATTAAAAACATTTGAATTTAGATGAAGGAATTAAAAGACAAACTTTGTTACAAGAGAAACAAGATGAATAAGAAGGAGGAAATGTCACTAGGAAATAAAGGGGAATAAAGGAGCATGCAGCCAGGTTGTTATCGATTGAACAGAACAAAAAGCAACGTTTACTCATACCTGAAGGCTCAAATAATCCGTCTAAAATATCCATGGATTGGGGTGGAGGGGAAGAAAGAAAAATTCTGATTAGAAGTCAAATAAAATGCAAATTGTGCATTTCAATGAGAATATCGGACACAAAGCGTCAGACTTACCTTGGGCATTCCAAGATCTCCAACTCCTTGTGATTTTAATCCTTGTTTTAACTGTTTCTCTAGATTTTCAATCTCTTGCTGGAACTCATCTCTCTCATGTTCACGCTCAGCTGCCTGCTCCTGCGATCAAGAACAAATAATTCTCAAGTCTTTCAGGTGGCACGGTTAGCACAACACTATTACAGTGTCACCATTCCGGGTTCAAATCCAGCACTGTCAGTAAGGAGTTTGTATGTTCTCCCTGTGTCTTCATGGGTTTTCTCTGGGTGCTCCGGTTTCCTCCTACCCTTCAAAACATATGAGGGTTGGAGGAGTCACGTGATGGAGTAGTGGCCGGACGGAGAACGCCAGCCCTCTCCAGAAAAGTCGGGAAAAACAAGAGAAAATACAAAGGCACAGAAATACAAGTTAAAGAAAAGTGAGTATAAAGGTGGAAAGAAGATGGAGACAAAAGGAGAAAAATCAAAATCAACGGAAAGAAGAGAGGAAGAGAAGACAACGGAGGAAAAAGGTGAAGGCCTTACCTGTCCGAAGAGGCCCGCTGTGGAGAGAGGACCCCACTACCTCAGGTCGGTAGAAAAAGAACTACAACAATGGCTCACAGAGCCGAGTAAAAGTGCGCAACCGCGCATGCGCGACTCCTCGCGCATGCGCGGTGCGCATGAAAAAAAACACACCGACGGGAGGGGGGACCAGCTGGGGAGTCGATCTCCACAGCCGGCAACGACAGCTGCAGAACACCTGCAGCAAGAAGAGACCACAGAAGACAATGGAAACAAGAAAGAAGAGGAGGAAAGGGCATCAAAGAAACAACAGATGGCCAACCCAGAGGAAGAAGAAGAGGAAGAATACAGTGAAATAGATAAAGGGAAAGGCAAGGTAAAGGATATACTTGCTCTTGTTAGAGGATACATGGAGTCATTTAAAGAATGGCAAACACAGGAATTCAATGATTTAAGAAGAAGAATAAACAACACAGAAAAGAAAATAAATAAAATGGATATGACCTTAACAGAAATGGGGAAAAAAATGGACAAGATGGAAGAACGGGCAATAGCCGCAGAAATGGAGGTAGAAGACTTAAAAAAGAAATTGGAGGAATCTAATAAAAAAACTAAAGAGACACAAGAATTACTAGCCCAAAAAATAGATATAATGGAAAATTATAACAGAAGAAATAACATAAAGATAGTGGGCCTTAAGGAAGATGAAGAAGGCAAGAATATGAGGGAGTTTATAAAAGAATGGATCCCTAAGGCCCTAGGATGTCCAGAACTACAGCAAGAAATGGAAATAGAAAGGGCACATAGAGCATTGGCCCCTAAACCACAACCACAACAAAAACCAAGATCTATTGTAGTAAAATTCCTAAGATATACTACAAGAGAAAAGGTACTGGAGAAGACAATGGAAAAAGTAAGAGAGGGCAACAAACCACTGGAGTATAAAGGGCAAAAAATCTTCATTTATCCAGATATAAGCTTTGAACTCCTAAAGAAGAGAAAAGAGTTCAATACAGCAAAAGTGATTTTATGGAAGAAAGGATATAAATTTACACTGAAGCATCCTGCGGTATTGAAAATATTTATTCCAGGACAACAAAACAGACTGTTCTCGGATCCAGAAGAAGCACGAAAATTTGCAGAACAATTACAAAAATAGACTGAGGGATGAAGACGGGTAATGAGAGCAAAAATGATCACGATTGATATGTATGTGGGTAAAGACAAAAATAGACTGAGGGATGAAGACGGGTAATGAGGGTAAAAATGAGCACGATTGATATGCATGCGGGTAAAGAGGTATAAGAGTGAATAGAGACAATGGGCATACGTGAAAGTATCTGTAATTAGAGGAAAACATAGATAGTATAGACAAGAATTAATAAGGGAAGGTAATGGAATAGAGAGAATAAGGAGGGAATTAAAAGAGTGACCTTTGTGACATATAAAAAGTGAAATCTTTTCTGGGGGGGGCTGGGTGGGGGAAAAGAGCGGTCACTGCAAAATCAGTTGACGCTTCCAAATGGAGAGGGGAGATGTGGTTGTCCGACAAGGGATAAAGGACAACTCAGGAGGGGAAGGGGAGATTGGGGATAAAGAAGATAGAAATAGGAGAATAAGGAAAATGTTGGATGTTGTAGGAATGTTGTCTGGTAAAGAGTTGAAAATAAGAAAACAGAAATGGAAAAGGAGGAAAGGTAATGATGGAAAAACGGAAAGAGAAGATAAACAAAATATAAAATGGCTACACTGAACTATATGACTCTAAATATTAATGGAATACATAACCAAATTAAAAGGAAGAAACTACGAAATTTACTGAAAAAGGAAAAAATAGATATAGCATTTGTCCAAGAAACACACTTAACTGAATTGGAGCACAAGAAATTAAAGAGAGATTGGGTAGGACATGTAACAGCAGCATCGTATAATTCAAAAGCAAGAGGAGTGGCTATATTAATTAGCAAAAATGTGCCATTTAAAATAGAAGAGGAAATAATAGATCCAGCAGGGAGATATGTTATGATAAAATGTCAGATATATTCGGAGCTTTGGAATCTACTTAATATATATTCACCTAACGAAGAAGATCAAAAGTTTATGCAAGATATCTTTTTGAAGGTAGCTAATACGCAAGGGAACATATTAATAGGAGGGGATTTCAATCTGAATTTGGATCCAAATATGGATAAAACGGGGAAAAAAATTAACAGGAAGAACAAAGTAACCAAATTTATAATTAAATCAATGCAAGAAATGAAACTGGTGGACATATGGAGGAAACAAAACCCAAAGGAAAAGGAATACTCATACTACTCGACTAGACATAAAACATACTCAAGGATAGACCTATTCCTGTTATCAGCCCACATTCAAGGGAGAGTTAGGAAAACGGAATATAAAGCTAGACTATTATCGGACCACTCACCCCTGTTATTGGCAATAGAGCTAGAGGACATCCCTCCAAGAATGTATAGATGGAGATTAAACCCCACGCTACTTAAAAGACAGGATTTTAGAGAATTTATTGAAAAACAATTAAAAATGTACTTTGAAGTAAATACGGAATCAGTGGAAGATAAGTTTATACTATGGGACGCAATGAAAGCATTCATTAGAGGACAAATAATAAGTTATGCAACCAAGATGAAGAAGGACTATAATCAGGAAACAGAGCAGTTGGAAAGGGAAATAATAAACATTAAAAAAAAATTAGCAATAAAGGAAGATACAACCAAAAGAAGAGAATTGGCGGATAAAAAAATAAAATATGAAACATTACAAACATATAAGGTGGAGAAGAATATAATGAAGACAAAACAGAAATATTATGAACTAGGTGAAAAAACACACAAAATCTTAGCGTGGCAGCTTAAGACAGAGCAAACTAAGAAAATGGCATTGGCAACAAGGAAAAAAGACAAACAAATTACATATAATCCAAAAGAAATTAAGGAAAACTTCAGAGAATTCTATGAACAATTATACCGAACTGAAAACGAAGGGAAAGAAGGGAAAATAGATGAATTTTTGACTAAAATTGAACTACCAAAACTACAAATAGAGGAACAAAATAAATTAACAGAACCATTTGGAACAGTAGAAATACAAGAGATAATAAAAAATTTACCAAATAATAAGACACCAGGAGAGGATGGACTCCCAATAGAATTCTACAAAACATTTAAAGATCTAATAATACCGCCCCTCCTGGATGTAATCAACCAGATTGATGAGACACAAAACTTACCAGATTCATGTAAAACAGCAATAATTACAGTGATACTAAAACAAGGGAAAGATCCACTCTCACCAGCGTCATATAGACCAATATCTCTGCTAAACACAGATTATAAGATAATAGCTAAACTATTAGCAAACAGATTAGCAGAACAGGTACCGAAAATGGTAAATTTAGACCAAACTGGATTTATCAAAAAAAGACGCACAACAGACAATATTTGTAAATTTATTAACTTAATTCATGCAGTAGAAGGAAATAAAGCACCGGCAGTAGCAGTTGCTTTAGACGCAGAGAAGGCCTTCGACAGAGTAGAATGGAATTACTTGTTCAAAGTATTGCAAAAATTCAGTTTACCGGAGAAGTATATTAATTGGATTAAAGCATTATATGAGGGACCGTTAGCGAAAGTGACAGTAAATGGACATGTATCAAAGCAATTTAACTTAAGCAGGTCAACGCGGCAGGGATGCCCACTATCACCATTATTGTTTGCGCTAGCTATAGAACCACTAGCAGAATCGATAAGAAGAGATAATAATATAAAAGGAATAAAAATAAAAGATAGGGAATATAAAATCAGTCTATTTGCGGATGATGTGATAGTGTACTTAACAGAACCAGAACTATCAATAAAAGAACTATATAAGAAATTGAAGGAATATGGAGAAGTGTCGGGATACAAGATAAACGTAAATAAAAGTGAAGCAATGCCGATGAATAACGCGGATTTCTCAAAATTTAAGGAGGAATCCCCATTCAGATGGCAAATGCAGGCAATAAGATACCTAGGTGTGCAAATAAACAAAAATCTAGGCCAATTATATAAACTCAATTACAATCCACTAATGAAAAAATTACAAGACGATTTAGAGCATTGGAAAGAGCTACCACTAACACTGATAGGAAGGATAAACTGTATTAAAATGAACATTTTTCCAAGGATACTATACTTATTTCAGGCATTGCCAATACAACTGACAGAAAAATTCTTCAAAGAGTTAAAGAAAATAATAAGGAGATTTTTATGGAGAGGGGGGAAACCGAGGATAGCACTAGATAAATTAACAGAATGGTATAAACAAGGAGGCTTACAATTGCCAAACTTCAAAAATTATTATAGAGCCGCACAATTAAGGTACCTATCAGATTTTTATCAAACAAGGGAAAAACCAGACTGGACGAGACTAGAATTAGATAAAATAGGGGAAAAGATACCTGAACACATATTATATAAATGGGACGAAAAATTGGTACAACATAGAACTTCTCCAGTATTGCACCATCTCCTCAATATATGGAAGAAGATTCATGTAGAAAGAAATAAAATAAATTATCAAATACCAAAACTAATATTGACGCAAAATAAGCTACTCCCTTTTACAATAGACAACCTTTCCTTTAGAAAATGGGAAAAAAAAGGGATTAAAAGAATAGAAAATTGTTTTTCAGGAAGTAGATTCTTATCCTTTGAACAAATGAGAGATAAGTACAATATAACTGGAGATACAGCGCTGGCATATTACCAACTGAGATCCTACTTGAAAGATAAATTAGGAAGCAATTTGAGTTTACCAGAGGGAAGTAACCTTGAATATGTGATTACAGATACAATGTTAATCATAAGATTTATAACAAATATGTATATCAAACTGCAAGAAAAGGAGAATGAGGAAACAAATGGTAAAACTAAACAAAAATGGGAACAAGATTTAAATATAAAGATAAAAAAGGAAACATGGGAGAAATTATGTTCTGGAACGATGAGAAATACAATAAATACGAGGCTGCGGATGATACAATATAATTGGTTACACAGACTATACATTACACCGCAAAAGTTAAATAAATGGGACCCAACAGTATCTGATAGATGTTTTCGATGTAAAAAAGAAAGGGGAACAACAATTCATGCAATCTGGACATGTGAGAGAGTAGAAAAATTTTGGGATGATCTCAATCAGATATTAAATAAAATAACAGAAAACAATATACCAAAGAATCCAGAGATCTTTCTCCTAAGTAACATAAAAAATAAAGAATTTGGAATTGACTTGGAAGATGCACAAAAAAGATTTGTCAAGATAGCCCTAGCCGTAGCAAAAAAATGCATTATGTCAACCTGGAAATTGGAAGATAATTTGAAAATACAACAATGGTATATAGAAATGAATAAATGTATTCCATTAGAAAAAATAACATATAGTTTAAGAAATAATATTGAAATATTCGAACAAGTATGGGAGCCTTACATTAAATACAATAGCGAAAACCTACCGGGAACAAACATTACCTAAGTTGATGGAAGGAGAAGAAAAGAAAAGAATGGACTCAGTAGAATTTCTGGTGTATTTTTGTTGAATGACAACATTGTCTGACTGAATTAATGCAACCTAGATTGTATACCTAAAATGGATGAGAGGGGGGGGGGTGGGGAGGTGGCTTGGGAGGAGGGAGGGGGGGGGAGAAAAAAATCACTGTAAATGTGTGGAAAAGAAAAAGTGTATATCATGGCTATTGTGATTTATGGTGTGAAAAATAAAAAAATTTATATACAGAAAAAAAAAAATATGAGGGTTGTAGACTGTTAAGTGTACATGGGCAACACTAGCTTGTGGGCTGGAAGGACCTGTTACTGGGCTGAATGTCTAATTTAATTTTAAATTAAAACATTTTAAAACTTCCTGAAATTTATATGTCATATTTCCTTCCTTTCAATTAAAAACATTGTTTTGGTGATTCAATAAACAAATTGATCTCATTTTCCTTCTTGTTAACATATAACATAACATAACATAACATAACAATTACAGCACAGAAACAGGCCATTAGGCCCTTCTAGTCTGCACCGAACCAAACACCCCTTTCTAGTCCCACCTCCCTGCACAATGCCTATAACCCTCCATCTTCTTCTCATCCATATACCTGTCCAACCTTTTCTTAAATAATACAATTGACTCCGCCGCCACTATTTCTCCCGGAAGATCATTCCACACGGCTACCACTCTCTGAGTAAAGAAGTTCCCCCTCATGTTACCTCTAAACCTCTGCCCCTTAATTCTTAACTCTTGTCCTCTTGTTTTAATCTTTCCTCCTCTTAACAGAAATAGTCTATCCACATCCATTCTGTCTATCCCTTTCATAATCTTAAATACTTCTATCAAAACAATCTATATGAGATTGAACGATCAGCATTTGAACATATTGATTCATTGTCATTTCATGATCCCTCTTCCTTACATCCATAAACTGCCGATAATTCTTCAGTTGCTTTTCAAGAGCCTGGATCTGTTGCTGCAAGTCTGCAACCTCCAAGTTCCACTTGTCAGCCAGTTCAACATTGCGATTAGTCTCCTCCTCTAACTCCACTTCCATTCTCTTTGTCCTTGACAGGAGATCAGCACGATCCTTATCTGCTTGACACTGGAGGTCCACCTTCTCCTTGGTCAATCGCTCTGTCTCCTCCAGTAATCCTGAACACAGCAAACACTAGATTAGCGAAAGAGATAATGGGAACCAAATGACTGCTGTCCAAATCACCTACTACATGTTAATGTGAATTTCTGAAAGTCACACAACAACACAGTTTGAATAATACATGTCAAATATCCAGACTTAACTTGTTAAATTCATTCATAGCAGAGCAGTACAGATCAGTTCCACCAAAGCATTTCAAGCAGGTCCACTATTATAGTATTTTCCAACAGAAAATGTCTCAATGATTGAAGATGATTTAAATATATTATATATTTGGGGGGGGGGGGGGGGAGAGAGAGAACATTTTCAACACATCACTGGGATAAAAGCAAATTACCAATAAGAAAATATCAGCAATGGGTGAGTGTGCATCTTAACAGTACCGTACAAGTAGATGACACCTCTCCTTCAAATGACAGCATTCACAATGGATTTACACCACACTCCTGCAAATTGCCCACAAGTTGACATCCCTTTGAAAACCTGCAGAAACTTGATGCCTCACCCATGGTACAGTTGAGCAGTCCGGATAGCTTTCTTAAGTTCCTTCACTGGTTCAATGTTTGCCAGATTCTATTCATGCTTTATATATTTCCTGACAGGTCAGGGTGTTTTAAGTGAAAATCTAGCTCTGAACTTTGTTATCATGAGTAAAGACACTAACAAAAAAAAATTGTGTATTTCCACTTCCTTAATGTAAGTTTTCAACACAAGAAATCTGATATCAATCACAGATGTACAAGCATTGAAGCTCAACTTCCAAACATGTACAAGGGGACAGCAAGCACCAGACATGATGAACATGGTAAGGGAGAGGAGGGCAACATCCCAGACTTGACCAAGTCCAAACCAGTCATGCCATGCAGAAATTAAGTAGTAAAAATGCAGGGTAACTCTCAATATTGGTAAATGTGACTTAAATTGGAAGTATAAATTCTAAGGCACACTTCCTATAAAAAAAATGAAGATTTCTGTGCAGTAAAACAAGGTACGTGATGCAATTTTTTTTTTAGACAAAGGGTTAAAACAAATAGATTTTCTAAAATATTTCTGAGACTAAGCAAATGCTTGAATCTAAAAGATTTTAGCCTTGTAGAAAATAGAATGCAAGAGAAAATTCAACTTGAAATGTTGTAACAATTTAGAATGGCATAGGGCACATGAACAGCCAATAGCTTATTTTCAAGAAAAACAACAATGGTTTTAAATGGGAAATTAATGCTCTCTCTAGCACTTCAACAGAGCAACAAAAAAACTCAATGGATCTTGGGGGCCCAATTTATACAACAGTACACCACAGTTGCAGAGGGCAAGATTATCTTCATCAGTTTAATTTTTGAGACTAAATCCATTCAGAAGTGTTTGTTGCATTGCACAGATTTACACAAATGGTAACTGGAAGCTGAAAATAGGCACAAAATTTGAGGCACACCATGCTTGGGAGTCTTGATTCACACATGCATACCATTTCACAGGCAGTGATTAAATGATAAAAAGAAGTTTGAAATTATTCTGACCAGATCAATTCTGCAAAATTCTAAACATTAAAATGCTGAAAACATTCAAATGCCACTTTCTTTAAAAAGCAAACCATAAATGTTTCTTTCAAAAAGGGACAAACCTGAATCCCTTTTGATTATGGGTTTAGTTTGTTGGCCTGAGGAACAAAGAATTGAGAGAAGACATCCATCACAACCAAATACATTGTACATTCTCAGTACTGCACAGTAGACAAATTGGAAAATTGGACACTAATATCTTGTGCAAGATATACCTTACTGAAAACTAGCCCTCACTTTGGAATCATTCAGCTGAACAAAACAGGCTATTAACATCATCAAAAAATCCAAATATATTTAAATAATGATGTTTTGGTGTAGTTACGTGTACCTCTTCCAAGCAAACATATATTTCAAAAGAAATTTTCCTCAAGTAAAAATCATTAGGTCATCAGAAACAGAAAACATAATGAAAGATTCTGCAATGGTTTGACAATTCATCCAATTTGCCCAAGCCAGTTTTACACATGAAGTGTGGTTAAATTGATATGGAATTAATACAGCAATTAGGGTCAGTATAAATGGGCACTCTGGTTGGCATAGATTCGGTGGGCCGAAGGGCCTGTTTCAACTCTGAAAAAATCAATAAACATGGTGGAATCCTTTGCCGTTAATGGGAGAAGGTGCAAACTCCACACAGACAGCATCCGAGGTCAGAAATGAATCCAGATCATTGGCACTGTGAGACAGTGGGTGGATGACCTGCTGCCTTCAAAATATTTAAGGATCCTGTAACCAAAACAAAATGATCCCTGATTTCATCATTTGAAACATGAGCCCAACTTTTGTGATGGGAACATCTCATTCCATCCAGAAAAGGAAGCATGCTGAGATCAAATATAAGAAGGGAAGAGACAGCATCGCAGTAATGTCAGTAAATGTATCAGCACATTTTTTTCAGGATTAAACCACTCATATCCATTTTGCTAAGTATATATAAAGAAAACAGGATCAATTAAGAGTTGCATAAAGCAATCTTACTGTTCAGATGATGATTGCCCCAAATTATAAATGTTCACCGTCAAGACACTTTTGTTTATCG
Source organism: Narcine bancroftii (assembly GCF_036971445.1). NCBI lineage: Eukaryota > Metazoa > Chordata > Chondrichthyes > Torpediniformes > Narcinidae > Narcine > Narcine bancroftii. The sequence continues at coordinate 222,883,697 of NC_091472.1, read as the reverse complement.
TTCATACCATGCTTGCATGGTAAAGACAAGATAGAGGACCACAGAGCATATTTACATAAATTTAAGTAAGAATAGGTTAAATACAATAAAATATGAAGATGTATACAGTAACAGTCCTCGGTACAAATGTTCTGGGAGTTCAGGAGTCTGATGGCTTGGGGGTAAAAGTTGTTGCCCAATCTGGACATAGTGACCTGAGTGCTGCAGTACCTCCTACCAGATGGCAGAAGGGAGAACAGTTTACATGAGAGATGTGTGGAGTCCTTCACAATGTTTATTGCCTTTCACCTACATCGATTGTTCTAAATGTCCTTCATGGTAGGAAGAGGGCCCCCAGTGATCTTTCCCGCTGACTTCACTATCCTCAGCAGAGTCTTGCGGCCCGAGGAGGCACAGCTTCCAAACCAGGCGGCGATGCAATTGCACAGGATGCTCTCAATACCTCCTCTGCAGAATGTATTGAGGATGGAGGGTGGGAGATGAACTTTCATCAGCCTTCACAGGAAGTAGAGGAACTGCTGGGCTTTCATGGCCATAGAACTTGTGTTAAGGGACCAGATAGGATTCTCCACTAAGCGTAAACTTAAAAATGGTTTTAATAAAGATTCTCTTTGAAATAGAAGATTGCAACAGCAACTTATGGAAGCTGGTTTGGTGGTTACTAAGAAGCATGTACAAAAGCTGCAATATGTTGAAGCAGTACAGCAATGTTAATAGGAGATTCAGTGCCAATGCATTTGGCACCATAAAACATGCCCAAGTGCAGGAGAAGGAATATTGACAATTGTACTTTGAGGCCATCTCAGTCCAAGAGGCTTTTTATTTTCCCTGTGGATAGTTTGACAGATGTGAAACAAGATAGGCTGCAGACGCACAAAATGTTTGACAGACCTTTGCCCTTCAATTCTAACTGGGAGGGAAAGAAAAGATGGCAAGCTTATATTTGCAAATCATTCTGTTCAAGAAGTGTGATTATTTCTTATTTCTGTCTGCAAGGCAGGGGAACAAGTTCTCACCCCCACCCTCCAACCACCCCCCACCCCCCGAATGGTGGTGTGATTGAATATTAAGTGACAATATTTCCCAAAAGAGCTAACATTTATAAAGTAAACTAAATGGCGTCTCAGAAAGTGAGACCTCAAAAGTGTTACAATAACAACAAGGCACAGAAGTATTTCTATTTTAGAAAGACAAAGTCTTTCAATTGTAACATATCACTGGGGTAGTGGTGGAAGCAGATACAATAGAGAAAGTTAAGATGCTTCAAGACAGATGCACGAATATGAAAAGAATAGAGGGATATTTATTATGCGCAAGCAGCAGATTTTAACTTGGCATCGTGTTTGGTGCAGACATCATGGGCTGAAGGGCCAGGTACTGAGCTGCACTGTTCTACATTTTATGGAACATGGAAGCAAGAAAGTCTTGGTCAGAATATTCAAAGAGCATTTCTCCCTGACAGTTTTTAATCCAACAGAATTCCACCAAGATTGCTTCACTTCAGAAATAAGCACAATGCATCAAGAATAAATGATGGACTCGCCAGAGCTGATAAAACCTAAGGCAGAAATGAACACATAATGTTCTGGCAATTCTGATCCAAATAAACACAATACTCAAATATCAAACATCAAAAGAGATGACCTTCAATTTTGATTGCGAAGGATTGACAGAATCAATGTATGCTTCATTCCACCACAATATTCACTGACTAGCTCTTGAAAAGATCACAATATCTGTGTAGAACAAAGTATTACAATCGCCTCTTTTAAAAGTCATTTTGCTTTATCAACCAGGAATGTAACCTGGAGAGCAGTGTACAGCATTTTGCAAACAGAGTAATCACCAGCTCTTACCACGTTCTACTTCGTTGCCAGCCATGGCTTGTTTCTGACGCAGCAGTAGGTCTCGCTCCTCACACAGATGAAGGTTCTCCTGGTTGAGTTCATACAGTTGCTTGTTTTGAAGATCCACCTGCAGGGCCAAGCGCTTCTCCGATTCTTCCTTCTTCTGCAAAGCTTCTTCTAGCACTGCTTTCTCAGTGGCATATCCATCAATCAGTCCTAGTCATGGTACATGAACATCATAAAGAATCTCAACAAGTTTAAAACAGACATTGAAGCAACTTAAACTTATTAGAAATTATTGCAAATTCCAAAATCAGACAGGAGTCAACAGTCAGGTGATGGCAAGAGAAATGCTTTTTAAACAGAGCAAGGTTCTTTCCAAAAGAGGGATACAAAATGTTTTTAAAAATTCAATGAGAAGTTGGTGAAGACTGAAAAATAAATGTTAAAGACTGAAACAATAGATGTAGAAATAGATAGTAGAAATGAAGTCTTTGTTTAACAAAAAAGAGACAAACTTTCTCATTATAATACAGATCGGGGTATTTAACTGGAAGTTCCATTTTGTTGAATATTCTGTCACCTCAGGAGTAAAGGAGTAACAATGGGCACAGCCAATACCTTAAAGAACTTGGAGGTTTTTCTGTATCACTGACTTTCTGGCCGTCATTGAACTAATGTGCCTGATAGAATTAATTACCAAGGTAATATTTATTTTGATTTTTGGATGGGCCATCAACCAGAAACATCAGATAAAAATGAAACTTTCAACACTATTTTTAACCTTGGTCTGCCTGATATCTGCTAACTTCTGGTCCTGTTGAATTCTCCATGGGTGATAAAGTCAGGAGAGAAAGTTTTCAGAATAATTAATTCTGAGTTTGAGCCCAGAAATGCTCAATGGATGTTTAAGAAACGTTTGGATGCCAATCTGCTGAGGGTTGAGTTTAACAGATGTCAACAGAAAACCACTGACCACCCTGCAAACAAAATGTGGCAAAGCATTTTCATCCTCCATTCACAAATCTACTCCCATTAATACTATAGCCAACATACACAATTTCTGGGGATATGTTGCTCTAGCCAATCAACATCAGACCTAAACTGCATTGGATCCCAGGTTTACTTCTTCAGGCAACTCTTGTAAATTTTCATCTGACAAAGCCTCAAATATGAAAAATCCATCAGCACCTATTAAAAACTAGTACTGGACCACTTGGACAATAATACCTACACTAGGCTGCTTTTCATCAATTAGAGCTCAGTTTTTAACACTATCATCCCCTTGCTGGTCAGCAAGCTTCATAATAAACTGTTGAATTCAAACTGAAGATCAAAAAGTTCCCAAGTAACTTCAAATATTTATCATTAATTCTTGACAGATGAATTCCATTCATCTTCCTGTAGCCACCTCCCCTAACCTTTCCAAAAGCGACATGTCTGTCCCTGGCCTCACCTATTGTCAAGGAGAGGCCAAATGTAAACCTGAGAAACAGCACATCATATTCCTCTTGGACAGTCATAAATCTATCAGCATGACCACTGAATTTTCTAATTTGGGTAGCCCACAGCCCCATGAGATTCCACTGTTTTCATCTCTTCTTTACCTCCTCCCCTTCTCCTGTACATTTTTTCTATCTCTCTCTAACTTTACTTCCCATCTTTCCCCCTTCCCCAATAATTTTTCTCTATACTTGTCTCTCCACCTTCTGTCCTATACTTCACCTCTGGGTCTCTCCACCAGCTACTTTTCCCCCTTGATATATGTAATTTATTCTGTTTTAGACTTGTTAATAAGGACCCAATCTGAATTGTTGACAGACCATTTCACCCATGGATGACTGACCTGCTGAGGTCCTCCAGCAGTTCTTTGTCTGCTCAAGATTCCAGCATGTGCAGCTTTTGTGTTTCTCAGCTCCATTAAATTGAAAACAATATCTACCAAGATTAATACATACAGACCAGGTGGGATTTGTCAATGGAAGACAAAATTCAAATAGTCCAGGTAGACTATTTATTACAATACATCACAGTTGAACCCAAGAATGACGATGTGGCAGCCATATTTGGATCATATAGGAGATCAATTATAACTATAACTACAATAATAAAAAGGACAATAATAGATGCTGCTATAGTATAAATGCAAGTGACGTCCCCATTGAGAATTTTTTTATGGTCAGCATAAATGTGAGACCTGATGGTGTGTGGCCTGCTACAAAGGGTTGTTTTGTTTTGTTTTTTGTAAGAAAAAGTGTTTTTATATATAACACACACACACACACACATATGCACACACATATACTTTGATACTATGTATATTTATGGATAAAAAAACAAAATAAAATATTCAAAAAAATTGAAAAAATAAACATTGAAAATTTTGAAAAAGTGCATATTTAAGGTTGATGCAAGGTTACAAAAATTAAATTTTCCAGACTACAACAATTCATGTTATCCTCCACAACATTTCTCAAATTCACAATCTTACCCTCAGCTTTGTGGAGCTCCAATGCTAGTTTGTCCTTTGCTTCAGATTCAGAGCTGAGATGCTCGATCAACTTTTGATGCTGTTTGCCAATGAGGTCTGCAGTTTCGAGGTTTTGAGCCATGAACCCTTCCCCATTGCGCTCATGGATTCCACGATTTTGCATTAACTAGGCACAATAGAAGTATCACAATATACAGAGATAATTATAAATCTTAAAGCTAATTCAAGACTGGTGCAGATTTCCTCATCAATATCATAAAGTTTGAATGCAATAGAAAGTTAAAATTCTTCCTGACAACTCCCAAATTGTTAATACTGTTTAATTCAATATCTTGTTGACCCAAGGCCACAAATCTACTGAGAACTTGGCATCAATATGTAATAACAAAACTGGTCATCTGAGAACCAGTAATGGTAGTTTGTAGAGGAATTTCTCAGACTAGAGTCAGACTTCCAAGTTGCCACAATACACTTCCTGGCCACTGCCAATGTGATTAACATAAATTGGATTTGAAATTTGGACAGCTTCATTGTAAGCCTTATGTCCATTATGTTTCCCAGCAGGAACGACTCTGGGTCCTGTGGGAATCGCTTGCCTATAATTTTCTCCAGAACTTGGCCTAGTTCTACCCAAAAGGGCCAGGTTGTGTGCCCGAACATCCCGATCACAACGCCACATCTGAGAGAAATTGTGAGACTGATATATGCTACATAAAAATACTTCCTATTCATAATATTCAGTTGCATTTATTATTTGCTGATTGAAGTGTCAAGAGCCAAATTATATAAAATTGAAGACCTCGATGTTGACTCCCAAACTATATTGAGGGTACAGGTAACAAGCATGAGAATGCACAGACACTGAAATTGCCTGGGGATGGGGGGGGGAAAAGGTCAAGAATTCTCTGCAAACAAATGAACAAAGCTTACATACGTCGGATTGGCCATGATGATGGTTTCCAGTGAGACTTGGAAAGAGTGAAACCAAACTAGATTTTAGAACCACAAAAAGTGCAAATGGATAGGTAGAACAAAGAGATATGGTTCAGAAAGAAGGAAAAGGTTCAGAAAGAAGGAAAACATTCAAGAGGCAGCTGTTCAGAAAATCTCACCTTCAGAGTAAATGCCTGGCTTCCCCTCTACCATCTGACAGGGCCTTCAAGAACATCACACTTATTTTCCGCAGCTTTGCCCTCTCTCCTGCTTTTCCTGGACAGGAGCTCTCCAGCCTTTTTTATGAATATTTTATTTATATTTTCACACAAGCTTGTACAGCCATATCCAGTGCCATGCCAACATTGGCATTCACATTCAAAGAAACATATTTTCATTTCCCTTATGATTATATATACAAGCCCGTGTTTTTACCCCCCCCCACACTTAAAACGAGATGACTCACTCAAACTTCAACCAACAACAACAAAACTTTAACACCAGGAAAATAAATAATAAATAAGGGACAGGGATTGTCGCAGCTCAGTGGGCGGCCTCTGGGCTGATTTTCATTCCTGACTTTCCTTGATTGGGATCAGTGCAAGGAAGAGGAAGCCGCAGCAAGGAACGGGGAAAGCAATCACCACCTTGCGCCTATGTAGTGCATATATGGCTGACAGATGTTACGAAAGGTACCGTATTTGTTTCTCAGGCTATGAGTTATTTTCTCCAGGAGAACGCAGCCCTGCATTTCCTTGTTCCATCGTTCGATATTAAGACTAGAGTCAGACTTCCAAGTTGCCTCAATACACTTCCTGGCCACTGCCAATGTGATTAACACAAATTGGATTTTAAATCTGGATGGCTTCATTGTAAACCTTATGCCCATTATATTTCCCAGCAGGAACAACTCTGGGTCCTGTGGGAATCGCTTGCCTATAATTTTCTCCAGGAATTGACCTAGATCTACTCAAAAGTACCTCACCTTGGTACGTGACCAGGTTGTGTTCACGAACATACCGTTTGCAACACCACATCTGAAGCATTAGTCCAAGAGTTCCGGTTTTGACCTGTTTATTTTCTGCGGTGTGATATACAGCTGGTGCAAAATGTTATATTGCACCAACCTGTATCTTCCATTAATGACCGTGGACATGTTGTCCCAGCATAAGTCGGACCAGTATCTCTTATCCATTGTAATGCCCAAGTCCGACTCCCATCTTTCTCTCGACCCATGAAGGCCCCGTTTGCGTCCCTCCAACCGGAGCAGGCAATACATTGCCAAAATAAATTTCTTACCACTCCCCTTCGAATCAAGGTCTCTATGTTACTGCATCGAGGTAGGGCCAATACTTGGACCCAATACATCCCGTAGAAAACACCTTATTTGAAGATAGCAGTGGCATGTCTGATTTGGCAAAGCATATTTATTTTTTTAGTTGCTCAAACGACATTAGTTGCTCCTGCTCGTAACAGTCCTCTATGCACCTGAAGCCATTTCAGCCCCAGATGTCAAGGATCTTGTTACCTTCCTTTAATAGTATTAAATTATTAGTAGTCAGGGGTGTTATTGGTGACAGCTCCACTTTAGCATTCAGATACTGGTTAATTTTGGTCCAGATGCAGATACTTGTTTTAATATGGGGCTGCCCTTCTTCTCTGACAGCAATTTGGCCTCCCATTTGTAAATGAAATCCTCTGCTATTTTCTCACCCACCAGATGCAGATCAACCTGTGCCCAGGATGCTACACCTCCTCCCTGAGAGAGGCGATGTATCTCGACTGAACTGCCTAATAATATTTTTTGAAGTCTGGCATTCTCAATCCGCCTAGACTATAGTCCCATGTTAATTTTTCCATAGAGAACCTTGCCACCTTACCACTCCAGAGAAACATTCTGACCTTGTGTAGCAGCTGTTTAAAGAAATCCCGGTGCAACGGCACGGGCAATGTTTGAAAAAGATACTGGAATCTTGGCAACACATTCATTTTGATGCCGTTAACCCTGTCCATCAATGTTAGGGGCAGGGACATCCACCTCTTTATGTCCTCCTCAACTCTCTCCAGCAAGGGGGTGTAGTTTAACTTGTAAAGATTATTCAAGTTACCCTCAATATTAACTCCTAGGTATTTGATCCCCTCCTGTGGCTATTTTAAATTACTATTTTCTTTAAATTGACTGTAATTACCCTCGGTGAGAGACATCACCTTGCTCTTTTCCCAATTGATCTTGTAACCAGAAAGTTTCCCATACTCCTCCCGTACCATGTGCAGTCGAGGCAGAGAGGTCGCAGGGTCTGTCAGATATATCAGTACGTCATCAACGAATGTTAATTTTATGCTCCTCCTGGCCCACTCTATAACCTTTAATGTCTGGGGAGCTCACCAGCCTTCATCTTCCAACCTACAGCCCTTTGTATTCAGTGATTCACACTTGACAATTTACACCAGCTCCAATCAGATTTGACACAGATTACCCTCCCAGCATTTCAAAGGGAATATTCTCTTTGTGACATTCGAGTCCACTCTTCTGACGCACTAAACATACCCCAAGCAATGGCATTTCCCCAGGTAAATGCAGGAGGTACAACAGCTGTCCTTTTGTCTTTCTCTTCCAACCAGCCAGGGAACCAAATAGTCAACCTAGGTGAAGCAAGTCTTCCAATCCAGTATGCAATGCTGTGTTCAAAATGTGGCCTTCTCCACATCGCAGAAACAAAATGCAGCTTTGTGAAGCTCTTGCATTCAGCCTTCCTGTTACCTGTCACTATAATTCACCATTCCAGACCTATTTTGACCTCTCTGCCTGTGGCCTCCTGCACAAGCTACAAGACCTATGCAATGCCTAGAAAGTATTATTTTTTGTGGAATCACAATCACACAATGTCAAAGTTTTCAGAGTAGGAAGGGAGATAGTTTAAAGAAGAGACAGGGAAAAAAAATCTCCCCATTCACAACCACTAAAACTCACGGCATCCTTCTGCATGCTTTCTGATAAAATGAAGTTGGCTGCCAAATATAAACAGTTGATAAGAAGGTACCTAGACAAATTGTCTACCTGAGAGAGCAGGTATGATTCAGTCACCAAGTACATTGAAGAGAGTTCCATATGATATTTTGCATGAAAAGAACCAAGGAAAATAAAATTATTGAATGGGAGTGGCACCGAAATAAAAGATGAGCTAATGTACACTCACTTTTCTTGTGGATATTGTGACCAACTCCAGCAATTTTTCCACCGCAGCCTGCAAACGCTCACACATGCTGAGGATTAGTTGCTCATTTTCAAGCCCAACATCAGGTCCAGTGAACATACTTTCTGACAACCACTGGGAAAGCTCTAATCGTTCATCTGTCAGGGCAGACCACAAGCTGCTATCCTCGGGGGCAGTGGCATTTTCTTGACTCATGTTCAAATCACCTATAAAGTACAAAGTGAAGGAAACTGTAGCAGTTTGTTCACAAAGAAGAATTTGTAATTGTACTTAAAACATTGCCTTGGGCATTAACATAAATTATGCAAGTACAAGAACAATTTAAAAAAGTCTTCATTATTATTTTCAAAGATTCACTAATAGATTTTAAATAATGTTGGAAACACCATAGGGGTGTAATTGATAGCTCTTTTTTCCTGAGCTCCAATAACCCAGGTTCAATGCTGGCCTCGTATTATCTGTATAGTGTTTGCACATTCTCGGAGCTACCTCCCACAACCCAATGATGCATAGGATTAGTAGGTTAGTTGGCCACTGTAAATTGCCCCTAGCATGCAGGACAGTCGTGGAAACTTGGGTGGAATTGATCAGAGTGCGAGGAGGATAAAATGGGATTAGTGCATTATGTTTGATGGTTGAAGCAGACTTCATGGGTCGAAGGGGCTCCATGATCAAACCACAGACATACCTTTCTCATTTTCCAGCAAGGCTTTGCTTTTTATCCAGGGAGGTCTGCCTTTAGTTCCCAGCAGGCTCTGATTGTTTCCTGGATCCAGTGCATTGCCAGTTTGCTCTCTATCTAGGCACTGTTCAATATGCTTACTAATCATGTCTTCTGAGGAAAATGTCACTCTCACCACCTCTGAAAACAGCTTCAACACCTGCTCATGAGAACGCTCCAAGTTTTTCCTGGAGGACAACAAAAAGCACCAATTATACAGACCACAAAAATATATTGAGCATATGTTAATATTGTTTTCTATTGAAATAACTTGGTTAAGTGCTTGAAAAGGTTCAGTCGCTGTTCACATTTGACCAATAGCTACTTCAAAACATAAAACAGTATTTTCTGTCTATAGCAGGTACCTCTTCATGAGTGTCCAAGATGCAATTCCAAAGTGACAGCAATATGGCAGATTGTTAACTGCCCTCTAAAATGGTTTAGCATTTAAACTAATATCCAATCATGTTTTTGTCATTAAAGTACAAAAAAGTTCAAATGCATCTTTGTCAGAACTATGAAGATTTCAGATATATACAATTTGATATCTGAAAATAGTTTACATTCAGAGAGTAGCAGGTACATTCCTGGTACCTAAACCCTCTGGACTCTGTGTCCCTGTTTTCAGGGAAACCAACATGTGCATATACTCCGTGCCCCCTTCTTCCAGGACTGGTTTTATACTCAGCCACCAGCTGGTTCATACTGATTTTTAACCTTTCATACTGTAGTTTACCCATGGACCCAGGCCATAGTATATATAATGAAAAGTTAAAAATATCTGGTGCCCAAAGGGTTAATGACCACATAAACACCTGACCAGTGGAAGTGTGGGAACATTAAATTCAGGGACAAGATTAACTCTCAGGAATCCTTTCAAAATGCATTGTGTTTCCAGTAATGATGCTGCATTAAATTAAGAAACAACACTAATTTTCAGCCAACAAACATCTTGTTCAAGGCAGAAGAACATGTGTTCTTAGCATAGATGTGAAGTTTTAACAAAATGAACAGAATTTAAATTCTCTGCATAAATTACCGTTCATTTGTCACCCGTTCAAGGTCTGACCGCAGCATAGCAACCAGATTGCCTCCTTCTTCATTTTCACGATCTCGACGTTGAAATAGTATGTCCAACTCAGAGCTCTTGTCCTGGACTTCTCTCTGTAGCTGGGGAAAGAACAAAAAAAAAGGCTGAAGTTAGGAATCCTGTCCCTAAGATTTCATTTAGTTTTACACAAAAATCAATAAAGACCACAAGAATGGTGTTGCATTGTGATGTACAATTGTTAAACCTAGTACTCAATTTTATTTCATCCTATACAGAAACATTCAATGAAGCAGTCAGCAATCCAAACTCATTTCTCAGTTCACAGTTTATTTTCACATTTCAAATAGTTAATACTTCTTTTTAAAGATTCTTCAACTAATCTGACAGAACATAGACAGCAGCTTGGTACACTGAGAATCAAGAACTAGAATTAGAAGTTTATGAGACCTTAATGTCATTACAGAATAATAAAGCACCTGGTGAAGATGGTTTTCTACCAGAACTTTATGAAGAATTTAATTATTAGTACCTCTTTTAATGGGAGTATTAGACCAAATGAAAGAGGTTCATGACCTACCAGAATCTTTCAAAACAACGTTAATAAGAGTAATTCCAAAGAAAGGGAAGGATTGTTTACAAACTTCTTCATATAGGCCTATATAACTACTGAATATGGATTATAAAATTGTATCAAAATTATTAGCTAATTGGTTAGCTACATTTTTACCAAAATTAATAAATATGGATCAAACTGGTTTTTATTAAAATTTTAAGTTTGATAAATGTAGCACAAAATAAAAAGATACCAACATTAGCCGTTGCATTAGATGCAGAGAAAGCATTTGATAGATTGGAGTGGAACTTGTTTTGTTTGGGATTCCAAATACTTTTGTAAATTGGATAAAAGCGTTATATGATCAGCCAAAAGCAAAAGTGGTTACGAATAGACAAATATAGAGCCGTTGGCAGAAATAATTAGAAGTGATAAAGAAATTAAGGGATTTGAGATATGTAAGAAAGAACATAAAATTAGTTTGTTTGTGGATGATGTTATAGTATATTTAACAAGACCAGAAATATTGTTGAATAAGTCGAACATGAGATTTATAGAATGTGGATTAGAATCGGGTCTTAAAGTTAATATTGATAAAAGTGAGGTGATGCCCATGGTTGATATGGATTATTCACAATGTAGAGAATGACAAAATACAAGTGGCAAAAAGAAACAATTAAATATTTAGGAATAAAAATTGACAGAAATATAAATAATTTTTTAAGTTAAATTACTCACCGCTATTAAAAAAGATAGAAGATGGAAAAATTTACCAATAGGGTGAGTGAAATGTATTAAGATTAATATTTTTCCAAGAATACAATATTTATTTCAATCATTACCCATGCATGTGCCAGAAACATTCTTTTGGAGTTTGAATGAAATTATACAAAAATTTATTTGGAAAGGTAAAATGTCAAGAATTGGTCTTGAAAAATTAACATGGAAATTTGATCAGGATGGACTAAGATTACCAAATTTTAAAAATTATTACAAAGCAGCTCAATTAAGATTTTTGTCCTCCTGTTATCAAATGGGTGAGAAAACAGCTTGGGTACAAATTGAAATGAATAAAATTGGAGAAACTATCCAAGAACAAATTTTGTATAAATGGAATATTGAATTGTTTAAAGGAAAAAGGGAAGTATCAATTTTAGAACATATATTGAAAATATGGAATGGGATTCATATGGAGAGGGATTAAAAATGATCAATTACCTAAAATGTTGATAAAACAAAATCAACTTATTCCTTTCACTTTGAATAATCCTTTATTTGATAATTGGTAAAGTAAAGGTACTCAGAGAAGAAAAAACTGTTTTTAGGGATCTTTCTTTTTAACTTTTGAGCAATTAAAGGATAAATATACAAAATAATACAATTTTAGCATTTTATCAATTAAAATAGTATTTAAAAAGGAAATTAGGAACAGATTTGAAGATATAATAACAGATACATTAATTATCAAGAAATATATTACTAATATGTATGTAAAATTACAAGAAACTAAAAGAAAAAAAAAGATTTATACAAATCAAAATTACGATTACAAATGCAAGAGAAAATATGGTCAAAATTGTGTCAAGAGAGTGTTACAAATACAGTTAATGCTAGATATCAAATGGTTCAATATAATTTGTCTGTGTTGCAATTCCCAGTATCAGAGTTAACTTCCAGCTTATTTAGCTGATATGATACAATTTGTGAAGTTAAACCAGATCAAAACCCACACAGAAAAGAAATCTAGAGATTCAAGGCACAAAATTCCCCGAAATTGGATAAAGTTGGTGAAAAAGGCATGTGGCATACTTGCCTTCACCAGACATGGCCTTGAGTACAAAAGATGAGACATCATATTACAGCAATTCAAGGCGTTTACAAGACTACATTTGAAATATTATGTGCAGATCTGGTCACCAAACCACGGGAAGGATATAAAGGGTGCAGACCAGATTCATAAGGACATTACCAGTATTGGAGGGCTCACATTATGAGGTCTGTTTTCCCTCCAGCAAAGGAGATTGAGGGTTATAGCGAGGTACATAAAATCACTTTTTACAGGGATATACCAATTGTGAAGAAAATAGTTTTTTTTTACATACAGTGGGCGGTGCGTATTGAACCTAAGATATAGGAGTCCACTCAGACATTCCATCATGAGCTGATCTATTCTCCCACTCAGTCCGACTCCCCTGTCTTCTCCCTATAACCTCAGATACCCTGACTATTCAGTTACTCATCAATTTCTGCCTTAAATAAAACTAATGACCTGGCCACCATAGCAAATTACAGAGGTTCGCCACTCTCTGTTTTAAATGGGCGCCCTTCAATCCTGAAGTTGTGCCCTCTTGTCCATGACGCCCCTACCATATGAAAAAACTTTGCCACATTGACTCTGTCCAGGCTTTTCAACATTTGAAATGTTTCTATGAGGTCCCCTTCATTCTTCTGAACCCCAAGGAGTACAGTCCAAGAGCCATCAAATATTCCTCATATGCTAACCCCTTCATTCCAGGAATCATTTTTGTGAATCTTCTCTTAACCCTCTGCAATGCTAGCACATCATTTCTTAAATAAGGAGCCCAAATCTGTACCCCATACTCCAGGTGAGATCTCTTCAGTACCTTATAAAGCTTCAACATCATATCCCTGCTCTTATATTCTATTCCTCAAGAAATGAATGCCAACAAATCATTTGCTTTCTTCACCACCAACTCAACCTGGAGATAAAACTTTAGGGTATTCTATACAAGGATTCCCCAAGTCCCTTTGCAACTCCAAATTTTGAATTTTCTTCCCATCGTGGAGGCAACTGGGGCGGCATGGTTGGTGTAGCGGTTAGTGCAACGCCTTTACAGTAGCAGCGATCAGGACTGGGGTTCAAATCCCACATCTGTAAGGAGATTGTAGGTTCTCCCTTGTCTGCATGGGTTTTCCCCAGGGGCCCTGGTTTCCTCCCATTGTTGGAAACGTACCGGGGGTGTAGATTAAGAGGGTATAATTTAGGCGGCATGGACTTGTGGCTAAAGTGTCCTGTTACCGTGCTGTATGTATAAATTTAAATTTAAAAAATGTAAAATATAGATATTTTAAATTTAAACTTTCATCCAAATAATTATCTCTCCCTTCATACCTTCTCCCAAAGTGCATGACTATGCACTTTCCAACACGGTATTTCATTTCCCACTCTTTGCACATTCTCCTAATCTTTTTTTAAAATTTTTTATTTTTCACGCTATGAACCATATTAACCAAAATACACACAAACATTTCCCTCTTGAATATACATAGTGTCATTTTATCCCCTTTTCCCCCCTCCCTTCCCTCCCTCCTTCCCACTCCTCTTCCTGCCCACTAAACGTTCAACATATACAATACAATAAACCCATTAAACAATGTCATCACACAATGACAATAAACAAGAATATTGTGTCATCTACTTTTACACACTGGGTCAGTTCATTTCATCTTCTTCTCATGCTATCATTTTAAGGGGTGGAGGTCCGCGGTAGGCCCTCTCTGTTGTGTTCCATGTATGGTTCCCAAATTTGTTCGAATACTGTGACTTTATTTTTTAAATTATATGTTATTTTTTCCAATGGAATACATTTATTCATTTCCATGTACCATTGCTGTACTCTCAGGCTCTCTTCTGATTTCCAGGTTGACATTATACATTTTTTTGCTACATCTAAGGCTATCATAATAAATCTTTTTTGTGCTTCATCCGAGGCCTAGTTCTTTACTTCTTATATTACTTAGAAGAAAGATCTCTGGATTTTTTGGTATGTTGCTTTTTGTGATTTTATTTAAAACCTGATTTAAATCTTCCCAAAACTTTTCCACTTTCTCACATGCCCAAATTACATGTACTGTTGTTTCTGTTTCCTTCTTACAGCGAAAACATCTATCTGATACTGTTGGATCCCATTTATTTAACTTTTGGGGCGTGATATATAGTCTGTGTAACCAATTACATTGTATCATGCATAACCTCGTGTTATTGTATTTCTCATAGTTCTGGCGCATAGCTTTTCGCATTTTTCATTTTTTATCTTTATGTTTAGATCTTGTTCCCACTTTTGTCTGGGTTTACAGCTTATTTCATCATTCTCTTTCACTTGCAGCTTGATGTACATGTTTGTTATAAATCTTTTAATTATCATTGTGTCTGTAATCACATATTCAAAGCTGCTTCCTTCTGGTAACATCAGCCTGCTCCCCAATTTGTTCTTTAAGTAGGTTTTCAGTTGGTGGTATGCAAACATTGTACCATGAGTTATACCATATTTGTACTTCATTTGTTCAAGAGATAATAATTTATTTCCCGAAAAACAAATTTCTATTCTTTTGATCCCTTTTCTCTCCCATTCTCTAAATGAAAGGTTATCTATTGTGAAAGGGATTAGTTGATTTTGCATCAATAATAATTTTGGTAGTTGGTAATTTGTTTTTTTCCTTTCTACGTGAATCTTCTTCCAAATGTTGAGCAGATGGTGCAGTACTGGTGAACTTCTATATTGCACCAGTTTTTCATCCCACTTATAAAGTACATGTTCTGGTACCTTCTCCACTATTTTATCTAGCTCTAACCTGGTCCAATCTGGTTTTTCCCTTGTTTGATAAAAATCTGACAGATATCTTAATTGTGCTGTTCTTTAATAATTCTTAAAGTTTGGTAGCTGTAAGCCCCCTTATTTGTACCATTCTGTTAATTTATCTTGCACTATCCTCAGTTTCCCCCCTTTCCATAAGAATTTCCTTATTATTTTCTTTAGGTCATTGAAGAATTTCTCTGTTAAGGGAATTGCTAACGATTGAAATAGGTATTGTATCCTTGGGAAGATATTCATTTTAATGCAATTTACCCTTCCTTTCAGTGTTAGTGGTAAATTTTTCCAATGTTCTAAGTCACCTTGTAATTTCTTCATTAATGGCTAATAATTTAATTTGTATAGATGGCCTAGATTATTAGGTATCGGATTACTTGTGTTTGCCATTTAAATGGTGATTCTTTCTTAAACTTTGTGAAATCCGCATTATTCATTGGCATCGCTTCACTTTTATTTGCGATGATCTTATACCCTGATATTTCTCCATATTCTTTCAATTTCTTATGTAATTCTTTTATTGATAATTCTGGTTCTGTTCAGTATACTATGATGTAATCTGCAAATAGACTGATTTTATATTCCTTCTCTTTTAGTTTTATCCCTCTTATTTTATTTTCTGTTCTTATCAGTTCTGCCAAGGGTTCTATACCTAAAGCGAATAGTGAGGGAGATAGTGACCTGCTTAATTTAAATTGGTTCAATATATATCCATTTACTGTCACCTTTGCCAATGGTCCCTTATATAATGCTTTAATCCAATTAATATATTTCTCTGGTAGGTTAAACCTCTGTAGTACTTTGAATAAATAATTCCAGTCTACCCTGTGAAAGGCTTTCTCTGTGTCTAAAGCAACCGCCACTGTTGGCGTCTTATTTCCTTGTACTGCATGGATTAAGTTAATGAACTTACAGACATATTCTGTTGTTCGTCTTTTCTTAATAAATCCAGTTTGTTTTAGTTTTACTATTTTTGGTACACAGTCGGCCAATCTGTTTGCTAATAGTTTTGCTATTATCTTATAATCTTAGTTAAGTAGAGATATTGGTCTATACAATGCTGGTGTTAGTGGATCTTTCCCCATCTTTGGTATTACTGTAATTATTGCTGTTTTACATGAATCTGGCGTGTTTTGTGTTTCTTCAGTCTGGTTCATTACTTCCAGGAGAAGAGGAATTAATAACTCTTTAAATGTTTTATAGAATTCTATTGGGAGTCCGTCCTCTCCAGGCATTTTATTGTTCGGTAGCTTTTTTAATATATCCTGTACTTCCTCTATTTCAAATGGTTGGTGTTATCAATTTGTTTTGCTCCTCTTCTACAATTTCGGTAGTTCAATTTTAGCTAGAAACTCATCTATTTTGTCTTCTTTCCCTTCGTTCTCAGTTTGGTACAATTGCTCGTAGAATTGCTTGAAGTTTTCATATAACCAGAAGGTTATATGTAATTTGTTTGTCCTTTTTCCTTGATGCCAATACTGTTCTTTTAGCTTGTTCTGTTTTAAGCTGCCAGGCTAGTATTTTGTGCGTTTTTTCTCCTAGCTCATAATACTGCTGCTTTGTCTTCATTATGTTCTTCTCCACCTTATAGTTTGTAGTGCTTCATATTTTATTTTTTTGTCCGCCAATTCTTTTCTTTTTGTTGTATCTTCCCATTCTCCTAATCCAAGTCTCTCTGTAGCCTCTCCGTTTCCTCTTCACTTCCTGCCCCTCCACCTATCTGAGCCACAAACCCATTTATTCCTTAATCCAAAACATTCATATACAACATAAAAGCAAGTGGCCCCAACACTGGTCCATCCTACTTGTGACCTCTTCAAAAAATTGTAATAGGTTTGTCAGGCATGATTTTCCTTTAAGAAAACAAACCATACTGACGAGCCTATCTTTTCACGCACCTCCGGGTATTCTGTAATCTCATCCTTGAAAATCGACTCCAACAGCTTCCCAACCACCGACCTCAGGTCTATAATTTCCTTTATGCCACCTCGCTCCCTTCTTAAACATTTCTGATGCTCCAGTCCACCGGAACCAAGCCAGACTCCATTGATTCCTGGAAGATTAGAACCAATGCCTTCACATCTACCTTCTTCAGAACCTGAGGGTGCATTCAGTCTGGTCTGGGAGACTTATCTACCTTGAGGTCACTTAGCTTCCCAAGTACCTGCTCTCTCATCATCTTGACTGCACTCACTTCTCTTCTGAGAGAGCCAGGAGAGTCCGGTTTGCTTCTAATGTCTTCCACAGAGAAGACTGATCCAAAATATTCATTCAATTCCTCTGCCATTTCCTTGTCTCCCATTACAGTTACTCAGCGCTGTTTTCTATCAGTCCTATGTCTACTTTGGTCATTTTGGTTAAATATTCTTTAAATATTTTAAAAAGCTTTCAGTATCCTCTTTGATATTACTTGCTAACCTCCTGTCATAATTCACCTTTTCCTTCCTCATCTCCTTCTTAGTTGTCTTCTCCAAATTTTTAAGCTTTCCAGTCATTCTTTGTACAACTTCTCTTTTGTTTTTATTTTGGCTTTAACCTCCCTCATCAGCTACAATGGTCTCATTTATCCATTCACAAATTTCTTTAATTTTGTTGTGTGCCCGTCCTGCACCTTCCTCATTTCTCGCAGAAACTCCTGCCATTCCTGATCTGCTGTTTTCCCCATCAAGTTTGGCCAGTTCCTCTCTCATGCGACTGTAATTTCCTTTACTCCATTGAAATACCCACACATCGGACTCTGGCCTCTGGTTTTCAAATTCAACGTGAACTTAATCCTATTGTGATCACTGCCTTCTGAGGGTTCCTTTACCTTAAGATCTCTAATCACCTCTGCTGCATTACACACCTAATCCAGAACAGCTGATGGGCTCATCTTCAAGCTGCTCCAAAAAGCCATCCCGTAGCCATTCCACAAACTCTCTCTCCTGAGGTCCCGGACTTACCTGACTTTCCCAACCTACTTTCATGCCAATATGCTGAAATATTCTCGCAGCTGCCATTGTCAAATTCCTTCAGAACCTCGTGCATTTTAATTAGATAACTTCTGAATTACATTGAAGTTTAATGAAGCAGAGGTTCAACAATTCCACGTGCAATAACCACTTTTTCCTAAGAATCAACCAAATTAACCTTCTCTAATCCAAGTAAGTCTACCCCTACTTAAGTTAGACAAACAAAATTGTACACAGAAAACATGCCGTCTCACCATTGCTCTGCACTGTGGTAGTTCATCTTCATTACAAGAGGGTCAAAGGGCACCTGCTTGGAACAGAAATGCATTGGATTTTCTTCAGCCACAGGAGGTTGTGGAGGCTAGGTCATTGGGTGTATTTAAGGCAGAGAATGATAGTTTTTTGATTAGAAAGGGCATCAAAGGTTATGGGGAGAAGGCCCGGCAGTGAGGCTATGTCAAAATGAATCAGCTCATGATTAAATGGTGGGGCAGACTCGATGGGCTGATTGGCCTATTTTTGTTCCTTTGTCTCATGGTCTTAAAAAAAGCAAAGTAAGGATCCATTTACCCTCCTGCATTCCACAATGGTAACCCATCATTTGCTTTTTCTCTCACTACATCCTCCCTTTGATCTATGATAGCCAAGATCAGAGGATGAAACACCCATGTTACTTCCTCTTCTGCTATAGCCATTCACATTTCCATTGGATCTTTGATATACCTTTCATTCTAATCATTGTGAAGTGAAATTGCATATAACAGAACAGAAACTTGGGGAAAAAACATACATGGGATCTTTTGCCATTGAGGCAAAGAAAGCAAAGCTTCACAACACATGAGTTCTATGTTCAGTTATGAGCACCACACATTTGGAAGATGCAAAGCCTTAGAGAGATTTACTTGAACAATATTGGAGTTCACTTTAATGGAGAGACTGCTTAAAAAAAATTTAATAAGTAATTCAAAATGATACAGTCTGGAAGGAGCAAATTTTGCAGATATTGGCTACAATCTAGACAGTTTATGATTTTTAAATACCTTCTAATGATAACACAATGTCTGACTCCAATCATAACTTCCACTTTTTGAACTCATGCCTACACACAGAAAGAATGAGGTGACATTCAGGCATGGGACTACTCAACAATAAATGCGACACGAGTCCCAGGCAATAACCTTCTCAATAAAAGAATTATTACCACCTTGCTTTGAAATTCTATGTCATTGTCATATTCTCTCACTATCAACATCCTCATGGCAATGCTGCAAATGAACTGATCACATAAATACTATGGCTAGAGCAGGCTAAGCAGTCTGTAGAATAGTCTCTCGCTCTAGATCATAGATTCTCAAGGTAGGGTGTACGCCCAACAGTGGGGCTTGGGAATATTTTGGTGGGGCATGGGGCTTAAGAATATTTTAATGGGGCATAGGAATATTTTGGGAAATAATTAAAAAGTTGCTTTGAAAAAATAAACTTGTTATGTTGGTGTGAAAGATGTGACTTGGCAATACTGTCAGTACAACACAATTGTAGTAACTTCCAAGTAAAATCACCTTGTTCTTTTTATTTTCTAACATGTTTTTGCTCTTCTGATGTTTCTCTTTTGTTTCTCTTATTTTAACTGTTGTTATCCTTGGTTAACATTTTTTTTCTGACCGGTCTTATTATCATCCATTCCAAATTATCTCATTGGTTATGAGGATTCCAAATTTCTCTCAACAATCATATCTCTGTCCATACCTCTTTACTTTTTCAGTTCAGTAGTGAGTGAGACCCATATCTGTATGTATCTTGTGCACTAACGTGTTGATGGGGGGGGGGGGGGGGGGGCGGGGGGAGGACCACCTCAAGCACCAGCCTGAGAGGGCCGCCAAAATCAGACAAAAAATAGGGACCCCAGAAAGTAAAGCATGAGGCTAGCGCAGTTTTGATACACTCTCTGCAAGAAAAAATGTCAGAAACTGCGCTAGTGTTTTTTTTCCATGTTTCTTTAGAGTCAGTCCTCTTCCTTTGATTCGATCATTACTTTTGTTACATTTTTCAATTCTAAGACGTAATAAAATATTGATTAATCTCTTTCAGGGAGCTCATGCTGTTGTATTAATCTGTATCAGGGAGCTCGTGCTTTTGTATATTCAAAAAGAGTAGACCCAACAAGCAAAAGGTTTGTGAATATTCAATAGAGTTCTTGAAGTTTGGTTTATACCTCCTGTACACAATGAACATTATGCCAACAGATTTTGACAAATGAATCAATGAAAGGAGGCATCTTGAAGATCATTTGAGGGTAAAGCATCCTAACCATGTCAATTTGAAATTGGAATATTTTAAATCACTGAAAGAGAAATTTGAAAATAGATCAAAAATCACTTCATTACTCACTGAGCAAACTACAGCCCTGAATTGTATGCATGAAGCTAGCTATAAAATTTCTCTGCTGTAGCAAAACATGGGAAGAATCATATGATTGGGGAGGAACTGATTAAACTTGCAATATCATTGTTTCTCAAAACAGATCTGCAAAAGGATGACAAAGATGTCTGAACAATGCCATTGAGTAATAGTACTGTCTGCAACAGAATAGATGACATGGGTCAAGATGTTGAAAAACAGCTTTCTGGTTGAAAGTTGAAAGTACGGAAATTCTCAATGCAACTGGATGAACATACTGTACGGGACAGTGAGGTTCTGCTTTTGGCATACTTGAGATACATTGATCAGGAAGAGTTTCAAGAAGAGATGTTGTTTTGTGAATCATTAGAAACAACCACTACTGCAATTGATATCTTCAAAATGCTCAAAAATTATTTGGATGAAAATGAAATACCAAAAGGAAACATTGGTATCTTGTGCTGTAGATGGTGCACCTGCTATGATGGGTTAAACAAAAGGATGTTTAAAATTAATGAAGGATGAAAATCCAAACATGTTGGCTGTGCATTGTGTTATCCACCGAGAAAACTTAGTTGCCAAGAAAGTTTCCCCGATCTACATGAGATACTGCATTTCGCGATCAAGTGTATCAATGCCTTCAAAGCTAATGCCAAATGTGAACGTCTGTTTAAGCAGTTTTGTGTTGGTAGAAATGCAGAACTGTGAGATAATTGCTTCACACTGAAGAAAGGTGGTTGTCAAAAGGAAGCTGCTTCAAAAGGTTTATGGAACTGTTTGATCTCCTCAGAGAGTTTTTGAAGGACAAGCCTGAAATGAAGCTCTTGCTAACAAAAGATGTCAAAGCTTATGTGAGTTACTTGACAGACATTTTTGAGTACATTGAACAAGCAACTCCAAGTAGCAAATATGATGCTCGTTGATGCAAAAATAAAAATATTTGGATTCATGACACTTCTAGAATTATGCCAAAGGAATATTTCTCCAAGAAATTTCAGTCAATTCTATTGGTTGAATAAGTTTGAAGTAACTAATACATTATTGTTGACCATTTGAAAATGTTGGTTACTGACTTCAATCATGGATTTTGTGATGTAAAGGCAATGGATTTCCCTTCTTCGTTAACTCAGCCATTGCTGGTGGACTTATCTGAAGTTCCAGTGCAATACCAAGAGGAGTTATCTGAGTTGCAACATGATGAATCTGTAAAAACTCTGTTCAAAGTGAAAGGAACCATGATGTGGCTGTCTAATGAGATCAAAAAGAAATACCCAAACTCGACTACTTTAGCAAGGGAACTATTGATACATTTTCCATCATCTTATTTAGCAGAATGTGGCTTCAGTGCTGTTAGTGATTTGCTACAAGCTAAGAGAAACGGACTGGAAATTACAAAACGTAGAGATTTAAGGTTGAAACTAACAAAATTAGTCCCTCGAATCAAAAAAATCTGCAGCCATCGTCAGGGGCAAGATTCCCACTGAAGTGACGACAATTGTCGAATGTGTGTTTGAGATGGTTGACATAATGAAGTAGTAGTTGAATATGAAATAAGTGTATTCTTGACCTTAATTGAATTGAAATACACTTGCAGTAAATGATTTAATTAAAACTTCTTTTGAATATATAACTTTTTTCTGCTAATGGTGGGGCATATATTTTTAAAAATTAAAGTGGGTTCTAGGACAATAACAGTTAAGAACCACTGTTCTAAACCAGTCATTCTCAATGGGGAGCCCTGGGGTGGCGGGGAGTGCACAGCACATTTAAATAAAAGCCTTGTTTTCTTTTCAGCTCACATAACACAATAGTCAATAGGAGAGAAGTATGGAAAAACCAAATCTTGAATGCTTCACAGGGAAGGGGTCCATAAACTTCGAGCATAGCTCACAAAGTGTTTCTATCATTCACAAGAGATGGGGGTCATCTGAAAAAATGCACCACAGCAATCTGCCATCAGTCCAACAATGTCATTCAAACTCAGAAACCAACTTGTCTGCCAGGGGCAACCTGTACATTGAAACAAGCTTCTCTCTGTCACAACAGAGCATATTAACGCTGGATCAAAGTTCTGGAACATCTTACTAATCAAACTGTGCATCTTAACCATGCAGACTGCAGGGATTCATCGTTAAGTCAGCTGGACCTTCAGAACTAATAAATGATGGACAGACTATGTTTGCAATATCAGTGATGCCAACATCCTGGCAATGATCAAAAAGATGAATGTAAAACTCTCCCAGTGGCCTGACTGATATGTATCCCTCAATCAGTATTAGCGTCACTAGCTCTGTTAATGGAAGCTGCTGTGTACAAACTTAGCACAAGACAGTGATCATACTTTCTTGTAAAGGAAGACATTCAGCAGCTTGTTTTAAAAGTCTACACGGTACCAGCAAGGAATTTCCAAAACTCACCTGTTTGATTTGCTCTTTCTGCTGTTGAAGCTTTGAAGTCATTTGTTTCTTCTCGTCTTGGTGCAGTTGTTTTGTTTTCTCTTGCTCCTGAGAGAATACCTCCTTCAATTCCTCGAGGCTATTGCTCTTCTCAACTTCAAACTCATCCTGCACAGAAGGCAGCAGGCAATATTAATCCAAAAGAACAATCCTACAATGCAACATGACCTAGACCAGTGATCAATTTTGGTCAGGATTTTTAACTGAACAGAAAAACTTAAATCTTGCTGGTATTGATCCTATATGATTTGATCCATTTTGTTTTTGAGCAACTTAACTATTTTCACAAATTATTGAAATTAATATGTACTAAGGAAGTTTACCTTACACAATCACCATTCTACAGGATTAAACCTACTTCCCTATTGACAAAATAAAATTCAGAGGTGATCAAGAACTTTCTCCCCCATTTGCAAAACTGCTTTCTATGTTGCCAAACACAACATGCAGGTAATGGAAGAGACAAGTAGACCCAAGTCAAAACCTGATAAACAGGATAGTTAGGGAAGATAAGTGTATCACGTGTGCAGAATATCATTCTGCAGAAGATGCGTATCATATCAGATGACATATAGCCCATCTTTGTGTATTTATCTATTTCACAAGAATATTTGGTAGAGAGGACAAGATTATTATATGATGCAGCACCAACACTTAAAGTATATCTGCAAACAGCAAAGATTTGAGGACCAGCTCCACACCATAAAGTCACCAACAAACGTATCACATCAAATGAATGCCGCTTCTACAACTTACCTATTGGTAACTTGGGCAAATCCTAGTGGTGTGTGAAAGATGGAAATGAAGAAAACATGATATAATCACATATAGAAATAAAGCAGATCTTGATATTCGTTACATTTCCAAGTACAGAGGCTGGCATTCGACTCATTCTTCACCTGAGACTATCTCATATCCCCAGTGCTTGCATGTTCTTTTTTCAAGTACTAAACCAACAAATATTTCAATTGCCATTTTGGTAAAGCATTTCCTGTTCTAATAATTTTCTTTATATTAACCTTATTTTCCTTCTAAATAGTAATCTATGTCTCCTCCTTTCTTATCAAATGACATAGCTCTTAAAACAATTTACCCATTCAACACCATGCACAATCTTTCTCATAAACTACACTTTTCAATTATCCCTTTGTGATTAGTCACTCACTGCTCACCTCATTCCAGTCAATCTTCACTGAACTAAATAGAATTACAGATCTTATAAGAATATAATGTCCCTATTAGTGATCTTTTCCAATTGCGCTACAATTTTTGAACTTTTCATCCGAGGATACTCACCCCACACTCTTAACTTTTTACGAGTGCAATTTCCATATTACATTTTTTAAAACATGCCTATTCTACTTGGGTTTGCCTGAAATATGTTACATTTATTTTCAGTTAATCATAATATTTAACTTGGAACCATAAAGAAATGTTAATAACATTCCTCTTGAATGTACAGTACAACTCCGATTATCCAAAATGGTCAGGACTGGCCTAGGTTGTATAAATGCTTTTTTTCAGTCATTTTTTAAAGACAGCCCAGTCCCAACAGCAAATCATTTGTATCAATGTTTAAACAACATCAAACAACAAGGGAAGGCTTCTTAAGAATTAATGTTTAACTCTCTCCAATACAAACGCTGCCCATAACACCGCCAATCACCAAGACCACTCAAGGACCACCGCCAATCCCAAACACATCCCCACCACTGCTGCTGATCCCTGGGGAGGCTTCCTGTCTCCCTGGTCATTGGAGCTCCCGATGCCAGAGTCGCGAGTCAAAATATTCCCATCAGCCTACTACTGCACACGCACACCAGGGATCCGGTGTGCAGTAGTAGGCAGAAAGGAGAGTTCGGAGTTGGCGTCGGGAGCTCCGGTGTGCCAAGGAGGGAAAGAAGGAAGAGGATAGGAGGAAAGGGGAGGGGAGGGAACACCTCTGAGCCAGAGGACCTGCTCCTGTCCAGGAAGTCGCTCTCCTTGATGATGCTGGGACAAGGGATTCTTTGGACTACTTGCAGCTGGGAGACGGTGGCACGCAGTTTGAGAGGGAGAATTGGAGAGAAAAGTCAATCGAGGAAGATAAAGAAATAGAAAGAGAGGGGGGAGGGAATTACCTGAAAAGAGGACAATCATCGTTCTAATTTCACTTTGAGTGAATTGATTTTCAACACGTGAGGTCAGTTCGACTCTGAAAAAAATGTGGATAAATTATCCTCATTTATCCGAAATATTAAAAATTATGTGGATAAATTAGGATTTCGGAGAATCCGATTTCAATAATCGAGTTGTACTGTACCATGTATGCAAGAGGAAAGTAAACCACTAGATGTTACCACTTACACATCCATACAACTTGGCATTCCACTCATTCTTCACCTGGGTCAGTCCTCTGTCCACCCAGGACATCTGCTTCAGTTTCATGTTCTGACATTCAGACAGATTTTGGATCAATTTTTCAAATCTTTGGCTCAAGAATGGAAGATTCAATACAATAATGGTTGAACCAATCTTGATCTCAACATTGACTTCACTGCTCATTCCCCACAAATCAGTACTCCCCTACAAGCCAGAAATTTGCCTTGCTCTTTCAACAGCTCATGTTCTACCTTTCTTTAGGCTGTAGAATTGGTCAAGTTTATTATCATCTGATTGCACAAGTCCTTTGGCTTGGCTTCGCGGACGAAGATTTATGGAGGGGTAATGTCCACGTCAGCTGCAGGCTCGTTTGTGGCTGACAAGTCCGATGCAGGACAGGCAGACACGGTTGCAGCGGTTGCAAGGGAAAATTGGTTGGGTTGGGTGTTGGGTTTTTCCTCCTTTGTCTTTTGTCAGTGAGGTGGGCTCTGCGGTCTTCTTCAAAAGAGGTTGCTGCCCACCGAACTGTAAAGCGCCAAGATGCACGGTTTGAGACGATATCAGCCCACTGGCGGTGGTCAATGTGGCAGGCACCAAGAGATTTCTTTAGGCAGTCCTTGTACCTCTTCTTTGGTGCACCTCTGTCTCGGTGGCCAGTGGAGAGCTCGCCATGTAACACGATCTTGGGAAGGCGATGGTCCTCCATTCTGGAGACGTGACCTACCCAGCGCAGTTGGATCTTCAGCAGCGTGGATTCGATGCTGTCGGCCTCTGCCATCTCGAGTACTTCGATGGTGGTGATGAAGTCGCTCCAATGAATGTTGAGGATGGAGCGGAGACAACGCTGGTACACAAGTACAACCCAATGAAACAGCATTCTCTGGTCCTCAATGCAAAACATGTAAACACACAACCAGACATAACACACGTACAGAAAAACATTACACTATTACATTGATTCACAACCATCAGAGAATAAATTCTCATCTCCACCGTAAATGGGCACTTGTTTATTCTGAAACTATGTCCCTTATTTCTAGAGTCCCACACAAATGATGGGAAACATCCACTCATCATCTAAACTGTCAAGCTAATAACGCCCAACCTTCTCAATCAAATCCCTTCATTCATGGAATTAATTTCATGAATCTTCTCTGCATTGTCTCCAAGTAAATCCCTTGAATGAAGCCAAAAGTGCACATAAAATTCCAGGTGTGATTACATCAATGCCCAGTGCAGTTGTAGCTACTTCTAACTCATCTTGCCATGAAAACCAACAATTCATTTTCCTTGCTCATTACTCTTTAAATTTCCAGGCACCCAAACCCCTTGCCCAGCAGCATTCATCAGCCTTTCTCTTATAAATTAGATTCTGCTTTTCTATTCTTTCTACAATCTCATCTTTCCCAATAATTAATCCATTTGCCAATCTTTCCCCACTCACTAAACTTAGATATACCCTTTAATAAATTGTTTCTCACTTTACACTCATAGCATACTTCCTTATTCTCAGAAAAATTGTGCCTGCTCCATTCACAGCATATTGAGTTTCACAGCATGGTAATGGCTTCTTCAGCCCAGCTGATTCATGCTAGCTGCAGTGCCATGCTCATCTCATTTGCCAGCATTAGGCTTGTATCTCTCCACTCTTTCCCTATCCAAGTACCTGACCAAATGGCTTTTAACATTGTAATTGAATGTGCCTCCACCAACTCCTCTGGTAGCTCATTCCATTCAATCACCACCCTCTGTGTGAAACAACTTAGCATGATTGTGTGTGTGTGTGAGTGTGTGAGTGAGTGTGTGAGTGAGTGAGTGAGCTCGTGCACGATGGACCTTTGTTTATACAGGTCAAGAACCCTGTATCCGAAGTTCCGAAAACCAAAAAGATCAAAAACCAAATTTTTTTTTTAACCACCAACATGATGTCACAAGTTGAAAAAAATATTTACCATCTGACTTGCCCATGTGGGGCTCTGATGTTCTGTTGACACCAGTTTGGTCACAACAGAGCTCTGTGGTACAAAATAAAATCTTTATTTCTGGCTGGGAAGATGCCAAATGGAGCTGGGTCCAAGTCTTCAGCATTGGCTGCAGTCGGAGTCAGCGATGGCGATTCCATTCTCAACGTCAGGTGTGGTGCCATCTGCATTGAAAAAGGTGCCTTGGGCTCTTGGGCAGGAGTGAGGACATTAGGCTCCTACACGGAAGCAAAGACCTCAGGCTCCCAGACAAGAGCGGGACCTCGGTCTGCTGGGCAGGAGCGGGGACCGTAGTCGAGGACTGGTGGATGTGGGGAGGTGTGGGGACTAGTGGCGGCGGTGGGGAGGAGTCAGTTGCCGGTAGCGGCGGTAAGGGAGGTGTCGAGGACCAGATGCCGGCAGTGGGGAGGTGACAGGGACAGGCAGCAGTGGTGGGGAGGTGACAGGGACAGGTGGCGGTGGTGGACCAGCGTCAGCAAAAGATAAAAAACATTGTTAATGAGGGAGATGACATTGGAGAAAACGTTTGAAAAAGCCATCGAGGAGAATTTCTAGTGTTCAGTGCTGCATTTATTTTCTTTTGTAAGCAGAAATCAAGTTTTTTTTGGGTAAGTACAAAACATTATTTCATGTGTATTTTCCACTTGTGGCATCATGTTGGTGCTCATTAAGCCTGCCGTTGATAATGTGATGCTTTGTTCCATTGTTCCGAAAACCAAAAAACATCTGGTCCCAAGCATTTCGGATATGGGGTACTGTACCCCTAGTCATTCTCAATGGGAGCCCTACATCCCCCATGGGAGCCACAGCAAATTTAATTAAAAGCCTTGTTTTCCTTTCATCTCATGAAACATTAATATTTTTCATCAAGCCAATACAAGAGAATTATGGAAGAAACCAAAACCTGACCGCTTCACAGGGAAGGAGGCCCATTAACATTGAGAAGGTCCGAGGGGGCAAAAGTTGCAAAAACAGTTGAGAATTGTAGGTTTATATAAAATCAAAGATCCCAGTGCCAATCCATGCAATGTTACAAACTCCAGCAAGAAAAGGAACCCTCAACCACAACCAACTGCCTCCTATCACCTAGCCAGTTTTGGACCCAGTTTCCCAACTCACTTCAGACCCCATGTGTTTTAACCTTGTGGACCAGCGTACCAAACAGGTTGTCTAAATCATAAATATAGATTGCAAATTGTTGAGGGGCCAGGCACATCTTAAATTACAGATTACCACCTTAAAAGCAGCACTTATCCCTGTGTAACAAAGGTTAAATAAACATAATTAAATTTGAAAACTAGAAAGATGCCCACTGCTGCCTGAAAGACTTAAATTCTTAATTACAACTGCTACATTAAGTACATACAATTTAAAGCATACTTCAGATCAAGGGAACTTAAAACCAATTTCAAATCGCAATTCACACAGTAAAATTTGTTCCACTACCTCCTTGTGCATATTACCTTGAGCTGCTTAATCTGTTGAGTTAGCAGGAACTCAGACTGAGTCTTGAGGAGTTCAAACTCTTCCTGGAACTGCTGCAGCTGTTGTGATCTCTCTTTTTCAAATTTGGACTGCAAATCTAGTTGCATTATTTTTATTTCTGTCTTGCATGCATGAACCTATTAGTCAAATATATAAGTAAACATGAGCTCAAAAGAAGGTTAAGCTAAGGCACCAAATTAAATCTCAAAGCCACAAGATATTGCAAATTATTATAATACTACACAAAATCATCCAGAAGGGAGGGTTTTGCCTATGATGTCCTGGGCTATGTCCACTACCTTTTGCAGGGCTTTATGCTCATAGGGTATTGGAGTCCCCATACCAGTCAGCACACTTTCCACCACACATCTAGAGAAATTTGTCAGGGTTTCCAATGTCATGCCAAACCTCTGCAAACTCCTGAGGAAGTAGAGGGGCTGGCGTGCTTTCTTCACCATGCCATTATAGTGTGTTGGATCCAGGAAAGATCCTTCAATAGTGACTTCCAAGAACTTAAATTTGCTCACCCTCTCCACCTCTGATCCCCCAATGATCATTGGATTGTATGCCTCCAGTTTTCCCTTTCTGAAGTCAACAATTTGCTCCTTAGTTTTGGTGATATTGAGTGCAAGGTTGTTGTTGGTGCACCATTCAGCCAAGTTTTCAATCTCCATCCAGTATGCTGACTCATTACCTTTCTTTATACAACCTATTATCGTGGTATCGTTGGCAAATTTGTAGATGGTGTTATTGTCATACTGAGCCACACAGTCGTAGGTGTAAACTGAGTGGAGCAGGGAGCTAAGAACACAGCCCTGCAGTGCTCTGGTACTTATGGAGATTATGTTATTACCAATCCTCACTGATTGTGGTCTGGAGTTGAGGAAATCTATGATCCAATTACACAGTGAGGTGTTGAAGTTTGCTGATCAGTTTTGAGGGGATGATGGTGTTAAGTGCCGAACTGTAGTCGATAAAGAGCATTCTCATGAATGCATCTTTACTGCGGTGAGGCAGAATTACCACTTGGTCCAAAGGATGTGGGACTCTGTTCACCCCTCTACAACTGACTACTTGACTTCCTCATCAGCAGACTCCAATCAGTGCTAATTGGCAACATCACCTCCTCCTCTCTAACCATCAACACAAGGACACCCCTGCGTCGTTAGTCCCCTACTCTACTCCCTGGAAACTCATAACTGCATCGCCAAGTTCGGCTTCAACTTAATCTATAAATTCACTAACAACACCATCATTGTTGGCCAAGTTACTGTAAATGATGAGTCAGAATATGGGATGGAGATCAAGAATATGGTTAGGTGGTGCGAGAACAACAATCTTACTCTCAACGTAACCAAGGACAAGGAGCTTATTGTTGATTTTAGGAAGGAGAGTCCAAGGATCCATACACCTGTCTGCATTGATGGGACGGAGGTAAAGAGAGGTCCATCAGGGCCCATACTTCAGAAAACCTCTCCTAGAGCAAGCACATCAAGGCAACTGTGAAGAAAGCACACCTTTTCTTTCTAAAGAGGAGATTAAGCATGTAGTCGAATCTCTGTTAAAACCTCTGCAGGTTCATTGGGGAAAAGTATAGTGAAAACCACAGCCAGGTTTGGGAATTCAACTGCACAGAAATGCAGAAGGCTCCAGAAAGTAGCAAACACAGCCTGGTCCATCACAGGCTCCAACCTCCCAGCTGCTGAATACACCAATGTGAGATGCTGCCTCAAGAAAACAGCAAACACATGAAGGACCTCCATCACCCTAGTCACAACCTCTTCTCACTGTTAACTTCGGGCAGAAATACAGAGCTCTGAAGATTAGCACTTCTAGGTTCAAGAACAGATTCTTTCCAGCAGCGATCAGACTGTTGCTCCGACACCACAAAAGGATTGTTTGAGCTAATGCAAAGTCATTTTCTGACAGTAATTCTGAATATCTGTTAACTATATTTTTTTTATTTGTCTCCCACCAAGTATACTGTTTTTTTATTACAAAGTACCTGCTCAGCTGCGGCAAGTAAGAATTTATGTACATTCTTC
The DNA here is from genome assembly GCF_036971445.1 of Narcine bancroftii. Lineage (NCBI taxonomy): Eukaryota > Metazoa > Chordata > Chondrichthyes > Torpediniformes > Narcinidae > Narcine > Narcine bancroftii. Next base: position 222,852,599 of record NC_091472.1, on the reverse strand, counting down.
AATGTATGCGACAATAAACTAATCATTATCAAATGAGGAGCATGTCACATGGTGTATTATTCACTGCAGGATACACAAACTTTGATCAAAAGCATTTGGCAAGGTCGCCGATGGTAGACTCATTCACAAAGTCATAAGGCATGGGATCCATGGAATATAGGCTGTGTGGATTGAGAACTGATTTGCCTGCAGAAAACAAAGAATAGTAGATGGAATGCATTCTGCCTGAAATACATTCAATAACTAGTGGAGCTCCAAAGGGATCTGTTCTGGGATCCCTGCTCTTAGTGATTTTATATATAAATGACCTGGACCTGGACAAAGAAGCATTTAGTAAGTTTGCAGATAACATGAAAGTTAGAGGTATTGTGGATGGTGTGGAAGGTTGTTGTGGGTTACAACAGGATATAGAGAGGATGTAGAGTTGGGTAGAAAAGTGGCAGATTGTGTATCCCAGATTGTGTATCCTGCAGTGAATAATACACCATGTGACATGCTCCTCATTTGATAATGATTAGTTCAATCCAGATAAGCATGAAGTGATCAGCTTTGGAAAGGCCAACTTGAAGGCAGAGTACATGGTTGACGGCAGGATTCTTAACAGTGTGGAAGAACAGAGGGACTTCGGGGTCCATAGATCTCACAAGATTGCCACACAGGCTGATAGGGTAGTCAAGAAGGCTGGCCTTCATTAGTTCAAGAGCGATGAGGTAAGACCGCAGCTCCTTAAAACTTTGGTTGGACCACACTTGGAAGCTTTAGAGAAGGTGCAGAGAAGATTTACCAGGATGTTGCCTTGATTGGAGAATGTGTCTTATGAGGCAAGGTTCACAAAAGCTAGGGCTTTTCTCTTTGGAGTGGGATTTTTTTTATTTAAAAACCGAGAGCAGTGGGTGCCTGGAATCCATTGTCAGGCTGGTGGTGGAGGCTGGTACAACAGGGACATTTAAAACACTCTTAGACAGGCACGTGGATGCTAGAAAAATAGAGAGCTATTGGTGTGAGTTATGGAAGATTAAGATTGTTGAGTGGGTTTACATAGGTCAGCACAAGGTCATGGGCGAAAGGGCCTGTACTGTGCTGTAATGTTCTATGTTTTAGTAAAATTGCTATTTATAGGACTGCCTCAGACAATCAGGATGTTGATGGCAAGTTAACTTTGATCTTACTGTCACAAAACCTCTAAAGAAAATGGTTTGAATATTTTGCTTCAGTCATGTCAGAATTAAAAGGCAAATGTTGTCGTTAAACTCACCAACATGAACGTTGATTTTTCTAATTTTCAGTAACTCAGCTCGACCTGATCCCTTCTCTTCTTTACATCCTCCTGTTCTTACTTTTCTAATTCCCCACCCCAACAGTAGTTTCTCACTCTAATTGTCTCCCACCTTTCCCACAATCTGCCCACTAGCTTATCACCCCTTCGCTTCTTCCCAGATTCTTCTCCCCTCCTGTTCCTTTCTCCCTTGATATTACTCCCTCCTACTTTAGTCTCAATAAAAGGTCCCAACCAAATCACTGACTGACCATTTCTACCCATGTATGCTGCCTGACCTGCTGAGTCCCTCATTGCTAGCTGCATTTTTTTAAAAAATTGATTTGCACCTTTATTTTGACCATCTCTTGCTTCATACAAAGATCTGCGTTTTCTTACAAGGTGCAAGCATATCTAAAACCTTTCTGCAATTATCAGCTATGCCTAATTCTATGCAATCATCTTGCTGGCCTCCAATGTTCCTGTTAATTTGAGGTCACAGGTAACTCCAAGTTCACAAGTCTCATTAACACATCACTTAATTGATCCTCACTTAAGCAATACTTCTCACACTCATTTGCAAACCCATCTATCATCTCATTGCTCGCTCACTCTAATTTTCTCCAATTTTATAATGCTCCAAGGTAACTGCATCCCAACTCTGCTAATTGATTATTCTAAAATATAATCACTGCACCATTAGGTACTTTCTTTAAATACCAAATCTCTTAAGCTCTGGAATCCCCTCCCTAAACTTCACTTTCCATCTTTAAGGTATCTCTTAAAATCCACTTCTTTAACCAAAGAGAAGGCCAGGCAGTGGGATTGAATGGGAGAATGGATCAGCTCGTGATTAAATGGCAGGGCAGACTCGAAGGGCTAAATGGACTATTTCTGCTCCTATGTCTTATGGCCTTCTTAAAATCTATCCTAATATCTCCAGGTACAGTTCCACTCCTGTGAAAACCTTAAGGCGGGCTATTTTAAAGGTATTCTACAAATTAAGGAAGTTACTGTTATGATAAATGAAAGGTCATTAATGAAGTCGCCATAAATGATTGGACTTTAAGAACTCCAGAAACAAATTCCTGTAACTTGGATGATGAGTCTCTAACCATCACAATCATCATCTTTCTGCTGGTTATTGCTTACCTCTGTGGCACTTTCCTGCTAATTACTACCATCTTGAATTTTATTTGGGCTTCTTGATGCCCCACTTGTTGCCAAGGGCAACCATTCTGGAATTCAATTATGAATATATGGACCAAGGTAAAAGGTGGTGTGCACTGAGTGGTGCTGGCAAACCCAAAATGAGTAGTGAGATCATTGGTGTGTAATTGTTATTTGATGGTAGGGTCAATGGTATGTGAGGTGATTGTTGAGATGGTAACTGGTCTGAATGGATCTGCGTTGCTTGTGGAACAGCACTTCTCTCATCGATGTTTCACCATGCTGTGCAGATGTCAATGTTAAATTCAACAGCATGATTTAAAGAGTTTGATTAGTTTTGGAATCTTAATTTTAATTTCACAAACTGTAATAACTTTAATCGCACCACGGAATTCATTGCGAGAGTTAAACCTGTTTATTTTAACTGACAGCTCAAATGTTCAATCCTGAGGCCCAAACAATTGGGCAAATGAAGCTCAAGGGATAATCAAAATGATATTAAACAAAATTTAAGTCTTCTGAAAGAATCTAACAATTCACTAGTCACAACTAGAGTTGAACATTCAATCTGAATCACAATTGCAGCTTTCCTATTGGCCTTATACAAGTAAATTCAAGATAATAAGCTAACCTTTTATCAGCAAAATCAAAGAAATAGCTTGTTTATGAGATCTGGGTCACAAAGGCAGAATTAACAAAGGCAACAAGCCACTTTGAGCACGAGAGAACATCAAATCCAGTCCCACCGTTTATAAAAGAGCTCGTTTCCAATATTGAAAAGGATCCCTCTGATCCATAAAATAAATCTCCAATTTCACAGACTCCTCTATTCTAACAATTAGCTGGTTTAATTCTTAACCATTTATTGAAAAAAAAACTACACATGCTGTGAATTGAAATAAAACTAGAAAATGCTGGAAATATTCAGTTCAGTTTACATCTGTGGAGAGAGAACTAATTACTGCTTCAGGTCAACCCCCTTAATCGGAATTGAAAATGTGGAAGAAAACAGGTAGGTTTTAAGTTGCAGAGAGGGTGAGGGAAGGGATGGAAAGAAGAAAAGAAAGGATAACATATTGTTCAGATCCTCCTTTAGTACAATGGAACAAACTAAATTATTGTCTCTTTCTCAACTAACTGAAACAAACTGTACAACGAGTTGAACTGCCAATGTAGATACCCGCCTACGTTTTGCTTATGTATCTTGCTATATAAAGTACTCTGTGTGACCCGCTGAGTTTCTCCAGCATTGTGTTTTTGCTTCAATCACGGTGTCTGCAGAACTCTGAACTACTAACCTGTTCTTTTTGACTCTGCATTTTAATCTTCTCCAGCTCTTCACCTAACTTCTGTTCATATTCCTCCTTCTGCTTCTCCAGTTCTGCAGATTGCAAAATTTGAAGCTCCTCGAGTGCCTGCTTGTGCTGTCCTTCAAGTTGAAGGACTTCATCCCGAATCATATCCAGCCGCTTCTGATGCTCCTGTTCCAGTAAAGTTTTCTGATTGCTTATAGCTGCCTCCAAATCCCCCTGAAGTTGTAAAGACAAGAGAAAATGACCATAGTCCTACTTCAAAATGAATACATCAGCACTTAGTTTTTATTCTTTTATGCCATGTAACAAAATTTACTGGCAATTTCAGAAATGCACATTAAGCATCAGAATTTCAATCCAGTGCCTATTGAATCCATTGCAATGCAAATGCAGTGCCACAAGTTTACACTGCAAGAAGTAACCATTTATTTTCTCCAGATCTGAAGAATAATGGAAAGCAATTCAATAAATTTAAAAGAGAATAAATCAGTTCAAAATATTATGGATGAGAAGCTTAACAGAACCACCAATAAAAAGCAGGGAGACAGGGATAAGCATGGCCAAGAACCAAGAAAGGCATGGCAGCCAGTATGACTTTCTTCACTACTGTAAATTTCTATAATTTCTTCATATTCAAATTTACATCGAGGAAAGGTATTGCAGGAAATGCAGGAAGGCACATTGGTTCCATAAATTGCAGATAGATTTATTATTGCTTTTAAGATAACATTTTTAAAAATAATGAAGTGACACTGATTAAGATCTCAAAATGTTTTTAAACTTGGCATATCCTTCTTTTCCTTTACATTATTTTGGGATTATTTAAAGAGGATTATAGTCTACAACATTCTATGTCGCTACAAAGACCTTTTAATTGTGACTTTCACATGGCTAAAATCACAACTGGTATCAAGGAATATTAAATACAATCCTTCAGTATAGCCAGGGATCAAAGCAACAAATTAGCTGACCTTATGAATTTCCTCCAGTTCTGCAGCCATGGCTTTGAATTTTTCCATATGAATAGCAGCCAATTCCTTTTGGACCCTCTCTTGAACATTAATCAGCTCAGCCTCCTGTTCAGCTTTCAAATGATTAATTTCCATCAGTCGTTTCTCGGCGCCTTCTCTATTCAATCTCTCTAACTCATCCTGACAGGTTTCCAAATCTTCCTTTAAGCGCTGAATCTCAGATTTATATTTACACGCAACATCTTCGAGCTCTGCTTCATGCTTCAGTCTTAAGCTTTCCAAAGCAGCCAAATGTGTATTCTCCAAAGCTTCCAGTTCAGTTTGATGCTTGGTGCACATCTCAGCTTTCCAATCCTCAATCTGACTTTGGTGATTTTCTATTAGATGTTCGTTTTGAGTTTCCAACTCTTCTGCATGTCTCACCTTCAACTCCTGGAGAAGGATCTCTTGTTCAGACATAAATTTGTCCATCATCTGCCTGTGTTCTTCCATGAACCTAAAGTAATAGAAGTGTAAAAACAAAATTGCTACATTCAGTCTATGATCCAAATGATACTTCAATTTCTGAGTGGTTCCAAAATTCTCACTGCAAATGATATTCCGACAGATGTGTTGCAAGCACAAGATGTTACTTTAAAAGTGCTGTCACATGCAAAGGCAGCACCAAAATCTTGAGTCCTGCTTCAGCCACAAGCAGTTCACTTTGGAGCAAAACAACGACCACAGGAAAACCAGCCTCTTGATTCAGAAAGGATAAGGTACTCTACAACCAATGACACAATTAGACAATACTACGAATGGTGTCTTTCACCATAAAGCCTTTACTCGTGCTTTGGCGAATACTTTCCACAGCACAGTTGATCGTCCCTTTTGGATACAGAGGGACATAATGAGGAGTTAACTTTAATGATCGCACAAAAAACAGCTGTTCCAGATCAGCTGCCACAGAACAGCAAGGAAGACCAGCAATGGGGTAAAGTCAGCAAGAATGAATCTGGTACTGTCATTTCCCACTCCCACCATTCTGAAACTTAAAACAAACCAATGTTGTCTGGATTACAGTTTATAAACTGAATGCTTGGAAATGTAAAAATAGAATTTTCAATTCCCTCAGTGATCACTAAGTCTAATAGGTTCTCTACACTTAGAATTTTAAACTATTTTGATTTTGTTTCAGATAAAATACATTGGATAACGTCAACATTTTCTTTATCTGTTAACAGGTGAGAGATTTATGGGTCTCATGCTTTCAGATTCTTTGAATGACCAAAACTGCTGGAATCCAACCTCAGATTACCCTGCACTGCTTGTTCTATCACCTCTTGATGTTCAAAGTATGTCTGACAGGAGTTTGCATGTTCTTCCCATGACCATGTGCCTTTCTCCAGGTACTCTAATTCCCTCCCACAACCCAAAGACATACAGGTAAACTAATTGACTGTTGTAAATTACCCTTAGTGCAGATGGCTGGTGGGAGAATCACGGCAAATTTGATGGCCAGATGAGAGAGAAGGTAAAACAAGGAAATATATGAGTGAATAGAATTAATCTAAATGCTGGCAAAGAATTTCTGGTCAGAGTCACTGCCTGTGTCATAAGCACTGACCTGTTCTGTGCCTCCAAGAGTTTCAGAGCTGACTGTTCTTGCACACTGATGTGGAGTTTCTCAAGCTCCTCTGCCATGAGAGACTTGGCCATGGCAAGTTCAGCATCAAACTGCACTTGGATTTTCTGACGAATTACCACTATCTCCGGTAACTGTTCATTTGCCAGACTATCCTGGAGCTGTAACAAGTAGCTCTTTTCTTCCTTCAGCTGATTCTCGAGTTTAGAAATTGTGGCACTCTGTTCTTCTTGAATCTGATTCATTTCTGCGCTTTTCTGGTCAAACTCTTGTTTCCATGCTCGTTTTTCCTCCTCAAACTCTTTGGTGAGCTCCTCGCGTAAGACTGATAGCTTCTTCTCTGTGCTGGCTTGCAGCTCTTCTCTCAGAGTCTTCAGCTCCCGTTCCTTCTCCACCATACATTCCTGCATTTTAGCCACAACTTCTTCTCTGCTGGCTTCAAGCTTATAACTGGTTTCTTCCAGTAACTGGGCTTTATTCTGAAGACAAACAAACAAGGAAATAACAAAATTATTTATTTCATGCTAAACATGAGGAAGAGGATTAAAGATAATTCATCAGTATTCATCCAGGAAATGAGCACAGAGTCATGGGAAGAAGGGAAAACAGACAATGAGGTCATGGAACCTATTCAGATTAAAGAGGAGGAGGTGCTTGCTGATATATTTTTTAAATTTTTTTATTTTTCACACTATGAACCATATTAACCAAAATATACACAAACATTTCCCTCTTGAATATACAGTGTCATTTTCTCCCCTTTTCCCCCCCCCTCCCTTCCCTCCCTCCTTCCCACCCCCCTCCAAACCCATTAAACGTTCAACATATACAATACAATAAACCCATTAAACAATGTCATCACACAATGACAATAAACAAGAAAATTGTGTCATATACTTTTACACACTGGGTCAGTTCATTTCGTCTTCTTCTCATTCTATCATTTTAGGGGGTGGAGGTCCACGAAAGGCCCTCTCTGTTGTGTTCCATGTACGGTTCCCAAATTTATTCAAATAATGTGACTTTATTTTTTAAATTATATGTTATTTTTTCCAATGGAATACATTTATTCATTTCTATGTACCATTGCTGTACTCTCAGGCTCTCTTCTGATTTCCAAGTTGACATTATACATTTTTTTGCTACATCTAAGGCTATCATAATAAATCATTTTTTGTGTTTCATCCAGTTTGAGGCCTAATTCTTTACTTCTTATATTACTTAGAAGAAAGATCTCTGGATTTTTTGGTATGTTGCTTTTTGTAATTTTATTTAATACCTGATTTAGATCTTCCCAAAACTTTTTCACTTTCTCACATGCCCAAATTGTTCCCGTTTCCTTCTTATAGTGAAAACATCTATCTGATAATGTTGGATCCCACTTATTTAACTTTTGGGGCATGATATATAGCCTGTGTAACCAATTATATTGTATCATGCGTAACCTCGTGTTTATTAGATAGTTCTGGAGCATAGCTTTTCCCATATTTCATTTTTAGGTGCTTGCTGACTTAAAGCAAGGGATCCCCAGGGATCCCCAAGATATTCCCTTGGCCCTTGAGGGAGGCAAGTGCAGAAATTGCAGGGGCTCTGGCAGAAATATTTAAATTGTCCTTAGCCAGGAGTGTGGTGCCAGAATATTGGAGGGTAGTTCACGAGTTCCATTGTTTAAAAAAGGCTCCAAAGTAACCATGGAAATTATAGGACAGTGAGCCTGACATCAGTAGTCGGATAATTATTAGAAGGTGTACTATAACATCGGATATACAATTATTTGGCTAGCAATGGACAGATTAGGGATAGTCAACATGGCTTTGTGCATGGTAGGGCATGCTTAACCAATCTTATAGAGCTTTTCAAAGAAGTTGGAAAGACTGTGGATGTTGTCTACATGGACTTTAGTAAGGCCTCTGTCAAGGTCCTACATCAGGAAGGTTAGTCAGGAAGGTTCAGAAGCTAGATATTCATGATGAAGTAGTAAACTAGATTTAACAATGGCTGGATGGGAGAAGCCAGAGAATAGTGGTGGATGATTGCTTCTCAGACTGGAGGCCTGTGACTAGTGGCGTGCCTCAGGGATCGGGAATGGGACCATTGTTGTTTATCATCTATATCAGTGATCTGGATGATAAAGTGGTCAATTGGATCAGCAAGTTTGTAGATGTCACTAAGATTGGAGGTGTTGTAGACAGTGAAGAAGGTTTTCAAAGCTTGGAGAGGCATCTGGACCAGATGGAAAAATAGGCTGAAAAATGGCAGATGGTATTTAATGCAGACAAGTGTGAGGTGTTACATTTTGGAAGGACAAACCAAGAAAAGATATTCATGGTAAATAGTAGGACAGAGGATTTCAGTAGAACAGAGCAATCTGGGAATACAAATACATAATGCCATGAGAATTGGCATCACAGGTGAATAGGGTTGTAAAGAGATATTTTGGCAAATAGCCCTTCATAAATCAAAGGTAAAAGTAAAGGTTCCATTATTGTCACGTAATTTAGAATGTAACATACATGAAATTCTTTAACTTTCTCTACCGTAAGGAAGGCAGAGAGTCACCACTTTGTCCAGCACCCCTCACAGAAATGTGGCCCCAGCAAGGAATGAATTTACAACCCCTGCTTTACAAGACCAGTGTTCTAACCACTGAGCTATTGGAGCATAGTATTGAGTATAGGAGATGGGATGTTATGGTAAAGTTGTGAGGCCAAATTTAGAGTATTATGTGCAGTTTTGGTCGCCTAACTACAAGAAGATATTAATAAGATAGAAAGAGTGCAAAGAAGATTTACTAGGAAGTTGCCCGGACTTCAGGAACTGAGTTACAGGGAAAGGTTAAACAGGTTAGGATTTTATTCCCTGGAGTATAGAAGAATAAGGAAAAATTTTTTGATAGAGGTATTTAAAATTATGAGGGAGATAGACAGAGTAAATGTAAGTAGGCTTTTTCCACTGAGGGTAGGTGAGATATAAATCAGAGGACATGGGTTAAGAGTCAAAGGGGAAAGGTTTAGGGAGACCATGAGGGGGAACTTCTTCACAGAGTGGTGGGAGTTTAAAACAACTGCCAGCTGAAATGGTGAATGCAAGCACAATTTTAACATTTAAGAATAATTTGGACAATATTTGGATGGGAGTGATATGGAAGGCAAAGGACTGGGTGCAGGACAGTGTGGCTAGGCAAAAAAAATGGTTCGGTACACATTAGAAGGGCCAAAGGGGCTTGTTTCTGTGCTATAATGTTCTATGATTCTAGTGTAACTTCATCATCTTAAAGGCTTTTGTGCAAATTAGTGAAGGATAGCTTCCTAACTGAATGTAGACTGCTATTGAAGTATCGATGGAAATTACACTCAAACATCGTCCGATTCATTCTTTGAAAATGTTTAATTCTCCAAATGCAAACTGGTGTCTTTGCAGCTCAAGATCTGAAATTTTGCCTTGGGATTGGCTGATTTGACAGCAAAGTGACAATATAGCAGCCACACATTGTTGCTGTTAGTATTGAAGCTGAAGCATCCTATACTCAGGAAAATACAATTTCCAATAACTAGAAATGTAACTAGTAATGAAAGGGGAAATAGCAGGAGGAGGCAACATACATACCTTCTTCATTTCCAATATTCTTTCTTCATGCTGTTCAGTGAGCATTATAGCCATTGCACGATCCCTTTTTAAACATTCAATCTCCTGCAAATAAGCATTTCTCTCTCTTTCAGATTCAACCTTTGCGAGCTTTTGAGCTCTTTCCTCCTCTTCCACATGACGGAGCCGTTCACTGACCTGCACCTCTACCTCTCGAGCAGTCTGCTGTGCACATTGGAGTCGCAATCTGGTCATCTCTAAAAGTTAAATGTATTACATTTTTCAAAATGTCGCATAAAAGACAACACTGGGCAACAATTTTTTTTTCAAAAAGTTGAAAGAAAATTGGGGATTTTGACAGACAACTTCAAGTTGAACACAAAGATAATTTCAGATTTGCTGTAACAAGTAGGAAGTTGGAGAAACATTGTGGTAATCTTTATTGAATTCAGCATTAAGTGTATACTTGCCACAAATGTAACAGAATGTATCACAGCTGTTATGACATTGATGAGACATTTCGGCTCCACTGAAGACAATAGATGCTATTGTTAAGTACACTTGTTATGCTATTTCCTGAAGGACATGTGTGCATCAACATGCATTCAATCTATAATCAATGTAATGCACAGCATCTGTCTATGTGAGCTGCTTTCATAGCCTGTCTGCATCTATCCTAAGCATGCCCAGGCCAAAGACAACATTTGCATAGCACCTGCACTGCGTGCATACCAAGGCATGTTTGGATTGATCAAAACAGCTTGCTTTGTGGGCAATATAAGGGTAGACTTAAAATTTGACATGAAATCCCAAAATAGGTCATATCTATAAAAAAAAAGGTTTGAGTTAGGAAGACTTTAAGGTGATTTTTGTGATCAGCAGTCCAAAATCCATGAAATGCACCCAAACGTGTTCAGGAAGCAAACTCTTTGTTGTCCAGTGCAATCAATTTTAAACTCGCTCCTCAGTAGCCTACCTCCAATCACGTGGCCAAGGAGAACCAGAGAGGAAGATGAAAGGTAAAACGCAATGGTGGAGCTGTTGCAGCTGCAGATTAGCAGGCACTGCCACTGGTGTGGACCCAGGGGTGGAGACACAGCGTTCCTCCGCAGGGTCTGATTATCCAGGCATAACTGCCTGGATAAGAAATTAATATTTCTTCATTTAATTTTGTTTTACAGCATCTGTGACTTTCTAGCGGTGCACATCAACTTAAAATTGTAAGTTATTAAGGGCTTTTTCTGGATGTTGTATGAGACTAGGTACGATCCAGACAAAGGAGACTTGGTCTTTGCGGCAAATTACTTTCTTTTGAGGGATGGTTACCTTTGATATGCCCCTCAGAAAGTTTATCTTGGAATTCTTCTAATTCTTGGTGGTGTTTCATCTTTAGTTTTTCAATCTCTGCCAAATGTCTCTCTGCCAACTCTTTTTCAATCATCTCCAGTTTCTCTTTGTGCATCAAAGAGGTTGCCATCTCTTGCTTGTTTTTCTCCTCCAGCTGCATCTGAAGCATTTTTAGTTCTTCCTGAAGAAAAACAGAGCCATCAGAACCAGATGCGTGTTACTATGTCTTACTAGTGGGCATTTTAGCAGGGTTGGGTTCTTTCATGTAAAGGTATGTGATTAATCACACCAATTAAGGGAAAGCAGAAGCAGGCCATTCAGTTAGATCTTGGTTTTCAGCTATCTTTTTTATTTAGACATACAGCACGGTAACAGGCCCTTCCAGCCCACAAGGCGGTGCCACTCAATTAACCTACAACCCCCAAGCATTTTGAAGGGTGGGAGGAAACCAGAGTAGCCGGAGGAAACCCAGACAGACGCAGGGAGGATCACACAAATTCCTTACGGACAGCGCTGGATTCGAACACTGGTCACTAGCGCTGTAACTGCTACGCTAATTGTGCTGCCCAATTCCACATACCCACCTTTGAACTGCAAACCTCAAAATACTTCCCCAACAATAAATGATCAAGCTCAGTGTTGTGAAGTGAAACAATCTAGCCTTGCAGCAATTTGTCTTGATGAATGGGGTGGGTGAGGTGCCAGATTTCCAAATTACTCTGCACAAGGGTCTGATGAGCTTTGTTACACTCAGTTATCCAAGGGTCCAAGAATCAATCTCCACCTTAATATGTTTAATGATTCTGCATCAATAGCCCTCGACGATTCACAGCCTTCAAAGAAACCCTACCTCATGCCTGCCCTACATAGTATATGTGACCACATTCCCCAATTGGAACATCTTCAGGGTCATTCTCTCTTCACCTCTCTTGTTTAGAATATTGGGATCACTTCCTAAGCTTCTGAACTCCAGAAGATTGTGCTGATAAGTCCCATAGGACAGATCCCTCATTTCGTGAATCAATCTAGTGAGCATCCTTGGAGTCCACAATTATTCACAGTACTCTAAATCAGGTGCCCTATCAAAATCCTGTCCAGTTGCAGCAATAAATTTTAATTATTGCACATTCCCATTGCAACACAAACCAGCATTCTATTTTGCCGTAATTACTCATGCCAATAGCCTCACATTGTGTTTCTTATACAAGGACCCTCAGAGCTTTTTTGAATAGTACCATGCTATCCTACATCACAGAAGTAGGCCCCATGCCAACCATGATACCCATCTATGCTAATCCTATTTGCTGACGTTAGGCTAAGATTCCTCTTCGGCTTTCCGATCCCAGTAACTTTCCCAACACCTTTTAAAATTGCGTTTAACATGACATTTTTTTCCATTCTTCTCCATTTTACATTTTACTCCATTTGCCATCATTTTGGCTCAGCAGTTAAATGTCGACATCTGTTTGCAGACATCTTGTGTCACATAAAAACCTTCCCACATACCTTTGTATCATAAGCAAACCTGAAATCATTCTGTTCAATCTCGTCATCAAGTCATTATTATTATAGATTCATCAGGAACATCCACCAACTCCCATTCTTTTACCTTCATGTCAAAAGACTCTAATAAATCTGTGAAACACTTTCAAAAAGCCTAGCTGCCACAGCCTGGTCACATTATGCTTTTTAAAGTGCTCTAGTAGTGTTCCTAAAGGAACACCCTTCTTGATCATACTATCACATTTGCTCTTTCTCAGCCTACGTGCCCCTTTTCAGAAATCTATCTATAAAACTTTTCCACTGATAGATTAGGACGGTTCCTCCTGAAGCAAACAAGCCTGGGAGAGTGATTTTCAGAGGTTTATAAACTCATATGCATCCCAGATCCAGTAGATGGCCCCAGGATGGGGGAACCTAAAACTAGAGGGTATAGGTTTAAAGAGAAAGGGGGAACCACTTCCAGGGATACAGAGAGATATGTTTTTCACACATAGGGTTGTGGGTATGTGGAACAAGCTGCCAGAGCAATCGGCAGAGATGGGTACAATTATAATGCTTAAGAGACATTTGGATGGGTATTTGGAAAGGATACAGGACTAGCTCAGGTGGGCATGAACAAACAGGATTCAAGGGTTTATTTCCATGCTGGATAACTCCATGATTCCAATGAAGCCATAAAACATATTGTGTGACCCAGGGTGCACCCAGGAGTGGTGGCATGTCAGATCAAAGAACCAAATAGTGGAAAATAAGTTTATGCCATGATTAATCACAACCAGATAGTCAGAGGGGTATGGGTCCAAACAATTTCTCAAAGAACGAGAAAGAGCTAGAGGGAAGGCCTCGTTCCCTAAACCCAAATTCACGCCAGTGAACTGAAAAATCATGAAGTAAACTTTAGACCTTACTAATCTATCTCATTCAGCCATTGTGCATAAAAGAGGGAATCATCAGGAAGGCCTTGTAATGGTTTTCTGGAAAAATAAAAGCAAAATGTATCTTCCTGGAAATATTGTAAGTTACCAGGCACTATTGTATTCCACATTACCTTGTATTGCTCCAACTTCTGCGCCAATTCTTCTACAATCTGAAGCCTATGCTGAAAGTAATTTTTCTCTGTGAGGTCCGTAAACGACAGCAAAGACAAACTGTCAAGAATAAAAAAATAAGGAAGACAGCAATTCATATACCATCTCCTCATATATGGTACAGGTGCAATATAAAGTTTCAGATTTCTCAAGGCTTCCCATCAAGTATTGAACACAGCAGTACGAAGCTTAAGCAAATTAAACAATTCCAAATATTAAGGCCTCTGACAAATGCAGAGCTGTGCATTACCACCAGATAATGCGATGAAGTTAAATCTCTGAAAGAAGAATGCTAAAAATTTGTTCTCCAATCCACTGTGGTGGCACTACAAAGTCTCCTTTTGATCTAATTTGATTTCACCTAGTTGGTCGATTTGGAGGAGGCACGTTCTCAACACACTCCAGAATCAAGAGTACATCAGCTAGCATATCATGCAATGTTGAGGGAACTGTGTTGTTGGAGGTACCAAATATTGGATGAGATTTTAAGTGAAAGAAGTGTCAAATATTTGATTTCCAGAAGGGAGATATGGATTGACATCAATGGAGCATTTGCCTTCTGTTTGATTAGGGTTCTTGTTGCCATTTTTGGTCAATGAGCATCTAGAAAATGGGCATCTGCTCTCAGGATAAGGTCTTTCATGTCAGATTATCATAGATGTCCTCCTTTTTCAAACAAGGTGCTTTCCTTCTACCACCATCAATTCGGCCCTCACCCACATATCCCTATCGCCCTCACATCTGCCCTGGCCCCCTCTGCCCCCATGCCTCACCTACCACCCCACAGCCTCCGTATCCAACATATCATCCTCCACCATTTCCGCCACCTATTATGCGACTGCACCACCAAATACATCTTCCCCTCTCCTCCCCTCTACACTTTCCACAGGGACCACTCCTTCCTTGTTCACACCTCCCTCCCCTCCAATTGTCCCCTTGACACCTAGCCCTGTGACTGCAGGAGATTCTGCACTGGTGCCCACTCCTCTTCCCTCAGCAACATCTGGGGCCCAAAACAGTGCTTTCAAATGAAGCAACATTTCACTTGTGAATCTGCAGAGGTCATCTACTGCATCCAGTGCTCCCGCTGTGGTCTCCTCTACCTCGGAGAGACTGGGCACAGACTGGGAGATCGTTTTGTTAAGCATCCCAGCTCTATCTGCACAATAGCATGGATTTCCCAGTGGCCACCCATTTCAATTCCCCATCCCATTCCATTGCTGACATGTCTGTCCATGGTCTCATGCACTGCCAGAGAGAGACTACCCATAAATTGGAGGAAAAACGTCTCATCTTCCACCTGGACACTCTTCAACCAGATGGCATCAACATCAACTTCTCCGGTTTCCATTAACCCCCCCCCCCTCCTCTTCCCCCGTTGCCTTTCCCCCAACTCTGTCTCTCACTCTCTCTCTTTTATTCCTTGTCCTTCTGTCTCCTTTCACAGAGCCAAAACCAATTCTCACCTTTCCTCTTATCATATCCAATAAACACCTTTTGTTGGTCTGGACTCTTCCCCCTGCCATTCTTCAATCTTTATTCTGCTCTTTGCTTATACCTTGAAGAAGTGCTCAGGTCCAAAGTGGCTGCAGTAATAACTTGTCCAAAGACACATGGTTGCAGTTGAAGGTCAGTCATGCCAGTGCAGAATATCACTGCAAGTGACGTTTAATCTTGGACCCAACCACTTCAGCTGCTTCATCAATGACCTCCCTCCCACTATAAGGTCAGAAATGGGGGTGTTCACTCATGATTACATAATGTTCAATTCTGTTCATAACTCCTCAGCATGTTCAAGTTCAGGTTTACTATCATCTAATTGTACATATACAACCCGACAAAACAGCATCTCTCCAGACCGTGGTGTACGCACAAAGTGTGAAGTGGTCCTTGCACCAAGATCTGCACAATCTTCAGGCATGGGCCAATACATAACAAACTATATTTGTGCCACAAATGAACCAGGCAATGATCATATCCTAAAAGAGCGTATAACCACCTACCTTTGACTTTTCAGTGACATTATCATCAACAATTTACCTCTATCAACATCTGGGCCAAGGGAGGATCGCCACTGACTCGTGACTTAACTGGGACAGCCACATTATGAGAAAGTCAGAGGCTGGTTATCCGTCAATGACTAACGTTGTTGGTGCTGCATTCATCCAGTCAAGAGCATGACTCTCCAGTTGCCTGGATGAATGCAGCTCCAACAACAGCGAATAAACCACACCACTGAAATGCCTTTCCTCTGCAGCTGAGTAGACGAACCTTGGGCAAGGTTGTAGATGGTCTGGGATTGGCCTCATGCTTGTGTGTGTGTTTAATAGTAGAACATTCTGGATGGAGCACAGCGCCATATTCTGCACAGCATGATTTTAGGATAAAAGAGCCTAACCAACTAGCTCCATTTTCATTTCAGTTCCTTCACAACTGACCCACTTCATCGTGTATGTCAAGAACAAAATATACTATGCTAACTTGCAAGGCAACTTTAACAACATCCCCAAAAGCCATGAACTCAATTCCCAAGGATAATTTTTGTTCTCCCCTTGATATATTTAATATGACTCATTCCTACTTTAGACACTACAAAATATTGCAGACCATTTCTATCAAACATTTTCATGAAACCTTAGTACGTGTGACAATGAATTTTAAGTCTACCGATAGAAGCTGCCTGACCTGCTGAGTCCATCCAACCTCTCACTGTTTGCTCAAGGTTCCAGCATCTGTAGTTTTTGTGTTGGGTTATCTGCCAGCCACACAAGCAATTACACGAGGATGGGTAAGAGTTTATTTCTGAACTAGTGCTGCTGATTTCTCTGTTAGATGGTTTATTCACAAATACAAACTGTCGCATGTGAACCACTGGATCATTAAAACTGATAAACTCTGCTCGCAATCCACCAGACGACCTGAAGAATAAACTTCCAGGCCTGCTACATGCAATCACACTGCAGCGTCTTCTCAACTCATGACATGAACAAAGAATTAGCATTCAAGAAAAAAAAAGATTGTGGTTCCTGTTCTACAGTGATCAGATCCCTCCAAAAAGGTTGGCTGGTTTTTTTTCAAAATCCAATCCATGCAAATTTATTCAATCTGTTAAGGTCAACCTTAAACATACTGTAATATGAAGTAGAAATGTTAAACTGTTGTCATACCTTGGTTCTGTCGTCTGATTCAGACTCAGGTCAGAATCAAGGCCAAGAGGCAATTTTGTGTCTTCCTGTAGGCGTTGCTCTAACTGTGCAACTTCCTCATCATTTTTCTCTTTCATCTCTTTCAGTTTCTCTTCAAAGTAATTCTTCAACTGTTCAAGCTCACAAACGTGCTGCTTCTGTATTCGCTCTCTCTGTTCGGCAAATTCCTGCCTCAGAATTTCTACATCTTCCACATGAGATGTACAGGTCAACAAGTGCTCCTTAAACTCTGAGAGGTGCAAAAAGACATAGATTTATTTTTCCTGAAGTAAAACACGAAAGTCTGCAGACACTGTGATTGGAGTGAAAACACAATGCTGGAGAAACTCAGCAGGTCAAACAGTATAGTTTGATACATAACCAACATTTCAGTTAACATAGTTGTTACAGTACCAATGATTGGGACCGGGTTGTGAATCCCACACTGTCTGTAAAGAGTTTGTACGTTCTCTCCATGCCTGTATGGGTTTTACCCGGGGGCTCTGGTTTCCTCCTACCTTTCAAAAAATAGTGGAAGTTATAGGTCAATTGGATATAATTGGAAAGGACAGGCTCGTGAGTCAAAAGGGCCTGTTACCGTGCTGTATGTCTATAAAATATTTATAAATACTGGATCTAAGTGTCATAATTACATCAACTGTCCAGTAATGCCTGGTAACCTGGACTGGTTGTTAAGGTTAGGATGCAGGCTAAATCCAGGTGACAGGCTCCAACATGGCACAGTGGCAACTTCAGCAAATAATACCATCAAATTTACTTTCACAGCAGTGTCATAATGTAAAATACAAGCTCAACATGTTACCAATTACTTTCCAAGTTATCACACTTATGCTCACACCTTCCTTGTAACTAATATGCAGTAAAGATCATGTCCATTGAAATTTGGAATGTATGGAATCCCAGCATGAATTATACTTTGGCCAAAGAGAGGGTTGGTGTGATCATCTTTTTTTTTTAGATTTTTTATTTTTCACACCATAAACCACATTGACCATGATACATACTTTTTCCTTTTCAAATATATACAGTGCCATTTTCTCCCCCCTCCCTCCTCCCATCCCACCCTCCCTACCTCCCCCCCCATCCATTTAAAGTACAAAATCTAGGATACATTAAACCAGTCAAACAATGTTGTCATTCAATAAAAATAAACAAGAAATTCCACTGAGTTAATTCTTTTCATTTCCTTCTCCTTTCGTTAATTTAGGTAGTGAATGTCCC
The DNA here is from genome assembly GCF_036971445.1 of Narcine bancroftii. NCBI lineage: Eukaryota > Metazoa > Chordata > Chondrichthyes > Torpediniformes > Narcinidae > Narcine > Narcine bancroftii. The sequence continues at coordinate 222,834,316 of NC_091472.1, read as the reverse complement.
CGGTAGGTTTTCTCTATTGTGTTTCATGTAAGGCTCCCATATTTGTTCAAATATTTCAATATTATTTCTTAAACTATATGTTATTTTTTCTAATGGAATACATTTATTCATTTCTATATACCATTGTAGTATTTTCAAATTATCATCCAATTTCCAGGTTGACATAATACATTTTTTTGTTACGGCTAGAGCTATCTTAACAAATCTTTTTTGTGCACCATCCAAATCAATTCCAAATTCTTTGTTTTTTATGTTACTTAGGAGGAAGATCTCTGGATTTTTTGGTATATTGTTTTCTGTAATTTTATTTAATATTTGGTTTAGATCTTCCCAAAATTTTTCTACTTTCTCATGTCCAGATTGCATGAATTGTTGTTCCCATTTCTTTTTTATATCAAAAACATCTATCAGATACTGTTGGGTCCCATTTATTTAACTTTTGAGGTGTAATGTATAGCCTGTGTATCCAGTTATATTGTATCATATGCAACCTCGTATTTATTGTATTTCTCATCGTTCCAGAACATAACTTCTCCCATGTTTCCTTTTTTATCTTTATATTTAAATCTTGTTCCCATTTTTGTTTAGTTTTACCATTTGTTTCCTCATTCTCCTTTTCTTGAAGTTTAATATACATAATTGTTATAAATCTTTTGATTATCATTGTATCTGTAATCACATATTCAAAGTTACTTCCCTCTGGTAGCCTCAGACTGCTTCCTAATTTGTCCTTCAAGTAGGATCTCAATTGGTAATATGCCAGCACTGTATCTTGAATTATATTGTATTTATCTTTCATTTGTTCAAAGGATAATAATCTATTTCCTGAAAAACAATTTTCTATTCTTTTGATCCCTTTTTTCTCCCATTCTCTAAAGGAAAGGTTATCTATTGTAAAAGGGAGTAACTTATTTTGCGTCAATATTAGTTTTGGTAATTGATAATTTGTTTTATTCCTTTCTACATGAATCTTTTTCCAAATATTGAGTAGATGATGTAATACTGGAGAACTTCTATGATGTACCAATTTTTCATCCCATTTATATAATATGTGTTCAGGTATATTTTCCCCTATTTTATCTAATTCTAATCTAGTCCAATCTGGCTTTTCCCTTGTTTGATAAAAATCTGATAGGTATCTTAATTGTGCGGCTCTATAATAATTTTTTAAGTTTGGCAGTTGTAAGCTTCCTTGTTTATACCATTCTGTTAATTTATCTAGTGCTATCCTCGGTTTCGCCCCCTTTCCATAAAAATTTCCTTATTATTTTCTTTAACTCCTTGAAGAATTTCTCTGTCAAGTGTATTGGCAATGCCTGAAATAGGTATAATATCCTTGGGAAAATGTTCATTTTAATACAGTTTATCCTTCCTATTAGTGTTAATGGTAAATCTTTCCAATGCTCTAAATCGTCCTGTAATTTTTTCATTAGTGGATAATAATTGAGTTTATATAGATGGCTGAGATTTTTATTTATTTGTATACCTAGATATCTTATTGCTTGCATTTGCCAACTGAATGGTGATTCCTTCTTAAATTTTGAGAAATCCGCATTATTCATTTGCATTGCTTCACTTTTATTTACGTTTATCTTGTAACCTGACACTTCTCCATATTCCTTCAATTTCTTATGTAATTCTTTTATTGATAGTTCTGGTTCTGTTAAGTATACTATAACATCATCCACAAATAAACTGATTTTATATTCCTTGTCTTTTATTTTTATCCCTTTTATATTATTTTCTGTTCTTATCAATTCTGCTAGTGGTTCTATAGCTAACGCGAACAATAAGGGTGATAGTGGGCATCCCTGCCGTGTTGACCTGCTTAAGTTAAATTGCTTTGATATATATCCATTTACTGTCACTTTCGCCAATGGCCCCTTATATAATGCTTTAATCCAATTAATATACTTCTCGAGTAAACTAAATTTTTGCAATATTTTGAATAAATAATTCCATTCTACTCTGTCAAAGGCCTTCTCTGCGTCTAAAGCAACTGCTACTGTTGGCGCTTTACTCCCTTCTACTGCATGAATTAAGTTAATAAATTTACAAATATTGTCTGTGGTGCGTCTATTTTTAATAAATCCAGTTTGGTCTAGATTTACCCTTTTCGGTACATACTCTGCTAATCTGTTTGCTAATAGTTTAGCTATTATCTTATAATCTGTGTTAAGTAATGATATTGGTCTATATGACACTGGTGCGAGTGGATCTTTCCCTTGCTTTAGTATTACTGTAATTATTGCTGCTTTGCATGAATCTGGTAAGCTTTGTGTTTTATCAATCTGGTTGATTACTTCCAGGAGGGGAAGAATTAATAAATCTTTAAATGTTTTATAGAATTCTATTGGGAATCCATCCTCTCCTGGTGTTTTATTATTTGGTAATTTTTTTATTATCTCTTGTATTTCTACTATTTCAAATGGTTCTGTTAATTTATTTTGTTCCCCTATTTGTAATTTTGGTAGTTCAATTTTAGTTAAAAATTCATCTATTTTCCCTTCTTTCCCTTCGTTTTCAGTTTGGTATAATTGTTCATAGAATTCACTAAAGTTTTCCTTGATCTCCTTTGGATTTTATGTGATTTGTTTGTCTTTTTTCCTTGATGCCAATACCATTTTCTTAGCTTGTTCTGTCTTAAGCTGCCATGCTAGAATTTTGTGCGTTTTTTCCCCTAATTCATAATATTTCTGTTTTGTCTTCATTATGTTCTTCTCCACCTTATATGTTTGTAGTGTTTCATATTTTATTTTTTTTTCTGCCAATTCTCTTCTTTTAGTTGTATCTTCCTTCATTGCTAATTATTTTTCTATATTTACTATTTCCCTTTCCAAATGCTCTGTTTCCTGATTATAGTCCTTCTTCATCTTGGTTACATAACTTATTATTTGCACTCCAATGAACGCTTTCATTGCATCCCATAGTATAAACTTATCTTTCACTGATTCCGTATTTATTTCAAAATACATTTTAATTTGTCTTTCAATTAATTCTCTAAAATCCTGCCTTTTGAGTAGCATGGAGTTTAATCTCCATCTGTACATTCTTGGAGGGATGTCCTCTAACTCTATTGTCAATATCAAGGGTGAATGGTCTGATAATATTCTAGCTTTATATTCTGTTTTTCTTACTCTATCTTGCATATGAGCTGATAACAAAAATAGGTCTATTCTTGAGTATGTTTTATGTCTACCCGAGTAATATGAATATTCCTTTTCATTTGGGTGTTGTTTCCTCCATATATCCAAAAGTTGCATTTCTTCCATCGATTTAATTATAAATTTGGTTACTTTGTTCTTTCTGTTAATTTTTTTCCCAGTTTTGTCCATATTTGAATCCAAATTCAGGTTGAAATCTCCTCCTATTAATATGTTCCCTTGCGTATCTGCTATCTTCAAAAAAATATCTTGCATAAACTTTTGATCTTCTTCGTTAGGTGAATATACATTGAGTAGATTCCAAAACTCCGAATATATCTGACATTTTATCATTACATATCTCCCTGCTGGATCTATTATTTCCTCTTCTATTTTAATTGGCACATTTTTACTAATTAATATAGCTACTCCTCTTGCTTTTGAATTATACGACGCTGCTGTTACGTGTCCTACCCAATCTCTCTTTAATTTCTTGTGCTCCAATTCAGTTAAATGTGTTTCTTGCACAAATGCTATATCAATTTTTTCTTTTTTCAGTAAATTTAGCAGTTTCTTCCTTTTAATTTGGTTATGTATTCCGTTAATATTTAAAGTCATATAGTTCAGCGTAGCCATTTCATACTTTGTTTATCTTCCCTTTCCGTTTCTCCATCATCACCTTTCTTTCTTATCCATTTCTGTTTTCTTGTTTTGAACATTTTATAAGACAACATTTCTAAAACATCAAACATTTTCCTTATTCTCCTATTTAAAACTTCTTTAACCCCATTCTCCCCTCCCCCTCCTGAGTTGCCCTTTATCCCTTGTCGGACAACCACATCTCCCCTCTACATTTGGATTTGCGAATTCACTCGCAAACGTCAACTGATTTTGTAGTGACCGTAACTACTCCCCACCCAGCCCCCCCCCAGAAAAGATTTCAATTTTCATATGTAACAAAGGTCACTCTTTTAATTCCCTCCTTATTCCCTCTATTCCCTTTCCCTCCCTTATTAATTCTTGTCTATACTCTATATATTTTCCTCTAAATACAGATACATTCATGTATACACACTATATATATATACACACATATACCCCTTTACACACATACATATAGTGCATGGTCATTTTTACTCTCATTACATGTCTTCATCTCTCTGCTTGTTTTGTCATTGTTCTGCAAATTTCCTTGCTTCCTCTAGATCCGACAATAGACTGTTTTGTTGCCCTGGAATAACTATTTTAAGTACCGCTGGGTACTTTAACATAAATTTATATCCTTTTTTCCATAAGATTGTTTTTGCTGTATTGAACTCCTTCCTCTTCTTCTGGAGTTCAAAACTTATGTCTGGATAGAAAAAAATTTTTTGACCTTTATTTTCCAGTGGCTTTTTGTCCTCTCTTACTTTCTTCATTGCTTTCTCCAATATATTTTCTCTTGTTGTATATCTTAAGAATTTTACTAAAATGGATCTTGGTTTTTGCTGCGGTTGTGGTTTCGGGGCTAAAGTTCTATGTGCCCTCTCTATTTCCATTTCTTCCTGTAATTCTGGTCTTCCTTGGACCCTGGGGATCCAATCTTTTATAAATTCTCTCATATTCTTGCCTTCTTCATCTTCCTTAAGGCCCACTATCTTTATATTATTTCTTCTATTATAGTTTTCTATTATATCTATCTTCTGAGCTAACAGCTCCTGTGCCTCTTTAACTTTTTTATTAGATTCTTCTAATTTCTCTTTTAAGTCTTCTACTTCCATTTCTACAATTGTTTCTCGTTCTTCCATATTTTCCACTCTTTTTCCTATCTCTGATCTGGCCATTTCCATTTTATTCATTTTTTCTTCTGCATTCTTAATTCTTCTTTTTATCTCATTAAATTCTTGTAATTGCCATTCTTTCACTGATTCCATATCTTTCTTCTTTGGCTTGGCTTCGCGGACGAAGATTTATGGAGGGGGTAAAAAGTCCACGTCAGCTGCAGGCTCGTTTGTGGCTGACAAGTCCGATGCGGGACAGGCAGACACGATTGCAGCGGTTGCAGGGGAAAATTGGTTGGTTGGAGTTGGGTGTTGGGTTTTTCCTCCTTTGCCTTTTGTCAGTGAGGTGGGCTCTGCGGTCTTCTTCAAAGGAGGTTGCTGCCCGCCAAACTGTGAGGCGCTAAGATGCACGGTTTGAGGCGTTATCAGCCCACTAGCGGTGGTCAATGTGGCAGGCACCAAGAGATTTCTTTAGGCAGTCCTTGTACCTTTTCTTTGGTGCACCTCTCTCACGGTGGCCAGTGGAGAGCTCGCCATATAACACGATCTTGGGAAGGCGATGGTCCTCCATTCTGGAGACGTGACCCATCCAGCGCAGCTGGATCTTCAGCAGCGTGGACTCGATGCTGTCGACCTCTGCCATCTCGAGTACTTCGACGTTAGGGATGTAAGCGCTCCAATGGATGTTGAGGATGGAGCGGAGACAACGCTGGTGGAAGCGTTCTAGGAGCCGTAGGTGGTGCCGGTAGAGGACCCATGATTCGGAGCCGAACAGGAGTGTGGGTATGACAACGGCTCTGTATACGCTTATCTTTGTGAGGTTTTTCAGTAGGTTGTTTTTCCAGACTCTTTTGTGTAGTCTTCCAAAGGCGCTATTTGCCTTGGCGAGTCTGTTGTCTATCTCATTGTCGATCCTTGCATCTGATGAAATGGTGCAGCCGAGATAGGTAAACTGGTTGACCGTTTTGAGTTTTGTGTGCCCGATGGAGATGTGGGGGGGCTGGTAATCATGGTGGGGAGCTGGCTGATGGAGGACCTCAGTTCTCTTCAGGCTGACTTCCAGGCCAAACATTTTGGCCTGGAAGTCAAAATGATTCCATATATTCTTTAAAAAAAGATACATCCATTGTCTTGCCTTTCTCTTCTTCTTCCACTTCTTTCTGTTCTTCTTCTTCCTCTGGATTGACCATCTGTTGTTTCCTTGTTTTCTTTTTACCCTCTTCTTTCTTGTTGTCGTTATTGTCTGTGTTCTGCACCTGCTGCTGTGCTGCAGGTGTCTCTCTCAGCTGTGGAGATCGACTCCGCAGCTGTTCCCCCCTCCTGTCAGTGTGTTTTTTTTCATGCGCATGCGCGGTTGCACATTTTTACTCGGCTCTGCGAGCCATTTTTGTAGTCCCGAGCCCGGGACTTCCATTGACCTGCGGGAGCGGGCTTCTCTCTCCGTGGCGGGCCTCTTCGGACAGGTAAGGCCTTCACCTTCTTCTTCCGACATTCTTTCTTCCTCTTTTCTTCCCGTTGTTTTCGACTTTTCTCTCTTCGCTGCCATTTTCTTCTCATCTTTATTTTTACTTTATTATAAATTTTAATCTTGTACCTTTGTGCTTTGTGTGTTTTTTTTTAATTTTTTGGGAGAGGGCTGGAATTCCCTGACCGGTCACTACTCCATCACGTGACTCCTCCGGTGTGATCATCTTCAATGTGACACATAAAAGCACAACTTTCTCCAATTACCACAAATCTCCTCACATGATGGTCACAACTCCTTCACTTCTCAGATGACGTCATGTATTTGGGCCAGCAGAACCACTTCACAATGTTTCAGCACATCAGCAGAGATTTGGATAGCTTATCAACCTCTAGCTGTGTACACTCCAAAATTGTAGTGGTAGTGTGCTCCGAGTTCAAGTTGAGGACACTTGTATCAAAGGTGGTTTCCCTGCTGTGATGTGATCTCTATTCTTCGTCCCTCGTTGATTGTATTAATTCTATTAAAATGAATCTCTTACCTAAATTTCTGTACCTTTTCCAGTCTATACCAATTTTTATTCCTAAATCACTTTTTCATTCACTTGATTTGATTATATTGTCTTGTATATGGAGGGATAACCGCCCTCGTCTAAACAAGGTTCACCTTCAAAAACCTAAGAGGAATGGAGGCTTGGCTAATTTTAGATTTTATTACTGGGCAGTCAACATACATGACTTTATGTATTGGTTACACCTTTATAATCGAGTGAACAGTCCAGCATGGGTAACAATGGAGCTGAATTCTGCAAAAATAATTTCCATTCCAGCACTTCTTGCATCCTCACTTCCCTTTTCTTTAAATAAATCAATTGATAATCCTATTTTCAGGGGTAAGTTTAGAAAACATTTCTCTTTCAAGCCCTATTTGCTTTTTCAACCTTCTTACAAGATTCTGCTTTTCAGGATTGGTTTAGATTAGGCATTGAGCGTTTCAAATATCTTTTCATTGATAACAGTTTTGATACATTTGAACAACTTTCTAAAAAGTTCAACTTACAAAATACTCATTTTTTCAGATTCTTGCAAATTAGACATTTTCTTAAATCTCAGATATCGGATTTTCCTCGGGCACCTGATGCGAATATTGTTGATGTGATATTTATGTTACAACGTTTAAACATGGGTTTAATATCTATTCTTTATGACATGCTAGTGGGTTTGAGACATGCCCCTCTAGTTAAAATTAAAAATGTCTGGGAACACGATTTAAATCTTACATTATCAGATGAATTTTGGGATCTAATTTTTAAGCTGATTAATACTGCATCTCTGTGTGCCTGTCACTTCTTTTTACAATTTAAAATTGTACATAGGGCTCATATGTCTAAAGTTAAGTTATCTCGTATCCAGATGTAAATCCTTACTGTGATAAAAGTAAGAGGGAAGAGGCTTCTTTAATTCATATGTTTTGGACATGTCATGAAAAATACTGGAGGGGAGTATTTCAATCTTTAATTTTAAATGTAAATTTAAAGCCTAATCCTCTGGTTGCTCTTTTTGGTATAATTGGAGAAAATTATATTCCTCTAACTCCAATTAAATGTCGTATTCTGTCTTTTGCATCTCATCTGACTAGACGTGCAATATAGTTTAGATGGAAGCATGTTGCCCCGCCTATTCATGCTCAATGGCTGAGGGACATTATGTCCTGTTTAAATTTAGAAAAGATGTTATTCAATTAATAATTCAAATTTGTTGTGAGGATCATTCTTGAATTACTTCCACAATCTCTAGACAATATTATTTTTCAAAATTTTTATATTTTCCATTATATTCTTGGAACGAAGTACATATTTTCTTTAGTCATATACCTTGAGTTAGGGAATAGGATTTAGAATCACATTGTATATGGAAAAAACTCATTGAACGAGATGCAGATCATCAATAACTGCTCTTGAAAAGATGGCAAGGAGTTAACCTTCTAATAGCTGCAGTCTTTTCTGAAGGTAAGCCACAGGAATGAAGCCTTGGAGGATCTAGAGCCAAAGACTGTTAAGGACTCTTGAGAATATTTGTGAGAGTGAAGATTAATTGAATGCAGCAGGAAAGCTAATAATCTGAGATGCTGGAGAGAGCTCCTTCAGATCCTATTTTTGTGGCACCTTCCATTCTCTTGTCCCTTGACAGTGCAGTGATTTTGAATAGGGCAAATGTAATGATCACTAAATTTGGAGGCTTTCAAAATGAATAAATAGATGCAAAATCCCTATTATGTCTCTTCAGTTAGGATGTCGTTACTTTGGCCTTATTTCTATCGTCACACAATGTGTGACATCCATATTCACAGTCAATGCAATAATATTTTTATAGTTTCTCAATCATTTTACTTTTATTGCACATAAATTCTGTTGCAGTTTTAGGACTTCTCTCTCTGAACTCTCCCTGAAATAGAAGCATACACAAAAGATTTACCACTTAGCTCTTCATGACTGGCTTTTGTACTCTGAAGCTGAGACCACAGATGTTCAAGCTCTTGCTCTGAACGCAACTTAAATTCATCATAGGTTGTCTGCAATTTCACCATCTGTAAAATAATGGTCAGAGCATTACCACGAGGACTTGGCTGAGGCTCTTCATTTTACAGCCCTACTTCCAACAGTTGTGTCTTATGAAATCTGTCTGTCATACACAGAAGGATGGAGGACATGAAACCAGATGAATGAACAATGGCAAATAGTGATTTCAAATTTGTTGAACAGGAGCTTTCCCAATGGCTGGAATAGTCCCAAATATAGAGAAAAACAAATAGGTAGAAAGCACTGTGACTATGGTTTCATTTAATTTTAATTATGAAATACCCTTTGGAGATATCAACAGAAGTGTTAAACAATAAAGTTTGCAGAAGCTGGGGTCATGCAACACATAAACATGCTGGAGAAACTCAGCATCTAGAGGAAGTAAAGGGCCAACATTTCAGGCCTGTGCCCTTTGTCAAGGTATAATTAAAAAATAGGCAAGTGTCTGAATAAAAAGGTGAGGGGGGTGGAAGGATTAGGAGTGTCCCTTAGGAGGCATCCACACAGTCCACAAATAGCTGGGGTGCCCAAATATTGTGCAAGGGCCCTGCACTTCCCTATGCAACTTCACAAATGTGATACTAAAGGGCAGAAGGGGAACAATGCCAAATATCAGGTCATCAAAATACAGGGCATAATGCTTGTGCAGCAGGTGGGGGGGACAGCCTGCAATGGGATAGAGAGAAGGGGTTTCAGAGGCAAGATGAGAAAAGCATTGACTCATGCACACCTTTCCCTGGCTTTCACAAGGCTTTGTAACCTCCATATCCACATTTCTCTCACAACCAAACCCCATGGTTACATTCCCACCAAACAAAATAAACCAGTTTAAACCCACCTCTGCATGATGTTCTTTCTCTTTTTCATCAAATGCTCTATTCAGCTCCTCCTGTTTCTGCTCATAATCCTTTTGAACTTGTTCCTGAAGCTTTGTCAAATTCAGCTGGCAAAGCTTCTCCAAATTCCGACACTCATCTATAAGAGGGCATGAAAAATTTCCCCTGAAAATTTTACACACGGCCCATTGGCCAAAATGAATTTTTTATGATTGTAATAGAAGAAAATATTATAGCACTTAACAGGAGAGAACATCCTGAAGATGGCAATGGGATATTTGAAGGTCGGAGTCACAGCTATATTGTAAAGTAGGTTGGTGACATTTGTGTGCCTGTGGTAACATTTCCAATGTTTCATTCAGCTCATAATAAAATCATCAAAAATCTCCAGCATTGAAGGATTGCAGTTGGCTCATAAAGTCAAAGATCAGCTTCTCAACCAAACCCTGTATCCAGTACTTGATCCAAGGCACCCAAATATTAAATCGAGCAACAGAAGAGAGGATTTGGAGGCATAATCATGAAAATTTCCTCAATCAGCTTGTTTTCTGCCTGAGGCAGAGGTATTACTAAATTCAGTCCCAGAAAATAATTTGGCACAGATTGGGTGGCCCAGAGGTTCAGCTTCTGTGCTGTGGTGTTCTATGGTTCTAAGAGAAAATGCATGAAGTGGAAAATATTCCATTGGCTTACAGGGCAGCAACTTTAGAAAGGGAACTGAATAAATATTTGTAGGAAAAATATTGCAGAAGCATGGAGAAAGAGTAGGGCTGGACCATTCAGATTGCTCTTCGAAAGTCATGGAGGAGACTGAATGGTCCAAGTGGTTTCCCCCTCTGCTGTCGTACTCATGAGTTGAGAACTTCCTACTATTCTCACCTTCTTGATATGCCACTGCTTCATTATGGGCAGCTTCAAGTTCACTCTGCAGCTTCTCCACCTTCCTGATCCATTCTTGCAGTTCGGTTTGATGCTCTGTGGACAAGGTCTGCTTCTGGATCTCAATGCACTGCTTTGTCTCTTCCTCCCATTCCTTTTGCCTGTTCTGATAGAATACATAGGCTACTGTTATTTTCAAAACATAAATTAATGTAATTACACCAAAAATTGCTTTTAGATGATATTTTTTCCATTCCATTCAGCAATTGAGCATTTATGGCACAGACAAACTTACTTGTGTTTCAGAACAAACAATAGTGAATCTTTTTAAACCAATCAGGCATATTTGTTACGTTCATAATTTTCAGAATCAGCCTGAATTTGGAATTATTGTCTTCAATTTTTTTAAAACAAAATAGGTTGACTGATATGCATATTACATTGGCACAAGTTATATGTGTATTCCCGGCTCTAAATTATTATTTACTTTTATATAATCATATTTCACTGTTCCTCAGACTAACCCAGCTCTCACTTTCTCAGGCCTAATGGAAGGACCCCCATCTGAAACATTAACTGAAGTCAAGCTTATTGTAATGCGAATGTACAAGTACAACCTGACAAAATAACGTTCTTCAGTCCTCAGTGCAAACCACACAAACATACAACCAGACATAACACACATACAGACAGAAAATACATATGCAGGACAAGTATTCATCTAGACAAATAAATAAATATTACTTCATGAACATGAGAACCTTGGATGGTTAATTTGAGCCGTTCCTTTGGTCATTCAGCATTCTCACTGCCCGTGGGAAGAAGCTGTTCCTCAGCCTAGTGGTGCTGGCTCTGATATTCCTGTATCTCTTTCCCAACGGGAGCAGCTGAAAGATGTTGTGTGCAAGGTGGAAGGAGTCCTCAATGATTTTGCATGCCCTCTTCAAACAACAATGCCAGTAGATCACTTCAATGTGGGGGGAGAGAGACTCCATTGATCCTCTTTGCCACTCTTATGGCCCTGTGGATTGACCTCTGATCCATTTCTCTGCAGTAACCGTACCACTCTGTGCAGCCAGCAGGGGCGCTCTTGATAGAGCTCCTGTAGAAGGGTGACATATGGTGCTCAGTAGCCTTGCCTGCTTCAGTCTTCTCAGGAAGTACTGTTGCTGTTGCGTCTTCCTGACAAGTGAGGAAATGTTGAGAGTGAGAGATAAGTCATTAGTCAAGTGAACTCCAAGGAACTTGGTGCTCTCCACTTTCTCTACTAGAGGAGTTCATGCTCCTCCTGAAGTCCACGATCATCTCCTTCATCTTGTCCACATTGACACTCAGGTTGTTACTCTCGCACCATTTCACAAGATTTTCCATCTCTTCTCTGTAGTTTGAATAATCATTGTTGCTGATAAGGCCGACCACTGTTGTGTCATCTGAAAATTTGATGACCCTGTTGATGCTGGATCTGGTGATGCATGAACAGGAATGGGCTGAATGCACAGCCCTGAGGTGCACCAGTGCTCAGCGTGATGGTGCTCAACGTTCTGCTAATGACCGGACAGACAGTGGACTTTCCACTAGGAAGTCCAGGATCCAGTTACAGAGAGGGGTGTTGAGTCCCAGCAAAGACAGATTTTACACTAGCCTCTGGGGAATGATTGTATTAAATGCTGAGCTGAAGTCAATAAACAGCAGCCTGGTGCATGAGCCGTTATTCTCCAAGTGGGTCAGAACGGAGTGAACGACGGACGGCTTCAATTATGCAAAGATGTCCGTGAAGACCTCCGTCAATTGGTCTGCACAGTCTTTCAGTACCTGACCAGGTATATTGTCTGGTCCTGCTGCCTTGTGTGAGTTCACCTTGGATAGATCTGTCGATCTTCTGTTCATACCCTTCTGGATTGTACAGCCCTGGCTGATCTTAGTGCCATCCTACACCCTGTCCTGAAAGCAGCATCACGAGCTCTGAGAAGGGCCCAGACCTCTGTATGCAAACATGGCTTCTGGTTAGCCCTGGTGTGAAGTATTTATTCTCGGTGACATCCACAATGCACTTGTTAATGTAGCCAGTCTCTGAGCTCATGTATTTACTCCTCTATGTTCAAATGACTGCTGTGGGTGGCCACCTCCTTGAAACAGCTCCAGTATGTGGTCTCAAAGCAGTCTTGCAGTGCTTCTCTGGCACCCCCCCAGCCCCATCCCAAGCTATGCCCTGACACTAGGCCATTTTAGATCGGGCCTTCGCCTGGAGACCGGCTATGGGGCAGATTAAAAATCTGGAACTTACCATTCAGACTGCAGCCCAAAAAGGCTGCTCCAACGTCCCATTCAAATGAAAGGCACCTCGTAGCACCCGTCATCAATACATGGCAGAGCAATGGCCGTCTTCCCTACCCACAATCCCCCATGCAGCTGAAACCACTCTATGGTTCCCAGAACAGTTTCAGCTGCATGGAGGACTATGGGTAGGAAAGACAGCTATTGCTTTGCCGCGCTTTGAGCCGCAGAGAGCAGCCCTAAAGCCCGAAGCAGCCCGGTGTGGCTGTCCCAGCCTGCACCGGCAGCCCCCAATGGTCCCCACTGCCCCGACTGATCACCACTGCCCCGTTGGTCCCTGCTGCCCCGACTGCTCCTGCTCCCCCACTGGTCCCCACTGCCCCGACTGGTCGACTGCTCCAGCTACCCCGCCGGTCCCCGTTGCCCCGAGGGCTCCCCACCACCTCTGACTTAGAGGGAGAGGGGGTGAGTGGGGAGATGGTTCTTGGGGTGACAGCATCATTAGCCTGCCCCTAAACAGCCACCTAGTGCAGCTGCCAATTCAGATCAATCGGCGGAGGGCTGCGCTGCCATTATCTCTCTCGGAGAGGGGTTGGATTATGTGGCTCGGAGACCACCTCCACACATTCAGAGAAGTGGGTCATTATGCATTTTGGCAGAGTTTCTCTGCTTTTACATCCCGACTTTTGGGCTATCTGAAATAGTCTACCGTCTTGATTGTTTGTCTTTGTCTTTCCACAAATCCTACCTGGTTTCCTTGAATTTTCCATTCTGTTTTTTTCTTATCTTACATTCATAAGTCTATCTTACCAGGCAAGTCCTAGCTCCATCCTATTAACGACTCATAACGCAGGCTGTTAACAATTTCCATTTAGCCATTTTAATGCACCCTATTGCAGACATTCCCTTTGTTTTATAGATCCTTTCCCCATCATCCTTCTTACTGAAAACATATTTCCATCTCTCTCTTTCACAGTTCTAATGAATGAAAGCAGTGACAAATAAAAATTGACAGTGTTCAAAAGGAAATTGGCATGTAGTCAAAAAAAAATGTATTTCTTACATTGTCAGTAAAGATGAGGGGATTAATTAGACAGTTCTCTCAAAGCAGTGACAACACAAGGACCTAAAAGCCCTCTTACTGTGCTGCCCTAGTGTTCAGACAAACTGATGACTGTGGGCCATTAGTTTCCATTTTGTATCGTATCAGGATTGCAAGAGGTAAACTTGCTGGACTGGTTTCTTTTTCTGCCAGCAGGCTATAGGTGACTCCTGCATTGCAGGGCTGTGGAATCTGTTCCTATGAAATGGTTCAACATCACCATTTTCCGTAATATGTAGCTGCATCATCTGCAGGTATGTCAAGAACTGTGAGTTCAATCTATCCAACTCTTCTTTCGTTTAAAGTATTCTACTGTTGAATATTTCCCATCAGCCAAAAGATCCCCAATATTTAAACAGTGTGTCTCATACCTCCAGCTTCTCCATTTCCTCTGCTACTATCTTGGCCTTCAGAACAGTCATTTCCTCTTCCAAAGTTTTCCGTAAATCCTCTGAAAACGTAAGAGTGAGATTGAAACATCAGCTCTTCTGGCCTCACTTCCTAGCACATAGTTGGACATGTTGCAACTTACTGCTTCAATTTTAGGGACAAGACTTTCATGTTTTATGTCAGGCTGAGGATTCAGTGAGACACCAATGCCCTACTATTATCTGGAGTCTCCATCTGCTCAGATGTACCCTGTTCAGGCCACGTCCACTCTCTTAGGTCAAGTAAAAGGTTGCAAAAGCATTGTCAGAACAGGAGGAGTGCCTTGGTCAATATTTAACCCTTACCTAACGGCACTGAAGCAGATCACACTACGGATTAAGGGACCTTACAGCAAAGTTTTGGAGAAGTTTAAATTTGGCCTTTTTTTTATTGGTTGGGTTAAAGCTTTATATACGAACCCGACTGCTAGGGTGGTGGCAAATGGTCAAGTTTCACCGTCATTTAAATTGACACGTTCAACCCGACAAGGTTGTCCATTGTCGCCAGCCCTGTTTGCATTAGCTATTGAATCGTTAGCTCAATTAATAAGGCAGAATGAACAGATACGAGGGAAGAGAGTTATGGATGAAGAGTATAAGATTAATTTGTTTGCAGACAATGTTTTGATATATTTAACAAACCCAGAACAATCATTGCTACATTTACGGGAATGTTTATTACAGTATGGAATATTGTCTGGATATAAAGTTAATTGAGATAAAAGTGAAATTTTACCAGTCGGCAAAGGAGATTATTCAGTGTATAAAAATATTATTAACTTAAAATGGTCGGATAAAATTAAATATTTAGGAATAATTGTGAACACTGAGTATCAATCTTTATATAAATTAAATTATGTTCCATTATTGAAAAAGATCAAAGCAGATTTAATTAAGTGGAAGGACCTTCCGTTAACTCTAATTGGTCAGGTTAATTGCATTAAGATGAACATTTTTCCTCGTATTCAATACTTGTTTCAATCAATACCATGTTTTCTTACAAAGAACTTTTTTCAGACTTAAATAAAGTCACTAGGGAATTTTTATGGAAAAGTAAATTACCACGGGTAGCATTAAGTAAACTTACTTGGAAGTATGCATTAGGTGGATTACAATTACCTCATTTTCAGAACTATTATGAAGCAGCCCAGTTCAAATTCATTAGTGGTTTGATCGGCCTCCAAGTTGGACTGAAGTTGGGATGGCACGTATTTCTGAAATTGCAGTGCATCAATTTATATTTTGGTGGAATGTAAATTTGTTATGGGAGTATAATATGCCGATATTAAAACATTTATTGATGTTATGGACAAAAAAAAGACTATAGAATCAAAAGGTAAATTGTCCATTTTAACGCCATTATATAATAATCAGCTTATTCTTTTTTCAATATTTAATAGTCATTTAAAGAGTTGGGATTCTAAGGGTATAAAAACATTACAGGATTGCTTTGTATAAAGACAAGTTTCTTTCTTTTAATCAATTGAAAGAACGTTTTGATATTGCTGAAAATTCTTTATTTGTCTATTATCAACTTCGATCTTTGGTGAAAAATATGTATGGTAGAGAGATGATTTTACCTGTATTGTCGGAATTCGAGTCTTTGATTTCTTCTATACCAAAAAAAGGGCTATATTTCTGTTATGTATCAAGTATTACAAGATAATATGGATAAGCCAGAATGGGAGAAATCTAAGTTTAAATGGGAAAATTACTTAACTTTTGTTTTTCCTGAAAAATATTGGGTGGATATGTTTTCTGATAGTGTTACTAAATTGATAAATGCACGGTATGGAATGGTTAATTATAATTTTTTACATCAGTTGTATTTAACTCCTGAGAAATTGAAAATATAATGTTTTAGTAATTCGGATTCCTGTTTTCAATGCAGTATCTGTGTGGAAATTTTTTTACATGCTGTTTGGTCCTGTATATATGTACCACCATTTTGGGAAGAAGTCGAGTTAATTTTGGAAAAACTGTATAATTTTAAGTTACCATTAGATCCATCCATTTTTTTACTGGGTTATATGATTCCTTTAAGGGGATTAGGATTGGATAAATTTCAAATTGCATTGGTATATCTAGCATTGTCCATAGCTCACAAATGTGTAGCAACTACTTGGAAAGATAATGTGGTGATTAATGTAATGCGATGGCATAACAAATTGAAGGCTTGTATTGTTATGGAAAAAATTACATCAGTTTTGCATAATAATTACTCTTTTCTTTTGTTAAAAAGTGGCTACCATATTTGGAATATATGCATTGAGATGTATTTTGAACTAGTATACTGTTAGTTTTTGTTCATATCTTTTTGGCTCTCCTTAAGAGAGCTGGTTGATGGGAGGGGAGGGTGGGTGGGGATTTACTTTGATTTTATTTTAAAATATTTTTAAATTATTTCTTTAATCATATATAACCATTCACGGAGCGGAAACAGGCCATGTCAGCCTTTCAAGTCCCCACCGGTTCAATAAAACAATTCCACTAGCTCAAATCTCCCGCTCTCTGCCAATAACCCTCCAACCCCCCCCTCACCTCCATGTATACATCCAACCTTCTCTGAAATGACAGAAGGGACCATGCTGCAACTATCTCATTCGGAAGATCATTCCATTCTGCCACCACTTGCTGAGTGGAAAAAGCCACCTCTAATATTATTAATAATTTTTTATTTTGTTTATATATATATGTTGTTATTTACTGTATTTTGTATTATTATTCATGGTTTCTCAAATAAATAAAGTTTTTTAAAAAAGGGTCCTTACAGCACATAAAAGTGACAGTAATTGCAATAAAATTCCATTAATCAGTATAGTTGCAAATGTGATGCTGCCAGAGGGACATATTTTCTAGGCAACTGGATGGTATCCCTATTAATATCCCATACATTCTTACTTAAAAAAAAAAGTTGTACAGCAATATATCTTTTCTAATAGTAACCCATGAGCTTTAAGGGAGCATAGGAACAAGGTATTTGACTTCATAGCAACAATTTCCCTTCAAAACAATCTTTCCTCTGACATAAATGAGGAATGGAAATCTCTGTACAAATGTAGTTCAATCCCAAACTACAGAATTAATGCCCCTTCAACCAACAAAATACTCTACCCATTTCCTGTTGGTGCTTCTGAAGAGACTGATCCATTTGCCGCTGGTTTTGCTCCCTCATACATTCCAATTCGAATTGTTGCCTGTTCTGCACCACTGCCACCTCCTGTCGACGTTTACCATTCAGCACCTCCTGCAGCTCAGTGAGAGCCTCCTCCTTCTCACGCTGCAAGTTAGACTGAACAAGTTCAAGCTGTGCCCTGTGCATGTTGTTTAGACTGAGGCGAAGGGATTCCAGTTCCAGGCTGTGTTCCGTCTGTTGGAAAAAGACTTCTCAGAATATGGAAATCATGATCAGAGAAAAACTAGGATAGCAAGATCACAAGCAGGGATATTCAGAAGCTTACTTTCTTACTTCCCCACTTCACCCCCGCAAAGGCATTTCCTGCCTTTGCCATTCTCTTGGCCTCCATTCTGATTTTTTTTAAAGTTCACTGGATGTTTGATAGATTATCCAGCAGTACAATTTTCTGTGATTGGAAAGCAGCAAAATTCAGTCACCTCCACGCCAGTTACTTGTTACATTTGGGCCTGAGATAACCACACAGCAAGAATCGGGGGACGATCGTAGCAACAGCCAGATCATACTGCAACATAGGACAAAATCCCATCAAGCAATGGTGATAGAAGACTCTTTAATATGGGGTACATACTGTGGCAGCAGGAAAGACTCCCGAATGCCATGCTGCCCCCTCAATGCCCGGGTCAAGGATCTCTCAAGGCAGATGCAGGACATTCTGAAAGTCCTGATCCATGCTGGCATTAATGAGATAGACAATAGGAAGGATGTGATGTGGCAAAAAGAATTTAGGAACTTAAGCAGCAAGTTGAAAAGCAGGACCTCTAAGGTTGTAATCTCAGTGATGGTGACAGAAGAAATAGAGAAGTGATACAGTTAAATGCGCAGCTGGTGCAGGAGGGAAGGATTCAGGTACATGGACCACTGAGTTCTCTTCCAGAGCAGGTTGCACCTAAACTGGAATGGCACCAATATCCTGGCAGGGAGGTTTGCTAGTGCTATCTCCTAGGATTTAAACAAGCAGTAGATCAGCAAGAGGAGGGGTGGAGGGGAAGAGAGCAATTTGGTAAAGGGAGACATATAGAAAGGACAGGCAGGTAAATGAACATGATGGGAATGACGGACTGAAGCAGACTTATTTCATTGCAAGGAGTGTCATGAGTAAGGCAGATGAACTTAACAGCAGACGAAGAATTGCTGGAGCAACTCAGCAGGTCAGACAGCATCCACTGGCAGAAATAACCAGAGAGAATAGGGGTCAGTGAGCATGAAGAATTTAAACTGATACAAAATTGCTGGAGGAAATCAGAAGGTCAAATAGCATCCATGGGTAGGAACGGCCAGTTAACATTTGGGGTTGAGCCCTTTATCAGGACTATGATAGAAGTGACAACAGCAAGATATTGCATTTTGGTACATTAAACCAGGCCAGGATTTGCACAGTAAATGGTGGGGCTCTGGAGAGTGTGGTGGAACAGAGAGGTACCGGTATGTGGCTCCTTGAAAATGGTAACACAGGTGGTGAAGAAGGCATGTGGCACAATTTCCTTCTTCGGTAAGGGTACTGAGGACAGGAATTGGGTTGTCATGTTATAACTGTACAAGGTGTCAGTGAGACCACACCTATGGCACTGTTCACAGCTCTGGTCACTGATTTAATGTTTAAGATCAGAGCAAGATACCGTAGCCAGAAAGATGAAAGAGTAATAGGGTTTATGTTGAGGATGAGAAACTCCCCTCTTCTGTGCTTAGAAGGAGGAGGATTGCAGACAATGTGGGAGAAAAGAGCTTGTTCCTGTTCTATACTGTTCTGGGTTCAATTACTGAGATTGTTGATCTCGGTCTTGAGTTTGGAAACCTGCAAACGTGTCACTTAGAGCATGCAGTGTTTGAGACTCTTCAAGTTTTGATGGAAGGCTGTTAGAGCTATAGGACACGTCAAAGTGGGATTGGGAAACTGGAACTCAATGTAAGTCTGGCTTACTCCAACACAGAGGAGATCCCATTGTGATCAGGAACTGTGATATGAAAATTAGAAGGATTGTTATTTCATTAGGAAATGCCTGTCTGAGATCTTGAATGAGTTGGAACAATAGCATCTATTGAGTATTGAGTGACAGAGCAGGGTGCAAACAAAGAGATAAAACAATTGTCAAATACAGTACAACTCCGATTATCCAAAATTGAATTCTCCAAAATCCTCAGCTATCCAAAACAAATCAGAAATCCTTATTTATCCAAAAACTTTTTTGAGCTAAACTGACCAGGACTTCAGGCTCCCGGCAGTGGCAGCAGTGGACCTTGGACTCCTGGCACAAAGGGGCCCTCAGTGGGGAAGGGTCAGTAATCAGTGGTGGCCAGAATTTTTTTTTTGGTGAGAATTAAACATTATTTTAATGCTTAAAAAGCCTTCCCTTGTTGTTTGTTGTTGGTTACAAGTGATTTGCTGTTGCTACTGGGCTGTTTTTAGAAAATGACCAGTTCTCCAAAAAAATTTTATCCGAAATAGGCCCGGTCCCGACCATTATGGATAATCGGAGTTGTACTGTAACACTAAAGAACCTGTAAAGGAGGTAAGGGAATGCATGAATAGCCAATTTTGGTCACAGTCTTCTATGCCTTGTTAATTCAAGTGTTCACCTTGGCAATTCTTAAAAGTCTGAGCAGTTCTTCAGGAATAGAGTTCTACTTTATATGCTGATTATTGATGCTTTGGAAGATGCTGTCTAAGAAATCTTGGTAATTTATAGAAATGTGCCATTCAGAAGAGTAATCTCGGCTCTTCTCAGCTCTTAGTCTTTAAACATTTTGATTCAGTTCTTCAAATATTTGTCCACACTTTCTGATGACAATTTATGCCTCCAATACCCTTCCCGATGTGTTTTCTTGAACAACACTGAGCCAGGCCCTCCACAGTCCCGTCCCCCCCCAAAAAAAACTTTTCCACTTTGGGCAAACTTTTTTGTAACCTTACACCCTGTCATTGGGGGCGTGGCAAGATGGCGTAAGGATCAGACGTGCCTTCCAGTCCTCTCCTGACTCTATCTTATTGTTTTGTCTAGAAATGCCCGTTAAAATTCTTTAAAAGTTTAGATAACTTCAGTGCTGTTAATTTAACTTACTTATGATGGTACAATTGGTGGAAAAGAGCAAAAAAAAAAACGACAACAGATCATCAAAAAACTACATTTTCCAAAAGTTCAAGTTTTGGAGCCTACCTATAGGAAAGACACCGGGACTCAGCCTGAAATGGATCCCAGGAGAGAGGTACAGCTTTCGGATGTAGAGATCAATGTTACATCGGTAGAGCCCTCTAAAGAGGGCGCCAAACAGCCTTTAGAACAAAGAGTTACTCAGGTTCGCACATGTGCAGTAGCATCTGACGGCAATGTTATGAATGAACCACTTGTAGTAACATCAGTTGAAGTACCGGCTGGGGAAAGGCATTTGTCAACTGTAGCGGTGGCACTGCAAACTGCACCTCTTGAGATTAAAGAACCTATACAACTTACACCCTGTCAATGTTCCTCCAAATCATTTAAATCTTTGTGTGTTATTGATCTTTCTGCTAAAGGAATAGTTCTTCCCATATACTATGCTTCTCAATTAAACCTTCTTCTTGAGGACAATTTCCATGTAATTACAGTTCTTCCACCCTGAGTCTTCCACCATCTCCATCACATCCCACCTCTGCTGAGAGAATCACAACTGGACACCCAGGGGCTTTACACAGATCCAGCTTCAACTCCCGTTTCCCTCATCTACGCTTTGGACAACAGAAGTCAAGAATGCTCTTTGCAATCCTAACCCACCATTTATCTGTTCTGCTACTTTTGGAGCACTGTGGATGCGTGCTTCAACATTCCTCAACACTTCTTCTCAACTTTTTGATTATTATGAATTCACTTGCTTTGTTTGTTCTCCTAAATTCATTATCGTCCACTTTTCCAGGCAGAGTGTTCTAGTCATCACTTTCATCATTAATAAATACAAATAAACAAACCCAATCCATTCAGTCACCCAAACTCCCATCAACCATTATTCTTTGCCTCTCCCATTAAATTATTATTTTTTTAATCCAGTTAGCCAATTACTTTTGGATTTCATAGTTTTGTGTTTTTCCAATCAACCTGCTGTGAGCAATTTTCTCTCCTGAAGCACAAAACTGCCATAGTTAAATGTGAAATTAAATTACGTGCAAATAAAAAGTTTCTCAAATTTAGATGCCAACCATCCCTGATACCTCTATCACCCAAGAACAAAAGCTTAACTGCAGAATCATCTTCATGTTCCAGAGCACACATTAAGTTGCCATCTTTATTTCACGTTGTTTTAAAATCCTTGAATTCTGCTGAATACTCTGAGGTGCACAATTACTACTGCAGTTCAAGAAGCTGTCGCTACGTTCTCAGGGAATAATGTACAGGAAAGCAAAGTCACAGTGCTGCTCTGAAAGGTTCAACCACCCAGTGCTAATGCCAGAGGCTCCATGTAGGCTTTAAAAGGCCTGTTAAAGGAGCCGGTGTTTGTAAGTAAAATCTTGCAACCACAGAGGTCTGTGCCCAAGATGGTGACGCCTGTGTTCGACAGCAGCCATGAGGTGTTGCAGGTTCCTGGGAGCAGCGGACCAGCACAGGGCACCAGAAACAGGAAGAATCAGAAGCATCCCCCACCATTGAGGAGAAGCAGAGGAAATTACCTTACAGGGAAGGTGACCACGGCAGCATAAGAGTGAGAGGCTCAGTGGCTGAGGGACCCGGCAAGGGCTGCAGGAGATTGGCTCATGGGAACCAGGATTCAAGAGGGTGCTGAGGGCCAGAAGGGCTCCCAAAGGGCCTCTGGGATTGAAGGCTTACTGATCTTGTCAGGAGGTTTGGATCTGGAGCTCGGTTTGCCAATTAATCTGTGTGGCTGCAGGAGCGATGAAGGTGAATCCACAGACATTCAGTGTCTCTGAACGGACTCTCCTTTGCCTCTCTTTCTCTCGTACTGTAAGGGGCGCTGGGGACACTAATGGCGACTCCGTCTGCCTTATGGCAGGCAGAAGGCAATTCTGTATAATATTACATGTTCTGTACATGACAAGAAAGGAATTTTGAATGTTAACAAATCCAGCCAGTGCACACAACCCATGTTATGTGCACCATTGTGCCTTTACTGTCTTTCACCAATGACAACTAACCTGCATCTGAAGCCGAGCTTGGCTCAGCTCTTCTTCACGTGCCATGTCCATGCGAAACCGAATGTCATCAAATAAAGCCTGCTGTTCTTGAGTCAACTTTGCCCGCTGCTGCTCTACTTCTTCCTTGTGCTTATTAATTAGTGTAGTCATCTCTCGATCATGTTCTCGCTCATGGACCTACAAGTAATGGCAATAATTCCTAATAAGTAAGACACCTCAAAACAGCTCACAGTCACAAAACTCAAACAGATTCAGTTGAAGAGATAATTTTCTGAAGCACTGGTCAATGTTTCCCAAGACGAAGCATGGGTCAACATTGCTTTGAATTTAGAATTACAAGCCCAGGTGACAAATAATTAGTTCATATGCTCTTGGGAATATTCAAAGGACACACGTATATTTGCACAGGCAAACATGCACAGGGACAAAAGCATGCCCCACGCATTATAAAAACATTTTCCTCTTCCATAAGGTAATGTACTCAGATAATTTAGCTTTTTTATAACTACCATAATAAATGAAGATCATTGTGAAAAGGACACAAGAATACAAAGCAAAATTGTTCAGTTTGGCAGAAAAAGGAGAGAAATCACAAAGCTGAGGTTCACAGAGATGCATGATTCTCAAAAAACTGCTGTGCAGGTCATTAGTCAAGCGAACAGTATTAATTGTTTTGGAAAGTAGGGAATTAGGTTCTGTCGTATAAGTCACTGGTGAGCTTGCCCTTTTAAGACAGAGGTGTGGGTGCTTTTTTTCCTCTCAAAGAACCGCAAGTGGAGATCCTGTCCACCAAGGATAGTAGATGAAGGGCCTGGACATTTCTAAGATGGAAGCAGATAGATAAGCGTATGGCTGGAGATTATAGTGGTAAACTGGGAATGGAGAGCTCAAGTTACTATCCAGTCAGGCTTATTTCTGATGTAACCTGTATGCTCATATCATGCTCCTTGGCTCTTGTACTGTGAGCTTCATGAATTGCAACCCTAAGTATAACCTCAGTTCTAAAGGCCCACGAGAGACAAACAAAAAAAGCAGCAAGAGCAATTGAGTAATTTATATTCCTCTAAAGCACACATGTCAAACTCAGGCCCGCGGGCCAAACTTGGCCAGTGATATAATTATATTTGGCCCGCAAGATCATATCAAATATGTATTAGAGCTGGCCTGCTGGCCGCCGCGTCAGTATAGCGCATGCACAGCTAATACTACAAATCCCAGAATGCTTTGCAAATGCATTGGCATCGCCCCATCAGCCCACTAATCGCCCCCACCTCCTCTCTTTACTTTCATTAGCATCTGCGACCTGTCGCCTAACTCACATGTAATAAACCCCTTACAAAAAATGGCCAAACGAAAGACAGAAAACAGGACCTTTCAAGACAGGTGGGAGGCAAACTATGACCCCACAGTTTGATGAACTTGCATCTAAGAAGAGATGCCAAGTATCTGCTTTAGACCCAGGTGCATCACAGTAAATCACAGTGTAGCAAGCTAAGCTTGGATTAATATTTTCTTTGGTTAACTTTGGACTGTTCATAGTTGAAAGATTGGGTTTTCATTGAAGCAAGTTGTTATTTTTTTGACTTGTTGGCTTGTGAAAAAAAATACATTTAAAAGGAGCTTAAAGGCTATAGAGAAATATTATTTATTGAATATTTTATTTCTCATTTGTTAATGCTTCTTCTGGAAAGAGTTTAACCAAAACTATTATTCAACATTTATTTTAATAAGAAAAAGTTTAACATTACATATGTTGAAAGAAGAGAAAACATGCAGATGTTGTTGAAAATTTTCAATAAATATTTAGTTTGACCCACGACTTAGTCCAAGTTTTTAATTTTGGCCTTCGGTGAATTTGTTTGACACCCCTGCTCTAAAGCATCAAACTCAAAATTCCCCTTTCCTTTTCCTTGTCTTTTCTAATTGCAATATAGTAAATGCCTGCCACATTGACCACCGCCAGTGGGCTGATAACGCCTCAAACCGTGCATCTTGGCGCCTCACAGTTTGGCGGGCAGCAACCTCCTTTGAAGAAGACCGCAGAGCCCACCTCACTGACAAAAGGCAAAGGAGGAAAAACCCAACACCCAACCCCAACCAACCAATTTTCCCCTGCAACCGCTGCAACCGTGTCTGCCTGTCCCGCATCGGACTTGTCAGCCACAAACGAGCCTGCAGCTGACGTGGACTTTTTACCCCCTCCATAAATCTTCGTCCGCGAAGCCAAGCCAAAGA
The DNA here is from genome assembly GCF_036971445.1 of Narcine bancroftii. NCBI lineage: Eukaryota > Metazoa > Chordata > Chondrichthyes > Torpediniformes > Narcinidae > Narcine > Narcine bancroftii. Next base: position 222,809,301 of record NC_091472.1, on the reverse strand, counting down.
AGAAGATAGTAAATGCACAAAAGAAGGCAAACCACTTGACAGTCCATGAAGGCTGCATGCAAGACCAATCCAGGTGGCTTACATAACCTTCTAAATCCTCTCCTATCCAAAACGAATCCAATTCCTATTTGAACATTGAAATTAAATCTGCCTCTACCACTCCCAGAGCATTTCAGACCCTACTTATACCATCCTTCCCTATGTTCAAAAATCTTGCCTACGCTCCCAGAGAACTTTTGTAAACAAATTCATCTCTCATTACTTAAACATTTAAAATAGTTCCTGAGACAAATAATTTCTAATACTATAGATATTAATATACCTAATGACAGACATACAAGATAATAAGAAAGATTCCCTGGCAAGGTGATGCAAATCTTCAATATTTAAGTCAAACAATCAGATGCCTGAAGCTATGATCAACTTTTGGAAATAACAATCACATTATAACTTATGAGAATTGAATCAAATTGTCAGAAAACTCAAAGTTAAAAAAAATCCTATCTTCCACTATGACAAACATGCTCCCTTCAGAACAAGGCAAACATTTCAACATAGCAACCATCTCTCATGATGCATTATTGTCCACATATATACTTACCTGTTTAATTAACCCGATCTGTTTTCTCCTTTCATCTTCCTGCTTTTGTTGTAAGTCAAGCACTTTTTTTTTCATTTCTGCATTCAACTCATCTAACTGAAAAAAAAGTTAAATGAAAGCACAAGAGCATTTTACATATACCACTAATGACAAAATGTTTCATTTACTTCCAATATACTGTAAAGACAATTCACTGCACAGCAAGCTTTGGGGTTTAATATTAAGGTCATCTCTGAGAAGCCAGGAAACAACGTCGCATTTAACCCCCATAAACATCAGGAAAGAAAGCCCAGAAGAGGTCTGATTTCTGCCGTCAATGCCTAATGTGTGGGGGAAAAAATGTTAGTTGGTTAAGTACTTCATTCTTTTAATTGTCCATTATGAATAATCTCAAGGATAACAATATTCTTTCCATTATTCAGCAACATGAAAGCATGTAGAGCCTGAGATTAAATTGTTAACTATATACTTTCACCTTAAAATTTCTCTGCATTTGGGTCTGCGATCTTGGAATGACAATAACAAAATCCTGGGTGAAAGAAATGAGAAGAATCCAAAACAAACAAGGGATATTTGATTAAAGTAGAATGTCAATTTGTGTTCTCGAGTCTTCAATTATTATAGATTGCAATAAGATCCTAAATCATAAGTCTCAGTTGACCTAGTGGCTGTTCAATACATCCTTTGATTGGTGGCCAAAACCAAAAGAAATCAACAGTATCAACTGGGTTGGACATGCTCAAGCAACATAACATGGTGCAGAATAGCGGCAGGCCACGCCAGGTCCTAACCCAAACCCTGGCTTATCAGAGCACAAAAAATAGAAGTAGGCTTTTCAGCCCCTCTTGCCTGATCTGCAATTCAGCACAATCTATTATTGTCTTGCACTAAACCCCATTTCAACTTCCTTAATAAACAAATAGATATCAATCATGGTCCAGAGTGTTCTCAGTGACCAAACCTCCACAGTCCTAGAGCAGCAAATTCAAAAGATTCACTCTAGTTAAATAAGAAAATCTGCAGATGTTGGGGTCTAGTGCGACACACAAAAGTGCTGGAGATACTCAGCAGGTCACACAGCAACCATCAAAATTTCAGGCCTGAGCCCTTCCTCAGGAATCAAAAGTCACTTCTCTTTTGAAGAAAGTTCTCAACAAAACCTGAATGTCTGGCCTTTATTTAATGGTCCTTGTTCTCAGCACATACCCTGTCAAGCTCCACTAGACAACTGTACATTTCATTCCTCAAAGATCAAGAGAGGCTAAACCGACCTGCTTACCCCTCCTCACCTGACAAATGGGCTGTTGGAGTTTGGTACGGAGTCAGAAAACCAAGAGGGCCCATTTTGTGCCCCATCTCTATTGGTTCCAAGCAGTTGTTCCCAACACCATTGTGGGAAACATTTGCTGCTCTGTCCTAACCCCAAAATTTTAGGCTTGAAATACAAATTAAGAACATTTAGTTCAAGCTGTGACATACTGAGATACACTCAGCAGGCCTGCTGAAATGTGATGATTTAACTGGATTCTTGTCGGTTATGAACACATACCGTGAAAATTTTGAAAGTGTCTGCAGACTTGATTCACTCCAAATGGAAATGTGCCCTTTTTTGAAATTGATATAAAATATCTGTTTATAGGTCAAATCAAAATAGCATGCAGCATTACTGAAAAGCAAGAACAAATCTTGAAAAAAGGGCTATAGCCCAGATGGTATTTGATGAATTAAGATCAGTAATGATCCTACTTAATGATATCCCATTTTAACACACAAGTGCAACTCCAAGCAATTGGAAAGTTAATTCAAGTGAAAGCTAACCAGAAATACCTCTCTCTGATGTTCTGTTTTTAAATTCATAATATCAGACAGGTACAGCTCTTCCATTTTATTTAGTTCTTCCTCATATTGTTCAGTCACTTTCTTTCGAGCCTCTTCCACAGCACCAGTTAGCTTCTCTTCCTGCTGCCGCAGGATAGCTTGCACCTTCTCACTGTGGCTTTGTTCCAGCTCGTGTTGAGCTTTTCTCTGTTCGCTGATCTCCAGTTTCAATGCAGATGTTTGCTGAAGATGTAGAGCCTCTTGGTTTGCCATGGCTGTCTTTAACTTTTGAAGTTCAGCAACCTTTCCTTTCAGCTCAGTGCCCACAGCAAGAACCTCAGAATGCATTTTACATTCTAGGTCTTGAACATTGGCCATCAAATCTCCTTTGTCTTTCTTCAAACAATCATTTTCAGCTTTGATTTGACCAAGCATTTCTTCAATCCTCAAGAAATCATTTTTATGTGACAACACCTTAGTTTCAAGCTTCATTTTTTCATCAGTCAGTTGCTTTACACTTTCCTTATTTTCTCTCCATTTTGTCTCTGTTTCCTCCAGCTCTTTCCGCAAGGTCTCCTCCTGCCTGTTTTTCTGCCCCAGGAGTTCTGCCATTGTTTGACCCTTCGCTTTTTGGGCATCAACCTGAATTTGCAGCTGATCCCGTTGGTTCTGCAATGCAGCCAGCTGACGACCAAACAGAGCTTGCACTTCACCGGTAACTGAATCTGCAGCTAGCTTTTGTTTTTGGACTTCTTTGACAAGCTGCTCCTGTTCTCTTAGTTGGACCAACAACAAATGATTCTCCTCCTTCAAATCTTTCACCATCTCTTTCACCGTTTCCAAGTCACCTTCCATCTCTTTTCTTCCTTTCTCTTCTACAGTCATCAGAGGCTGCATTGTCAGCTCATTCCTTTTGCTCTCATGGACCATGCCCTTCAATCGTTCTTCACAGCGCAAGCGCTCTGCGTTTTCCTTTTCCAATTCTAAACGCAGACTCGATAGTTGTTCTAATGCTGCTTCCCATTTCTGTTCAGCTTCCTGTGTTTGACTGAACGACACTTTAGCTTCCACACGAATCTTCTCCAGTTCTAACCCTCTTTGCTGCAATTGTTTTGTTAATTCCTCACATTTCTCGGTCAAAATTAAATTATCTCGGTCCATTGCTTCCATTTTTTCAGATATTTCATTTCTGTGTGATTCATCATGCAAATTCCTTTCAAGATCTTCCATTTCCTTTCTAAGTGCTTCAGTCCTTACACTATACTGCATTTCTAGATCTTCCCGTAGTTTTGTCAACTCGGCTTCATGACTGAACAGCATTTTGGTTTTAAGCTGCTCAAGTTCTGCTTCCTGAGATTCAGTCAGCCGACTCAGCACCTCATTCTTCTCCCTCTCCATCATTTCTAACTTGATGCTGTAATTTGTGATTTCATGTTCATGTTGGATTTGCAGCTCCCTAATAACCTCCTTTTCTTCAGCCAAGCAAGCATTCAAATGTTCCCTTTCAAACGTTAATTTGTACATCTTAACCTGTTCTTCCAGATCTTGCACCAAACGTCTATCTATCTCACAAACGTCAGATTTCTCCTGAGGGGACACCGTCACATCTTGTAACTTTTGTTGGAGCCATTCTTTCTCAAAACAAGACTCTTGCAGCTTCTCACTGAGGTCAATTATCAATTTGTTTAAATTTTTTATCTGATCACCATCGGTGTAACTTTGAATCTGCCTTTGTAAAAAGTCAAGCTCAGCTTTATGTTTAGTATTTAGTTCATCAACCTCTTGCTTTGTTTGTTCACAGAGTTCCTGCTTTATCTGGGCTATTTCCTGCCTCTGCATTGCCTCCAGATCGATCCTCAGTTGTTCCACATACCACAGAGTATCTTTTTGACCAAATTGTTTTTCCATGTCTTCAACACTGTTCACGTGCTGTCCAATTTCCTCTGAAGACTGTTTATTGGCAGATTCATTATTTATTTCAGTAACTTCTTGATGCCACAGTGACAGTGAGTGATGCAACTGCATAGTGGTGCTCTCTTTATTGTTCAGCTTTTCCCTCAGCTCTTTAATTACTTCCTCTTTTTCTTCTAACCATTGATTTAATTGTTGTACTGTATTTTCAGTAGTTTTCTGCTGTTCAACTATCTGAATAAGATGGTTCTCTTTGTCTTTTGCATTCTTGAAAAGAAACAAAGAAAATGGCATTAAAAGCTCAGTACTCCATGATTCCCTGCAAAATCAGTATGCATCCACTTGACAACACAGGATTATCATTACCATGAAACACTTTACAGCACGCAAACAGGCCCTTCTCCCTAACTTGTCTATGCCAACCAAAGTGCTTTTCTCAACTTGCACTGGCCCATATCCCTCGAAACTAGCCATTCTCAGCCTTTTTTTGGCTATGGCCCCCTCAGGACTCTGCTCAAAGTTTATGGGCCCACTTCCATTTGAAACAGTTCTCTTGTTCTTCCACACTTCTCTACCGACTGCATTAAAAAAAATTAAAAACATAGGTTAAACGAGGTGAAAAGGAGAGTGAAGAGAGAGATGAAAAACAGTGCCATAGTTTTTGCAAGACATCCTATATGACAAGTATCACAAAAGATAAACAGCACAGAAATTAGCCATTTGGCCTGACTTGCCTTACTGGCATTAAGCCACTTCCAATGTCTGATCAGCTAACTTTAGCTAAGTAGTCTACAATTTATCCTAATTTCCATTACCGATTCTCATTTTTTAGAATCCAAACACAGGGAACATTTGCTGACAGCAAAAATTATGAAATCTATGCAAGATAATACAGTACCATGAACACTGCAAGTCCTGCTGAGTTCCTCTGCATTTCCATGTTTCTATTACAATCTGCAGACTTTTGTGTTTCTCCCCAAACAGTTTGCTATCTTTATTCCAAGGTATTTTCAGCACTGTTTTTCATTCCTCTCTTCACCACCTGGTTAATTTTGAAACTTATCAAATCCACCCTTTGTAAAACGGAAACAAAATGAATTGTATCTTATTTGTGCTTTCCAAACTCATGTAAATTAAAACTAGATCTCTGCTATTCAGTTCAATATCTCTTGAAATGAACTCAAGTTATTTATGTCATTTAAAATCGGAATTTATTACTATTTGAAAAGAAGTCTTGATTAATGAATATACTTGACTGACAGGATCTCAAGACCTAAACATTAGTATTGTCAAACACTAACACAAAAATAGGAAGAGGTGCGAATGGTGGACAACTAAGGAGCTAACCACCAAACAAGAAAGCCTAGAGATGCTAGGGTTGAGTGCAATACACAAGCGTGCTGGAAAAACTCAGCAGGTCACGCAGCATCCATAGAAGTAACAAAGGGCTCAAGCCCGAAACAATGTTTCTCCTTTACTTCCAATAGCTTCCTATCACTGCTGTGTGACCTGCTGAGTTTTTTCAACATATCAGAATCAGAATTTATTGTCATGAACATGTCACAAATTCATTGATTTGCAGAAGTGTTACAGGTGCAATATTGCTATAAATTAAATTTTAAAAATAAATCAATTAGCAGAATGGAAGAGAAAGCGAGATAGTATCTGTGGCTCATGGTCCATTCATGAACCATGGCAGTGGTGAAGAAGTTGTTTTGTGCCATTGGATGTTCGTCTTTAGGCTCCTGCACCTCCTTCCTAATGGTAGCAGCTTGAATGCAGCATGTAAAAACACAATGCTGGAGAAACTCAGCAGGTCAAACAGTGTCCTTTGTAGAGCACAGATATAGATACATACCCAATGTTTTGGGCTTGAGCCCTTCATCAAGCCCTTCATCATGGCCTGGGTGGTAAGGGTCCTTGAGGAGAGAGGCTGCTTTCTTAAGACGCCACCTCTTGATGGCACTGGCAGAGTTCACAATTCTCTGTGCGTTAACCACTGCAACAAATTTTGCTATTTTCTCACCTGCTCTGAATATTCCAGTTGAAGCTCCAGTTCATGTGTTTTATGCTCAAGTGTTTCCATAAGGTCACACTGGTCTTTATGGCTCTGCTGGAACAGAGATATCTGTTGCTGAGCGTGAAGCAGCTCCTCAAGTCCTGGGCTTTTGTTTTTCAGAATGTCACTTGCCTACAAAGCAGCAATACAGAGGGAAATTCTTCATGAATACAGTTCTTCAGTGGAAATTCTCGAGCAAGTATCAAAATCATTTTAAATGCGAGCTGAAATTTGCTCTTTGCTTTTAACCCAAACCAGCTATCACAACTCAGGAAGCAATACATGAAAATACATTATTTTCTCTGTGAAGAAATTGGGTGGGGTATTGAAAAGACTGGTGCAAGGATCCGACAAAGAGTTTTCCAGCAATCGATATATTGTTTTTGATGCATGTCCCTTACAGTTGGTGACACATAAAAAACCTCGGTAACTGGGAGCTTTTATTGCTTATATCATTCTTGGAGTCCATTTTTCAGTGAGGCAGTTCACCTTTAATGAGACATTATCCTTTATCTGGAACTCTTGGGGGACAGTGTGTTCTGAATTTTTCCAGATTTCGGAAAGCCAGAACCAACCCGTATTGTGCTGTCATATTCACCCCCACCCCCTTCCAGTTGCGCTGCCGTCTCCCCCTCCCCGCCCGCCCACCCAATTCGCGTTGCCGGTCTCTCCCCCTCGCCTGCCCACTTGCCGGTTTTTGGAGCTTTTAGGATTTTAGATGTCCAGATAAAGGATTGTGTTCCTGTATTTGATCACCACACAATAACCAGGGATCAGTTCAGACCTCACCATATTGTCATGACGGCCCAATAATAAATATCTAAAATGTTCAGCAGACACATTAACGGAGTGTATTTTGTCTTATCACTTGACAAGCTTTCTTATCAGCAATATATTAAGCAAGAATGAAAAAGTTGTGGAAAATTAAATTTTTTAAAAAAGCAACAACAAAAAATTGGGATTACTTTGAAACTTATGCAACAGCTGTGAAGAGAAAATGTTTTGAACTAATTCTGCAGGCTGGGGGAGTCACGTGATGGAGTAGTGACCGGTCAGGGAATTCCAGCCCTCTACCGAAAAGTTTAAAAAAAAACACACAAAGCACAAAGGTACAAGATTAAAATTTATAATAAAGTAAAAATAAAGGTGAGAAGAAAATGGCAGCGAAGAGAGAAAAGTCGAAAACAACGGGAAGAAAAGAGGAAGAAAGAATGTCGGAAGAAGAAGGTGAAGGCCTTATCTGTCCGAAGAGGCCCGCCGCGGAGAGAGAAGCTCGCTCCCTCAGGTCAGTGGAAGTCCCGGGCTCGGGACTACAAAAATGGCTCACAGAGCCGAGTAAAAGTGCGCAACCGCGCATGAAAAAAAAACACATTGACGGGAGGGGGGAACAGCTGCGGAGTCGATCTCCACAGCTGAGAGAGACACCTGCAGCACAGCAGCAGGTGCAGAACACAGACAATAACGACAAGAAGAAAGAAGAGGGTAAAAAGAAAACAAGGAAACAACAGATGGTCAATCCAGAGGAAGAAGAAGAACAGAAAGAAGTGGAAGAAGAAGAGAAAGGCAAGACAATGGATGTATCTTTTTTTAAAGAATATATGGAATCAGTGAAAGAATGGCAATTACAAGAATTTAATGAGAAAAAAGAAGAATTAAGAATGCAGAAGAAAAAATGAATAAAATGGAAATGGCCATGTCAGAGATAGGAAAAAGAGTGGAAAATATGGAAGAACGAGAAACAATTGTAGAAATGGAAGTAGAGGAATTAAAAGAGAAATTAGAAGAATCTAATAAAAAAGTTAAAGTGGCACATGAGATGTTAGCTCAGAAGATAGATATAATAGAAAACTATAATAGAAGAAATAATATAAAGATAGTGGGCCTTAAGGAAGATGAAGAAGGCAAGAATATGAGAGAATTTATAAAAGATTGGATCCCCAGGGTCCTAGGAAGACCAGAATTACAGGAAGAAATGGAAATAGAGAGGGCACATAGAACTTTAGCCCCGAAACCACAACCGCAGCAAAAACCAAGATCCATTTTAGTAAAATTCTTAAGATATACAACAAGAGAAAATATATTGGAGAAAGCAATGAAGAAAGTAAGAGAGGACAAAAAGCCACTGGAAAATAAAGGTCAAAAAATTTTTTTCTATCCAGACATAAGTTTTGAACTCCTGAAGAAGAGGAAGGAGTTCAATACAGCAAAAACAATCTTATGCAAAAAAGGATATAAATTTATGTTAAAGTACCCAGCGGTACTTAAAATAGTTATTCCAGGGCAACAAAACAGACTATTCTCGGATCCAGAGGAAGCAAGGAAATTTGCAGAACAACTACAAAACAAGCAGAGAGATGAAGACATGTAATGAGAGTAAAAATGACCACGAACTATATGTATGTGTGTAAAGGGGTATATGTGTGTATATATATATAGTGTGTATACATGAATGTATCCGTATTTAGAGGAAAATATATAGAGTATAGACAAGAATTAATAAGGGAGGGAAAGGGAATAGAGGGAATAAGGAGGGAATTAAAAGAGTGACCTTTGTTACATATGAAAATTGAAATCTTTTCTGGGTGGGGCTGGGTGGGGAGGAGTTACGGTCATTACAAAATCAGTTGACGCTTGCGAGTGAATTCGCAAATCCAAATGGAGAGGGGAGATGTGGTTGCCCAACAAGGGATAAAGGGCAACTCAGGAGGGGGAGGGGAGAATGGGGTTAAAGAAGTTTTAAATAAGAGAATAAGGAAAATGTTTGATGTTTTAGAAATGTTGTCTTATAAAGAGTTCAAAACAAGAAAGCAGAAAGGGATAAGAAGGAAAGGTGATGATGGAGAAACGGAAAGGGAAGATAAACAAAGTATGAAATGGCTATGCTGAACTATATGACTTTAAATATTAATGGAATACATAACCAAATTAAAAGGAAGAAACTGCTAAATTTACTGAAAAAAGAAAAAATTGATATAGCATTTGTGCAAGAAACACATTTAACTGAAATGGAGCACAAGAAATTAAAGAGAGATTGGGTAGGACACGTAACAGCATCGTCGTATAATTCAAAAACAAGAGGAGTAGCTATATTAATTAGTAAAAATGTGCCAATTAAAATAGAAGAGGAAATAATAGATCCAGCAGGGAGATATGTAATGATAAAATGTCAGATATATTCGGAGTTTTGGAATCTACTCAATGTATATTCACCTAACGAAGAAGATCAAAAGTTTATGCAAGATATTTTTTTGAAGATAGCAGATATGCAAGGGAACATATTAATAGGAGGGTATTTCAACCTGAATTTCGATTGAAATATGGACGAAACTGGGAAAAAAATTAACAGAAAGAACAAAGTAACCAAATTTATAATTAAATCGATGGAAGAAATGCAACTTTTGGATATATGGAGGAAACAACACCCAAATGAAAAGGAATATTCATATTACTCGGGTAGACATAAAACATACTCAAGAATAGACCTATTTTTGTTATCAGCTCGTATGCAAGATAGAGTAAGAAAAACAGAATATAAAGCTAGAATATTATCGGACCATTCACCCTTGATATTGACAATAGAGTTAGAGGACATCCCTCCAAGAATGTATAGATGGAGATTAAACTCCATGCTACTTAAAAGGCAGGAATTTAGAGAATTCATTGAAAGACATATTAAAATGTACTTTGAAATAAATACGGAATCAGTGAAAGATAAGTTTATACTATGGGATGCAATGAAAGCGTTCATTAGAGGGCAAATAATAAGTTATGTAACCAAGATGAAGAAGGACTATAATCAGGAAACAGAGCAGTTGGAAAGGGAAATAGTAAATATAGAAAAATAATTAGCAATGAAGGAAGATACAACTAAAAGAAGAGAATTGGCAGATAAAAAAATAAAATATGAAACACTACAAACATATAAGGTGGTGAAGAACATAATGAAGACAAAACAGAAATATTATGAATTAGGGGAAAAAACGCACAAAATTCTAGCATGGCAGCTTAAGACAGAACAAGCTAAGAAAATGGTATTGGCATCAAGGAAAAAAGATAAACAAATCACATATAATCCAACAGAGATCAAGGAAAACTTTAGAGAATTCTACGAACAATTATACCAAACTGAAAACGAAGGGAAAGAAGGCAAAATAGATGAATTTTTAACTAAAATTGAACTACCAAAATTACAAATAGAGGAACAAAATAAATTAACAGAACCAATTGAAATAGTAGAAATACAAGAGATAATAAAAAAAATTACCAAATAATAAAACACCAGGAGAGGATGGATTCCCAATAGAATTCTATAAAACATTTAAAGATTTATTAATTCCTCCCCTCCTGGAAGTAATCAACCAGATTGATAAAACACAAAGCTTACCAGATTCATGTAAAACAGCAATAATTACAGTAATACTAAAGCAAGGGAAAGATCCACTCGCACCAGTGTCATATAGACCAATATCATTACTTAACACAGATTATAAGATAATAGCTAAACTATTAGCAAACAGATTAGCAGAGTATGTACCGAAAATGGTAAATCTAGACCAAACTGGATTTATTAAAAATAGACGCACCACAGACAATATTTGTAAATTTATTAACTTAATTCATGCAGTAGAAGGGAGTAAAGCGCCAACAGTAGCAGTTGCTTTAGACGCAGAGAAGGCCTTTGACAGAGTAGAATGGAATTATTTATTCAAAGTATTGCAAAAATTCAGTTTACCAGAGAAGTATATTAATTGGATTAAAACATTGGTGAAAGTGACAGTAAATGGATATATATCAAAGCAATTTAACTTAAGCAGGTCAACACGGCAGGGATGCCCACTATCACCCTTATTGTTCGCGTTAGCTATAGAACCACTAGCAGAATTGATAAGAACAGAAAATAATATAAAAGGGATAAAAATAAAAGACAAGGAATATAAAATCAGTTTATTTGCGGATGATGTTATAGTATACTTAACAGAACCAGAACTATCAATAAAAGAATTATATAAGAAATTGAAGGAATATGGAGAAGTGTCAGGTTACAAGATTAACGTAAATAAAAGTGAAGCAATGCCAATGAATAATGCGGATTTCTCAAAATTTAAGAAGGAATCACCATTCAGATGGCAAATGCAAGCAATAAGATATCTAGGTGTACAAATAAATAAAAATCTCGGCCATCTATATAAACTCAATTATTATCCACTAATGAAAAAATTACAGGACGATTTAGAGCATTGGAAAGATTTACCATTAACACTAATAGGAAGGATAAACTGCATTAAAATGAACATTTTCCCAAATGTTATACCTATTTCAGGCATTGCCAATACACTTGACAGAGAAATTCTTCAAGGAGTTAAAGAAAATAATAAGGAAATTTTTATGGAAAGGGGGGAAACCGAGGATAGCACTAGATAAATTAACAGAATGGTATAAACAAGGAGGCTTACAACTGCCAAACTTTAAAAATTATTATAGAGCTGCACAATTAAGAACCTATCAGATTTTTATCAAACAAGGGAAAAGCCAGATTGGACTAGATTAGAATTAGATAAAATAGGGGAAAAGATACCTGAACACATATTATATAAATGGGATGAAAAATTGGTACAACGTAGGAGTTCACCAGTATTACATCATCTACTCAATATTTGGAAAAAGATTCATGTAAAAAGGAATAAAACAAATTACCAATTACCAAAACTAATATTGACGCAAAATAAGTTACTCCCTTTTACAATAGATAACCTTTCCTTTAGAGAATGGGAGAAAAAAGGGATCAAAAGAATAGAAAATTGTTTTTCAGGAAATAGATTATTATCCTTTGAACAAATGAAAGATAAATACAATATAACTCAAGATACAGTGCTGGCATATTACCAATTGAGATCCTACTTGAAGGACAAATTAGGAAGCAGTCTGAGGTTACCAGAGGGAAGTAACTTTGAATATGTGATTACAGATACAATGATAATCAAAAGATTTATAACAAATATGTATATTAAACTGCAAGAAAAGGAGAATGAGGAAACAAATGGTAAAACTAAACAAAAATGGGAACAAGATTTAAATATAAAGATGAAAAAGGAAACATGGGAGAAATTATGTTCTGGAACGATAAGAAATACAATAAATACGAGGTTACGTATGATACAATATAACTGGATACACAGGCTATACATTACACCTCAAAAGTTAAATAAATGGGACCCAACAGTATCTGATAGATGTTTTCGATGTAAAAAAGAAATGGGAACAACAATTCATGCAATCTGGACATGTGAGAAAGTAGAAAAATTTTGGGAAGATCTAAACCAAATATTAAATAAAATTACAGAAAACAATATACCAAAAAATCCAGAGATCTTCCTCCTAAGTAACATAAAAAACAAAGAATTTGGAATTGATTTGGATGGTGCACAAAAAAGATTTGTTAAGATAGCTCTAGCCGTAGCAAAAAAATGTATTATGTCAACCTGGAAATTGGAAGAGAATTTGAAAATACAACAATGGTATATAGAAATGAATAAATGTATTCCATTAGAAAAAATAACATATAGTTTAAGAAATAATATTGAAATATTTGAACAAATATGGGAGCCTTACATGAAACACAATAGAGAAAACCTACCGGGGACATTCACTACCTAAATTAACGAAAGGAGAAGGAAATGAAAAGAATTGACTCAGTAGAATTTCTTGTTTATTTTTATGGAATGACAACATTGTTTGACTGGTTTAATGTATCTTAGATTTTGTACTTTAAATGGATGGGGGGGGGAGGTAGGGAGGGTAGGATGGGAGGAGGGGGGGGAGAAAATGACACTGTATATATTTGAAAAGGAAAATGTATGTATCATGATCAATGTGGTTTATGGTGTGAAAAATAAAAAAAAAATTTAAAAAAACAAAAACTAATTCTGCAGGCTTCCAAGGATATTCTTGGCTCTTGTTTCTGATCTGGATTGGTTATGTCATCTGATGAAATGACACAAGGTTTCCAAATGTTTGGTCAATATTCAATTTTCAAGATCAACATCATCAGCGCCCACCACTGCAACCAATTTATCACACCACAGCTTACTAGTACAAATATTTTCTCCTACAAAGTACTGGGAAATGCTTTCAGTCATGTTTCTCATGATCTGTCCATCTGCTTGAACCAAAACTAAGCTTCACATCATATATCCTGTTTATTGCTTAGCGTGTTACTTCTGAATTTGTTCTCAGCTTCACCCTTCCCTCTCAACCTATCTGCTGGCAAAATCCCTGATCCATTTTTCTGTCTCCAAACTTGATCATCTCATTGAACTATTTTGCTTGCCAGATTACACATTCTTCACAGCATCTCATTCTACCTGCTTACACCTCACCTGCAGTCTCTGCAGCCCCATTCACCATCACTCTTGCATTCATTTACTACCAACCATATCCACGGATCAGGCAATATGACACATTTAAAGTTCCCTTCCCACCACAAGGGAGAGAGAGGAGGGGAGGGGTGGGGGGGAAGAGAGAGAAAGAGAAAAAAAACTTCACCTTTTCTCTCTCCAACAATGCAAAATGAAGTTAAATTGCTCTTATAAAAACGGGATCAGAGAAGAAAGATTTCAACCAGCATTCAGCACTGGGCAGCACGGCTGGTGTAGTGGTTAGTGCAACACCTTTACAGTGCCAGTGACCGGGACAAGATGAGGTTCAAATCCTGCGCTGTCTGTATGGAGTTCATTCGTTCTCCCTAGGACTGTGTGTTTTTTTTTATTTCTGGGGGCTCCAGTTTCCTCCCACTGTTCAAAACGTACTGGGGATATAGGTTAATTGGATATAAATTGGGCAGCATGGACTCTTGGGCCTAAATGGCCTGTTACCATACTGTATGCCCAAATTTAATTAAATGTATAATTTAATTAAAATCAATTTGGAAATATTTGATATTTTGAACTGCCAAAGATACGACCTATTGGCAACTTGCAGATCAGAGCCTTCTGAACACCTAAAGTTCTTTGTTATTCTGTATTGGTGGAAAAGTGACAGTCAAACTTCAACTTTCTCTCCAAGGGCCTGCATTGTGAAATACAATATACGTGAAGGTAGTACCTGCTGCAATTGGTGCTGGAGAGACTGAATTTGGTCTGTTAACTCCAAGGCTTCCTGCTGTATCTCATCTCTGTTCCGAATGGCTTGCTGCAGGTTATCGGTTAACTGACCAATTATGTCATTCCTTTCCTGTACTGCTACCTCCAGCTCCTGATGAAATAAAAATATTGTGAGAACAGCAATTCTAAATGCATTGCAAATGTACGTGATTCACTCGGTCACCTTAAAGGATGCCAAAAATAACCATCAGACAACATAATTTAATTCTTGTTCAATACTACCCCATGAAAAGATAAGATTCTGTATTGTAGATTGCATTTACTTTTTATTCGGCGACTTCTTTCGTCATCCAACACATCACTAAGAAATTCATGATAACAGAATTAGTAGTATTCATTTAAATTAAATTTCAGCGCAGCAGATACAGAAATGCCTCCTGTAATTATGTGAGCACATCAATAAAATGTCAACAGTTAAACTGTTCAGTAATGTCGTGTAGTTACTTTGAAAGAAAATGAATTTTCGATGGCACAAGAGCTTTCTGGTTTAAAAAACACTATTTTTCTTACAGTGTAACTGGTTGTAAACTGCCAGGCTTAATATTATTTGCCCCGTGACTCCTTATAATTTTCTGTATGTGGCCCCTAACCAAAAATATATGGCCATCCTGCCGCATCTTCATTTGAAACTGACGTGGCATTTATTAAAATTTGTCACACTCAGAAGCCAAAACAAATGAACACAAAAAAAATTCTAATTCTATGAATGTTTTAAAAAGCCTGTATGGTACATTTAATATAAAAAAATAGTAATTTTATGCAATGGATTAGATACAGAAGATATTAACAGAACTTTAATTCTAACCTCATACTTTTTTTTTTAAACACTTATTTCCTTGAAGAAGAGCCTGAAGGGGGAGATCCTGATTGAGATACAAAATTATGAGGCGTGGATGGGGCAGACAGCAGGAAACTTTTTTCCCACAGCATAGGTCTAAAACTAGAACAGAAATAGATTGAAGGTTAGAGGTAGGAGGAGGTTTGGAGTGGTGCAAAAGAACAATTTGCTCACCTTGAGGGTGGGTGGAATGCGGACAGATTGCTCCAGAGGCTGGTGGAAGCAGCTATTATTGTACTTAAGTATTTCAATCACATTTGAGTTGCAAAAAGCACAGAAGTCCAAGAGTCAAGTACTGACAAATGGAATTAGTGTGGATAGGAACTTGATGATTGACATGGACAAGGTGGGATAAAAGAGCTGCTCCAGGAAGATGACATTATGTCCATTGGCATTTATGCATCAACTATCTGACCCAGAACTCCAAAATTTCCATCTGAAACCTCCCTCTGCCCTTCCCTTAAGCTTCTCTAAAACATCCATCTTATGAACCAATCTCTGAGATTCCCTCTTCATATCTCCTCTATCTGGTGTTTGTTTTAAATGGATGCTTCTACATATTCTCCATTGTCAACAACAATTGCTGGCATTTATGCCCCATATTTCTGTACAAGTGTAACATTTAACACATACAGATTACTGCAAAACAAAAGGAAAATCATCTGACTGTTCGGGAAAATGCAAGAATGAAAAGATCTGCAACAAGTTGAAATTAGGTACATATATCAGACGTTAAATGAGATTTTGAGTATCACATGAATCATACAGAAACCAGTTAGAAAGTTGAGAATTTATTTTCCATTTCAATGCCAGATGTCCAGAACTAGCGTGTAATTTTCCATGGAAAAGATGCTCTCAAATTATATTTCTTAGAAATCAAACTCTTAAACTTGTACCCCACCAACAACCACTTCCACCATCCTCTCTGTAAGGATGGGAGCCAGAAAGGAAACCCAGACTGAGATTTAGAACAGGGCCCCGCGGAATTAGGTACAGGAACTACTGCTGAACTTCAAGCACTGGCATGTTGTGCGGAATGGAGGCAAGGTAGGATCAATCTCAAGGGGTTGTTTCCAGTGATGGCCAATTGAAAAATATGGAGACAGAGAGTAATTTGTCCCTGGGAGGGCAAAGACCTCCAGTTCACAAAAGAGGTCCAAGTAAGGTAGGATGTCACCAAAAGGAGTATCATGGACTTGTGAAGAGCACACTTCATATTCCAGACATAAGTAGAGTGCAGAAGCACTGAATTTCTTGCGTGCTGTAGTTTAATAGGTACATCAGCTACACAAGCATAAACTAAATTACTACAATAGGCAAAGACAGAAAGAAAATCAACAACAGATAAATATTCACAGCTGCAGATAAAGCAAGAGAAAAAAGGCATATTTCAATAGTGCAGACAGATCCTTTGGAGTAGTTTCTGGATAGGGTTCAGGTAGTACAAGAGGTTCAAGAGCTTGATAGCTGTTAGAAAAAAAAATGTTCTTGAACCCAGAGGTGCTGGACATCAAGCTTCTGTAGCTTATGCCTGAAGGCAGAAACAAAAATAAATTATGACTGCGGTGACAGGGATCCTTTATGATGTTGGCTGCCTTCTTGAGGTAGATGTTTTCAATGGACAGGATATTGGTGCCAGTGATGGAATTGACTAGGTTTGCCATTTTCTGCATTCCTGGGCATTCTACTTACTTTAACCTAAGACTATGTGGCACGGAATGACAAATACACCATCTACAAATTTGGCAATGATACCACAGTATTGAGTTATATAAAGAAAGGTGATAAGCCAGCTTACAGGAGAGAGATTGAAAACTTGGCTGAATGGTGCACCAACAACAACTTCACACTCAATGTCACCAAAACTAAGGAGCTGATTGTTGACTTCAGGAAAGGAAAACCAGAGGTTTACAATCCAGTGATCACTGGGGGATCAGAGGTGGAGAGAATGAGCAAATTTAAGTTCTTGCGACTCTATCTCAGAGGAGCTTTCCTGGACCCAACACACTAATGGCATCTTGAAGAAAACACATCAATGCCCCTACTTCCTCAGGAGTTTGCAGAGGTTTGGTATGACATTGGAAACCCTGACATATTTCTACAGATGTGTAATGGAAAGTGTGCTGACCGGCTGCATATGGAGATAACAATACCCTTGAGCGTAAAGCCCTCCAAAAGGTAGTGGACACAGCCGGGGACATCACAGGTAAAATCCACCCCACTATCAAGAAGATCTACAGGGAACTCTGCCATCAGAGAGCAGAAGCAATCATCAAGGATCCACACCACCCAGCACACATTCTGTTCTCGCTGCTGCCATCAGGAAAGAGGTACAGGTGCCAGAAGACTCGTACCACCAGGTTCAGGAACAGCTGCTACCCCTCCACATTTAGACTCCTCAACAACAAACTCAATGAGGGACTCATTTAAGGACTCTTACTTGTGCACTTTATTGATATTTTTATTTTCTCTGTATTGCACAGTTTGTTTATATTTGTTCTGTTTACAGTTCTTTATTTGTTTACATGTATTCGCTCATGTACAGTTTTTTTTTGCACTACTAACAAGTGGCAATTCTTTCTCGTCCGCAGAAAAAGAATGTCAGGGTTGTATGTGATATGTGATGTCATGTATATACTCTGACAATAAATCTGAAATGTGAAACCTGATCTGAAGTTTCTGAAAAGGCCACGATGCAACCAGTCTGTATACTTTTGACAATTCACCTGCAGAAATCTCATATTCAATGACATGTCGAATTTCCTCAGACTACACAGAAAGTAGAGGTGTGAGTGGGCTTTCTGCCTGGTGATTTTGATGTGCTGGATCCAGGAAAGGTCCCCGTTATGTGGACCCCCAGAAACTTGAATGTACTAACCCTTTCAATTGCCGACCCATCAAAGAAGACGTGGGTGGTCCCTCGGCCATCTTTTACTGAAGTCCAACATAACCTCCTTGGTCTTATTGATGTGGAGAGCAAGATTATTGTTCTAGCAGCACACAACGTAATTCTTGATCTCCAGCCTATATTCTGATTCATCATTACTCGTCATTCAACCAACAGTGGGGGTGTCAACAACAAATTCATAGATTGCGTTGGAGTCTACCTGGCTATGCAATCACGAGTTTAGAGGGAATAAAGTAGGGGACTAAACATGTGGCCCATGTTGACAATCAGAGAGGAGGAAGTGGAGGTGATGTTGCCAATCTGCTCTGATTGGGGTCTGCTGATGAAGATGTGCTCCACTGAACAGAGAAAAAATTCTCTCAACAATTGATGATTTGGTCACTATCACAAAAATATCTGAAGAACTTTATCATGGACAAATTACCAAAAGGAGTATCATGGACTTGTTAAGAGTACTCTTCGTATTCCATGAGAGATGAGCTGGTTTTCCAAGTTCATAAATTACAGTTAAACAAAAAATATGGTTCACTAGGTGGTCGTATAAAACATAACATAAAATGCAAACCTTTTTTCTATGTTAAGAATGAATTATATCTTGTACATAAAATTAACATTTTTTTTTCAGATTATTAGTCCAATATTCAACCAGTAACAAATATCCAATTACTTTTAAACACATTCACAACTTCTAAGCATAATTATAAAATATATTCTCTCCTGAATCCATGAGATAGCAAATGTGTTCGGTTCCAAATTCACCAGTCATCAAACACAATAACAAAAAAAAAAACCATAATTCTTTGTCTGATCCATACACCAAAGCAACATTAGTCTAATTTAAATAACTATTATTTCTGCATGTTCGACTGTCATCATAAAAAATATAACATTAAACTAAGCCACTAAGGAAACCAATAGAAGTCTATTTAAGCAATAGCCAAGCTACATATTTTTCAATACCTGTTGCGTTTCCTCATTTGCAAGGAGAGTAGCCTGTTGTTTCTGCAGTTCTTCCATCTCAGTGATAAGCTGCTCCAAAGTCACTTCTTTGGATTCCAATTGTTCCTCAAGTTCAATTATTCTCAGCTGGCAGGTCTCGAGCTCTGTTTGAATATGTTCCGAATTGTTACTCACATCTCCCTCCTGGAAGAGATCATTTATTGTGAAGGTCCTTTCTCATGCATTTTAAAAACGGACAAGAAGAAAATGACACAAACTGTAAGAATAAAAAGAGAATGAATACGGTAATATTTTACCTTCAAAATCTATAAATAGCCACTCATATAGAAATAACCTACAAGATGACGTAATTTTTTTTTAATGGTAAAAACGGGACAAAACAAAATACAGCTAAAAGCTGTATTTTCTGAAAATGTATTGTATATTTTTGGATGCACAACACCTGGTCAATCAAATTTCTTCTTTCATGCTTCTATAGCATGTCAATATCCAAATGCGCTTATAATGAACAGACATTGGATGACAGTGTTATCTAATCATCATGAGAAATGAGAGCAAATCAGGAATGGAAAGAGAATTGTCAGAGTACCAGTCATTGAAAATGGCTTCATCACACAATTAATTTAAAAATGAAATTAATATACAAAAGATAACAAAAAATTTAATGGGATTGCCAGGAAAGATTCATAAGTCAAAATACCCATGTATATTAGCACCACCTTTCCAGCAATGATTCTGAATAATTCTTAAGTGTGCAGACAAGATCAAAAATTCACACTCACTTGCGAATCTACACATTTCTGAGTGAGTCCCTACAAATGCAAGATGTACTCGATAAAGTAAGAAACGGAAGAAGGAGGGTACTGAAGAGGACCACAAACCAATCTTGCTGAAAACTGCAGCATCAAGTTTCTGAAAAGTGCCCAAGTCCAAATCCCAACTCTCTCTCGTCCTGTGTAAGCCCAGCTTCAGGCCCTCACTTTGGAATGTGTAATACATTCGAGAAAGAAATTTACACATATTCCTTTGCGGAATTATAATCTCCATTTAATTATATCTAGGTAGGGTCATAGACGGTCCTAATTTTTCCCTTAAGAAAGATCTTATTTGCAGATAGCAGAATAATGTTCTATTAGACAAACCATATTTGTTCCTCAACTGCTCGAATGACATGAGCTGCCTTTGTTTTTCACAGTCCTCGAGACACCTGATCCCCTTCTGGCACCAAGTGTCCAGGATCTTATTACCCAGAGTCAAGGGCATTAACTTGTTCTGGGACAAAGGTGTTTTAGGAGATATTCCCACTTTCCATCCAATACATTGATTTATTCTTTGCAATTGCTGAAGTATATGCTTTAGTATGAGGTTATCTCAGTGGTTCTCAACCATTTTCTTTCCACTCACATACCACTTTAAGTAACTCCTATGCTATTGGTGGACTGTGATTAGTAGGGATTGCTTAAGGTGATATGTGAGTGGGGGAAAAGGCTGAGAACCACTGCTCTAGACCCAATTTTTACTATTTTGCTTGAGAAAAATTGTTATTGGCCCATTTCCTTTGGAGTTAGGAAACAGTGCACATAACAAGTCAATTAGGTACAATTAAAACAGTGGTTTTCAAACTTTTTCTTTCCACCCACATACCACCTTAAGCAATCGCTTACTAATCAGAGAGCACCTATGGCATGGGAAATACTTAAAGTGGCATGTAAGTGGAAAGGAAAAGGTTGAGAACCACTGGGTTATCTGTTTTCTTTGAAATTAATTTAGTGTCCACTTTATATATAAATTCTCCTGCCATCTTTTCACCTACCATGTGTAGTCCAATTTGAGCCCAGCAAAGGGGGGGGGGGGGGGCAGCTCAAAGAGTGAGGTGATAAACATTGCCTGGCCTGCCCAATAATATTTTTTTTAATCCAGTAACTTTAACCACCCCCCCCCCCAATGAATTGTAATCCTATGTCAACTTTTCCATGGAGATTCTAGCCACTCTACCATTCCACAGGAACTTTATGACACATTTGCTGAGCATCTTAAATAAACCCCAGCCCAATGAAATGGGTAACAATTGAAAAAGATGCTGGAGTCTTGGCATCACCTTCATTCTGACACAGTTAACTCTGCCCAACAGTGTAATCTGCAGAGTCCTCCATCTATCAAGGTCCTCCTCAATCTTCCAGAACAAAGGAAGATAATTAAGTTTGTATGAGTTACATAAATCTTTATCTATTTTAGCCCCAAAAACATAATGCCTTCCTGTGGCCATTCAAATTGACTTCGCTGATGATGTTGTCTATAATCCCCATTCGTCAAAGGCATAATTTCACTTTTGTCCAGATTTACCTTATACCCCGAGACCTTCCCATAATCCTCCAGTGTGGTCTTCAGCCTGGCCAACAACCCCTCGAGGTCTGTCAAATACACTAAAACTTCATCAGCTCAACCTGATCCATCGTGAACCCCTTTATGTCCGGATTGCACTGAATGACTTCCACCAGTGGCTCAATTGCCAGTATAAACAGCACTGGAAACAATGGACAGCCCTGCCTACTGGACCTACTCAATGGAAACACTGGAGACATCTGCCATTTGTAATAATTTTTGCTTAGGGTTTATTGTAAAGTGTCTTCACCCAGTTTATAAATGTTTGACCCATTCCAAATTTCTCCAGTACCTTGAATAAAAAAGTCCCTTCTCTGCAACCAGAGATATGGCCACTCCTGGATCCACTGCCGATTGTGCCAGATTAAGCAGTCTAGCTATATTGTTTGCTGACTGTCTCCTTTCTGCAAATCCAGCTTGATCTGGATTTGCCAATTTCAGCAAATATTTTGCCAACCTGTTAGCTTTTGCAATGATTTTATATTCTGTATTTAATAATGAGATGGGTCCATACAAGGCAGGGCTCAATGGATCCCTGCCTTTTTTGGGTATCACCATAATGATTGGTGTTGAGAAAGACTCCAGGAGGGTATGTGTCTCCACCGCATGTTCCACCACCTTCATAAGAAGGGATATTAGCAGATCTTTGAACACTTTATAAAATTTAGTAGGGAAACCATCATTTCCCGGTGATTTGCCAGCTTGCAAAGAGCTCAGGGTCTCTGGGATCTCCTCTTTAGAGAAAGTGGCATTCAGCTCCTCTCGCTCCTCCTGATCCAAAATTGGTAGGTCCAAAGAAAGCAAGAAAATGTCTATTTTGGTGGGATCACCCCTTGATTCTGATGAGAACAATTCGTTGTAAAATGTTCCAAATGTATCACTTCTTTCTTTTGGTTTATATGAGATCTTGCCTTCCTCTGTTCTAATCACATTAATTGTTCTCGAAGCCTCTTCCACCCTCACCTGCCAGGACAAGACTTTGTGGGCCTTCTCTCCCAGCTCATAATATTGGTGTCTAGATCTTAAAATGAACTTTTCTGTTTTATATGTTTGTAACATATTATATTTGAGCTTTTTATTCACCAAATTTCTGTATTTTTCTTCTGTATCTGCTCTTTGATAATCCTTTTTCAATTGAGTTATCTCCTGTTCTAGGGCGCTAATCTACTTTATGTGCCCCTTTTTAATGCTTTTGGTATATCCAATGAAATGTGTCCTATATTAGGGAGTTATCCTCAGTAGAGGGGCAATTCATCTTACAGAACAATTCCATCTAGGCCCTGATAAAGCTACAAAATTCTGCTTTTCCCAACATCAGCGTATTCAGGCACCATCTATAGAGGCCTACTTATCTAGCATTATAATGGATAAAGTAAAGGGAGAGTGGTCCAACAGTAGCCGCACCATGTACTCGGTTCCCACTATCCTACCCTCCAATTGGGCTGATGCCAAAAATAAATCAATTCCAATGTAGGAATCATGTTGTCTCGGGTAAAAGAAGTAATTCAACTCTTCATAAAGGCCGGGGTAGATTTAGCTGCCCTGGCCCTTGTTATTTTCTTTGCTGACTTGTCCATGACGGATCCAGACAAAAATTAAAATCCCCTCCAATCAAGACATTTTCACACCCTTCACTTACTTTCAAGAATATATCTTGTATAAATTTTTAGTCATCGAAATTTGGGCATGTATATTGATGTGCTATGGATTTCGAGTATATTTGGCAATGTATCATTACAATTCTCCCTGCCTAGTCTACGGCCACATTCTTGACCCCCATTGAAACATTCCTCGTTATCAAAATGGCCACACTCCTGGCCCTGGAATTGAAGGAGGACATCACCACCTGACCCACCCACGTCCTCTTTAATTTTAAATGCTCTTGTTCTATAAGATGGGTCTCCTGCAAAAATGCTATGTCCACCTGCATCTTTTTTAGGTAAGCCAACTCTTCATCATCCCATTTATCCCATTTACATTAAAACTCACAAATTTAATTGACTTATCTATTATCCTCAGACCACTCCATTTTGCTCCTCCCCCTCTTTCTTATCTCCAATACTTAGCCTTCGACCTGATTCTTTTCTGTAGATCCTTGACACAGGTGATCGTGCTTCAAACAAAAACTAAATAAATTAACAGAACTAAAACCCACAATCCAAAATCAAACAAAAAACCCTCTTCTTTCTTCCCCTCCTCCATTTGCCCTTACTCACCCCAGCACCAATAACCAAGTTATTAGCACCAATCTACCCCTATTTTGATAAGTGCTCAACAGTCCCATCTTCCACTTATATTTCCCTCCCTTTCTGTGAGCTCTCCATATCTCTTCTTTATTTAACATAAACAATCCCCTTCAAAAATTAATGTTATATAAAGAAACAAAGCCCTCCTGGAGTCCCCACACTTTCAGTATTTACAATCCATTCTTCCCCTGAATCCCTCTTTCCCCTTTATTTACATTTATATTTAGTCTCGTAGTAGTGGCAGGGTTCTTACAAAGTCCCATTGCTTCCTTTGGGTCCTTAAAAAACCTTCTTACCCCTCTCGCCCTTACTATCTTCAGCGCTGCTGGATGAAGGAGGGTAAATTCAATTCCTTTTCATTTCAAACTCTTTTTTACCGGATCAAACTCCCTCTTGCACCTCAACAACGCCACAATTATGTCCAGATAGAATAAGACCTTCCCCTTTTCCCCCCCCACCTCATATTCCACCAGGACCCCCCCACCCCCCTTGCTTTTGCCCCCACTGCTGCCGCTCTCAAAATTCTCTCTCTCTATCCTGGTAGCACAGAAATCTCACTAGGATAGAGCATGGAATTTGGTATGGCCCTGGGCGAGAGACCGGTGGGTCCATTCTTTCTCCAAATTTTTTCCCTCCCCATATACCTAGGATTCATATTTGCAGGAACTCAACTGTGCCTCTCCCCACAATCTTAATTGCATTCATCCAATTAATATTTTCTAACATATCTATTATCTCCCACATCTTTACCTTATGCCTTTCCAAAACAACTATTTCATTCTCCCTCCATCCAATCTTTCCTCTACCTTTTCAATTCTATCCTCTGTTTCCATTACCCTTTCCGTTAAGCGATCTAACCTTTCTTTAATTGCCCCTTGCCTTGCCACCAGTGTCCTCAAAGTATTTTTTATTTGCCCAATGGCCTCTAGTATTTTCCTGGCAAAAGGCACAAAGCCCTCTGCCTCTTTTATCAGTCTTCCATCACCATATGTTGTCTTTCTTTCTCCCCTTGGTCTTCTTCTTCTTCACCTTCCTCCTCCTCCTCCAGCTTGCTCTCTGACTCTAGGCAACCCTGCCAAGCGTCTTTCGCACCACTCTCTCTCTGGCCATGTTGCCCTGGAGTCCACCTTGAATGCCCTCCAATGCTCCTTTCCCTGGTACCTCTCTTCCCAGCCCATGGACTACTTCTCTCCACCGCCGCTGATATCTTCACAGTCTCTACCTTGGATCGACTCCCCCAGCCTTGCACCTCTAGGTTTCTCTCTGCCGCTGTCATCCCGACCTCAGCCTGGCTCCACCGTCCTCATATTTCTGCGCCTCCTGCTGCTGCCGGTATCGCCTCCCTCTCCTTCTCAGCCCAACTCCCCTTACCTTGAGCCTCCAGGCACCCCATCCTCGCTGATGTCACCACTACCTCTGTTGCCGTCCTCTCTATCCCAACCGGACCCTTTCTGCGCTGCCACATCTCCTACGCCCGACAGCAATCCCAGGTCCTCGGTCGCTATCTTCACTGGATGCCTTCCTAGACTGGCCTCTCCCAGGTTGCCTTTGCTCACCTCCTCTCGTGCATTCTCCTCCTGATAGGAAGGTCCCTGCTTGGATGCCAACAATGCAGCCGTCGCCATCCTCAGCCTCTGGGTAGGCCCCTCATTGACTTCGCTCTCTCTGCCACAAGGTAAGCTCTTTTCACTCTCCCCTCTTGCTAATTTTGCCTTTTGTCCAATTTCTTTATCACTTCACTACTTTCTAAACTATCCTATCCCTCTTCCATGAATTCTTACTGGGGGTTTCTACACCTTAACCTCTCTTTTCTCATCTCATCTTTTTAACGTGGAGCCCTCCAACCTCACTACGCCTCAACTGCCACCATTTTGCATTGTATTCTTCGTTTGACAGGTTTTAAGGCCAACCTTCTCAGACCCTAAATTGCATTATGTATTTTGCTGCTTGCCAATTTCTATGTAATGTAGACTCAAAAATACTACAATGCAAAATATTGCAAGATTATCTTATTATTTATTCTTGTCTGACAATCCTGTCATTGGCTTGCTCCTTTGCATACACGAAATGCAACATTTGCACACACATTTACCTTGTGCTCCAACATTTCCCCATCCTGTTCCACAAGCGAATGCTCTTCATCTGGAAGATCATCTTGGTGGACAGCCTGGCTCTTCCTCTGCTTCTTCTTCTTCTTTGCCAAATCCAAGCAGTCACTTTTTGCCTTTCTTTGCTTGTACTGAGCAAACTGCAGAGGGAAGTGAAGGAAAGGTTAAGTGAGGGATAAACAAGAGAGAGGTAACAAGACCACAACACCACCATGCTGAAGGAAAACTTCACACATCAAGAAGATAAATCCCAATGATTCCCAGAAAAGAATCAGGAGGTTTGTGTTTTCAATCACATGCATCTTTTGCCCAAAGAAAGTCGGGGGAGAAGGGAATCTGATGGGGTGTGATGAGTTCATTAACGTGCTGGTAGCTTTCTCAAGACACCAAGAGGTATAATGGCATCAATGGAGGGGAAGTTGCTTTGTACGATGATCTGAAGTGCTTTCACAACTCTCTGACCTAATGATATTTAGCTGAGCAGTTCCAGTAACAAGCTGTGATCTGTTCAACAGGCTACATTCTATGATGCATCTATAAGAGTACTTGCTAAATTTTCTTAGTCTTTGATCTGCATTTGGTTGATGTTGAGGGAGAGATTGTTATGAGTTGGGGGAAAAAAGTTTAATCTTACCTCATTTGACTAATTATACAAATATATTACGTGCAGGAAATTAGAAAGAAAATTCCAAGTTAGTTTTTCCTCACAATTTCACAGTAGTGCCAAAACAAGGATCATAAAACTCAGCCAAGCCTCTTGTCCTCTGGATAAAATGATTGTGCTCAGAGCTGGCTTTACCAACAAATCACTCATGACTGCTTCATGTAATCCCCTGCGCAACTTCAGAACTCACCAATCAAGGATTTTCAAAATAAAAATGTTGCCTGAACAGATTCAAATTTGATTCATGTGTTTCAAATAGGTATTGATGGTACAGGATGCTTACTCATTGGTGTGAATAATTAAAATGTCTAAGCATTCCTGGCCTGTACATGCAGTTTATTTTTCAGAATGATCCAAGTTTCCATCCTCACAAAAGAAATTACTAACGTTTACACAGTGAGAAGGAAATATGACAGCTGCTTCATCACCTTCCCAAAACTGTGCACGCCAGAACAAAGGTGAGAGATCAGAAAGATAACAAGTGAGTGGTTTTCCAACATAATATTAAGTGGCACTCAGTGTCTGGTACAGCATTCATACAACATTGCAATATGGTAGCATGACTATATATCTGGGCTAAAGCAGAATTGAAATTCTGGCAAATGAAGGGGAAGTGGCTGGAGAAATTCAAATTTTGCTATTGAACACAAGCAGATCAGGACATCTTCCAAAGAGTGACCCTAGGAAGACTGCTCTCTGTATATGATGGACACAATTTCTAAGTTTTCAAATGACAGTGGAGCCAGCAGCTGATTTTGGGGTAAACACAACTCTTGAAATGTGCAGACACACAAGATTAATGCAGAGGACTATGAAACAATAGATTTGGAAATGACACAAAAAGAGAGACTATAAAAACTAAATATAATAGGTGGAAAGAATTGCTGAGGTAAATCTGTACATGTAATTGTATAGAAGGATCAAACATTACCTAAGTTGATGGAAGGAGAAGGAAAGAAAAGAATGGACTCAGTAGAAATTTCTGGTGTATTTTTGTTGAATGACAACATTGTCTGACTGGCTTAATGCAACCTAGATTGTATACCTAAAATGGATGAGAGAGGGGGGTGGGGGGGGTGGCTTGGGAGGAGGGGGGGGGGAGAGAAAAAGTCACTGTATATGTGTGAAAAAGAAATAGTGTATATCATGGCTAATGTGATTTATGGTGTGAAAAATAAAAAAATTTAAAAAAAAATAATAATTGTATAGAAGGATAATGCAAATCAAACAATTCCCAGCTTCAAGAAAAATTCTGTGTACTGTAGATGTTACATAATCATTGGTAAGATTTCAGTTTGAGCAATGCCTCAATTTTGGGCACTTGAGAGGTAACCATGAATAATGTTATTCAATTATCGGTAACAATTCAAATATAAAGTTTCAAATGCTGTGGGGACCATTCTTGAATTACTTTCATAACCTCTAGACATAATATTATTTTCAAATTTTAATATTTGCCATTTTGTTTCATGATCGAAGTATATATTTTCTTTAGTCATACACCTTGAGTTAGAGGATAGGGTTTAGAATTACGCTGTATGTGAAAAATATAATTTTTTTTCTCTACTTGATGTAATTTTGAATTATGGTTGTGTTATGTATGCTTTATAGTTTTGTGAGTTATCTAATTTGTCATTTATCATTAATATTATGCATTTCATAATTGTTTTATATGTACATGCATATATATATATATATATATATATATATATATATGCATCTTGCCGCCTCACAGTTCGGCGGGCAGCAACCTCCTTTGAAGAAGACCGCAGAGCCCACCTCACTGACAAAAGACAAAGGAGGAAAAACCCAACACCCAACCCCAACCAACCAATTTTCCCCTGCAACCGCTGCAACCGTGTCTGCCTGTCCCGCATCGGACTTGTCAGCCACAAACGAGCCTGCATCTGACGTGGACATTTACCCCTCCATAAATCTTCGTCCGCGAAGCCAAGCCAAAGAATACATATATATTTAAAAAGAGAGGTAACCATAAGAGGGTGCAGAATAAAACACAAGAAATTAAGCCTTTCAACTGGATCGAACATCTTCTATCTCAACCACTTCCCCACCCATATATAGAAAAAACCCTGTTATCCAGAATTCAAGCAACTGTCAGCCTCAAGCAATGGACAAAAAAAAATGGAAGATAAATAAGTTAAAAAAATACGGAAATATGGAATATGGTGCGCCTCGCCATTAGTTTTCCAATCATGCAACATGCAATCTCAAACAACCAGAAAATTCACTTATCCGGCATCTACAAACCCCCAGAGGTGCCGGATACCAGGGGATTTACTGTACCTCAATTCAACATGCTCAAAATGATATCAATGTCAACAGTGAATACACACCACAGCTTAGCATTCATTGACCCCTGGAGTAGATAAAAAAGAAAACTATAGTCCTAGTTCCAGTCTCTGGTCAGGAAAAACATTTTCCCAGTATCCAACCAATTAGACCCTCTAATAATTTGACATAATTGGAAAAGATCACCTCCCATTCTTTTTCAAATGGGAAGACCCACTGAACACTTTGCTCCACCATCAATCCAATGATGAGAACAAGGAGATCTTTTTCCCCTACAGCAAGGAGAGAAAGGAGATTAAATAGGTGCTAAAAATTGTGTTAAAGAGAAATTTCCAGAGACATTAAATGGCTATCGAATGACGACTCAGCTTCAGCGCCAGGTGTGGCTGTGTGAATACCTGGTTTACATCCTGGAAAATATTAGACAGCAAAGTCTTTGATTATAGGTTTTGTGGCTGTTGCCACAACCACCATTTGACTTTTATTAGGCCATCCATGACTTGCATGAAAGATTACATTTCAATAATGGTTCCTTAGAGTTAGTGATGAGGTCTTTGCTGAGGACATTATTGGTTTTTAACTGACACCTGATCTTCAATAGATGTCTCTCCCATCAACGATTTAAGCTGTGACCCTGAATACATTTCATCTTGTTTGGAGGGTTGAAAATGATGTGTTTCCAGATATGTAACCAATGCAAAGGCTTTCTTTCTTTCTAATGCTAGGGTGATAGCTGTGTGCTTCTGCACATCTGTCATCTTGATAAGGTGATTGTCTATCTATTTATTCAGAGATACAATGCCCCACTGTCGTCCAAAGTAGTCAATCAATGGGTCTTTACTTCTGCGTGTCACATTTAGAAGCCTGTTCATAGTCTTCATTTTTCAGCACCAGGACCTCTGCAATTTTGTTTGATGTTAAGGGAAACAAAACATAACTTTAAGTATTTGATAGAATGCATAGTTACCCTTTACTCACTGAAATGAAATCCCCATGAATCAAGTTTCAGAAGAATTGTCCATTATTTCCATTGATGTAAACTTCCCTTCAATTTCTCAACATCACAGTTCAGTGCAGTAGTGGTAATAGTCAATGCCTGTATAATTAATTCCATATTTCCCTATGTGAATATTCTCCATATATTTTTATCAGCGATGGTACTTTCTGAATTGTTGAGCAGAAGGTAAGTCCCTTCTGAACCCTGAGTGTCTATCATTAACCAATAAACCAAGTTTCTAGCTTTTCTGCCCTTCCAGATGACAGTCTGAAATCATTGGTAAAATGGGATGCAAATTTCACTGGCATCAGACAATCTTCAAAACATAAAGCAATAAATTCATCACCATACTATGACAGTTATACATTAACATCACCAGCTGAAAACTGAGAGAAATAGGGCCTGTTCTCAGCAGCTATGATAAACGTGCTTGATCATCTGGTACAGTTTATCCAATGCTAGAAGTACTACTTTAGTAAGTTCCTTTAAAGATCTTAGAAGATTGGAAGGTATTTTGAAGTGAATGAATTTTATTTATAAATGCATCCAGTTATGATCTGGAATACATCAATGAGACTCAACATGGAATTGGAGGAATACTTGAGAGGGAAAAATTCCATAACAATTTGAAAAAAAAAAGAGTTTGAGACAAATTGGATATTTTTTTCCAATAGCTTATCTTAAAAGTGTGCTAGATGACTCAATGGTTTGAATTCTAGACTGCTTAGGTACTTTCAGTAAAACCTGAGATCAAATTTGCTTTTCCTCCAAAAAAAATTAAAATTTAAAACAGAATCAACACCAGATGATCAAACTTGATACCCAAAATGGATTGATTTTCTCTCCCATTAGGAAAGAGCTTCAGCGATCAAAAATAGCCCAGTAAATCATGTGATCTCCAAAGTCAGATATAAATGTAGCACAACCACCAGTTGCCATGACTTATCCAATGTGAGACAAGAGATTCCTTTCAGCCTGATCAAAGCAGTTGATGGAACAGAAGCATTCAGAAACAAACACCATTAATAAAATGTGAATAACTACACTGCTTAGGGAATATAAAAAAACATGTCTGAATTGATTTTACAGAAAGAGAAGCTATTTTCTTAAAAGCTATTTTCTATTGTTCATGACAATAAATTCTTATTCTGATAAGGAAAATCATGAACAAAGTTTATTGTCATCTGCTTGCACAAGTACAACCCAACAAAATAACGTACTCCAGTCCTCCATGCAAAACATGTAGACATTAGAAAATTCAACAAATTAATATTAAAATTAGTATTCAACATTGAAGAGAAAATAAACACATTTCACAGAATGGATGGATATCCAGATTTCCCTCACAGAAACCCATCAACATGAAACCACTGAAATTTTGCCTGTTCTGATCAAAAGGGGAACCACAAATTTATGATGTAGATGCGTTCTAGCATAATAAAATGACAGAACAGGATGAAATGGCTAAATTGTTCATAGCGATTGTTTGTGGAAGCACGGTTGGCGAAGTGGTTAGCGCAATGTTGTTACGGCATCAGTGATCAGGACTGAGGTTCAAATCCCACGCTGTCTGTAATGCCTGTACATTCCCCCTGTGTCTGTGGGGAACTCATGGACTGAAATGGCCTGTTACTGTGCTGTATGTCTAAAGATATTTTTTTTAAATAGAGCCAATTCATCTGTCACTATTAAAGTTGTAGCTTTCAGAGACAGGCTTTTCCAAGCAAATTCACAACATCAGTGCTACATAAGCATTTTGCATTCTATATGAAGAACCAGTTACACCATATTCTGAAGTTGCATCCATTTGAAGCTGCGTCAGAAATAGAATTCAAGAGATTCCCTTAATGTATCTGGTGTGGAGCCCAATGGATCAGAAAGATACACTGCACCTGAGGGAACTGCACACAGCAATCTGATCCACAACAAGACGATACAGGGCGAATTGCATCCAAAGTCCAATGACTAATCTACCCCTTTGTGGATGTTCTAAGTGTGCCACTGAAGGCATCCAATAAGCTTGGATCACAACACAAAATGAGCATCTACAGGAAAGGAAAGAAGAAAATGAAACAGGTTTAGCTGCCACATGGGTAAAAAGCATTTCAAACAAGATTTGTCAATTTAAAAATTGCACTTGGAGATTATGCTGATTGTCAAGGAAACCAGCACATCACCCTTTTCAAAACTATAGATACGGAATTTGTTAATTAATGAGAAATTAAGCCTTTATATTTTCTTCTCATTCAATAGACCACTGAACACCCGGACACCCTCTTGCTGCTTATTTTCACATGTATCAAGTACTTCTCAAGGTACATTTTATTGTCATGTAACCATATATAAAAATGTAATGTGCATGATAAACTTTAACTTTTGTCTGCCATAAAGCAAACAAACAGTTACCATTGCCCAGCACCCCCCAACAAAAAAAAGTTGAAAACAGTTTTTTTGCACAACCAATAAGTGGCCATTCTGCCTCGCCCGCCGGATAAAAAATCTCAGGTTGTGTGTGATGTCATGTATATACTCTGACAACAAATATGAAATTAGATACTGAGTGTCCGTGGATTTGCCTCCAGTGCTCCCACAGCCTCTGCCACCACACAGGCTCTTGTTCAAAGTATCAGCAAACCAAGCTCCAGGTCAAACCTCCAATACAATCAGAAGTCTTCAGTGCCCTAGACACTTCAGGAGGCCTTTCTTGGCCTCAGCACCCTCTTGAAACCCAGTTCTGATACCTGGTTCCCATGAGCTAGTCTCTTAAAGACCACAGCCTATTTGAATCCTTTGACCACGTCCCTAACAGTCCGCACCCTGTGTGGGTCCTTCAACCACGGAGCCCTCGCAGGTCCACTGCTGTGCTCACCTTCCTATAGAGTCATCTCCCAGGCTTCTCCTTCTCAATAGGGGGTGTTCTCCCTATTGCTGGTCCATTGCTCTCCTGGAGTCTGCAACCCCTCTTTGTTTGCTGCCAAACACAGACAGGGCCTGTGATAAGAGGCATGATTATGCCAGCAATGTTTCTTCCTCATTCATGGCAACTTCTCCTTTGCTTCCATTTCCTTGCAATGACTGTTTGCTTTCAGAACCTGAAGAGGGATTGTCAGTCCCACTGACTCCATTGATTAAACTGAAGAAATGTTCCTTCACTCTACATATGAACATCCACCAGGCAAAGCCAGCTCCTAGCACATATCCAATGACCAGCAGGATAAGAGCAATTTGTCAGCCAGCAATACCATAGCATCCATCCCAGGTAACATCCATGCTGTCAGGCCTGTTGGTGTGCATTACCCAGCAAGTGAGCTTGCATTTCTCCCCATTCACTGTCAACTGATGGGTACCATCGTGGTTTTGCAATCTGCCAGTGTTTTGTGCAGTGAAAGAGGCTGGCCATCCTTGAATCAGGTCACATTGATGGTCTTGGGAAAAAATACTACCACCTCTGGAACAACTTTGCAGTGCAACGCCTGCACTCCACACTGCTATTTGTACAAGTTGTTGGTGGTCTTGCTGTTGCACCGGTCCCTTGAGGACAATGCGATCAGGGTGGCAGGGACCCAGCGGCCATTCTCCAGGTGGAAGCTGATGAAATCTCAGGCATTGAATGTATACTGAGGGATTCCAATGACTGTCCTGTTGTCCTACAGCCAGCAGTCCATCATGTACTGCAAGTACTTCAGACCCAACTGACCACTGTTTGAATGCTGAATCACTGTCTAGACATTGACCATGCACAGGTTTTTTTGATTGATCAGTCTCTGTGTCTCCTTCTTCTAATAGTCTCTGCCCAGTGCTCTGTCCATCCATGGCTGCCATGAGATCTCCTTCTCAAGGTTACTGTCAAAATAGGTTATTTAAACATCATCTAAAATGCCCACATGAACATATGTGGGAAACTCAGTGTTACCTGGTATTGTAATTTTGCAGCGAATACAGTTCTGGCGGGTGACCAGAGAGTCCACAGTGGGGTGAATTCCTATCACTGCCAACTTTGCCACAAGGCCTTCTGCAACCTTATCTATCTCCAGTTCTACTGGTGCAGCCACATGGGCAAGAGCCCTTCAGCTGTGATGTCTGCAGCTGAGACTTCTGCAACGCATCCTACTTACTGATCCACTGGCACATCCATACCGGTGACAGGCTGTTCAGGTGCTACAGTGAAAAGGTTTTGCGTGCAATCCAGGAAAGTCAACCCATTTTCAAATACAACAGATAGTATAGTGTTACTGAGAAAAGCAGAGTTAAAACAGTGCAAGAGCCATAATGAGGAACATTTCATGAAATCAAGGAATGATCTTTTACTAATGAGAGATCAGTTCAAGTGTTGATAACAGCGGAAAAGAAACATTGAATCTGGTGGTGCAATGCTTATAAACATATATATTTAGGAGGGGAGAACAGTGCAAGATTAGGGTGGGATGTGTCAGTTAAGATGTTGGTTGCTTTCCTGAGGCAGTAGGAAGCATCAACTATGTTAATGGAAGGAGCCTTGTTTTCAGGATGGGTGCACCGACAGCTTTTTGTAGTTCCTTGCAATCTTGTGCAGACTGTGGTAGAGCCAGCCAGGATACTTCCTACAATGCAGAGCATTTCT
The DNA here is from genome assembly GCF_036971445.1 of Narcine bancroftii. Classification (NCBI taxonomy): domain Eukaryota; kingdom Metazoa; phylum Chordata; class Chondrichthyes; order Torpediniformes; family Narcinidae; genus Narcine; species Narcine bancroftii. The sequence goes on along the minus strand of NC_091472.1, from coordinate 222,774,740 downwards.
CAGGCCAAGGTTTGATACAGTGAGATAGGATATGATGCAGCCAGACAGGATACTTTCTGCAATCCATCCATAAAAATTGGTAAGAGATGGTGAGGACATGCCAAATTTACTTTGGTTTCTTGGCGCCATCATCACCAAATGCCATGATTGTCAATTGAAAATTTTTTTATAAGGGCATAGCAGAGCACATCCAGGAATACATTGTCAGCTAACAGTGCTCTTAATTCCATTATAAACCTCACTTCAGAAAATATTCAAAGTTTATGTCTTCAGAACTGTTATCCTCATTTGTAGATCTCCAGTCTGCCAGGGGTATAATTCTGGAATTGATGAAAATTCCGTACTTTCAACTCTCTTCCAAACTATTCTACTGCTTTAGGTTACCAGTACTTTAGTAAATATTTTACTTGCATCCATCACTCAAAAGATGCTTTCCTCATGATCCAAGGCAGAAGATCTAAAAAGTGGAAAGTTACACTAGAACTCGAGTTAAACCACATCTTAATTAAGAACATTTAACTCTGGTCACCATATTGGTGAAAAGATGAGAAAATACACAACTGATATGAAAATCTTGTTAGGATTGGTACTTTGTAGCTATGGAGAAAGCCAGGGAAAGCTTGGGTTCATTTTACTTTGGTAAAAGGGTCCAAAATATTGCGACATAAAATATTTTTAAGACTCGGGGAGAATAAATAGAAGCTAGGAAGCAGAGATGTAAAGAAAGTTAAAGTGAAGAATTATTGGTGGGGAGATAAGAAAAACTGTTTGCACCCAGAGAGTAGTAAGATTCTGGAACACAGTTACTGAAGAGGGAAAAAAAGGTAGAATCCTCACCATGCTTAAAAGGTTATTGCACAAGTCCTTAAAGCCCTGTGACCTGCAGAACCATGGAATCAATGTTGGAAGCTAGGATTCACTTGGATAATTCTTTTTCAACTGGCTCAGACACAGGCTCAGTTCCATCCTGTGACATAAATTTTCTATAATTCTACAACATTGCGACCAGAAAATTTGTTCCAATATTGTAGGTTGAATGAGGACCGTTTTTTTTTCAAAATACATACATACATCACAAAAAAAAGCCTTCGAAGAATGCTGGTCTCTTTCCAAGATATCTATTACTATCTATTACTTTGTAAGACAATGAAAAATACAGAAAACAGGTTAGATTTACGGAGCATGAGTAAGTGGGAAAGGAGGGACAAGGGTAAACCTCAGATAAATTGAGATTAGCTGAACCTATATAGCAGTGAAGTGGCAATTAAAATCAGATTAAAGTTATTTGACTAATGTATTTATGATGGCAAGGCTTCACAGGACAAATAAACAGCTAAGGATCTATCGTAGCAACAACTACCTGGGCCAGACGTCCACGTACTGGGGATCTGCACTGACAGCTTCCCGGACCAGGTGTCCACACACGGGGATCTGCACTGGCAAATTCCTGGACCAGGTTTTCACACACCAGGAATCTGCATTGACAACTGCACAAAACAGGTAACCACACACCAGGGATCTGCACAGACAACTGCCTGGACCAAGAGTCCACACACTGGGGATCTGCACTGACAACTGCCCAGAACAGGTAACCACACACCCGGGATCTGCATTGACAACTGCCCAAAACAGGTAACCACACACCAGGGATCTCCACTGACAACTCCCTGGACCAGAAGTCCACACACGAGGATCTACGCTGACAACTGCCCCTAGAGCAGGTGTCCACACACCAGAGATCTGCACTGACGAATGCCCAAACTAGGTAACCACACACCAGGAATCTACACTGACAACTGTCCGGACCAGGTATCCACACACCGGATATCTGCACTGACAAGATCAGGTGTCCAGATCCGATGCTTTGCTGGGTCACCCTGCTCCCTCGCTGCCCTGTCCTGCCGCCCCCTCCTCGGCCCCTTCAGGTGCCACTCACCTTGATCCTCGCAGCTTCCAACTTTCTGCGCCTCTCTGCATCCTCCATGATCACGCAAACCGAGTACCGGGACGGCGGCGACGCGTTCCTCCGGCGGTTGCACTGCGCGAATAAGCACGGGCCACGGGCTACACACCCGCCCTCACTGTTACTCACTCATTCACCAACCGTTCGCAGTACCAAGGTCCAACATGGCTGCTGCGACAGAGGTAAAACCCGACCGCCTCTCCCTCTGACGTCACCTACAGTACACCAATCAAATCGAAGTACCGTTTCCTCCTCTATCATCGTCCAATCCAACATCTGGATTGAATTCGTGTCCCTCCTCCTTCCCGCCTCATAGTCAAGATTGATGTACGCACGAACCACTAAAACTAGGCGTAACTCTCGCTCGATCGAATTTCAAACATCATCGGCACTGACAATGCCGATTGGTCAATATATCAACCAATTATTAAAAGGCAAACCTGCGCCGGGAAGCTCAAAGTAGCCAATGGAATCCCAGGAGTGGCGTGATTGGGCGGCTGGCTCAGCCGTGATTGACGTGAGAGGATCTCCCTCCACGGGGCCCGCGGCTGCTTGCGTTCCCGCCGGTGGACAGACAGCTGCCGCGCGCCGAGGGCGACCTGGAGGAGAAGGACGGCTCGCAGCTCGATGGGGGAGGCATTGAGGGGCCATGTCGCCCGCGCGGTGGAACGACTGGCGCCCTTCAGAAAGACCGTGCGGGTCAGGATCCCCCTCAACCCCCCGCCACAGGGAAGTAGAATTTGGCCCACCGGTCCATCACGGCTGATTTACAACCCCATTCCCCTGATTCCCTTCCTAATCAAGAACCCATCTCTGCCTTAAATTTACCCACAGACATCCAGCAGCAACCAAATCCAGGCATTCACCACCCTCTGTGTAATTCCATTCTTCTGAAGCTGTGATGGTTCCACACTCCCTACCATCGAAAAAGTCTCCTCCAGAGCCATGCTATCGAGCCCACTCAGTGTTTGACAGGAGCCTCATTATGCTTTTCTTTTGAGGTCACTAAAGAAATTGATGAAGGAGCATGGTAGATGTGGTCTATATGGATTTTAATAAGGCATTTGACAAGGTTGCCCATGAGAGACTTGCTCAGAGGGTCATGAGGCATAGATGGGTTGCATGAAACCGTGGATTAAAGAATGGCTTGTCTTCAGGCGGGACCTTTGCTCTTTGTAAATTTTATAATTGGTGTGGCAGTTAGCTCAACGTCTTTACAGTGCTAGCGATGGGATGATTTGAATCCTGCACTGTCTGTAAGGAGTTTGTCTGTTCTCCCCGTGTCTGCCCTCCTCTGAGGGCTCCAGTTTCCTCCCACAGTTTGAAAAGTACAGGGGGTGTGGTTAAGAAGTAAATCACAAAAATCTGTAGACACTGGTTGAAGTAAAAACATAAAATGCCGGAGAAGCTTAACTGGGTGTAAATTGGGCAGCACAGACTGGTGGGCAGAAATGGCCTGTCACCATGCTATATGTCTAAATTTAAATAACCTAGATGAAGAAGCTGAAGGATGGGTTAGTAACTTTGCAGATGATATGAAGGTTGGTGGAGTTCTGGGTAGTGCTGAAGGTTGTTGTAGGTTACAAAACAATATAGGATGCAGAGTTGGGTGGCAATTTTGGAAGGTCAAACAAGAAGGCTGAGTACAGAGTTAATGGTCAAATACTTAACAGTGTGATGGAACAGAGGAGCCAAATCCATACATCGCTCAAAGTTGCCATGCAGGTTGATAGGGGGGACAGTTAAGAAGGCCTATAGGAAGCTGGGCATTTAAGAGATTATGAAACAGACACATGGATGAAAGGAAAATAGAGGATTGAGGTAAATTTAAATATTTTAATTTTAAATTTAGACATACAGCACGGTAACAGGCCATTTTAACCTCAAGCCCGTGCTGCCCAATTTACATCTAATTAACCTACACCCTCTATACGTTTCGAATGGTGGGTGGAAACCAGAGCCTCTGGGGAAAACCCATGCAGAAACAGGGAAAATGAACAAACACCTTACAAACATTGCAGGATTTGAACCCCAGTCCCGATCATAGGTGCTGTAACAGTACTGCACTAATGTTTAGTTTTTTTTTGGTAAAAATATGTAGGTCAGCACAACGTCAAGGGCTGAAGAGCCTGTACAGTGCTGTAATTTAACCCATGTCTCCTTACTTAACCTCCATGGAAAAAGCCTGCTTGCATTTACCCTATCTATACCCATCATAATTTTAAGTTCATTTTTTTTCTGATGTACCAGTACAACCCAATAAAACATAATTCATGGTGCAGAAAGTGCAAAACATGCATACAGATAACATGTGTACAGACAAGCAAAATACATGTATGCTGTGCATGTGTACATATATTAAAATAAATATTATTAATAAATAGAGTCAAGGAGAGTTGTTTTAGCAGTATGAAAAAGCTGTTTTTCAGCCTGGTGGATCTGGCTCGAATGCAATGGTTTTCAAACTTTTTCTTTCCACTCACATAACCACCTTAAGTAATCTCTGCCATAGATGCTATGTATGATTAGTAAGGGATTACTTAAGGTGGTATGTGAGTGGGGGAAAAAAAATGAGAATCACTGCTCTTGACCCAATTGTTACTGAAATATTTGGCTTGAGAAAAATTATCATTGGCCCATTTTCTTTAGAGTTATGAAACCGTGCACATAACGAGTCAATTAGGTATGATTAAAACAGTGGTTTTCAAACTTTTTCTTTCCACCCACATACCACCTTGAGCAATCCCTTACTAATCACAGAGCAGCTATGGCATGGGGAATACTTAAAGTGGTATGTGAGTGGAAAGAAAAGGGTTGAGTATAAATGCTTTTATTTTCCTGTATCTTTTTCCCAGACAATGTGGCTGTGTGCAGGGTTGCAGAGATCCTCCCTAATTTTGCAAGCACTCTTAATAATGATCCCATCGATTGTGAGAAAAATATGGCCTCTCTGTCTGTAATCTGGTGGGAATGTGGCCTGTCTGGCTGGAGCCTAGTTGGAAGTCACCTCGCCTGTCAATCAAGGGTTAGATTTGCCCACACGTGAGGCTGATCCTTCTAGATCACATGGATGGGTTTTGCATTAAAAAAATCCAAGTATGTGTTGTCTCTGTTTTCTCTCTCTCTTTGTTTGCTGCTGCTGTATGGAGACCATCACTGAACTCCAGGTTGCAGCTCTGGAGGGCTGAATGCAATGGTCCTGGATCCCGAGCCGTGGGCAATGGTGGAGACCAGGTTCATTTGATACACTTATTAATTGTAATTAATTTACTATTTGTTAGTATGCTATGTCTGCTAGAGAGTTGATAGTACTGTGTTGAGAATGTTTTGCAGTGATTTATTTGCACACAATGTGTAGTTATTTATGTATTATTGCTGAGTATGTGTTTGTTTGCTGTGACTATTGCTGAACTCCAGGCTGCGAGCCACGGGCAATTCCAGAGGGCCGACTCAATGGGCCTGTCCCAGATCCTGGGCAGTGGCAACACTGGAGATCAGGTTCATATGTATGTACTCATTAGGTACATGGTATACTGTGGGTGGTGGATGCTGAAGAACTTAAACCCTCGTTTCTCATTATACTCTGCCTGTGTGCTGTGTATGTTAGTCTATGTGCCCATTTGTGAATTTACCTATGCATAAATAAAGCCCACTGTTTGTTGATAACATGTGTCCAGACTTGATTTTCTTTGAACCCATCGAACCAATTCTTGAACACAACATGAAGCCAATTACTGACATGCCATCTGCAAACTTGATGACTCTATTAGAACTGGATCTGGTGATGCATGAACAGCAGTGGAAGGATCACATGGCCCTGTGATGCACCAGTGTTCAATGTTACTGTGCTCGACATTCTGCTGCCAACCCAGACAGACCGTGGTCTTTCCATAAGGAAGCAGAGAATCCAGTTACAGAGAGGGTAAAGCTTTAAAAGAATTTGGGTAAAACATTCATTTTAATCAAATCATTGTAATAGATAAAGGTGACCACCCTGATAATGCTTTCATCTGATTAAGTAACATCAAAAAATTTTCTTTCAGTAATTTTTGTTATTCCTGGTGTTTGTAATTTCTAGATGAATCCTTTACTACCTTAAAGGGGTCATTGGAATATCTTTTAAAAAAAACCCTTTTAGGGGTAATAATTCACTCTTATGTAAATTCAATTTATAACCTGAAAATTGACCAACTTAGAGTTAATATTTTTGGTATAGAAACCTCAGGATTTGAAATAAAAAGCAAGAGATTATCTGGATCAGCTAAAGTTACCTATCTCTCTCAAGACAGATGTACAAGTCTGGAAGTACCTATTTCACAGGAAATAGCATCGGCTATTCAGATATCCAGACGGATATCCTGTGAATTTTATAAATCTTTCTCCAAATGGCTTGCACCTTTTTTAATTTCTGTCTTTGATGACCCCTTTAAGGATGGACAGCCGGGCTCCTGCGTGTTTGGGAACAAGGAGGGGGTAATGTATTTTTAACCCCTGAGGAATTGTTGGGATTAGGAATGTTGACTACTGATTTCCAGGTCACTGCTGAGCTACGTGGTAGAAGGAGAGGGGTGGATTACTTACTTGCCACTCTAGGGGATGCCCTGTTACGAGTATACCCCTCACCAGTAGATTGGGATTTACATTTACAGAACAATTGGGGCACCCCAGAGAAGGGTATAGCACTAATTCGTCAACAGGCCCTGGCCTCTGCCTTGAATGCACGGCGTTTGAGGTTGTGGGTACATGGGGGGGAGCCCTGACGAAGAGACGTTCACTTCCGGAATGCATAGCCGATTGGTTCGTTTCAAGAATTAGAGTTGGGAGTTAAAATCTACTCGCATACAACCCAGGTTACATCAGACAAGCAGGATGAAAAGAGAGGGGCTGCTGCTAATAACGGACCGACAAGAAAGTACCTTTTTTCTAACCTTGTTAAAGTTGGGCGTACCTAAAAGTGATATTGATGGGAAACCTACCGCGGTCCTTTATGCCCTTTATAAGAGGAAGGCAGGGTAACATCATCCCCAGCTGTTGAGTCCTCCTGGCCCAGCTGTGCCTTCTGCTCCCACTGCTGCTCCCACTGATCCAGCTTCTCTTGCTCCAGTTACCCATGATGAGATACAACAATTGGTTAAAAAGGCTCTTATGGATAATAGTAGCATGTGGTCCTGGAAGCACCCGAACCCTACTAAGGCATGAGGGTGCGGCGGGATTCCCATGTCTACTCCATTGAGATATGGTGGATATACGGGGACCCGCGGCCCTACATACCCTTAACAATCCATTGGGGTTGGGGTAATGACCGCCAATATTTGGCCTTGGTCGATACCAGTGCGGAGCATTCGGTGATTCCTGCTAACCCCAACCTCTTGACTGGACTGACATTTCGAATAGAGGGGATGGGAGCAGCGATCACATAAAAGTCCATGCCATAGTGGGTGATGGCCCTTCCCCTGTATGGTTACAAGCCCTGGTGGCTGCCACTGATGAGTGTATCCTGGGTATCAATAGGTTGGCCGGTACGGCCCTTAATACTAGCCAAGGGGGATTTGCATTTGGAATTCGGACTATTACTAAAAGATTAGTGGTGGGTCAGGCTAAGTGGGATCCTGTGATGGTGCCTCCCCCACCCCCCTCCGAAATCCGAAATGCATTCTACAATATCGCCTCCCTGGAGGGCAGGAAGAGATTACTGCCACCATCGATGCTTTGCAAGAAGGGGTAGTGAGGCCCGCAACATTGCCCTTTAATAGCCCTGTTTGGCTGGTCCAGAAACCGGTTGGCTCCTGGAGAATGACAGTTGATTATCGTTTTTTGAACAAAAATGCCCCACCACTTGCTTCAGCAGTCCTGGACATTGTTACCCTTATTGAAAACATTGCTACTGGGAACTAGGTATGCTGTCATTGATCTCACTAACGCCTTCTTCAGTGTTCTTATAGCTAAGGTCTCACAGGATCAGTTCGCCTTTACCTGAAAGGGGCGCCAGTATACCTTCACCCGCCTCCCTCAGGCCTATGTACACTCTCCCACTATTTGCCACAGCCTAATTGCCCGTGATTTGGAGGCGGTACCAGTATCACCTTCTCTCTCAGTTCACCATTATATTGATGATGTGATGATCCAAGGGGCCACAGAAGAGATGGTACAGGAAGGTATGGAGAGTGTCCAAGATACCCTGATGCAAAGAGGGTGGTCCATTAATCCCACCAAGGTGCAGGGCCATCCCAGATGGTTATTTTCCTTGGAATTCAGTGGCATGCTGGAGAACAGGTGGTTCCCGATAAAGTTCACAATAAGATCGCAGTCTTGGCCACTCCGACTAGTAAAAAAAGAGACCCAGTGTTTCCTAGAGTTATTGGGATTCTGGCGACACCATATTCCACACTTGGCGTTGCTTTTACGTCCTCTATATAAAGTTACCCGAAAGAAAACAGACTTTTTATGGGGTAACAATCAGGAAAGGGCATTCCAGTCCGCCAAGCAGGCTATTCTTCACGCCCTGCCCATTTCTCCCCGCATCCCAAATACCTCCTACGAACTACAGGTCTCTGTTACTGATTATGTGGCCTCCTGGAGCCTCTGGCAGAAACAAGAGAGCTGCCGAGTCCTGCTGGGATTCTGGTCACAACCCATGCCCAAGGCTGCCACTCATTATTCTGCTTTTGAACAACTGTTACTGGGCCCTGCTGGAGACGTAAAGAATGACAGGCGATACAGATGTCCAGTTGCGACCTGCACTTCCAATAATGAACTGGGTCCTGGCTAATGACGCTAATCTCAAGATCGGGTGGGCTCAGCAGTCTTCCATTGTTAAATGGAAGTGGTATATTCAGGGTCGCGCGACCAAAGGGCCTGAAGGAGTGGGCCGCATACATGAACAGGTGACTGATCTTCAGTCTCATCATGAGGATGTTGAACCCGCCTTTCCCCCTCCCCTGCCCCTTCACCAGTTCACTGAGGTAAACCATATGATTCGCTCACTCCAGCAGAACAAGAGGACGCCTGGTTTATTGATGGTAGCAGCAGGTGGGTGCAAGGAAAACAGAAGTGGAAGGCAGTGGCTTACCATCCCAGGTCAGGAACTCACTTATCGGAGGAGGGGGATGGTGGCTCCAGCCAGTATGCTGAGTTGAAGGCGGTCACTTTACCACAAGACCCCCTCTTCGCCTGTTTACTGATTCCTGGGGTGTGGCTAATGGACTTGTGGTATGGATGCCTGATTGGCAAAAGAACCACTGGCTGATACATGACCATCCAGTATGGGGCAAACAGTTATGGCAGCTGTTATGGGATGCTTCCTACCATCGTGAGATAACCGTATATCACGTTGATGTTCATACCATTGCGACGACGAACATGGCACAACATAATGCAGTAGCAGATCAGCTTGCCACTATCAGCTGCGCCAATATCGTCCCCCTGGCTCGATGGGCACACAAATAGTGGCCATTTGGGGGAGAAGGGATCAGCTATGTGGGCCCGTACACATGCCTTACCCATCCATCAGGATGATGTCCGCATAGTCATGCGTACATGCCCAGCATGTCAGCTTGTGAAATCCCGCTCCGTTCCTCCTGGTCTGCATGGCCAAATAAAACGGGGAGCTCGCTCAGCTGTGGTCAGGCAAATTGATTACATAGGCCCCATGCCAGACTGTATGGGTAAACGCTACGTCCTAGTAATGGTTGACACCCTTTCGGGCCTGGATTTTGCTTTTCCCATCAAGATGGCTGACCAAGCTAGCACTAACCAAGGACTAAACCATTTAATTTCTCATTATGATGTACCAGAGGAAATTCAGTCTGATAATGGCTTGCACTTCTCTGGAAAGACAATCTGTGATTAGGCAAGCATCAACATATTCCTTATTACCATATTCCTTATTACCCCCAGGCTGCTGGGTTAGTTGAACAAATGAACGGCTTACTGAAGGAACAACTTCTTTTGTTAACACCACTGGGGACCCTGAAGGGGTGGTGCCATGTGCTGCAGCAGGCAGTCGAGAATTTGAATCATTGCCCTTTAAAGGGAGGTACACCTTTCCACCGACTTCTGAACTACAGCCTATTCCAGAGGAAAAACAGTCATTGCCCCCCATTCCCGAGCTAGAGAATGCCAGACAAAAGGTATGGGTGGCACCACCAGCCAGTGGCCCTCCTGTAAAAGGGGAAATAGTGACACCTGCCCAGGGTAACACTCGGTGGGTAGCTATTGAGGGACAGGATGGTTTCATTTGTTTAAATACTGAATGCTTACGTCATCGTGAGTGACATATGTCAGGCTTCTCTGTTCCATGTCCTCCATCTTGCATTCCTGCTGATCTGGCTCAACAGCTGCTTTGATGCCAGCAATTGGATTTGTAATGTCGAGGACGTTCTGAGGGAGTTGCCCGTGGGGGACACGGCCCAATGTATCCACTAATATATCTGATATTGTTCAGCATGTTTCAAAATCTGTTCATGAGCTTCAGTGTCTGGGTATTGTGGCCCACAAGGATAGTTTGAGCCTTGCTCGGAATCCTTTTTCATGGTTAACAGGTACATTTGGGGGATTGGGCCACATTATTCTCCGTCAGTTGCTCACATTGCTTATTTTTGTGATTGTTGTAGTTTTGGTTTCTCTTTTTCGCTGCTTCTGTACTTGAATGCTTGTTAGGTCTCGTAAGTGACAGACTGCGACCAAGGGGTGGTATGTAATGGGGGATTTAGACCATGCCTTTGGTTATGCAAAGCTGAGTATCAGTAACCTAGTTGGAGAATAATGTAGGAATCAGCAGACAGAAGCTAAATTCCACCATGGGGCCCAGAGATGCAGTTATCTGACAAAAAGACATCTGGTACCAAGAACGTTTAATCTTCCTGCTTGTTAGCCGGTTGCTGTGTGAGATTGATGGGATTGTTGGTCGCAGACTGTCAGGCGAGAACTTGCAGCTAAGTAAATCATTGTATTCAAAGTGATAAGCTAGAATGGGTAATATAAGCTGTAGTCCCACTGCTGCAGTTTCAGACTCCCTGAGGGGTGGCAACATCTGTCAGCAAGAAGAAGAACTTCTAGTCCAACCAACATCCCGGTCAGGGGAGGTGGAGAAGCTGCTACCGGCACCCTGGCAACCTACTACAAGTGTGCGGTCGTTGCCTCGCTTCGGCAGTTGAAACCAGTCCAGGTGTAGACTGCACGAAAACCAACAAGGTCGGGTCAGATACAGCAATGAGCTCTCTGAACCCTTCTCCATTAACAATGGCGTGAAGCAATGCTGTGTTCTCGCACCAACCCTCTTTTCAATCTTCTTCAGCATGATGCTGAACCAAGCCATGAAAGACCTCAACAATGAAGACGCTGTTTACATCCGGTACCGCACGGTGTTAGGTAAAAACATCATGAGCTGGGAATGTAGAGGGAGTCACCCAGTGCTGGGCCGTAACAAGATGCAGTTGTGACCTTGTACTCTCAAGATAAGAGTGGGGATGACAAATTGATGTGCAGGAGGCTAGCAGAGAGGGACAGCAACAGTTTATTCATTGGACAATGTCATGGTATGATAATTTACTAAGTACATATCCTAAGGTATATAAAAAACACCACTTGCTGATAACGGCAGAATGCGCCTTCTCCAACTAACACTGTTAGTTGCAAGTGTTACAATCCAGCAATAAAGAACAAAGAACCTTGATTTCGACTCAGTCTGGTGTCTGACTCACTCATTCATGAACAAAGCAGACCTAACAATGGATGGCAGTCTCTTCAATCTGAGGCGCCTGCAAGCTCACACCAAGACACAAGGGAAAATTGTCCGTGAACTACTCTTTGCAGACGATGCTGCTTTAGTTGCCCATTCAGAGCCAGATCTTCAGCACTTGACATCCTGTTTTGCGGAAACTGCCAAAATGTTTGGCCTGGAAGTCAGCCTGAAGAAAACTGAGGTCCTCCATCAGCCAGCTACCCACCATGACTACAAGCCCCCCCACATCTCCATCGGGCACACAAAACTCAAAACGGTCAACCAGTTTACCTATCTCGGCTGCACCATTTCATCAGATGCAAGGATCGACAACGAGATAGACAACAGACTCGCCAAGGCAAATAGCGCCTTTGGAAGACTACACAAAAGAGTCTGGAAAAACAACCAACTGAAAAACCTCACAAAGATAAGCGTATTCAGAGCCGTTGTCATACCCACACTCCTGTTCGGCTCCGAATCATGGGTCCTCTACCGGCATCACCTACGGCTCCTAGAACGCTTCCACCAGCGTTGTCTCCGCTCCATCCTCAACATTCATTAGAGTGCCTTCATCCCTAACATCGAAGTACTCGAGATGGCAGAGGCCGACAGCATCGAGTCCACGCTGCTGAAGATCCAGCTGCGTTGGGTGGGTCACGTCTCCAGAATGGTGGACCATCGCCTTCTCAAGATCGTGTTATATGGCGAGCTCTCCACTGGCCACCGTGACAGAGGTGCACCAAAGAAGAGGTACAAGGACTGCCTAAAGAAATCTCTTGGTGCCTGCCACATTGACCACCGCCAGTGGGCTGATATCGCTTCAAACCGTGCATCTTGGCGCCTCACAGTTCGGCGGGCAGCAACCTCCTTTGAAGAAGACCGCAGAGCCCACCTCACTGACAAAAGACAAAGGAGGAAAAACCCAACACCCAACCTCAACCAACCAATTTTCCCCTGCAACCGCTGCAACCGTGTCTGCCTGTCCCGGATCGGACTTGTCAGCCACAAACGAGCCTGCAGCTGACGTGGTCATTTACCCCCTCTATAAATCTTCATCCGCGAAGCCAAGCCAAAGAAAAGACATATTGTAGTTTGAAATCAGCTTAAGATTTAGTAATAAAGATTTGTATAAACTGAAATGCTCTTGGCGTGTGTGTCTGTTTTCTTTCGGTAGCTCAAACACTGTGACCAATCTAAAACGAACAAAGTGAGAGGTACAAATTTACCCAGGACAATATTTACAAATCAAAAACTTCATTCAGTCTAAGCTTTCAGATTTTCCTTGCATTCCTGAAGCAAATAATCTTGATTCACTTTTCAACCTGAAATTTTCTCATGGAGAATCAATATCAATTATTTATAATATCTTAAAGAGCATAAGAATCAATAACTGGGATTAGGAATGATTGGAAACGAGACTTGAATACATTATTTTCAGATGAAGATTGGGACACCATTCTTTATTTGAAAATTAACTCATTTTGTGCACAACATGGTTACAATTTAAGGTGGTGCATAGAATACACATGTCTAAAGTCAAACTATCTCATTTCTATTCTGATATTAATCCATTATGTGACAACTGTAAATTTTTGAAACTTAATTGATTCATGTGGTTTGGGAGTGCCCTAATTTAGAAAGATTTTGGAAAAATGTTTTCCAAACTTTATCAGCAGTTCTTAAGATTAAATTACAGAGAGGGTTGTTGAGTCCCAACTAGAACAGCTTCTCTACCAGCCTCCAGGGTATGATTGTATTAAACACTGAGCTAAAATTCAATAAACAGAAGCCTGATGTATGAGGCATCATTCTCCAGGTGGGTCAGGGTAGAGTGGAGGGTCAAGGCTATAGCATTGTCAGTGGAACAGTTCAATTTGTAGGCAAATTGAAATGGTTCCAGTGTCTTTAGGAGGTGGGCTTTGATGCTTTCCTTCACCAGATGCTCAAAGCATCTGGTGCCATAGGGGGTACTCATCAAGGCCTGTTGCTATTACCCTCTTTGGTACCAGGATGATGATAGCTGCCTTGAAACTTCCAGGGACTATGGACTGCTACAATGTCTTGTGGGGATGTCCTTCAATACCCTTCCAGGAATGTTGCCTGGTCTTGCTGCCTTATATGGGTTCATCCCAGTTCAGATTTGCTTCTCCTTGATAGGTTTCAATGAGATCACCCCTCAAACATTTCACCTTTAACCCATTTCCCCTCAATCTTGTCTCACCCAATGTCCGTGGAAAAAGCATGCTTGCATTTACTCTATCTATACCCCTCAATGTTGTATGTCTCTATCAAATCTCCCCTCATTATCCAACACTCCAAGGAATAAAGTCTTAATCAATTCAACCGTTTCCTATAACAATTCCTCAAGCTCCAGCCACATCCTTGTAAATGTTCTCTGCACTCTTTCAATCTTATTGATATATTTCCTGTAGGTAGGGGTCCAAAACTGAACACAATACCCCAAATTTGGCATTACTGTTGTCTTGTACTTCAGTCCCAGTACTTTGATTTATGAAGGTCAATGTGTCTAAAGCTCTTTACAACCTTATTTACTTGTGATACCATGTTCAAGGAATTATGTGCACCTATTCCCAGATTCCTGTCTTACTGCACTTCAAAATGGTGCAAGATCTACCCTGATTTGTCATTCAAAAGTGTAGCACCTCACACTTGTATCCATTAACAATTCTATTGTGGAGAGAGGAGAACCAAATTCCTTGGAGTCCACTTAAGTAGTGATTGATCCTGCACACACATCTCTTTGCTTGTTAGAAAGGTGCAACAGCACTTCCTAAGGAGACTTGATGCAGGCAAGGCTACCAGCCACCATCCTGTCAACTTTCAACAGGAGCTCTGTCGAAAGCATCCTGGCTGGTTGCATCAGTGTGGTACAGTTGCTGCAGGGCATAGGATCAGAGATCAATACACAGGACCAAAAGAGTGGCAGAGAGGATCACTGGGGTCTTCTCTCCCCCCTTCCCCCCACCCTTGCCTCCATCAACATTCAGTGGGATCAATGAAGAGGTCATTAAGGACCCCTACCACCCTGCATACAGCATACAGCATCTTCCAACTACTCCCATTGGGAAAGAGATGCAGGAGCACAGAGCCAGTACCATCAGTCTGAGGAACAGCTTGTTCCCGCAGGCAATGAGATGCTGAATGACTGATGCACTGACATAAAATCCCTCTGAGACTTGACTATTTAACAATATTTATTTATTTTTCTACCTGTGCTGTATATTTACTTTGTGATTAGTAAGGGATTACTTAAGGTGGTACATGAGTGAAAAGAAAAAGTTTGAAAACCACTGCTTTAATCGTACCTAATTGACTCATTAGGTGCACGGTTTCATAACTCCAAGGGATCACCAAAGAACCTAATCGCTGTACCGATCTTTTAGAACAAAAATTACATAGAACACTTACAGCCTAGTAGGCAAAAAAGCCTAAATGTTTATTTCTGAAGAGGTACTATTTCAAAAGATAAATTCAACTTTTATTACTGGACTTTCTTCAATCATCTTGTAAATCTCTGCTCACATCCTTCCCCAGAAATGGAACATTTGTTTGATAGCTGCTCATCAACGGAAGACAACTGTGAGCATGGCTTTGTTCAGGTAAATACAAAGCAAGTCTTCTGCAATTCATAACAAATGTAAGAGCAGTGATCAGCAAAATTCAGAAACTACAATGACTGACTTCAATAAACATTAGGTTCTATTCTATAAAAAGCTCCTATCTGGAGTATTTCATTATATATCAATCAGAATCCAATGGCTACAACAAATAAGGAATGCACGTATCAAATGGCAGTAGAAATGAGCTCTGTAAAACCGTACCATTATAGATTAAGCAGAAGCATCGCTTCATTTTCTGTTATTTCCTTCATGTGTCTGTCAAGTCCAGTAAAATTGATAGGTGACGTTCACAGGTCATTTCCTCCTCTTGGCTGGCCTGAATTAGCCTCGTAAACTCTTTCAGTTTGTCTGAGAGAGTCATTGATGAATCATGCACCCATGCAGAATCATTCATATCAGAGTCCTCATGTTGTTCATTATCATCAACCTCCTAAGATTACAAAAAAATGACTAGTTAAATTCAGATTTCCAAAACATCAGAAGCACAAATAGAAATCGAGTTGTGTGATAAATCATAGAAGGCAGTAATTGTAGGAAGGTTGGTAAACCTGTGGTGAGGTTGGTGCCGAGGCTTGGAACTTGGGGACCAGTTCAGCAACAGAAGCCAAGGACTGTGGGAGGTACAAGGGCAGAGCAATTGGTTCCAAAGGACCTTCATCCAGCCAGCGATTAAGTTGCTCTTCACACCTAGGAATGAAAGCAACACAAAACAGTTTTTTTTCTAAATGTATTACAATTTGAAGTGTAATCTGCATTAATCGCGGGCAAAATGAGAGTTGGAGCAATGAATTGCTTTCCCAGCAATTGAGGCAACAGCATCCAAGCTGCCTGGGGCTTTGTGATCGCCGCGTTGGTCATTACCATTCACGAAATAAACCAATTCCAGTGTGCCTGCAATGGAATGGTCCCGGCAATGTGGATGGACACAAGATGCAGCGACCTCCGCGGGAGGAAATGTGGTTCAAATCCCTGAGCCCGGAATTTACAATCAGACTCTATCACATTAGTGAAAGTAAACTTGTAGTGTGGACTGTCCCATTCCCAATCAGCTATTAGCCCCAGGACACCCCAACAGAGCTAGCTGAATAGCTCATCAACTACTAAAGAATTTCCAGGGAGTAGACCATGGCACAAGAAGTACAATTTTATTCAAGAGTTTAAGGATTTTAGAGAATGCAGAACAAATCATGGAAGATGCAGCAAGTTAAGATGGAAGCTGAAATGTCAACAATTATAAAAATTTAAAAATCCATTTAAATACTTGAAAGAATGACAATCCAGGTTGAATTTAGCATTCAAGCAGTTGCATGTCAATATTAATTAACTTATACATCATTGAAAGTAAAACATAAAGTTATTTTTGACAGCATAGTTTGTGAATGTGAATTAAGATTTCTGATATGTGATTACATTGGAGAAGCAGCCTGCCCGTCCAATGCAGCACCATGGGATCAGTGGTTCCCATTTTCCGAATTTTCCATGTGCAATGACAGCCAACAGCAACAGTTCTGCTGCCATTGCAATTATAAAATCTATTTTTGTTTTAAACTTAAAAGTACAGTAAAATTTCCATTATCCAGCACTTATGAGGATCATGGATGCCAGAAATGAGAATTTTCCGGTTGACTGAGACTCATTCTTCCAATGCCTAACTAATATACCTGCATTAAGAATACACCATTTAAAAGACTGCAAAATGAAAAGTAATTTAAAAAAAAATCACTATTATATTCTTATTATTTAAAGTTCACTTCAATCAAGTAATTCCCGTAACTTAAAATTATATTCGAACCCCGGTCGCTGGTGCTGTAACTGTGCTGCGCTTACAGTTACAATAACTCTGCCACCATCATTATTAACACCCTCTCCCAAGTTTACAGGTAAAGCCTTAGGAATATAGTTAATACTAATAAAAATAAAGATGTTTACTAGGCTGGGACAGGGAGAATTTCCCCAGCGGCCGGCGACACTAGCCAGCTCTTTATCCTGGGCACTGCCATTTCATTCCAACACAACTTTATTAAAATTTTATTCAAACAGCTGCTGTGGCCAGGGCACAACTGGGGCACTCCGCTGGCTGAATGTTTGCTCCCATCTTCACCAAGGAGCAGTGTGTTGCTTCAAAGAACATTTACTTTTACATGAGCACGTTCCTGACAACTCGACTCACCTCCACGCAAGTGTCCCAGTCAGGCCCTTGGTGCATCCCAGCTCACCTCCATGCAAGTGGTGACAGTGAAAAGAATACTGCTCAGTCTTATTCATCCAATTTACATATTTCCCTTTTTTTTTGTTAGTCGCTTGAGTTTTCGGTTGATTGAACGGGAATTTTACTGTATTTTGTATGCTACCTGGAAGATGATCATAATGTTCTTCCACCAATGTTTTCTGTAACAACAGTAGCTTCACTTCTATTCTAATCTTTATTTCACGGTCAGCATGCACCCTTGCTAACAAGGCCATTTCTCATCTTCAGTTACACACCTTCGATTTTCCTCTCTTTCTGATTCCAGTCCCAAACGCAATCGCTCTGGCAGAAGTTCCTCTGCTGAGTAGGTATGTGTGATATCGAGACTCTTTTCTGGAATGGTTTCTTCAGAACTGACTTCCACAGCATAGGATTTCAAGTCGAATTTCTGCTTAATCAAAGTGCAAGCCTGTCTCTGTGACAACCTTGAAAGCAAATATTGAGAGATAACAAATTGTCCATGTAGTAAAAGTAAAATCTACTGGATATCAACAAACAGTTCACATTATTCAGACAAGTAAAACTTATGACCAATTATATGAACCAACTGAACAGTGCAGTAAGCATCTGTAGTTTTCAGTTTTCACAAAATTATGAGCTGCCACCAAGATTCACTTTTAAGATGCTTGGTTACCTGGACTGGCTCAATTCTAGTTCCTGACAGCAGCCTGGATCCATGATGTCAACACTCAAGCTTGCTCAGCAATCATTCCAAGGTTAAATTTCAGCATGAATCCTTTGCAAACAACTAAATATTTTGGGGAAAAAATAGCTCTTCAACACTCTTCCAGTAGACAGGACATGTTCTCATCCTTGACAATTGATTCTTCATATTTTCCCCAAATCCATGGTGTAGCCACAGGCACACGCATGGGCCCCAGCTACACCTGCCCTGCTTTCAGGTATGTGGAAAAGTCCAAGTTCCAAACCTACCCTGGGTACCACTCTCCACCTCTTCCTCCACTTCATTGGTGCTGCCTCTTGCACATTTGTAGAACTCGACAACTTCATCCATTTGACTGCCACTTTTCACCCCACCCTCAAATTTACAGACTTTTTCTGATGCTCTCTACCTTTGCAGGTGGCAAATTATCCACTGACATTTATTGCAGACCTACTGACTCCCACCCTGTTGCTTGTAAGTACGTCATCCCGGTCTCCCAATTCCTCATCTTAGTTGCATCTGTTCCCAAGATGAAATCTTCCACTCCAGATCACCAGAAACATCCTCTTCAGAAACATCCAAATGAAAAAGTGGGGGAGGTGATGGGGTGGGGCAGGAATTACCGTCTACCTATTTTTTTCCCCAAAGAGCTCAGGCCAGAAACCATGCCTTTTACTTCCTTTGGATGCTGCGTGACCTACCGAGTTTCTCCAGCACTTATGTGTCTTGCGCCAGAACCCAGCATCTGCAGATTTTTTTCTTTAATTCACATTTTTTCAGGATCACATTCCATCTGCCTTTGGAAAAATAACTCTCCACTGTCATCCTCTGCCTCATATCAAAATAATTCTGGATCCAATCTGCCAAATTGTTCTGAATTCTATAGCTCTAAACTCTTAGACCAGTCTCCCACATGGGAACTAATCAAAAAATACATCAGGATGCTGGTTACCTATAAAAAATGCAATCAAGTCAATCAAATAGGATCTCTCCTTAACAATTCCTATTGTTATTTTTACAAATAACTTGATGACAATGTTATTATTCCATGGTTAGTAAATTTGCTGATGACACTGTAATTGATGATAAAGTTGTTTGATATTGCATCAGGATCAACATGAAATGTGAAGGTGGGCTAAGGAATGGCAAATGAAATTTAACTCTGACCAATGCAAGGTACAGAACTTTGGTACATTAAACCAGGGCAGGACTTGTATAGAGATGTATGGCTACAGATAGATATATCCGTGAAAATGGTGACACAAGTAGCCAGGCTGGGGAAGAAAGTTTTGGCACGCTTACGTCAAGTACAGAAGAAGGGAGGATGTGTACAACTATAGAGGGCACTGGCTAGAAAGGGTACAGAAAGATTCACAAGAATGTTAACCAGACAGTGGGATTGTATTATAAGAAGGTGAGTGGGCTGGAACTTTTCATCCTTGAGCATCTGAAGCTGAAAGGGAGCCATGGAGGTTTACAAGATCATAAAGGGCATGGATAAGGTAAACAGTCAATATTTTAGCTTGGGTGAGGAGAAACTAAAACTAGGGGCTGTTATCTAAGGTGAAAGGGAAGGGATTTAGAAGGGACCTGAAGGGGCACCTTTTACCACTGCAGGTGGTGGTCATATGGAATAAGATTTCAGAAGGAAAAGAAGAGGAGGGTACAAATGTAACATTTAAAGTACATTTAGACAGGTATATGGATGGGAAAGATTTGGAGAGATACAAGCCGAACGCAAGCAAATGGGATTAGCACAGGTTGGCTTATCCAACAGACCTGCATCCATGCTGTAGAACTCCATGAGCAACTCCATCTCCATGGTATTCTCCAGAATTCCACTACCTGGCTTCCTGAATTTTGCAAGTTCAACATCCCCCATTGTAAATACAAATGCATTCATTGAAGACCTCATCTCCGTCCTCTGGCTCTAAACTGACTGCCACTTTGGTCCCAATGGATCCTAATCTTTTCCTGGTTACCCTCTTGCACAGAGTTGACATAGAGTATGTGATTTTAATTAATTGTGCCCTCAATACTATTTCATGCCCCTTCTGACAATAATGGCATTTTTGTACCCCCCCCAACATGTTCCGCACTTCTGTAGGGCCTCACCTTTTCTCAGTTCTCTGAACGTGCCACAAAATCCCTTTCTTTCCTTTATGCAACTCTCTATCCCTTTGCCACAGGAAAACAGATTTGCATTGACTATTTGGTCTCAGTTACCTGTCAGAGGCGTCTTGGATTTCCATTTGGGTGTGTGACCGTGCTTCCTGCCACACTGTGGGTGGTTTATATTTTTTAAGGTCATCCTTGAAATAATAAACGAGGATCTGAGCATCTTCACTCATGGCTTCTGAGAAATAAAAATGTGGAAAAAACATAATGTAAGACAGGAGAAAACTTCCATTCCCACTCGATTTATTCATGAAACAGCAATACACCTAACAAAAACAAAAATACACCTAACCTTTAACACAGGGCTGACTCAGTGGTTTCCACTCTCTGAGCCGGTGATCAATGCAACAGGCTACAATGTCATCCCAGGGGATTTCTTGTACTGCAGGCCCCTCATCTTCTGAGGGTTCCAGCATCAAAAAACAGTTCTCTCTCCACTTGTCTCGGATTCTGCTCAGCAGCCGTTCAACCTTTGAAAGGAGCAGCGGACAAGCCTGCTGTGACCATGGCACTTGAGACACATAATGGAAGATCATATCACACACTTTTGGCCAAGGAGCTGAAGGGGGAAAAAATTATTACTGCAGACACATAAATGGAAAAGAATCCAGTTAAATCTTTCTTCAGCAGCATTAGGTTTATACCTTGCAAAGGAGGTAGATCCAGCAATGGCAACTGAAAAGAAAGCAATGCATTCTTCAGCCAGGTCAGGTGGCTACTAGAATTCCACTCTGGATGTGCCAGCATTTCATTAGCTACGGGTCCACAAAACTCTGCCGCTGGCCAGGACAGGTTGTATAGCTGCTCAGAGGACACCACTTCTGCAAGGAATCGTAGCACATCGTTGTAAAGTTCAATGACGGAGCTAGGGTCCTGGCAAGGCAATGTAGCTGCATGTCTTTCAGATTTATCTCTGTAAAATTGGTCGCTAAACTCTCGGCACAGCCCATCCTCAATGAACTGCATCAGAGTCTGGCAGCAGACCTCCGGAGGTGACGGACAGTGTGAGGCAAGCCATCTTACTGCTTCAGAGACCTAAAAGTAAATATGAGATCAAATGTATTCAATTCCAGTCAACCCCAACTGTAAACATCAGAAGAAAAAGAAACACACTGCAAAACATTACACAGGGTGGAGTGTTTAGCGCAACACTATTACAGCATTAGCAATCTGGGTCCAAATCCAACATTGCCTATAAGGAGTCTGTACGTTCTCTCACTAGGCCCTTTCAAGCTGCTGAGTAAAATGGGGTTAACCAGGCAATTTGCCCAGTTTGTGCCCCATTCACGTGGCAGCTTAACCCAGGCAGCATGGTCCTAATCCAACCGGGTCCCTGACCTACCTCAGAGGTAGTCCAGGAACCCAGATAAACTTAACCAGGTCATGTCCTCCAGCAGCTTGAACAGCAAAATGCTGGTATCACAGGTGAAGTGCCTATTGCGATTGGGAGGTGGGGAGAGGGTCGCTGCCGCATGGTGGCGGGGGGGAGTGGGGGGAGGGGGAGAGTTGGGTGGCTGCGAACTGCCGCTGCTGCGAATGCCACTCCAGTTGTGACAGCTCAACATTCGTGACAGCAGGACATTGCTGAAGAGGGAGCGTAATTGACGAGGTGGGGGTCACGAATGATGGCCCGGGGTGGGCGGGGCGGCGGAGTCTTTATGATAATTCCACCAAATGTGTGATGCATCAATACCACATCATTGTGGGGGCGGGATCCCCCTTAATGGGGGATTTAAGGGTCGATCTCCCTGCAGCTTAAAAGGAGCTGGAAGCACCTTTGCCCAAATAATCGCACCCAGGTCCCAGGAGGGCTACCCAGGTGCTGCAGAAAGTGCCCAGTGTCTATGTGGGTTTCCTCCAGGAGCACTGATTTCCTCCAGGAGCACCGGTTTCCTCCCACCCTTCAAACCGTACGGGGGTCATAGGATCATTGAGTTATTTGGGCATCACAGGCTCGAGGGCCAGAAGGGCCTGTGCTGTGCTGTATGTTTAAAAAAAATTTTTAATCATTAAAATACATCTGTGCCTTGATGGCCACAGACAGGACTTTGAAGGCCAGCTACACATGGCATTACTGCACAAATCCACAATGTGGTTTGCTACAATATTTATTCCTTTACAGAATTGTTTAATTGATTGGCCTATGTCAAAGAGTACCAAAAGGTCACCGCAATCTTATCAGACTGGAGAACACTGCAGTTCAGATCATCCAAGGAGGTAGCCAACCCACAAAGTGCCACTACTAATCTGCATGACCAGAGTTGCTTGTCCATTACCCAAGTGCTGTGGCTAAACCTTGAATGCATTTCGCTGGGACATTTTGCGGGATAGATTTGTTTGCTCTCTTCAACAGGAAGAAGATGTAAAAGTAATTTCTTTGTCAATTTTGAAATAAGTAGACTTGTGAATGCCCTCAGTGTTTTGCATTATAAAAAATACCAAAGAGTGACTATACTTACATAAACATCATAATGCCTCTTCCCTTTTTGTAAAAAAGTGTCAAAGAAAGCCAGGCAGGAGCTTTGTTTGAACCAAAGATAATCTATCATGACCTTCCCAGTTGCCACTCTTTCCACATCTAACGTATCTTTTGATTGCTTCTGTTGTTAATCATGCAATGTTAGGCCATCATACAGAAGTCAAATGAACTGCTAATTAGTTCTGCATTGACTCAATGTTTACTGATTTTTATCTTTTGTCAGGCACCACTGAATATCAAATCAACTAGGAGGCTCTAACTTCGAAGTGAGGAAGTATTACTTTGCTCGATCCGTGAAGATCATTGGTTTTCTCTGGAATCTGGACAATGAAGAATTCAGACACAAGATGAGTAGCCACGAGAGCTTCAAGCTTTAGACCTGTAGACAAAACAAACATATCAGTATTTTACATGCATCAAGGAAAACAACTATCCAGTATTTGCCAACATTGTCAAGACAGTAAAACTAGTTACGATGCCCTTAAGTCCCAAGATTTCCCAAAATCTAGGTCCCCTATGAGAGATTCATGAACCTTGGCTGAGTGGATTCAGTATTGGCTTGCCTGTGGAAAGTAGAGTGTAGTAGTGGAAGGAGAGTATTCTGCCTGGAGGTCAGTGATGAGTGAAATCGGCAGTGATTTATCCTGGGGCCCCTGCTCTTTGTGATTTTTATAAATGACCTAGATGAAAAAGCAGAAGGATGGGTCAAAAAGTTTGCGACGATATAAAGGTTGGAATAGTTGTGAATAGTGTTAAGGGTTGTCATAGATTACAAAAGGATATAGACAGGATGCAGAATTGGGCAGAAAAGTGGCGGATGGAGTTCAATCCGGATAAGTGTGAGGTGATGCATTTTGGAAGGCCAAATCTTAAGGCTGAGTTTAGGGTTAATGGTCAGATGCTTAACAGTGTGGAAGAAGACGTGATTTGGGGGTCCAAATCCATGCATCTCTCAAGTTTTCACACAGGTTGATAGGATAGTTAAGAAGGCCTTTTGGATGCTAGGCTTCATAAGTCAGGGGATTAGTTGAGAGATCATGTTGCACTTTACAAATCTCTGGTGAGACCACCCTTGTGAATACACTCAGTGACTTGCATTATAAAATATACCAAAGAGGGTGACCTCATTATAGGAAGGATGTGGAAGCTATGGAAAGAGTGTAGAAGAGATTTACCAGATGTTGGATTGGAAAATAAGTCTTATAAAGCAAGGTTAGCAAAGGTCAGACTTTTCTCTCTCGAGTGAAGGATGAGAGGTGGCTTAATAGAGGTCTATACAATTCTGAGAGGCATAGAGAAGATAAACAGCCAGCATCTTTTTTCCCAGGCCAGTAATAACAAACACAAGAGGACATCTGTACAGAATGAAGGGAAGAAAGTTTAAGACATCAGGGTTTTTAAAAAATATATACAGTTATGGGTGCCTGGGTGGTGGAGGCTGAAATATTAGATGCATTTAAATGACTTATGCAGGCAAATGGATGAAAGAAAAATATAGGGTTAGAGGTAGGAAGGGTTTAGTCTTTTTTTGGGAGGAATATTGTATGCAAGTTGGTATAACATCAAGGGCCGCAGCACCTGTACTGTGCTGTAGTGTTCTATGTTCAACATTTTTTGGGGGCATTACATAACACCTGACAAGAGACAAAACCACAAGACTTGAGGTATCAGCTGTTCAGGAACTCATCTCAAAACAGACCTGCTAATAAGCATGGAAACAAAGTTGTCTTCAAATTTTATGAGTTGGGAGATAGAGCATAAAGTTTAAGTGTGGCAATTGAAGACTGAACAATTATCGAGAAGAATTACAGCTATAAAAGAAGATTTGGGTAATCTTACTTATAAAACACTGGGCAGTAAGGTTTTTATGAAATTTTATAAGGAATTATATCAATTGGAATTTTTGAAGGTTGGAGATAATAGATGAGTATTTGTGTCACAATTAAATATAGAAGGCTGAATTAACAAATCCTTTTAGTTACAGAAATATATGACATAGTGATGTCTTTACCAAATAATAATGCTCCAGGTGAAGATGGTTTTTTTTCTGGAGTTTTATAAAGAATTAAGAGTTATTGATTCCTATATTTATGGGATTGTTAGACCAAATGGAAGATCTTTGTGACCAATCATTTAAAACTGCATTAATAACAGTTATTCCAAATAAAAGGGAAGGACCCTTTGCTTCCATCTTCAAAAAGGCCAATTTCATTACTGAATACAGATTATAAAATTTTTTCTAATCTAATAGCTAAAAGTTTACCCAAATTGATTAATATGGACCAAACAGGTTTTAAGAACAGAAGATCAGCTGACAATATTGTTAGATTTTTAAGTTTATTAAATATGGCACAGAAAATTTAAAAAATCATCAGTAGCTTTGGCTTTAGATTCAGAAAAAGCGTTTGATAGACTAGAATGGAACTATTTATTTAAAGTATTGAAGGTTTTTGGAATTCCAATAAATTTTATAAACTGCATTATATAATTGCCCAAAGGCTAGAGTTTATTACATCTAAAACATTGATCAGAGCAATTTGAATTAATTCCATGCAATTTATAGGAAGAATAATATTGATTTTAAAAAATTAAATTGTACTATTTTGTATCTAATATTAATTGTATTTGTTACACTTTCATGACATAAGTTTGACCATACAAATAGACAAATATCAAAATCTTTTTTATTGGAAATATCATCTAGACAAGGTTGTCCACTTTCTCCTTTTTTATTTGCGTTGGCCATAGAAACTTTAGCAGAGGTGATTATAAAAGATAAAGAGATTGAGGGTTTTAAGATAAATGATAAAGAACATAAAATTAGCCTTTTTGCAGATGATGTAATATATCTTACAAACCCCAAAAGTTCAATTAAAAAAAAGTAAATGTTTGATTGGTGGGTTAATATCAGGTTATAAAGTAAATATTGATAAAAGTGAAGTAATGCCAATGACTGAGACAGATTACATTCAAGTTAAGAAAATTACAAAATTTAAATGGCAGAAGGAGACGATCAAGTATCTAGGAATTAATATTGATATGAATTTTAAAAGATGGAAGAACGCCAATTTCTTTAACAAGAGGGATAAATCGTGTGAAGATGAATATTTTTCCTATTATACAATACCTATTTCAATCATTACCAATTTTTGTACCAACAATGTTTTTTGAAGATTTAAATAAAAGTGTAAGAAGGTTGATTTGGCGAGACAAAGTGTCTAGGATGACCATGGAAAAATTAACATGGAAATATGACTGGGAGGGACTTCGATTGCCTAATTTTAAAAATTACCATAAAGCAGCTCAATTTAGATTTTTGTCCTCCTGTTATCAGACTAGTGAAAAGACAGCGTATGTACAAATCGAAATGAGTAAAATAGGAGAAAATAATTCTTAGCATAATTTGTATAAATAGCATGAAAGATTATTGAGAGGGCAAATAGATACACCAAATGTGAAACATATACTTAAAATATGGAATGGAATACATTAAAAAGAGGAATGAAGAAGAATTATCAGTTGGCTAGAATGTTATTAAAGCAAAATCCTTTGATTCCTTTTGCTGTTAATAATGTTTATTTTGACATCTGGTATAATTGCAGAATAAAAAGGATAAAAGATTGGTTTTTAGGTTCTTTTTTTAAAACTTTTGAACAATTTCCAAATAATACAATTTTTTCTTATTATCAGCTTTAATCATATTTTAAAGTTAGGGATGAATTTTAGACTACCTGATCAAATTCAATTTGAATATTTAATAACTGATAAGTTTATCAAAAGGTTTACTACTAATATGTACATAAAATTGCAAGCAGAAAAAGGACTTATTTAAATCTAAATTGAGATGGGAAAGAGATTTAAATATACAAATTCAAGAAGTATTTTCAAAATAATGTCATGAAAGTGTAACTAATACAATTAATATTAGATACCAAATAGTACAATTTAATTTTTTTAAATCAATATTCTTCTTTGGCTTGGCTTCGTGGATGAAGATTTATGGAGGGGTAATGTCCACGTCAGCTGCAAGCTCGTTTGTGGCTGACAAGTCCGATCTGGGACAGGCAGACATGGTTGCAGCGGTTGCAAGGGAAAATTGGTTGGTTGGGGTTGGGTGTTGGGTTTTTCCTCCTTTGTCTTTTGTCAGTGAGGTGGGCTCTGCGGTCTTCTTCAAAGGAGGTTGCTGCCCGCCGAACTGTGAGGCACCAAGTTGCACGGTTTGAGGCGATATCAGCCCACTGGAGGTGGTCAATGTGGCAGGCACCAAGAGATTTCTTTAGGCAGTCCTTGTACCTCTTCTTTGGTGCACCTCTGTCACGGTGGCCAGTGGAGAGCTCACCATATAACACTATCTTGGGAAGGCGATGGTCCTCCATTCTGGAGACGTGACCTACCCAGCGCAGTTGGATCTTCAGCAGTGTGGATTCGATGCTGTCGGCCTCTGCCATTTTGAGTACTTCGATGTTAGGGATGAAGTCACTCCAATGAATGTTGAGGATGGAGCGGAGACAACGCTGGTGGAAGCGTTCTAGGAGCCGTAGGTGATGCCGGTAGAGGACCCATGATTCTGAGCCGAACAGGAGTGTGGGTATGACAATGGCTCTGTATATGCTAATCTTTGTGAGGTTTTTCAGTTGGTTGTTTTTCCAGTCTCTTTTGTGTAGTCTTCCAAAGGCGCTATTTGCCTTGGCGAGTCTGTTGTCTATCTCATTGTCGATCCTTGCATGCGATGAAATGGTGCAGCCGAGATAGGTAAACTGGTTGACCGTTTTGAGTTTTGTGTGCCCAATGGAGATGTGGGGGGCTGGTAGTCATGGTGGGGAGCTGGCTGATGGAGGACCTCAGTTTTCTTCAGGCTGACTTCCAGGCCAAACATTTTGGCAGTTTAAATTGCATGGAATTAATTCAAATTGTTTTGATCAATGTTTTAGAATTAATAAAGAAGTAGGAACTTTTCTCTATGCAGTTTGACAATGTGGAAAAGGTAGGAAAATTTTGGGAAGATAAAAATATTTTATTGGGACAAGTTATGAAGATGCAAGTTTTGAAAGATCCCAAAATATTTTTATTAGGAGATATTTTTGATTTGAAGTTAGATATTTATCAGAAGATGTTTTTAAGGGTACCAATAGCAAAGAAATATATAGCTGTAATGTGGAAATTAGACAATAATGTTGGGTTGAATAAATGGCAAACAGAATTACTAAACAGTATACCATTCGAGAAAATAATGTATAATTTATGGAATCAACCAGAAAAATGTGATAGATTTGGAAACCTTGTATGGATTTTATTGCTATGACATCATCTACTGAATCCGCCACTCCAGCTCCAACTTACCCGAGTTAATTCAAGGTTCAAGATCATTATGTAAATTTGAAATTTAATTAATCAAGAGACTATATGATTATCAAGCAGGCTTTTTCTTCTATCTTTCTTACTTTTTTGGGAGGGAGAGGGGAGAAAATATGTATTCTTTTTGCATTGTTGTTTTTTTTTTAATTATTTTTTATGATATGGATAAATACTGTATTGATGCAAATGAAAAATAAAACTTACCAAAAAAAATTACCTTAGACCAGAAAAAAAAATGACTTTCTCCAATTATTGTGACCTTGGGTGAAACCCAACCTGAAGCAACGAGTATAAATTTTGATCTTCATACTGGAAGTGAAGGAGTGCAATAAAGATTCACAAAATTGATCTCTGGGATGGTAAGTCTGATATGTGGAGAGATGGAGTAAATTAATTCTGCAGTCTTTAAAGTTCAGAAGAGTGAGGGGGGTGATCTCAAGGAAACATTAAACATTCTGAGAGAGCTTGACAGTGTTACGAGCCCAAAGGACCCCAAAACCCAGCAGCAATAGACATTCACCAAGATAAGTGGCTTTCAAAACAAAAGTTATTTTTAATCAACTTCAAACATGAAAATAGAATCAAACATTAACTCTATACTTAACTAACCTAAATTAACTCCCTTCTAATTCTAAGCACATGTGTATGCAATGTGGGTGTCAATTCAAGAAAAGTTCTTTGGTTCACAGTTCAATCTCAGTTCTCCTTCTTCCAAGTTCTCTGATTGCAGGCAATCACCATACTGTGCACAGAATTTAACATGTTTAAAGTTCACCAGGCTTGGTGCTTGAAAGGTAAATGTTTACTGCTTAGGAAGGTTCTTGGAGGGTTTGCAGAGATATTTGTTGCTCCAGGATTTCCACAACTGAGGTACCACCACTAGTCACCTCAGGGTCTCGCTGATGAAACTTGCCCCATCAGGGTCTTCTAGATAGTAACCTCTTTCTTCAAGCTACCACAGAATTACATTCTTTCTTATATTTCAAGAGAAACATCAGACAGATAGCACTTCCAGCCATTTACTGCTCTGGAACTTGCTTTCATAAGTTTCAAACAGTTTTCCCTGGATTACTGAGTGACTGACTGAGCTGTTAACTCAACTCTCTTCCAACTGCAACTCCAAAAAGAGCATGTGACTCATGTCTTGCAAAATCCCCACCTTCTCCAGCAAAACAACAGGAGTTCTTTCTTCTTCTCAAGTTGTTATCTTAGGTAAACAATCCAGAATTGACCTTTCTGTGAGCACTTTGCAGAAAGGGTACTGATACATTGGAGCGCTTTCATCCCTAACGTCGAAGTACTCGAGATGGCAGAGGTCGACAGCATCGAGTCCACGCTGCTGAAGATCCAGCTGCGCTGGATGGGTCACGTCTCCAGAATGGAGGACCATCGCCTTCCCAAGATCGTGTTATATGGCGAGCTCTCCACTGGCCACCGTGACAGAGGTGCACCAAAGAAAAGGTACAAGGACTGCCTAAAGAAATCTCTTGGTGCCTGCCACATTGACCACCGCCAGTGGGCTGATAACACCTCAAACCGTGCATCTTGGCGCCTCACAGTTTGGCGGGCAGCAACCTCCTTTGAAGAAGACCGCAGAGCCCACCTCACTGACAAAGGGCAAAGGAGGAAAAACCCAACACCCAACCAACCAATTTTCCCCTGCAACCGTGTCTGCCTGTCCCGCATCGGACTTGTCAGCCACAAACGAGCCTGCAGCTGACGTGGACTTTTTACCCCCTCCATAAATCTTCGTCCGCGAAGCCAAGCCAAAGAAAAAGATAGACAGCACTCCAGCAAGACAATGGTGAAGCATTTTATGAGGCCAGTTCAATTAACACCTACTTGTGAAAGGTGTTTATATTCTCCAGAGATCTTGCAATGTGATTTCTTCAGTCTTTTAAATAAGATCGGTTTTAAAATGTGTGAATGCATGTGACCTACTCTAAATCTTATAAATTCTCCCCAAATATTAATATTTCTACAGCAGGAAAAGTGAGAAGGATATTTCCTCAGATGAGAAGTTGAGGACCCGAGATCAGCGACTCAGAATTAAGGATTGGCAGGCTGAGACAAGGAGAAAATTCTTCATGCAAAGGAATTCTCTATCCCAGGGAGTTGTGGAGGATGAGTTGTTGATTGAGGCATTTTATTTAAAGAGGTAAATTGATATTAAAGAAATCCAGAGATTGTGGGCATGGCACAGGAAAACAGTGATTGAAGCAGGTCGGCCACAACCTTGTTGAATGGTGGAGCAAGCTTGAACAGACAAAACAGCCTACTCGACTTCAACTTCTTTATTTCCATGTGTCACATTGTCTGTCTGCCTTCTACCTTTTGAAACAACCCCTATTTTCTTTCACTTAGTTATCTGCAAAGACTATAAATATCTTTGCGTCTATTTCTTCCAGGGAAAAATCTTAATAGTTTCTGATCATCCTCCTCAACCTGTCAGCTATTCCCCCCCCCTTGAATCTTTCTTCCTTCTGGGTGTTGTCAAATGTTATGGGGGCCACATTTGATGTTGGATCATCATGGGACTTTTTCTAGCCTTTAAAATCTGCCGTCTAGATCCAACACAAGATAAACAACTGGAATGCTACTGTGCAGCATTTATCTTTACACAGAGTGAATGTTGACGAGACCATACCATCTATCACCTCTTCTTCATTCAACGACTTTCCCTCTCTGGGCACAAGAACGACCAGTGGGATTGCAGGATTTAAAGGTTTCGCCTGCAAGAGTTGCCTGACTTGAAGCATTGCAGACAGCCAGTAGACTTCCTCTTCGTCCTGGTCTAAGCCTTTGATGCAAGGTGGTAGCAAGAGAATCAGGGCTGTTGTTCCCAAAAGCTCCTTCCGCTGCTCTACTACATCTACATCTGTGTCACTCAGAGGGCCTTTGGTCACCTGTTGAAAAGTCACAGATCACTAATCATTAAGGACAACATTCTGCTATCAGCAGTTCCACCCACTCCTCTATTCTAACCTCCTTCAAGTAAAACTCCAGGTATCTGGCACCTAAGGAGATTGGTAGACGCCTCATAAGTTAATTTTCTGGTTGCTTGTCAGTGCATGTTGTGGGGATTGGCAAACTAGCGGCAAGATGCACTGATTTTAAACCAATTTTTTTTAACCTATTTATGTTCCTCAATTTTTTTGCTGGTTGCTTGAAGTTGCCAGTTGCTTGAATTCTGGATAACAGGGGTTTTAGTATTTTAAACTAATCTCTGCCACACAATCAAGCAAGTCATAACCACTTGCCATATGAAAGAGCTTTCCTCATGTCACTTCAGTTCTTTGCCATCACTTAAGATCTCTGCTCCCCTATATTTAACCTTTCATTCCCCTTATTCCACAGAAAACACTTATTTCCTTTCATAGCTTCTTCTGTTCAAAGCAGGGCAACCACATTTACACAGTTAGCATATGAAGGTAATCCTCATCCTGAAAGCACACTTATCATCTTTTCAAATTTACAGTGCCCAAACCTGGACATATTGTCCTGGCCAGGACCAAATTAATGATTTGTATGAATTGAGCATCTCCTCGGTTCATTACTTCTAAATCACTGCATGCAAATCCAAAGTTCCATGTGCTTTCTTAACTGTATTTCTAAACTGGACTGCCATCTCAAGAGACTTGTCTACAAGCAATCCTCATTGCAGTTCTTACAATTATACCATATATCACACATTGCTTCCCTGTGTCAAAATGAATCCTTTTTAGTTTTCTCTTTGAATTTCATCCACTCATGCTTACCAACTCCATGACGTTCTTGTTACCTGACAATAAACAATTCAATATCTATGTATGAAATTACATATGTGGTTTAGAATCTGTTTACTGGAGAGTATATAATTTTTCTTTATTCTGTACCTAACCCACGAGGCCCAAAAGTCAGATTTACACTGCATGGCAACAGGCCCTTCAATCCAGTGCTGTCCAAGGTATCTGCATTTGGCCCGTATCCTTCCCAACTTCTGCCCTTCATGTACCTGTCCAAATGGCTTTTAAATGTTACAATTGATCCCACTTCCACCACTTCATCTGACCACTAGTTCTATACACTCACCACCTTCAATGTGAAATCTTACCTCTCAGGTCCCCTTTAAATCTTTCCCTTCTCACCTCCATCCTATGCCCTCGACATATATACCTCCCTATCCTTGGAAAAAGACGAATAATCCACCTTATCTATCGCCCGCATGACCTCTGCAAGGTCATATTTCGCCATCCTTTCTGACTGCTTGTATCACCGTCGGATGTGGAGGTGTCAATGCACAGGACAGGAAAAGGCTACAGAGGGTTATAAATTCAGCCAGCGCCATCAAGGGCATTTAGTCTTCCCTCCATTAATGACATCTTTAAGAGGCGGTGCCTCAAGAAAACAGGCTCTATCATCAAGGACCCTCACCACCCAGGTCAGGCCCTTTTCTCATTCCTACCATAAGGAACGAGGTACACGAGCCTGAAGACACATATCCAGCATTATAAAAACAGCTTCTTCCTCTCCGCCATAAAATTTCTGAATGGACATTGAACCCATGATCATGACCTCGCTTCTCTTGTTGCACTATTTGTTTATTTTTTTTAAATCTTGTATTTATGTAATTGTGATTTTATAGCAAATTTTGCATCTTCCCAAAATGAATCAGCTTGCATTTGTCCAAGTTAAATTTCATCTGCCATTCCTTGGTCCATTTTCCTAGTTAATCTAGATCCTGTTGTAGCCCTACGCAATCTTTTTCACTGTTCACACCACCATAGGTATAAGTGCAAATCAGTCACAAACTTGACTGGCATCAATCACGAAAATTTCTAACCTATATTCAATCCGTAAAACTCTTACCTTCACACAAGAGCTATATACATTTACGGTTAATTTGTCCTTGCACACAAATCACAGAACATTAACATGCAGGAACAGCAAGCAATTAGAAATCCAATTGTTATTTTTACTTTATTGCAAGGAGGATGGACTATTAGAGACTTCATATCTTTTCAGTCTCTCAGCTCAAGGAAGAATATATTTTATAGGGTGGGGACATTGAAACAAGTTAAACTGATAGCCTACTCTTCTGAACTGCTGACTATCTCATTGACACAAATACAATCCTGAGGTTAAACACAAAGTTTGCAGATGCTAGAGAACTAGGATAATACACAAGTGCTGAAGGAACTCAGCAGGTCAGGCAGCATCTGCGGAGAGCAATCAACATTTTGGGCCTCAGGGATGCCAACGATGGAGCAAACTCCTAAATACAACTCTCTTATTTGGGCTTTTGCCTGATCTTGGCATTCCTAATGAAGGGAGTAAGCTCGAAGCATCAATGGTCCATTGCTTTCCATGGATGCTGTCTGATCTGCTTTGTTCCTAACAGCATAGAGGTTCATTTCACCTGTCTGAACAAGGGGACATAATCTCAAGACAGGCATTTTGAACAAAAGAAGAACTTTCTTCTCTGAAAGCAATCATTTAGAATTCTTTATTCAGTGGGCTATGGATTTTCTGAGTAATTTCAAGGCTGAAAAATAAGATGGTGACCAAATGGATCATGAGATTTAGGGGAAAAGGATTTACTTCAATGAATAGGTGGAATAGGCTCTGACCTTTTAAATCTATTATTCCCAGGTATGCAATTGAAACCCTTACCTTTACACAGATATACACATGCTCATCGTTCGCTTCAAATCTGCTCACAGCTTTGCACTGGTGTGTTTGAATGACATTGTCAGCATCACTGCCGAGATCCTCCACACATTCATTTCCTTGAAACTTTGCTTTCAGCCAATTACTTAAAGTTCTAAAGAGAGTGTTTAACCAGAAATAATTTTAGAAAGAGTTGACTTTTTCAAATTAATTCAGCAGCACTTCAAATTGTAATCACCACATACAAGGTGCTGGAAAAGGCCTGGCTGCCGAGGGGGAAGAAAGTCACACTTGCCAGATTCACTCAGTGAATGGATAATGTGCTCCAGGGTTCAAAACCACTATCTCTCACACTATTTACTTTTCATCTATTTACAGTTTTACAATTGGAAAGTTCCCTGCATTGTCTCATTTGAGGGGAGCAGTAAATTGTGACCAAGCTGACAAGCTCAAGCAACGTCAGGAATGAGATGCAATACAGGGACTGCAAGGATGAAGAGGAATTCTGCTCATCATTTCAAGGGCAGTTCAGAAGGCCTGGAGGCAGGTCACAAACTCACCCTCCCGGCTGAGGACCAATTGCTCTGTCTGGCCAAAAGGCTGCTGGTTAAAAACCGAATGAAGAGGTTAGGTCATGTTTATCATATCCCAACAAAAAAAGGATCTGGGAGGTAGCAATAAATGATGTCAAAAACACTTTCTATTCAAATCACTGCTGAGAGTTTGGAAGCTTTTTCTAACCTATTGGTGTCACCAGGTCCGCATTCTTCATCACTTGGCAACAGCAGTACAACCTTCCAGAACATTCTCTTCTGACGAATTGGGAAGCTTTCAACAACCAATGTGAATAAATCCAGAGGAGCCCAGGCAGCCTGACTATAAGATAAAGTTTCAGATTTACAATGAATTTCTTCTTTGTCCACCCAACAAAGATCCATGCAGTCATTTAGAGTCCCCGTTCAAATACAAAGTGCATGCTGTACACAAGTCAAGGCACAATGCAGCATTTACAAGTTGTTCAAAAGTAATGTTTCTGAAGTTATGAATTTTAAACTGCCCCTAGACAAGTTAAAACTCCCAAATGCATCTGCTGACTTGGTTGACATGTTTCTGAAACAGTCATCCAAAGTGATTAAACACATGAAAGATCAGCCCCCAACAATGTGTTGGACGATGTGGGAAGGTGGGGGTTGCAGAGAATACAACCCCCTTTGATGCTAGCTCTTGTTAATGGAAAACAGTCATCATCCTGAGCATTCATCGTGCCACATCTTGGAAAGGATGCTAAATTGAGGTCCTACTTGATACGTCAATGCATACGCAGTTCAATACGAAATAGGAGCAGGAGACTCATCCTCAGAGTCCTGTCCAGTATTTGGTCTTCACAACTAACACACAAACCAATAGTCTCCGATATCTAATGCCTCTTCTCTGACCATTTCCCACAAGGACTCCATCCCATTCTTTCAATTTCTCAGACCCTGAAATATCTGTTCTGAGGACACCACCTTCCAATTCAGTGTTTCCAATGCTTCATCCTCATTCATGGTATCCCCTCCACCACACCTTACTGCATCGCCAAACACACTGCTCCAATTCCTGCACTGGTGATAATCATTACCTACTACCCAGAACCACGATAGGATGCCCTGTTCCCCACCTTCCACCCGACTAGATCCAGATTTTCAATGTAATGGTCTCTCCTCTTTGAGGTATGAACAGTTCCTTCCACAACAAATTGTTCTTCAATTTCCACTAAACTCCCTTACAACTCCTATAAACACCAGCCCCTTCCCACCATTCAGCAACCAACCTACACTTCCAGGTGAACCACTGGTTCACCACTTACAATCCAGCTACTGCACGGAGTGTTCACAGCAGGGTCACTGCTACACTGGAGACAAAATGCAGATCAGCTGAATGCTGTAGAGAACCTCTCCATTCATCCCCAAGGGGGACCCCAAGGTTCCAATGTCCTTCCGCTGGCATCTTGCAACATTCCAAATGCAAGGTCAAGGAGCAGCACCTCATTTGGACTGGGCACACAACAGGCTTGAGGATTCATTGCCAAATTCACCACTTTCCAGTCTTGGCTCTCATATTTCCAGCACCCATTTTTCTTATTCTCTACATTTCTGAATTCCTCTCCTCCCAGAGATGCACCTTACTTCCTTCTCAGCACATGCCTTTCAACCTCACGGGCATTTGCTTTGCTTTCTCCACCCTCCCACCTTCACTGCAATACAAAACAGGTTTCTTATTTCCCCCATTTCTGATGAGAGGTCATCAAACTGAAGCATCAACCATTTTCTTCTCTCCATTGATGCAGCCTGACCTGCTGAACATTTCCAGAAATTCTTATTGCTTTGCTAAATTATCATAATTTTTGTGGTAGTTTGGGCCTAAATTGGCCAATTAGTTTTCCATTTTGAAACAATGAATGCAATAAATACTTCAATGAAAAGCATTTTGCGGCACCTTTAAGACATGAAAGAAATATATAACAGCAAGCCATTATTATGTAAAACTAGTTTTTTTTACCCGAGAAGCTGTTGATAGAAATTCTGAACTCGAATTTGATGAGCTATCTCCTTCCTCCTCTCTAGCAACCTGCAGCAGAGATTTAAAAAAAAAAACACTTTACATGGGGCCCTCCTTGTATTTTCCTGTGCACAGCACCATATTCCATTCTGCATCAGGACCAGCATTATAGCCTGGTCACTGGCAGTCCATGAATATCACACAACTGGAGTCTTCAATATATCTACAAGCAAGAATCAGAGGGTCTGCACCTACCTCACTGGCCTCAAAATCACTTCACCTATGTACAATGAAACAGCATACCAGTGTCTATTAAAATTGTAATGGAATCTCTCTGAGCATGGGTCACCAGTGTCTCAGACATTGTTCAGTGTACAGAAGTAAAATCCACACCTTCATCTAAAAAAAAAGTCTTCCTGGCATTAAATGGAAAAAAAATAAACTCAGCAGAAAAAACAAAACAAATGAAATGACCAAGGGTCAAGAATGATTTCCTCCAAAATGTGTTACAACTTACATTATTGGAAGTTTATTCCTAGAACCAGAAGCGGAAGGGTTAAATTAAAAATGAGGGAAGCATTTTCACTCAATGGGTGGTGGTATTCTGGCAATCACTGGCTGCAAGAGATGGAGGCTAAAGTATTGTCATTTTTCAGATGTGCCTGACTGTATGCTTTGAACTGCAGGGCTACGGATCTGCTTTCTGAGGTGTTTGTGGGGTGGGAGCAAGGGTGAAAAGACATTTAGGAAGTCATGGTCAGATTAGAGACAGTTAACATGAATTTGTGAGGGACAGCTCGTGTTGTATCAATGATTGAGATTTTTGAGGCAACAAAGATGGTTGATGAGGGTAAGGCAGTGGATGGTTTCCAGTATGAACATTAAGATGTTTGACAAGCTCTCTCATGATTGGATGATTGAGAAGATTACATGCATGGAATCAATGGAGAGTGGATAGTTTTGTTAAGAACTCTTCTGCATAGAAGACAGAGGGTAGTGATGGAAGGCTATTATTTGGGCTGGAGGCCTATGACCAGTGGTGTTCCACAGGGATCTCCATAAATGACGGATGAAAATGTAGGTGGGTGGGTTCACAAGCTTGCAAATGATACAAAATTGGTGGAGTTGTGGACAGTGTAGAAGGTTATTAAAGAATACAACAAGATATAGATCAATTGAAGATATGGGCATAGAAATGGCAGATGGAGTTTAATCTGAACAAGTATGAGGAAATGCACGTTGAGAGGTCAAATATAAGGAGAAAGTATACATTT
Source organism: Narcine bancroftii (assembly GCF_036971445.1). Taxonomy (NCBI): domain Eukaryota; kingdom Metazoa; phylum Chordata; class Chondrichthyes; order Torpediniformes; family Narcinidae; genus Narcine; species Narcine bancroftii. The sequence continues at coordinate 222,737,027 of NC_091472.1, read as the reverse complement.
AATAGTCAGGCTCTGAAAAACATTGATGCACAGAGGAACCAGTGGGCCCAGGTCCATTGCTCTTTGAAAATGGCTACACAAGTAGATAGGGAGGGGGTAAAGTAGATAGGGAGGATATGCTTGACTTAATTGGCTAGGGCATTGAGAATAAAGAAAATCAAAGGATACAAAATTAGTGCAAAAAAGTGACACTTAAGTAGCAAGTAGAGTTTTCATAAAATTGTGTGTGGCCTGATTAGCAAGTTTGTAGAGGATATAAAATTTATGGAATTGTCAAAGGATGCAGAACAGTCAGAAATGTGGGTAGAGATATGGTAGATGAAATTTAATCTTAAAAAGTGTGAGCTATTGCACTTTGGGAGGCCATATGTCAGGGAAAATTACCAGTAAATGGCAGGACCTTGAGGAGGACTGATAAATAGAGGAATCTTGGGATGTAAATCCATAGCTTCTTGAAGGTGGCAGCACAGATACTTGGGGTTTAGAAGGTATATGACAAGCTCACCTTCATCAATTAGGGTACTGAATATATGGATGCAGGAAAGCTTCATGAGAACATTGCCTGGATTGGAAAGGATGAGCTACAAGAAGAGGATTGACCAAGTTTGTTTTTTCTTCAGTAGAGACTAAGGAGTTGGGGTGGGGGGGGGGGGGGGGGGGGTGTAACTGACAGAAGTATACAAAATTATGATAGGGTGAAAACATCAAATATTAGAGGGCATAATTTTCTAAGAGAAAAATTAAAAAATTTACCCCAAAAAATTGTTTAAACTACGAAGAGTGTTCAGAACCTGGAATGTACTGTTAAGGGGCAGCAGAAGCAGAGACAAGAGCATTAGTTGAGAGTCACTTGGACAGAGAATGGAGGGAAATGGACTACATTCAAAAAAATGCAAGCAGATGAGATTAGTTTAAATTGGCACCCTGGTGGACACAGACATCGTGGCAGAGGAGCTGATTCTTGTGCAGTTCGAAGATGGGCTGAAAGGAATACTTCTGCATCCATTTCCCAAGTTCTCATGATGCGTTGAATAGAGTTATGCATCCCAATGGTAAATACAGATCTAACCATTACTTTCAACAGGGAACCGGATAAGACTTGGTAACAGCACAGAAACAGGGCCTTCAGCCCACAAGTCTACACTGATGAGCAATTTCCCTATACGCCAACCTTCATTAAACCCATTTTATTCTCAGACATTCTTACCAAGTATTTAGCTACACAATAGAGGGCAATTTGCATTGGCGAATAAACCTACCACTCTGACTTCACAGTTTAAGTGTGAACAAAAGCACACATGATTAGGGTGCAGAAACACGGGCAGGACTGGACTACTCTACAAAGAACCAACAGATTTGGGTGATCTCTCAGCCTGCTTCTTTGCTTCAACAACCCCATGATTCTAGACGATTATGCAACATCATTACCGTATACAAGAAATGCCGAGGTTGTCATCCGGGGGTTGTTCTGGGCCCATCTTTTGGGGGCTCAGTTTATAGCCACTGCCGGCACTCCCTGGAGCTGCTGGGAACATCCGCATTTGTTTTCTCAGGCGTTTCCTAGCCTCTGCTGTTGCTCTCCATCTGAAAGAACATTTAGAAATGAAGTAGAAAGCTGAAAATTGTGAAGATGTACACCATGCCTCCCTCTTCTTCCCAGCAGAAGCTTAGAAATTTCTGCTCATAAAATTTAAGATTTTTTTTTAAATGGAGTAATTCTTCCCTCAATGAAGCCTGCACACGCATTATAGGCAGCATCCTTTAATTAAAAGTTGATATAGAATTTGCCAGGAGGCCAGCTTCCTTTACTTCATTTTATGACTGATTGCTGGATACAGCACCATTGAAACAGACACTGTCAGCTCCCAATTCCAATTCAGTGGCTAATGCCATGGCAGCAACTCAGTGTAAAGATTTCATGGCATTCCTCAACTCAATCTAGACTCGTTTTTGAATATCATCATTCTCCGCACTCCCTATTAAATCCTTTAACATCCTGTCACCTCTAAAACCCGTGCCCTTCTTGCACATGTCCAAAATTAGTCCTTCCATCCTTGTGTCACTGACAAAACCTGAACCTGCCACATTCTGTAACCCTGATCTTGGTGTGCTCTCTGCACAATCAAACAAACTTCTCCAGTATCCTGCTTCAGGTGGTTCTACTTTCTTCATTCTCATTGGACTCAGTATTCCCTATAATAAATGGCCTTTGTCTCCAAACCAAAACCATGGTGACCCTCTGAAGACTTCTCCATTTCACATTCAGTTATTGTACAGATGAAAACTAGCCAAACATGTCAGGTGTTGGGAACATCCAACTCCATGTCTACAGGACCGAGTGCCAGAAATCTCCCCCAAATTACAAGTACAGAGCTTTCCAGAGCCCTGTTATCTAGCCACCTACTCAGTTCCTCATCTGAGGCAGAAACAGACCCATTTAACCTGGTTCTTGGTCACTACCCAACCAAAACATCACCTTTTGCCCTAACCTCCCCCTTCTGCTCCTGAAGGCCTCTCACTTTCTACCTGGTTACACTAAGACCAGAGAAAGATGGAATCTGAATGCAGATCAGAACTCCACACCACCTTCTGAATATGCATCTTACCATGGGAGTGAGGACCATTCAGACACATGAACACATGCAGATTTCTGGTGTATCATTGTAAGATTAAAATAAAACTTGCGATTAACACAAGGCTATTGGCTGGCATCTGAACATTTTATTTCATTGCCTTGGAGCTCCAAATGCTGAGGGTGACATTTTTATTTCACTTACTTCTTTAAGTATTTGCAGAAGCAATGAGCTTCCTGCAGAGTTTCCTTCACAGCCTGGAATATCTCACTCTCCAGCGTTTCTTTGATGAGATGGTTGCAGAGCTCTGTGGAACAGCGGTTGATACGTGCTCTCCTGTCTTCCTCCACTGCAAGCCTACAATCATGAAAGTGGGAGGATCAGTATAAACATCTATCCAAGGGCAAGAATTCAGAGGCAAGCTTGCAGATGGCAAGAAGCTTGATAGTGTTGGTGACTGTGCGAGAGCAGTTTAGACGACAGAATGATATTGGTGAGCTGGTAAATTAGATGGAGCAACAGCTAGATTTAAGGTAAGTGTAAGGTAATGCACGGTGGGAGGGACTAACAAGGTAAGGACATGCACCATGAACGGAGGGGTCCTAGGGGATATTGAGGAACAATCTTGGTAGACAAGTCTAAAGGTGGTATCACGTGTCGACACGTTGAAGGCGCAAAGGTTTCTTGATTTTATGAGGTGATGTAGAGAGTGCAAGGGCAGGACATGAAAACCAGAATAAAACACAAACTGCTGGAAATCCAAATAAAAATAGAATATTCTGGAAATACATTGGCCAGGCCACATCTCAAAAAGAGATACAATTAACGCTTCAAGTCAAAAACCCTTCGTCAGAAGCAGGAAGGAGGGAAAGCTGCACAGCAGAGGAAAATTTCTGATAGGGTAAAATCAGGGAGACCAGAGGGATAAACTGTGAGCAAGGTGAATGAAAGCAAGAACATTGACAGAAGAATAGCAAAAGAAAATGTGGAGCACAGGAAGAAATGTTCAGTAGGGCAGGCATGTTTTCTCCCAATGGAAAAGAAAAAAAACAACCAAGCTGTCAAGTGACACCGAAAGAAATCAAACAACCTGAAGTTATCGAATTCAATATCGAGTCCAGGAGGAAGGGGCCCAGATGGAAGAGATAGCTCTGTTCCTCAAGCTTGTGCTGAGGCTAACTATAACAGTACAGGACATAGCCTGATACATCACTCATTGTGAATGGATGGAGAACTAAATGTGGTAATGCCTCTGCACCTTGAATGCTCCGCAGAACAACCATCCACCTCTCCAGGACCACTGGCAATTTAGCCCTGCTACTGCTCCTGCCCCTCCACCCTCACCATCATTCAAGAAACTAAACAGTCTTTCCAAGTGAGGCAAAGATTCCCATGCACCCCCTCCAACCTTACCTTCTGTGCTCAATGTTCCCAATATGTTCTCCATCACAGTGGTGAGACTAAGTGCACACTGGGGAACACCTTGCAGAGCACCTACATGCTGTCCGCAATGGTCACCCCAAGTCCTGGTGGCAAGCCATTTCATCTACCCCTCCCTCAGTGAACTGTCCATCCTTGGATCTTCTCCACTGCCAGTGTGATACCCAAAATGAATGAGAGGAATCTCCCTTCATAAGTAAAGGCCAATGGTATGAATATTGAATTTTCCAATTTCAGGCAACTCACTTTGTATTCTTCTCTTTTTTCCAACCCACTTCCAGTCTTCTACACATCCTTTTATGTCCCTTTTCCCAGCTCCCTTCCTAGCTCCATCCACTTCTACCCACTACACCTTTCTGGTTCCAACTGCCAGTCATTATTCCTGAGCTGTAGAAGTGATACATTGACAGGGGAAACATGAAAGGTAAAAATTATATAAGCATACAAAAGATTTATAAGATTTTAGACAATAGGAGCTGGAGTAGGCCCTTCGGCCCGTCGAGCCAGCACCGCCATTTTACAGATCATGGCTGATCACTACCATCAGTACCCCTTTCCAGCCTTATCCCCATAACCCTTAACTCCTTTGCCCACTAGAGTCTTATCTAACTCTCTTTTGAACATAATCAGCGAATCTGCCTCTACCACCCTCCGTGGCAGAGCATTCCACAGATTCACACTCATTTAAAAAAATGTTTTCTCATTTAAGAAAATGTTTTCTCATCTCCGTCCTAAAGGGCCTACCATGTATTCTTAAACTATGCCCTCTAGTCCTCGTCTCCCCCATCATTGGGAACAAGTAATTCGACTTCACCCTGTCTATCCCCCTGATAATTTTGTATACCTCAATCATGTCCCCCCTCCTCCTTCTAAACTCCATCGGATACAAGTCCAGTTTTTCTAGCCTTTCAGCATATGTCAACCCTGCCATCCCTGGAACTAACCTTGTAAATCTGCGCTGCACACCCTCTATAGCTAGTATGTCCTTCCTCAAAATTGGAGACCAGAACTGGACACAATACTCCAGGTGGGGTCTCACCAGGGCCCTGTACAACTGCAGAAGGGTGTCTCTGTTCCTATACTCCAATCCCCTCTTTATGAAAGCCAACATGCTATTAGCCTTCTTCACAGCTTTCTGAACCTGCATGCTAGTCTTCAGTGACCGGTGAACAAGTACTCCCAGATCCATTTGCTCCTCCCCACTCCCTAGCTTGTCTCCATTTAAATAATACTCAGCTTTCCTATTATTGCCCCGAAAATGGATAACCTCACATTTGCTTACATTGAACGTCATCTTCCATTCAGCAGCCCACTCCCCCAACCTTTAGAAAGGCAAGAATAATCTAGGAAATTACAGGCCAATAACCCTGACCTCAGAAGTGGGTATTATTGCAAGGAGAAGACTGAGATGTGCAAGGCTACCAGCCATCATCCTGTCAGCTTTCTACAGGAGCTCTATTGAGATCGTCCTGGCCGACTGCATCACAGTGTGGTATGGTTGCTGCAGAGCATTGGATCAGTGATCAATCCACAGGACCACAAGGGCAGCAAAGAGGATTACTGGGGTCTCCCTCCCCCACTTCCCCATTAACGTGATCTACCAAGATCATTGTCTGAAGAGGGCTTGCAAAATCGATAAGGACCCCAACTATCCTGCATACAGCATCTTCCAGCTACTCCCATCAGAAAAGATACAGAAGAATCAATACCAGCACCATCAGGCTGATTCCCACAGACAGTGACAATGAGAATGCTGAATGACTGATGAACTATCACACAAACCCTCCGAGATGCTATTATTTATTTCGCAACATATACATATAAACATACATATATATATATATACACACACACACACACTATGCATATATGAACTACACAGGAATCATTTGTTACTACATGTGCTATATCTACTGTAGATTTGTGTTTGCGTGTTTTTGCACTGAGGACCAGAGAGCGCTGTTTCATCCAGTTGTACTTATACAATTGAATGATAATCATAAACTTGCTATTATTAAGATTGAAAAAAGTGCAGAGATTTAGAAAGATATTGCAAGGAGTTGAGCTGAGTTACAGGGAAAAGTTAAATAGATTAGGACTTAATTCCCTGGAGCATCAGAGATCGACGGGAGATTTGATAGAGGTATACAAAATTATGAGGGGTTCAGATAGAGTGAATGCAAGCAGGCTATTTTTTCCCACTGAGGTTAGGTGAGACAAAACCTGGAGAACATGAGTTAAGAATTAAGGGTGAGGTGAAATGTATAAAGGGAATATGGTTGCGGGGGGAGGGGAGGGGAGGAAATTCTTCACACAGAGAGCGTGGAACGAGCTGCCAGATGAAGTGGTGAATGTAGGCTGGATTTTAAACTTTTAAGAAAAATTTGGACTGGTACATAGATGGAAGGGATTCGAGGGGTATGGTCCACCAGGTGCAGGCCAATGAAACTAAGCAGAATAATAGTTCAGCACAGACTAAATGGACCAGAGGGTCTGTTTATGTAATGTAGTGCTCTATTCAATTCATTATGCATTAAAACTATATCCTTTTACTTACCAACACATTTCAAATTATTTGCAAATAAATGGACATCTATGGCACCAGCCTACACCAAAGCAATGAAGGAGTCTTCTTCACTCAGTGTTGCATTTGAAACAAGGAAGTCTTTTTGAGTATTTGATTGCAGGCAGAGGACAAACAATGTTACACTGTTCAAAAGTTCGCAAGGAGTCAATTACAGATTCTTAGATCAAGGGTGACACTGAGAATGGGTCCAGAGGAAAGGTTACCTTGGTTCTTATGAAGAAAACAGATGTTCACACTCACAATTTGCTTCAATTAAGTGAGGCAGGGAGGTTTATATTGGAGAACTATTTGTGAGCTGAACAATTTAAAATTTGTTTTCATTTGTTGTGTTAATCCAGTTGGCTAATGCTTCACAAGTCAAATTCTTCATGAACAAAGCAATGAAACTGGACATAGGAAATAGCAAATTCAATTGCAGCATTTTTGCTCTGCACTTAAGCCATCACTATGGGCAGAAATGTTAGCCTGCAGCAACTCACTGAAAGGACCACCCAAACTTGCAACACTGAATGAGTAAATAAATACACCTTCATCTCTTTGATCCAGGCTAGAATGATTTGCAGGTACCAGAGGTGTACATTCAATTGTTTGCCAATCATTTGAAACTTCTTGGTAAGTAGAACCACACTGTTCCAATGCACAAGGTATTTTAAATCATCAGGATGACCATTTGCTATTTCTTCATACCACCTTCATCTACAGGCCTCAGGCTTCTGCCAGTTTGCCAAGTCTTTCGGATCTCCATTTCCCACTCAGCCACATACTGGTGTCACAAACCCCAGTCCATAAAGATGTGTTTTAGAGTCACTATGCACCATTTTGCACAAAAAAAGAAAGAAAAAAGTCCCTTCACACTTCCCTGGTCGTCAAGGCTACGAAGTTAATAATCACCTTAGCTCCCGAGTGGCACATTTCCTGACAGAGTATTCCACAACTTGATCCATAAGTTCATCACACAGGGCTCGACTGTAGCGACTCTTCCACAATTCCCACTCCTGCTTCAGTCTGCAACACACAGTAAACACTTTAAACTTTTCACTGTCACAGGGATTTTTCCATCTAAATCATGACAGAAAATCTGTTAATCCAAGTTAAAGATACAAGTGACAATACATGGCTGCCTCTCTCCTAGATGCTGACAGTGGTACATTTACACTAATGTCCCATTGTTACATTAACTTCACTGAACAAATTACACTGAGGGCTATTAGGGCAGATTACCAAAAGTTTGGTTATAATACTAAGTTCTAGAAAGCACCTTTCAAGGGAAGCATCAAGTTTAAGGAAAGATCGAGGAGGAGTCACGTGATGGAGTAGTGGCCTGTCGGGGAACTCCAGCCCTCTCCGGAAAAGTTTTAAAAAAAACACAGAAAACACAAAGGCACAAACACAAAAATTAAAATAAAGTGAAAGTAAAGGTGGGAAGAAAATGGCAGCGAAGAAAGAAAAGTCGAAAGCAACGGGAAGAAGAGAAGAAGAAAAGACATCGGAAGAAGAAGGTGAAGGCCTTAACTGTCCGAGGAGGCCCGCTGTGGAGAGAGAAGCCCGCTCCCTCAGGTCAGTCGAAGTCCCGAGCTCGGGACTACAAAAATGGCTCGCGGAGCCAAGCAAAAGTGCGCAACCGTGCATGCGCGAGGAGTCTTGCATGCGCGATGCACATGACAAAAATAACACAGATGGGAGGGGGGACCAGCTGTGGAGTCGATCTCCACAGCTGAGAATGACAGCTACAACACAACAACAAGAAGAGAACATAGAAAACAACAAGAAAAAGAAAGAAGAGAAGAGAGTAAAAAGAAATCAAGGAAACAACAGATGACCAACCCAGAGGAAGAAGAGGAAGAACATAGAGAAATGGAAGGACAAGACAATGGATATATTTTTTTTTAAAGAATATATGGAATCAGTAAAAGAATGGCAATCATAAGAATTTAGTGAAATAAAAAGAAGAATTAAAAGTACAGAAAAAAAATGAATAGATTATAGAGATGGTCATGTCAGATATAGGAAAAAGAGTGGACAAGGTGAAAGAATGAGAAACAGCCGTAGAAATGGAAGTAGAGGACTTAAAAAAGAAATTAGAAGAATCTAATAAAAAAGTTAAAGAGACAAGAGCTGTTAGCTCAGAAGATAGCTATAATGGAAAATTATAATAGAAGAAATAATATAAAGATAGTGGGCCTTAAGGAAGATGAAGAAGGCAAGAATATGAGAGAATTTATAAAAGATTGGATCCCCAGGGTCCTAGGAAGACCAGAATTACAGGAAGAAATGGAAATAGAAAGGGCATATAGAACATTAGCCCCTAAACCACAGCCACAACAAAAACCAAGATCCATTTTAGTAAAATTCCTAAGATATACAACAAGAGAAAATATATTGGAGTAAGCAATGAAGAAAATAAGAGAAGAAAAAAAGCCACTGGAATACAAAGGTCAAAAAAATTTTTTCTATCCAGACATAAGTTTTGAACTCCTGAAGAAGAGAAAGGAGTTTAATACAGCAAAAGTGATCCTATAGAAAAAAGGATATAAATTTATGTTAAAGTACCCAGCGGTACTTAAAATAGATTTTCCAGGGCAGCAAAACAGGCTATTCTCGGATCCAGAGGAAGCACGAAAATTTGCAGAACAACTACAAAACAGACAGAGAGATGAAGACATGTAACAAGAGCAAAAATGACCACGAACTATATGAATGTGTGTATATGGGTATATGAGGACCATCGCCTTCCCAAGATCGTGTTATATGGCGAGCTCTCCACTGGCCACCGTTTCAGAGGTGCACCAAAGAAAAGGTACAAGGACTGCCTAAAGAAATCTCTTGGTGCCTGCCACATTGACCACCGCCAGTGGGCTGATATTGCCTCAAACCGTGCATCTTGGCGCCTCAAAGTTTGGCGGGCAGCAACCTCCTTTGAAGAAGACCGCAGAGCCCACCTCACTGACAAAAGGCAAAGGAGGAAAAACCCAACACCCAACCCCAACCAAATTTCCCCTGCAACCGTGTCTGCCTGTCCCGCATCGGACTTGTCAGCGACAAACGAGCCTGCAGCTGACATGGACATTTACCCCCCCATAAATCTTCGTCCGCGAAGCCAAGCAAAAGAAGAAATATATACAGAGACAGACAGATATCTCTCTCTCTCTATCTATATCACTATATATCTATATCTATATCACTATATATCTATATATCTATATCACTATATATCTATATATCTATATATCTATATATCTATATATATGTGTGTGTGTGTGTGTGTGTGTGTGTGTGTGTGTGTGTGTGTGTGTGTGTGTGTGTGTGTGTGTGTGTATATATGTGTGTACATGAGTGTATCCGTATTTAAAGGTAAATATATAGAGTATAGATAAGAATTAATAAGGGAAAGAAAGGGAAGAGAGGAAGTAAGGAGGGAATTAAGAGAGTGACTTTTGTTGCATATGAAAATTAAAATCTTTTCTAGGGGGGGCTGGGTGGGGAGGAGTTACGGTCACTGCGAAATCAGTTGACGCTTGCGAGTGAATTCGCAAATCCAAATGGAGAGGGGAGATGTGGTTACCCGACAAGGGATAAAGGGCAATTCAGGAAGGGGAGGGGATAGTGGGGTTAAATAAATTTTAGATAGGAGAATAAGGGAAATGTTTGATGTTTTAGAAATGTTGTCTTATAAAGTGTTCAAAACAAGAAAGCAGAAATGGATAAGAAGGAAAGGTCATGATGAGGAAACAGAAAGGAAAGATAAACAAAGTATGAAATGGCGATGTTGAACTATATGACTTTAAATATTAACGGAATACATAACCAAATCAAAAGGAAGAAACTGCTAAATTTAATGAGAAAAGAAAAAATTGATATAGCATTCGTGCAAGAAACACACTTAACTGAAATGGAGCACAAGAAATTAAAGACAGATTGGATAGGACATGTAACAGCAGCGTCATATAATTCAAAAGCTAGAGGAGTAGCTATATTAATCAGTAAAAATGTACCAATTAAAATAGAAGAGGAAATAATAGATACAGCAAGGAGATATGTAATGATAAAATGTCAGATATATTCGGAGTTTTGGAATTTACTCAATGTATATTCACCTAACGAAGAAGATCAAAAATTTATGCAAGATATTTTTTTGAAGATAGCAGACACGCAAGGGAACATACTAATAGGAGGGGATTTCAACCTTAATTTGGATTCAAACATGGATAAAACTGGGAAAAAAATTAACAGAAAGAACAAAGTAACCAAATTTATAATTAAATCGATGCAAGAAATGCAACTTTTGGATATATGGAGGAAACAACACCCAAAGGAAAAGGAATATTCATATTATTCGGGTAGACATAAAACATACTCAAGAATAGACCTATTCCTGTTATCAGCTCGCATGCAAGACAGAGTTAGGAAAACAGAATATAAAGCTAGAATATTATGGGACCACTCACCTCTGATATTGACAATAGAGTTAGAGGACATCCCTCCAAGAATGTATAGATGGAGATTAAACTCCATGCTACTTAAAAGGCAGGATTTTAGAGAATTAATTGAAAGACAAATTAAAATGTACTTCAAAATAAATACGGAATCAGTGAAAGATAAGTTTATACTATGGGATGCAATGAAAGCGTTCATCAGAGGGCAAATAATAAGTTATATAACCAAGATGAAGAAAGACTACAATCAGGAAACAGAGCAGTTGGAAAGGGAAATAGCAAATATAGAAAAAGAATTAGCAATGAAGGAAGACACAACTAAAAGAAGAGAATTGGCAGATAAAAAAATAAAATATGAAACACTACAAACATATAAGGTGGAGAAGAACATAATGAAGACAAAACAGAAATATTATGAACTAGGAGAAAAATGCACAAAACTCTAGCATGGCAGCTTAAAACAGAACAAACTAAGAGAATGGTATTGGCATCAAGGAAAAAAGACAAACAAATCACATATAATCCAACGGAGATTAATGAAAACTTCAGAGAATTCTACGAACAATTATTCCAAACTGAAAACGAAGGGAAAGAAGACAAAAAAGATGAATTTTTAACTAAAATTGAACTACCAAAATTACAAATAGAGGAACAAAATAAATTAACAGAACCATTTGAAATAGTAGAAATACAAGAGATAATAAAAAAACTACCGATTAATAAAACACCAGGAGTGGATGGATTCCCAATAGAATTCTATAAAACATTTAAAGATTTATTAATTCCTCCTCTCCTGGAAGTAATCAACCAGATTGATAAAACACAAAGCTTACCAGATTCATGCAAAACAGCAATAATTACAGTAATACCAAAGACAGGGAAAGATCCATTCGGACCAGCGTCATATAGACCAATATCTTTACTTAACACAGATTATAAGATAATAGCTAAACTATTAGCAAACAGATTAGCCGACTATGTACCAAAAATAGTAAATCTAGACCAAACAGGATTTATTAAAAAAAGATGAACAACAGACAATATTTGTAAATTTATTAATTCATGCAGTAGAAGGAAATAAAGCTCCAACAGTAGCGGTTGCTTTAGACGCAGAGAAGGCCTTTGACAGAGTAGAATGGAATTATTTATTCAAAGTACTACAAAAATTCAGTTTACCAGAGAAATATATTAATTGGATTAAAGTATTATATAAGGGGCCATTGGCGAAAGTGACAGTAAATGGATATATATCAAAACAATTTAACTTAAGCAGATCAACAAGGCAGGGATGCCCACTATCACCCTTATTGTTCGCGTTAGCCATAGAACCACTAGCAGAATTGATAAGAACAGAAAATAAAATAAAAGGGATAAAAAATAAAAGACAAGGAATATAAAATCAGTTTATTTGCAGATGACGTTATAGTATACTTAACAGAACCAGAAATAGCAATAAAAGAATTACATAAGAAATTGAAGGAATATGGAGAAGTGTCGGGATACAAGATTAACGCAAATAAAAGTGAAGCAATGCCAATGAATAATGCGGATTTCTCAAAATTTAAGAAAGAATCACCATTCAGATGGCAAATGCAAGCAATACGATACCTAGGTATACAAATAAATAAAAACCTCGGCCATCTATATAAACTCAATTATTATCCACTAATGAAAAAATTACAGGACGACTTAGAGCATTGGAAAGACTTACCACTAACACTAATAGGAAGGATAAACTGTATTAAAATGAACATTTTCCCAAGGATACAATACCTATTTCAGGCATTGCCAATACATTTGACGGAGAAATTCTTCAAGGAGTTAAAGAAAATAATAAGGAAATTTTTACGGAAAGGGGGGAAACCGAGGATAGCACTAGATAAATTAACAGAATGGTATAAACAAGGAGGCTTACAACTGCCAAACTTTAAAAATTATTATAGAGCCGCACAATTAAGATACCTATCAGATTTTTATCAAACAAGGGAAAAGCCAGATTGGACTAGATTAGAACTAGATAAAATAGGGAGAAGATACCCGAACATATATTATATAAATGGGATGAAAAATTGGTACAACGTAGGAATTCTCCAGAATTACATCATCTGCTCAATATTTGGAAGAAGATTCATGTAGAAAGGAATAAAACAAATTACCAATTACCAAAACTAATACTGACGCAAAATCAGTTAATCCCTTTTACAATAGATAACCTTTCCTTTAGAGAATGGGAGAAAAAAGGGATCAAAAGAATAGAAAATTGCTTTTCAGGAAATAAATTATTATCCTTTGAACAAATGAAGGATAAATATAACTCACGATACAGTGTTGGCATACTACCAACTGAAATCCTACTTGAAGGACAAATTGGAAAGCAGTCTGAGGTTACCAGAGGGAAGTAATTTTGAATATGTGATTACAGACACAATGATAATCAAAAAATTTATAACAAACATGTATATTAAACTGCAAGAAAAGGAGAATGAGGAAACAAATGGTAAAACTAAACAAAAATGGGAACAAGATCTAAACATAAAGATAACGAAGGAAACATGGGAGAAGTTATGCTCAGGAACTATGAGAAATACAATAAATACGAGGTTACGTATGATACAATATAACTGGATATACAGGCTATATATTACACCTCAAAAGTTAAATAAATGGGACCCAACAGTATCTGACAGATGTTTTCGCTGTAAAAAGGAAATGGGAACAATTCATGCAATCTGGACTTGTGAGAAAGTGAAAAAATTTTGGGAAGATCTAAACCAGATATTAAATAAAATCACAAAAAGCAATATACCAAAAAACCCAGAGATCTTCCTCCTAAGTAACATAAAAAAACAAAGAATTTGGACTTGATTTGAATGGTGTACAAAAAAGATTTGTTAGGATAGCCCTAGCTGTAGCAAAAAAATGTATTATGTCAGCCTGGAAATTAGAAGATAACTTGAGAATACAACAATGGTATATAGAAATGAATAAATGTATTCCATTAGAAAAAATAACATAATTTAAGAAATAATATTACAATATTTGAACAAATATGGGAGCCATACATGAAACACAATAGAGAAAACCTACCGGGGACATCTACCACCTAAAATGACAGAAGGAGAAGGGAATGAAAAGAATTGACTCAGTGGAATTTCTTGTTTATTTTTATTGAGTGACAACATTGTTTGATGGGTTTAATGTATCTTAGATTCTGAACTTTAAATGAATGGGAGGGGAGGTTGGGAGGGTGGGATGGGAAGAGAGAGGGGGGGAGAAAATGACACTGTATATATTTGAAAAGGAAAATGTATGTATCTTGATCAATGTGGTTTATAGTGTGAAAAATAAAAATAATTAAAAAAAAGTTTAAGGAAAGATCTCAGAGGTGTAAGCAGGGCAGATGAAGTCCAGGGTGGAATGAAGAAATGGTCTAACGTACAAGCACCAAGACGGACCGTGAAGATGTCACAACCCACCTCGCTTGTTCAATCCTACGTTTTTCATCTTCAATCCTCTTTTTCTCTGCCTGAACTTCCTCAGTTGAAGCTTCCTTCAGCATTTCCGTTGTAACTTCTCCAATTAGTTCCTCAGTGGACTCACTTGACATACTGGAAAGATAAAACAAACGACTTCACTTTCAGAAGCAGAGGGATAATTTACGTTGATCTTGTCACAATAGTTGTTTCTTCTTCATGCTGGGGAACAAGACACTTCCTGCTTCCCCATCTGTGGCAGAACTGAACCTTTAGGTGGTGGTGAGATACAAATGATGCAATGCAGAGTAAAGTTCACCAACCTTCAAGGGAAGGATCCCAGGATCTCAACAATTTTCCATTTCTTCCACACCAGTTAGCTCTCTCCAAACTGCTCTTCATTAACCCTCTCCAAACTGCTCTTCATCCTAGATGGTATCTAGCCACAAAATTGTTGTTGCCCTTCTCATTTTACTTCAAAGCACTGACATTTGCTGACTAAATGCTTTGTAATGTCAACATTTAACAAATATGGAATTTTCATCTCATTTCATTCGCATCTTCTCTTTAAATAAGGTAGAGCCACAAGGACACCATTTGAGCACATGAAGGTTAATGGTTATGTCCCCCACTGTCAATACCCTGAGAATCAACTGGCCAAAACCTTCACAGGCTCCATGTAAATACCATCTGTGGTAGGTCATACAGGCTGATTATCAATGTGACTACAGCACATAACTAACTCATTGATAGTGAGTTTGGGTTAGGAAATATATTTGGGATCAGTGATTAGCTACATTAGTAAATGTACTGACAACATCACTGTGCCCAAGACCATCATCACTCGCTCTAATCAGAAGCGATGGATGACTGCAGAGGTGCAGGTGGTGCTCATGAACCATGACGCTGCCTTCAGAGCGGATGACAAGGTAGCCTTAGCTGTTGCAAGAGCTAAGCTGAAAGCAAGGCATGCGCATGCCCAGTACATTCATAGTCACTTCCTGGACAGCAAGGACACGTGACGCATGTGGAAGGGCATCCAAGATATCACTAATCATAAAACTACATCATCTGTCTGTGGTGATGCTTCCCTCCCAGATGCACTGAACAACTTCTATGTGTATTTTGAGGCAAAAAACAATGTGGTGGTGAAGAAGACCACCTCTCCTTCAAATGACCAGGTGCTATGTCTTGCAGTGGCTGATGCAAATAGAGAGTAAGGCAAGGTCAATCCATGGAAAGCTGCTGGACCATTTAACACTCTCAGCAGAATGCTCAGGGGATGTGCTGCTCAGCTGGCAGATGCTCTCAATGACATCTTTACCATCTCCCTGAGAAGCACCATGGACCCAACGTGCTTCAAAACCGCCACCATTACCTCCGTGCCAAAGAAGTCGTCTGTGTCCTGTCCCAATGATAAACGCCCTGCCGCACTACGTTCATCATCATGAAGTGCCTCGAGAGACTCGTCATGGGACTCATCAATATCCTGCTATCCCCCATCACTAGACCCACCGCAGTTTGCATATAGATGCAACCGCTCTACGTATTATGTCATCACCACTGTCCTACATTTAGCCCTCACCCACCGAGAAAACAAGAACTCATATGTTCAAATGCTGTTTATCGACTTCAGCATTCAACACAATCATACCTCAGTACCTGATAATGAAGTTGAGCCTGTGTCTAAACACCTCCCTCTGCAATTGGTTTCCTGACTTTCTGTCAGGGAGACCTGAATCAGAAACAGCACCTTCAAGACCATCACACTGAGTATGCTCCCCCCCCTCCCACCCCCAAAGGCTACGTGCTTAGTCCACTGCTGTTCACTCTGCTGACCCATGACTGAGCAGCTAAATACAGCTTCAACCACATTATCAAGTTCGCTGATGATATGACCGTGGTGGGCCTGATTAGGAAGAATGACAAGTCAGCATACAGAGATGAGGTGCAGTCGCTAATGGACTGGTGTAGAGCCAACAACCTATATCTTAATGTTAAAAAAAAACAAGAGAGATGTTTGTTGACTTCAGGAGGGCCCAGAAGGACAACACTCTGATGACCATTGGTGGCTCCACCGATATGGTCGTCAAGAGTGTCAAGTTCCTTAGAGTGCACTTGGCAGAGAATCTCACATGGTCCCTTAACACCAGCTCCATAGCCAAGAAAGCCCAACAGCGCCTCTACTTCCTGCAAGGATTGAGGAAAGTTCATCTCCCACCCTCCATCCTCACTACATTCTACTGAGGATGTATTGAGAACATCCTGTGAAACTGCATCACCGCCTGGTTTGGAAGCTGTACCTTCTCGGACCGCAAAACCCTACAGATGATAGTGAAATCTGCAGAAACGATCAGTGTGAACTCTCTTCCTACCATGAAGGACATCCTCAACACTCGATGCAGGTAAAAGGCAATAAACATTGTGAAGAACTCCACATACCCCTCATGTAAACTGTTCTCCCTTCTGCCATCTGGTAGGAAGTACTGCAGCACTCAGGCCCTTAGTCCATGTTGGCCAACGGTTCCCCCCTCCCCCCCCACCCCCCCCCCCCCCCACAAGCCATCAGACTCCCAAATTCCCAGAACATTTGTGGATAGTGTACTTTTACTGTATACATCTTAACATTTTAATATTTCAATATTAAAGGCAATAGAATAACTTCTATTCTTAAACATATTTATGTAAATATGCTCTGTGATACTGGAGAAACGCTATCTCAAATTTACAGTGAGTATGGTATGAATGATAAATAAAGGTGTCTTGATGTCTCAAGGATGAGCCACCATCCAGCTCATATAAGCAGTCTGATAGAACGCTGAACATGAACTTGAATCTTTGGCTTTGCTTCGCGGACGAAAATTTATGGAGGGGTAAATGTCCACGTCAGGTGCAGGCTCGTTTGTGGCTGACAAGTCTGATGCAGGACAGGCAGACACAGTTGCAGGGGAAAATTTGTTGGTTGGGGTTGGGTGTTGGGTTTTTCCTCCTTTGTCTTTTGTCAGTGAGGTGGGTTCTGCGGTCTTCTTCAAAGGAGGTTGCTGCCCGCCGAACTGTGAGGTGCCAAGATGCACGGTTTGAGGTGATATCAGCCCACTGGCGGTGGTCAATGTGGCAGGCACCAAGAGATTTCTTTAGGCAGTCCTTGTACCTCTTCTTTGGTGCACATCTGACACGATGGCCAGTGGAGAGCTCGCCATATAACACGATCTTGGGAAGGCGATGGTCCTCCATTCTGGAGAAGTGACCTACCCTGCACAATTGGATCTTCAACAGTGTGGATTCGATGCTGTCGGCCTCTGCCATCTCAAGTACTTCGATGTTAGGGATGAAGGCGCTCCAATGAATGTTGAGGATGGAGCAGAGACAACGCTGGTGGAAGCGTTCTAGGAGCCGTATGTGATGCCGGTAGAGGACCCATGATTTGAGCCAAACAGGAGTGTGGGTATGACAACGGCTCTGAATACGCTTACCTTTGTGAGGTTTTTCAGTTGGTTGTTTTTCCAGACTCTTTTGTGTAGTCTTCCAAAGGCGCTATTTGCCTTGGCGAGTCTGTTGTCTATCTCGTTGTCGATCCTTGCATCTGATGAAATGGTGCAGCCGAGATAGGTAAACTGGTTGACCGTTTTGAGTTTTGTGTGCCCGATGGAGATGTGGGGGGGCTGGTAGTCATGGTGGGGAGCTGGCTGATGGAGGACCTCAGTTTTCTTCAGGCTGACTTCCAGGCCAAACATTTTGGCAGTTTCCGCAAAACAGGACGTCAAGCGCTGAAGAGCTGGCTCTGAATGGGCAACTAAAGTGGCATCGTCTGCAAAGAGTAGTTCACGGACAAGTTGCTCTTGTGTCTTGGTGTGAGCTTGCAGGCGCCTCAGATTGAAGAGACTGCCATCTGTGCGGTACCGGATGTAAACAGCGTCTTCATTGTTGAGGTCTTTCATGGCTTGGTTCAGCATCATGCTGAAGAAGATTGAAAAGAGGGTTGGTGCGAGAACACAGCCTTGCTTCACGCCATTGTTAATGGAGAAGGGTTCAGAGAGCTCATTGCTGTATCTGACCCGACCTTGTTGGTTTTCATGCAGTTGGATAACCATGTTGAGGAACTTTGGGGGGCATCCGATGCACTCTAGTATTTGCCAAAGCCCTTTCCTGCTCACGGTGTCGAAGCCTTTGGTGAGGTCAACAAAGGTGATGTAGAGTCTTTTGTTTTGTTCTCTGCTCTTTTCTTGGAGCTGTCTGAGGGCAAAGACCATGTCAGTAGTTCCTCTGTTTGCGCGAAAGCCGCACTATGATTCTGGGAGAACATTCTCGGCGACACTAGGTATTATTCTATTTAGGAGAATCCTAGCGAAGATTTTGCCTGCAATGGAGAGCAGCGTGATTCCCCCATATTTTGAGCAGTCTGATTTCTCGCCTTTGTTTTTGTACAGGGTGATGATGATGGCATCACGAAGGTCCTGAGGCAGTTTTCCTTGGTCCCAGCAAAGCTGTACACGTGCTTGAATAAGGGGAGTTCTAATAACTTCCAGGAAATTCAGCAATCTGCTGGACAAAGCAGACTGCCCCCTTGACACTGCGAGACCGCTGAGCTCCTCCAACATTTCTGAGTTTTTAGACCCCCCTCATTAATACCCCATCCACATCTTAGACATCTAATGTCTTCACTACTGCCATACTTGGCTGCAGAATGAACCATCTAAAAGAACGCACTCCTCAGCTCAACTGGTCAGACAACACCTCCCAAATCTGCAGCCTCAACTGCCAAAGACGACAAAAGGAAGGTGGTAGCACCCCTCATCTGCAGGTTGCCATCCTGACTTGTTGCATCCTCTTCGGACTGGAACTCTTTTCCTCACAACAATCTGCCAATATCACCAATGTGACCGCAGTGGCTCAGGATATTGGTCGCCATCCAGGACAAGACTGGCAACAAATACCGCCTACTGCAGAATCCAACATTCTGTAAATCATTAAACACTGGATGCTACATTAATGTTAACATCTTTCTCCAAGTTGAAACCACAACTTGGCAAATCACAAGAGCTTACTACCTCACATCCCTGTACCGAACGAAGGAGCCATGTACCTGAAGGCTTCTGCAGCGAAAGCTGCTCCAGCTCTTGCCACTTCTTTGCACTCCACACGGAGAACATCTTTCACCAGATCTCTGATGACATCTTTTACCACATCAACTATCATCTGAAAACAATGGGAAAAATTCTGAAATGAGACAGCGATTTAAACATTCTGAACACATGGATTGCATACAAGTCTTCATAATGTGATTATCCAAGGCTGTTACAGAGTTTCTATTGGAAATGCATTGTTTGCCAAAATTATGACAACTGGATTGTAAATTTCAATGACAAAGGAGAGTCAGCCAACAAAAAGGAAAAAAAGCTGAACAATTCATTCACTATTTTGCATTCAAACACATCACACATCTTACTAATTCAAACCTTGTCAGATCCAAGTCAGCTCTAGTTTACAAGAAAGAAAACAAACTCTGGACAACTTAGTTTGTTAACTCAACTCTGATTAAATTAATCTGATGCAATTAGACAGGTCAAATAAAGAACAGCTACAGTGAAATAAGCTGTGGAAAATGCTGTGTTCGTATAATGATTGTGATGTGCCCAGGCTGTACCTTTTCAGGATAGGGTGGCTGCAGTTTTGGTGGAGGTTCACTTGGCATTTCAAGGACACCAGATAGTGAACTTGGTGGAGAAGTCACAGTCTGAAGTAGTGGGGGTGGTGGAGGTTGTTTGACGGGAAGTATTTCTTGAGTTGGAGCAGATAGTGAAGCTGGTGGAGAAGTCAGAATCTGAAGTAGTGGTGGAGGTTGTTTGACGGGAAGTATTTCTGGAGTTGGAGCAGATAGTGAAGCTGGTGGAGAAGTCGCAGTCTGAAGTAGTGGTGGAGGTTGTTTGATGGGAAGTATTTCTTGAGCTGGACCAGATAGTGAAGCTGGTGGAGAAGTCACAGTCTGAAGTAGTGGTGGAGGTTGTTTGATGGGAAGTATTTCTTGAGCTGGAGCTTGGTCCTTCACAGGTAGAGCTGCAAATAAGATAAAACAGACATTTATTTTCAGCAGAACTCACAGGCCATTTTTCTAAATCAGCACAAACTTGTATCCGAATTTGAATCAGCTGGGAATATGCTATTGGCCTGCAACAATCTCACTGCATTACTAATTGTCAGTACAATCTGCCATCAAGCTTGCCCCCAGACTGTAACAATTGATCATAAAACCAGAAATAAGCTATGTTTTATTGGACGGCATGGCACGGTCTGTAAGGAGTTTGCACATTCTCCCCTTGTCCATGCATGTTTCCTCCTGGTGCTCCGGTTTCCTCCCTCATTCCACAAATGTATGAAGTTGGGGGGTAAATTGATCACATGGTGCAGTTAGGCATTGCTGGGTCATGGGCCTGTTAACGTGCTGCAGCTCTAAATTTAAAAGTAACAAGTGCCTTTTCTTGATCACAAGACCAAGGATCTAGACCCATCGAGTCTGTTCCGTAAATCTACACTAAGCTACTCTACACTATTCCAATTTCTGGCCTTTTCCCCACATCCCTTGATGCCCTCACTAATGAGATACTTGTCTATTCCTTGTTTAAATACTCCCAGTGACCTGGTTTCCACTGCTGTATGCGGCAGTGAGTTGAACTTTCCATATTTTAGTGAGCAAATTCTTCAATTTGACGATGACAAAAATTTCCCCTCAAAATATCACCCAAATTATTTTGCTGGAATCTTTTATTTCCCCCCACCCCCCACCCCCCCCCCCCCCCCCCACCCACAAGGAAACCCTTTACTTATTTGTTTTGGTTACAGGCAGAAGTTCAAGTTTTGGTTCTGCTTCATGATCATCTGAAGTCAAAGCAAAATAAATGTACATAATTGAATGCTACTCAAGTGTAGGTCCATCTCATAATCCCTATCAATGCAGCAAGCAATGCTTTAGCTCACAATGTTGCTCCTTCATCTCTAGACATTAGGCTTGGAATGTATTAATGAAATGGATATCTCATGAACTTTGACCCAGAACTAACTACAGTAAAACTGCAGATATCTGGGACCTAGGGGATCGATAGATGCCAAAAGAGTGAGTTTTCCAGTTCTTGAGATTGAGTGTAACGATTTGCGGCAATTTTAAACTACCGCATTTTTTACCTATTTATTTTCCACAATTTTTTTGGGTCAGTTGTTTTGAGGCTGCCGGTTGCTTGAATTCTGGATAATATGGGGTTTTATTGTACAAGAAATAATTTCAGAAATTTCCATCAAGGTCCAAGTCAAAGCAGGCTTATAACACAAAAGACATTGTGAACTGGATGAAAGGGAAAGTCAAAGCAGGCTTATAACACAAAAGACATTCTGAACTGGATGAAAGGGAAAGGATAAAAAGGGTTGGAAAAATCTAAAGGTAAATGGGAAGTGGAGATTGGTTTCATTTTTTCTGAGGATGATTGGTCAGATATTTGTTATGATACTGTAACTAGACTGATAAATGCACGTTACGCAATGATTAATTATAACTTTTTACATCAATTATATTTAACACCTGAAAAACTAAAAAAGTATGGTTTTCATTAATCACATTTGTGTTTTAGATGTGGTAACGCGGTTGGAACTTTTTTTCCATGTGGTTTGGTCATGTGTGCCTATACAATCTTTTTGGAAGAAAATTCAATTGTTTTTAGAATACCTGTATAAGATTAAAATACCTTTAGACCCGACGGTATTTTTATTGGGTAGTTTGCAACCTTTGAAAGGTCTGGGATTAGATAAATTTCAACTTGCTTTTGTATATTTAGCATTATCTGTAGCGAAAAAATGTATTGCTAGTATGTGGAAGGATACAAATATGATTGATATTAATAGGTGGCATAATGAGATGAAATATCGTTTAATAATGAAAAAAATTACACGTTTCAGTGATAATTATAATTTTTTTCTTAATAAGTGGTTGTCATATTCAGAATATTTACATTTTGATTTACATTGATTAGATTTTAATATGTATGCTTCATTTTTCTTTAATTTTTTTTCTTTTTTTCATGGCTCTCCTTAGGAGAGTTGGCTGAGGGGGGCGGTTCTTTTTTCTTTTTTTCATTTATATAAAATATAAAATGTAATGTTAATGTTTAGTTTATTGTTATATATGTTACTTATTACTTGTATCTTGAGCAAATAAATAAAGTTTTAAAAAAAGAGAAAGGCAAGAGATTTCAAAAACAGAAGATCAGAAGGAAAATGGAAAAGAGTAAAGAAAGAAAATGCAAATTGAAAGCAACAGAATTAACCTTTCACATCCAAAAGACCTTACAACATACTTCACAGCAAATAACATTCATTTAAAGATAATTTGCACTACAGGAATACAGCAACTTGTAATGTCTGTGGAAAAGTCATACAAGCAATAACATTCAATGGCAAGCAAGACATCCCACTTTTAGTGATGCTACTGATTGAGAAATAATTACGAGTCAGGATAGCCCCAAGTTAAAAAATTCATTCTGGATGATAATGGATCTCCTCAAGCCTGCTCTCCATTACTTGACCATGTCTGATGTGCACCTTTAACTCTTCCACTGACCTTTGTCTATAACTCTGAATATCCTGACCATAGAAAAATCTATCATTCTTAGTCTGGAAATTTACAACAGCTTTTTGTAACAGTGATTTTTGTTTCCTGACAACAGTTGGCATTTTGTATATCCCCTTGAGGAGGGTGCCCAAGCCTTGGTTTACATTTCTTCTTCAGTGCTAAAATGTTGCTACTTTGGAAAACAGGCAATCGAGCTAAGCAATAATATTTATTCAAAGTGAAATATGAAAGTCCACAGACATTGATAATGTAGTAAAAACACATTGAAACTCAGCCGGTCTTTCAGCATCCAGAGGAGATGTTTTGGTCCTGAGCTCTTCTTCAAAGAATAAGCAGAATGCTTATTGCCCGTCTACCCCATCACACTCCCCTCAAGATCTTGCATTTTCAGATCACCTTTTGTTCTTCTACACGCCAAAGAATATGGATGTAAATTTGCTAGCTGCTCACAATAGGATTTCATTTCAGGAATGGCCCCTTAATCAAAGCCAATAATATCCTTTTGTAATTAAGGGGACTAAAATTGAACACAGTATAGCAAGTGTTGCCTCACCAAAACCTGTCCAATTTTAACAGCACTTCCCCATTTCTCATCCTCAATTGTCTTGCATTAAAGACATAGGTGCCATGACCTTTCTAACCTTTTGCTGCAGTCTGCTAACATCATGCAATTCATGTAGAGGAACCCTAACGACTAAACTCCAACTTTTTCTCAATTTAGAATCTGGTTCGACAGTTTCGTAATATTTTTTGTGAAACACGAGCCCAAAGTTCAGAATGCTTGAGGGTGCTCGGCCAGACCTGGGAATCCACAGCGTTGGGTATAACCCCACCTTCTGCTGGACGTCATGACAACAAGCCTCTTAGTTTAATCCTGGGGCCACACAAAGCTACTCCAGTATTAGATGCGGCCAGAATTCAAAGATGGGCCATGCTACTAGTGGCGTATAACTATGATATAAAACATAAACCAGGAACACTCAACAGCCATGCAGATACCTTATCACACATGCTGCTACCCAAGACAGAACAAGAAAAAAATGATTAAATGGAGGCAGCAGCCATCAACCAAGAACAACTTCGACAACTGCCCATTACAGCCCAGATGATCGGAAAGGAAACCTGCAAAGAGGCAACATTAAGCAAGATCCTATACTTCACCCTTAATGGGTGGCCTGAATCTGAAGTTATCAGAAAATTTTAAACCTTACCACGCACGGCTCTATGAACAATCAGTTGAAGAAGGATGCTTTCTGTGGGGCACCTGTACAATTATTCCAGCAAAATGGCAAACTACCATATTATCAGAACTGCACCACAACCATCCAGGAATGGTACGAATGAAGGCAATGGCCCAGATGCATGTCTGGTGGCCCTCCATAAACAGAGACATTGAAACAACAGTAAGAGAATGCAAAGTATGTCAGTCAATGCAGCCAAAAATGCCACAAGCCGAAGTTAACCTATGAAAATGGCCATCCAAACCCTGGTATCAGATTCAGGTAGGCTTCACTGGACCATTCATGGGTGAGACTTTCCTAATAGCTATGGACGCACACTCCAAATGGCCAGTAGTTTTATAGTTGAAAAATACCAAAGCACATCCCACAATTGACTGTCTATGAGCAATCTTTGCCACATATGGATTGCCTCATGAATTAGTTATGGACAATGGGCCTCAATTTACATCAGAACATTTTTAAAAATTTATGCGTGACAATATCAGACATATTTTATCCGCACCCTATCACCCAAGTATTAGTGGGGAGGCAGAACGTTTTGTACAAACATTCAAAAAAGTAATGAAAACCATGAAACTTCTAAATGCCTCTGAACACAAAGTGACAGATTTCCTATTGGAATACAGAAACACGCCACATTCTACCACAAAATGCACCCCAGCAGAACTAATGTTTGGCTGCAACCTGAGGACAGCTCATCCAGATCTGGGTATCCGATTGCATAAAAACAGCATCGCCACAATCCTCACCTAGAACATGAGAAGTGGGGAGAGAGTTCTGGTACAAGATTATAGACAATATAAAGATGTATGGTTGTAGGAGTAATCTTACAAATATTGAGCCCTGCTTATACTCTGTTCTAGTGGGGGACAGATTGTGGAAGCGACATATTGACCAATTAAGAGTATTGACTGACACCTGTCCATGAACTGCCTCATGAACTCGAGGAGGTGGAAACAGACCTGCCATGGCCTGCCCCGACCATCTCACCCCCCAGGCCGAGTGAGGGGGTGGCAGAGACAGTTGCGGAGCTGAGGAGTTCAGTAACTGAGCCAAGAGGCAGCGAAGATGGGCAGTCGCCGCCGAAGGTCAGCGAAGGAGGGCAGTCACCACCGACTCAACCACCGACCCAACTATCTACGGGTCCCAAACAAGAACCGGCACAGTAAACCATGCCGAGGCAGTCCAAAAGAGAAAGAAGACCACCTGAGTGCTTTAAGGACTATGTGCCCTGATTATTATTAAATATTTTCCCTTTTATAATTATTATGACTCATGAGATGTATTCTAATTCTCACTTGTAGTCCTGGGCCCGATGTAATCTTATTAGTTCGAAGGGGCCCAGTCAGTATTTATTGCACAGGGGTGGGGGGAGAAGAGTGTATAAGCCTGCCCTTTCCTGGACATCATGTCGCCCTTCCACATATATATATATGTAACGCTGTGAGTCAGTAGCCATGTCTAATAGAAGTAAAGGATGAGAAAGCATTAAGTCTCCGAGTCTTAATCGTGTGAGTGCATACACAACACACAGTATGGCAGGGGCCAGTATCCACCTTATGGGCTTAGGAACGTGATAGGCTTGTAGTTGCAGCCATGGTCCTGGAACATCCCTTTATCAGATTCTGTATCAATTTAGAAAAGGAAAAGGGTAAAAAGGACCCTAAAATTGACAACATAGATGATTTTTTCTTTAGAAAACTTCAGTTCCATTTCTACCCAAGAAGGGTGATTCACTAATTTATCAAAATGTAATAATAAAACTAAATTACATATATTAATCACCCAATAATAAAATCTAAAATTTGGAAGTGATAATCCCCCACTACTTTTAGTCCTTTG
This sequence comes from Narcine bancroftii, assembly GCF_036971445.1. Classification (NCBI taxonomy): domain Eukaryota; kingdom Metazoa; phylum Chordata; class Chondrichthyes; order Torpediniformes; family Narcinidae; genus Narcine; species Narcine bancroftii. The sequence continues at coordinate 222,710,824 of NC_091472.1, read as the reverse complement.
AAGATGGTGTACATATGCGCTATCACAAAGTGTTGAGAGAAGACACACACATGAGGAGTCGAAGTCAAAGAATGATATATTGCATTGGCAGTTCCTCTAAAATTCACTCCTTGCTGCTGATGTGGGGAGTGACATTGTGGCAGTGCCAATCTCTGAATGGGTTGTGTTGCTCGCTGTTTACTGCCGTGTGGGTGGTCACCTGGGACGAAGGTCAATGGCCCCCGCAGGGTCTGCATGGTTGCGTTCGACCATTTTGTGTACCGGGTCGCATTCCGGTTAGTGGGCCACTACATGAATCTCTCAGAACTGGCAATTGGAACACTGTTTGTCGCTTTTGATAGCCTACCTCTGAGACATGGGGCTGCGTGGAGACCGGTTGACTAATGTCCAGGTGTGCTGTTTTGAGGCTATCGATAGTGAAAGTCTCTTTCTGCTGATATCAAGCACATGTCAACCTGTTGTGTCTAATTACTTTATACGGCCCCTCATACGGCCCTTGTAGAGGTGTTCAGTGTGCCCGCTCCAAACGAAAACGTACTCACAGGTCTTTAAGTCTCTGGGGACGTAGGTTTTGGCTTGGCCGTGCGGAGGTGCTAGAGTGCCCAGTTTTGCTGCTTGTCTTGTCAAATGAGGAAAAACTTCCTCCGGGTCTTTGGGAGCAGCCAAGAACGGTATTACTAACGGTGCACTGTAGACCATCTTGGCTGCTGAGGCACTGAAGTCCTCTTTCAGCGCAGTTTAGATCCCCAGGAGGTAACTCGTCTGCCCAGTGTGGCCCCTTGAGTTGAGCCATCAAGTCCAGCTTTAGGTGCCTGTGTAACCGCTCCACCAACCAGTTGGGCTGAGGGTGGTAAGCCTTGGTATGTTGGAGCTGGGTTCCCAGCAACTTGGCCAGCGCCACCCAGAGTCCCAAAGAGAACTGTGTACCTCTATCAGAGGTCATGTGTTCCGGGACACCGAACCTCGACATCCAGGTGCTAATCAGTGCCTTGGTGCAGGTCTCAGTGGTTGTATTGGTCAGCGGGACCACCTCTAGCCACCTTGTGGAGCAGTCAATCATGGCGAGGAGATACCTCACCCCAAGGGAGACCAGAAGCAGCCCTACAATGTCAATAGGACGTGGCTGAACTGACGTTGCGCTGGCTCGAAAGTCTTGGGCTGGTGGGGGGCCTTGACATGCTTATGCACTTTGGATGTCTGGAAGAGCATGCAGATCTTGGCCTGTTTTCTGAGGCTGTGCCAGACGAATCTACTGGCCACCATTTTAACAGAAGTTCTGATGGCTGGGTGTGCCAGGTTGTGTCGAAGACCTGCTGCCTCCACACTGCTGGCATGATGGGGTGGAGTTTGTTGGTGGAGATGTTGCAGAGGAGCATCTAGCTGCCAGGACCGATAGTGACATCCTCCAGCCTGAGGCCAAAAACTGCTGTCCCTTGGCTAGGGTGGAATAGTCTATTCCCTGGGATAGGGCCTGGATGGACTCGATCGAAGGCGGGACAGTGCGTAGGCCACCACATTGGTCTTATCTACAACGTGTTTGATGTCCATGGTGAACTCAGACATGTATGAGAGGTGTCACTGCTGCCTGGCTGACCGTGGGTCAGTACAAAAATTTAGGTAAAATGTTTATTTTAATTGAATTAAAACGTCCAATCATTATTAGGTAAGAGTGACCAATAGTACTTTAATCTGATTAACTAATACCAAAAAATTTGCTTTCGATAAATTTTTAACTTTTCATAATTGTAATTCCTAAATATTGGAATTGGTCTTTCACTATTTTAAACAGGAAATTAGGACACTGCAGTGAGCGCTACAGCTGAGAGCGGAAGAACAACACACAGTTGCTGTGACTGTTGTTAAGATTGCTTTTATTGCTCTCCCTGCCCTTGCTTATATAGGCCCAGTTTCCCACCACTGTGCAAGATTTCCCGCCGCTGTCAGCATAAGTGATGTCACCGGCATGCTGGCCGCTGATTGGTCGACGGTCCAGCCATTGTTTGCTGTTTCCTGCCGTGCGGGCTGCTGGCCGGGAGGAAAGGCCATTAACCCACGGAGTCTTTGTGAGATCACAGAGTTTGTCGCCATTTTGTGTATTGGATCACTTCCAAGGTAGCAGGCCATGACAATACCTTAAAAAAAATCCTTTTAGGGATACTAGTTCGCTCTTGTGCATATTTAATTTATAACCCAAACTTGGCTAAATTGGACAAGCAAAGTTAATATCATATTTGGTAAAGAAATCTCAGGATCTGAAATAAAGAACAATAGACCATCTGCATAAAGAGATACTTTATGTTCAATTCCACTTCTAGATATTCCTTTAAATTCTCTACACTGTTGGAGAGCAACAGCTCGAGGTTCCAGTACTATATCAAAAAGCAAAGGATTTAAAGGGCATCTTCTGTTTATAGGGGAACGTGGCACATTCTTTTAAATTGACCAGATTGGAATGAAACAGGCCTCGAGTTTGGGAATGAGATGGTGGGGGGGGGGGGGAAAGGGAAAAGATAAATAAATAAACTGACCAGATTTACTTCAAAATTTATAATACTATGCAACATAAAGTGAAATAAAATTGTACTCATGTTTCAGGTCGTTATGTTCCAGTCTTACTTTCCAACTTAACCAAATTCACAAAATAACACTTGATCAGACTTAAAACAAAAGTAACAATTTCCTAACACAATTTTGTACATACCTCGTGGAGTCAATTTCTGGCCCACATTGCTTGGCTCAAAGAACTCTCCAATGTATCGTCCTTGACTGTCAAAGCTCAGAACAGGGACATGGGTTTTGAAAAGAGGAAGTGGTCCTCCATTCACTATTTCACCAATCAGAGTGATGCGTTTCTCATCAATTAACGAGGACCTCTTGGGCAACAGTACAAAATCTGGATCACATAACGTTAAGCGATTCAATTCAACACACCTGAAACATATTAAGTGTTTTATTAATTAGAAATTCAGGAGTAGACCCAATTACCTGTGCAATCTTAGTTCCCCTTCAAATTAAACTGAATTTTCCCTTTCATTAGAAAGTACCAATTCTAGAATCAAACAGCAGGGCAGAAACTAATAAATAAAATTGAGAATACAAGGAAAATAAGTACATAGTAAAATATTGAACATTACTGTATAATAATTAAGATGTGGATAATAAACTTCAAATTCCATCAAAAAAGAACAAGCTAGTTGGGAAAGACTTATGAGATATAAAATGTAACAGTCAAATTGATAAAGATGTGCACAAAACACAGGAGGAAAAGAATACAAAAGGAAATTGATAAAATGTTGGAAGTCGAATATGGGATTCTGAACAGCAAAGGGATCCGGGGGGGGTGGGGGGTAGCGGTGGAGGTCGCAGTCCATTGCTCCTTGATCATGGTTAATGCTTGGAAGTATCAACATAAGGCTTTTTCAGGTGTATTGTCCACTAAGAATGCGCCTGAAGAAGAGAAAGCGGCCCTTTGATTTGCCGTTCAGGTGACAGCGCTAAAAGCGCAGAGCTGGCCACCTGAAGGGACAGCTGCATCTGAGTGCACTCTGGCTCCTGTCCCTTCTGTCAAGTTAGGATGGCTGGGTCAGCTAGCGCGGGGACATCCCCCGTGGAATGAACCCACCCTGATCGCTCTTCCCCCGGTGGGGAAGAGGGGGGCTGGGGCGGCCGGCGGGGGAGGAGGGGGCTCGAATTGGGCACCAGCATTGTTTCGGCCAGCCCCCTTCTCCCCCGCTAGCTGCTCCAGCCCCCTTCTTCCCCGCCAGCCACTCCAGTCTCCCTTCTCCCCTGCCAGCTGCACTAGCCCCGCAGTCCCCCTGCTGACAGCCCAGCCAGCTGCCCCTGCCCCGACATCCTGCGCTGGGGAAGGGGCAGCTGGGAGAGGAGCTGTCAGGCACTCACCAGCTGACTGTCATCCTGAATGCAGCCGCTTTTTGTTGGCTGCATTCTGATGGCTGGGGAGGCCATTGTGCCTCGGCGATTATCCCTCTCGGAGGAGGGTTACAAAGTTTGCCTTGCAAGCGCCTCCTGCACATTCACGTGGCCTCCCAACAGACGCATATTGCCAAAATATGCGGCTTTACAAGCGGGGCAATTGGCCACATGAAAGTGCCTATAGAATAGCACAGGAACAGGCCTTTCAGCCGAGGTGTTTGTGCCAAATTAAAACTGATGCTTGAACTTGATAGATATCCCTCCATCACCTGCACATTCATGTGTCTATTTAACTGTCTCTTTTTTTTTAAAAACTTTATTTATGTCGTTCAAAAAACAATTAGTACATAACATATACAACAATTAACCCTAAACATGAACGTTGTTTTTATATTATAGAAAAAAAAGAACCCCCCCCCCACCACAGCCAACACTCCTAAGGAGAGCCATAAAGAAAAAGAAAAAATATTTTAAAAAAATTAAGCATACATATTAAGATCTAATCAATTTAAATTGAAATGTAAATATTCTGAATACAACAACCACTTATTAAGAAAAAAACTACAATTATCACGTGAAACATATGTAATTTTTTCCATTATTAAACAATATTTCATCTCATTATGCCACTTATTAATATCACGTACTAGCAATACATTTTTTCGCTACAGATAAAGCTAAATATACAAAAGCAAGTTGAAACTTATCTAATCCCAAACTTTTCAAAGGTTGCAAACTACCCAATAAAAACATTGTCGGATCTAAAAGTATTTTAATCTTATACAGGTATTCTAAAAACAATTGAATTTTCTTCCAAAAAGATTGTATATGTATACATGACCAAACGGCATGAAAAAAAGTTCCAACAAAATTACCACATCTAAAACACAAATCTGATTCATGAAAACCATACTTTTTTAATTTTTCAAGTGTTAAGTATAATTGATGTAAAAAATTATAGTTAATCATTCCATAATGTGCATTTATCAATCTAGTTACACTATCATAACAAATATCTAGCCAATCATCCTCGGATAAAATAAAACAAATGTCCGCTTCACATTTATGTTTAGACCTATCCCAACCCTTTTTATCCATACCATCCTCTAATATTTGACACATAGATGAAATATAACCCTTCTCTGGTACCTTCATAAGAAAAATCTCAAATTTAGTCATTTCAGGTAAAATCGTACCAAACGTATGTTTTACCAAAGATTGAATTTGGTAATAGAGAAACAAAGAGTTCTTATCAATACCAAAACTGTCCCTCATCTGATTAAAAGATAAAAATTTACCCTCTTTAAAACAATCTCCTAAATTCTTCACACCTTTAAATCTCCAATGCAACAAACTTCGATTATGAATTGAAAAAGAAATAAATTGATTATTATACAATGGAGTCAAAGCCGATAATTCAGCCCTAGAGCCTATCATTTTATTTTTCTTAATCCATAGCTTCATTAAATGTTTTAGTATAGGCACATTATATTGCTGTTACAAATTTATATTCCATCTAAACAAAAATTGATGTATTTCAAATTCAGAAATATTTGCCATCTCAATTTTGGCCCAACTAGGAGGCCGTTCCAAATCCATCAAGGAACTAATAAATTTAAGTTGGGCTGCTTCATAATAATTTTGAAAATGTGGTAAACGTAATCCCCCTAACTCATATTTCCAAGTTAATTTATTCAAAGCTACTCTCAAAAATTTACCTCTCCATAAAAATTCCCTAACCATTTTATTCAAATCTCAAAAAAAATATTATCAAGTAAATACGGAATAGATTGAGACAAATATTGCATACGCGGAAAAATATTCATCTTAATTGTATTTATCCTACCCAATAAATTAATAGGTAAATCTTTCCATTTAATCAAATCAGTTTTAATTTTTTTTTAATTAATGGAACATAATTTAATTGATATAAAGATTGATAATCAACATTCAAAATTATTCCCAAATATTTAATTCGATCAGTCTATTTCAAATTAATAATATTCTTATAAATTGAATAATCTTCTTCACTTACCGGTAATATTTCACTTTTTTCCCCAATTAACTTTATATCCAGAAAAACATCCATATTGTATTAAACACTCCTTCAAGTGCAAAAGTGACTGAGCTGGGTTTATTAAATACACCAATACATCATCAGCAAATAAATTAATTTTATACTCCTCATCTAAAACTTTCATACCTTGTATCTGTGTATTTTGTTTTATTAGCTGTGCTAAAGGTTCAATCACTAACGCAAACAAAGCTGGTGATAAAGGACAACCTTGACGAGTTGATTGAGTCAATTTAAAAGGTTCCGAAATCAAGCCATTCATCAATACTCTAGCTACCGGTTTACTATATAAAGCCTTAATCCAACCAATAAAAAAAGGACCAAACTTAAATTTCTCCAGAACTTTAAACAAAAAATTCCACTCAACTCTATCAAATGTTTTTTCTGCATCTAACCATCAGACCATCGGGTGGTCTGAAGATTGTCGAAATCTATTAATCAAACTAATCACACGCAAAATATTATCTGAAGCATATCTATTCTTTATAAAACCTGTTTGATTCATATGAATCAACTTAGGTAAAAACTTAGCTAATCTATTCGCTAATATTTTAGCTATTTATTTTATAATCTACATTTAACAACGAAATTGGTCTATATGAAGATACTTTCAAAGGATCTCTATCTTTCTTTGGAATTACTGTGATTAAAGCACTAGAACAAGACTCAGGTAATTCATAATGTTCTCCAACTTGACGTAATACATCCCCAAACACTGTAGAGAAATCATCATAAAAGATTTTAAAATTCAACCGAAAATCCATCATCACCAGGCGATTTACCATTCGGCATTTCCATCATAGCCCTTTTAATTTCCGAATCAGTAAATAGTTCCTCTAACTCCTGTATATCTGCATCCTCCTCTAATATCGGTAAATTCAACTGTGATAAAAAGATCAATCGATAAAATTTCTTGTTTTTCTTCAGATGTATATAACTTTTTATGAAATTAGCAAAATTCATCATTAATCTCACGAGGTTTATAAGTAATAAGAGAATTCCGTCTAACAGCATTAATAGTCCTCGAAATCTGTTCTTTCTTTGCCATTTAAGCACCTTATGTGCTTTCTCTCCCCATTCATAATACCGTTGCTTAGTCCTATTAATCACACATTCAAATTGATAAGATTGCAAAGTATTAAATTCCAATTTCAACCTAGATAATTCTATTTTCTGATCTTCAGTAGCATCTTTCTGAAATTCCTTTTCTAACTCAGCAATCTGTTTCTCTAAGTCAAGACTGATTTAATCGATTCTTTTTCATTTTAGAAGTATAACTAATTATTTGTCCTCTCAAATAAGCTTTCATAGCATCCCATAATACAAACTTACTTTGAACAGAATTAGAATTTTCTTTAAAAAAATATTAATTTGTTTTTCAAAAAATCAATAAATTCCGTATTTTTTAACAACATAGTATTAAACCTCCAACGATAGGCCACTTGAATTTTCTCAGAAGTTGGATATGTAAAATATAACAATGAATTATCTGAAATCACCCTAATTTTATATTCCACTTGTTGCATCTTCCTTTGTAAATGTGCCAATACTAAAAAAAAGTCAATCCTTGAAAATGATTCATGTCTAAATGAATAAAAGGAGAAATCTTTCTCTGTCGGATTAAGACGTCTCCAAATGTCTACTAAATTAAGATCTTTCATCAACGCTTGAACCTGAACTGCCATCTTAGATTTCTTAACTTTCTTCAGAGATTTATACAATAAAGGTTCCAAAACACAATTAAAATCACCACAAACTAAAATATTATCATTAGCCTGACCCAAATATAAAAATGCATCTGAAATAAATATTTCATCATCTACATTTGGGGCATAAATATTAAGTAAAGTCCAAAATTCACTAAAAATCTTACAATTCAATTTAAGAATGCATCCTGCCTTTTCCTCCATTGATTGCAATTCAAAAGATAAATTTTTATGTATCAAAATTGCTGCGCCTTTAGCCCTAGAATTAAATGAAGAAGAAAATACATGCCCAACCCAGTCCCTCTTTAATTCCATACTTTCCTTCACATTCAAATGTGTTTCTTGTAAAAAAGCAACATCAATTTTCATTTTCTTAATTTACGCAAAGACTCGCTTACGCTTGATCAGACTGTTTAAACCCCGAACATTAAAAGTAGCAAACCTAAACTTTGAAATATCTACTATTGTTACTAAATACCAATAATATCTTTCTATAAAAACTCAAATCAACGTATATAGGCCCTTCAATAGGAGAAAAAAAATCACAATTAAAAGCTAACTAAAATGAAACCACCCCCCCCCAAAAGCTACCAAAAGGTAGTAATCCCTAAACAAAAATTGGGTGTGGGTCAGCCACCAGTGGCTGATGACTAGTAAAGAACTTAGAGCAAATCTCTCCATCCCCAGCCAAACAATGAATAACATCAAAATATCATAATAAGTAGAATAAGAATAAGAAAATTCTTCTATTCATCCAAGAGATTCTAGTCTCGGAGATCCCATTTCAGAAAAAGTTGGACTCTTTCCATTCCCGTTATTCCCATTTCTGCCATTTCTTCAGTTTCCAACACAAGCAGATTTTTCTTTAGGAGACAATGGTGCACTACGTCTTTGTCCTCTTATGTCTGGCAATGAATCAGCAAAAATCATTGCTTCAAAAAACCAAAATTGATGATCTCCATAAAACACCTTCAACACTGCCGGGTAGCGAAAAGTAGACTAATAACCTTTATGCCACAAAGCTTCTTTAACTGGGTTGAATCGACATCGGCGTTGAATGACCTCTTGACTCAAGTCAGGATATTTAAAAAAAAAACGAATTATTATCGGTCTCGGTGGTTGACCAGGTAAAGGTGTTCTTCTTAAAGCTCTATGAGCTCTTTCCAGTACCAAGTCTCCAGAAAAAAATTCTTGTCCTAATACTTGTGGGATCCAATCTTTAAAAAAACGAAGAGGATCTTGTCCTTCTATACCTTCTGGCAAACCAACAATTTTCACATTATTCCTTCTACTTTGATTCTCCAAGTAGTCTATTTTCCTCTCTAACTCCTTCTCACGTTCTCCCAATTCTTTAACTGATTTTTCAACCTTCAACACTTTTTCTGTTAGAAATCACTTGCTGTTTACATTCCAAAAAAGCAGACTGAAATTTTTTAAAATCTTCACAAGAAGCTTCTACACGTGCTTTAACTGTATTCAATTCTGAATTTATACTAGCATTCATTTGAACCATCTCATTCATTAAAGGTTGAATGACAGGATTTAACTGCGTACACTGTAACTCAGAAAAGCTCAGCCCTGCTTTCTCTAACATAGTGGCAGAACCGGGTAACTGCAGCTCCTGCTGCAACTCAACAAAAGGCATTTTAGAGGTTTTACTGCGGGTCTGGACTCCCAGCGACAGTACCCCGACTTCCTCAGGGGGTCGCCGCTGGTCTCTCCCCGCAGCTCGTTTTTGCGCAAAATCACAGAGGAAATCGATATCTTCAGGTGGAAATGCTTCCTGATGCATTTCAAACAATGGAGTCGTCTTCCTGCGTGCTCCCTCTGTTAAAATCGAGAGGCTTCCAGAATCGGGATCCACTTCTTGGGAACACGCACCTTCCTCCAGAGAATGGGTAATTCCAGCGCCATCCTTCACTTGGTGAGGAGTAGACATTTTTTTTTCAGCTCCCACAGGCAGTCTTTGTGGTTTAGACACTGAAGAAATTAAACTTGAAGCTGTAACAAGTCATTTAGGCCCCAAATCTTCAACACTTCGAAAATGTAACTTCTTCTGCACTTAAGGTTTAATCTTTTTACCATTAATGGCCATAGTAGTTCCTCAATACTTTAACCTAAAATTTTAAAAGTTTAAACTTGAAAACAAAGGGTTAAAAAACGAGTACTTAAAAAGTCTGGCCAGAGAGGTTGAAATTACACATCTAGACTCTACGCAATCTTGCCACGCCCTCTTATCTAATTGTCTCTTGAACACTACTATTATATCTGCATTCATCACAACTCCTGGCAGCCTGTTCAAAGCAATTGCCACTCTGGATGAAAATTTGCCCCCCACCTCCCTTAAACTCCTTCCCCCTCACCATAAATGCACATCCTCTAGTGCGTAACACTTGTACCTTGGAGAAAAGATTCCGCCTCTCATGATTTTATAAACCTCTATCAGGATACCCTTTTGCCTCTGATACTCCAGAGAAAACAACCTAATAGCCAAATCGCCCCATAGCTCATCCCTACTAAACCAGGCAACTTCCTGGTACCCTTTCCAAACCCTCCACAGTTTTTCCTGTAATGGGGTGACCAGAATTGCAGATAGTATTCCAAGAGCAACTTAACCAAATTTTTTATATAGCTGCAACCTGGCTGCCTTATTTTTATACTCAATATCTACACAAGTATACCAGACACCACCTTTACCACCCTATCTACCCTCACCTCTCCCCCAGCCCTCACTCATCCCCACTGTAAGAAGAATGTACAGTTAATAGCATGGTCCTGGAAAGCATTGATGTGCAGAGAGTCTGAGGGGTCAGGTTCATCATTCATTGAAACCATGGAGAGGTATGGAGGCAGGTCAGTGGAACTAGGGAAAAAAGAATGGTTCAGCACAGACTCTATGGGCCAAAGGGGCCTATTTCTGTGCTGTAGTGCTCTATGGTTCTATTTGAATGGTCACTTTCAAGGAATTTGGACCTGGACCCCTGTGATGTGAGAAGCCAGTTTGACGGGTCTGAGAAGCAACAAGTCTGACCACGTTGATTGTGACAAAACATTTTTTATTTGCCCACGATGGAAAGTGGGCAAGTCGCAATAGGGATAGCATACACAGTCACGGCATATGCAATACATTCACATCGGCTGCAATGACAGTATTGGCACATCGCTACACACTGTGATCTATATTATAGAGTAATGAGGCACAACAACAGTATCCACCCACCCCTCGACCAGGTTCAACACCTCAATTAGTTCAATGATCAATGAGCACATCTGCGTCATAAATAAGTATTCTAACCATTACTGGCACACACCTTGTGATTGACTTTCCAGCATCATCTGGCTCGCGACCTGAAGTGGAGCTTAGGTTTGTCATCAGGAGAAAAGAGACCCAGCTGTTCCATGTGTTGGGCTTTATACCCCTAGCCAGCTAGTGGGGGCCAACTCTGGTATGCCCAAATGAGGGTTGGTGATTAAAGGAACCAGTAGCGAGGTGTGAATTCCTTCAAAGGGGCCAATGGCCAATGCTTACTGTGGGTGATCTTGACCTTGACTGACAGATGTGATGGCTTCCAACCAGGTTCCTGTTGGGGGTCACATGACCTGTTATACTTCAACCCCAGAATCCTCTGCACATTAATTGTGCCCTTTCACTTATATCTGGCCTCCCAAAGTGCCACACCCTCCACTTGACCAGATTAAACTCCATCTGCCATTTCTTTACCCATATCTGCAACTGATCTATATCCAGTTGTATTCTTTGACAACCATTTACACTGTCTATGACCCCCCCCAGTAATTTTCCATTAGCAAGATAATGGACTACCATCATGTCTCTGAAACAATAACTAATAATAAACAAGGATGAGAATAAATGCCAGGAGAAATTGTTAAATTGTCAACAAAAATAAACAAAATTATGAAGTAGGTTCTGGGTAATGTGATTTCATCAGTTACAGAAAAACTCAGAATCTGCCATTGAGAAATCCCAGGGGCTTACCAAGAGATATTTGCTCAGATGCAGGGCCCAGTATCAGCGCCCCCGGAACATTGCAATTTTTCAAGGGTATAGAGCACCATAAATACTGATGAAGGTTACCATACTCGTGAATAAATTAGCAAACAATTTATGAGGATTGATTTCTACTTAAACACTGTAGTGGGGAGATGTGATTTTAAAGATTTAGTTTCTTCCTTAGTAAGCAATAATCCCAAAGCAGATTGTCTAGGTAATTTTAATCTATTTACCCAATAAAAAAGTTTTAACCTGATAGTCACAAAAAAAGTATTACTAAGAATTTGAAATTTCTCCTTAATTCGATTAAAAGATACAATCATCTCTGCTTTAAAACAATCTTCAACTTTTTAAATCCCCAATTGATTCCATATCTTTAAAAGCTGATTATTTACAGTTGTTACAGAGTTCTGTGTTGTGTATGGACTTATGAGTTGTGTGGTTTTATGTTAAAAAGTGACAGTTTGCCTTTTAAAGCCAAGGTGAAGGTGGACTGCTGAGAGAGTGGGAGATGGACTGGGCATGTGAAGAAAATGATCTAATAATTTCTGGACTTGGACGACAAACCACCACTGGAGGTGCTGTGGAGTGGAAGAAGGCCCAGAGCACGAGTCATGGAGGACAGTTTAGAATGTTGGGATTTCAAAAAGGATGAACATTCCAAAGGCAGCCAGAAGGATCCGGACCAAGACAGTTGTTCCTCTCTCTGCAGCAACACAAGACAACTTCAAATTTTGTGCTCTCTCTAAGATCTTTTGGCTTCAGTTTACCAAACAAACTGAATTTTATTTATAATCTTTGCTTCGGTTGAGATCGAAGTTTTGTGAGTCTTGTGTGTTTTGTGATTGTTTTGTGTCTAAGTTTTTCTGTGGGCTGGTTGGAAATATAACTTAGAGTTTAATTACATACATTGTATTTAGGCTGGGGAAGTTTTTAGTTTTACACGGTTATAGAAATTTGCATAGTAACCAGTGGGCATTATTATAAAAGGGGGATTTTGAATTAAAGTTTAAAGGTGAATTTTTGTTAATAAAGTAATTGTTAATCTTTATCCCTGTGTGATATGCCTTCTTTGTGGTTGCTGGTTTGATCTTTGTAACACAGCAAAAAGAAAAAGTTTATTTTGATATAAGAGCATTTTCGCTGAAATCTTCCCTTTTCCACCTATCTCATAATCAATTATATCCTATATTTCAATTAAATGCTTCAAAATTGGTGGATCCTTACAAATTAACAATTTTGAATTCCATTTATAAATAAATTCTGACACAGACTTCTCATAAATTTTATCTAACTCTATATTCACCCAAAATAAAAAGCTTTATTAAGGAAGAAACAAATAAGTTTATTTCTGAGATGCAAGTTATTACAAAATAAAATGCCCAAGTTGAATGTTCCTAAATCAAGAATGAAATGGGAACTTGATCTAAAGAGGAAGATGGACGAAAATGTTTGGAGAAATTTGTGTATAGTATGACTAAGGTTATAAACGCAAGATATAGATTAGTACAATATAAATTTTTTTAACATCAATTGTATTTAACCGCTCAAAAATTAAATAAATTTGATTTAATTTCCTCGGATTTGTGTTTTAGATGTGGACAAGAGATAGGTACTTCCTTTCATTCGACTTGGACTTGTTCTAAAGTTAAGAATTTTTGGATACAAGTAAAATTGTTTTTGGAGCAAGTATTAAAAGTGAGTCTACCGTTTGATTCAATGTTGCTTTTACTAGGGGATATTAAGTCAATTGCTTTAGGACTAAGATTGACAATGTATCAAATTGAATTTTTACGTTTAGCTTTGGCCGTTTCTAAAAAATATTTGGCTATTACATGGAAATCTGATTTAGTTTTAGGAATGAAATCCTAGAAAAGATAACATAATTTGAGAGATTTTTTTTGTAAACATATGGAGCCCATATTTAAAAATTCTTGGTTTGAAGATTTAATCTCTCAACCCGCTCCAGTGGATGTCTCAGTCTCTGCAGCTATAAAGTTGATTATTGTTGTTTTTAAGAGATGATCTCTTTTCTTCTTTCTTTGTCATTGGAAGGGGGAGGAGGGAGGGTGTTAGTGGGATGGATGGAGGAGGTTGGGAGATTTTACTTAATTATATAATATCTGTATGAGTATGTTATAATTAATGTTGTATGATTTAAAATTTATAAATAAAATATTTAAAAAAGATTTACTTGGCTTTGCTGAGACCAGGTTATGGATAAAGACATCAAGGTTTCAGAGCAGGTTCAAGAAAATGTTTCCAGAATTGTTAGATTACACCTATCAGAAAAGATTGCAATAGCTTGTCATCTTCATTCAAGAACAAAACTAACTGAGAGGTGACCTGAGGTCAGGCATTCACTGAATATTTTTGCCGGGTGTGAGATGAATAACGGGGCAGAAAAAACAAATTCAAAAATGAAATGCGCATGGAACACAGGAGAAATTATTTGAAACAGATCGACAGGGTGGTGAAGTTATTTGGGTTATCTTCATTCGATAGCACTTAGTTCAGGAGTTGGGATCTCATGTTATGACTAAAAGATGTTAGAAAGGCTACATTTGGAATTTTCTAAAACATGGAGGGCATTCAAAAAACAGAGGTTCAAAGGGACTTGGGTGTCTTACTTCAAGATTCCCTAATGGTTAACTTGCAGGTTGAGTCAATTACAAGGAAAGCAAATGAAATGTTCATTTCAAAAGGACTAGAATATAAGAGCAAAGCTGTAACGTTGAGTCTTAATAAGGCATTGGTCAGATCATGTGTGCAGTACTGCAAGCAGTTTCAGGCCTCATATCCAAGAAACGATGCGCTGGGGTTGGAGAGGATCAAAAGTTTACAAAGATGATCCTGGGCATGAGATGGTTAATGCATGAAGAGTATTTGATGGCTCTGGGCCTTAACTCACTGGAGTTTAGAAGGACAAGAGGGGGAAAATCTCATGAAAAATACTGAATATTGAAAGGGCCGGATAAAATGCACATTGACAAAATATCTCCAGTAGCGGGAGAGTCTCAAACCATAGGGCACAGCCCCAGAATAAAAGGATGTCCCTTTAGAGCTGAGATGAGGAGAAATTTCTTCAGTTAGAGGGTGGTGAATCTGTGGAAATTTTTGCCACAGACGACTGTAAAGCCATCATTGGGTAGATTAAAGCAGAGGCTGGTAGGTTTTTGATTAGTAAAGACATCAGAAGTGATGGGGAAAAGGCAGGAGAATAGAGTTGAGAGGAATAATCCATCAGTCATGATTTGAATGGCAGAACAGGCTAGATGGACTGAATGGTCTTTGTGTGCAGCTCTGATCACCTATTGGAAGAATGACACTAAACTGGAAAAGTTGCAACAAAAAAAATTCACAAAGGTTTTACAGGCTCTGGATGGAGGGCTTGATTAATAGGAGAGATTGGATAGACTGATTTTTTTCCCCCCTTGGAATATTGGAGGCTGACAGATGGCCTTATGAATTTTTATAAAATTATGAGAGCCGAAAAAAGGTAAAGGGTCGCAGCCTTCTCCCCAGGGTAGGAGAGTTTAAAGCAAAGTGAGGTGGGTAAGTGCAGATCTCAAAGGAAACCAAGGGGTAGATGTGTGGTGAGTGTATGGACAAGTTGCCAGAGGAAGTATGAGAGGGGGTAGAGTTGTGACAGTTAAAAAACATCGAGACAGGTACACAAATAGGAAAGGGTTAGAGGGTAATGGGGACAAGTGCAGACATTGGATTAGCTCAGATAGTTTGGTTGAAAGGATGAGATGAGCCAGTTCTTTGCTTTTGAGGTCTATGACTACGAAAATGGTGATTGCAGGAGGGGTCTGGGTGAATTTAAGGGAAGATGAGAACCCAAGTTTATGATTGTGGAGACTCAAGAAAAACAACATTGGTTTGGCCCAAAAATCCAAAAGACAAAAATGTCTCAGGTAAAAGAATTTCACTTAGAGAGTTCAGATAAAAGTGAGAAGGAGTTGAGCTTTGGAGTACTGAACTTCCATGGCGCCGCGCCCTCATGGCGCCGCGCCCTCATGGCGCTGAGCAAAGATAAAGCAAGGAGTTGAAGCAATAGACAATCAAGAATGATTCACCACTTCAGCAATCATATAATTGCGGTGGCGCACATCCTCGTGGCGAACTGGCCCCGCGATAAGATGGCGCTGTTGGGGGACCTCCGTGCCTCGTGGTTTAGGCCAGGGTGTACGACTCAGGCGAGCGTGGTGACATCACCGCCGATGCGGGGCTGGCGCTCACGCCGTCCTTAAAGCGAGCGTGTGAAGTTTGAATAAACAGTTCATTTGAAACCTCCAACGTGGTAGTGGTGTGTTTCATTCTGTGTAGCAGTCGCTACACTGGTGATCCCAGAGTGTCCAGATGGTTTTCTGGCCTCCCGATATGGATTCCGCAGCAATCAAAGCGGTCGTGGTGAAACTCCCCCCTTCTGGACACATCACCCACTCACTTGGTTCGGGCAGGTGGAAGCACAGTTTCGCCTCCGACACATCACATCACATCAGACGCCACGATGTTCTACCATGTCATGTGCTCGATGGAGAAACCACAGCCTGGGTGGATGACCTCATCCACGACCCACCAGAGGAAGGTAAATACCTCACTCTCAAAAGCCTCTTCCTCAGCACCTTCAGTCACTCACGGCAGCAGCACGCCACCAGGCTCCTACACCTGGATGGTCTGGGTGACAGCACCCCATGTGCCCTCATGGATGAAATGCTGGTGCTAGCAGAGGGTCACAGACCCTGCTTGATGTTCGAACAGGCATTCCTCGAACAGATGCCTGAGGACATCCAACTCCTGCTGGCAGATGAGGATTTCTCAGATCCACGCTGTGTCGCAGCCCGTGCAGACATCCTCTGGCAGAACAAGTGAGAAAACAAGGCCGCCCTCAGCCAAGTCACCTGCCCAGGACCCAATCGGCTGTAAGCGCCCCCCAAGCACAAACCAGAAGAACATCACCCCTCCTGGTGTTTCTACCATCAATGCTGGGGGCCCAAGCCCACAAGTGCAGGCAGCCCTGCTCATTCCAGGGAAACGACCCGGCCAGTCACCATTAATGGCTGCGACAGCTGGCCGCGCAAACAGCCTCCTGCATGTGATTGATAAATCCAGTGGCTGACGTTTCCTGTTAGACACCGGAGCAGAACTGAGCGTGCCCGCCCCCCCTCCCCCCGATTGCCCTTGAGACCCGCACCCATTCACGGGACCCAACCCTGCAGGCAGCCAACAGATCCTCCATCAAGACTTTCAGCACACACAGTGAAGAGATCCAAATCGGCAAGGACAAGTTCCGCTGGAAATCGTATTGGCCTTGGTGGGCACAGTACTGCTGAGAGCTGACTTCCTCCCAGCGCACAGCCTGTTGGTGGACATCAAAGGTACACGCCCGCACCTTCCAATCTGTCTGCCTCAATTCCACAGACACGAGCGGCCCGGGAATAGCTTCCATCAGAACCCCCAAGGATGAGTATTCTCACATGCTCAACGATTTTCCCTCCATCTTGCAGCCACAGTTTACTTCTGCCATGCCCCAACATGGAATCTGCCACCACATTTCAACCCAGGGCCCCCCCACTCCATGCCAGTCAGGTGGTTGCCCCTGAGAAGTTGCAACTAGCAAAGGAGGAGTTCTCCCGACTGCAGGAGCTGGGGATCATCCGCGGATAGGATAGCCCTTGGGCCTCCCCCTTCCACATGGTCCCAAAGGCTTCCGGGGGTTGGCACCCATGCGGGGACTACCGTCGCCTCAACGATGCAACCACACCGAACCGATACCCCATCCCACATATATAGGACTTTATGGCCAACTTGCACGGCACCCAGGTTTTCTCAAAGGTCGGGGTTACCACCAGATCCCAGTCCATTGCAACATCGGCAAGACTGCGATCATCACCCCGTTCAGCCTATTCGAGTTCCTGCAGATGCCCTTCGGCCTTAAGAATGCGGCCCAGACATTTCAACACCTGATGGACGCAGTGGGAAGAGACTTGGACTTTGTATTTATCCATCTCAATTACATCCTCGTTGTCAGTTCGGACCACGACGAACATAAGGTTCATGCCTATGTACTATTCGCCCGTCTGGCAGAGTTCGGCCTCACGGTCAATGTGGCCAAGGGCCAGTTCAATAAGCAGTCCCTGCAATTCCCAGGCCATACCATCTCTGCAGACGGGGCCACCCCGGCACCAGAGAAGGTTGAAGCTAAATTTGAGATTTTTCTTATGAAGGTACCAGAGAAGCCGTACGCCAGTTCCCAAAGCCCAACACCCTCAAAGGTCTACAGGAATTCGCCAGCATGGTCAACTTTTACCACCATTTTATCCCGGGGGAAGCTCGCATCATGCGGCCGTTGTTCACATTGATCGCTGCCAAGAACAAAATCTGGAATGGACGGAAGAGGCTGAGAAAGCTTTCATTGCGACGAAAGACGTCCTGGCGAGCGCCACCCTACTAGCCCACCTGTAGCTGGATACCCATACCGTACTCTCGATGGACGTTTCAGCCACGGTCATCGGGGGCATCCTGGAGCAATCAGTCAATGGCCAGTGGCGTTCGCTTGCCTTTTCAGCAAGCACCTCCACCCCCCCGGAACTAAAATACAGCGCCTTCGACAGGGAACTTCTGGCCCTGTACCTGGCCATCAGACACTTCTGATACTTCCTAGAGAGCAGACCATTCACCATTTTCACCAACCATAAACCACTCACTCAAATATCAAAAGATCCCTGGTCGGCACGCCAGCAGTGGCATCTGTTCTACATATCAGAGTTCACCACCGACATCCGACACAGAGCAGGCAAGGACAATGTCGTTGCAGATGCACTCTCAAGGCCCACCATCCACAGCCTCGCCCCCGGCCTAGACTATACCCAGCCAGCACAGGCACAGAAGGAGGATGCAGACACACAAGCTTTCTGCACTGCCATCATGGGTCTCCAGCTCCAGGACCTCAAACTGCCGGGCAGCCCCAACACACTGCTCTGCAACGTCTCCACCGGCTCACCGTGCCCATTAGTCCCACCGCAATGGAGGCCACAGGCCTTCAGCATGGTCCACGATTTGGTTCATTCCTCGGTCAAGACCTCGGTTCGCATGGTGGTGGAACGGTTTGTGTGGCATGGCCTCTAGAAACAGGTAGCCCAGATGACAAGAAACTGCACGGAGTGTCAGACCTCCAAATCCAGCGCCACGTAAAGGCCCCAGTACAGCAGTTTGACTCCATGGCCAAGAGGTTTGAACACGTACACAGACATCGTGGGCCCCCTGCCTATGTTCAGGGATGCCCACTATTTGTTGACCGTTGCCGACCGTACGACGAGGTGGCCAGAAGCCATCCTGCTGAAACACTTCCACAGAGTCCTGTGGCAGGAACCTACTCGCCCACTGGATTTTCAGGTTCGGAGTTCTGGCACACATGACGAGTGACAGGGTACCCAGTTCACATCCACCCTCTGGTCACAGCTGGCAAACCTCTTGGGGATCAAGCTCCATCACACCACTGCATACCATCCCCAAGCCAACGCCTAGTGGAGCACTTCCACCGGCACCTAAAGTCAGCCCTCATGGCTCGCCTCACCAGCCCTAACTGGATGGACGAATTTCCCTGGGTCCTGCTCGGCATTAGAATGGCTCCGAAAGACCTACAGGTATCATCCGCGGAGTTAGTCTACGGCACACCACTGTCACTACCTGGGGAGTTATTCAGCCCGAGCATTGGTTCCACAACCATGAGTCTGACCTTGCTGGCAGACTTACGAGGTAAGCTCGCCTCACTAGCGCCCTCACCACCGACCCTCCACGGCAACTGCCCGTCCTGTATTCCCAAAGAGCTGGCCATGGCTGATTTAGTTTTCGTCTGATAAAGACTAAAAATAAAATGGTAAAACTTACCAATCGCTCACATTCAGCCCATAGTCTCTGGCAAATTCAGCTGCTTCTCCATAGTCTTTGAATTGCAGCATTCTAACAAGAATATCCATTGGAAACATGGTAGATCGTTGAGAGCTCACCGTCAGTGCAAAATTCAAAGCCTTAAGAGCCTCACGACGAACCTGAAACAAAATGAAGAATGCTGGCTGAATAACTTTCACCTACGTAACCTCTTTAGTTCAGTAACACACAGCAGGAAATAGTGGTGCTTTGTCAAAAATTGGCCAAGAAACGATGCCACATTCATAAATCAATGAATCTCAGTTTTTCAGCTGAGAACTTGCACAAGGCCAGATCCCAGAGTGGATAAAGCTAATTGCTGTCAATGCTGGAAAAAGAAATCATCTTCGATCTTTGGCAAGGACAACATCATGCAAAAAGATAAAGAAAATATCCCAGTGATGTTACACAGTCAGCGTGAAGGCAACCTGAATCCAGAGTTAGGATCTGACCTGATATTGGATCATCAAGATCATTAAAAGCAGACAGAATAGGCCATTTGGCCTCTTGCACCTATTCCACCATTCAAGATTACTGAAGATCTTTTACCTCAGGTTACTTTCATGTATTTAGCTTTTTGTTCCATGATTCCCATGATGTCTATGAATTTGTCAATCTATCAATCTCCCTCTTGAATATAATCAGTGACTTGCGCAAACATAGTTCTCTTGGGAAGAGAATTCACAACCTACAAGTGAAATAATTTCTTCTCCTCAGTCATCAAACCCTATAGCAGGGCAACACTCCTACACCAGCCATGATGCCCACTTGCACTAATCCTATTTACCTACATTAGGCCCACAGCCTCCATGCCTGACATATCTATCCAGGTACCTGTCAAAATTCCCTTTAAATGTAATTGTATCTGTCTGTACCATCTCCCCTGGCAGCTCATTCCAAATGATCATCACTCAGAAGGTAGAAAACTTAACTCCTTGGATAAATTATCAACTCAACTTAACTTCCACCCGAGTCCTCTAGTTTCACCCTAGGGAACTGATTCAGGCACTTTATCCTATCTTTGCCAGCCATAATTTTATAAACCTCTAGAAGATACCCTTCAGTCACATACATTCCAGGAAAAATGAACCCATCCAACATCTCATAACCACAGTACTCAATTCCTTGCAATCTCTTCTGCTTTCTCTCTATTGCCATTCCTTTCTGCAGTATGCCAACCAGAAAGGTACACAATACTTCAAGTGCAGTTTTGTGTAGCTACATGACTCCCCAACTCTTGTACTCAATGCCTTGATCCATGAAGCTAAACATTCAGTGCCCAGAACACTGTGTCACCATTTTAAACTGATAAACCACATCTGTCCCACTGACTCAGAGTAAGTTAACTGTGTCGAGTAATCCCTGCTGCCTTACATGTTTGGTTGCTTAGTGCTGCAGCAAAGCTTTCATGGAAACAAATCTGCAAATAAAATGGTAAATCACAAGACTAATTATAATGAAAAGATATTTACAATACTCAAATTTCACAATCAAGAACATTAATTTGTGAGCTAGCCTATTTCATAGCTCACCAGGTGATTGGCCATACCTGTTTGAAGTAGCGATGTAGTATACAGGCACTGAGGTAGGAGGATACCTTGACGACTTTGAAAAACCTCACAAAGTTGTTACTGTTCAGAGCAGCAAATGCCCGGACTGCCAACTTCACCTCAGGGGAGTTCCGGATGATTGGACGGAACTGCTGGACTTCCCTGGAGTAAAGAACAAGCAAGTTGAGCTAGCAGAAATCTCATGAGTCAGTGGTTGTGAATTTGCCTGCTTTGCAAGTTCATGAAGCCCAGAAAAAACAATGTCTCTCCATTTTTCAACAGGTGCAACACTTTTCTTCAATGAACAAGGGTGGAGGGGGGAAAAAAAAATCACTGGTGGGAATTGTCTATTGCCCACCAAATAACAATAGCACAGTGCCACAGGCAATTAACCGAGAGATAGCTGAGACATGAAAGAACGGAACGCCAGTTGTCGTGGGGGACTTTAACTTCCACATTGATTAGGAAAATCAAGTTGGTCAAGGGAGTCTGGAGGATGACTTCATAGAATGCATCCATGATGGCTTTCTTGAGCAGCAGGTTAAGGAACCAACAAGAGAGAATGCTACTTTAGATCTAGTATTGTGCAATGAGACAAGTAAAATTAACAATCTAGTAGTTAGGGACCCTCTTGGAAAAAGTGATCATAGTGTGTTTGAATTTCTCATACAGATGGAGGGTGCAATAGTTAGAGCTAAAACTGGTGTATTATGCTTGAACAGGGGAGACTACAACAGGATGAGGGAGGAACTGGTCAGCGTGGACTGGAAGAAAGAGTAGTTGGCAGAACAGTTGAGGAACAGAGGAAGACTTTCAAAAAGATTTTTCACAGTGCTCAACAAAAATATATTCCTGTTAAAAATAAGGGGAATAAGAGAGGGGAGAGTCTAAGAGTTTAAGGAAATAAAGAAAAATATAAAATTAAAAGCTCATGTGGACAAAGTCGTCAAAGTAGTGGGAAACTGAAGGATTGGGAAAATTTTAAAAGGCAACATTAAATGGGAAACAAGGAAAGGGAAGAAGAAATTCTGAAGGTAAATTAGCACAAAATATAAAAATAGCAAAAAATTTTATAAATATATAAAACGGAAAGGGTGGCCAGAGTCAACATAGGTCACTTAACACAAGAGCATAAGAAATAGGAGCAGGAGTCGGCTCGAGCCTGCTCTGCCATTCAATGAGATCGTGGCTAATCTGATCATTGACTCAACTCCCCATACCCCTGAATTCCTTATTTTAAAATGTAAAAATCTATCTAACTGAACCTTAAATATGTTTAATGAAGTAGCCTCAACTACTTCCCTGGGCAAAGAATTCAACAGATTCACTATTCTCTGGGAAAAACAGTTTTTACTCACCTCCGTCGTAAATCTACCCCCCTCAGAATCTTGAGACTGTGTCCCCTAGTTCTGGTCTCACCTACTAGTGAAAACAACTTTCCTGCCTCTCTCTTTTCTATCCCTTTCATAATTTTACTGGTTTCCATAAGATCTCCTCTCATTCCTCTGATGGGATACATCTCTGGGTACTGAAGGAAAAGGTGGGAATTATAGTCGATGTGTTGATAGTCATTGACCAAAATTCTCTGGATTCTGGGCAGGTTCTAGCAGATTGGAAAACAGCAAAGGTTATGCCACTTTTTAAAAAGGGATGTAGGCAGAAGACGGGTAACTATCAGCCAGTTAGCTTAATATCTGTAGTTGGGGAAAATGCTTGAAACTGTCATTAAGGATGAAATAGTGAGACATTTAGAACAAAGGGGTTCCATTAGGCAGATGCAGCATGGATTCAGAAAGGGCAGGTTTTGTTTGACAAACTAGAGTTCTTTGAGGATATAATGGGTGCGGTAGATAGAGGGGAACAGGTTGATGTGGTATATTTGGATTTCCAGAAGACTTTTGATAAGGTGCTGCACAAGAGACTTATCAATATGATACAGATGAATGGAGTTGGAGAAAATACATTGGTATGGATTGAGGATTGGTTAACGAACAGAAGGCAGAGAGTCAAGATAAATAGGTGGAAAAGGCAAGTAGGTGGAATTAAGGCAATGATCAGATCAGTCTTGATCGACAGGCCAGATGACTGACTCCTGCTCTTATTTCTTATGTATTTCAGAAGGATGATTCCTCTAATATTTAATGAAACATTCTTCGAGTGATCAAATTCAAGTTTATTGCCACATATACCAAGATAAAGTGAGAAAGTGGTTTTGCAGGAAATTGGTGAATCCATCCATTTAATAGCAAGCAAAAGAAAGTACAGAGTTCAGAGTTCGAGAGAGATCAGTTGGAACCTCACTTGAGTGAGGATCACCCAGGGGCATCAACAGCAAGAAAAAAATATTTTGAATCTGGCAATGTAAACTTCACACGCAAATATTTGTCCCAATGGGAAGAGGGAAAAGAGAGAGTGGCTGGGGTAGGATGAATCTTTTAATGCTTTCGCTGATTTTCTGAGGCAGTGGAAGAGTGGACAGAGGGGAGGAGGTTTGTGTGATGATCTAAGCTATGTTCAAAACTCTCCACAGTTTCTTGTGGTCTTAAGAGCATCAGTTCCTGTCCTATGCAGAGATGAACTCCTGACATAATAATCTAAGTTGTTGCAGGTGACATGGCCAATTTCCTCAGGCTTCAGAGGAAGTGGAAGCGCTGGGATGATTTCTTGGCTGGTGCAACAATATGATTATAGAGGACAGGTTGGTGGAGAGTTTTAAACATCAGAAGCTGAGATTTGACTATCTCCACCTCAAATGCTGTTGATTCAGACCTATCTCCACCTCAATGCTGTTGATTCAGACAGGGGAGTGAGTGACACAACTCTTCCGGAAGCTTCAAACCAACATATGTTGCACAACAATGTAAGCAAGATGTGAGCTGTTGTATTGACACCAAGCCACAAAATTAGATTCATCAGTCAGATTGATAACTTTAATCAATGCAATATGGCCAAAAAACTTTGCACCCATCCAAACTCAGCTACTGCTAAAATCTTCATTCAAGATTAGTGGTATAGTGAGGAAGGCTATCAAAGATCTCAACAAGATGTAGATAAACTGGGAATGTGGACCAAGGAATGGCAGATGGAATGTGACCTGGATAAGTGTACTTTGATAAGATGAGCCAGGTTAGGACTTGCACTGCAAACTGAAGGACCCTGGAGAGTGATATAGAACCCAGGGATGCAGTTATATAGCTTCATGAAAGAATGTCAAAACTAGACAGATTGGTGAAGAAAGCTTTTATCATGCTTGCCTTCATCAGTCAGGGCAATGAGTAGAGCAGCACCAGAGTATTGTGCACAAATTTATTGCCCAGCAATCAGATAAAGGTCTTTAAGCTGGAAAAGATGCAGAAAGATAAATGAGAATGTTATCAGGACTGCAAGACTTGAGTTACAAGGCTAAGATATTCCCCCTAGAGCACAGGTGGATGAAAGTGAACCTTACAAAGGTCCCATACAATATTGAGAGGTATAGATAAGGTAAGCAGTCAGTCCCCCCCACCACCCTCCCCCAGTTTAGGGTAGTCTAAAACCAAAGGCTATAGATTTAAGGTGAGAGTTGAAAGATTTAAAAAGGGGCCAGAGGGGCACCTTCCTCCACACACACAGGCATAGAGGTTTTGAGGGATATGACGCAAATGGCAATAGTGAGGAAGACAACTTCCTCATATGGAAAATACTTTTCCATGCTACAAAGCTCCATGACACTTCATTTTCTTGTTACTCTCTATTTGACTTGCTTCAAAACTCTGACTGTAAACATTCCAGCTACATGAAAAGACCCAGTCCCTTCATATGGGTAGTTGAAATTCTTCTTTTACACTCCCCTGTCTGTGCATTTCTCCCACTTTCCCAGACGAGTGGCCTGTTGACTATATCTAGCAGGGCAGTTGATCCTTTATGTTGATCAGTGGAGATAGAGCAGGTGATTTAACAGATGTACAAGTTCATAATGGGTTCAGAAAAGGCAAAGAAAAGCTCTTTAAGACCAAGATTCCAAGTGATGTGCACACGATCCAAGATCTAAGAAAAATCAGTTGCCACATTCTGGAACTCATTCCTTGCAGGGTTGTGAAAACTGGTACATTGAAAGCTTTCAAAATGGATTTGGATAGTCACAAGACAAACTCATTTGCGCAGTTTCGAGGAAGAAGCTGGGAATTGGGACTGAGAGGATTACATGGCTAATGGACTAATGGCCATAACTATATTCTCCACGTATTTGAATGGTTTCCTCTGGATGCTCTGGTTTCCTCTCACATTCCAAAGACATACAGGATTAGTAGATTAACTGGTCACATTGGTGTATTTGGTGGGTGTGGGCTGGAAGGCCCTGTTACTGTGCTGCATCTCCAAATTAAAAAATCTTATGATGTCTACATTCCATCATGCAGCAAACACACTGAACATAAATATCTCCTGCTCACCGGAGAATATCTCCCTCGTTGAGATTAAGCAGAACATGGTAGCTCCGGAATTCTGCCTCATTCTCACAGTAAGTATTCTTTGTGGCCAAATCCTGGTACATTTCCTTTAGGCTTTGCAAACACTTGGTCAGGTTTTCATCATTTATTTTAGCATCGTAGGAGGACATTGGTTCCTCACAGAGATGATGACTGCAGTGGATATGGAACCGTGTGCATTTCTCAATGAGTGCCACTGTCAGTTTATCACATAGATGCTGCTGTGTAATATCCTGTCAGAAGAAAAGTAAAACTGTGTCAACTGAAAAGCACACCCCACTTCACAAATGAGCACAAGGTAACAGAGGGTAGAGGAGTCCCAAAGGGCATCTGATTGTTAAACGGGAAAGATTGAAAGAAGACACGAGGTTCCCCACACAATAGATATTGAGTATATGGAATAAGCTGCCAAGGTGGTAGAAATAGGTCTGAACATTTAAAAGATATTTGGACAGGTCCATGGAATGGGAAGGTTTAGAGCTGTGGTTTTCAAACTTTCTTTCCACTCTCATCCCACTTTAAGTAATCCCTCTGCCATAGGTGCTCTGTGGTTAGTCAGGGATTACTTAAAGTGGGATGTGAGTGGGGATAAAAGGTTGAGAATCACTGTTCTAGACACAATTGTTACTGAAATATTCGTTTGAGGGAAAAGTGTCATTGGCCCATTTCCTTTGGAGTTATGAGACCGTCCACATGACAAGACAATGAGGCACGATTAAAACTGTGGTTTTCAAACTTTTTCTTTCCACCCACCTACCACCTTAAGCAATCCATTGAAAACCACTGCTGTGCAGCATCAGAGGTCAATCCACAGGACCATAAAAGCAGCAGAGAGGATCACTGAGGGTCTCCCTCCCTCCGTCCCCCCCGCCCCCCTCCCCACCAAACTCGATGGGATTTACTGAGATCGTTGTTAAAGACAACTAGCAAAGTCAGGGAGGACTCCTGCCACCCTGCACACAGCATCTTCCAACTACTCCCTTTGGGGAAAAAGGTACAGAAGCATTAGAGCAGTGATTTTCAAACTTCTTTTTCCACTCACCTGTTGAAAAATCTCTTAAATGCTCCTAATATTTCAGCTTCCAGCACCAACCCTAACAAGACATTCTAGGCATCCAGAACTCTATGTGTTTAAAAAAAACTTAACCCCTGATGTCTCCCCTAAACTTGCCTCCCTTCATTTTGTATGGATGTCCTCTGGGGTTTGGTATTCCTGTCCTGGGAAACAGGCACTGGCTGTCCACCTTATCTATGCTTCTCAGAATCTCGAGGACCTCTATTAAATCTCCTCTCATCCTTCTTCGCTCCAAAGAGAAAAGTACGAGCTCTGCTAACCTTGCCTCATAACTTATTTTCTAATCCAGGCAACAACTTGATAAATATCCTCTGCATTCTCTCTATAAATTTCCATGAGGTGACCAGAACTAACACAATCCTTTAAGTGTGATTTCACTACATATTTGTTGAGTTGCAACATGACCTCTTGACTCTTGAACTCAACCCCCTATTAATGATTATTACTAATATTAATGTCAGCCCAGTCCATAGCACCCGTGTACTGACAGCTGGCTGAAACTGCCGTTGTTGGTACCGGGCCAAGCGCACATGCATGGCCGCAGGAAGAAGCCCGCAGACCACAGGGACACCGCCTACACCCGTGGCCAAACCACAGGTAAGGAACAAGCCTCTGGCTCTAACTCTGGCCCCTAATTATTATAATGAGATGTCATGTCGCTAATAATAATTACATAATTATACAATCAATTATAAATAACAAATAACGACATAAAATTCAAACACTACGCAAGTCTCCTTTCTTCATTTGTTACAAGGCCAGAGGTTACCAGCACGAAGCCTTGAAAAGAGTGATCTTTACCATCACTCTGCAATCTGTGTAGAAAGCAAAGTACAGAATACAAAATCCACAAAATAAAGTCAGTTTGTCCTTTTCAAAGTTCCTCCATTTTCTGTGGAATCCTTGAGTTAATAAAGTATCCACCAGTAAACGTCAGATCTTCCTCAGACAGACTAGGCACAGTTTTCCTTTTGAGTTTAACATGAGGCAAGTCTTCAGCATGTTGTTTGGCTTTCTTCCCAGCATTCTGCTTCTTATAGGAACTCTTAGAACCAGATTCTGAAAATTTATCTGATCCTCTTGATTTTAATAAACAAGTCTCTTTAACCTTTCCTGCCACAGATTCGCCCATCCTTTTCTGCAGTTGGTCATAGATAATGTAAGATTCAAACATTAGTTCTTCAAATTTAGCAACAGCCACAGCATTTGATGTATCCTTCTGTAAAGTAGCGGACTGGTTCCATTTAAGGTTCCTACATATCTCTTTAACTAGAACTGCAGCCTTTTCAACCACTCTGGCTTCGATTGCCTTTTTCTGCAATTCCAGATCCAATCTTCCAACTTCCAATTCAGTCTCATTTTCTGACAGTTTATTTTGAAGCCTTTTATTAGATTATCTCTCTGCATTCAATTCTTTCGATAGGAAAGTAATCATCTCCCGAGAAGTAACTAACTTGATCTGGAGTTAAATGATCATGGTTCTTCCACTTTCAGCCCTGCTGTAGTGTTTGAATTTCTTCATCTTGCTTGTTACATAGCTGGGCCTTCAAGTTACATTCTTGATTGTTTTTCCTCGTCAGCTGCCTCGTGTTATTAACCAATGACTTATTCTCTTTAAAAAGATGGATCTTCTCATCCAACCTTTTGCGTCTTGATAAAACTGAATCTCTTTCCTCAATAACGGTATTCATTTCTTCAGCAGTTATTCTTTTCTTCTGTTCTCAGGCTTTGCAAATCCTATCTACAATTAAATCTTTCTGGTTACTGTTTTCACGATGATCCAATATTTTCAAGTCCCCTTTCAACAATTGTTCTCTGAAGGCAGTTGCACTAGTTTTGCAATCATCTGTTTTAGTCCTGTCTCAGATTCAGTTACACAGAAATTTGTAGCATCTTCTAATACTTAATTTTCAACTATTGTTGATAAAAATATTTCCTTCAATATTGGTTTTGATGCCTTTATTTTCACATTGATCAGTTTTCTTTTCTTCAGTAGTGAATTTCTTTAGTCTTTTGCTGTTCCCACAACTCATCAAGTTTCACAACCAAAATCCTGTTGATACTTGTCACTAACTGTTCCTGAGCAATATCATTCTTTCTTTCTAATGGTTCATTGATTGTCCATCCAAGCATAATGTCCATTTCCCACACTCTGTATTACTTTTAGTGGTTCCAAAGCCTTTGATACATTGGAGCCAATCAGCATCTCTAGCTCAGAACTCCAGGTAGATAAACCTTCCACAGATAAGACCACTGATGGATATTGTTTTGGTGTGGGACGTTTCCTTCATGCACAGGCATAGTTTTCTGAGTGTACTAACTTGGGAGATCACAAAAGTTTTTGACATGCATTCCAGCAACCTCTAACCTGAAGCAATGCTGGTTTCAATAACCTTCTTTTGACGCATATTTTTCAAAAATTCCTTGACCTTTTTCCTTGAAGGTTAAGTTGGCTCATTCGTCCCATGGTGCAAAAAAAGATGCAGTGCTGCCTGGGTCGAGAAATGCATAAGTATGTGCTGTTCCATCCCCCTTCCTGGTCTTGACTTGTACAGGCACTATTGAGAGGATGCAGTTATCCTAACCAGCCCCAGTATGACCATTTGTCTGAACTGAGGCTATAAAACTATTTTCTGGTGCTTCCTTTGTTTCTGTTTGCTCCTTTTCCAGTTCCTTGTTCCTTTGGTGAATATGCAGCATTCTAGGATGCTTCAAATTGCATATGTTACAACCAAGTCACTTCTTGCAATTTTTACAGATGTGGCCTTCATACATACAGTCAAAACACACTCCTTTTTTCTTTAAGAAAGTGATCTTCTCATTAAGTTCTCTCTTTTCTAATTGTGAACACATTTCCTAAGCACCTTCACAGAACAAACAGCTCTTCTCAGCAGACAAACTCTTCTTTTCTTTAGTTACTTTATCTTTTTCCTTATTTACAACTGACACAGTAGTGGCAAAGGTACACGTTTTCAAATTCAAATTAGGCTGTGAATTGGACCTCCTTACATCTTCACTCACTGTTGGAGTGTCCTTGATATTCCCAAATACTAGTACCGCACGTGCCATTCAATGAACTCCACAATAGCCTCAAAGGTGGCTATTCTATATTTCTATATTTTGTCTGAAATTTACAAATTCTTGTTCTTCACAAATCCTTCAGCCTATTTGCTTGTGACGATTTCAAGTTAAGTATGTGGTCGATATCTTCCATGGCATTATAACATCCTTTTAAAAAGAGGGAGCATCCTTGTAAAGCCTTTGTACCCTCCGATTTTATTGATGACCATGAAAGAGCCTTCTCCATGCAACCCATGGCAATGTTACGCTCGTTGCCAAAAGATTTTGTAGTAATGCCTTTGTCTTAGTGAATTCCCTTTCTAGGTCCATATGTAGCAACTCCTCACCAGTTCATTTGGCTGCTCTCCAGTGTACTGTTCCAGGGAATAAAGACAATGTCTGGTTTTTTTATTCTTACTTTCAAAATTATGTTCAAAAGATTTAATGAATGCTTGATATTGAAGTGGATCTCCATTAAAAACTTGAGTCTCCTTCTTGGACAAGGAATAGAGACCTTGTTGCTGCATTAATAATGCAGCAATTTCATTTTTCATGGCTAAAAGCAGTACTGTAGCTGAAAACATCACATGTCCTTGTTCACCTTGATTTTTCTTACCTGACGAAATGAATAGAATTCTGGCTGGATAGATTGAAATCCACTCATCTCTGTCTGAAGGGGCTATTATTGGTGTTCAAGCCCTGGCAACACCATGCTCAGGGAGGATTTGTCCATATATATTCATGCCTTGTGACCGTGGTACAAAAGATTCTGCCTTACCATCAAATGCTCTCATTTCATGTGATGACTTCTTATCATCAGACTTCTTGCGTACCAGCCTTAGCAGCAAGTTTTGACTTCATATCCAATTGCTGCTCCGTTCGCTGCCTCCCGCCCGGCTCTTCTAAGGCACATTTCTCATCAAGTACATCTTGTTGTGCTTGAAGAGCAGCCAACTCAGTGTTTATATATTGAGATGAAGTGCTTGAGGCACAGGAATCCCTGGAGCTCACATTGGAACTTCTTTTGCTTCTTCTGCTTCCGCATTTGACACACTTTCTTCTGGATGTACTTCTGGTACATCAGAAGTTACCCGGAAATCTGACTCCTTTTCCAAGTGGAATCATACATCCTCTTCCCTTTCATTCTCTTTGCTACATTTTATGACACATCTTTATCCATTTCTGTACCACTGACTCTAGAATCAGCTGACATCATCTGCAGTGCTTTTGTGGAGTCTTTACTCTCATCAACCGAAAATGCCTCTTCTTTAATTGGCAGCTTCACCTGTCGTATCTAGCCCCTTTGGTACAGTTATTTCATAAGATCTGCCTTCTTCCAGGTTTCGATACGTTGTGACTCAGCGTAGACTCCTAAAGCAGCAGCGGATACTTCGCCCGTATCCATCTTGATGCCAAGTTCCCAGCATAGAAACACATGCAAATGGTAAACTCCACCACAGTAGCCGTAATTTATATCACTAATTTGAAGAAATGACTTTACCAATGTATCAACAAAATCCTCATCTCACAGATTAGGAGTTTCAAACTCTTTTTCTGGTAACTACTCAGGCTGATGGATATGGATTACAAACTACAAAGCAACTCTGCATTTCTATGATGGCCACCATAATGCTTTCAATATAATTCAATTTCCCCTTACAGCATCCAAATATTCGAAGAAAAATTTGTCAACTAATTACCTTGGAAGCTAAGTGAGTTGTTTGGGTGCACACGTTTCTTGAATGAATCGGTAACAAAGTCCAAATAAATTTCCTTAAACAGTCTTTATTAACAAACACAAAAGGGCTAATGTCTGTATTATCATTCAATATGATAAATGAATCAGAGAATTCACAACCTGCTGAGGGCAAGAACAAGGGCATTTAAGGTCAGATATCTGGATCTTTAGTCCAGGTATGGCCTATGGAAGGCCATCTCTGAAGAAAAGTGGCAATTCCAGAGTAAGCTAGTGCCAGATTCACGCCAGCTATTGCAGGGAGTGCAGGCCATTACAGCCTACGAAGGTGAACACTATAAATGGCTGTAATGAAACTGAACACCTTCAGTGCCAGTTTTGAGAAGAACCAAACAGTGCCTACTAGAATCCCTAAAAAGGCTGAGGGCCTCGTGATATCGGTCTCTGAGGCTGATGTCAGAATATCACACGCACCTAAGCAAAGATCCGGACCCACTACAATTTACCTATTGTCACAATTGCTCCACAGCTCCGAATCACCTTGAAAACAGCAATTCATACATATAGCTGCTCTTCATCAACTATAGCTTGGCCTTCAATACCATTAAGTAGCTACACTCTAGGCCTCTGTACCCCACTCGACAACTGGATTCTTGATTTTCTCATCAGAAGACCAGTCAGTATGAATTAGAAACAATGTCTCCTCCTCACAGATATCAACACGGCGCACCCCAAGGATGTGTGCTTAGCTCACGACTCTACTCATTATACACCCATGACTGTGTGACCAGGCACAATTGCAATGCTATCAACTAGTTTGCTGACAACATAACAGGTGTTGGCAACGAGGAAGCATACCAGAGGGAGATAGATCAGCTCGTTTAATGGTGCAATGACAACAGCCTGCGTTCAACATTAGCAAAACCAAGGGGATGATTGTGGATTTCAGAAGGAAGTCAGGGGAACACAGCCAAGTCCTCATCAAAGGCTCAGTAGTGAAGAGAGTCAAGAACTTCAAATTACTGGGTTTCAACATCTCTGAGTTTCTGTCCTGGAGCCTCCATGTTGATGCAATCACAAAGGCGGCTCGCCATAGGTGTCTGAGGAGATTCGGTATGTCACCAAAGACTCTTGTAAACTTCTACAGGTGTACAGTGGAGAGTATTCTGGCTGATTGAATCACTAGGAGGTGCCAACTCTCAGGACAAGAATAAACTCCAGAGGGTTGTTAACTGGCCCTGCGACATCACAGACACCAGGCTGCACTCCATCGAGGACATCTACATGAGACAGTGTCTTAAAAAAGCAGCCTCTATCCTCAAAGACCCCCACCATCAAGGCCATGCCCTCTTTACTCTGCTACCATTTGGAAGGAAGTACAGGAGTCAAAAGACGAGCACTCAACAGCACAAGGACAGCTTCTTCCCCACTGCCATCAGATTCCTGAATAATCAATGAACCATAGACACGGCCTTACTATATATAAAAGTGGATGAAAAGTAATGTTGTAAGATGGTTATAATATGAATGCTTGCACTGTGATGCTACCACAAAACATCGAATTTCATGATTGTTCATGACAATAAATTCCGATTCTAACAAACAGGAAAAGGGCACTATTATATAAAGCCCAGAGGTGATTTGGTTTGGAGGTGCAGACAGGTAGAGCGTGACATCATCAAAAAGGGGGGTGGAAATAAGTTAAATAGAGAGAAGGAGAAAAAGCTAGTACAGGTAAGAGTTTAAAAAAAAAGGAAGCAATGGAACCAATTTTGGGGGGGGGGGGGTTACCATGTTTATGCCATTAGGTACCAGGCTTTCCAGGAACACAAGATAAAATTTGGTCATTATTTACATACCTTTCTCACACCACGTGTCCTGTTCCATACAAAGTCATACCAGTCCCGGTAATTTTCTTCACCCTGATCCATAATCTTAGTTACTAAATAATCCATAGTTAACTTCAACACAGGGGCAGGGCGAAGTTCATGTGGCAGAGGTTCTTCCTGATCAGCTGATGACCTGCTATATTCCTTGATTGCAGCTTCATGGTTAACCTGTGATGCAACAAACATATCAATTAACACAAAATGAGTTTTTCTGTTCCAAGTAATTTAGGAAGCCTGAGAGACAAAAACTACAGAATCTTGAGCAAATGGGCTGGAGGGACTCAGCAGATCAAGCAGCATCCTGGGTAGAAATGGAGCCTTGATAAAGTCCCAACCTAAAACATTGACATTTCCACCAAGGGATGCAGTTTGATGTGCTGAGATCCTCCAGTCTGTATGCTCAACGGTGTAAACCTTATGGTTTACCAGATGGAGCTGGCAAATTCGACACTACATTGTAAAAACTGCTGTGCCCTTAGAAATTGGGATTATTATTGTATCAAAACAGTTAATACTGTAATTAAATGCAGCAAAGCTATCTTGGACACTGACTAATCATTTTCCTCACCCTTCCTTGCTCACATCACATCTGATTGGATGCCATGAAACTTTATGGGAGTTTGAGACAGGTGGTATGTGCCAAGTTATCTTCATGGTACATTTTTGTAGGTACAACATCTGGCTAGATTTCTGACTGGTCTGCAGGACAGTTCTTCCAAATGAGGCACCAAGACTCCAGATGTTTGCAAAGATAACTCTGCAAGGTCAACTGGGCTGGGAGCAACTAGGTTGATAGTGGATGGATGATCTATTCACTTTTATTTTCTCTCCCTTCAGATTTGCCAGTAGTGGTAAAAATGGGTGGCTTTCTGGCTCACTTTCAGATACATTGTCAGAATACATACATGACATCACATACAACCGAGATGCTTTTTTCCTGAGGGCGCAGCAGAATTACTAGTTACTAATTGGTAGTGCAAAAAATAAACTGTACACAGCATAAACATGTAAACAAATAAAAGAACTGTAAACAGATAATGAATTTAAAGAAACTGACTGTGCAAATACAGAAAGAATTAAAAAGAAAATCAATAAAGTGCACAATTAAGTTCTTAAATGAGTCCCTGATGGAGTTTGTCATTGAGGAATCTGATGGTGGAGGGGTAGCAGCTGTTCCTGAACCTGGTGGTGTGAGCCTTGTGGTACCTGTACCTCTTTCCTGATGACAGCAGCAAGAACAGAGTGTGTGCTGGGTTGTGTGGATCCTTGATTATTGCCCCTGCTCTCCAATGGCAGCGTTCTCTGTAGATGTACTCAATAGTGGGGAGGGTTTTGTCTGTGACGTCCTGGGTTATATCCACTACCTTTGGAGTGCTTTATGCTCAGGGGTATTGGTGTTCCCATACCAGACCGTGATGCAGCTGGTCAGCATACTTTCCACCACATCTCTGTAGTAATTTGCCAGGGTTTCTGGTGTCATACCAAACCCTCACAAACTCCTGAGGAAGTAGAGGCACTGACGCGCTTTCTTCATGATGCCATTGGTGTGTTCAGTTCAGGAAAGATCCTCCAAGTTGGTGACTCCCAAGAACTTAAATTTACTCACCCTCTCCATCTCTGATCCCCGATGATGACTGGATTGTATACTTCTGGCTTTCCTTAAGTCAACAATCAGCTCCTTAATTTTGGTGACATTAAGTGTAAGGTTGTTGTTGGTGCACCATTCAGCCAGGTTTTCAGTCTCTATCCTGTATGCTGACTCACCCCCTTCCTTTATACAACCTTTAAGCAAGAGTGTATCACTTTGATCAACCTGAACTTGCACATGAGCCTAACAAGGTAAGGAAGGCAGACATCCTTCCATGAAAAATTATGGTGAGCCAGGTCATCATTACTAAGGCCAAACTCCAAGATGTAGGAGCAGAATCAGTCCACTTGGCCGATCGAGATTTCTGCGCCATTCGAATCATGGCTGATATATTTTTATGATCAACCCCATTCTTTTGCCTTCTCCCCGCAACCTTTGAAAACCATTACAATCAAGAATGAATCAACCTGCTTTAAATATACCCAATAATTTGGGCTCCACAGCTGTCTGCCAACAAATTTCACAAATTCACCACCCTCTAGTTATAGATATTTCTCATTTCTGTTCTAAAGGGGAGTTCTTTTATTCTAAGCCTGTGCCCTCTGGTCCTTGACCCTTCCACACTGGAAACATCGTCTCCACATTTACTCTATCCAACCCTTTCAAAATCAATTAGGATTCATAGAACATTGCAGCACAGTATAGGCCCTTCAGCCCATGTTGTTGTGTCAACCTATGTTCACAAAAAGCTAATTTTTCCCTCCCTCACGCCCATAACCCTCCATTTCTTGCATCCATGTGCCTGCATAAGTCTTTTGAATGCATCTATTATACTAGCTTCCACCACCATCCCCAGCAATGCATTCTCAGCACCCACCAATCTGTATTAAACGCTCATCTCCAACATCTCCCCTAAACTTCCTCCACTCACCTTAGACAGATGTCACCTGGTATTTGCCATTGTCACCCCAGGAAAAAGGTGCTCTAGGTCCATCCTATCCAAGTCCCACATAATTTTGTACACCTGTATTCAGTCATCTTTCATCCTCCTTTGCTCCAAGACAAAAGCCCTGGCTTGATCAAGACACACTCTCCAATCCAGGTAACATCCCAGTCAATCTCCTCTGCATCCTCTAAAGCACACATGTCAAACTCAGGTCCGCGGGCCAAATTTGACCCGTGATATAATTATATTTGGCCCGCAAGATCATATCAAATATGTATTAGAGCTGGCCCGCTGGCCGCCACGTCAGTATAGCGCATGCACAGCTAATACTACAAATCCCAGAATGCTTTGCAAATGCATTGGCGTCAGCCCACTAATCGCCCCCACCTCCTCTCTTTACTTTCATTAGCATCTGTGACCTGTCACCTAACTCACATGTAATAAACCCCTTACGAAAAATGGCCAAACGAAAGACAGAAAACAGGACCTTTCAAGACAGGTGGGAGGCAAACTCTGACCCCACAGTTTGATGAACTTGCATCTAAGAAGAGATGCCAAGTATCTGCTTTAGACCCAGGTGCATTAGAGTAAATCACAGT
Source organism: Narcine bancroftii (assembly GCF_036971445.1). Classification (NCBI taxonomy): domain Eukaryota; kingdom Metazoa; phylum Chordata; class Chondrichthyes; order Torpediniformes; family Narcinidae; genus Narcine; species Narcine bancroftii. The sequence goes on along the minus strand of NC_091472.1, from coordinate 222,674,295 downwards.
GTAGCAAGCTAAGCTTGGATTAATATTTTCTTTGGTTAACTTTGGACTGTTCATAGTTGAAAGATTGGATTTTCATTGAAGCAAGTTGTTATTTTTTTGACTTGTTGGCTTGTGAAAAAAATACATTTAAAAGGAGCTTAAAGGCTATAGAGAAATATTATTTATTGAATATTTTATTTCTCATTTGTTAATGCTTCTTCTGGAAAGAGTTTAACCAAAACTATTATTCAACATTTATTTTAATAAGAAAAAGTTTAACATTACATATGTTGAAAGAAGAGAAAACATGCAGATGTTGTTGAAAATTTTCAATAAATATTTAGTTTGGCCCAAGACTTAGTCCAAGTTTTTAATTTTGGCCCTCTGTGAATTTGAGTTTGACACCCCTGCTCTAAACCATCAACATCCTTCCTGTAATGAGGCAACCAATCTGAATGCAATACTCCATGTGAACTATCCAGAGTTTTATAGAGCTACAATATTTCCTCATGGCTCTTTGACCTCCTACAATAACAACAAAACCCAGGAACACTATAAGTTACCAATCTTGCCCCTCTTATAGCCATGTCTCCATAATGGCCACAACATCATAATTCCAAGCAAGTCATCAGCCTCATCTCCAATGCTCCTTGCATTAAAATAAACATGCTTAAGTTCCTCAGTCTGGCTGTGACCATGCACCTGTCCCTTCCTGACCTTTCTTTCAGACTGATTTGTCCCAGCACCTGACATCCTCAGAGCTCCTCCACTTATTGCCCTGATGCCCAGAGTCCCACACCCCTGCCACTCTAGTTTAAACCCTCCCTGCAATCATTCGTGAATATCCATGCGAGAATATTTGTTCCCTCTAATTCAGGTGCAACTCCCTTTGTTACGTCTCAAATCAGCAACAACAGAAGGCGCAATTCAAAAAGGTTAAATTTTAAACCTACATTTATTAATGACTATTAACAATATAATGTCTTAACACAGTTAAGCCCACTATAAGTATATAGCAAATATACAGATATCATATTTATAAACAGAGTGTATGTGAAAAACCCAGACCATTAATCTGTGCCCAATATTCAAAAAGGAAAAATCCCCAAAAACCCCATGTCAGTCAGTCAAGTAAGTCAGTCCAAAAACAGTCCACAGAATTCAATCTCAAAGTTCAATGTCCAAGTTCAGTTCTTTAATTGATAAGAAAGGATGTTGTATTGAACATTGGGAGAGAAATGGCTGATGTTACATTGCAGTACACTTATGAACCCTCACTTATGAGGCATGTGCATTTCACACAGCTCTCCAGCTGCCCTCTGCTGCTCCAACTGCCGCTCTCTGCTTCACAGCTAGATTCTACTTTTGTTCTCAAAAGTTCCAAGCAATTTGCAAATCAGCACTCATCTGTACCTCAAGTTGCAGAGTTCTTAGCAGAAATCCATCCTTTATAAGGACAGTCCAAAAGGTCAGTCCGTGGTCCAAAACACATCCTTCCTGCAAAGGCCTTATCTCACCCCAAAGAGAGCTCAATGATCCAAATACCCAAGACCCTCCTTTCTGTACCAGCATTTATTGTATCTAATGATACATGTAATCCAGCATGCCATTGTTCAGACGTTTATGATTGTTTGGCATGCAAGCAGGGCACACAGGCAGAACCGGAGCCTGGAACCTAGCCAGGATCACAAGATAAAGGAACAGAAGCAGGCCACTAGGCCCATTGAGTCTTCCGTGGACACTGGTCTGGATTGTAAGCTGGGTTTCAGAACAAGATTGTGTAATTTCCAGTTAACTTTAAACTCACCTGGTCTTTAGAATATTTATTACAGTACTGAGTAATGCAAAAATTAAAGTGAAATAAAAGCGACGTTCAACAGTTTGGAAAATTTGGTTTGGTTTTACCGAAGTCCCAAAGTTACCATAGAATTATATATTAATTGTCACTGAATTTAATTATGTTTCTTCTTGATTTTCTATCCACATCCTGCTTATACAGAAGTCCTAATATGAAAAGCATTTTTCGATCATTTACTCTGCAAAACTTAAAATTACGACCAACATGTAATCAGCCAATTACACTTGTATTATTTGAGTCAGTATGGTTTAACTCATCTTTACAACAGGTTTCCTGAGGTGACGACTGTTTTGTGGTCAGATGAAAAGCAAGGCAGACGCTGGAACTTTGAAATAAAAATAGAGAATACGCAAAGCCTTTAGCAGGTCACACAGCAACCGTGAGAAATGGAGTAAACATTTCAACTCTAATATCGTCCTCAGAGTTCCATCACTGCAATTTCTTATTTATATTTTGCCTTTATTCAACTAAACTCTAGCCAAAGTATCCATAATGGTTTTCTGAAAAAAGCAAATACTAACAGTCAAGATTACAAATGATTTTTTTTTTTTTTATAAACCTAACAAGCTGATCTCACGGTATTGAAAGGAAGCTTCAAGAGTAGTGTTTCTGAAACAATGTAAAAAAGAGAATGTGATGCTCACTTCAAGACAGTTTATCTTAGAGAACACCCCAAATTAGAAAAAAAGTATCCAAATAGGCATTTAAAAAAAACACTGAAGAAATTAACATTCTGTTTCTTGATCTACAGGTACATGGAATTAACCAACTGGAGAATTTAAAACTGACCTTATCTGTGCCGGGTATGATCTCGAAAGGACTGAGCTGGTATCTGGTCTCCCTCATGTAACGTTCCTTCTCTGGGCACAGGTCCATACAAGTCCCCACCACAGCTTTAGCCTTTTCCAGATCTGTTCGTTTCACTTGGGCTGTGGGCAAGGGTTGCAATACAACTTAATGTTTTTGAGTGTGCAAGTCCAAGCACTCAATCCATCTTGTATTGTGCCTAATCTTTCAACAGAACACACACCAAGTCTTCCTTTAATGTTCTGACGTTCTTTGATGCAACTCGATTGGGCATCTTTTTTGTTAAATTCCTCTTTGCATCGTCACAAGACCAACGTTCACTACCCATCCCAAAATATTTTTGAGTTGATGGTGAGTGAGCCACCCCCTTAAAACTGCAGTCAATTTGCTCCCACAATGCTGTTGGATTCTGCCACAATGAAGGGTCATTCATGTAAGAGAATGTGATCTGAAACATAGGAACTTTCAGGTGACGGTGCTGACAGACCCACGCTGGCCTTGTCCTTTACTAAGGTTGAAAGGACATGCACATTTACAGTGAGCACACATTGCAGTCATGCTGTTTCAGTCATGGAGGAGTAGATAGGGTAGCAGTCATATGGATTGTTTAAAGTATCGGAAGCAGATTAGTACTGCAAAATTGAGAGTACAATGTCTTGGGCTTTGTGCTGGTAGAAGGGATATATGAACAATGATAATAAATTTATCATCATATACACTAAAATTCTTAATTGCTGCAGCTGATCGGATACTTTTTAAAAACTACATTAGCATTAATTAATTGAATTAAAAGGAATCAAATACAAAATATAAGAGATAATAAACATTCAGTTATCCTTGTGTGTACAAAAAAAGAGACTTTTCAATAATGCAGACAGTCCTTTTGTGGAGTCTGAACAGTCCCTGATTAGTGTAACAAGTGTTCAAGAGCCTGATATCTGTTGAAAATAAACTTCTTGAAATGTAGAGGTGCTGGACTTCAGATATTGTCCTTTCTGACTGAAGGTAACAGTGAGAAGAGGTTGTGACCAGAGTGATCCAGACAATCTATGTGACTGCCTCTCTACCATTTTAAATGTTTACTCCCGCCATGAATGACACAGCACGGCTACAATATGTGCTCCTTTATGATGGTTGCCTTCTTGAGGCAGCGCCTCACATACATGCCTTCAATGGATGAGAGGTTGGAACCTACAGACCTGGCTATGTTTGCTACCTTCTACATTCCTGGGCAGTTGAATTCTCAAATCAGGTTGTGAATCAACCAGTCAATTTACTTTCCACAGTGCCCCTTCTTCACTGTTGCTTCAATATGCTGGCTCTAGATGTTTTCTGAAATGTAGACTCACAGGGACTTGAAGGTTCCAATCCTCTCCACCTCTGCCCCACCAATACAGACAAATGTTGGGTCCCTATCCTCACCTTCCTAAAATCGGCAACAAGCTCCTTTTGCTCTGTCACCACCCAAGCAGGTTCTCAATTTCCATCCTGTATTCTGGCCCATCATTTCGAGTTATTCCACCAACAATTGTGGTGTCATCAGTGAATTTGTAGACAGAGTTGGAGCTCAACTTGCCAATGCAGTCATAAGTGTATAGGGAGGAGTGCAAGAGACTAGGCACACAGCTTTGGAGTGCTCATGTTGATGACAAGACCCCTTCAGCGGGATAAGAGAGTCTTTATGATGCTGACCAAGTTAAGTTTCTGCATTATTGTATTGATGGTAAGATATTCCATGATAGCACTGGAGTTAAGTATCTAAAGGAGATGATCGGACACATCCTACTGTTGGTGACAATCATTGTTTAGTCGAGTGATATAAATGATACTTAACACATGTCAGCTAATGCCTGAATTTTGTTACAGTCTTGCTGCATTTACTGCCATGGACTTCATTATCAACATATGTCCCCATTTCTTTCCTTTAAGTGAAGGCAAGGTTATGGATAAGGTAGCTAAAGACAATTGAGCCCTGAACACTATTCCAAGAAATAGAACCATATTTTTAAAAAAAACTGACAGCTTCCTATTTCCATCAACTCCTCCAAGCCCCCAAGATTCTGTGACTCAATTACAGATGAGTGGCCAAGTAACCTACCAACCTGGATGCCTTTGGGACATTGGAGAAAGTGAGAGCAGAGTCACATGAAGGATGTGCATAGTCAGGTCCAACAGTCCCCAAGATCAGGATTGAACACTGATCACTGGAACTGTGAGAGTGCACCTCGACCAACGGTATCACTGCTCCAGCCAAAAGAAGTTTAATCAATATTTTAAACACTCCGTGCAAGTGTTCACAGCTGGCTGAATTCAATTTGGTCTGCTTTTTATGGACAAAACCTGGTGAGGTAACAATCCACTGTCAGTGAGCTGCCAGTACTGTAGACATACATGATCAGAGACAGTTCTTTCTGAAGAAATATACAAATTTGGTGGAGAAACTCAACAGGAAGCAAAAGGCAGTTAACATTTTGGGCTTGAACCCTTTGTCAGAAATGTGGCAAAAGATACAGGTAGACGTCTGAATGAAAAGGTGGGTGAAGAGGAGAGAATCAGGAAGTTATTCAGAATCTCAGGCTTTCAGCCAATAATTATAACTTTACTGCATCTATAGCATGCAGCCATTTTTGATTATTGGAAATGAACCCAAATCAGCTGAAGGTTGGCTTCCATTATGGTTATGCTCTCAGAATAAAGGTAGATCAGCTCAGCACTTCTGCCTCATGTTTCCAAATACCTCTGCTGTATTTTTTTGTATTAGATGGATAAAGACTTCCATGGAAAGACAAGTTGCTCAAGCAACAGTGACAACTGTGACAACTTCCCTCTAGTTTGATGACAACAACACATCTGAAATTTTCACTCATTTCCCCAATAAAATTTAGCACAACAATGATTCAAGAATGTAACCCTGGTGTGATTCCATTCACCAGAATTTGCTGCAGCAGCCCTTAAATGCTCATCACAAATCTGGGACAATGGCCCTCTTTCCCCAACTTATACATTTCTTCAATGCACATTTCTTTCATGGCTATTGAGATGAGAAGTGAGTTCCAAACTCACTGTTAAATTGGTAACATTAAAAACAAACTACATTTGTGGAACAACGAGAAAAAAGAGAAGCAAGTCAGAGCCACGGGTCAATGAATGAAGGAAGTAGAGTACAGGAATCAAAGAGGACTGGGGAGTTCATCGTCATTAGGTACATGGACCAATTTTAAATCCACAAGTAATGCCATGTTACCTTGTCTCATTAACTTATCTCGTTGGTCAAGTACCCGATACTTCTCCTCAGGATTTACAGCAATGATGCCAATCAAATGACTAAGAGAAGAAGGTAGAGTCCCTATGCGCTCAGATGCTGGCACCTGATCATCCACCTCCAGCAAATGAGATTCACTCTCTGGTTTTTGGCTCTTTGAAGGTGCATTCTTCAGTGGAGACCTACAAAGAAAATAGAGTTAATGAAAGACTGAACTGGTTTTTAAGCTGTCCTGTCCGGAGAGAACATTGGATCACTGCAAGAATAGTTGACTAATGGATAAAAATCCTCTATTCTTTTCTGCTTTATGCAGACAGACTCAACGTTAGCAAGGAATAACCTGCCTAACCTTCCCCATATCAGCCTTAAACTCACACCGACATTCAGGATGCAGTGTTAAAAAAAAGTTGGATCAGTAAGACAAAGGACAGTACAGCAAAGTATGGGCCCTTCAGTCCATCACGCTTTATCACCCAATATTAACCTACTCCATATCATTAACCCTATATTTTTCTGCCACTTGTCTTAAATATCCTTACTGCAGCAGCCTCCACCACCCCTGCAATGCATTCTAAACACCTACTACTATTTGTGTAAAACAACCTGCCTTTGATGTCTCCTCTAAACTTTCCACCATTCACAAACAGATGTTCTCTGGTATTTGCCATTGCCGCCCTCGGGGAAAAAGGTGACAGCTGTCCACCCCATCTATGCCTCTCATAATCTTGTACACATCCATTAAATCACTGCTCATCCTCCATCAGTCCAAAGAGAAAAATCATGGGTCATTCAACCTTTCTTCATAAATCACATTCTCCAATCTAGGCAACTTCCTGGTACTTCCACATTCTTCCTATTAGAAGGTTTACAGAGCTGCAACATTACCTTGCTCTTCTTCAAATTAATCCCCCAACTTATGAAGGCCAACCTCCCATATGCTTTCTTAACCACACTATCAACTCAAGGGAACCATGGACTTGGACCTCAAGGTGTCTCTTCTTCCACGCTGCAGGCTCCTGTCATTAATCTTGTACTCCACCTTCAAATTCAATTTTCCAAAGTGCATCACCTCACACTTTATTGGATTGAACTCCATCTGTTACTTCACCGCACAACTCTGCATCCTATCCACATACCATTGTTACCTACAACAACCTTCTACACTATATACAACACCTCACACCTTTGTGCCTCCAGAGCCATTTGTGACAACAAATTCCAGATTCACAAACCTTTGGCTGAAATTACATTTCCTTATTTCTGTTCTAAAGGGACATCCTTTCATTCTGAGGTTTTGCCCTCTGGTCCTGCACTCTCTCATGTCTGGAAGCCTCTTCTCCACTCTGCTCTATTCAGCCCTTTCAATATATGGTTTGTTACAATGATATTCCCCTCCCCAACCCCCACCCCCTTCCACAAATCCTTCTGACCTCCAGCAAGCACAGGCCCAGTCCCATCAAATGCTTCTTGTATGTTATTCCTTGCATCCCTGAATCATTCTTTTAAATGTCCTCTGGACTCTCTCCAATGCCAGCACATCCTTCCTTCTATATAGGACCCAAATCCGCTCACAATACTCTAAACATGGTCTGACGTTCTAGTCCTCTCAAAATAAATCCTAACATTGGATTTGTCTTCCTTACTACTGACTCAACCTGCAAGTTAACCTTTAGGGAATCTGAAATAGGACTCTCAAGTCCCTATGGACGTGCATTTTCTGGATTCACTCCCTACTTAGAAAATGGTCTGCTTCTTTATTCTTTCCAAGGTGTATGGCCATACACTTCCCTGCACTGTATTCCATTTTTTGTCCATTCTCCCAACCTGTCCAAGTCACTCAGCAGACTGCCTACATCCTCAATATTACCCTCAGCTTCATCTATATCTGTAGCATCTGCAAATTTGGCAACAGAGCCCTCACTTCCATCATCTATCTCATTTTGCATACAACATGAAAAGTAGCAAAATCTCCAAATCATCCCCAAATCTCCAGCTTCACTGATATACTGAAGTAAAGGTCCTTTTCTGCAGATAACATTTTGGAAGATCCAGGTGTAAAACAGTGTCACCTGTTTGCAGTGTTTCCTGCTACAGGAGGTTTTACAGCAGGATTGTGTAAAGATGATCCCTCAGTGCTGGGTTTGTCCATGGTCGGTTTCTTTTCATCTACTTTTGGTTTCTTCGTTTCTTCCCATGAAGATTTTTTCCCAGGACCTGACAAGATCAGAGGAAAAAAAATTCTTCACTTTGCAAATGTAATCATGGTACAATGGCAATTGCCCTGCCTGTATTTCACCAAGCTAATGTTTTCAACTGATGGGGATCAGTTGAGAAAGCTGAACTCTTAACCAAGGCTGCAGTAGCCTGACCAATTGCAGAATAAAGCATGGGCAAGAAGCATCTGTAGCATCTGTAGCAAGAAGCATGGGCAAGAAGCAAGAAGCATCTGTAGCAGCTACTACGACAGAGCTACTAAAGAAATACAAACACACGCCAGAGTAGTCAACTCAAGACTGGTTTATTGAAGCTTGACAAGCGGCTTTTATTTCCTGCCTGCCCCGGACTCCACATGGACCTTGTTAAGGGACGGCTGTTGGTCCACGGGACTAACAGTTTTAAATTGAGTCTTCTTAACATCCCATGCCTTTCAGCAGGGGACCCAGCTGATCAACGTGCTGTCCCTCGGCACTCAGTACCGCTAACAATGCCAGCCCTTAGGTAAGTCATTGAACTGCACTGACAGTTTGCATTACCGCGCTGAGTGCCCGCTCCACAGCCGCTACAACCTTTCTATTTCTCTCGATTAGAAGTACAATTTACAACTACAGTATTTAGTTGGGATCCAAGTTGGGAAGTTAATCAATATTGCGACCAAAGGGACCCAAGATCAAACCAACTTCAACCTCCCACCTTCAATCTATGCCCTCTAGTTTTCAGCTCTCTTATCCTGAAAATAAGACTATGACCACTAACCTAACCAATGTCCCTCTCCCAGGTTATCCCTGAGTATCCCATGTCATAGCAGATAAAAACTCCCAGCAAAAAGAGCCCTCACAACTCAAGTCCTCCCATCCAGTAACACCTTCATGATTTTTTCTGTACCATTTCTAGTTTAATGACATCTTTCCTGTTGCTGGATGCGGAGAACTATACAGAGTACACCTTTTTCTTTTCTTTTTCTTTGGCTTGGCTTCACAGACGAAGATTTATGGAGGGGTATGTCCACGTCTGCTGCAGGCTCGTTGGTGACTGACAAGTCCGATGCGAGACAGGCAGGCACGGTTGCAAGAGAAAATTGGTTGGTTGGGGTTGGGTGTTGGGTTTTTCCTCCTTTGTCTTTTGTCAGTGAGGTGGGTCTTCTTCAAAGGAGGTTGCTGCCCGCCGAACTGTGAGACGCCAAGATACACGGTTGGAGGTGATATCAGCCCACTGGCAGTGGTCAATGTGGCAGGCACCAAGAGATTTCTTTAAGCAGTCCTTGTACCTCTTCTTTGGTGTACCTCTGTCTTGGTGGCCAGTGGAGAGCTCGCCATAGAACACGATCTTGGGAAGGCAATGGTCCTCCATTCTGGAGATGTGACCCACCCAGCGCAGTTGGGTCTTCAGCAGCATGGATTCGATGCTTGCGGCCTCTGCCAGCTCGAGTACTTCGATGTTGGTGATGCAGTCATTCCAATGAATGTTGAGGATGGAGCGGAGACAGCGTTGATGGAAGCGTTCTAGGAGCCGTAGGTGATGCCGGTAGAGGACCCATGATTCAGAGCCGAACAGGAGTACACCTAGTATGCACCTAAATGTACAGCTGTGATAGCAAGATCCAATTCTTGAATTCGATACCCTGACGCCTTCTTCATCACCCTGCCTCCATGTGCCACCATTTTCAAGGAACTATGTACAGGTGCCTCTCAGTCTCTGTGTTCTACATTATTTTCTAGGGCCCTACCATTTTCTGTGTCCGTCCTTCTGTGGTTTGAACTATGAATCTTGAATATGATGAATGCACTAAAGTTAGTAGTTGAAATTAGTAACATTGATGTTGAAATGAGCTACACCAACATAGTATGAGGAATAAAACTGATGTGGGGGATAATGCAAGTTCAGAATAAAACAATTATTGCAACTTACTGTTTTTTTTCCTTTGCCAAAATATTTCAATATTTTGCTTGCATAAGAACTTCCCTCTTTTCTTTGCATTTGATGCTGATACCTTTAAGAGAAACAATGGCAAAGACAAAGATACGTAACAAATGTTTCGGGGTTGAGCCCTTTATCAAGGTATAAGCAAAATGTAAGCAGGTGCCCGAATAGCTCAGCTGAAAGTCAAGAACCTGACAATGGTCAGGTTTAGCATCCTCAACATTTGACCATCGCAGCCAAAGTGTCAGCAGCTTCTATTGGATTTCTTTATAAAAAGTGCAAAAGGATGAATTAACATGAAACCTAGAAAAGTTAATACCTTGGAGGAACTAAGGATCATCCAGGAGGCTGAGGGAGTGATAGACAAGTGCTTCAAGGACCCAATCACACCTAGGAGGCAGGAGGAAGTAGTAAGGTGACTGTCAGAAGAGGGAAAGGGAGCAGGCAGACTATGCAGAGTACCCCTTGTTCCCCCTCAGCAACAAGTATACCCCCCTTTGGATAAGGCTGAGGGAATAACCTATCTGGGCAAGGCAGCAGCCATACCAAAAGTACCGTGGTCAGATCTGAGCCTCAAAAGGGAAGGATGAAATCAGGTAGAGCGATAGTCACAGGAGGCTCAGCAACAGTTAGGGGATTCTGCAGCCCCAAAAGAGACGTCAGGATAGTATGTTGCCTCCTGGGTGTTCGGATCCTGGATCTCTCTGAGCGGGTGAAGAATATTCTTAAGGGGGAGGGTGAGCAGCCAGAACTCATGGTATATAATGGTACCAATTATCTCAGCAGGAGTGGAGTTGAGGTCTTGCAAAGTAAAGTTTAGGGAATTAGTAAAGAGGCTGGAGCAGGATCTCCAAGGAGGTCATCTCTGGACTACTCGCAGAGCTACCAGCCAGGAAAGGTAAGAACAGGAAGATAGTGAAGACAAATGAGTGGCTAAGGAGGTGGTGCAGGGAGCAGGGTTCAAGTTCTAGGATCATTGGATACTTTTCTGTGGAAAGGGTGACACGTATAAGAGGGACAGGTTGCACCTGAACTGGAGGGGAATCAATATCCCGGCTCCTGGCAGGGAGATTTGCTTAAATCTTGCCTAGGACAAGAGTGGGGGGGTGGGGGGGGGGGTGGGGGCAGGGGAAAGAGAGATCTTTAAACTAGTTCGACAGAGGGGAGGAGCAGGTAGTATTGAAGAAAGAGGGAGAATGCAGACAGAGTAGGAGAATAGACAGAAAAGTGGCAAATAATATTCAATGTCAGAAAGTGTTGGATCATGCACTTTGGTAGAAAAAATAAGCTGGCAGAGTATTTTCTAAATGGGAAAGAAAATGAAAATACCCAGAAGCAAAGGATCTTGGGAGCCCTCATGCACGATAGCCTGAAGGTAAACTTGCAGGTCGAGTTGATGATGATGAAGAAGCCAAATGCAATGTTGGCCTTCATTTCAAGGGGAATAAAATAAAAGAGCAGGGATGTGATGTTGAGGCTTTGTATGGCACTGGTGAGCCTCACTTGGAGCAATGTGAGCAGTTTTGGGCTCCTTATTTAAGAAAGGATGCAGTGATGTTGGAGAGGGTTCAGAGGAGGTCCACAAGGATGATTCTGAGAATGAAAGGATCATCATATGTGGAGCATTTGACAGCTCTTGGCCTGTTCTCATTGGAATTTATATGAATGAGGTGGGATCTCATTGAAACATTTTGAAGGTTGAAAGGCACAGACAGAATAGATGTAGAAAGATTGTTTCCCACAGTGGGAGAGCCAAGGACAAGAGGGCATAACTTCAAGATTGAAGGGTGTCTGCTTAGAACAGATATGTGGAGGAATTTCGAGCCAGATGGTGGTAAATTTGTGACCCCAGAGAGTTGAGGGGGCGGAGTCATTGAGTGTATTTAAGGTAGTGATTGCCAGGGTCCTGATTAGGGCATCAAAGGTTATGGGGAGAAGGCCAGGCAGTGGGGCTGAGTGGGAAATTGAATCAGCTCATGGTTAAATGACGAGGCAGACGTGAATGGCTGAATGCCTATTTCTGCTCCTGTCTTATGGCCTTATTAATAAGTCACCAATCAGAGAAAATAAAGTCAGTCATCTATTTGCTGTACCAATTCTTTGAAAGTGTTTCTATGCCCTATTTCCCTCCTCTTTTCACCACACGGAATTATTTTCCTTGGAGTACTTACACAATTTCCATTTGTAATTTTCAAACAATATATTTTAAGGCACAACAAATTTGTTGAAGTTGGAAGCATACCATGTATAATACATTTTTAATGAATTATTAATTGACATTAAATTAAAATTTTTGCATTTAAATTTAGACAGACAGCATAGTAACAGGCCATTTCAGCCCATTAGTTCGTGCTGCCCAATTTACATACAAGTATCCTACCCCCCCCCCCATATGTTTTGAATGATGGAAGGAAACGGAAGCCCCCTGGAACAAACCCATGCAAACAATGGGGAGAACATACAAAATCCTTACAGATGTCATGGGATTCAAACCCGGTCCAGTCCTATTCGCTGGAAATGTAAAGGCTTGCGCTAACCACTGTGCCAACCGTGCCGCCTTTTAAAAGAAAACTTTGAACTTTGTGTTGAAACAAATTCTCATTTCTTTGCCAATTCTTTAGCTAATTATTCTATCATCAACTCTCATGACAGGAAGGAACTTTATTGGGTTCGTAAAGAGTTCTCAAGAAGAAATATATGAAAGCACATTAATGCATTTTATTTTGCAGAAGCAAGTTGTTTTGTTTTCATAGTTTTGTGCCTGTCACAATGAAACAGGTATTAATTGAAAGGGACAGGGGGAAAAGCAAAATCGATAGAAACCAAATAAAACAAATGTAAAAACACAATGCCAGAGAAACTCAGCAGGCCAAACAGTATATTTTATGTTGCAAAGATGAAAGATACCTAACCAACACTTCAAGGTTGTGTCCTTCATGAAGGTATAAGCAAAAAAATAGACAGGTGTCTGAACAAAATGAGTGGTGCTGTTAATTCTGCAATTCTTGCACTCTCTAATTCATAAAATTTTAACATTTTATGTTTGTTAATGGAATTTAGAGAATAGTGGAACAGCCTGAAACTTACATGATTGTTAAAGTGAACAACAGCCAGGTTCTTATTGGTTTGGCAGTAGACTCGCTGCACTTTGCCAAACTGAGAGAAGTGCTTCCTGATAATCTCCTTCTTGTTCAGGTCAGCTGGGATGTTTTTACACTGGATGGCAGTGAGTTCTGCTACAGGAGTGCCAGACAGACTGTCTGTACTATCACCTCGACGTAGTCTCCTAGAAAAGGGCTTGCCAGAAAAATCTGGGAAGGCACACATTTAAAGAAAAAAAGAATCCATTATATACGAGAACCCAGAAAATCTAAACAGGAACTTTGAAAGTCACACAGCTGCAGGATTTAACATGCTTAATCCTCGATATCATTAATTTTTTAAATATTTTATTATTAAAACCATTATACATATATTCAAAAAATATACAATAGATAAAACTTGAAAAAAAATACATGGTATATTTAATACAAACTAACCCCCTACAACCCCCTCATTCCCTTAACCCTTCCACCCTCACCAACCTATCCCCCACAAGAAAGAAAGGAAAAGAAAAGAGGACATTAACCATAATAACAAATGTTATCAGTTAATTACCATGGATTAGAGAAACACCACCACTGTGCGGCTGGGGCTTTCAAAAACTCAAACCCATAAACTCCAAATAAGGGCTCCCAGTTTTATGATATAAAAAAAATTATCACTTAGATTATATGTTAGTTTCTCCAACGGAATACAAGACCTCAATTCCATATGCCATCTCTGTATACTCAAATCAGTCTCATTTTTCCAAGTAATTGCTAAACATTTTCTGGCTACAGCTAATGCTAACCTCAAAAATGCAATTTGAAATCTATTTAATCTTAATTCTAAATTCAACCTCTTAATGTTACCCAACAAAAACACTAAAGGATCTATTGAAAATTTCATTTTCAAAATAACTTCTAAAAATTCCTCAAGTGTATTCCAAAAAGGTGTTACTGTTTCACATAACCAAGTAGAATGTAACAAAGAACCTTCTTCCTTCTGACATCTAAAACATAAATCTGAAGAAATTAAATTATATCTCCTTAATTTTTCCCAGAGTTAAATGTAATGGATAAATAAAATTATAATTAACTAAGTGATACATAATTTTAGTCATACTATTCTTGCATAAATTCATCCAGTCATCTTGATGAATAAGTATTCCTAAGTAAATCCAATTTAGACATTTTATTCTGTAATAAAGAATATATCTCAGATACAAATCCCTCCTACCACCCTCTAAGTAAAATTTCAAACTTAGATCGTCTAGGTCACTGTAAAGTATGTCCAAAATTATCCAATAATAAAGCTTTAATTTGATAAGAAAAAAAAGAGTATTTGAAGATATTTCATATTTCTCTTTCATTCTTTGAAAAGAAATAAAATATCCTGCTTCATAACAAACTTGTACAAATTTAATACCATTTTGATCCCATAACTTCAAAAGTTGATTATTAAGTGTAAAGGGGAAAAGCTTTACAAAGGAGTTTTGCCTGAAATCTTCCCTTGAGCACCTATAACTTCATTTATTTTATACCATAGTTCCATTAAATATTTCAAAATAGTTAAATTATAATTACTCAACAACTTAGAATTCCATCTATAAATAAACTGATCCTCTTCTCACCAATTTTAGATAATTCAATATTAGCCCATATCAATGACTTTTCCGAATCAAACATTCTATTAATAAATTTCAACTGTGCCACATCATAATAATTTTTAAAATTCAGAAGTTGTAAACCTCCTAATTCACATTTCCAAGTTAATTTTTGTAACGATACCCTAGCCATTTTATCCTTCCATAAAAGTTTTCTCAGCATGGAGTTCATATCCTTAAAAAAATTTGAGGGAATCTTACAAGGAATAGATTGAAATAGATACTGAATCCTGGAAAAATATTCATTTTAATACAATTAATTATTCATGTAATCAGTAAATCTTTCCATCAATTCAAGTCATTTTTAATTTTAGAAAGTAACAGTAATTATAGTCATTTATATTAATTATTATTTACCATCTACCTTGACACCTAAATATTTAATTTGATCCGACTATTTAGATTTAACAATACGTATACAAATAGAATAATCCATTGCCACTAATGGCATAATCTCACTTTTTTCCCCCAAATAATTTTATAGCCTGATAATTCACCATACTGTTCCAGTCTGTCATGTAACACCTTCAAAGATTTCTGAGGTTCCATTAAGTATATCAAAACATCATCTGCAAACAAATTAATTTTAAATTCAACAGATTTCACTTTCTTCTTCTTTGGCTTGGCTTCGCGGACGAAGATTTATGGAGGGGGTAAATGTCCACGTCAGCTGCAGGCTCGTTTGTGGCTTTAATACCTTTTATATTACCATCTTGCCTAATCATCTGAGCCAAAGGTTCAATAACTAATTCAAAAAGAGCTTGCAACAAAGGGTATCTTTGTCTGGTTGAGCCCTTTATCGAGGTATACAAAAATGTTGGCAGGCATCTGAATAAAAGAGTAGGGGCGTGGTCACAAAGGCAGGAGGTAAGAGGTGGAGGAGGGAGGGGACAGCAGCAAGCAAGGGGAAGAGGGATGGCTGGGTGATTAGAGGGAGGGGAAGGAGTGCTGGAAGGGGTGGAGAGGAGAGCAGGTTAGTTGAAACCAGAAATGTCAACGTTAATGCCATCTGGCAGAAGAGCACACAGATGGAAAATCAGGTGTTCTTCCAATCTACAGGAGTTTGATGGGATAGTACATGAGGCCATGGACAGACATGGGAGCATGGGAGTGTAACACAGAAATTAAATGGTTGGCTTCTGGGAGATTTCTGAAACTGGTGCAGACACAGAGAAGGTCCTCAGTGAAATGATCTCCCAGTCTGTGCCTAGTCCTTCTGATGTAGGGAAGGCCACAAAAGGAGCACCAGATGCAGCAAATCAGTCCTGTGGATATACGTGAAGTGTTGCTTCACTTGAAAGCCCTGTTTGGGACCTGGAGTGTGGTCACAGGGGAAGGTGCCGGGGGCAATTGGAGTCATGGAGGGAGTGGTCCCTACAGAAGGTAGAGAGGGGAGGAGAAGGAAAGATGTGTCTGGTAGTGGGATCCTGTTGTAAGTACTGGAAATTCTGGAGGATCACATTGGAAGCTGGTGGGCTTGTAGGTGAGGACAAGGGGGATTCTGTTTGTTGTATCTAGGGGCAGAGGGAGCCATGGCAGATGAGCAGGAAATGCAGGTTAGAGCTGATTAGATGGTGGAGGAGGGGAAGCCACGTTAATGGAAGAAGGCAGATATTTTGGAAGATCAGGACTGGAAGACCTCATCTTGGGAACAGATGCAGTGGAGATGGAGAAATTGAGAGAAGGCAATTGAATCCTTGCAGGGGACAGACAGGGTGTTAGAAAGTGTAGTCAAGGTAGTTGATAGATTTGTAATATATATGTCAGTGGAAAGCTTGCTCCTGAGATGGAGGCAGAGGCATCTTTAATTCCTATGTTTTGGACAGGTCCCAGCCTTGTAAAATACTGGAAGGAGGTATTTAAAATTATCTTTAATTTTAAACATAAATTTGGAACTTAATCCTCTGGTTGCTCTTTTTGGAACTAGAGAAGATATTCTTTTAACTCCAATTAAATGTTGTACTTTATTTTTTTCATCTCTCCTGGCTAGACATGCAGTATTGTTTACATGAAAGGATGCTGTCCCGCCTACTCATGCTCAATGGCTGAGAGACATTATGTCCTGTTTAAATTTAGAAAAGATATGTTATTTAATTAACAATTCAAATACTGTAGGGTCCATTCTTGAATTACTTTCATAACCTCTAGACATAATAATCTTAATATTTACCATTTTATTTCAAGAACAAAGTATATATTTCCTTCAGACATACACCTTGGGTTACAGGATAGAGTTTAGAATCACGTTGTACATGAAAAACTATATTCTTTCTTTACCTTGATGTAGTTTTAAATTATGGTTGTGTTATAGTTTAATGAGTTATCTAATCTTCCATTTATCATTATGCATATCATAATTGTTTTGTATGCTTTATGTCAAAATCAATAAAAAATATTTAAAAAGAGAAATCCAGAAAGGGGAGAACGTTGTCGGAGATGGACCAGGTTAGTTTGAGATTGTAGGTTGAAATTGGCAGCAAAGTGAATGAAGTTGACAAGCTCATCACAGGTGCATAAGGCCACCCCAATGTAGTCATCAATTGTCTGGGCGAGCACATGGTCGTAAAGCTCAAGAGTGTCAAATGCCTTCTGTACTCACCCAGACAATGTTCTGCGCACGAGGCTACTTAAAAAGTTTAGTGTGGATAGAACATTGGACAATTGGCAGGAAGCAGAGAGTCGAAATACAAGGATCATATTCTGATCGGCTGCCAGTTGCTAGTGGTGTTGCACAGGGATCAGTGCTGGGGCCGCTTCTTTTTATGTGGTAATATTAATGATTTGGATTATGGCTTTGTGGCCAAGTTTAAAGAGGATACGAAGGTAGGTGGAGGAGCAGGTAGTGTTAAAGAAACAGGGAGATTGCAGAAGGACAGAGGCAGATTAGAATGGGCAGAGAAGTGGTAAATGAAATATAATGTCAGAAAGTGTACAATCATGCACTTTGGTAGGAAAAGAAAATAAACGGGCAGACTTTTTTTTAAATGGGGAGAAAATTGAAAATACCGAGATACAAAGTGTCTCGAGAGTCATCATGCAGGATAGCCTAAAGGTAAATGTGCAGGTTGAGATAGTGAAGAAGGCAAATACAATTCTGCCATTCATTTCAAGAGGAATAAAATATCAGAACGGGATGTGATGTTGAGGCTTTATGAGGCATGAAAGACCTCGTGTGCAGTTTTGTGCTCATTTAAGAAAAGATGTGCTGACGTTGGAGAAGGTTCATAGGAGGTTCACTCAGATGATTCCGCGAATGAAAGGATTGCCATATGAAGAGCATTTGACAGCTTTTGGCCTGTATTCCTTAGAATTTAGGAAAATGAGGATCTCATTGAAGCATTCTGAATGTTGAAAGGCATTGACAGAATAGACATAGATGGGAGCATCTAGGACAAGAGAGCACAATTTCAGGACTGATCAAACTCCACTTAGAACAGAGATGCATAAGAATTTTTTCAGCCAGAGGGTGGTAAATCTATGGAATATGTTGCCACAGGCTGTTGTGGAGGCCAGATCATTGGCAGATTGATCAGTTCTGATTGAGCCAGGGTATTAAAGGTTATGGGAGAAGGCCAGCCAGTGGGGCTGAGTGGGAACATGGATCAGCGAATTATTAAATGGTGGGGCAGACTCAATAGGCTGAATAGCCTATTTCAGCTCCTAAAACAGTCAATAGAGAATGAAAGAGTATCAGTAAATACAGAGTTGTTCTGAATAACTGGTTCATACAGCAGAAATCCAAATTTAAAGTGGTGAACTAAGTATTGGCTAATATTGAAATGAGGAAAATGTTTTAACTTGAGATAGAGCCCTGGCTGTCTGAAGGCTTTCCCTCCACTGAAGAACCAAACTTGTAGCATCAAATATTATGAACTGCTTTAACACCAAAGGCAGGTATCATACAATCTAAAAAAAAGATAGATATGCAAATAATTTAAACTTCAAACTGTAGAGTTTAATATACAATTCTTCTCACCTTCTCTCAACTTCTTTCTAGTTTCTTCTTTTCTCGCATAAGGCCATGCCAGAGGAATGCTTGTTTGCGACAGCAGCTTTAACCTTTCAATTGTTGCATCCTCTGAAGGTGTGCTGTTTCTTTTCACCTCCCTTCTCCCTTTCAAAACATCATGAAGAGTACGATGAAAGACGCCCATTGATGGTGCAACTTTCACTAGCCGTTTTCCCAAGGATGGCCTGCTTGCTGTCCCCATTGCTTGGTCTTTGGCAGCACTGTACGGTGATTTATCTTTTCTTTTTATCCCCTTCTTGGCAGTCAATTGTTCTTCCTCCGCTTCATAGTTTGGAACAAGCCCACTTCTTGCTGAAGTTCCAGCTCCTATTGCACGACGTTTTACATCAAATGCTGACAAAGAGCTGACATCACTCACCCCAAACCCTGGTTTCTGACCAGTTTTTTCTTCGCTGCCCAATGTTTTGGTTAATGCCGACACGTCAACTGAGCCTGCTGTACTTGGTTGTGAGAAAGTGAACGGGGTTGAAGATCTGTTACCGCTGGGAGCAGGCTGAACAAAGCGAAAACTTTCGGCAGAACTGCCCATAGCTGTCGGCTGAGAGAAGTTGGAAGCATTTGGTAAACTGGTTGTTGCTTTTGGACGCGGTAACCCGAAGAAGCTGGAGGAAGGGCTACTTATGGCTTGTGAGAAACTGAAAACTGGTCCGGAAGGGCCAGCCTTGCTCTGGGGTGCACTGAAGACGCCCGCTTCTCCACCACTGCTGGCAGACTGCAAGAACTGAAATGATGGCAGCTTGTTTACAGCTTTACTCGTGTCCAAACCAGCACCGCGGGGCCGCTGAACGTCCGGATTGCCGAACGAGCTGAAGATTGGTTCAGGGTGTCCAAAGTTTCCAACGGGGGCTGCGCCGAAGTTCACAGGACCGGGGAACGGGTTGAGATGTCTAAAACTGAAGATCTGGCTCGGCGGGGGAGCAGAGCCTGGGCCGCGGACATAACCGGCCGGCAGAACCGAGCTGGCAGCACCAGCGACGGGATGTCCAAACGCCGCAGGTGGCGGGGCCGCTTCGCTCGCTTGCCCGAAGACGGCCGCCTGGTGGGGCGCGAAGAGCGCGGGCAGACGCTTGCCCGTCGGGTCCATGAGGGCCAATCTTGCTGCTCACGTTTGGAAGCTCAGCATTAGACTGCCGCATCCCCGCTGGGCGCACTGTTTCGATCCGGGCGGTCAGCACGGAGCAGGAAGTCAGCGAACCCATTTCCGTTTCCGCAGGGCGGGGTTGCTATTGACAACGTGCCGCGGCCTGGAGCATTCATGGCGCTGTTGATCAGGAACCTGCAGCGAGCGGTGCCGCTCCGCAGGGCTCGTCTACGGCGAGACTGCCAGGTCCTTCGCAAGATCCTGGGTCTCGGCTGCTTCGACTTGGGCCTGATTTGTGTGGACGACCGGCGAATGCGGATCCTAAACGGGCGCTACCGGGGACAGGAGGCGGCCACCGATGTGCTGTCCTTCCCTTTCCATCAGGTGAGGAGCAGGGAGCCTAAGGCTGTCTCCCTTCACTCCCAACGAATCCTTTTGTTCATGCAGATTTATTGGTGTTCACTTACTGTTAATAAAAAAAATCCACTCAGCAGGTCAAAGATAAAATCGAATCCAGTTTCAGATGAAGATTCTTCTCGTGACGAGAAGTTGTTCTCGGGTGGATAGAAGAAAAGATTCAAGGATATGCTCAAAGCCTTCTTGAAAAATCCAACAACCCACTGACTCCTAGCAATCAATGGCTCCTTACCTCTCAAAAGTGGAGGAGTAATCAAGGAGATCGGATTAAATCTGAGTTGAAGTGGCAGAAGTAGTACACTACCTCACAAAACTATCCACCAGGCACATCCTGCTCCATCTCTGGTCACGTCTGTGGGCGCCACATTCGCCTCATCACAATGCACAGGATTAGAGTGGAAGCGGGTCATCTTCAATTCTGAGGGATTGTTCAAAAGGAGAGTGACAGTATCCATTTCTGAAGTTGTCATGGATGTTCGATTCAGTGGTTGAAAAGTTTTTCAAATCGATTGTTTTATCCTACTTGATTTAAAGTCCTGTTGGATGACGTTGGAGATTATTTACTGCTACTTTGGCCATCTCTTGGAGGTGAATCATTCAGGGCAGAGTATTCAGACTCTGCTCCTCTTGAGAAAACATAACATATTGTTCTACCACTTTTAATTACATGTGCACCATTAAAAGTATCCTATCTAGGTACATAAGATAATTGCTTTGCCCAAGATCAGAAGCTACAGGAGTTGGTGATTGCAGCTTAGACATCACAAAAACCTTCCTGCCCTCCATCAATTTCCTCCTACCTAAGAAAGGCAGCCAACGTACTGAACATTCCACCACAGGCCCGACACACTCTCTACCCTCTTCTCCTTCCTCCCTTTGGGGAGAAGGTTCATGAGTGTGAAGTTGTGCACCAACAGATATAAAGTTTCTTCCAGCAGCCATTAGGTTCCTGAATGCATCTCACAACAATGAGATTCATATGTACAAACTGATCTTTCATTGTATAGCGATGTGCTCTTACTCTTCATTCTGCATGCACGTTAGAGTTGACTTGCTAGACTGCTTACAAATCAAACCCTTCTCATTCTACCAGGGAGAAGATGCCAATAAACATGAACTTGATATTTATGAGCCAATCCCACTGATATATCTGGTCAATAGTAATTCCATCCTGTTTTTGACTGAGAATTCATGATTGTAATGTCATTGAAAATTAAGTGGAGTTGTGGTACAAATGTTACTTGCTATTTATCAGCCTGAGTCTGAATGCAATTCTGGTCATTCATGAAGTAATTGAAGATAATTGATCACATTACAGTACAGTATAGGTCTTTCGGCTCTTGATGTTGTGCTGACCTATATATTACTACCAAATAAAGTACTAAACCCTTCCTACGTCATACCTCTATTTTTCTTTCAACCATGTGCCTGTCTCAGAGTTTCTTATATGCCCCTATTATTCTATTATTTTACCATCACCCCTGGCAAGGCATTCCAGGCACCCAGAATTCTCTGTAAAAAAACTTGCCCCTGATGTCTCCCTAAACTTTTCTCCCTTCACTTTGTACAGATGTCTTCTGGTGTTTAAATGTTTACTCTTTTTTTTCCAGGATCTCAGAGAAGAGATACCCAAACACTTACATCAGGATGAATATAATCTCGGAGACATCTTCTTAGGCGTAGAATACATCTACAGACAATGCCAAGTACACAGGCAAGACTTCTACAATGTACTAACAGTAGGTATTAATGAAGTATTTGCACTGTCTTAAACCCACAGATATTTCAAAAGGAAATTTATGTTTCAGAATTAGAAAACAAAATGTAATTTCATTTAGTAGTTTATGGAGTGTTGGATATCTGTTAAGTGAAACAGGATGGGAGGAAATTAATCAATGGTGATCATACAAAAGGGCACTAACAAATCAGTTGACCACTCAAAGTGGTGCCAAGTGAATACTTAATGCCAATTTCAGACCCAATGTGCTTGTGTTTATTAGAATTCAACAGACTTTCATATTAAACTAATTTATTTTAGGCGAGGTCTAACTGTTATTTTCTGGTGAATTACTTTTTGGCGAATGTTATACTTTTCAGGTGACTACATTACATGGAATCTGCCATCTGCTAGGGTACAGGCACAGCACGGAAACGGAGTGGAAACAGGTACAGTTGAAGTTCTTGGTTATCTGTGCTAAATGATTCATCACTCTGATTCACTTTATTATGTTGTTAAACAAGAATATCTGCAGATGCTGCGATTGTAGTTGAATATACAAAAGTGCTGGAGAAACTCAGCAGGTCACTTAGCGTTCAGAGGAGGCAAAGATATCTATCCAATGTTTCAGTATAAAAACCAATATCAAAATATTTGCTCATGCCTTGACAAAGGGCACAGGCCCGAAACATTAGTTATTTACTTTTTTGCTTCCTATGGACCTGTGTGACCTGCTGAGTTTCTCCAGTACTTTACAGCAAACCTTGTGCTGTGGGCTTGAAGAACATTCAAAATTAATTGATATTGGATGTGTTAGTTGTAAATTAGTAAAACATATTTCAACATTTCTGCTTTAGCTGAAGGGTCAGCAAAGGAGAACCACCTCAAAATTCCTAGGTTCATCGTGACATTGAAGCAGATACCAGTTACTGGTAGATAGGCTTGCCATCAAAATGGCAAGCAGGATGCTGTGACAATGAGTTAAAGTTGCCACCATGTTCAGTTTGATCTTAATCTATATTCTTATTCTTGGTGAGAATTAATTTTCAGGATTTTCTAATACTGCACTCAGATTCTCCACATTGCATTTCATATAACCATATACAGCCAAAACAGGCCAGTTTGCCGCTACTAGTCCATGCCGGAACAAATCCCCACCCTCCTAGTCCCACTGACCAGCACCTGGTCCATACCCCTCCAATCCTCTCCCCTCCATGTAATTATCCAGTCTTTCCTTAAATGTAAATAACGTCCCTGCTTCAACCACCTCCGCCGGAAGCTTATTCCACATCCCAACCACCCTTTGCGTGAAGAAATTTCCCCTCATGTTCCCCTTATAATTTTCCCCCTTCAATCTCAAACCATGGCCTCTGGTTTGAATATCCCCCACTCTTAATTGAAAAAGCCTATCCATGTTGACTCTCTCTGTCCCTTTTAAAATCTTGAACACCTCCATCAAATCCCCCCTCAATCTTCTATGCTCCAGAGAAAAAAGCCCCAGGCTGCTCAACCTTTCACTGTAACTCAAACCCTAATATCCTGTCAACATTCTCATGAACCTTCTCTGCAATCTCTCTATTTTGTTTATATCCTTCCTACAATTTGGTGACCAAAACTGCACACAGTATTCCAAATTTGGCCTCACCAATGCTTTGTACAATTTCATCGTAACATCCCAACTCTTGAATTCAATACTCCGATTTATGAAGGCCAACATTCCAAACGCCTTCTTCACCACTTTGTCTACCTGAGTATCAACTTTGAGGATACTATTTACCATAACTCCTAAATCCCTTTGTTGCTCTGAACTCCTCAATTGTCTACCATTCAATGTATATGACCTATTTAAATTTGCCTTTCCAAAATGCAACACTTCACATTTATCCTCATCAAATTCCATCAGCCATTTCTCAGCCCACTCCTCTAGCTTTCCTATATCTCTTTTTAAGCTACAGTAATCTTCCTCACCGTCCACAATACCACCAATCTTTGTATCATCCGCAAACCTACCTATCCAATTCACCACCCCTTACTCCAGATCATTAATATATATATAACAAACAACAGTGGACCCAGGACCAATCCCCGAGGAACTCCACCAGTCACCGGCCTCCAATCCGACAAAAAATCCTCCACCACCACTCTCCGACACCTCCCATTCAACCATTGCTGAATCCACTTCACTACCTCCTTATTTATACCTAATGCTCCACCTTTTTTCCTAACCTCCTGTGGGGAACTTTGTCAAAAGCTTTACTATAAACAACATCCACAGCCTTCCCTTCATCAATCTTTTTTGTAACCCCCTCGAAAAACTCTATAAGGTTTGTTAAGCATGATCTACCCCTGACAAAACCATGCTGACTACTACCTATCAATCCCTGTTCTTCCAAATATTTGTAAATGCCATCCCTCAAAACACCCTCCATCAACCCACCCACCACAGACGCCAGACTCACAGGTCCACAATCTCCAGGCTCACACCCGGACCCTTTCCTAAACAGCGGAACAACATGAGCCACCCTCCAATCCTACGGCACCACCCCTGTGACCAGTGACATCCTAAATATCTCTGTTAATGGCCCCACTATCTGTACATTAGTCTCCCTGAATGTCCTTGGGAATACTTTGTCCGGACTTGGAGATTTGTCCACCTTTACCTTTTTCAACACTGACGTCACTACCTCCTCGGTTATCCTTATATGATTCATGACCGCCCCACTATTTTTCTTTACTTCAACTGGTACAATATTTTTTTCCCTAGTGAATACCGAAGAAAAGAAATCATTTAAAATTTCCCCCATCTCCTCTGACTTTTCACATAGCCTACCCTCCCTATCTACAAGGGGACCAATTCTATCCTTCACTAATCTTTTACTTTTAATGTACCTATAGAAACCCTTTGGATTTATTTTTACTCTGCCTACCAAAACCTCTTTGTGCCTCTTTTTGGCCTTTCTAATTTCTTTCTTAAGATTTTTCTACATTCCTTGTAGTCCTCTTTCAATTTCTCAGCACCCTGCTGTTTATACCTCTTGTACACCTCCCTCTTTCTCCTAACCAAATTTCTAATATTCCTTAAAAACCAAGGCTCCCTATGACTTCCAGCCTTTCCTTTGATCCTCACTGGGACATATCTACTCTGTACTCTCAAAATTTCTTCTTTGAATATTCTCCATTTTTCATTTACATCCTTTCCTGAAAAAATCATGTCCCACTCAATACTCCCCAAATCCATTCTTATCTCCAATCTACATTTTTAAAAATGCTGTTGATTCAAGAATGTAAAATATAAAGATTTGCAGTTTAACAGGAGTGAGGAAAGGACATTGAGAATAGTCCTGCAGTACATAGAGAACTTGAAATAATAGAGTATTTCTTACAACCCCAGGATATCATAAAGTACTTTAGATCCAATCAGTGGAGAGATCTTGAAAGTCAGTTATTATAAGAAATGTTGTGACTGACCTGAGTACCATAAAAAGCAGCGATAAAAATGACCTGATAATTTTTTAAAGAACATTAGATGAGGGATAAATATTGACCAGCCCTTTGGAAGAAGATCCCAGGAAGTATCACATTCTAAACATAATTTCAGATTGAACCTTTTACACTGGAGCGGTTGTGCAATACTGCAATCTTAATCAGCTGGTCAGACTCTGGAGGGGAATAAGAGGACTGTCTGCACTATTGTACTGCCACTTTTATTGATTGATCTTTTTTATTTATTGCCTCTTTTTAATTTAATTTAATACATATTGTTTATTTTTGCAAAGTTCCTGTTCGGTTGCAGCAAGTAAGAATTTTAGTACATTCATACATTTTACAATGTGTTTGATTGTGCACTGTGGTCCAGTGAAGTGCTGTTCCATCTGATTGTCTATGTACAGTCAAATGATAATAAATTTAAACTTGATATGACAATAAGTAAAACATGAAAGTCTGCAGACACCATGATTAAAGTAAAAACACAGTACTGGAGAAACTCAGCAGTTCAGCAGTGTATTTTATATAGCAAAGATAAAGATGCTCAACCAACATTTCAGGCTTGAGCCCTTCATCTTGGTATAAGCAAAATGTCGGCTGGTGCCCAATCGGGTTATATCTTTGCTGAGTTTCTCCAGCATTGTGTTTTCTCTTGATATGATAATAAAACCATTATCATATCTATATAGGTATTCCAATTTAATTGCAATCCCTTGATTGCAGTAATAAGATAAGCACTTTAATCCTATTTGCATCTAGGACCTACCTAACATTAATTTTTGATCCAGTGAACAGCTGGACTTCACTTTGAACTTCCAATGTCCTCCCCTTGTCTGTTCCTCACTCAGATACAGTGGGAAAAATGCAGTGTCAACTTGTCAGTAAACAAGCAGTGCCTCATATTGAAAGTGTATAGGCAGTTTACCCCATTTAAAAATTTACACTTAACTGGAACTCTGATGCCCTAACACCATGTGTGGAAGAAGAATGATCAGTTATAAGACAGTTTCCTTATCCCATGGATCTCAGCAATGTCTTGAAATCTGAAAATTTCATAAATGTTCATAACAGTTTTGTTATCAAATTGTTCAGATGGTAAAAAAAAAGCTTGTCTTAACTGCATCTTTTCGCAACATGTGACCATTCTGTGGGCCACAGATTAAAATAACCACAAATAAATAAAAATAACATTTCACATTATGTGCTGTATCCAAAAGAGAGAAAATGTATCTTACTTGAACCACTGTTTTATGAAAAGGAAGAATAATTAGAATTTATACAACAATTTTCATGTGCTGAGATGTCCCCAAACTGCTTAACAACTGAAGTATTAGCTGTGAGATGTGGTCCCTTGCTTTGTAGACAAATGCAACAAACAGTTGTGATCAGCAAGGCTCCACAAACAGTAATGACATATTAACCTAATGGTGATTAAAGAACTTGTGGTTCCAGAGGGTCTTACATTTTACTTGAATGATGATAAGTTCACTGACATCCCTGCATTGGCTGGAGAGATTTTTTTGTTAAAGACTTGAGCCATGGCTTTAGCCCATCAGTCTCAGACTCAGACAAGATAGTGATCAATCACATCAAACTTGAGGTAATAAGAAATCTCATTAGATGTCAGCATTTGTATATTGAGATTAAACTAAATTCTTGTTATTTCCATGTTGTTTGTTCCTCAGATGCTCCAGAGAGAATCCAACACCCTTCAGTTGTTTAATAAACTAACTGGGGCCAGCCTTCAGCCACTAACCCAGAACAGCTTCTAAACACAGGCATGGGTAGAACAAAGGGTAATCACTTGATTTTTATTTTTATAAATTATGGACTCCCTCTGTCAATGGAATAAAGAATGTGGTTCTTTGGATGATGGTCTTTTCCTTGGGCTGTATCAAGGAATTCAGAAACATTTTATGAATCGTTTGTTTTGCTGAAGGGGCATTTTCAAGGTAAGGAAGACATCCATATGGAAGGTTAAGTTGGATTGAATGGAGAATAAAGCTCTTCTCCAATTAATTTTTGAGTAAGATCCTACTTAGACCCTACCCTCTCCAAGGTGAACCCACACAAGGCGGTGAGACCAGACAACATACCTGGTCAGGTGCTGAAGGACTATGCATATCAATTGATGGAGGTCTTCACAGGTGAAGGGTGGTGGACAAACTGGTGACTCTGTTGCCTTACGGTAGACAAAGTTAAAGAATTTCATATATATTACCTTCTAAATGTAGCATTACGTGACAATAAAGGAACCTTTACCTTTATATCTTCAACACCTCACTGCAGCAGTCCATCATTCTCACAGGGTTCAAGACAACCACTATTATCCCAGTACCCAAAAGGGCAACAATAACAGGCCTCATTAACTACCACCCTGTGGTACTGACCTCCACCATTATGAAATGCTTCAAGCATCTGGTGATGGAACACATCAAAGCACACATCCCAGAGATGCTGGATTCATTTCAATTTGCCTAAAGAAGAAACCATTCCACAGACAATGTGGCTTCACTCCATCCTGGCCTTCTTGGAGAATGACACCTCATACACCAGGCTGCTGTTCATTGACTTCAGGTCGGCGTTTAATATGATCATTCCGCAGAAGGTAGTGGAGAAGCTGTCTTTGATTGGACCACAGTTTGTCCAAGTCAGAAGCAGAATATCGAGCACCATCACACTGAGCACTGGCGCACCTCAGGGCTGTGTACTCAGCCTGCTCCTACTGACCCAAGGATAAATAGACAAGTATGTTTGTGAGAGACAGGGGAGAGAAAGTTGGGGAGAGAGAAAGGGTGGGGAAGGAGAGAGAGAGCAAGGAGGTTGCTTCATCACACATGACCACCACCATATGAACATTAGCAACCATGTTGCAAAATCTGGGTCCTTTTCCTATTGGATAAAGGCCTTCCTCTGTCAAGTTTTTGTGGAAGATAGTATGTTACATTGAAAGAAACTACACTTGATGAGCAGTCACCTGATGGAGTAGTGGCCGGTCAGGGAACTCCAACCCTCTCCGGAAAAGTTTAAGAAAAACAGAGAAAACGCAAAGGCACAAACACGAAAATTAAAATAAAGTGAAAGAAAAGGTGGGAGGAAAATGGCAATGAAGAAAGAAAAGTCAAAAGCAACGGGAAGAAGAGAAGAAGAAAAGACATCGGAAGAAGAAGGTGAAGGCCTTACCTATCCGAAGAGGCCCGCTGTGGAGAGAGAAGCCCGCTCCCTCAGGTCAAAAATGGCTTGCGGAGCCAAGCAAAAGTGCGCAACTGCGCATGCGTGAGGAGTCGCGCATGCACGATGCGCAAGACAAAAAAATACACTGACGGTAGGGGGGACCAGCCGAGGAGTTGATCTCCACAGCTGAGAATGACAGCCACAACACAACAACAAGAGGAGAACATAGAAAACAACGAGAACAAGAAAGAAGAGAGTAAAAATAAATCAAAGAAACAACAGATGACCAACCCAGAGGAAGAAGAAGAGGAAGAACACAGAGAAATGGAAGAAGAAGGGAAGGCAAGACAATGGATATATTTTTTTTAAAGAATATATGGAATCAGTAAAAGAATGGCAATCACAAGAATTTAGTGAAATAAAAAGAATAAAAAGTACAGAAGAAAAAATGAATAGATTAGAGGTGGTCATGTCAGATATAGGAAAAAGAGTGGACAAGGTGGAAGAACGAGAAACAGCCGTAGAAATGGAAGTAAAGGACTTAAAAAAGAAGAAGAATCTAATAAAAAAGTTAAAGAGACACAAGAGCTGTTAGCTCAGAAGATAGATATAATGGAAAATTATAATAGAAGAAATAATATAAAGATAGTGGGCCTTAAGGAAGATGAAGAAGGCAAGAATATGAGAGAATTTATAAAAGATTGGATCCCCAGGGTCCTAGGAAGACCAGAATTACAGGAAGAAATGGAAATAGAAAGGGCACATAGAACATTAGCCCCGAAACCACAGCCACAACAAAAACCAAGATCCATTTTAGTAAAATTCTTAAGATATACAACAAGAGAAAATATATTGGAGAAAGCAATGAAGAAAATAAGAGAAGACAAAAAGCCACTAGAATACAAAGGTCAAAAATTTTTTTTCTATCCAGACATAAGTTTTAAACTCCTGAAGAAGAGAAAGGAGTTTAATACAGCAAAAGCGATCCTATGGAAAAAAGGATATAAATTTATGCTAAAGTACCCAGCGGTACTTAAAATAGTTATTCCAGGGCAGCAAAACAACTATTCTCGGATCCGGAAGAAGCACGAAAATTTGCAGAACAACTACAAAACAGGCAGAGAGATGAAGACATGTAACGAGAGTAAAAATGACCACGAACTATATGTATGTGTGTATATGGGAAAATATATATATGTGTGTGTGTATGTATATATGTGTGTACATGAGTATATCTGTATTTAAAGGAAAATATATAGAGTATAGACAAGAATTAATAAGGGAATGAAAGGGAAGAGAGGAAGTAAGGAGGGAATTAAGAGAGTGACCTTTGTTGTATATGAAAATTAAAATCTTTTCTGGGGGGACTGGGTGGGGAGGAGTTACGGTCACTGTGAAATCAGTTGACACTTGCAAGTGAATTCGCAAATCCAAATGGAGAGGGGAGATGTGGTTGCCCGACAAGGGATAAAGGGCAACTCAGGAAAGGGAGGGGATAACGGGGTTAAAGAAATTTTAGATAGGAGAATAAGGGAAATGTTTGATGTTTTAGAAATGTTGTCTTATAAAGTGTTCAAAAAAAGAAAGCAGAAATGGATAAGAAGGAAAGGTGATGATGAGGAAACGGAAAGGAAAGATAAACAAAGTATGAAATGGCTATGTTGAACTATATGACTTTAAATATTAACAGAATACATAACCAAATCAAAAGGAAGAAACTGCTAAATTTACTGAAAAAAGAAAAAATTGATATAGCATTCGTGCAAGAAACACACTTAACTGAAGTGGAGCACAAGAAATTAAAGAGAGATTGGATAGGACATGTAACAGCAGCGTCATATAATTCAAAAGCTAGAGAAGTAGCTATATTAATCAGTAAAAATGTACCAATTAAAATAGAAGAGGAAATAATAGATCCAGCAGGGAGATATGTAATGATAAAATGTCAGATATATTCAGAGTTTTGGAATTTAGTCAATGTATATTCACCTAACGAAGAAGATCAAAAATTTATGCAAGATATTTTTTTGAAGATAGCAGACACGCAAGGGAACATACTAATAGGAGGGGATTTCAACCTGAATTTGGATTCAAACATGGATAAAGCTGGGGAAAAAATTAACAGAAAGAACAAAGTAACCAAATTTATAATTAAATCGATGCAAGAAATGCAACTTTTGGATATATGGAGGAAACAACACCCAAAGGAAAAGGAATATTCATATTATTCGGTAGACATAAAACATACTCAAGAATAGACCTATTCCTGTTATCAGCTCGCATGCAAGCAGAGTTAGGATAACAGAATATAAAGCTAGAATATTATCGGACCACTCACCCCTGATTTTGACAATAGAGTTAGAGGACATCCCTCCAAGAATGTATAGATGGAGATTAAACCCCATGCTACATAAAAGGCAGGATTTTAGAGAATTCATTGAAAAACAAATTAAAATGTACTTCGAAATAAATACGGAATCAGTGAAAGATAAGTTTATACTATGGGACGCAATGAAAGCGTTCATCAGGGGGCAAATAATAAGTTATGTAACCAAGATGAAGAAGGACTACAATCAGGAAACAGCAGTTGGAAAGGGAAATAGCAAATATAGAAAAAGAATTAGCAATGAAGGAAGACACAACTGAAAGAAGAGAATTGGCAGATAAAAAAAATTAAAATATGAAACACTACAAACATATAAGGTGGAGAAGAACATAATGAAGACAAAACAGAAATATTATGAACTAGGAGAAAAAACGCACAAAATTCTAGCGTGGCAGCTTAAGACAGAACAAACTAAGAGAATGGTATTGGCATCAAGGAAAAAAGACAAACAAATCACATATAATCCAACGGAGATTAATGAAAACTTCAGAGAATTCTACGAACAATTATACCAAACTGAAGACAAAATAGATGAATTTTTAACTAAAATTGAACTTCCGAAATTACAAACAGAGGAAAAAAATAAATTAACAGAACCATTTGAAATAGTAGAAATACAAGAGATAATAAAAAAACTACCGAATAAGAAAACACCAGGAGAGGATGGATTCCCAATAGAATTCTATAAAACATTTAAAGATTTATTAATTCCTCCCCTCCTGGAAGTAATCAACCAGATTGATAAAACACAAAGCTTACCAGATTCATGCAAAACAGCAATAATTACAGTAATACCAAAGACGGAAAGATCCACTCGCACCAGCGTCATATAGACCAATATCTTTACTTAACACAGATTATAAGATAATAGCTAAACTATTAGCAAACAGATTAGCCGACTATGTACCAAAAATAGTAAATCTAGACCAAATTGGATTTATTAAAAAAAGACGAACAACAGACAATATTTGTAAATGTATTAACTTAATTCATGCAGTAGAAGGAAATAAAGCTCCAACAGTAGCAGTTGCTTTAGACGCAGAGAAGGCCTTTGACAGAGTAGAATGGAATTATTTATTCAAAGTACTACAAAAATTCAGTTTACCGGAGAAATATATTACTTGGATTAAAGCATTATATCAGCGGCCATTGGCGAAAGTGACAGTAAATGGATATATATCAAAACAATTTAACTTAAGCAGATCAACAAGGCAGGGATGCCCACTATCGCCCTTATTGTTCGCGTTAGCCATAGAACCACTAGCAGAATTGATAAGAACAGAAAATAAAATAAAAGAGATAAAAATAAAAGACAAGGAATATAAAATCAGTTTATTTGCAGATGACGTTATAGTATACTTAACAGATCCAGAAATATCAATAAAAGAATTACATAAGAAATTGAAGGAATATGGAGAAGTGTCGGGATACAAGATTAACGCAAATAAAAGTGAAGCAATGCCAATGAATAATGCGGATTTCTCAAAATTTAAGAAAGAATCACCATTCAGATGGCAAATGCAAGCAATGCGATACCTAGGTATACAAATAAATAAAAACCTCGGCCATCTATATAAACTCAATTATTATCCACTAATGAAAAAATTACAGGACGACTTAGAGCATTGGAAAGACTTACCACTAACACTAATAGGAAGGATAAACTGTATTAAAATGAACATTTTCCCAAGGATACAATACCTATTTCAGGCATTGCCAATACACTTGACAGAGAAATTCTTCAAGGAGTTAAAGAAAATAATAAGGAATTTTTTATGGAAAGGGGGGAAACCGAGGCTAGCACTAGATAAATTAACAGAATGGTATAAACAAGGAGGCTTACAACTGCCAAACTTTAAAAATTATTATAGAGCCGCACAATTAAGATACCTATCAGATTTTTATCAAACAAGGGAAAAGCCAGATTGGACTAGATTAGAACTAGATAAAATAGGGGAGAAGATACCCGAACATATATTATATAAATTGGATGAAAAATTGGTACAACGTAGGAATTCTCCAGTATTACATCATCTGCTCAATATTTGGAAGAAGATTCATGTAGAAAGGAATAAAACAAGTTACCAACTACCAAAACTAATACTGACGCAAAATCAGCTAATCCCTTTTACAATAGATAACCTTTCCTTTAGAGAATGGGAGAAAAAAAGGGATCAAAAGAATAGAAAATTGATTTTCGGGAAATAAATTATTATCCTTTGAACAAATGAAGGATAAATATAATATAACTCACGATACAGTGTTGGCATACTACCAACTGAAATCCTACTTGAAGGACAAATTGGGAAGCAGTCTGAGGTTACCAGAGGGAAGTAATTTTGAATATGTGATTACAGACACAAAGATAATCAAAAAATTTATAACAAACATGTATATTAAACTACAAGAAAAGGAGAATGAGGAATCAAATGGTAAAACTAAACAAAAATGGGAACAAGATCTAAACATAAAGATAAAGAAGGAAACATGGGAGAAGTTATGCTCAGGAACTATGAGAAATACAATAAATACGAGGTTACATATGATACAATATAACTGGATACACAGGCTATATATTACACCTCAAAAGTTAAATAAATGGGACCCAACAGTATCTGACAGATGTTTTTGCTGTAAAAAGGAAATGGGAACAACAATTCATGCAATCTGGGCATGTGAGAAAGTGAAAAAATTTTGGGAAGATCTAAACCAGGTATTAAATAAAATCACAAAAAGCAATATACCAAAAAACCCAGAGATCTTCCTCCTAAGTAACATAAAAAACAAAGAATTTGGAATTGATTTGGATGGTGTACAAAAAAGATTTGGTATGATAGCCCTAGCTGTAGCAAAAAAATGTATTATGTCAGCCTGGGAATTAGAAGATAACTTGAGAATACAACAATGGTATATAGAAATGAATAAATGTATTCCATTAGAAAAAATAACATATAATTTAAGAAATAATATTACAATATTTGAACAAATATGGGAGCCACACATGAAACATAATAGAGAAAACCTACCGGGGACATCTACCACCTAAAATGACAGAAGGCGAAGAGAATGAAAAGAACTGACTCAGTGGAATTTCTTGTTTATTTTTATTGAGTGACAACATTGTTTGACGGGTTTAATGTATCTTAGATTCTGAACTTTAAATGAATGGGAGGGGAGGTAGGGAGGGTGGGATGGGAAGAGGGAGTGGGGGGAGAAAACGACACTGTATATATTTGAAAAGGAAAATGTATGTATCTTGATCAATGTGGTTTATAGTGTGAAAAATAAAAAGAATTAAAAAAAAGAAAGAAACTACACTTTAAATGTAAAAACTTTATTTTAGAGCCCTCGTGTCCCAGTGTGCCTTAGCATAATGAAAGGGCTGTATGCATGGAGCATTCATAGAGGGGTTTCTCTGTGACACAGAATTCTGGGAGGGCAAGTCCATTATCACTCAATGCGTCAACAATGAGTCGCACAGCAGAGAAGAGGTAGAAAATCTCATGAAATGGTGTGAGAATAACAAGTGGACAAGGAGATGATTGTGGACTTCAAGAGGATGAAGGTCGACCACTACACATTAATAGCTCAGTAGTGGGTAGAGTGGAGAGCACCAAGGACCTTGAAGTCCATTTAAGTAGTGACCTATCCTGGACACACAACATCTCACTTGTCATGAAGGTGCAACAGTGACTGCATTTTCTGAGAAGATGAGGTGGGCAAGTCAACTGGCAACTTTCTACAGGAGCTTTATCAAGAGTGTCCTGACTGACTGTATCACAGTGTGGGATGTTTGCTGTAGAGCATCAGATCATTGGTTAATCATAAGAGTAACAGAGAGGATCACTGAGGTCTCCCTACCTCTCATGAAGTGATTTTCCCGGGAATGTTGTTTAGAGAGGGCATGCAAAATCAGTGAGGACTCCTCCCACCCTGCACTTAGTATCATCCAGCTACTCCCGTCAGGAACTGTGTATGTGTATCATCTGTATGTGTGTTTGCAGTGTTTTAAAAACAAGGACGGGAGCACACTGTTTCATTGGGTTGTATTGTACAATTAGATGATAAATAAATTTGAACTACTTGCAATCATTTGAGAAAAAGAGAATTAACCCTTTCAAAATTCGCAAATCACTACCCAAAAATCGAGACACTGAATAAAATACATTCCCAAGGAAGTTAGATGAAAAAAAGTAAAGAAATATATTTTTGCTGATGTTTCTTGACACTCAAACAGATTATGGGGCTTCACATTATGGAAAATTATAATACAGACCTTTTCTATGAATGCAACCCTTTCCTCCATCCCAGTAATGCAGAGTTCAAGTGTATCTGGTCCATGTAGAGCTTCTGTTCATTCAGCAGAATAAATAGGGTTAATTATGTTTCTAGAGATACCAATATATTTTAAATTTTGCATTTTCTCTCTGTATTGTCGCTCGTCCACTGAAAATGTTGGATGATGACCAGAACCCCATTGTTCCAAGATTTAAGTTGTTTGCTGAAGTATTAATTCACTTCATTCTTAAGCTGAAATCAAAAATGGCAATGTTTGTTTTATATAATTTAACAATTTTTAAAATATATCAAAAGGAACAATAAATTAACTAAGAGAGGTGGCTGTACTTGACCTAATTTTAGGGGCTGAGGACAGGCAAGTGTTTGAAGTTTCCTTTGGTTAAAAACTTACAGTAAATGCTGGAGGAACTCAGCCAGTCTTGCGGCGTCCATAGGAGGTAAAGATATATTACCGATGTTTCGGGCCTGAGCCCTTCATCAAGGTGTAATCAAAAAAACAGGCAGACATCTGAATAAAGACTGGAGAGAGAAAGGGGGAAGAATGGGAGGGGGAGGAGTCCAGACCAACAGATAATAGATGTTAATTGGATATGATTAGAGGAAAGGTGAGAATTTATTTTGGCTCTGTGAAAGGAGACAAATGGAACAGGGAAGAAAGAAAGAGAGAGACAGAACAACAAGAAAGAAGATAGGGGAAGAAGATTGTTTATCAGAAACTGGAGTAGTCAATGTTAATGACACCCAACTGGAGGGTGTCTAGACAGAAAATGCGGTGTTCCTCCAATATGCAGGTGATCTCAGTTTGTCAGTGCAGTGAGGCCATGGACAGACATATCAGTATGGGAATAGGTTGGGGAATTGGAATGGGTGGCCACTGGGAGATCCATGCTATTGCAGAGGACAGAGCCGAGGTGCTCAAAGAAGCGATCTCCGAGTCAGTGTCCAGTCTCTCGGATGTAAAGGAGACCACTATGCAATAAATGACCTCTCCAGATTCACAAATGGAGTGATACTTCACTTTGAAGGACAATTTGGGGCCCCAAATAGTGTTGAGGGAGGTGGTGTGGGCACAAGTGGAGTATCTTCTGCGGTCAGAGGAATAGGTTCCAAGGAGACGATTGTTGGGAATGGAGGAGTGGACGAGGGAGTCACAGAGCGAGTGGTCTCTGCAGAAGGCAGAGAGGAGAATATGTGTCTGGTGGAGAAACCTTTTGGGAACGGTGGACCATAATCATGGAAAAGGATAAGGTTTCAGATTTCAGATCTATTGTCAGTACATACATGATAACCCTGAAATTCTTTTTTTCCTGTGGGGCATGGCAGAATTACCACTAAATGGTAGTGCAAAAAAAACTGTCCAGTGTAAAAATGTAAGCAAACAAAGAACTGTAAACGGATAACAAATCTCCTTAAGATATGACTAAACTGGCTTTCAATGGTGTAAAACAAGCCCTGGAGGAACTAGAATGGCAGCAGCTCCTGGAGGGGAAAGCAACATCTGATAAGTGAGAGGAGTAAAAATGAGGGAAAGGAAAAGTTTAAGGAACCTTGATTAATGAAGGACATTGAAGATTTGATCAGGAAAAAGAAATAAGTGTATGTCTGTTTAGGAAATAGATATTAAACCAGTCCCGAGGATTATCAGGGGTGTTGAAGGAAACGAGAAAAAAAGTTGGAGGGCAAAAAGCACGCCATGAAATAGGATTAAGGAGAATTCTAAAATGTTTATGTATATTAGAACCAAGAGGGATAGGGATAGGAGCAGGATCCTAAATGAATATTTCTCAATGGAATTCACCAAAGAGAAAGATATAAAAGCTGGAGA
This sequence comes from Narcine bancroftii, assembly GCF_036971445.1. Classification (NCBI taxonomy): domain Eukaryota; kingdom Metazoa; phylum Chordata; class Chondrichthyes; order Torpediniformes; family Narcinidae; genus Narcine; species Narcine bancroftii. The sequence goes on along the minus strand of NC_091472.1, from coordinate 222,637,090 downwards.
ATTAAGCAAGGGGTACGCTGATACTCTGGTGAATGTCTATATCAGAAAGGAAGGAGCACTACAAATATTTGGAGCAGATTTGACTGGATAAATTCATATACTGTAGCATTGTTCTAATAATGTAAGGAGGAAGTATTAGAATAATGATCCACCTTCGAATGGATCAATCCCCAGGGCTGGCGAATCTATTGCAGGATGTTAAGGAAAGCAAGGTGGGAGATTGTTGGGGCTCTGAAGGAGATTTTTTCTCTCTTGATGAGCATTGGGTGAGATGCAGATACAGAATGGAGGAGAGTGAATGTCCTCTTATTCAAAAGAGCCATTAGGGATAAGCCTGCAAATAACAAGAGGGGATCCTTAAATCAGTGAAAAGGAAGTTGTTGGAGAAGATTCTGAGGGACAGGGTTTATGTTGATTTGGAAAAGCAGGAACTGATTGAGCAAGCATGGTTTTGTGCAGGGGAGATCATCTTACAAATCTGAGGAGTTAATAAACAAGATTAATGAAGGCAGGGTAGTGCCTGTGGTCCACTTCAGTGAGGCTTTGGCATGATCCCATGTGGTAGGCTGATCCAGAAAGTTAAGGCACAAGAGATCCAAGGCATGTTGGATCCAAGTTTGATTTGGTGATAGGAGACAAAAGGATGGGTGTTTTTCTGACTGCAAAGAATCAGTGCTAGAAGCTTTGATCCTTATAAATATAAATATAAATGACTTGGATGAGAATGTACAAGTTGAGTAAGTTTACAGATGTCAAGAAAACTGGTCGAAGGTTGTTTAAAGGTAAAGTGGGACATGGATCTGCTGGAATGTAGGGCAGTATGATGGCAGATGAAATTTAATCTGGACAAAGATGAGATAATGCATTTCAGGATGTCAAATACTGGGAGGATATGAAGAGACTGGAATGCATTCATTCATCCCTAAAAATGGCAACATTGGATAGAACATTGAAAAAATGATTTGGCTGTCTGCCTTCATGTTGCAGTTGTACAAAACTTTGGGTGGACAGCAAGTGGAGTGTTCTGTACTGTTTTGGCCTCTACACTATAGGAAGGATGTGATAGCATTAGAGAGAGTGCAGAAGAATGTTACCTGGAGTGGAAGGCTGTAGCTATAAAGAGAGATCGGATAGGCTGGGTTTATTCTCACTGGACGTATGATCTTATTGAGGTTTACAAGAGAGGGGAAAGATAGGGCAGCATGCAGTGGTTAGCACAATGCTATTACAGGGACAGCAATTGGGACTATAGTTCGAAACCCGCACTGCTTGTAAGGAGTTTGTACATTCTCCCCATGCCTACTTGCATTTCCCTGTGGGCTCTAGTTCCCTTCCACCCTCCAAAACGTACCGAGGGTTGTGATTGGGCAGCACAGGCTCGTGGGCCAAAAGGGCCAGTTTTCCTTGCTGTATATCTAAATAAATTTTAAAATAAATAAATAAATAAATAGATCGCTTTTCTCAGGGTAGAGTCTAAAACTAGAGAGCACAAGTTTAAGCTGAGAGATGAGAAATTTAAAGGAAATCTGAGGAGTACATTTTTCACACAGAAGGAGGTGAACATCTGGAAGGAATTTGGATAATATTGCAATGTTTTCAAGGTATTTGGGCAGGAATATAGTTTTACTGCGGGCAAATGGGATTAGCTTAGATTAGTAGTCGGCAAGGATGAAGTGGGCCATAAGGACCTGAATCTGCACTGAACCACTCCACGATTCTATCAGCTTAAATGTGGTGGTTAACCGAGGATTCCTCATTGAACATCACAACCTGAAAACAAATTCATCCTGTCCTGTAGAAAAGGAAAAAAATTACAATGATACAGCACTTTACATATCCTCAAGCGGTCTCATACATAACCATATAACAATTACAATATGGAAACAGGCCATCTCGGCCCCTCTAGTCTGTACCGATCTAAGTGATCTCTAGTCCCACCTACCTGCAGTTTACCCACAACCTTCCATTCCCCTCCCATCCATATAATGATCCAACTTTTCCTTAAATGACAAAATTGACTTTGCTGCGACCACCTCTTCCAGAAGGTCATTCCACTCAGCCACCACTCTGAATGAAGAAGTTCCCTCTCATGTTGCTTTTAAACTTTTTCCCCCTAACTCTTAACTCATGACCTCTTGTTTGAATCTCACCTACCCTCAAGGGAAAGAGCCTATTCACATCTACTCTATCTATCCCTCTCATAATTTTAAATACCTCTATCAAATCCCCCCTCAACCTTCTACACTCCAATGAATAAAGACCTAATCTATTCAATCTTTCTTTGTAATCTAGATTCTGAAATCCAGGCAACATTTTAGTAAATCTTCTCTGCACCCTCTCTACCTTATTAATATCCTTCCAATAATTTGGGGACCAGAACTGCACACAGTATTCTAAATTTGGCCTCACCAATGCCTTGAATAATCTCAACATCACTTCCCAACTCCTATATTCTATGCTTTGATTTATAAAGACCTGCATACCAAAAGCTTTCTTCACCACTCTATCCACATGAGATTACACTTTCAAAGAACTATGAACCGTTATTCCCATATCTTTTTGTTCTTCTGCATTCTTCAATGCCCTCCCGCTTACTGCATATGTCCTGTTTTGATTATTCTTTCTAAAATGATGCTGGGGTTATGGTCCAGAGAGAAGTTTGAGCATGCGTAACCAAACGGATATTGACATCGAACCATGATGTCCGATGAGCAAATCCATGGTCAGAGGTGGAGCACCTTAATGTCGGGTGTGGAACCTGGGAGGAAATCCTAAAGGCCAGGGCTGCTAGTACTGGAGCTATTCAATATCAATGAAGAAAATTAAGATAGATACGACAAGGAGACATTTGGCTGCTGGAGCAAGATAGATGAAGAAATCATGGATGAATGACTACAAGAGAGAAAATTTTAAAATCTTGGTGTTGCATAATAGGGAGCCAATATAGAGGTGGTAAGTGAATCTCAGGTTTGTGGAGAGCAAAATGAAGGAGAGAGGCCACCAATGCCTTGAGGGAGTCATATTTCAACATGGATGATAATTTTCACGTTTTCTCACAACATAGGAGGCTTTTCTTCCCATCAAATCTGTGCTGGCTCAAAGATCAGTTTTCCTCCTGTAAGGCTCCTGTCCTAGTGGACTAATTTTTATCCATGCTGCAATGAGTCACAGGATACCCCCCCACACCCCCCCCCCCACCCTGAGTATGTTACAGTGACAGGAAGCTATGTGATGACAGACAGTTGATGTAATTTTACCTTCATTTTTGTAATATTCCGCATTTATAACCCAGGAGGCATCTGGGAGGAGATCCCGTCCACTAAATCTCTGCAAATAAGAAAAGAGTATCTCAGAAAGCATCTGGCACAAAGTACTTACTGATCTTCTTGCTGAAGAGTCACTGATACTTGGTGAGTAAATGCAGAAACCATTAAGAACGAAGCTGAGTTGGAAAAAAAATAGAATTTGTGCCATATAGCTAATATGAAGTGCTGGAGGGCAATGTCGAACCATTTGTGACCATTATCTGCTGAAATCCCACCCCATCAGGGAGTTATACTGGGCGTGCTTCCTCCATATACAGAGGTCACACATATTAATTTAATTTAGACATACAGCAAGGTAAGAGGCCCTTCAAGCCCATGAACCCACGCCACCCAATTACCCCAATTAACCTACAACCCCCTATATGTTTTGAAGGGTGGGAGGAAACTGGAGCACCTGGAGGAAACCATGCAGACTGGGGAGAACGAACAAACTCCGTAAAGACAGCGCCGGATTTAATCCTGGGTTGCTGGCGCTGTTACATCTGCACTAACCACTATGCCAACACTGCCACCCATATTTTTGTATCAAAAATCATCCCCAGAGTTATCTATCTGTGTAGGTTGGTTACTGGCAGTCATTGGTACTGATCATGGCTTCCATGAGCTGATAGGTGCTGATCATTGACCTGTGTCCCCCAAGAATCCACTGTGTTACGGAGTCCAGAGGACCCCAAAAACCAGCAGCAATGGATATTCATCATAACACAGGGTTACTTAAACAAAAGTAGTTTTTAATTATATTTGAACAAGAAAACAGAATTAGACTTTAACTTATTACTTAATCTACTTAACTAACCTACCTAACTACTCAATCCCCCCTCTAACACTAAGCGCAGGTGTGTGTGTGAGATGTAAATTTAAGATTAGAAAAGTTCTTTGAATCACAGTCCAATCTCACTGGTTGCAGGCAATTCTTGTTCTGTGCACAGAAGTTAGCATTAACAAAGTTCACCAGTCTTTGATGCTTAACAGGCAAATGGTTACCACTCAGGAGGGTTCTTGCTGGTTTTCAGAGAGGGATTCCTTTTCCAGGACATCCACAACTGATTCCTTCTCAATCAGTCTTGCTGACGAAACTTGCTCCCTTCAGGGTTCTCCAGATGATCCTCTTTCTTTCAGCTCACCTTTCACACTGCCAGCCTTCACCTTTGACCAGGTAGCCTTCCAAAGTTTGCCAGCTTTGTCCTTCTGGAAATTATTTCTGTCTCCTCTCTTTCTGTGTTTCACACCCTCCTTCTCTGAGAGCAAAACAGTTCTCCTGTGCCTGCAAAGATCACATGTTTCCAGGCAAGCTGCTGTCAATACTTTGTTGCCTTCTGCAAAAAGCACTCTGCAAAAGTCCTGCAAATATTCTGTGTTTTAAAATGTGTGTGTGCAAACTGCTCTAACAATTCCTCCCAAACCACCTCTAAATACTCTGTCACAACTGCCTCTGTGAACTCAAGACTGCTCTTGCCCACTGGGAACAATTCTCATCCTCCATTCCCTTCTGCAAGATCCATTTGCTGCTGTCGTTCTCTACCCTGCCCCTCTATTCTCCACTGTGAAATCCATTTGCTGCTGTTATTCTCACCCCACCTCTCAGTTCCTTCTCTCGCCCTATTTACCATGGTCTGAAGCAACTGCTTAATACACAAAAGTGCTGGAAAAACTCAGCAAGCCAATACAGCGTTCTTTCTGGCAACAATAAATAACCAACATTTCAGGACTCAGCCATTCGTTAAGGTATGAGCAATTAGCAGGCAGGCAGGTGCCTGAATAAAATGATGGGGGGGAGGGTAAGGAGCACAGACCCACAGACAAGACAAAAAGCGCCCTTCATAATGTTTGGAACAGACGCATTTTATTCTTTAATTTTCCTCTGTGCTCAACAATTTTAAATTTGTAATCAAATAATTCACGTGATTAAAGTGCACTTTCAGATTTTATTAAAGGGTATTTGTATACATTTTGGTTTGACCATGTAGAAATTACACCACTTTTTATACATTGTAGTTCCCCATTTTTGAGCACCATTAATAGTTGGGTCATTTGGCTTCACAGGAATTTGTGAGTACTCAGGTATGTTTAATTGCTTAATTGGTGCAGGTATGAGAGAACTAGGCTTGCTTCTAAGATTTTGATCACCTTTGGAGCCTGTAGTTCCCATTTTTAATTTGAGGACCAGAGTTGTGCCAATGATCAGAACACTCTTAAGGAGGCAGGGGTGGATGTGTCAATAAGTTCTTTGGAGTCACTATCTCAGAGGACCTTTTCTGGACCAAACACACTAAAGGCACATGAAGAACGCACCCCAGCACCTCAACTTCCTCAGGAAGTTTTGATATGACACCTGAAACCCTAGAAAATTTCTAGAGATGTGTGGTGGAACGTTAGCTGACCAGCTGCATCATGGTCTGATATGGGGACACTAATACCTCTGAGCATAAAGGCCTGCAAAAGATAGTGGACGCAGCCTAGGACATCATAGGCAAAACCATCCCCACTATCGGGAACATTTACAGAGAACACTGCCGTCAGAGAGCAGCAGCAATCATCAAGGATCCACACCACCCAGCACACGCTCTGTTCTCGCTGCTGCCATCAGGAAAGAGGTGTAGGTGCCACAAGATTCACACCACCAGGTTCAGGAACAGCTGCTATCCTCCACTGTCAGACTCCTCAACAGCAAATTCAATCAGAGACTCATTTAAGGACTCTTGTGCAATTTATTGACGTTTAAAATGTTCTTTGTATTGCATATTTGGTTTGTTTACATTTGTTATCTGTTTACAGTTCTCTATTTGTTTACATGTATACACTGTGTACATTTTTTTTGCACTACCAATAAGTGGTAATTCTGCCTCTCCTGAAGAAAAAGAATCTCAGAGTTGTATGTGATGTCATGTATGTACTCTGACAATAAATCTGAAATATCTATTGTCCACAGAAGACTCGATGAAGACAACACTGCAAGATGCAAAACACTAGTTAGCCACAGAAACGGTGGCCAGATTACATTTTGCCAAGAAGTATTTAAAAGAGCCTGGAGAATTCTAGAAAAGGTCTTGAGGACAGATTAGACCAAGATTAACCTGTATCACTGTGATAGAAAGAGCAAAGTGTGGAGGTGTAAAGGAACTGCCCAAGATCCAAGCATATCACCTCATCTGCAAAACATGTTGGTCGAGGTGTTATGGTCTGGGCATATATGGCTGCCACCCACAAGTACTGGTGCACTTCATTGTTGAGTAACTGCTGATGGCAGTAGCAAAATGAATGCTGAGGTTAGAGAAACATCTTATCTGCTCAAGTTCAAACAAATGCCTCCAAATTCATTGGACGGCGCTTTATCCTACAGCAAGACAAGGATCCCAAACATGTTGCTAAAGCAACAAAAGTTTTTCAAAGCTAAAAACTGGAAAATTCTTAAATGGCCAAGTCAGTCACCCAATCTAAATCCAACCAATCATGCTTTCCATAAGCTGAAGAGAAAACCTGAGGGGAACTGAAGATGGCTGCAATAGAGGCCTGACAGAGCATCACCAGAGAAGATACTCAACACCTGATGATCTCTATAGCTGTTTTCACATCACAGGTAAGTGGTGACTCTACTTTGTCCTGGTGAAATTCCCGGGAATTTAGGACCTCCCAGGACTTTCACACTGCAGTTTAAATTCCCGGGAATTTGACCTCAGCAATTTGGGTGGGGAGGGTGTCCTGTCCACAACCAATGACATGTTACGCACTCACAAGAGTAAGAATAACTTCACCCTCCCATCCGTCCGTCGGTTGCTCACCCACCCGCCCCCTCACTTGCCAGTTCCCTCCCCCCACACTGGCTGCCGGCCTGCACCCCCTGTGCCGCGGCACATCGTGATGGTGGCACATGACTACTTTAATATACATACCTTTGCTATGTTCCAAATATAATGGCACCCTGAAATAAGGGACGATGCACAAAAAGTGTTGTAATTTCTACATGCTCAAACCAAAATGTACACAAATACCTTTGAATAAAATCTGTAATGTGTACTTTAATCACATGTGAATTGTTTAATTAAAAATGTAAAAGTGTGAAGCAGATGGGCAAATAAAAGGATAAAGAGTCTTGGACCCAAACATTAAGGAGGGCACTGTAGATGGATATGGGTGGAAGGGCGAAAGAAAAAAAACTGAGAAGTGATAGGGGAGGGGATAGCTCTCTGAATGGAGAGGGAAGAGGGTGGGGAGCTGGACATAAGGAGACAGAGAGGTAGGGAAAAAGACAGGGGAGGGGCCTAACAGAAACTGGTGAGGTCATGGTTGGAGAGAACCAGATGGAATATTAGGTGTTCCTCTAATATATGAGTGGCCTAGGTTTGGCAGTGCATGAAGCCATGGACAGTGGGAGTGGGGAGCAGAATTAAAATATTTTGCCACTGGGAGATCCCCGTTATTACAGTCGACAGAGCGAAGGTGCTCAACAAAACAGGAGAACTGTAGAGAAGGCCACAACGGGAGCACCAAATGCAGTAGATAACCCCTGCAGATTCACAAGTGAAGTATTGCTTCACTTGGAAGGGGTGTTTGGGACCCTGAATGGTGGTGAGGGAGGAGGTGTGAGAACATGTGTAGTATTTCCTGCAGTCACAGGGGAGCAATTAATGCAAAGGGATGAGTGGGCAAGGGTGTCATGGAGAGAGTGGTCTCTATGGAAGGTGGAGAGGGGGAGATGTGTCTAGTAGCGGGAGGATTATGTGGGATGCGGAGGCTGATGGGGTGGGAGATGATACAAGGGGAATCCTGTTCATGTTGCATCTTTGGGCAGAGCGGTCAGAGCAGATGAGCAGGAAGTAGAAGATATGTAGTTGTACTGAGTTGATAGCCTGATTTCTTGAAGAAGGAGGACATCTCGGATGTTCTGGAATGGAAAACCTCATCCTTGGAGCAGATGTAATGGAGATGGAGTAATTGAGAGAAACAAATAGAATCCTTTCAGGAGTCAGGGTGTAAAAGGGGTAGTCAAACCTTCACTCAAACCAACTACCCCCCACAGTTACATCTTTCATCTATCGACCAAAAAAAAGTTAAATTTTAGATTAATGACCAGAGAAAGATAGAAAACTGCTTCCATATACACAGAAGCTGCAAACTGTGCTACTACCCTTTTTCTTTTTCAATATTTTTATTAACATCAAAATTTACAGAGTACATATGTTAAAAGTTATTACATTTAAATCATATCATTTCATCCAAGGTACCCCACATTTTAATCAAACAAATTGCTTTGTATTAATATTTTGTTATTTTATAAAAAAGAAAATCTAAACCCACTACCAAGAAAGAAGCTGTTTGGGTAGAAAAAAAGGAAGACAGATTTCTTATCAGGGTAATAAATTACCTCATTAGTCAACACTTCTACCTTCATAACAAATCAAAGATTATATAAGTAATTCAAAAAGGATCCCCACAGTGTTTGAAAATTTAAATTCAAATTGGAAATTGAGCATCTAATTTCTCTAAATTTAAACATGATATGATGTCGTAGCCATTGAGCATGATTAGGCAGGGTAACGTCCCTCCATCTGAGCAACACTGCCTCGCTAGCCATAAGAGAAATAAAAGCTAATACATGCAGATCAGATGCTACTACCCTTTGCAGTCCCAAGTCAGAGAGATTGAAGGAATTTCGTCTTGAAAAGATTAAGAAATACAAAGTGGGAAAGGAAGACGTAGGATTTGCACAAAAGTCATGGACATTTTGTGCTGAACCTCACTCACGTTTGTATGGCAGGCAGAGTTACTGTGGGACCCATCAGGTGTTGAATGGCAGGCTGCTGTGCCACAGGTTTGAACGGTAGCATAGATGCCCAGAGTGGGTGTCCGATTGGTGGAAGAGCAGGAGGAAGCACAGTAGGTGGTCCCTGGGAAGAATAGTGATGATGGTGGTGCACGGAAGAAGGACGAGGCTTTTCTGCTTTCACCACAAGAGGCACAGATGAGTCAATATGCTGTGGATTGGGGGAAAAAATACACGAGTCTGAAAGCACACAGAAAAACTTTTTGGTCAATGTAACCATCTTTAAGCAAGCAAAAATATCAGTGAGATTAAAATGGTGCCTGCATATTAAATCAGGTAAACAAATCTTTATTTCAGTAGACTCCTCTTTCGATATCCCTAATTGGACAAATTAATGTTATTAAGAAGAATATTTTACACACATTTCTATATATTTTTCAAGCTATTCCAATTTTTGTTCCAAAACCTTTTTTTGACTCACTTGATTCTATTATATCATCATATATTTTGAAAAATAAATGTCATCATTTAAATAAAATTTATCTCCAAAATCTGTAAAAGAATGGAGGTTTGGCTCTACACAATTTTAGATTCTATTATTGGGCTGTTAAGATTCGTCATATTTTAGTTATACTAGGATAACAAAACAGGTGGCCCAGCCTGGATTGAGTTGAAGCTGAGAAATGTTCTATTGTTTCTTTACTTGGAGCATTCTTGCCTTTTCCTTTTGGTGAAACGATTGATAATCTAGTGATTACTTGGCGCATCCTTGCTTTTTCCTATTGGTAAAAAGATTGATAATCTAGTGGTCAAACACACGATTAGGATTTGGTTTCAGTTTAGAAAAATTTTTAACTCAATAGATTTTTTCTTGCTAGTCCTATTCTATCGAGCTTTTCAACCTTCTTTGAAAGACTATGCTTTACAGGAATGGTTTAGATTAGATATTAAATGTTTTTATGATTTAATTTTTGATAATAATCTTGCTACATTTGAGCAACTTTCTACCAAATTTAATTTACCCTATTCTCATTTTTTTTAGATATTTGCAAATGAGGGACTTTCTCCATTTTCAACTATCAAACCTTTCCCGGCTCCTGTTATGAATTTGATAGAAACAATTTACAATCTACAACCATCTCAGAAAAGGTTAATTAATATCTGTTGTATATGACGCTTTTTTTTAAATCAAGGCAAACCACATTGGACAAAATGGGAGCAAAACCTCCAAATTTCAATTTCTGAAGATTCTTGAAATTCCACTTTTAAGTTGATTAATACATCTTCTCTATGTGCCCATCACTCACTATTACAATTTAAAGTTGTGCATAGAGCCTATATGTCAAAAGTTAAATTAGCTCATATTTACTGTAATATCAGCTCCCTTTGTGTCAGAAGCAAGAATGAGGATGGTTCACTAATTCATATGTTCTGGCCTTATCCGGCCCTCGTCAAATATTGGGAAGAGGTTTTCCATACTTTATCAACAATTATTAATGCAAATTTAACACCAGATCAATTAATAGCCTTATTTGGAATGGCTGAATAGATGAAATTGTCTTCATCTCAACTTCACTTCTCTTATTGCAAGACGAGTAATTTTGATTAGATGGAAAGATGCTGTCCCGCTCACTCATAATCAATGATTACATGATATGATGTCATTTTTAACTTTGGAGAAAATAAGATGTTCAGCAAATGTTTTAAATTTAAATTTTTCTAATCTTTGGGGCTCCTTTTTTAATTACTTTCATAACCTTTAATGGGAATGATAATTATGTAACTTGCGATTCTCGTGGATTTGCATTTCTTCTTATTTACACTAGTAGTGTACTTTTTCTTTATATTGCCTTGCAACTTTAGAATGGTTTAGGGCTTGGATTATATTATCATATTTTTAATTTTTTTTCTCTCTTTTCGGTTTTATTTTCTTTTTTTCAATATATCCTTGTGTAGTGACACAAGTTCCAGCAAACTGGCTACCGAACATTATGGTGGCAAGATGCGGTGACGTCACTGGGTCATGTGATGCAAGGTTTTTAAAAAGGTTGCATGCATCTGTAAACAGTTCTGTTTGAACTTCTTCTCAACTGTGTCTCATTACTCTCTCCTCTGAAATTAACCACTGAGACATCAGTGGTTACAATTGGTGGCCCCAATGGGCCCAAAACAAAATTTTGGACCAGCGATGGACAGCGCTGCAGTATTCCTGAAACTGCCTGTCTTCTGGACGTTGCAACCTGATGTCTGGTTCGGACAGGCAGAGGCACAATTCTACATCAGAAAAATAAAGGTGGATGCCACCAATTATTACCATGTGATGAGCACCTTGGACTAGAACACAGCCAGCTGCATTGTGGATTTCCTTCTGGAACCACTACCACACAGCAAGTACAAAGTACTGAAAGCATTCCTCCTGCATATTTACGAGCTCTTCCAGCATGAGCGAGCTGCGTGGCTCCTCCACATTGATGGCCTGGGAGGCTGCACCCCTTCAGCTTTGAACAGCTATTTCTAGAGCATTTGCCAGTACACATCCGCCTCATGTTATCCAATGAGGATTGCAGCGACCCTCGAACAGCGACTGCACAGGCGGACATCCTGTGGTGCATAAAGCAGCAGGGTGTGGAGGAGGAGTCACGTGATGGAGTAGTGGCCAGACGGTGAACTCCAGCCTTCTCCAGAAAAGTCGGGAAAAACAAGGGAAAACACAAAGGCACAGAAATAAAAGTTAAAGAAAAGTGAGTATAAAGGTGGAAAAAAGATGGCGACAAAAAAAGAAAAATCAAAATCAACGGTAAGAAGAGAGGAAGAGAAGATAACGGAGGAAGAAGGAGAAGGCCTTACCTGTTCGAAGAGGCCCGCTGTGGAGAGAGAAGCCCGCTTTCTCAGGTCGGTAGAAATTGGACTACAAAAATGGCTCGCTGAGCCGAGTAAAAGTGCGCAACCGCGCATGAATAAAAACACACCGACGGGAGGGGGGACCAGCTGGGGAGTCGATCTCCACAGCCGGCAATGACAGCTGCAGAACACCTGCAGCAAGAAGAGAACACAGAAGACAATGGAAACAAGAAAGAAAAGAAGAAAAGGGCAACAAACAAACAACAGATGGCCAACCCAGAGGAAGAAGAAGAGGAAGAGTACAGTGAAATAGAAGAAGAAGGGAAAGGCAAGATAAAGGATATACTTTCTCTTGTTAGAGGACACATGGAGTCATTTAAAGAATGGCAGACACAGGAATTTAATGATTTAAGAAGAAGAATAAACAACACAGAAGAGAAAATGAACAAAATAGATATGACCTTAACAGAAATGGGAAAGAAAATGGACAAGATGGAAGAGCGGGCAGTAGCAGCAGAAATGGAGGTAGAAGACTTAAAAAAGAAATTGGAGGAATCTAATAAAAAAGCTATAGAGACACAAGAACTGTTAGCTCAGAAAATAGATATAATGGAAAATTATAACAGAAGAAATAACATAAAGATAGTGGGCCTTAAGGAAGATGAAGAAGGCAAGAATATGAGGGAGTTTATAAAAGATTGGATCCCTAAGACCCTAGGATGTCCAGAACTACAGCAATAAATGGAAATAGAAAGGGCACATAGAGCATTGGCCTCTAAACCACAACCACAACAAAAACCAAGATCTATTTTAGTAAAATTCCTAAGATATACTACAAGAGAAAAGGTACTGGAGAAGACAATGGAAAAAGTAAGAGAGGGCAACAAACCACTGGAGTATAAAGAACAAAAAATCTTAATTTATCCAGATATAAGTTTTGAACTCCTGAAGAAGAGAAAGGAGTTCAATACAGCAAAGGCGATTTTATGGAAGAAAGGGTATAAATTTATACTAAAGCATCCAGCGGTATTGAAAATATTTATTCCAGGACAACAAAACAGACTATTCTCGGATCCAGAAGAAGCACGAAAATTTGCAGAACAATTACAAAAATAGACTGAGGGATGAAGACGGGTAATGAGAGTAAAAATGATCACGATTGATATGTATGTGGGTAAAGAGGTATAAGAGTGAATAGATACAATGTGCATACGTGAATGTATCTGTACTTAGAGGAAAATATAGATAGTATAGACAAGAATTAATAAGGGAAGGTAATGGAATAGAGAGAATAAGGAGGGAATTAAAAGAGTGACCTTTGTTACATATGAAAAGCGAAATCTTTTCTGGGGGGGGCTGGGTGGGGGGGAAAGCGGTCACTGCAAAATCAGTTGACGCTTGCGAGTGAATTCGCAAACCCAAATGGAGAGGGGAGATGTGGTTGTCCGACAAGGGATAAAGGACAACTCAGGAGGGGAAGGGGAGATTGGGGATAAAGAAGATAAAATAGGAGAGTAAGGAAAATGTTTGATATTGTAGGAATGTTGTCTTATAAAGAGTTTAAAATAAGAAAACAGAAATGGAAAAGGAGGAAAGGTAATGATGGAAAAACGGAAAGAGAAGATAAACAAAGTATAAAATGGCTACGCTGAACTATATGACTTTAAATATTAATGGAATACATAACCAAATTAAAAGGAAGAAACTACTAAATTTACTGAAAAAGGAAAAAATTGATATAGCATTTATCCAAGAAACACACTTAACTGAATTGGAGCACAAGAAATTAAAGAGAGATTGGGTAGGACATGTAACAGCAGCATCGTATAATTCAAATGCAAGAGGAGTGGCTATATTAATTAGTAAAAATGTGCCATTTAAAATAGAAGAGGAAATAATAGATCCAGCAGGGAGATATGTTATGATAAAATGTCAGATATATTCGGAGTTTTGGAATCTACTTAATGTATATTCACCTAACGAAGAAGATCAAAAGTTTATGAAAGATATCTTTTTGAAGGTAGCTAATACGCAAGGGAACATACTAATAGGAGGGGATTTCAACCTGAATTTGGATTCAAATATGGATAAAACGGGGAAAAAAATTAACAGGAAGAACAAAGTAACCAAATTTATAATTAAATCAATGCAAGAAATGAAACTTTTGGATATATGTAGGAAACAAAACCCAAAAGAAAAGGAATACTCATACTACTCGGCTAGACATAAAACATACTCAAGAATAGACCTATTTTTGTTATCAGCTAGTATGCAGGATAGAGTAAGAAAAACAGAATATAAAGCTAGAATACTATCGGACCATTCACCCTTAATATTGACAGTAAAGCTAGAAGACAGCCCTCCAAGAATGTATAGATGGAGATTAAACCCCATGCTACTTAAAAGACAGGATTTTAGAGAATTTATTGAAAAACAATTAAAAATGTATTTTGAAGTAAATACGGAATCAGTGGAAGATAAGTTTATACTATGGGATGCAATGAAAGCATTCATTAGAGGGCAAATAATAAATTATGTAACCAAAATGAAGAAGGACTATAATCAGGAAACAGAACAGTTGGAAAGGGAAATAGTAAATATAGAAAAAAAATTAGCAATGAAGGAAGATACAACTAAAAGAAGAGAATTGGCGGATAAAAAAATAAAATATGAAACATTACAAACGTATAAGGTAGAGAAGAATATAATGAAGACAAAACAGAAATATTATGAACTAGGTGAAAAAACGCACAAAATCCTAGCATGGCAGCTTAAGACAGAACAAGCTAAGAAAGTGGTATTGGCATCAAGGAAAAAAGACAAACAAATTACATATAATCCAAAAGAAATTAAGGAAAACTTTAGAGAATTCTATGAACAATTATACCGAACTGAAAACGAAGGGAAAGAAGGGAAAATAGATGAATTTTTGACTAAAATTGAACTACCAAAACTATAAATAGAGGAACAAAATAAATTAACAGAACCATTTGGAAATGTAGAAATACAAGAGATAATAACAAAAATTACCAAATAATAAGACACCAGGGGAGGATGGATTTCCAATAGAATTCTACAAAACATTTAAAGACTTATTAATTCCGCCCCTCCTGGATGTAATCAACCAGATTGATGAAACACAAAGCTTACCAGATTCATGTAAAACAGCAATAATTACAGTAATACTAAAACAAGGGAAAGATCCACTCTCACCAGCGTCATATAGACCAATATCTTTGCTAAACACAGATTATAAGATAATAGCGAAACTACTAGCAAACAGATTAGCAGAACAGGTACCGAAAATAGTAAATTTAGACCAAACTGGATTTATCAAAAAAAGACGCACCACAGACAATATTTGTAAATTTATTAACTTAATTCATGCAGTACAAGGAAATAAAGCACCTGCAGTAGCAGTTGCTTTAGACGCAGAGAAGGCCTTCGACAGAGTAGAATGGAATTATTTGTTCAAAGTATTGCAAAAATTCAGTTTACCGGAGAAGTATATTAATTGGATTAAAGCTTTATATAAGGGACCGTTAGCGAAAGTGACAGTAAATGGACATGTATCAAAGCAATTTAACTTAAGCAGGTCAACGCGGCAGGGATGCCCACTATCACCTTTATTGTTTGCGCTAGCTATAGAACCACTAGCAGAATTGATAAGAATAGATAATAATATAAAAGGAATAAAAATAAAAGACAAGGAATATAAAATCAGTCTATTTGCGGATGATGTTATAGTGTACTTAACAGAACCAGAACTATCAATAAAAGAATTATATAAGAAATTGAAGGAATATGGAGAAGTGTTGGGTTACAAGATAAACGTAAATAAAAGTGAAGCAATGCCTATGAATAATGCGGATTTCTCAAAATTTAAGAAGGAATCTCCATTCAGATGGCAAATGCAGGCAATAAGATACCTAGGTGTACAAATAAACAAAAATCTAGGCCAATTATATAAACTCAATTATAATCCACTAATGAAAAAATTACAGGATGATTTAGAGCATTGGAAAGATCTACCACTAACACTAATAGGAAGGATAAACTGTATTAAAATGAACATTTTTCCAAGGATATTGTACTTATTTCAGGCATTGCCAATACAACTGACAGAAAAATTCTTCAAAGAGTTAAAGAAAATAATAAGGAAATTTTTATGGAGAGGGGGGAAACCGAGGATAGCACTAGATAAACTAACAGAATGGTATAAACAAGGAGGCTTACAATTGCCAAACTTTAAAAATTATTATAGAGCCGCACAATTAAGATACCTATCAGATTTTTATCAAACAAGGGAAAAACCAGACTGGACGAGATTAGAATTAGATAAAATAGGGGAAAAGATACCTGAACACATATTATATAAATGGGATGAAAAATTGGTACAACATAGAACTTCTCCAGTATTACATCATCTCCTCAATATTTGGAAGAAGATTCATGTAGAAAGAAATAAAACAAATTACCAATTACCAAAACTAATATTGACACAAAATAAGCTACTCCCTTTTACAATAGATAACCTTTCCTTTAGAGAATGGGGAAAAAAAGGGATTAAAAGAATAGAAAATTGTTTTTCAGGAAGTAGATTCTTATCCTTTGAACAAATGAGAGATAAGTACAATATAACTGGAGATACAGCGCTGGCATATTACCAACTGAGATCCTACTTGAAGGATAAATTAGGAAGCAATTTGAGTTTGCCAGAGGGAAGTAACCTTGAATATGTGATTACAGATACAATGTTAATCAAAAGATTTATAACAAATATGTATATTAAACTGCAAGAAAAGGAGAATGAGGAAACAAATGGTAAAACTAAACAAAAATGGGAACAAGATTTAAATATAAAGATAAAAAAGGAAACATGGGAGAATTTATGTTCGGGAACGATGAGAAATACAATAAATACGAGGCTACGTATGATACAATATAATTGGTTACACAGACTATACATTACACCTCAAAAGTTAAATAAATGGGACCCAACAGTATCTGATAGATGTTTTCGATGTAAAAAAGAAATGGGAACAACAATTCATGCAATCTGGACATGTGAGAAAGTAAAAAAAATTTGGGAAGATCTAAATCAGATATTAAATAAAATAACAGAAAACAATATACCAAAGAATCCAGAGATCTTCCTCCTAAGTAACATAAAAAACAAAGAATTTGGAATTGATTTGGAGGATGCACAAAAAAGATTTGTTAAGATAGCTCTAGCCGTAGCAAAAAAATGTATTATGTCAACCTGGAAATTGGAAGATAATTTGAAAATACAACAATGGTATATAGAAATGAATAAATGTATTCCATTAGAAAAAATAACATATAGTTTAAGAAATAATATTGAAATATTCGAACAAATATGGGAGCTTTACATTAAATACAATAGCGAAAACCTACCGGGGACAAACATTACCTAAGTTGATGGAAGGAGAAGGAAAGAAAAGAATAGACTCAGTGGAATTTCTGGTGTATTTTTGTTGAATGACAACATTGTCTGACTGGTTTAATGTATCCTAGATTGTATACCTAAAATGGATGAGGGGGGGGGGGGGCGTGGGGGGCTGGCTTGGGAAGAGGGAGGGGGGGGGGGAGAAAAAGTCACTGTATATGTGTGAAAAAGAAAAAGTGTATATCATGGCTAATGTGATTTATGGTGTGAAAAATAAAAAAATTTTTTTAAAAAATTTAAAAAAAAAGCAGCAGGGTGTGAAACCCATCAAAATAAATGCTGTGTAACGCTCCAAGGCACCGAACCTTTGAGTCCCAACGATGAGAACATCCGTTCCACTGGACAGATGTGACTCAGAGACCAGCAACTGGTGCTTCTATCACCAACGTTAGGATGCTGGTGCCTGTAAATGCTGTACTCCTTGTGGTTTCTCAGGAAATGCCCAGATTAGCCGTCGATAATGGCTATGATGGCTGGCCACGAAAACAACCTGCTTTACATCTGCTCTTGGGGTGAAAATTCCTGTGGACGCTGGTTTGGAGGTTAGCGTCCCTCCTCCTTCAGGATTTGACACTCATACCAGAGAAGCAGTTCCAAATCTCACGGCTGTAAATAACAGCACTATCTATACATAGATGACAAGATCTGTGGCTTGAAATTCGACGGCAGCAAGTTTACATGGAATTTCACACTTTCTGCCTTATCCCGAATGTAGCTGAGAGGAGACTTTCCTCTGCGCCCAATCCCTAATGGTGGATATGAAAGGACGCATTTGGTGGACAGCACGACTTTCCAAACCTTCTGCCTTGGAAATTCAAGGTTACCCGCCCTGCACTTGCACGCCCTCAAATATACGAAGAACGAATTCACCACGATTCGCCGTCACTTCCTAGTTCTCCAGTGCTACTGCGAAATATGGTGTAAGCCACCATATTTTGACCCAAGGACCGCCTGTATATGCCAGAGCCCAACGACTGCTGCCTGAAATGTTGTGCCTTGCGAAAGCAGGAGTTCGCTAAAATAGAGGAGTTAGGCATTATACGCAGGGCAGATAGCCCATGGGAGTCATTGTTGCATATGGTGCCCAAAGTCACAGGAGGCTGGAGACCCTGCGGCAATTACAGATGCCTAAGTGTCGCAACAACAACAGACTATCCTGTGCCCCACATACAAGAGTTTACAGCAAATCATTACAGGGCCAGGATTTTCTCAAATACCCATTAACCCAGAAAACGTGCCTATGACAGCAATTGTAAAGCCATTCAGCTTTTTAGAATTTTTGCGGATGCCCTTCGAGCTGAAAAATGCTGTGCAAACTTTTCAGAGCCTGATGGACGCAGTCAGACATGACATGGACTTCACTTTCATCTACTTAGATGACATTCTCATTGTCAGCCACACCCACGTGGAACACGCAAAACAACTGCGTTTACTCTTTAGCTGCTTGCTAGACTTTGGGCTCACAGTTAATCCCGCAAAGTGCCAGTTTGGACAGTCGACTATCGAATTCCTGGGACACAGAATCACATGCAAGGGCGTGGTTCTGCTACCTGCTAAAGTGGAGGCAATCATGAGATTCCCAAAGCCATCAATGCTCAAGGGTTTCCAAGAGTTCCTTGGGATCATAAATTTTTACTGCCATTTCGTTTCTGCTGCGGCACATCAGTCAATCAGAATTTATTTGTCATTTTTAAAACCATAAAACAGCAATAAAAATGAGATTATGTTTCTCCAGGTCAAGGTGTTATTTCATAACATAATACTATACATAAGACCAAACATAGGAGCTGGAAAAATGGCACCGTGACAAGGGGCCACTGCAAGCAACTGCTGCGCAGCCATTACAAACCACGGCCGCCATCTTGTCCCAGCCTCCCGATTACAATTTTAACCCTTACAAATTAACAACATAACATTACAATAGACTTACAAACAAACTACATCAATAGATTACAAAAAAAACAACAAACGACACATGTCACGAAGCCCCTTTTTGACCTGATGTCTCAAAATAAAAAAAAGAACATTGCTGGACAGAGACAACTATCCACTAGCATTCTTCAGCCGACACCTTCGCCACGCAGAAACCAAATACAGCACCTTCGATAAGGAGGTGCTGGCGCTTTATCTGGTGGTCAGGCTCTTTCAGTACTTCTCGAGGGCAGAGACTTTACGGTCTTTACAGACCATAAACCATTAACTTTCGCTTTCGGTAAAGCTTCAAACCTTTGGTCAGACCATCAGTAGTGTCACTTATCCTACTTCTGTGGGTGCTACTAGGCATCAGAGTCATTATCACCAGAGCTGATCTATGGAGCACCTCTGGGTCATCCCTGGAGAGTTTGTGCCACCTCCTCGTGGACGGGAAGACCACTCATCAGTGACACTGTGCAAGCTGTGGGAGCAGGTAGGGATATTAGCTCCCATACCAGCTTCTTGACATGGCACACAATCTTCCTTCATTCCCAAGGAACTTAGAGATTGTGAGTATGTTTTCGTCTGAAGGGGCGCACATGGATCACCCCTACAAACACCGTAGAAAGGACTGTATAAAGTGCTACGAAGCTCTCAAACATTCACAATGCACCCGTTAAAACCTGCACACATTGACTTAGAATGGCCTGTGCCACACCCAACAGTTCCATGGTGTGGTCGGCCGCCAAAGAGAAATTAACTGGACCTTTCTGAGCCAGTTTGGGGGGGAGGGGGGGAGCACGGTTATGTTGCAGCATCAGCAAAATTTAAGGTATATTACACTTATTCCCTTCCACCAAATCATTAATGCACATTTTGAACAGTTGTGGGTCTGCAGTGACCCTGTGGCACCCATCTAACCACTGATTGCCTACCAGAGAAACACCCATTAATCCAACCTCTCTGCCTTTACGAGGTGAACCAATACCTCTTTCCATGCATTATTCCCATATTGACCATGAAGCACCCATTTATACTGATTCTCTGCTCATCCCATTCTATTCTCCCACATTCTCATCAACTCTCCCCAATTCTACATTGGGGTAATTTACAGTCACCAGAATACTCTCTAGCTCACACATGTCAAACTCTGGCCCGCGGGGTATATTTGGCCCGCAAGATCATATCAAAAATGTATTAGAGGTGGCCCGCTGGCCGCCGCGCCAGTATAGCGCATGCACAGTAACTGCTGTGTCCCAGGGTGAGAGAGAGAGAGAAAAATCCTGGTCCTTGAAAAGTAGTGGTGGGTGGTTTTATAAACACGCTGTCGTGTCCCCCCACCCACCCCCCCACAGCAGCGCTGCCTAGCCGGTGTCAGGGGAAGCCAAGGCCGCTTCCCAGCGCCCGGAACCCCAGTGGCACAGCGTTTCTTGGAGCTGCAGATGGAGTCGGGACGCCGGAGGGAAGATTGGGGCTCCCCGCCGGGCGATGGGGGCGCCAGCCGCCCTGCGCCTTCCCACCGGACCAGCGGCGGGTGCCCGAAGTACATGTGGAGAGTGAGGCTGGTCGGGCAGGTAGGGTGGAACCCCCCGCCAATCTCGGGAGTGGCGTGGGCTGGATCGGGATTAGCCGCGCTCACCTGCTCCTCCACCGCTGACTGGAATCCCAGCGCGGTCCTGAGCGCGGAGACTGCCCTGGAAAGGTCCTGGGACACCGGCACGGAAAGAAAAGGGGGTCCGGGAGAAACTCAGCAGGTCAAGGGGGGTCCAGGAGAAACTCAGCAGGTTAAGGGAGGTCCGGGAGAAACTCAGCAGATCAAGGGGGGTCCGGGAGAAACTCAGCAGGTCAAGGGGGGATCCGGGAGAAACTCAGCAGGTCAAAGGGGGGTCCGAGAGAAACTCAGCAGGTCAAGGGGGAGGGGTCCGGGAGAAACTCAGAAGGTCAAGTGGAGGGCGTCCGGGAGAAACTCAGCAGGTCAAGGGGGGTCCGGGAGAAACTCAGCAGGTCAAGGGAGGTCCGGGAGAAACTCAGCAGGTCAAGGGGGGTCCGGGAGAAACTCAGCAGGTCAAGGGAGGTCCGGGAGAAACTCAGCAGGTCAAGGGGGGTCCGGGAGAAACTCAGCAGGTCAAGGGGGGTCCGGGAGAAACTCAGCAGGTCAAGGGAGGTCCGGGAGAAACTCAGCAGGTCAAGGGAGGTCCGGGAGAAACTCAGCAGGTCAAGGGGGGTCCGGGAGAAACTCAGCAGGTCAAGGGGGGTCCGGCAGAAACTCAGCAGGTCAAGGGGGGTCCGGGTGAAACTCAGCAGGTCAAGGGGGGTCTGGCAGAAACTCAGGGGGGGCCTGACCGCGCCAGGACCGTTGCCCACTCCCCCTCCCTGCCGCAGGCCGACCCGTGACTCACGGTGACGGGGCCGCTGATCCGCCAAGATGCCGCCCTGCAGCGAGAGCCGATGCCCCCACACTGTCGTTGTCCAACCCGATCGCCCGCAAACCCCGCCCTCCCGCACACAGGCCTGAGTAAGTATTATGAACTTTAATCTCAGGATAAAACGATCCTCCAATAGTTTCATGTCACAGTGATAAATATATTCCTGGTTAAAAATGGTCCTGCACCTGGATACAAGCTCATTAGGCATAAAATTTGAAAAGTGTGTAAATCAAAGGATATCTGTACCAATGGAAAAAGGGCATGGCAAATAACCCTGCTAGAGTTCATGCCCACAATCAGTCACCCATTTGATTGTTTCAGGAATCATGTTATTCTCCCACATTCTCAATAGTCCTCAGATTTTACTAATCGACAGCACACTAGCAACATTTGACAAATCCTCTATAGAGAAATATTATTTATTGAATATTTTATTTCTCATTTGTTAATGCTTCTGGAAAGAGTTTATCCAAAACTATTATTAAACATTTATTTTAATAAGAAAAAGTTTAATAGTACATATGTTGAAAGAAAACATGCAGATGTTGTTGAAAATTTTCAATAAATATTTAGTTCGGCCCTCGACTTATTCCAAGTTTTTAATTTTGGCCCTCCGTGAATTTGAGTTTGACACCCCTGCTCTAGCCCCTCATGTTTTCAGAATGTTGGAGGAAATTAGAGTACCTGGGAAAGCCAATGTAGTCACAGACACACACACACACACACACACACACACACACACACACACACACACACACACACACACACACACACACACACACACACACACACACACACACACACACGAGGAACTCAGCCGGATGTGCAGTGTCCAGAGGAGGTAAAAATATATTACCAACATTTTGGGCCTGGGCCCTTCTTCAAGGAATAAGCAAAGAACAGGAAGGCATCAGAATAAAGACTGTAAACTGGTAGTGGGAGGAGTCCAGACAAAGAAAAGGTGTTAATTTGATATGATAAGAGGAGAGGCGAGAATTGATTTTGGCTCTATGAAAGGATCAGTAGGAAAAGGAAAGAGAGAAAAAGACAGACAGTCAGATCTGGGGGGGAAAGGAGACAGGGAGAAGAAGAGAGGGCTGTTAATGGAATCTGGTCTCAGCACCCTCTGACCCGTTAGCATTAACATCAACTTCTCCGGTTTCATTAAACCCTGCCCCCTTCCCCATTTTCTTTTCCCCAGATGTTTCTCTCTCTTCCCTTTTCCCTCAGTCTCCTTTCACAGAGCCAAAATCAATTCTTACCTTTCCTCTTGTTATTTCCAATTAACATCTTTTGTTGGTCAGCATTCCTCCCCCTCCCATTCTTCAGTCTTTATTCTGACACCTTCCTGTTCTATGCTAATAACTTGAAGAAGGGCTCAGGCCCAAAACTTCAGTGATATATCTCTACTTCTGATGGACACTGTGAGACCGACTGAGTTCCTCCAGCATTTCTGTGTGTTTTTACCACAGCTACAGAAGCAGAGACCAATAACCAACCTGGAACTCTGGAGCTGAGAGGCTGCTATGCTGTCTCAAAGCTAAACTTTACCTGCTTGTCTCATTGAAGTCTGGATTTTTGATTAGTATTTCATTACCAAAGAATTAAGGTGCATTAACAGTTCAGGCTTCAAGGCTAACAGATGTACTTGTCTGAATTCCTGATGAGCAATAGGTTGTCAATGACATTAATGCCAAATGTGTTTTCTGAACAGGCTAAACAAAACCTATAACCATATATAAAAATTATAGCACAGAAACAGGTCAACTTTGCCCTTCTTGTCCACCTAACCCCACTGACCTACCCTCAACCTTTAAACCTCCATTCCTTTCCCATCCACATATATATACAACTTCTCCTTAAATGCTAATATTGAGCCTGCCTCCACCACTTAGTCCGGAATCTCATTTCACACATCCACCATTCTGAGTAAGGAAGTCCCCCCTCATGTTTCCTCTAAACATTTGCCCCTAACATTCAGCTCATCTTCCTGTTTGTATCTCTCCCTTTCTTAAAGGAAAAAGCCTCTCCACATCAACTCTCTATACCACTAATAATTTTAAATACCTCAATCAAATCCACTCTCAACCTCTACACTTCAAAGAATAAAGAACTAACTTATTTAACCTTTCCCTATAACTTAAGACTCTGTAACCCCAGCAACATTCTAGTAAATCTTCTTTGCACTCTCTCCAATTTTTTTATATCTTTCCTATACTTTGGTGACCAAAATTGTACACATTACCCCAAATTTTGCCTTATACAATTTTAACATAACATCCCAGTTCCTATACTCAATGCTTTGATTTATAAGGGCCAACATACCATCAGCTTTCTTCACCACTCTATCCACATGTGACTTCACCTTCAGGGATCTATGTACCACTATTCCTAGATCTCTTTGTTCTACTGCATACTTCAATGCCCTACCATTCACTATTTATGTCCTATTTTGGTTAGCCCTCACATTTATCTGCATTAAACTCAATCTACCATCTTTCAGCCCACTCTTCTAACTGGCCTAAATCCCTCTGCAAGCCTTGAAACGCTCTTCACTATCCACAGCTCCACTTATCTTAGTATCATCCGCTTATTTACCAATCCAATTTACCACCCCATCAACCAGATTATTAATGTATATGATAAATACTGAACCCTGAGGCAAACAACTAGTCACCGACTTCCAATCTGACAGTTATCTACCACTAATCTGGCATCTCCCATTCAACCATTGATGAATCCAGTTTACTATTTCACTGATAATACCTAATGATTGAACCTTCCTAACTAACTTGCACTGAGGAACCTTATCAAAGGCCTTACGAAAGTCCATATATACAACATCCACTGCCTTACCCTCTTCCTAGTAACCTCCTCAAAAAATTTGATAAGATTTATCAAACATGATCTTCCCCTCACAAATCCATGTTTACTGTTCCTAATCAAACTCTGCTTATGCAAATATTTATATATACCATCTCTAAGAATACTTTTCATTAACTTACGATGGGGGAACTGATGGGAATGTGTGGAGAATAAAATGAGATCAGCTGAAACGGATGGTTGATGGTCTCATGAATTCAATGGGTTGAAGGGCCTGTTCCCTCGATGTGAGTCTCAGTGACTCTAGCTATAAGAGGAAATGAGGTTAAAGATAAATGTTCTTACCTGCCCGTGAGGCATCACAGGACTGCCAGAAGAATTTCCAGGCTGGGAGAATGCCATTGGAGGCAGTGCCTTCAACATCATATTGTGCATAATTATCTGATGCATTTGAGCATTTTGCATTAACATCAGTTCAACCATATCTGTGAACAAATGAGGAAAAGATAATGCTGTGAGAAAGGTAAGTATTGGAAGGATTTTTTTGAAGAATGGAACACACTGGGTTGGAAAACATATCTCATGAGGAAAGATTGAATGAGTTGGGACTTTTCCCTTTAGAGTGATGGAGGATGAGAGGTGACTTAATAGAGGTGTACAAGATTATGAGAGTCATTGATAGAGTGGACAGCCAACACCATTCCCCCAGGTCAATAGCAGAAGACATTTGTTTAACAAAAGTGTTGGAAAGTTTTGGAGAGACATCAGAGGCAATTTTTTTTTACAGAGAGCAGTGGGTGCCTGGAATGCATTACTGGGGGTGATGTTGGAGGCTGGTACAACAGGGATATTGAAGAGAGACAGGCACATGAATGTAAGGAAAATAATAGGGGAGGGAGGGTTAGATTGATGTGGTGTAGGTTTAGATAGGTTGACACAACACCTTGAAGTGAAGGGGATGTACTGTGCTGTGTGGTTCTACGTTCTATAATTTAATATCCTTCTATTCCAGCACTGCAAAGCAAATGCAAGAAACTTCATCACTAACCTTTTCTGCATCTCAAGGATTATCAGACTCGGCAGCTGGTGAATATCAGGAGCAGGGCTTTGTAATCGGAGTGGTTAAAAGATCAGCAGAGCAGCGATTGGTTGTAGTCTGGGCTGCAGAGAGAGCCTGCAGCACATAAAAAAAGAGCTCAACCAGAGCAGCCATTGTGGGACAGGGATTTTGATTCAAAATGTTCAGTGAGCAGAGGCTGAGGAGAAGATGCAGGAGCAAAGGCAAGGTAAGGACAGATTCTTCTCACTCTTTGCTCTTTAATAGATAGTGGGAATGACATGCAGAATGTGGATAGTCAGGGAAGTCATCACTAGCCCTGGCTACTACACCTTCAAGAAATGCATCCATCTGGGAGGAGTCACGTGATGGAGTAGTGGCCGGACGGTGAACTCCAGCCCTCTCCAGAAAAGTCGGGAAAAACAAAGGAAAACACAAAGGCACAGAAATAAAAGTTACAGAAAAGTGAGTATAAAGGTGGAAAGAAGATGGCGACAAAAAAAGAAAAATCGAAAGCAACGGTAAGAAGAGAGGAAGAGAAGACAAAGGAGGAAAAAGGTGAAGGCCTTACCTGTCCGAAGAGGCCCGCTGCGGAGAGAGAAACCCGCTCCCTCAGGTCGGTAAATAATGGACTACAAAAATGGCTCGCAGAGCCGAGTAAAAGTGCGCAACCACGCATGCGCGAAACTTCGCACATGCGCGATGCGAATGAAAAAAAACACACCGACGGGAGGGGGGACCAGCTGGGGAGTCGATCTCCACAGCCGGCAACGACAGCTGCAGAACACCTGCAGCAAGAAGAGACCACAGAAGACAATAGAAACAAGAAAGAAGAGGAGGAAAGGGCACCAAAGAAACAACAGATGGTCAACCCAGAGGAAGAAGAAGAGGAAGAGGAAGAGTACAGTGAAATAGAAGAAGAAAAGAAAGGCAAGGTAAAGGATATACTTGCTCTTATTAAAGGATACATGGAGTCATTTAAAGAATGGCAAACACAGGAATTTAAGGATTTAAGAAAAAGAATAAACAACACAGAAGAGAAAATAAATAAAATGGAGATGACCTTAACAGAAATGGGAAAGAAAATGGACAAGATGGAAGAGCGGGCAGTAGCAGCAGAAATGGAGGTAGGACTTAAAAAAGAAATTGGAGAAATCTAATAAAAAAACTAAAGAGACACAAGAACTACTAGCTCAAAAAATAGATACAATGGAAAACCATAACAGAAGAAATAACATAAAGATAGTGGGCCTTAAGGAAGATGAAGAAGGCAAGAATATGAGGGAGTTTATAAAAGAGTGGATCCCTAAGACCCTAGGATGTCCAGAACTACAGCAAGAAATGGAAATAGAAAGGGCACATAGAGTATTGGCCTCTAAACCACAACCACAACAAAAACCAAGATCTATTGTAGTAAAATTCCTAAGATATACTACAAGAGAAAAGGTACTGGAGAAGACAATGGAAAAAGTAAGAGAGGGCAACAAACCACTGGAGTATAAAGGGCAAAAAATCTTCATTTATCCAGATATAAGTTTTGAACTCCTAAAGAAGAGAAAAGAGTTCAATATAGCAAAGGCGATTTTATGGAAGAAAGGGTATAAATTTATACTAAAGCATCCAGCGGTATTGAAAATATTTATTCCAGGACAACAAAACAGACTATTCTCGGATCCAGAAGAAGCACGAAATTTGCAGAACAATTACAAAAATAGACTGAGGGAGGAAGACGGGTAATGAGAGTTAAAATGATCACGATTGATATGTATGTGGGTAAAGACAAAAATAGACTGAGGGATGAAGACGGGTAATGAGAGTAAAAATGATCACGATTGATATGTATGCGGGTAAAGAGGTATAAGAGTGAATAGAGACAATGAGCATACATGAATGTATCTGTACTTAGAGGAAAATATAGATAGTATAGACAAGAATTAATAAGGGAAGGTAATGGAATAGAGAGAATAAGGAGGGAATTAAAAGAGTGACCTTTGTGACATATGAAAAGTGAAATCTTTTCTGGGGGAGGCGGGGTGGGGGGAAATAGCGGTCACTGCAAAATCAGTTGACGCTTGCGAGTGGATTCGCAAATCCAAATGGAGAGGGGAGATGTGGTTGTCCGACAAGGGATAAAGGACAACTCAGGAGGTGAAGGGGAGATTGGGGATAAATAAGATAGAAATAGGAGAATAAGGAAAATGTTGGATGTTGTAGGAATGTTGTCTTATAAAGAGTTGAAAATAAGAAAACAGAAATGGAAAAGGAGGAAAGGTAATGATGGAAAAACGGAAAGAGAAGATAAACAAAATATAAAAGGGCTACGCTGAACTATATGTCTTTAAATATTAATGGAATACATAACCAAATTAAAAGGAAGAAACTACTAAATTTAAATGAATAAATGTATTCCATTAGAAAAAATAACATATAGGTTAAGAAATAATATTGAAATATTCGAACAAGTATAGGAGCCTTACATTAAATACAATAGCGAAAACCTACCGGGGTCAAACATTACCTAAGTTGATGGAAGGAGAAGGAAAGAAAAGAATGGACTCAGTAGAATTTCTGGTGTAATTTTGTTGAATGACAACATTGTCTGACTGGCTTAATGCAACCTAGATTGTATACCTAAAATGGATGAGAGGGGGGAGTGGTTTGGGAGGAAAGGGGGGGGGGAGAAAAAGTCACTGTATATGTGTGAAAAAGAAATAGTGTATATCATGGCTAATGTGATTTATGGTGTGAAAAATAAAAAATTTAAAAAAAAAGAAAAGAAATGCATCCATCTGCAGTTCCTGTATTAGGGAATTGGAGCTGGAGCTGGATGAATTCTGGAGCATTTGGGAGGCTGAGGGGATGATAGACAGGAGTTACACCTCTGATGCAAGAGAGGGAAAGGGGACAGGTAGGCAGTGCAGGGCACTTCTATGGCCACTTGCCTTATTAACAAGTATACCTCTTTGGACACTGCTGGGTGGAATGACCATCTGGGCCAGGTAGCAGCAGACAGACCAATAGCATTGTGCTCGGCTCAGAAGGGAAGGATAAAGTCGGTTAGAGCAATAGTCGTAGGAGACTCAGTAATCAGGAGAACAAATAGGATATTCTATGGCTGAAAAAGAGACTCCAATATACTGTGTTGCCTCCTGGGTCCTTGGTCCAGGATGTCTTCAAGTTGCTGCAAAATATTCTTAAGGGGGAGGTGATCAGCCAAAGATCATGGTACATATTGGTACCAATGACATAGGCAGGAGTAGGGCATAGGTCCTCCAAAGTTAGGAAAGAGGCTGAAGAGCAGGACCTCCATGGTGGTAATCCGTGGATTTCTCTCAGTGCCACAAGTCAGGGAAGGTCTGAACAGGAAGAAACTGCAGAAAATGTGTGGCTGGAGATGGGGCAGGATTTTAAGTTCTTGGATTATTGGAACCTTTTCCGGGGAAGGGATGACCTATACAAGTGAAATGGGTTGCACCTGAGGATTAGTAATGTGGTGGTGGTGGTAGACGGGGGAGGGGGGAACGAGGACAACTTGATTCACAGTGGTGAGGAGACAAAAGTGAAGAAGTAGAGGAAGAAGTGGTTGGGGCACAAGTAGAAACACCTGGTCAGGAATGTGAGTGGAAGGACAGGCAGATAGGGGAAAATTTCAGCCAAGGCCATGTGTTGTGATGCATAGGGACATAGAGTCAAATATAATAAATACAGGGCTAAAGGTTTTGTATTTAAAAACACGCAGCACAAGAAATAAAATGGATGACCTAATAGTACAGCTACAGATTGGCAGGTATGATGTTGTATCTGTCAAGGAGTTGTGGCTAAAGGATGAATATCAATGGGAACTGAATGTGCAAGGATTGAAAGGATAGGCAGATAAGCAGACAGGGCGGTGTGGTTCTATTGGTAGGGAACAATGTTACCTCATTAGAAAGAGGTGACATAGGATCAGAAGGTATAGAATCATTGTGGGTTGAGTTAAGAAATGGCAAGGTTAATAAGACAACCTTGGCTGTTATAGATAGACCAACTGTAGCTGGGAATGTGAACTACCAATTACAAATAGAAAAGGCATGTCAGAAGGGCAATTTTATGGTAGTCATGGGGGATTTTAATATACGAGTAGATTTGGAAAGCCAGGTTTGGACTAGGTCTCCAGAGAAAGATTTTGTAGAAAGCCTATGAGATGGCTTTTGAGAGCAGCTTGTTGATGAGCCCATGAGGGGATCAGCTGTATTGGATTGGGTCTAATGACCAAGAGGTGATTAGAGATCTTAGAATAAAGGAATCATTAGGGGCAATGATCACAATATGATTGAGTTCAATTTGAGATTTAACAAGGATAAACTAAAGTCAGGTGCATCAGTATTTCATTAGAGTAAAGGGAATTGCAGTGTTATGAGAGAGGAATTGGAAGGAGGCATAGTGAGGAAGAACAGAGCAACAATGGATGAAGTTTCTGCAAGAAATGGGAAAGGTGTGGGATTTTTAAAAAAGGAAAATTTCAAATGGTAAATATTGCAACTGGTTGACAAGGGAAGTCAAAGCCAATGAGAAAGCAAACCTGAGTGAGAAGATAGAGGATTGGAAAGTTTTTAACAACTTACAGAAGGTAACTTTAAAAAAAAACTCATAAGGAGGGAAAAGATGAATTATGAAAGTAGGTTGGTAAATACTATCAAAGAAGATGCAAAAAGCTTCAAATATGTAAAGAATAAAAGAGAGGTGAGAGTAGATATTTCAAATCCTGTTAATTCTATCCCTGTGATGTTTCCTTTACTATTGAATTTTGGGAGTTTTTCAGGATCTAAACTAATTTTTTGTAAAAGTGAATTATTCCCAATAAACTCGCATGATCTTATTTATAATAATATTGCCATTTAAGATTGTTAGAGTATTTTATTTATTTGGGTGTTAAAATCACTTGGAAAGTTGGATCTGTTTAAATTTAAAATTTTCTCCTTTGTTAGATTTTGTGAAACAATGTTTTACTAGATGGTCCCCAATGACTTTCTCTTTGGTTGGTTGTGTTAATGCTGTTAAGATGATAATATTACCTAAATTTTATACTGATTTCAAGCTGTCCCAATTTTTATTTCAAAATCTTATTTTGATAATGATTCTAAGATTTCATCTTGTATTTGGAATGGTAAGGGGGCCAGATTGAATAAGCTTTTTTAAAGAAACCTTAGAAGGATGGTGGCATAGGTTTACTGAATTTGAGATTTTACTATTGGGTAGTTAATATTTTCTATATTATTTATTACTTTGATAAACATGATCATCTACTCTAGGTAGATTTGGAATTGAAATCTGTCCAAAATTGTTCCTTTGCTTCTCCTTTAGGACCAGCATTACCTTTTAGACTATTTAACAATGGTGTGAAGCAAGGCTGTGTTCTCGCACCAACCCCCTTTTCAATCTTCTTCAGCATGATGCTGAAACAAGCCATGAAAGACCTCAACAATGAAGATGCTGTTTACATCCGGTACCGCACGGATGGCAGTCTCTTCAATCTGAGGCGCCTGCAAGCTCACACCAAGACACAAGAGCAACTTGTCTGTGAACTACTCTTTGCAGACGATGACGCTTTAGTTGCCCATTCAGAGCCAGCTCTTCAGCGCTTGATGTCATGTTTTACAGAAACTGCCAAAATGTTTGGCCTGGAAGTCAGCCTGAAGAAAACTGAGGTCCTCCATCAGCTAGCTCCCCACCATGACTACATCTCCATCGGGCACACAAAACTCAAAACGGTCAACCAGTACCTCTTCAGTGGATTGCAGTATGGTAGTCTTCAACTGATTCCAGAATCACAGTGCGGCTTTCGCGCAAACAGAGGAACTACTGACATGGTCTTTGCCCTCAGACAGCTCCAAGAAAAGTGCAGAGAACAAAACAAAGGACTCTACATCACCTTTGTTGACCTCACCAAAGCCTTCGACACTGTGAGCAGGAAAGGGCTTTGGCAAATACTAGAGCGCATCGGATGTCCCCCAAAGTTCCTCAACATGATTATCCAACTGCACGAAAACCAACAAGGTCGGGTCAGATACAGCAATGAGCTCTCTGAACCCTTCTCCATTAACAATGGCGTGAAGCAAGGCTGTGTTCTCGCACCAACCCTCTTTTCAATCTTTTTCAGCATAATGCTGAACCAAGCCATGAAAGACCCCAACAATGAAGACGCTGTTTACATCCGGTACCGCACGGATGGCAGTCTCTTCAATCTGAGGCGCCTGCAAGCTCACACCAAGACACAAGAGAAACTTGTCCGTGAACTACTCTTTGCAGACGATGCCGCTTTAGTTGCCCATTCAGAGCCAGCTCTTCAGCGCTTGACGTCCTGCTTTGCGGAAACTGCCAAAATGTTTGGCCTGGAAGTCAGCCTGAAGAAAACTGAGGTCCTCCATCAGCCAGCTCCCCACCATGATTACCAGCCCCCCCACATCTCCATCGGGCACACAAAACTCAAAACGGTCAACCAGTTTACCGATCTCGGCTGCACCATTTCATCAGATGCAAGGATCAACAACAAGGTAGACAACAGACTCGTCAAGGCAAATAGTGCCTTTGGAAGACTACACAAAAGAGTCTGGAAAAACAACCAACTGAAAAACCTCAGTGCCGTTGTCATAGCCACACTCCTGTTCGGCTCCGAATCATGGGTCCTCTACCGGCATCACCTACGGCTCCTAGAACGCTTCCACCAGCGTTGTCTCTGCTCCATCCTCAACATTCATTGGAGCGACTTCATCTCCAACATTGAAGTACTCGAGATGGCAGAGGCTGACAGCATCGAATCCAACTGTGCTGGGTAGGTCACGTCTCCAGAATGGAGGACCATCGCCTTCCCAAGATCGTGTTATATGGCGAGCTTTCCCCTGGCCACCGTGACAGAGGTGCACCAAAGAAGAGGTGCAAGGACTGCCTAAAGAAATCTCTTGGTGCCTGCCACATTGACCACCGCCAGTGGGTTGATATCGCCTCAAACCGTGCATCTTGGCGCCTCACAGTTCGGCGGGCAGCAACCTCCTTTGAAGAAGACCGCAGAGCCCACCTCACTGACAAAAGACAAAGGATAAAAAACTCAACACCCAACCCCAACCAAGCAATTTTCCCTTGCAACCGCTGCAACCATGTCTGCCTGTCCCGTATCAGACTTGTCAGCCACAAACGAGCCTGCAGCTGACGTGGACATTACCCCTCCATAAATCTTCGTCCGCGAAGCCAAGCCAAAGAAAAGAAAGAAAGTGGACACCGCTAAATTCCACCATGGGGTCCAGGGATGCATATGAATCAGTAGACATTATCCAACTTCCACCATGAGGCCCAGAGATGCAGTTGTCTTTTGTTGGTTGCAGACTTTTGGGAGACCTTGAAAATAATTAAATCATTTGTTCAAAGAGAGATCTGAAGTAAACAACTTTTGGTTAATATAAGCCATGGTCCCACTGCTGAAGTTTGAGACTTTCCAAGAGATGGCAACATCTCTCAGCAAGAAGAAGAACTTCAAGATTCCAACCAACGATCCGGACCGGGGAGGTGGAGAAGCTGCTACTGGTGCCCAGACAACCTACAAGTGTGCAGTTGTCACCTTGCTTTGGCAGTTGGGACAAGCCCAGGCATTGATAAGTATAATTGGGAAGGTCTTGCATATTGTAGTGTGAATTCAGTTTTAGATTTAGAAATAAAGCCTTGTATAAACTGAACTGCTCTCGGTGTGTGTGTGTCTATTTCGGTAGCTCAAACACTATGACCAATCTAAAACGAACAAAATGAGAGGTATAAGTTTACCCAAGACGATTGGCGCAGTGAGCAGGGTTGGTCTCAAGATGTTTTGCCGAAAGAAAGAGGTGAGCCCTGAGCAGTTCTTGATTCCGGGATGGACTTCCAAAGACGATGGGTTTGCCATGTTGGCCAATACCCTGCATTTGTTGGGACCACCCATTAGTTGGGATGAGAAGTTAGACCCATCAAGTGCTCCTCTGGGAGAGCGGGTTGCCACTCTCCTTCGAGAAAGTAAATTTCCTGGTAAAAAGGGGACGGTTTTTATCTGCTGGCCACAGCCTTACGCCACTCCGTTCAGCGTGAAGCAGAATTAGTTCAGCGGGAAGTAGAAGCTCAGCTTAAGAGAGCGACTAGAGGAGGAGCTAGAAGCCCTGCGACAATGCTGTTCCATGATGAGTGAGATTGTTTGCACCAGTCAGGACCGAGCCAAAGAATGAGAGGATAAGCATGTCCAAACGATCTGCTGTAATATTAAACTCCGGCAGCAGCTCGGTGCAGATAAAGAAAGGCATGGAGTAGAACCCGATCCACATCATATTTATGCCATGATAAGGAATGGTGACGATCCTGATGTAATTGATGAATGGGCGGGAATATCTGGAAAGATGACCATGGTAATAATGCAGATACTCCTCAGCATGTGCCTAACATACTGCCCTCTCCACCTGCTGTTCACACCCGCCCCATAAAGCAGCAGACTTCCCAAACAGACGAAAGGGGAGATGATGTAAGGGAAGAGAATGAAGGGATAGATACCCCGATCTCCCAAGAGGACCCAGGGGAAAATACCCGAACCCCTGCTTATGCTCAATGGCCCACCCCCTCTACAGGATGGCCTGGGCCTCGTCCCGTCCACTGGGCAGAGGACCCTGTGGGCCAAAGTGGGAGCAGGGGTCAAGAGCAGTCAATGATCCGTGACTTCTCTATAAAGAGCTGGCTGCCATTGGAGATCTATATAGGCAAAAGGCGGGAGAAACTCTGGCAGCCTGGCTCCTGCGTCTTTGGGAGCAAGGAGGGGGTAACGTATATTTAACCCCTGAGGAATTGTTGGGATTAGGAACATTGACTACTGATACCCGGGTCATTGCTGAGCTGCGGGGTAAAGGAAGAGAGGTGGATTACTTACTTGCCACTCTAGGGGATGTCTTGCCACGAGTATACCCATCACCAGTAGATTGGGATTTACATTTACAGAACAATTGTGGCACCCCAGAGGAGGGTATAGCAGTAATTCGTCAACAGGCCCTGGCCTCTGCCTTGTATGCAGGGCGTTTGAGGCTGTGGGTACATGGGGGGAGCCCTGATGAAGAGATATTCACGGCTGGAATGCATACCAGATTGGTTCGTTCCACCCAACCCACTGTACGGGGACTGGTTCTCTCTGTAACTAGTCCGCTAATTGGGCACCGTGTCTGAGGCGGTGCACGCCTTATCTGGGCTTAGAGAATTGGAGTTGCGAGGTAAAATCTACTCGCATACAACCCAGGTTAAATCAGACAAGCAGGATGAAAAGAGAGGGGCTGCTGCTAATAACGGACCGACAAGAAAAGACCTTTTTCTAACCTTGTTAAAGTTAGGCCTACCTAAAAGTGATATTGATGGGAAACCTACTGCAGTCCTTTATGCCCTTTATAAGAGGAAGGCAGGGGAACATCTACCCCAGCTGTTGAGTCCTCCTGGCCCAGCTGTGCCTTCTGCTCCCACTGCTGCTTCCACTGAGCCAGGTTCTCTTGCTCCAGTTATCCATGATGAGATACAACAAATGGATAAAAAGGCTCTTATGGATAATAGTGGCATGTGGGCCTGGAAGCCCCCAAATCCTGCTAAAGCATGAGGGTGTGGGCAGGGCCCCTGTGTCTACTCCATTGAGATGCGGAGGATACACGGGGACCTACGGCCCTACATACCGTTAACAGTCCATTGGGGTGGTGGTAATGACCGACAATATTTGGCCTTGGTCGATACCGGTGCGGAGCACTCAGTGATTCTGGGTAACCCTGATCTCTGGACTGGACCAACATTTCGAATAGAGGGGATGGGAGGAGCGATCACACTGGCGAAGGAAATAAAAGTTCGCGCCAAGGTGGGTGATGGCCCTTCCCCTATATGGTTACATGCCCTGGTGGCTGCCACTGACGAGTGTATCCTGGGTATTAATATGTTGGCCGGTACGGCCCTTAATACTAGCCAAGGGGGATTTGCATTTGGAATTCGGACTATCACTAAAAGATTAGTGGTGGGTTGGGCTAAGTGGGATCCTGTGATGGTGCCTCCCCCCCCCCCCTCAAAAACCAGTGTGCATTCCACAATATCGCCTCCCTGGAGGGCAGGAAGAGATTACTGCCACCATCGATGCTCTGCAAGAAGAAGGGGTAGTGAGGCCCGCAATGTCGCCCTTTAATAGCCCTGTTTGGCCAGTCCAGAAGCCGATGGCTCCTGGACAATGACAGTTGACTATCGTTTTTTGGACAAACATGGCCCACCACTTGCTTTGGCAGTTCCGGACATTGTTACCCTTATTGAAAACATTGTTACTGGGAACTCAGGAACATGGTATGCTGTCATTGATCTCACTAATGCCTTCTTCAGTATTCTTATAGATGAGGTCTCACAGGATCAGTTCGCCTTTACCTGGAAGGGGCGCCAGTATACCTTCACCCGCCTCCCTCAGGGCTATGTACACTCTCCCACTATTTGCCACAGCCTAATTGCCGGTGATTTGTTGACGGTGCCAGTATCGCCTTCTCTCTCAATTCACTGTTATATTGATGATGTGATGATCCAAGGGGCCACGGAAGAGATGGTACAGGAAGCAGAACAAGAGGATGCCTGGTTTACTGATGGTAGCAGCTGGTGGGTGCAAGGAAAGCAGAAATGGAAGGCGGTGGCTTACCATCCCAGGTCAGGAACTTACTTATTGGAGGAGGAGGATGGTGGCTCCAGTCAATATGCTGAGTTGAAGGCAGTCACTTTACCACTAGATCCCCATGATCACCCTCTTCGCTTGTTTACTGATTCCTGGGCTGTGGCAAATGGACTAGTGGTATGGATGCCTGATTGGCAAAAGAATGACTGGCTGGTACATGACCGCCCAGTATGGGGCAAACAGTTGTGGCAGCTGTTGTGCGATGCTTCCCATCATCGTGAGATAACCGTATATCACGTTGACGCCCATACCAATACGACGACGAACATGGCACAACATAATGCAGTAGCAGATCAGCTTGCCACTATCAGCCACGCCGATACCATCCCCCTGGCTCGATGGGCACACAAATAGTGGCCATTTGGGGGAGAAGGGATCAGCTATGTGGGCCTGTACACATGCCTTACCCATCCATCAGAACAATGTCCGCATGGTTGAGCGGACATGCCCAGCATGCCAGCTTGTGAAGTCCCGCACCGTTCCTCCTCGTCCGCATAGCTGAATAAGATGGGGAGCTCGCTCAGCTGCGGTCTGGCAAATTTATTACATAGGCCCTATGCCAGACTGTATGGGTAAACGTTACGTCCTAGTAATGGTTGACACCTTTTCGGGCCTGGTTTTTGCTTTTCCCACCAAGACGGCTGACCAAGCTAGCACTAACCAAGGACTAAACCATTTAATTTCTCATTATAATGTACCAGAAGAAATTCAGTCTGATAATGGCTCTCACTTCTCCGGGAAGGCAATCTGTGATTGAGCAACTGATAACAGTATCTGTGGGTCCACCATATTCCTTATTACCCACAGGCTGCCGGGTTAGTTGAACGAATGAATGGCTTACTGAAGGAACAAATTTGTTTGTTAACACCACTGGGGACCCTGAAGGGGTGGTGCCATGTGCTGCAGCAGGCAATCGACAATTTGAATCATTGCCCTTTAAAGGGAGGTACACCTTTCCACCGACTTCTGAACTACAGCCTATTCCAGAGGAAAAACAGTCATTGCCCCCCATTCCCGAGCTAGAGAATGCCAGACAAAAGGTATAGGTGGCACCACCAGGTAGTGGCCCTCCTGTAAAAGGAGAAATAGTGACACCTGCCCAGGGTAACACTTGGTGGGTAGCTATTGAGGGACAGGATGGTTTAGTTTGTTTAAACACTGAACGCTTACGGCATCGTGAGTGACATATTGTCAGGCTTCTCTGTTCCATGTCCTCCATCTTGTGCTCCTGCTGATCTGGCATAACTGCTGCTTTGATGCCAGCAATTGGATTTGTAATGTTGAGGACGTTCCGAGCGAGTTCCCCGTGGGAGACACGGCCCGATGTATCCACTAATATATCTGATATTGTTAAGCATGTTTCAAAATCTGTCCATGAGCTTCAGTGTCTGGGTATTGTGGCCCACAAGGATAGTTTGAATCCTTTTTCATGGTTAAATGGTATATTTGGGGGATTGGACCACACTATTCTCCGTTGGGTGGTCGTATTATTGCTTATTTTTGTGCTTATTATAGTTTTAGTTTCTCTTTTTCACTCCTTCTGTACTCAAATGCTTGTAAAGTCTCATAAGTGACAGGCTGCGAACAAGGGGTGGAGTGTAATGGAAGATTTAAACCGTGTTTCTTACTTTTGCAGCCAAGGCTGAGAACCTGTTTGTTGCATATGAATCAGTAGACACACCTAAATTCCACCATGGGGCCCAGAGATGCAGTTGTCTTTTGTTGGTCACAGACTGTCAGACCTTGAAAATAATTAAATCATTTGTTCAAAGAGATAAGATCTGAAGTAAACAACTTTTGGGTAATATAAGCCATGGTCCCACTGTTGAAGTTTGAGACTCTCCGAGAGGTGGCAACATCTCAACAACAAGAAGAACTTCAAGATTCCAACCAACGTCCCGGTCCGGGGAGGTGGAGAAGCTGCTACCGGCGACCAGACAACCTACTACAAGTGTGCAGTCGTCACCTTGCTTTGGCAGTTGGGACTAGCCCAGGCATTGATAAGTATAATTGGGAAGGGCTTGCATATTGTAGTGTGAATTCAGCTTTAGATTTATTAGTAATAAAGACTTGTATAAACTGAACTGCTCTCGGTGTGTGGACATGTCCTCGGGCCTGCACAAAGGAGCTTTTAGGTGGAGTGCAGTGTGCGCAGTACTGGCCCCACCCTTTACACCCATGGTTCGTGTGCTGTGGCCAAGCAAGCTGGGACTAAAGATAAACTAACTCACATCATTCTTAATACAAACTCTACTTGTGTAAGGTGCAGTACTGATGTGGCTTCATTGACTCGTATGTTTTGGTCATGTCCTGTGTTAGAAAGATTTTTAAACCCTATCAATTATACTGGTTATTCAATTACAACCGAACCCCTTAACTGCTCTTTTTGGAATTACAGATGTGGATTGTTTACCTTCTGCATATAGAGTTGTTGCTTTTTCTACACTATGGACTAGAAGAGCCATTTTACTTAAATGGAAAGACTGATTCTCCTACATTATTTCAATGGCTTTGTCATGTTATAATCTTAAATCTAGAAAAAAATATCAGAAGTTGTACTTTAGATACAACTTCTAAATTTGAAGAAACATGGAAATCATTTATTGATTACTTTTATGGGATATAACTAGTGTTATTCTATGAATTAGCTATTATTTCCAGATGTAATATAATTCTTGCCTTTTTTTTACTGGAGCTATGTTTTAAACTATTCAACAGATCCCTGAGATAGTATCTCCATCTATATCTACTCCCTAGTATGCAGACATCCTTAGTGCAGGATTTGATCCCAAGTTCCCATCACTGGTGATGTAAAAGCGTTGCACTAACTGCTGCACCAACCATGTCGCCCTTTATGCTAAAGTGTTGTATCATTGTGGCTATGGAAAGAGCTGAAGATCAAAAGCAGAAATAGTGTACAGCTGCTTTTTAAATTGATAAAGGGTATAGCCTGTCCTCTCAAGCACTGAATTTGGACAACTGCTCTTTTGTGAAGAGCAGAGGAAGAGACATTAAGGCCAGTTGTAAAAATGTCTCTGACAAGCCACAGTTCCCTCTTGTTTTAAGAAGGCCACCTTCGTACCAGTACTGAGGAAAGGCTCAATAATGAGCCTAAATAAATATTGACCAGTGGCCCTGACATCCACAATTGTGAAGTGCTTTTTGAGGCTGGTCATGGCTCTCATCCAGCCGATCTTGATCCTCTTTAATCTGGTTACTGGCTAAACAGATCCCAGCAGAAGCTCCCTCCCCCAGCAGAAGCTCCCTCCCCCAGCAGAAGCTCCCTCCCCCAGCAGAAGCTCCCTCCCCCAGCAGAAGCTCCCTCCCCCAGCAGAAGCTCCCTCCCCCAGCAGAAGCTCCCTCCCCCAGCAGAAGCTCCCTCCCCCAGCAGAAGCTCCCTCCCCCAGCAGAAGCTCCCTCCCCCAGCAGAAGCTCCCTCCCCCAGCAGAAGCTCCCTCCCCCAG
This sequence comes from Narcine bancroftii, assembly GCF_036971445.1. NCBI lineage: Eukaryota > Metazoa > Chordata > Chondrichthyes > Torpediniformes > Narcinidae > Narcine > Narcine bancroftii. Next base: position 222,597,297 of record NC_091472.1, on the reverse strand, counting down.
CAGAAGCTCCCTCCCCCAGCAGAAGCTCCCTCCCCCAGCAGAAGCTCCCTCCCCCAGCAGAAGCTCCCTCCCCCAGCAGAAGCTCCCTCCCCCAGCAGAAGCTCCCTCCCCCAGCAGAAGCTCCCTCCCCCAGCAGAAGCTCCCTCCCCCAGCAGAAGCTCCCTCCCCCAGCAGAAGCTCCCTCCCCCAGCAGAAGCTCCCTCCCCCAGCAGAAGCTCCCTCCCCCAGCAGAAGCTCCCTCCCCCAGCAGAAGCTCCCTCCCCCAGCAGAAGCTCCCTCCCCCAGCAGAAGCTCCCTCCCCCAGCAGAAGCTCCCTCCCCCAGCAGAAGCTCCCTCCCCCAGCAGAAGCTCCCTCCCCCAGCAGAAGCTCCCTCCCCCAGCAGAAGCTCCCTCCCCCAGCAGAAGCTCCCTCCCCCAGCAGAAGCTCCCTCCCCCAGCAGAAGCTCCCTCCCCCAGCAGAAGCTCCCTCCCCCAGCAGAAGCTCCCTCCCCCAGCAGAAGCTCCCTCCCCCAGCAGAAGCTCCCTCCCCCAGCAGAAGCTCCCTCCCCCAGCAGAAGCTCCCTCCCCCAGCAGAAGCTCCCTCCCCCAGCAGAAGCTCCCTCCCCCAGCAGAAGCTCCCTCCCCCAGCAGAAGCTCCCTCCCCCAGCAGAAGCTCCCTCCCCCAGCAGAAGCTCCCTCCCCCAGCAGAAGCTCCCTCCCCCAGCAGAAGCTCCCTCCCCCAGCAGAAGCTCCCTCCCCCAGCAGAAGCTCCCTCCCCCAGCAGAAGCTCCCTCCCCCAGCAGAAGCTCCCTCCCCCAGCAGAAGCTCCCTCCCCCAGCAGAAGCTCCCTCCCCCAGCAGAAGCTCCCTCCCCCAGCAGAAGCTCCCTCCCCCAGCAGAAGCTCCCTCCCCCAGCAGAAGCTCCCTCCCCCAGCAGAAGCTCCCTCCCCCAGCAGAAGCTCCCTCCCCCAGCAGAAGCTCCCTCCCCCAGCTCTCCACTCAGACCTAGAACATCCAGGTACCAAGGACATGTGAAGGACATGTGTCAGATTACTGTTCAGACTGCAGCTCTGCCTTAAATCACATTGTGTCCAGCAAACATTCCCAAGATAGCATCCAGTCCTTGGTGCCCCTTTGCAAGTGGATCCAAAACTTCCTGTCTGACAGACCACAATCAGTCAAGATGGGTAGTATTTCCTCAATCTGCTGCTCAAGGATATGTTCACAACCCCCACTATACTCCCTCTACACCCACAACTGTACAGCTAAATACTGTTCCAACACCATTTTCAAATTCTCTCACCACACCACAGAGTGCTGTGCATCATATAATGGTCAGAACACAGGAAAGGGGTTGAAAATCTAGTGACATGGTGCCAAGATGACAAAATCCCTCTCAGCGTCAATGAGGAAAGAGACTATCAGTGACTATGGGGGAGGGGGCAGAGTCTGCACAACTGACTACATCAATGGCAATGAAGACAAAAAAGAGTAGATAACTTCACGTTCTTGGGAATAAACATCAACAACTTGACCTTGGATAAGTACATTGACACAAGGAACCAAAGCCTCTACTTTCTTTAAAAACTAAGCTTGGCATGTCCCCTCCATTCTTTAATAACTTCAATAGGTGCACTATCAAGAGCAGACCTGCTGGATGCATTCCAGCATGGGACAGGAAGAAGCTACAGAAGATGGTGAATGCAGCTCAGAACGTCACACAAACCTCCCTCCTCTACATAAACTCCATCTCCAGCCTCTGGAAGGCATTCAACATACTGAAACTTCCATCACACTCTAGACACATTCTCTTCTCCTTCCTCCCATAGAGCAGAAGGCTCAAGTTTGAAAGGGTATGCCAATGAGCCAAAAGACATTTGTTCCCAGTGGCCATCACAGCAGTGCCATTGTACTCCCCTTGCTTGGAGCTACTTTATCTTCCTTTCATCATAACTTGGGATACAGTTGTTTGAGATAACCTGTTAGATTGCTTGTCATTAGGTCAGCAGTGAGCAAGTCCTCTCACACTCCTCAGCATATGAAGCAGTCTATGCCTGCACTTAATAAGTCCTACATGACCTTCATGTCTTGTGGCAATGACAATCGTGCACAAAAATGCAAGGTGTAGACCATTCAACAAGAGAGTCTGACCACTTGGAGCAAAACCAGCATCTAGTCTCCCTGGGGATTACCATTGCTCAAATGGACTGCTGTCATTACACACACTGTCCAAGGACAGCTGCAGCCAGAGGCACTAACTACAAGGCCTAAGTCATGAAAATGATGGAATACTCTCCACTTTCCAGGATGAAGACAGCTGCAAAATGACTCTAAAACCACTAATGTCCAATCAACCACCTTAAACATTGTCTCTCCACGACCAGCCCAAAATCAGGCTCCAATACTAGTCCAGATTATTCTATCAGCTGGGGGAAGGGATCCTGAAACCAGAAGGTACAATTCATAACCAGACCTCATATAGAACCATAGAGCATTACAGCACAGAAAACAGGCCTTTTGACCCTTCTAGTCTGTGTCAAACTATTATTCTGACCTGTACCCAGCCCATATCTCTTCATACCCCTCCCATCCATACACCTGTTCAGATTTGTTTGTTAAAATTGAGCCCACATTCACAATTTCAGTTGGCAGTTCATTCCATATTCCCACCACTCTTGAAGAAATTTTCCCCTTGTGTTATCCCTAAATTTCTTCCCTTAACCCATGTTCTTTGGTTTGTATCTTACCCAACCTCAGTGGAAAAAGCCTACTTTCATTTACTGTCAGAGATTAAAAACTCAAGCCAGATACTTCCTTTAAGTGCAAAATCAATGTTTGTTTTGAAACTTTTCTTACCCTCCTTGATGCTGCCAGACTTAATTGAAGGCAGGGTCTGTGGAGGTGGGATCTGTGCGATGAGGGGCAGTTGCTGTGGTAACTGTTGTATGATGGTTGGGGGCTGCTGGGGGTACTGAGAAGAGAGAGAGGGAGGAAAATTAACAAGGAGAGGGTAGCAGACCCATGAGAGACAGAAGCAGTGTGTGCCTGCTTCAATGTGCATTCAGAAGGTGTGCCTGGAATTCTACCTGAACACTTTTCTGCAAATTGCTCTATTTGATTCACAGTCTAAGGTCTACTGATCTTGGTCTTGGATAGACTGTGTGACTGTGCCTGACAGTACAGTTTCCAGATGTCCCAGTCAGAACACCAAATCAATCCTGCTCAACCCCTAGTATGTTTCAAGGAGCTAAACAAGAAAATCTGAGTTGAGTGCAGTACCCAAATGTGCTGAAGGAGTTCAGCAGATCACGCAGCCTGAAACGTTGACCGCCTTTTACTTATGGATGCTAAGTTTCATATTTATTTTCAAGGCAATCACCTGTCATTTTCTTAAACCCATGTCAACACAGACCCATCCTGACAAGCATGTCATCCCACATATCTTCTCTCATGTATCTTCTGGCTCTCCATCCCATAGGATGATGATGGTTCCTTTCAGTCAGTTTGTGGGGTTTGATATACACATCCTGGAGTGGCTGTTCTGGCTGATCCTTGACAGGCACAGATTGTCACAAACTTGGCAGGTGAGGCCAAGGGGCAGCAGGGTCAGAAGCTCTGTTTTGGCACATCCTGTGACTTTCCTGTCTCACAAGTATATGCTTCCTTTGATAGTGAGACAAATGCCTTGACCCAACATTCCCAATGCACATTCTATCTAACTACAGTGATACTGAAATTCTCTTGCAAATAGGCAAACCTATTGTCTGCACATCAACTTGCTGTGGTTCATACAAATGAACACGTGTCCTTTTGAGCCTTCAGCATAGCTTGGAATGGTTGTTCTAACTTTTACATTTATGCTGATCAAGTTAATAAAATTCTTAAAACATTTACAGAAAAAAACCCTTAGCCAGCATCGACCAATCCCCAGGTGCCAGATACTAAGTGAATTTGCAAGTTGCTTCAGATTGTGCGTTGTGTGGATTGATGAATTGACCATTAGGGGATGACAGTTTTAAACTTTCATTTTTTTAAAAAATATATCAATTTATTTTGCCAGTTGCTTGGGGCAACAAAAAAAAATCACGAGTCCTATATTAGACTCTAATAGAATTAAGCATGCATTTTTGACCATGATATCTTTTAACAGTTACTTAAATACTTGAAGTGAATTATTTTGCAAGTCAAAATAGTTCACAGTGCCACCCTCCTCAACCTGCAGGTATGAATTTACCCAGAGAATCCCCATTCTCTTGTACTTTCATTTTAAAGACTGTCTGAGAACCTGCATATTTCAAGACATTGTCCCATCCAATCAGCATCAACAACAATAATTCCCCACGCCTTTACATTGGTTGAATTGTTCATCAGGCCATTTAGCTATATGCAGTTACAGAGTCCAGCTGAGTTATAATTGCTCTCAGAAGTAACTTGTACCTTGGATACATCTGTGAAACTGCGGCAAAGATGCTTGGCACCCCTATTTCTGTTGTTAAATCTGATTGACAGAGTTTGAAAAATCTCTTTCCAACGATTTTCAAGATTAACTTGAAGCCCTGTCGGTTAATTGCTCGGTTTGGTTTTTCTTGTTACTCCGATGAACCTCTATCGGCATCTCAAGGAAAAAGTCTTAGCTTTTACTACATTGATGGCCAGACGAGCTATTTTATTGAAATGGAGAGGAAATTCAAACCTACTCGTATGCAGTGGTTATATGATGTAGTATCTTATTTAAGTTTTGAGAAAATCAAATATAATATTAAAGATGGAAAGTTTCAATGTATGAAATTATGGGGCCCATTCATATAATTTTTTTTATAATTGGAAGAATCAATAATTACTTCTCCAGGGGTCACCAGAGATTTCACATCATTATTGATTTTTTTTCCCCTTTCATTAAAAACATTTACCAGAGGGAGGAGATAGATTAGATTAGTTTTTTCACTTATCTTTTATCTTTATTATTAAAACATTCCAGTAAACAGATCTGACATGGTTGCATGCATAATGTTTATTATGCATAATATTATGCATATTTTCTTACTCATTCCCCCCCCCCTGCTTTGTATCTATTGTATACAATTGAATCATTATGTAATCGTCATTTACTATGTGTGCTTGATTGTTAAAGTCAATAAAAAAATTTAAATAAGAATTCCATGGCCCTACACTAGCATCTCCCAAGCAATACTGATACCCAGCCAGAGGTGAAAGCCAGTGTGACAGCTGAGTTAATAAGTAGTCAATTCAATCACTTCAGGTGGGTTGTTAGCAGTATTGGCGATACAACTGCAAGGGTAAGGAATTTAAGTTACTTTCAGCCCTGCAGCCAATAGATTTTCATTGTGTTTGACTGAAACTTGCCCCAAGTGCCTTGGTTTAACTCACTAAATATCCATCGAGTGGATTATTTGAGGGTAACCAACTGGTCTTGGTAGCAGTTTGTAACATTTACAGGTTTACCACTCATGCATGTGGTTCAAAGCTGAACCACCAAGTGTTTCCTTTATAAAGTGGTATTCCTATTTGCAAATTCTTATTTTCTAAACTGAATTTCCACTGAAGATAATGGCCCCACTGTAACCCTGTGCCCTGAGGCTTACCGGGTGTTGGATAATCCGAGGTTGTTCTGGTGGGGGTTGATGGTAGATGTGAATTGGTGTGGCCTGTTGAATGGGCTCCAGGCGAGGATATTGTGTCCGAATCCCTCCCCACGTGTGGGGCCTGGAGCACTCATCCAACATGTGCTGTTCCTGAAAAATAACTTTGGATTATTTCAATGATCAAGTCTGCCTCAGTCCTCCTTCAGTCTCCCCTTCTCACCATGTTAATACCAACTGGTCATCAGGCATAAAAACTTGGAGACTTGCTGCTGTGAACCCGAGTGCCCTTGGTGTCCTGTGCTTGATGAGTATCGTCCATAATCCCCCAAACAATAACTCCCTGCCTTGGCTGACAAAGATTGTTTACAGTTCAGCATCATGCAGAATGGACTACCATTGCAGGTTTGCAGGGCTGTTAGTGACAGATTGCACCTTGAAAGGAATAAGTGCTCAAAGTTCCCTTTTGTTTTCTCCCTTTCTCCAACTTGAACAAGCTATGTGAAGGAGCAGTGGGATCAGGTCCAGTAGCAATTTTTTACAGGCATTGAGATGAGGACATGAAGATTTGCAAGCTGGTGAAAAATCGAGGCAAGCTCTGTCAAAGAGTTCACACAAGTACAGAAAGTGAATATTCTTGGGTCATATCAATATTAATTGTTCAGGGCTGTGGGAAATCACCTAAAACAAAAAAGAACAAGGCTTGAATCTGGTATTCTTTCTGCAGCTCGCCATTCTATCATAAAAGACAATGGCTCAGTCCTGCTTTAATTGGGGAAGAAGAAAATCTAACCACATTATGACCATTGGCTTTTGTGCCATTTTTATTTCTGTGTCCAGTGGTTCCTCAGCAGTATTCTTACATCTGACTTTATTCCCCTTTTTCCTGAAAGAAAAACCATCATAGTGCTGGGACCACCATGACAATCCACACAGCCCCAAGAGTCTCTCTGATTGGTGTGGCAAATGATGAACATATTATCATCCATCTATTTACCACTGGATGAACACATGATGTCACTGTTGTAGACATTTTCCTGCCAGTTTCTGACTATGATGAAGTAGGGAAAGCAATGAGAAGCTGCAGGGACTCGGTGAGTCAGGTAGCATCCATGGAGAAAGATGGTTGGACAACATTACAGTTTGGGACCCTTAAAGCTGCACTGTTTGTAGCAGGTTGGAACTGGATTGATTTGATGGAACTTGCTGATGCAGGAAGCAGCTTCACAATTTTCAGGTTGCACTGGGACCAAAGGGCCTTGGCCCAAAACTTAGTGGCACGGTTAGTGTAATGGTTAGCGCAATGCTATTACGGCACCAGTGACCTGGGTTCGAATTCTGCGCTGTCTGTAAGGAGTTCCCATATTCTCCGAGTATCTGTGTTTTCCCCAGGTGTTTCAGTTTCCTCCCAACAAAGTGTATGGGTTGTAAGATAATTTGGGTGGCACAAGTTTAAATGGCCAAAATCAGCTTCTACTGTGCTGAAAATGGGGGGTGGGGGGGAATCTGGTAATCTGTCATTCACAACTTTTCACACTCAAATCTTCTCATTTAGGTGTCAACCTTACCCTCAGCTTTTGTAGCAAGCCTTTTTTTTGTTTCAATGCTTTGTGCAATGCTTCTCCTTGTCCATCAGCACTCCCTGCTGACAAAGACAAAGGAACACATTAAGCCCACAAACATGGATCGTTTTACAGTTTAAGCAGCTCATGGAATATTTTAAAACTTCATTGAATGACAGAATGCTTCAAGTAACAAATGGACACCAGGCAGAAAGAAGATACGGACAAGATTCACTCTTTCCATAAATGCTGCTTGACTTATTGAGTCTTTCTAGCTATTCCTGTTTGTCCTCCAGGTTCCCAGCTCCTGCAGATGTTTTGATTTTTTAGGTGGGTTTTTGGGAATAGAGCTGGTGTTCCAGCTGAAGACCACCTCTTTGGGACTTTTGATGGAAGGTAAAGATTACGGGAATCCAATGGCCAGGACAACTTAGCTAAATGAGCAGTTACTCCTGGTGGTATCTCAGCATCTTGAAAATATAAGAATTCTCTCAGATGGTGTGTAGACATTTAACTGCCTGGAACAAGATTTTAAAATTCATGCAGATGGGGAGAGAGAACAAGTTAGTTGTGGAGCCATGAAACTTCAAGGATTGGAACAGGTGGACTTGTGGTCAGAGCCATAACTAGCATTTTTTAGACATACAGCACGGTAACCAGCTGTTTTGGCCTACGAACCCATGCTGCCCAATTACACCCCATTTGCCAACAACTGGTATGTTTTGAATGGTGGGAGGAAACCAGAGCCCCCGGGAAAATCCCACACGGACATGAGGAGAACTTATACTCTGCTGACAGACAGTGCTGGATTCAAACCCTGGTCCAGAATCCTGGCACTGTAACAGCGTTGTGCTAACCACAACACCAACCATGCCACTCAGTCACGTTGTTACAACCGGTATCCTTTGTTGCCTGATGTTTACTTTTGCTTAATTTGCTATAGAGCCTTGAACAGTCTTCACACATTAAGTGTTGTGGAAATGTTTTTTTCTTAATTTCAGGGAGGCATGGAAGTGGTTAGTGCAACAGTTACAGCACCAGCAACTCAGGTTTGAATCTAGCACTGTCTCTAAGGAGTTTGTATGTTCTCCTTGAGCTGCATGGGTTTTCCACAGGCGCTCTGGTTTCCTCCCTCCCTCCAAAACGTATGGGGTGGGGTTGTAGTCTAATTGGGTGGCATGGGCTCTTGGGCTGGAAGGGCCTGTTACTGTGTTGTATGTCTTTTTTAAAAAAAGCTTCTCAAATAAAATCAGACCAATTTTCCTGACAGAAATGTTGCCATTCATGCATGAGCAAGCCTTTTTGACGAGCAACCCTGTCACTATCGTTCCTTCCACCCTCACCATGTTGTTTATTTCCTTACAGCATTGATTCAATACCCTTGACAAGGCTTCTGATGAACCCAAATCCATCACTTTATCAGATAATACTTGCCAAAACCGAGCCACTCATGGGACAAAAAAAAAATTCATGTTATTTTTGAGTCACAGAGCATAGGCCAGGGGTGGCCAAAGCTTGCTTTACAAGAGCCACATACAATAAACTTCAGATGTTTGAGAACCACATGAAAAAATATTATACTGTACACATTTTTATTCTTACATGCACAATTTGTTATAAAAAATTATATAAGTAAAAAGAAATCCATGTACGTGATAAAATTTATTGATGTATTGTAATATGCTGTGAGAGAGTGGTCAAAAAGACTGGAGACACAGGCTGTTAGCTCAAGTGTCACAGCAGAATGTTTATTCAAACTTTGCGCGCTTGTTTATCGGGCTGGCAGTCTGATATCACTGATGCAAGCGTGCATGCTAACTTCCGTTCGGAGCAGAAGAGATTAATGCACGTCCCCATCTTTGTCATGGCTGACCATGTATAACAAGCGGGACCGGTTCGTCACAGCAAAGTTGCATGTCGTGACATAACCCCCCCCCCCAGAACCAGCACTGGTCGTGCCCTGGTGCCTTGGAGGCCTGCCTCTGCACACTGGTTGCTGTTCTTGGACTGGCTGGGTCTTGTCCAAGTGAACCAGCTTTGTGGTCCAATGTGAAAAGTTCCTCTCTGCCCCAAATATCTAAGGTGAAAAAGGAACTTGTGCTGCAGAGTGCTTTGTAGGGTCCCTAGTAGGGATGTTGGAAATGTCCTCTGTGACCACACCTGTGTACAAAGACATAAGCACAAGACAGTAAATCACGGGAACATGAGTGGGGGGGGGGGGGGGGGTGGCTGGCCATACCATGAGGGTGGTGGAGGGTCAAGGGAACCCAGTTCTGTATACGCACAAGTGTGGCTTCCTTGTCCTCTGCTGGCCCAGTGGGGGTTGGGAGGAACTGCCCTGGGATGGTGAGGGCCTGCCAATAAAGCAACTCGGCAGTGGAAGCATGCAAGTTGTCTTTGGGGGCCTTGAGGATTCCCAGGAGCACCCAAGGTAGCTCAATGGACCAGTTCAGACCCTTAAGGTCCACCATAAGGACCAATTTAAGATGCTGATGGAACCGTTCCACCAGGCTGTTGGACTGTGGGTGATGTAATGGAGCTCTATTCCCAGAAGTTTAGATAGTTCAGACCACGAGGTGGATGTGAACAGTTCACCCCAGTTAGTGGTGATATGGGAGGGGACATCGAAACAGGAGACCCAAGTGGAGAGCAAGGCCCTTGCGCAAGGGGAGAGCAAGGCCCTTGCACAAGTGGAAAGCAAGGCCCTTGCGCAAGTGTCTGCGGCTATGTCGGGAAGTGGCATTGCCTCTGGCCAGTGGGTGTATCGGTCTACCATTTTTTGAGCAGGTAGCAGAGGCCCTGTGAGACGGGCAGTGGACATGCTGGAAACAGTGAGGCGGACTCAATCTGCTGGATGGGTGCTCGTGTGTGGGTCTGCACTTTTGCCATCTGGCAGTCCAAGTAAGCCTCTTCTCCATTCCGTGACCCTTTTGTGAAGGCTGTGCCAGGTGAAATGGGTAGAATTCATCTGGACCGTGGAGCAGATGGAGGGGTGCAACAAACTGTGTATGAGATCAAACCCTCTCTTCTACTACTTCGCTGGTACCACTGGCTGGAGGCTGCCTGTGGAGACATCACAAAGAATGGTGGTAGTGCCTTTGCTCAACAGCAGCTGGAGGCCCGTGACGGCCATGCAGAAACAGTGCATCTCTGGATCGGACTGATGGGCCTGAGCTAGCTCATAGAAGTCAAGGTACTGTGATAGTACGCGGCTGGCCTTGAAAGGGCGTCAGCAACAATGTTGCATTTGCCAGAGAGATGATGAATGGAGGTAGTGAACTTAGCGATGCACGACAGGTGTCTGGTGGGCAGACCACGGATCGGACACCTTGTGGAAGGCTAAGGTTAACGGTTTGTGGTCAATGTAGACAGTGAAATCTCTGCCCTCCAGGAAGTAATGGAAATGGCAGATGGCAAGGTAGATGGTGAGCAGCTCCCTGTCAAAAGCACTGTACTTGCGTTGCGGTAGGTGAAGGTGTCAGCTGAAGAAAGCAAGTAGCTTCTAGGTGTCCTCCACCAATTGTTCGAGGACCGCGCCCACCACTGTACTGGATGCATCAACTGTGAGTGCCGTGGGTGTACCCATCCGTTGGTGTACAAGCATGGTGGAATGTGGAAGGGCTTTCTTGGTAGTGGCAAAGACAGCCAAGGAGTTGTTGTTCAGTGGAGGTCCTTGGTGGATCGAAAAGGGGCGCATGATGGCAGTGGCATTGTGAATGAACCTGTTGTAAATCTCCTGTAGGCCTTTGAGTATGTCTGGCCTTAGGAACTGGAGGATGGCATCCACCTTGCTGGGGAGGGTACCACTCCATCATTGGTGATGCGGTGTCCAAGGAAATCTATCTGCTCACAGGCGAATTCTCATTTCGTGGGGTTGATTGTGAGCCCAAACTGGGCCAGGTGAGCAAAAAAGCCACTGGAGTGGTCCTGGCTACCAGGATGTTGTCCAGGTAAATGAAAAGGAATGGCACGTCATGTCCATCTGCATCCATCAACTGCTGGAACAACTGCGGAGCATTCTTCCGGGTGAATGGCATCCTGAGAAATTTGAAGAGGCCAAATAGGGTGATAATGGCCATCTTCTGCACATCATTTGGGTGCACTGGTATTTGATAATATCTCCAGATCAGGTCGACCTTGGAGAAGAACTGGGCACTATTGAGGTTCGCCATGAAGTCCTGATGTTGGGCACTGGGTCGCGATCAGAGACTGTAGCCTCATTTAGATGGCAATAGTCTCCACACAGTCACCAACTGCCATTGGCCTTGGGTAGCATATGGAAGGAGGAAGACAACAGGCTATCAGATCTGCAGACAATGCCCAACTCTTCCACGTGCATGAACTCCTCTTTGGCCAATTTGAGCTTGTATGGCGTTAGCCTGGTGGCTCGTGAGTGAATGGGGGGGCCATCAGTGGCGATGTGGTGCTGGACGCCATGTGGCGGCTGTATTGAGGAGAACTGTGGATGAAGGATGGTGGGGAAGTCGGTGAGCAGGCGGTCTCCACCGCGGCCAGGTGGATGGCTGGTTCGTTTGACGTACCGAGGTGAACAGTTTGAAACATCCCAGCATGGACCAAATGCTTGGCTTGCAGGTCCATCGGTAAAGAGTAGACCCAGATTTTCAGTGGCAGTTCACGATTGCTGCCACGGTGAACTGCCACTGAAAATCCGTTTTCCCCGAAATGTAGGAGTATTCATTTGTGGCCGAACGTTGTAATAGTGGAGTTGTTGGCTCCACGTAGGGTGGGGCCCTGTGGTCTCATGCGCGTCCAGCAAAGTGGGTGGAATGACACTGATCTCGGCTCCCACATTGACGAGGAATTTGCGGCCTGAGATGCCGTCCCACAGTAGGCTGTTTTGTTGGCCAGTCACCACAGCCACTAACGACAGCTGGCCTGCGCGTTTCCCTGAAACAAGCAGGGTTGGCGATACTTGTGTGCTCCAGCTCCCCAATGCTGGTGGTAGAAGCAAAGGCATTGGTCTGTGGGTGCTTGGCTCTGTTGGCTGTTACAGCTCTCTGTTGGTGGGGTGGGTTGGCAGACGGACCCGTGCTGCAGTCTGGTCACCCAGTGGACAACTTCGGGGTTTTCATGCTTGGTGGGTTAGAGGACGTTGGCTTTTGCTGTGACCTTGTGCGAGTTACTAAAATCTACGTTGGCAAGCAGGATCCTAATGTCTTCCAGCATCTGTTCCAAAAAGGCCTGTTCAAATATTAGGCAGGGCTATGGCCCTCTGTCAGCACGAGCATTTCATCCATTAATGCGGATGGGATTCTGTTCTCCCAGATCGTCTTAAGTTTAGGAGTCTGGTTGCCCTCTCTTGTTGGGATAGGCTGTAGGTGCTGATAAGGAGGTTCTTTAATGCTGCATATTTATCCTCCTCTGGCAGAGCTTGAATTAGGTAGTCTACGTGGGCGGCGGCCTCCTGTTTGAGTGAACTAATGACGTAGAAATACCTTTGTTGAATCTGATTTGCTTGATTTGGAACTGCGCCTCTGCTTGGCCGAACCAGGTGCTGGGTCGGTTAGTCCAGAAGGTCGCAGCTTCAACACTATGGCGCCTACTGCTGTGGGGTCCATTTGGTTGAGTTTTCAGGCCATGGAGACTCATCAGGGTCACCACTGTAGTGTGCTGCGAGACAGCAGTTGAACAGATTGGAGATACAGGGCTGTTAGCTTGAGTGTAACACCAGAATATTTATTCAACTCCGCACTTATCAGGCTGGCAGTCAGGAATATGTCCCGCCACCTGTGTCATGCTGACACAAGAGTGCATGCCAACTTCCGTTCTGACCACACATAATAAGCGGGGCCGGTTCATCACGGCCAAGATGCGTGTCGCTACAGTATGTTTTTAAATTGCTAATTTGTATTTTTATAATCAAAAAGTACACTTACTGTATATATGCATATAATAGCTGAATTTTGTGGACCAATTTTTAGGGTAAAATTTAGTGGGTTGACCATTACACGCATATTACTTTTGACCATAGTAAATACATGGTATGTATCGGGGTGTCGGGAACTCAGATGGGCGGACAGTTGGGGTCTGGATGAGGACATATGGCAGAGGTGTCACCAGATCATACTTACACTTCTCTAGTTCCAGGCCCACAACACGTGCCACAATCATATGTTTATAAGCCACACCCACCAACTACACAGCCAAAATACCTCCACAAGCTGCACATGTCAAAGAGTCACATGTGGCTCACAAGCTGCAGTTTGGCCACCCCAGCATAGACCCTTCAGCCCAATTTGTTCACACTGTTGGTATTTTAGCCCAAGTGAGAGTCTATTTGCATGCATTTGTTCCATATCCTTCTAAGCCTCTCCTGTCCACAAACCTGACTAATGTCTTCTGTTGTTATTGTACCATTTATATTGTTTCCTCTGGCAGTTCATTTCAGATACAGACCATCCTCTGAGTGAAAAAGTTGCTTCATGCCCTTAAACATTTCCCATAAGACTAAGGAATTGGGTCAATTTGGACAGATACATGGATGAGAGGGCTATGGTCTAAATGCAGGTCAATGGGACCTGGCAAAATAATAGTTTGGCATGGACTAGATAGGATGAAGGGCCTGTTTCTGTACTGCAGTGTTCAATGGTTCTAGATACCAAGGCATTCAATATGAGAGTTGGGTGTTGTGTTGCAGCTGCTTGAAGGCCATACTTGAAGTTCTGTGTACAGTTCTAGTCACCATGTTGCAGGAAGGATGTGGTAACGATAGAGTTTGCAGACAAAATTCACCAGGATGTTGACTAGAATGGAAGGTTGTCATTATAAGCAGGGATTGGATTGGGTGAATTGATTTCCACTGTAATGAAGGTGGCTGAAGTGTGACCTTAGGAGGTTTATAAAATTATGAGGGAAGTAAACCTGGCAGGATAGATAGCCAAGTCTTTACCCCAGGATAGAAGAATCTGGAACTAGAGGGCACATTTCAGGTGAGAGGGGAATTTAAATTTGATCTAAGAGACACATTTTTCACCCAGAGGTGTTGGCTCTCTAGAATGAGCTCCCAGAGGGACTGGGAGAAACGGATACCAAGGCAAGGTGTTAAAAAAAAAAGCATTTGGACAGGTACTTGGATAGGAAAAGCAAAGGAGGAATACAGGCTTGATGTAGGCAAATGGGGCTCAAGTAGACCTCATCATTGGTATGGAAGGGGAATCTCTGTGCTGAAGGTTATGTGATTCAATGAAAGGTTCTTTGTTCCATACATAGGCACAGGTGCCACAGGACTCATACCTCCAGGTTCAGGAGTACAGTGAAAACCCCCGTAATGTGGCATCCATGGGGATTGGTAGATGCCAGATAAATGAATTTGCCAATTGCTTGAGTTTGTTTGTGTGGTTGGTGAACTGACTGCTAGGGGTGCCAATTTTAAACTTTTGTAGCAGGGCAACCAACTTCGCTGTTAGACGGGGCTGAATCTGCCCCAGACGGATGGTACGGGCCCTCCTTGCTTTCTCAGGAGAAGCCCGCGTTTGGCGACACGCGTTGCCTGGGAGATGTTGCACTTCCTGGTTACACGTCGCTGGGCTAACAGTGACTCTGCAACGCACCAATGTCACTCCCAGCGCGCCCCAGACAGGAAGTCGTCCCCTATAAAAGCAGCACTAGAGTTTCAAATAAAGTCAGTTACAGGTTCACCCTCATATTGGGTGGGCGTACTTCATTTCAGGAACGCTGCTGTTAGCAACTGCTACAGTGGTGTCCCCAAAGGTATCAATGTTTTTGAATGCGACAAAATACAGGATGGTGCGACCACTACAGCCGCAATGGCTGCGACCAACACTGTGGGCATGCATTTACCACTCTTCTGGGCCAACCAGCTCAGGAACGGGTTACAATTGGCAGAGTCACAGTTCCAGGTTAGAGGCATTGTCTCTGAGGACACCAAGTTCTGGCACTTTGTCAGCACCCTGGATGCCACAACCACAGCCAAAGTAAGCTCCTTCGTGGAAAACCCTCCAATGGAGCGCAAGTACCAACAACTCTGGCGTTTACGCCTCAATTTCCCTGGAACTCTGCCAGCATGAGCGCGCCGTCCACATCCTGAATATGCAAGGCCTTGGCAATTTAAAAAACCCCTCCAAGCTCATGCATGAAATGGCTTTAGCGGATGGGCACACAAACTGTTTCTTGTTTGAGGCCCTGTTCTTATCTGAGCTACTGGTGAATGTTTCCTTGGCAATATCAGACATGGACTTCAGCACTCCACATCTGTAGCCATGGAAGCAGACAGACTTTTCTGCATCCCGGAGCAGAGCTCAATACATGTATGCCATCGGTGCCTCCGGTTCAGCCCCTGTACCAGGGGTTTTCCCTCTGGTTTCGCCAGTAGTAGCCGTGGCCCAACTGCAATGCAACGAGTGCTCAGACAAACTGAGCGATTACTGTTCCTACTGCTGCCAATTGGGGCTGCATCGCCCAGTGGTGCATCCTTCCATGCTCATACCCCAATGCCAAGTCAAGTGCGGGAATGGGAAACTAACAGGTCAGCCACCAATAGTGCCCTCAGCGGTTGGCACACATAAAAGCCTACTCTATCTAAGCGACCAGCTGTGATTTCCTAGTCAACACATGCAGAGATGAGCCTCATCCTGCTGATGTACTTTGAGTTCAAGCACAATCCCAAGGGCCTCCCCTTACAGGCAGCCAATGACTCCTCCATTCCAAGCTTCAGCACACGTCTGGTCACAATCCATGCCGCGCGAAATGTTTTCCGTTGGAAGTGTATGATTGCATCCATTGGGCAAGCCCTACTCGAGGTCTATTTCCTCCAGGCACATGAGCTCCTGGTAGACATGAACAGATGCTGCTTGGTCAACGTTACCACGTTTTATTCATACCCCCTCTTGCTACGGATGCTGCTGGGCATCCATGCTCTGGACCTCAACAAATATTCCCTTTTGTTGGCCAAATATCTGTCACTGTTGGCGCTCAATTTCCATGATGCTAAACCTGCACATGCTGTAGAGCACCACATTGAAACCACTGGATCACCAGTATACACATTGGGATGGCGCCTCCCGTAGGACAAACTCCTCCAAGCCAAGACAGAGTTTGCTACCATGGAGGAGGTGGGTATCATCTGCCGTTCAAACAGCCCCTGGGCATCCCTGCTGCACATGGTCCAGAAGAACTCCATGTGGTGACTACAGACAACTCAATGATGTCATATCCTAGATAGATACCCCATCCCACACATCCAAGACTTCACTACATGGCTCCAAGGTTGCTGAATCATCTTATTTATTTATTTTTTTAAATTTTTCATACTATGAACAATACTGACCAAAATACACACAGATATTTCCCTCTTGAATATACACAGTATATCTCCCCTTTTTCCCCCTCCTTCACCCCCCCCTCCCCACTCACTCAACGTTCAACCTATATGATACATTAAACCCATTAAACAACGTCGTCACACAATGAAAATAAACAAGAAATTTGTCTCTTCTACTTTTACATACTGGGTCAGTTCATTTCGTCATCTTCTCCTTCTGTCATTTTAGGCGGTGGAGATCCGCAGTAGGACTTCTCTATTGTGTTCCATGTACGGTTCCCAAATTTGTTCGAATACTGTGATGTTATTTCTTAAATTATATGTTATTTTTCCCAATGGAATACATTTATTCATTTCTATGTACCATTGCTGTATTCTCAGGCTATCTTCTAATTTCCAGGTTGACATAATACATTTTTTTGCTTCAGCTAAGGCTATTATTATAAATCTTTTTTGTGCTTCATCCAAATCGAGTCCAAGTTCTTTACTTCTTATATTGCTTAGAAGAAAGATCTCTGGATTTTTTGGTATGTTGCTTTTTGTGATTTTATTTAATACCTGGTTTAGATCTTCCCAAAATTTTTCCACTTTCTCAGATGCCCAAATTGCATGTACTGTTGTTCCCATTTCCTTCTTACAGCGAAAACATCTGTCTGATACTGTTGGGTCCCATTTATTTAACTTTTGGGGTGTGATGTATAGCCTGTTTAACCAATTATATTGTATAATGCGTAACCTCGTGTTTATTATATTTCTCATAGTTCCGGAGCATAGCTTTTCACATGTTTCATTCTTTATCTTTATGTTTAGATCTTGTTCCCATTTTTGTTTAGGTTTACAGCTTGTTTCCTCGTTCTCCTTTTCTTGCAGTTTGATGTACATGTTTGTTATAAATCTTTTAATTATCATTGTGTCTGTAATCATATATTCAAAATTGCTTCCTTCTGGTAACCTCAGACTGCTTCCCAATTTGATCTTCAAGTAGGTTTTCAGTTGGTGGTATGCAAAGATTGTACCATGAGTTATACCATATTTGTCCTTCATTTGTTCAAAAGATAATAATTTATTTCCTGAAAAACAATTTTCTATTCTTTTGATCCCTTTTCTCTCCCATTCTTTAAAGGAAAGGTTATCTATCGTGAAAGGGATTAGTTTATTTTGCGTCAATATTAATTTTGGTAGTTGATAATTTGTTTTATTCCTTTCTACGTGAATCTTCTTCCAAATGTTGAGCAGATGGTGCAGTACTGGTGAATTCCCATGTTGCACCAACTTTTCATCCCACTTATATAGTATATTTTCAGGCACCTTCTCCCCTATTTTATCTAGCTCTAATCTGGTCCAATCTGGTTTTTCCCTTGTTTGATAAAAATCTGATAGGTATCTTAATTGTGCTGCTCTATAATAATTCTTAAAGTTTGGTAGCTGTAAGCCCCCTTGTTTGTACCATTCTGATAATATATCTAGCGCTATCCTCGGTTTTTCCTTATTATTCTCTTTAGCTCCATGAAGAATTTATGTTAGGTGAATTGGTAATGATTGAAATGGATATTGTATCCTTGGGAAGATACTCATTTTAATACAGTTTACCCTTCCTATCAGTGTTAGTGGTGTCTTTCCAATGCTTTCAGTCATCTTGTAATTTCTTCATTAATGGCTGATAATTTAGTTTGTATAGATGGCCCAGATTATTATCTAGTTGTATACCAAGGTATCTAATTGCTTGTGTTTGCCATCTAAATGGTGATTCTTTCTTAAACTTTGTGAAATCTGCATTATTCATTAGCATTGCTTCACTTTTATTTGCGTTGATCTTGTACCCCGATATTTCTCCATATTCCTTTAATTTCTTATGTAATTCTTTTATTGATATTTCTGGTTCTGTAAAGTATACTATGATGTCATCTGCAAATAGACTGATTTTATATTCCTTCTCTTTTATTTTTATCCCTCCTATTTTATTTTCTGTTCTTATCAGTCCTGCCAGTGGTTCTATAGCTAACGCGAACAGTGAGGGAGATGGTGGACATCCCTGCCTAGTTGATCTGTTTAATTTAAATTGGTTTGATATATATCCATTTACTGTCACCTTCGCCAATGGTCCCTTATATAATGCTTTAATCCAATTAATATATTTCTCTGGTAGGTTGAATCTCTGTAGTACTTTGAATAAATAATTCCATTCTACTCTATCAAAGGCTTTCTCTGCTTCTAAAGCAACCGCCACTGTTGGCATCTTGTTTCCTTGTACTGCATGGGTTAAGTTAATGAACTTACAGATATTGTCCATTGTTCGTCTTTTAATAAATCAAGTTTGATCTAGTTTTACTATTTTTGGTACACAGTCGGCCAATCTGTTTGCTAATAGTTTAGCTATTATCTTATAATCTGTGTTAAGTAGAGATATTGGTCTATACGTTGCTGGTGTTAGTGGATCTTTCCCCGTCTTTGGTATTACTGTAATTATTGCTGTTTTGCATGAATCTGGCATGTTTTGTGTTTCTTCAATCCGGTTCATTACTTCCAGGAGTGGAGGAATTAATAAGTCTTTAAATGTTTTATAGAATTCTATTGGAAGTCCATCCTCTCCTGGCGTTTTATTGTTCGGTAGTTTTTTTAATATATCCTGTATTTCCTCTATTTCAAATGTTTTTATTAATTTATTTTGCTCCTCTGCTTGCAATTTCAGTAGTTAAATTTTAGCTAGAAATTCATCTATTTTGTCGTCTTTCCCTTCGTTCTCAGTTCGATATAGTTGCTCGTAAAATTCTCTGAAGTTTTTGTTGATCTCCGTTGGGTTATATGTAATTTGTTTGTCCTTTTTCCTTGATGCCAATACCATTCTTTTAGTTTGTTCTGTCTTAAGCTGCCAAGCTAGTATTTTGTGCATTTTCTCTCCTAGCACTTCTGTTTTGTCTTCATTATGTTCTTCTCCACCTTGTATGTTTGTAGTGTTTTATATTTTATTTTTTTGTCCGCCAATTCTCTTCTTTTTGTTGTATCTTCCCTTATTGCTAATTCTTTTTCTGTACTTGCTATTTCCCTTTCCAACTGTTCTATTTCCCGATTGTAGTCCTTCTTCATCTTAGTTACATAACTTATTATCTGCCCTCTGATGAACGCTTTCATTGTATCCCATAGTATAAACTTATCTTTCACTGATTCCATATTTATTTCAAAGTACATTTTAATTTGTTGCTCAATTAATTCTCTAAAATCATGTCTTTTAAGTAGCATGGAGTTTAATCTCCATCTATACATTCTCCGTGGGATGTCCTCCAGCTCTATTGCCAATAACGGGGTGAGTGATCCGATAACAATCTAGCTTTATATTCCGTTTTCCTAACTCTCCCTTGGATGTGAGCTGACAACAGGAACAGGTCTATCCTTGAGTATATTTTATGTCTATCCGAATAATATGAGTATTCCTTCTCCTTTGGGTGTTGTCTCCTCCATCTATCCAAAAGTTGCATTTCCTGCATCGATTTAACCATAAATTTGGTTACTTTGTTCTTTCTGCTACTCTTTGTTCCAGTTTTATCCATCTTTGAGTCCAAATTAAGGTTAAAGTCCCCTCCTATCAGTATATTCCCCTGCATATCTGCAATCTTCAAAAAGATATCTCGCATAAATTTTTGATCTTCTTCATTAGGTGTGTATACATTGAGAAAATTCCAAAATTCTGAATATATCTGACACTTTATCATTACATACCTCCCTGCTGGATCTATTATTTCCTCTTCTATTTTAATTGGTACATTTTTATTGATAATATAGCTATTCCTCTGGCTTTTGAATTATATGATGCTGCTGTTACGTGCCCTACCCAATCATTCCTTAATTTCTTGTGTTCCACTTCAGTTAGATGTGTTTCTTGCATGAATGCTATATCAATTTTTTCTTTCTTCAGTAAATTTAACAGCCTCTTCCTTTTGATTTGGTTATGTATTCCATTAATATTTATAGTCATATAGTTCAACATGGCCATTTCATACTTTGTTTACCTTTCCATTTCCTCATCACCACCTTCCCTCCTTATCCATTTCTGTTTTCTTTTTTTGAACACACTGTAAGACAACACTTCTAAAACATAAAATATTTCCACTATTCCCACATCTAAAATTCCTTTAATCCCAAAAGTCCCCCCCTCTCTGAGTTGCCCTTTGTCCCTTGTCGGCCAACGACACCTCTCCTCTCCATTTGGATTGCGAACACGCTCCCAAGCGTCAACTGTTTTCGCAGTGACTGTTATTCTCCCCCAACCAGCCACCTCCAGAAAAGACTTTTATCTTCACATATAACAAAGCTCACCCTCTTTTTTCCCCCCCTTACTTCCTTTCTTCCCTTTCTTAGTTCTTACTTATACTTTATTCTTCTTCTTTATATGTAGTTTGACATCATTCTTGTTACATCTCTTCATCTCTCTGTCTGTTTTGCAGGCGTTCTGCAAATTCTTGTGTTTTCTCCGGATCCGAGAACAGTCTGCTTTGCTGCCCCGGGATAACTATTTTAAGCACTGCTGGATATCTTAACATAAATTTATAGCCTTTTTTCCATAGGATCGATTTTGCTGCGTTAAACTCCTTCCTCTTCTTCAGGAGCTCAAAACTTATGTCTGGGTAGAAAAATTTTTTTTGACCTTTGTATTCCAGTGGCTTTTTGTCTTCTCTTATTTTTTTCATTGCCTTCTCCAATATATTTTCTCTTGTCATATATCTCAGGAATTTTACTAAAATGGATCTTGGTTTTTGTTGTGACTGTGGTTTTGGGGCTAATGTTCTGTGTGCCCTTTCTATTTCCATTCCTTCCTGTAATTCTGGCATTCCTAGGACCCTGGGGATCCATTCTTTTATAAATTCTTTCATATCTTTGCCTTCTTCATCTTCCTTAAGGCCCACTATCTTTATATTGTTTCTATTATAATTTTCCATTATATCCATCTTCTGAGCTAACAACTCCTGTTTCTTTAACTTTTTTTTATCAGATTCTTCCAATTTTCTTTGTAAGTCATCTACCTCCATTTCTATAGCTGTTTCTCATTCTTCCACCTTGTCTACTCTTTTCCCTATTTCTGTCATGACCATCTCTCATCTACTCACTTTTTCTTCTGTACCTTTTATTCTTATTTTTATTTCATTAAATTCTTGTGTCTGCCATTCTTTTACTGCTTCCATATATTCTTCAAAAAAATTCCTATCTATGTACAGTCCATTCTCTTTATCTTCTGTTTCTCTGTGCAGAGCTTGATATTCTCCCTCCTCTTCCTCTGAGTCCACTCCAGGACCTGTGTCCTCTACCTCTCTTCCTTGTATCTGTGTCTCTTCTGACTTTCTTGTTGGGCTGTTTATCTTAGTTTGCTGGGTATTTTTATTTTCATTAATGGTGTCTTGATGTTGGTCCTCTTCCTCTGGCTGGTCGTCTGCTGTGTCTCTGATTTCCTTTTTTCACTCTCCTCCTTCTCTTTCCCATTATTTTCTGTCTTCCTGCTGGGAGCCCTGCTGTCGGGTCATTCTCATCTGTTCAAGCTGTGGAGTTCCACTCCTCAGCCAGTCCCCCCTCCCATCGGTGTTGTCTTTATCGTGCGCATCACACATGTACGATTCCTCACGCATGCGCGGTTGTGCACCTCTGTTTGGCTCCGTGAGCCATCCTTGTCGTCCTGCGCTCGGTGGGTCATGACCCTTCGGGGTTTCCACTGACCTCAGGGAGTGGGCTCCTCCACGGCGGGTCCCTGCTTCTTCGTACAGGTAAGCCCTTCACCTTTCTCTTCCGATGTCTTTCCTTCTTCTTTTCTTCCCGTTGTTTTTGGCTTTTCTTTCTTTGGTGCCATTTTCTCCACACCTTTATTTTTAATTTGTTGTGGTTTGTGTGTCTGTGGTTTTGCTTTTTCTTTACTTTTTTCCTTCTTTTCTGGAGAGGGCTGGTATTCTCCTACCGGCCACTACTCCATCACATGACTCCTGGTTGCTGAATTTTCTTGAAGGTGGACCTCGTCCAGGGGTACCATCAGATTCTGGTGCATCCTAACAATGTCTCAAATGGCCATTATTACACCTTTTGGCCTTTTCGAGTTCCTCCGGATGCCTTTCAGATTAAGACATTTCAGCATCTCATGCATGCACAGGATTCACCTGATTCCTTTTTTGACAGGTTACAGGAGTTCGGACTCACATCGTTGACCCACTCCCCATCTGCCAAGGTATGCAGTATTTATTTACAATAATTGACTGTTTTACCCATTGGCCGGACGCGATACCCCTGCCCACATGTGACAGAAACTTGTGCCAGAGCTTTTTTGTCTAGCAAGGTTGCATGCTTTGGCATCCTGACCCACATCACCTCGGACAGAGGGGCCCAGTTCACGTCCTTGCTCTGGTCCAACCTAGCCAAGTTCTGCGGCAGCCAGTTACACCACACCATGGCCTACCATCCTTGGGCAAATAGACTTGTTGAATGTTTCCACCGCCCTGAAAGCTTGACTTCAAGGCCCTAATTGGATGGATGAACTCCCATGGGTGCTGTTGGGAACTTGCACAGTACCAGAAGACCTGCCAGCTTTGTCTGCTGAGATAGAGTACGGCTTCCTGCTTAACATCACAGGGGACATTCACTTCAACCCTCCCAGCCCACAACCCAGTGCCTTAGACGTCCTTCAGTGCTTGAGGGAACAGATGGGTAAGCTGAAACCTCCGCCACCTTCCCAACACTGCTCTCCACTCTGCCACGTCCCTGCGGGTCTATAGTCCACCAACTTCATTTTTGTTAGCAAAGGACAGCGAGTAACACCCCTGCAATGTCCCTACGTAGACCCATTCAAGGTGTTACAGCGTGATGGTGTCGTTTTCACCTGGACATTGGCAGGCAGACAGGACATGTTTACCATTGACTGCTCAAGGCAGCGCACTTGGACTCAGGCCAGCCTGTCCCAGCTCCCCAGGTCAGCCACAGGCCGTCCATCTAATGACAGTACTGTGACTTGCTTAAAGGGTGGCAGTGATTCTGAGGGGGGGGCATGTGGTGCAGCAGGCTGAGCAACCACGCAGTTAGATGAGCCGAATTGCCACCCCAGTCAGCTGATACAAGATGGCGTGGGCCCCCTTCCCTTCTCATAAGAAGCCAGTGTTTGGCAACTTGCGTTGCCTGGGAGATTCACCACTTCCTGGTTGCACATTGCTGAGTAAACAGGGACTCCACTACACGCTGATGTCACTCCCTTATACCAATGTGCCCAGACAGGAAGAGGGTTGTCCCCTAAAAGCAGCGTAAGAGATTCAAATAAGGTCAGTTACTGGTTCACCCTCGTGTTGTGTGGACGTACTTCATTTCAGTAGCGCTGCCATTAATAGCCGCTACATTTTTGTATTTTTGCCTATTTGTGGTTTTTTTTTGCTTGAGGCTGCCAGTTGCTTGAATTCTGGATAACCGGGATTTACTGTAGTTACTGCCCCCTCAACCATCAGAACAACTGACTCATTCAGAGACTCATTTAAGGACTCTTGCTTTGCTCCTTATTTATTACTGAATGTTTATTTTTCTGTATTTGCATATTCAGTTTGTTTACATTTGTTTGGTACACATTTCTTCTTGAGTACAGTTTATAACAGTGGTTCTCAACCTTTTTCTTTCCACTCACATACCACTTTAAGTAATCTCTATGCCATCAATGCTCTGTCAGGGATTGCTTAAGGTGGTATGTGAGTGGGAAGGGAAGGTTGAGAATCACTGCTCTAGACACAATGGTTACTGAAATATTTTTTGAGAAAAATTGTCATTGGCCCATTTCCTTTGGAGTTATGAAACCGTACATAACGAGTCAATGAGATACGATTAAAACAGTGGTTTTCAAACTTTTTCTTTCCACCCACATACCACCTTAAGCAATCCCTTACTAATTAATCACAGAGCACCTATGGCATAGGGAATACTTAAAGTGGTATGTGAGTGGAAGAAAAAGGTTGAGAACCACTGGTCCAGAGGAAAAAGAATCTTGGGGTTGTATGTGATGTCAAGTATGTGTGGACTGACAATAAATCTGAACTCTGAACTTTTTGAAGGTTGTCCTTTTGTTCCCAAATGAACCCCATCCTTTTTCTATTTACCTTCTGATTAAAGCCAATGGGATCCATTGCAATTTGGCCAATGGAATTTAAAATTAGCTTGCTACAGGACACAGAGGGGAATGGTGAAGGGTTGCTTTTTGAATGGTAGCCTGGGACGACAGTGTACTATAGCTATCTGAGCTGGGACCTTTGCTGCTTGTTCTACTCATTAATAATTTAGTCATGAATATTGGAGGAATGATCAACATGTTTGCAGAATCAGTAGGATGCCCATTCATGAGATGATGAAAGAACAACAAACATCCAGTAAAACACTCAGTATCCAGTGACTTTGGGGATTGGGAGATGCCAGATAAGCAAGTTTTCCAAGTTGCTCTAGACTCACTTTTAAAATGTGTAACTAATACACCAGCATTAAGAATAAGCAATTTAAAAGAGAAAAATACTACACTGAACAAACTTCACTTGTATGAATATATAAACCTCAAAGCATTTTACTTTTGGTTTCAGTCACATTTTTTGAAAACATTCAACTGTCACTGCATCTGGAGGTTCCTCTCTCCACTGAGCTGCCCCATAGATGAACAATAACATCATAATTAACTCCCCCCTCTCCCAAGAAAACAGATAAAGCCTTACTAATGTATTTAATAATATACTAATAAAGATAAAGGCTCTTACTAAGCAGGAATAAGGAGACACTTTAAGAGAGTCACCCCAATGACAAGCAGTATCAACCAGTTCTTTATCCTGGGTGACGCCATTTTATTCAAACACAACTTTATTTAAATGGTTGCTATGAGCAAAGCATGACCAAGGCACTCCACTGGCTGAATATTTTCTCTCATCTTCACAAAGTCTTATGTGCAACTCTGGAGAATGTTTACTTTTACAATTTTAAACTTTTATTTAATTTTTTATCTATTTATTTTCCTTTTTTGCTAGTTACTTGAGGTTGCTGAGGGCTTGAATTCCAGATTTGGGGTCTTCAACCAAAGAAGGACATGATGGATGAAATAGAGCAAAGGTTTACAGGACCGATTCTCAGATATGGCTCTTCTGATTAAAAGTGATCAAGCAAGGTTTGAAGGCTTTTAGAGGAATGAGGAACGATCCTATTAAAACGTACTATTCTGAGAGTGATTGACAGAGATGGTAAGACATTTTCTTGTTACTTTTTTGATAGAGAGGCTTGAGCAAGGATGCATCGCTTCAGAAGCAGAGATAGCTTTGTATGAATTCTCATATTGTTACTTGTTTGTTGAGTGTATTCAAGACTGACATAGTTATGGGCACTGAGATTCAGGTGCCATGATCTCTGGGTGGGAAAGTAAACATGTAGCACAACATCAGTCAGTGAATGGTGGAACAAGATCAAAAGCACTCTGGTCTTCTCCCACTCCCATTTGTTCTGTTCTTGTATCTGATCACCAGTGTTCCACCTCTCAGTCTCTGATTCTCAAGCATGCACATTTAAATCTCCCACGCCCCCAGCATCTATCACAAGCAGGTTCTTACGTTCAGTGGATGCTGGTGTGTCTGTCTGGTCTTCCAGATTTTCTCGTTCATTCTCCAGTTTCTGAAATTAAAAACAATGGACATTTAATGCAATCTATGAGAGAGAAAATACACTCTTTTTCATGGGATAGGGTTTTCATTTTGCTTTGCCAACTGAATATACTGGACAATTACACATCTGTTGTTAATTCTAGATGTATGTAACAGAGTTAAAAATGGGTTTTAATAATATCTATTCTCAATTCTATACTTGTGAATTTTATCTCAATGAGTTGCTTGTATTTATTGTCATTTTAATAATGTTTCCAATGGGAATGAGTTCGGCAGTGTACATCTCTTGTGCACCTCCTAAGCCCTCCCTTCCTCTTTCTCTCACGGCTTAAGGGTAAGTAGGGGAGAAGATTGCTACTGTGCTATTTAAATGTTTTTCTTGGAAAATTGGTTATGTCTTCAATCTTTTTTTTTTATTTTTCACACCATAAATCACAATAGCCATGATATACACTTTTTCTTTTTCACACATTTACAGTGACTTTTTCTCCCCCCCCTCCTCCCAAGCCACCCCCCCACCCCCCCCCCCCCCCCCCCCGTCTTCAATCTTAATGTACATTGTTCATTACTAATATTATGCTCTACAGTTGGTTTTGTATTATGTTATCAGGTGACTTGGCAAACTACACTGTCATCTTAAAAATTATTTGTATGATTCATAAAAATTTCAGTAATGATCCATGGGACACATCATTTGTTACATCTTGCCAACAGAACATTATCCATCCATCTAATTACTGTTTTCTGCTAATTACCCAGGTTGACAATCATCAATATTGTTACCCCCTTCACAATAAGCTTTTTTTTTCGCAATAAATTAATCTTTCCCTTGGAAGAAGGGGGATTTTTTTTCATGAAAGTATCTGCTGCAAAATATTTGGTTGTGAGGAATGTTAATGCGCAGAGGGACCTTGGGAGTCAAGTCCATAGTTCCTTGCCAGTCGCAAGAACTCCAGGCAGATGTAGTCTGTTTGAGGAGTGAAAAAATTGCTGCAGGAACTCAGAAGTCAGATAGCATCCGTGGGTAGAAATGGTCAGTCAGTGTTTTGGGTTGGATCCTTTATCAGGATGAAGAGAGATGCAATGATGCAATTTTAAAATAAAGGGAACAAAACTGGGACCCAGAAATGATACAGTATGAGGGGAGGGTTGAGAGGCAAGCGGACAGAAAAACCGTAGTGCTTTGTGTCATGCAGGGAGGGATAAAACTCAGTAGAGTATGTAAATATACTTGATAATTGTGATTGTTGTATTGTGAATTATTGAAATTGTCCGAATTTGGAAAAATTAGAAATAAAATATTCAAAGAGAAACTGTAGTGCAACCAATTAGAGCCAACAAACCAGAAGTCAGATTAATAGGCTTTAATCACTGTAAACTTAGTCTAATCCTACATGCTGTTGGCCCAATTACAAGGCAGTACGGAGGGAGGGGATTGGGCAATACCAACTTTATTAGGATCTTGGATAGGGAGGAGTTGCAGTATCAGGGGTGGGCCAACCAGTACAATGACTGTAATAGAGTGTTCCATCACAGAAACCATTAGAGACAGAGGGGGAGGGGTGGAAGAAAGGTGAGAGAGGGAGCGCGCGCCGGAGAATTGGGGAGAGAGGGAGCGTGTGCAACTTAAGAGGTTAAGTACAGGAATGAATAAAGAGATGGAGACAATGGAATCAGATGGGGGTGGGTAACCTCAAATTAGAAAGCTCAGTGTTCATGCTGTTGGGTTTAAAGCTATGATGTTGTTCCTCAAGTTTGTGGATCTAAACTAGCTTCCTGCACAGATTAAATTTTAACACTGCCTCTATCAGCTCCTCTGGTAGATCATTCCAGATACAGAAATCATGATCCTCCGTATGAAGTATCTAATTCTTCACAGTCCTTTAAATTTTGTCACTTCTCAGTTTAAACCAATGCAACTGCAAACTTCCAAATGACTTACACATTTTGTGTATTGGCAGGAGGTGAATCAAATTAGCTTGATGAAACTGGAATTCTCAATCTTCCAGCCACTCCACCAGACTCACCCTGGTTACTAAATTCTCTGAACAGACTGATCACTATGCGATAAGCTTGGGTTGGTGGTTAGTTATCACACAACAACCTCCCAAACATGACATCTGGGTGCTAAGAAAGCATGTGACTTACCAGAAATAAATAGGATTTAGAAACTTGCAGGGCAGATATGAGCAGCACAAACGGATGATTAGCAAATCAGAGGTACAAATTAAGTGAGTCATACCAGCAATTGTAATAAAACAAACGATGTTCAAGCAAATGTTTGGCTAACAACACACCACTGAACAGGAAGGAGTGAAACAAAAAAAGTTTTCAGATGCAGTGATTGTAGTAAATACACAAAAGTGCTGGACAAACAGAGCTGGTCTGGCAGCATCCATGGGCGGTACAGTTAGCATCGTAGTTGGCACGATACTATCACAGCACCAGCAGCCCTAGTTCAAATCCCACACTCTCTGTAAGGAGTTTGTATGTTTTCCCCGTGACTGTAAGGTTTTTCTTCAGGAAACCAACAGCAATGGATATGTACCACAACACAGGATTACATAAACAAAAGTAGTTTTAAATTATAATTGAGCAAGAAAATTATTGAATGAAGATCTACCAGGACCAATGCCTGAAGAGGGCGCACAAAAATCAGTGAACCGGTGCGGACTTGAAAGGCCAACATGGCCTGTTTCCGCTCCGTAAATGTTTATATGGTTAAAACAGAATTAGACTTTAACTTATTACTTGACCTACTTATTTAACCTACCTAACTACTCAATCCCCCCTCTAACACTAAACGCAGGTGTGTGTAATGTAAATGTAAGATTAGAAACGTTCTTGGCATCACAGTCCAATCTCACTGGTTGCAGGCAATTCTTGTTCTGTGCACAGAAGTTAGCATTAACAAAGTTCACCAGTCTTTGGTGCTTAACAGGCAAATGGTTACCACTCAGGAGGGTTCTTGCTGGTTTTCAGAGAAAGATTCCTTTTCCAGGACATTCGCAACTGATTTCTTCTCAATCAGTTTTGCTGACAAAACTTGCCCCCTTCAAGGTTCTCCAGATGATCCTCTTTCTTTCATGTCACCTTTCAGACCGCCAATCTCCTCCTTTGACTAGGCAGCCTTCCAAAGTTTGCCAGCTTTGTCCTTCCGGAACTGATTTCGGTCTCCTCTCTCTAGCTGCTTTTAGGTGTTCAGATGAAAATTAGGCACCTGCAGGCACGTTTAGGTGGCCACGGAACGGACGGCTTACTGGCACCTAAACATGCCATCTGACTGCTAGCTGCCTAGCAATGAAAACCGACTACTCGGGACAGTGGCAAGTCCCCCCCACGCTGCTCTCACGTCATAGCAGCGCATCAAGGCATGCCTGACAAACAACTCAGGCATGACTTGACTCCCATTGCCGCCGATCTCCTCCCCCACCCCCCCACCATCGCCTGCCTGACTCCCGCTGCCGGTCTCCCACCCTCACCCTCGTCCACCCGACTCCCACTGCCGGTCCCCCACCCTCGCCCACCGTGCCATCAGTTTGTGCTACTCACATCTGTAACTCTTACCAATGCTGAAGTCATGATAATTGTATGGATTTTCTATTGCTACAGGTTCCCTGTTTGAAATTCAGAAACAGCTGCTCCAAAAGCTCGTTCTTCTTATTTGCAAATAGTGATAAACATTCATCATAAGTATGAAATTCACTGATTCAAGTTTATTTAATCTGTAATACCAGGTTGATCAATTGCATCAATTCTTCTATAAACCACATGAATGCACTTCCCCCAGTTTTTCTGTCTGGCAGAAAATCTTGCAAACATGCCACACCTCTCAAAATCAATGACTGATCTCTACAGACAACAATTTTAACACTAAATTATTCAAAGCCATAATATCTCAATAATATGAGTGTAACTGACTACCTACTAAAGGCAATTCTTATATTACCATCAAACAGTTTGAGACTCATAGAGGACCATAGTCAGAAACTGCTTCGCTTTATCCATACCAGACTTGGTGAATGTCATGTATTTGCCACATGCACTCTCTCAGTGCAGTCAGACAGAAATGGCTTTCATTCCATTTTATACATAGGATTGTCTGCAAATAATTAACAATTTTAATTACTCGAAAAGACTATGCTATTTAATATAATGCAGTCCAATTGGGATTTCTGCTGTGTTTTTCACTTGATAATCAACATGTAGGTTCATAACTGAATTCAAAGTCAGATTGACAGATTTATCACATTTCTTATACCAATACTTTAATTCTAATGCTCATTTCAAATGTTATAATCATACCCTATATTTCCATTGGGTCACTGAATAAACTATATTTGAATTTTTTTTTGTCTTCAATATATGTTTTCCTGTTCCTCTAGATCAAAATTGAGTTGGACATATCACTTGATTAATCTCATTCTCAATTATTGCAAATTCTGGTTTCAACTGAATCCCTATCCTTGTTTCCCAGTCAACAGGTTTAATGCTCCATCCAGCCTGACTGCCGCTGTCTGTCTCCCTCCCACCCCACTCCCGAAGCGGAAGTCGGGCGGAGTCTGGCAGCGGGAGTCGGGTTGGGGGAGGGAGACTGGCAGCGGGAGAGGGTGCAAAAAAAATTGAAGAAATCTAACTTACTTTAGTAACTGGAACCTGCCTGGTCAGAAAAATTGTGAACATTATGAAAGAACATTTAGTTTATTATTTCAAATTCAGAATGTAACATAATAGCTTTCAACAGATAATATCTTAATATCTCCGGCTTCCTTGACACAGAAGTCGATGGCTTACGACGTCACCGCGACGTCATCAGCCCGCCCCCTGGCAGCTCGGGCCACTTTCAGCTGCAACAATCAATACCCCAGTCAAGATATTATACCTCTCGGGGAAGGGTTCAGTAAGTAGACCTCCTGGCCAGCTTTTTTGGTTTCAGATGGCTACCCGACAGCCGCACAGGCATATAATATGTGTCTTTACAGTCGGGTATTGTGGCCATCTGAAAGAGGTTCCTGTGTTTCACACCCTCCCTCTGTGAGAGCAAAACAGTTCTCCTCTACCTGCAAAGATCACATGCTCTCCCAGGCAAGCTGCTGTTAATACTTTGTTGCCTTCTGCAAAAGTCCTGCAAATATTGTCTTATAAAATGTGTGTGTGTGCAAACTATTCTAACAATTCCTCCCAAACCACCTCTAAATACTCTGTCACACCTTCCCCCTTTAAAGGGAATTTTAACTCTTGAGTTAAAATTCAGGTATAACTAAACTGTCTTAAAATCACTAAAGAGATAACAATACACAATATACACATATATACACAATATACACAATATACACATGTTATAGTACAGTAATTCAATTTCGAGAGTATTTCTATAAATGATCAATTTTAACACCTTGACAAACAATTGGCAATCACATTATTTACATCTCTGATATGGTTAATTTGCAGATCATATTCTTGTAAATCTCCAGTTTAACAATCTTCTGTTTTTATTCTTCATTTTATTCAAAAATACCAGAGGATTGTGGTCAGTGAATATAACAATTGGTTCGAGAGAGGTACCAAGATGCACGTCAAAATTTTGCAGAGCAAATATAATAGCTAACAGTTCTTTTTCGATAGTGGAATAGTTCTTTTGATGAACATTGAATTTTTTTGAAAAGTGGCAACTGTATGGTCAATTTCATTGTTTTTGCAATAAAACTGAACCTGCTGCTCCCTCACTGGCATCCACTGCATCAGAAAATGGTCTGTCAAAATCAGATTGTAACACAGGGCAATGGCAGCATCTCCTTTAAATTTTCTAAAGCTGGCTGACAATCTTTAGTCCACATAAATTTCTCCCCTTTCTTCAAAAGATTGGCTCAAGGAAGAGTAAACTCAGCAAAATTTTCTGTGATATCCTGCCATTCCTAAAAAACCTCCTCACTGCTTTCTTGCCATTGGGAGTAGGAAACTCAGAAATTGCATTCATCTTAGCTTGAATACGTGCAACTTTGCCATGACTAACTACATAACCCAAGTATGTTACTGTGGCATTTGCAAATTGACTTTTTGCTAAATTAACAGTTAAGTTTGCTTTGGATAATCTTGCAAACAATTTGTCCATTTGCCTTAGATGTTCTTCCCATGTGTCACTTTTTGTGACTAAGTCATCAATATAAGCATCTGTATGTGTTAACTCTTGGATTACAGAATTAATCGTCCCCTGGAATGTTGTAGGGGCATTATTCATACCAAAAGGTAACACATTATACTCGTATAAACTGGATGGAGTTACAAAAGCTGAAATATTCTTTCCTCTCTCAGTTAAAGGCAGACACCAGTAACCCTTCAACAAATCCAACTTAGTAAGAAATTTAGCTTTGCCAATTTTATCAATACAGTCATCTAGTCTCAGAATAGGATAAGCATCTGTTTTAGTTACTGACTTAACCTGCCTATAATTTGTACAGAACCTAACAGTTCCATCTGGTTTTGGTACTAGAATACAAGGAGAACTCCAATCTGAGTTTGAAGGTCTAATAATGTCATTCCTCAACATATATTCCACCCCCTGATCCATGATTTTACTCTTTTGAATGTTTATTCTTTATGGGTGCTGTTTTATGGGATTTGCCTCTCCAACATCTACATCATGATAAATCATTGATGTCCTTTTTGGAACATCAAAAAACAAATTTGTATATTTCAAAAGTTATTCTTTCAACTACATCTGCTCTTGTAACTTAAGATGGCCAAACTTTTCTTCCAAATTTTCCAAAATTGTTGAATTAGACAGGTGCACAGGAACCATGGTTTCTTTAAGGTTATCCTCACAAGATTCTGTTTCCTTAATCTTATGATCCACCACTTCCTCCACTGTCAACAACCAACACCTCTGATACAGATTGTTCTCCACTACCCTTATCCTCGTAATAAGGTTTCAACATATTTATGTGACAAACTTGAGTTTTAACAACATAGTTAACATCATTCAGTTTTGATTTAATTGTGTCTGGTCCAGAAAATCTAACTTCCAAAGGATTGTCATGTGCTTGGAAACAAAATCAAAACTTACTGTTTTAAAATTCCTCACCTGAGCTTTACTGTCAAATAAACGCTTCATTTTACCCTGAGCCATTTCCAAATTCTCTTGAGCTAAAGTCCACAATTTATGTAACCTGTCCTTAAATTTAGAAACATAATCTAGCAAATTCAACTGTACATCCTCATTAACCCACTGATCTTTTATCAACATTAAAGGACCTCTAACTTGATGTCCAAACACAATTTCAAAGGGACTGAACCCTAATGAATCCTGCACAGCCTCCATTGCTGCAAACAACAATGAATACCTTCATCCCAATCTTTTCGATTCTCTGTACAGTAAACTCTCATTTTTTTAAGGGTAGAATGAAATCTTTCCAAAGCTCCCTGAGTTTCAGGATGGTATGCAGATGAAGTGATCTGTTTTATTCCCAACTCATAAACTAACTGTTGAAACAACCCAGACATAAAGTTAAATCCTTGGTCTCTCTGGATCTCTTTCGGTAGTCCAAACACTGAAAAATCTTTCCAGAGCCTTTACCACCATTTTGGCTTTAATATTTCTCAGTGGTATAGCCTCTGAAAATCTCGACGCTGCACACATAATTGTTAATAAGTACTGGTTACCAGACTTGGTTTTTGGCAGGGGACCTACACAATCTACAATAACCCTAGTGAAAGGTTCCCAACAACAGGAATAGGTGGTAATAGAGTCACTGGAGGACCCTGGTTAGGTTTCCCCACAACCTGACAAATGATAGTGAGGAACTGCATGCAATGTTAGACCTCCAAGGTCCACTGCCATGTAAAGGCCCCAGTACAGCAGTTTGACTCCACTGCCAAGAGTTTCCAGCACATACACGTCAGCATTGTGTTTGTTGATAGTGGTTGACCGCGCAACAAGGTGGCCGGAAGCCATCCCAATGAGGGACACGTCCACCAAGACCTGTGCCACTGGATTACTAGGTTTGGGTTCCTGGCATACATGATGAGTGACAGGGGTGCCCAATTCACATCTCCCCTCTGATCACAGCTGGCGAAACTCTTTGGAATCAAGCTCCACCACACCACCACATACCATCACCATCAGCCTAGTGGAGTGTTTCCACCAGCACCTAAAGTCGGCCCTCATGCCTTGCCTCACCGGTCCCAGTTAGACGGATGAGTTGCCCAGGGTCCTGATCGGCATCAGAACGGCTCTGAAGGAAGACCTACAGGTATTATCCACGGAGTTGATCTACGCATGCTGCTGTCACTTCCCGGGGAGTTCTTCTGCTCAAACACCGGCCCTGTAGCAGAGAGTCGGACCTTACTGGCAGATTTACGGGGTATGCTTGCCTCACTCGTGCCCCCACCACCGTCCCACCATGGCAACTGCCTGTCCTGCATCACCAAGGAGCTGGACACAGCTGATTTAGTTTTGTCCAGCGCAGTCCACACACCGCACCACTGCAGCATCCCTGCGAAGGCCCCTATAAAGTCCTACAGTGCTCAGGCAAGACATTCACCTTGGACATTGGGGGTAAGGGGGAATTGTTCACAGTCGACCATCTCAAGGCAGCACACCTGGACCTTAGCCAACCAATAGCGATGGTCCAGCTGAAATGACGAGGCTGGCCGTCCAGGTGGAGAGACGCATAAGCCGGTTCTGGTGGTGTTGTGTGGCGGCGCACATACTTGTGGCGAACCGGCCCCGCTTGTACTGCCATGCCGGCGGGGTAGCAGTGCCATCAGGGGACCTCCATGCCGCATGGTTTTGGGTAAAACTCACGCCTCGGACGAGTGTGGTGATGTCACCGCTGACACGGGGGTGGAGCTCACGCTATCCTTAAAGGGACAAG
Organism: Narcine bancroftii; assembly: GCF_036971445.1. Classification (NCBI taxonomy): domain Eukaryota; kingdom Metazoa; phylum Chordata; class Chondrichthyes; order Torpediniformes; family Narcinidae; genus Narcine; species Narcine bancroftii. The sequence continues at coordinate 222,562,354 of NC_091472.1, read as the reverse complement.
CATGAAGTTTGAATAAAGCAGTTCGATGAAACCCCCAAAGTGGTCATAGTGAATTTCAATCCGTGTAGCAGCCGCTGCAGCCTTTCCTAAGTGAGCCTTCTGAGGGAAACTCCCTGACTTGATATATGCTTGAATAAAAAAGTTCTGTGAATTTTTGTCAAATTACTGTGACTACAACTGACCCCCACAGTTACCGTTACTACACCTGACTCCCACACTTACCATTATCTCACCGCCTCACCCACCTTCTGTCCCATCCCCTCTCACCCCTTTCCAAGCCCTTCCATCACCTACCTCATTTTTCTGCTGGATATCTGCCCTTCCTACTTTAATCTCGAAGAAGGGGCCCCAACTCAAAACATTGACTGACCATTTCTCCCCATGAATGTTGCCTGACCCATTGAGTTCCTCCAGCAGCTCATTGTTGGTTCAAGATTTCAGCATCTGAATGTCCCAGTAATGGTGGAGGCCAAAGACAGGCATGTCCATGTGGAAATGAAAATGGCAGCACTGCCAGCGTTGCTGTAACAGCAGCATTGTTGCTGATATGGACCCGCAAGGAGCAGAGATACAGTGCTCTTGTGGGGTCCAACCGCCCAGTCAACTGCCATCAGCTCCACACAGGCTTTCAACAGCCTGTTAAAGGAGCCGACGTTAGTTTTATTTAAAATCCCGCAACCGCGGGGTCTGCATCCAAAATGGCGGTGCCTCAGATCAGCAGCAGCCACCAGGGGTTGCAGACTCCAGGGGAGCGAAGGACTGGAGCAGGGCACCAGAAAATGGGGAGACCATCCCCTGTCTGAGAAGGAGAAGCAGAGGAGACAATCCATGGGATGGTGACCACGGCAGCGGATTAGTGAGGGGGCTCTGATTAAAAGCGACTGAAAGACTAATGCATATGGCGGGCTGTTGGTAACTCAAGGCAAGGAACCCACAGAGGCTGCGGACTCCTGGGAGACTGGCTCGAAACTGGCGAAGGGGTATCAAGTATTGGAACTTGGATGTAAGGGGGTGCTGAAGGGTTCCTGACTATGTTAGAGGTTTTGAGCTGGAGCTCGTGTTGCCAATAGTCTGGAGTGGGCTCTGTGTAGCTGTGGAGGCTGTGGGAGTGCTGGAGCCAAATCTATGGTCGCTCAGTGACTCTGGGGGGGTGGGGAACTCTTTTGCTTCTCATTCTCTGACCGTAAGAGGCACTTGAGGCAATTTCTGCCAATGGCGAATCTGTCTGCTTTACAGCAGGCAAAAGCAATTTCATGTAATGTGACACTGTTTTATTACAATGACAATAATTGAATCTTGAAAACTGTGGGCAATTCTGCGAACTCCATTACAGGAAGGATGTGGAGGCTTTGGAAAAAATGCAGGAGGTTTATCCAGGATGTTGCCTGGATGGAAGGCTATCATTAACAAAGAGAGGTTGGACAAACTTGTTTTCTCTGGATCATCAAAGGGCTGAGAAGAGACTTGATGGAAGTTTATAAAATTAAGAGTGGCATTGATTGGGGAGACGGTCAGAATCTTTTTTTCCAAGGATAAAATGTCAAATACTAAAGGTTATGCATTGAAGATGAGGGGGAAAGTTTTTTTCACACAGTGGTAGGTGCCTGGAAGTGGCTGCCAGGAGTAGTGGTGGAAGCAGAAGCAATAATAGCATTTAAGAAGCTACTAGATGGACACATGAGGAGTGGAAGGGAACAAATCATGTTCAGGCAGCAGAATCTATAGCCCCTTTTACACAGCCTCTACAAGGCGGGAATATTGTGCCTTTATTGAACCACACCATTCTGTGTAAAGGGTACTCACATGGAATGGGGGATGTGACAGATTGTAATATTTTATATTGTATATAGATATGTTTTAAAGGAGATAAATTGTGGCAGGTTTTTTAATTAGGTCACATAGATACAAACACTTCAAAACAGATCTCATTTAAAATACCAGAGCTCTGTTCAAGCCAGACAATCTAGGCTCCGGGTGCATTTGCAAAAACTTTGAAGAATGCTGATAAGGACTTCACAAGTAGGTGTTAATTGGGCAGGCAGGAGAGTAATGGATTATTGTTTTGGAAAGCAACAGATGAACAAACTTGGAAGATTAGGTCCAGAACCACAGTCTGAGAGCAGTTGGCTGCTCTAAGAGGGTCATGTGGTTTTCTCTGAGAGAGAGAATTCAGTTCTACAGTTCAGCAGCAGCAGCTGGGACTGGAACATGACAAGCTGGCAAGCTTGTGGAAAAACCCCATTTTGAAGATGGGTTGTGAGTTCTTAGTTCAGCCTGGTCAAACCCCTTGTGGTCCATAGAAGAGGAGATGGCTGGCTGTATAATGTTTCACTTGGAATAAGAGAAACCAAAAGGAATTCTGTGGGGATCTGAAGAAAAAGGTTATCATGTGGGAAAACCCTGATGGGGCAAGTTTCTTTGGCAAGACCCTGAAGTGGATGATCAGAAGGAATCAGTTGTAGGTGTCCAACGAACAATAAATCTTTCTGAAAACTGACAAGAACCTTCCTGAGCGGTAACATTGACCTTTTAAGCACCAAAGCCTGGTCAAATTCATAAATGTTAAATTCTGTGCACAGTATAAGAATTGCCTGACACCAGTGAACTTAGAGGAGTGAGAAGTGGGATTGGACTGTGAATCAAAGAACTTTATTTGAACTTATATACACATTACATACACATGGCTTAGAATTAGAAGGGAGTGAAGTTAATAGTGATGTTTAAGTTTGATCCTATTTTCATGCTTAAAAATGATTAAAAGCAACTTTTGTTTAAGTAACCATTTGTCTTAGTGATTTTTTATTGCTGCTGGGTTTTGGGGTCCTCTGGGCTCATAACAGGGGTCATTGTATTTAATCCGGCAGTGGAGGTAGTCACAGCACTGAATTAATGTGTAATTCTGTGTAAAAAGGGCGATCTGATGGGCGGGGACCTGGATGGGATAGGATGTTGATGTACGTTGTACGTCACACTAGATGCCAATGCTGTTGTACACATCACACCTCTTTCTTCCAGAATGCCGGCATGCTTTGTAAAATGACAGCATGTTTGGTTCAGTGTGTAAAAAGAAAAAAAAAGCAAAGCTGGCTTAATGATGCATCTTTTTTTATGGCAGTATTGCAGGATCTCTGTGTTTGGCCTGTTCCTGTGCTAAGTTCTATGATTGACAATGTCCAAATTGTGGTCAGAAAAGGTTAAGCACAGCACAGTATTGCTCCTGAATTTCACTTGGAACACCTCAGCCATTGTGCATCTGGATGGATGGATCAACAAAATGACATGGGGATTAGCTTCTTGGCCACTGGCAGAAGGTGCTTGGATTTCCCAGCAGGCAGGCAGGCAGCGAGGTTCCTCTGTAATTACAGTAGTCCACTTTCTCTCCTTTCTCTATTTTAGTGATGTGATAGTACAGATCTATCACCAATGTACATAGTGTATATAGTTACTGTATCTAGACTGTGCTTACAGCGATTGGCTGAGAGCTAAGCCACGCCTATTGTCTGGGCCTTAAAGGGTTGTGTCCCTAGCCAGGTCGGATCATTCCGGACTGGTCGGCCACCTGTGAAGAGCTCCGGTCTTTTGCTAATAAAAGCCTTGGTTTGGATCAACAAGTCTTTGGTTCTTTCGACGAGCTCTACAATTTTATTAGCAAAAAGAATTTTTTTTGAAAGGGATGGAGCGTTTAACTCGGCCAGAAAAACTTGATATCGACCCACAGCCTTCAAAGCCTTTAACTTCTGGCTGCTGAACTTTGAAAACTTCCTGAGATTCATTCAGGTGGAGGAGGATAACCAGCGTCTAACAGCATTGCTGTCTATGGTGTCCTTGAGAGTCTATGAGAACATCCAGGATGAGACCACTTACACCGCAGCCATAAAGGTACTGAAAGGACTATATGATCAACTGGTGAACAGAGTTCATGCCCGGCTCGTGCTTGCGTCGAGGAAGCGACAGCCCGGCGAGTCCAGCAGGGCATATTTACAAGTATTAAAGGCATTGGGCAAGGACTGTAACTGTGTGGACAAAACTGCTGCCGAGATCACAAATAATCTCGTCCGGGATGCCTATGTGGCTGGGCTCAGATCAAAGGAAGTGAGGCTGCGCTTGCTCGAGCAAGGGGTAGAAAAACTAGAGGACGTGGCCCGGATTGCAATCACAATGGAGGATGCAGCCTTAAAGTCCACTGAGCTCTCTAGGGACTGGACCCCTCGTTCTGATGTGAGTAGAGTGCCCTTCTACCCTACCACCCCCCGAGATACTGACGGCCTGTTGGCTGCTGCTACACTGCCCCGTGCGAACCCAAAATGTTATTTCTGCGGGAGGGACAAGCACAGCAGGTCCCAGTGCCCAGCAAGAAAAGCCAAGTGCCAGAAGTGCCTTAAAAACAGCCACTTTGCTGCAGTCTGTAGGTCTAAAATGGCCGCCAGCAAACACAGTGCCTCGTGTGAAGCCCAATCGCCGCTATCCCATTCAAACTCTTCTTCCCCAGAGCTCTTGTCCAATGAAAGCGAGGGCTCCCCTGCACGGCAACGCCTGACGTCACAGAGACGCCGAACCCGGAAGGGGCAGCCCACCCTCGCAATCATGGTGTTGGCCCGCCTCTCGCCCCAGTGCGGAACACTCGACGCTGCTGCCGCCACCACAGACACCCCCGGGGCCGACGCTACTGTCGCTGCTGCCGCCGCCACAGACACCCCCGGGGCCCCCACTACCGCCGCTGCTGCCGCCGCCACAGCCACCCCCGGGGCCGATGCTACCACCGCTGCTGCGGCCGCCACAGCCACCCCCGTGGCCAACCTGCTACTCACCCTAGCGTCCATCGCCGACGACCGCCAGGGCCCGACCGCCGCAACCAACGACCTACCCACCGCCAATCGCGAGCAACTACAAACCCCACTACTTACCATTCACCCGCCAACGCCGCCACAACAGCACTTCCGGGAGGTCCTCCAACCTGCTCCTCGAGCGTTGACTACGTCATCCCGTGTCGTGACGTCATCCCGTTGCGTGACATCATCGCGCAAAACTCCCCTGTCAACTGCTTCAATAACATTAAACCAGCAATGCTCTCATCCCCTCACCAGAGCAATGGAAGTGATTAAAGTGCATGGACACTACACCAATTGCTTATTTGACTCTGGGTCAACTGACAGTTTTATCCAGCCAGATCTGGCTCTCCGTTGGGGACTTGACATTATCCCTACTACCCAGAGGATCTCATTAGCGACGAGGTCGCACTCGACTGGGATAAAGGGGTATTGCATCGCCACGCTGGAAGTACAGGGCGTGACGGTCACCCACTTCAAATTATTCGTCCTTCCCCAATTGTGCGCCCCAGTGTTGCTGGGATTAGACTTCCAGTGTCAGTTCCAAATGGTGTCCCTACACTTTGGGGGACCCCACGCCCCCATCTCAGTCTGCCATCGCCCCACCCCCGAAGCACCCGAGCAACCCGCCCCCGTGCCCCGGGGCCAATCCTGCGGCCTTTCCACACTCCGGATTGCCCCGCCAGCACTCTTCGCAAACCTCACCCCTGGCTGGAACCCTGTGGCCACCAAAAATCGGCAATATAGTTACGAAAACAGGCAATTCATTATGAGTGAGGTGCGTAGATTGCTGGATGAGGGCATCATCGAACCCAATTCAAGCCCCTGGAGAGCCCAGGTGGTGGTTGTTAAGAATGGGGAAAAACTACGGATGGTGGTCGACAATAGCCAGACCATTAACCGCTTCACGCTCCTGGATGCGTACCCCCTGCCACGCATCACGGATGTGGTGAACCAGATCGCCCAATACCGCATTGTCAAGCGGTATTGCCTCGTGTATTCATGGCTTTATTCATGGCTTGACAAGCCTTCTTTATCTACCACCAGCTCCCGATCCGCTGCGAGGACCAACCATTCACGGCCTTTGAAGCGAATGGGTGGCTATATCAATTTCTCAGGGTACCATTCGGGGTCACGAATGGTGTCGCGGTCTTCCAGCGGGAAATGGACAGGATGGTGGACCAGAACGGGCTAACCGCTACCTTCCCGTATCTGGACAATATCACCATCTGCAGCCACGATGTGCAGGACCACGACGCCAACCTAGACAAATTTCTTCAAACTGCCCGTCGGCTGAACCTGACTTACAATTTGGACAGGTGTGTCTTCCGGACCACACGATTCGCTATTCTAGGTTGTGTGGTGGAGAACGGGATAGTCATGCCAGATCCTGACCGCATGCGTCCCCTAATGGACTTACCCCCTCCCCCCCCCCCCCCCACATACCCAGAAAGCTCTCAAACGTTGCCTGGGCCTTTTCTCGTATTACGCCCAATGGGTTCCACACTACGCCGACAAGGCGCGTCCTCTTATCAAGACCATCTCCTTTCCCCTCTCGACCGAAGCCACAGCGGCTTTCGATTGAATCAAATCCGACATCGCTGCTGCGACGCTGCACGCGATCAATGAGTCTGTCCCGTTTCAAGTCGAGAGCGATGCATCCGACTTCGCCCTGGCAGCCACCTTGAACCAGGCCGGTCAGCCTGTAGCTTTCTTCTCAAGAACACTCCAGGGTCCGGAGAGTAGACACTCCTCGATCGAGAAGGAGGCCCAGGCCATAGTTGAAGCGGTGCGTCGTTGGAGACATTACCTCGCTGGGAGGCGCTTTACACACTGTTGACTGATCAACGCGCGGTCTCCTTCATGTTCAGCAACACCCAGCGTGGTAAGATAAAAAACGACAATATCGCCAGATGGAGAATCGAACTCTCCACCTTTAACTATGACATCCTGTACCGGCCTGGTAAGCTCAACGACCCGCCTGACGCGCTCTCCAGGGGGACGTGCGCCAGCATACAGATGGACAGACTACGGAAACTCCATGAGGCGCTCTGTCATCCAGGGGTCACTAGGTTTGCTCACTTTGTCAAGGCGTGCAACTTACCCTACACAGTCGAGGAGATCCGCTCCATGACCAGAGCCTGCTTGGTGTGCGCTGAATGCAAGCCCCACTTCTTCCGTCCGGATAACTCCCACGTTATCAAAGCCACCCGCCCCTTCGAGCGTCTTAGCGAAGACTTTAAGGGGCCCCTACCGTCGACCAACCGTAATACCTACATCCTTACAGCCATCGACGAGTACTCCCGCTTCCCATTCGCTGTGGCCTGCCCAGACACCACTGCCACCTCAGTGATACAGGCCCTTCACAGTATTTTCACCATCTGCGGGTACCCCAATTCCATCCACAGTGATAGGGGGTCCTCATTCATGAGTGCAGAGCTGTGACAGTACCTTCTGGAGTGTGGTATTGCTTCAAGCAGGACCACGAGCTATAACCTACGCGGTAATGGCCAGGTCGAGAGGGAGAATGCCACCATATGGAGAGCGGTTACACTGGCTCTCCGGTCTAAAGGTCTCCCCACCTCTCACTGGCAGGAGGTTCTCACTAGTGCCTTACACTCCATCCGCTCCCTCCTATGTACTGCAACAAATGCCACCCCCCACGAAAAGATGTTCCTTTTCCCGAGGAAATCTGAATCAGGAACCACTGTACCGGCATGGCTCACCGTCCCTGGCCCCATCCTTTTGCGACGCCACGTCCGGCACTCAAAGAACGACCCCTTGGTCGACCGAGTGACTCTACTCCACGCGAACCCACATTACGCCTACGTTGAGTTCCCAGACGGGCGGGAGGACACTGTTTTGGTGCGGGACCTAGCTCAGGATGCGGTAGACCCAGCAAACCCCCCAACCCAATCTTCCCCAACTCCTTATTCTCCAGGCCCCGTGCCGCAACAGAAGGACCAACAGCACCCCAATGACCCGGGCCACCCTGCCGACAACACGACTGGGGAATTGAGCAACGGAGCAGTCGCACCCGACGAGCCTGCTGGCGACACCACTCCAGCGACCCCAATCCCGGCACCGCGGCGGTCACGCCAGATGGTCAGAACCCCTGACCGCTACAGTCCTTGACCTACCCCTTCCTTTCATTCTCTCCCTCGTTTTTGTTTTTTTTCCCAGGGTCAATTCTCCAAGAAGGGGTGAATGTGATAGTACAGATCTATCACCAATGTACATAGTGTATATAGTTACTGTATCTAGACTGTGCTTACAGCGATTGACTGAGAGCTAAGCCACGCCTATTGTCTGGGCCTTAAAGGGTTGTGTCCCTAGCCAGGTCGGATCATTCCGGACTGGTCGGCCACCTGTGAAGAGCTCCGGTCTTTTGCTAATAGAAGCCTTGGTTTGGATCAACAAGTCTTTGGTTCTTTCGACGAGCTCTACAAGTGACTTAGTGATAAACTACCTAATGTTCTTTTCTGGAATGTCAGCTGCAATATTCTCAGCCCCCACTGTCTTATAGTCTTTTGTTGGGATGAGGCCTTTCTAATTGTTGTCATTCAGGAGTGGTGGCAAGGCTGACTCGGGTAGTTTACTGTGGATGAAACCAGGGAGCAGCACTTTCCCATGGAAATGGACTATTTGACTAAAGAAAAACTGAGCACCTCACTGTTACTTCCTCCTCTGAACCAAGATCATATCAGTATTCACACTGCCTTGAGCAGACAATGCCTACAGATGCACATGGTCCGAGTTCTGGATCATTGTCAATTGAGCTTATACTCAACATCTGTGAAAGAAAGGTCCTCGAGCCCATTTCACATCACCCCTGACCAATAAATAAAGCTCACGACAAGACCCAAGAACACTTGACCATTTTTAAAAAATGTTTTAATTTTTCACACTGTGAACCATATCATCAAAATAAGTACAAATGTTTCTCATTAAATTTACACAGTGGTCTTTTCTCCCCTTTTTTCCCCTTTCCCTCCCTCCCCTCTACCCACCCCCTCCAAAACCCATAAATATTCAACATATACAATATAATAAAACCATAAAACAATATCTTCACACAAAGGAAAATAAACAAGAAAAATGTGTCATTTATTTATTACACACTGAATCTAGTCATTTTGTCTTCTTATCATTTTCCTTCTCATTTTAGGGGATGGAAGTCATAGGCAAGCTCTCTCTGATATGTTCCATGTATGGTTCCCAAATTTGTTCAAATATTATGACTTTATTTTTTAAATTATATGTTATTGTTTCCAATGGAATACATTCATTTATTCATTTCATGTACCATTGCTGTATATTCTTGCTCTCTTCCATTTTCCAAGTTGACATTATACATTTTGTTGCTATCGCTAAGGCGATCTTAATGAATTTTTTTTTTCACTTTATCCAATTTGAGGCATAATTCTCTACTTCTTATGTTACTTAAAAGAAATATATCTGATTTTTTTGGTATGTTATTTTTTGTAATTTTATTTAGTGGCCGATTTAATTCTTCCCAAAATTTATTTACTTTCGTACATGCCCAAGTTGCATGTAATGTTGTTCCCATTTCCTTCTTACAGCAAAATCATCTATCCGATAATGTTGAATTCCATTTTTTTAATTTTAGAGGAGTGATATATATCCTGTGTAACCAATTATACTGTATCATGCATAACCTTGTATTTATTGTATTTTTCATAGTTCCAGAACATAACTTTTCCCATACTTCATTTTTTATCTTTATGTTTAGATCCCTTTCCCACTTCTGCTTAGATTTTTAGTTTATTTCATTTTCCTTATCTTGCAGCTTAATGTACATGTTGGTTATAAATCTTTTCATTATCATTGTGTCTGTAATCACATATTCAAAGCTGCTTCCTTCAAGTAATCTCAAGCTGTTTCCCAATTTATCCTTTAAATAAGCTTTCAATTGATGATATGCAAACATTGTACTATGAGTTATTCCATATTTGTACTTCAACTGTTCAAATGTTAATAAATTATTTCCCAAAAACAGTTTTCTATTCTTTTGATTCCTTTTCTCTCGCATTCTCTAAAGAAAAGGTTGTCTATTATAAAAGGGATTAGCAGATTTCGTGTCAATAGTAATTTTGGTATTTGATCATTCGTTTTATTCTTCTTCCATGTATTAAGTAAATGATGCAGTACTGGTAAGTTTTTATATTGCACCAGCTTTTCATCCCACTTAAAAAGTATATGTTCCGGTACCTTTTCCCCTATTTTATCCAATTTTATCTTAGTCCAGTTTATTTTTTCCCTTGTCTGGTAAAAATCTGATAAATACCTTAAATTGTGCGGCTCTATAATAATTTCTAAAATTTGGTAACTGCAAATCACCTTGATTATACCTCTCTGCTAATTTATCTAATGCTACCCTTGGATTCCTCCCTTTCCACAAGAATTTCCTTATTATTCTCTTTAGTTCCTTGAAGAATTATTCTGTTAAAGGAGTTGGTAACGTTTGAAATAAGTATTGTATCCTTGGAAACACATTCATTTTAATGCAGTTTACCCTCCCTATCAACATTAGCAGTAATTCTTTCCAGTGTTCCAAGTCTTCCTGCAATTTCTTTATTAGTGGCTGATAATTTAGTTTGTACAAGTGGCTTAAGTTATTATCTAACCTGATCCCTAGGTATCAGATTGCTTGTGCTTGCCATTTAAATGGTGATTTTAAAAAAAATTCTGTATAGCCTGCGTTACTCATTGGCATCACTCACTTTTATTTGCGGTGATCTTGTACCCCGATATTTCTCCATATTCCTTCAATTTCTTATGTAATTCTTTTACTGGTTCTGTTAGGTATACTATGATGTCATCTGCAAATAAGCTGATTTTATACTCCTTCTCCTTTATTTTTATCTCTTTTATTTTCTATTCTTAACAGTTCTGCCAAAGGTTCTATTGCTAAGGCAAACAATGAGGGGGATAGTGGACATTCCTGTCTAGTTGACCTACTTAATTTAAAGTGATTCGATGCATTTCCATTTAATGTTACCTTCACTAACGGTCCATTATATAATGCTTTAATCCAATTAATATATTTTTCTGGTAGATTGAACCTCTGTAATACTTTGAATAAATAATTCCATTCTACTTTGTCAAAGGCTTTTTCTGTGTCTAAAGCAACAGCCACTGTTGGCTTCTTATTTCTTTGAACTGCATGAATTAGATTAATAAATTTACAAACATTATCCGCTGTTCGTCTTTTCTTAATAAATCCTGTTTGATCTTGTTTTACTATTTTTGGTACACAATCGGACAATCTGTTTGCTAAAAATTTCGCTATTTTCTTATAATCTGAATTAAGTAGAGATATTGGTCTCTATGATGCTGGTGTTAGTGGATCCTTCCCCGTCTTTGGTATTACTGTAATTATTGCTGTCTTACATGAATCTGGTAAGTTTTGTGTTTCTTCTATCTGGTTCATTACTTACAGGAGAGGAGGAATTAATAACTCTTTAAATGTTTTATAGAATTCTATTGGGAATCCATCCTCTCCAGGCGTTTTATTGTTCAGCAGCTTTTTTAATATATCCTGTACTTCCTCTATTTCAAATGGTTTTATCAGTTTGTTTTGTTCCTCTTCTTGCAATTTCGGCAGTTCAATTTTAGCTAAAAATTCCTCTATTTTATCATCTTTCACCTCATTCTCAGTTTGATATAATTGTTCATAAAACTCTTTAAAATTTTCATTAATATCTGTTGGATCATATGTAATTTGTTTGTCCTTTTTCCTTGATGCCAGTATCATCCTTTTAGCTTGTTCTGCTTTAAGTTGCCAGACTAATGTGTTTTTTCTCCAAGTTTGTAATAATTTTGCTTTTTTTTCATTATGTTCTTCTCCACCTTGTACATTTGTGATGTTTTGTTTTTAATTTTTTTGTCTGCCAATTCTTTCCTTTTCATTATATCATCCCTTTTTATTAATTACTTTTCTGTACTTACTATCTCCCTTTCCAACTGCTCTATTTCCCGATTATAATCCTTTTTCATCTTAGTCACATAACTTATTATCTGCCCTCTGATGAAGGCTTTCATTGCATCCCATAATATAAATTTGTCTTTCATTGATCCTATGTTTATTTCAAAATATGTTTTAATTTGGCATTCAATAAACTTCCTAAATTCCTGTCTTTTAAGTAGCATGGAGTTTATCCTCCATCTATATGTTCTTGGTGGGATGTCCATCAGTTTTATTGCTAATAATAGGGGTGAATGATCTGATAGTAGTCTAGTTTTATACTCAGTTTTCCTAACTCTCCCTTATATATGGGCTGACAACAAAAACATATAAATCCTTGAGTAAGTTTTGTTCCTACTTAAATAATATGAAAATTCCTTCTCTCTTGAGTGTTTTCTCCTCCATATATCCACAAGTTTCATTTCCTGCATTGATTTAACCATAAATTTGGCTATTTTATTCTTTTTATGTCTTTGGTCCAGTTTTATCCAACATTAGATCCAAATTACGGTTAAAATCCCCTCCTATCAATATATTTCCTTGTGTGTCTGCAATCTTCAAAAAAAAATCCTGCATAAACATTTGATCCTCCTCGTTAGGTGCATGTATATTGAGCAAATTCCAAATTCTGAGTATATCTGACACTTTATCATTGCATGGCTCCCTGCCAGATCTATTATTTCCTGCTCTATTTTCATTGGTACATTTTTGTTAACTAGTATGGATACACCTCTAGATTTTTAATTAAAGGATGCTGCCGTTACGTGTCCTACCCAGTGTCTCTTTAGTTTGTTATGTTCTGCTTCAGTTAGATACGTTTCCTACACAAATGTTATATCTATTTTTTCCTCATTCAATAAATTTAATAGCCTTTTCCTTTTAATTTGGTTATGTACTCCATTAATGTTTATAGTTATATAGTTCAACATGGCCATCTTATATCTTGCTTAAACCTCTTTTCCACCTCTTCACCACCTCCATCCCCCTTTTCATCTCTTAGTTTTCTCTTATTACACTTAATGTACGAAAACACATTTCTTTGGCTTGGCTTCGGATGAAGATTTATGGAGGGGTAATGTCCACGTCAGCTGCAGGCTCGTTTGTGGCTGACAGGTCCGATGTGGGACAGGCAGACACAGTTGCAGCGGTTGCAAGGGAAAATTGGTTGGTTGGGGTTGGGTGTTGGGTTTTTCCTCCTTTGTCTTTTGTCAGGTAGGTGGGCTCTGTGGTCTTCTTCAAAAGAGGTTGCTGCCTGCCGAACTGTGAGGTGCCAAGATGCACGGTTTGAGGCGAGATCAGTCCACTGGCGGTGGTCAATGTGGCAGGCACCAAGAGATTTCTTTAGGCAGTCCTTGTACCTCTTCTTTGGTGCATCTCTGTCTCGGTGGCCAGTGGAGAGCTCGCCATATAACATGATCTTGGGAAGGCAATGGTCCTCCATTCTGGAGACGTGACCTACCCAGCGCAGTTTGATCTTCAGCAACGTGGATTCGATGCTGTCGGCCTCTGCCATCTCGAGTACTTCGATGTTGGGGATGAAGTCGCTCCAATGAATGTTGAGGATGGAGCGGAGACAACGCTGGTGGAAGCGTTCTAGGAGCCGTAGGTGATGCCGGTAGAGAACCCATGATTCGGAGCTGAACAGGAGTGTGGGTATGACAACGGCTCTGTATACGCTAATCTTTGTGAGGTTTTTCAGTTGGTTGTTTTTCCAGACTCTTTTGTGTAGTCTTCCAAAGGCGCTATTTGCCTTGGCGAGTCTGTTGTGTATCACGTTGTCGATCCTTGCATCCGATGAAATGGTGCAGCCGAGATAGGTAAACTGGTTGACCGTTTTGAGTTTTGTGTGCCTGATGGAGATGTGGGGGGGCTGGTAGTCATGGTGGGGAACTGGCTGATGGAGGACCTCAGTTTCTTCAGGCTGACTTCCAGGCCAAACATTTTGGCAGTTTCCGCAAAACAGGACGTCAAGCGCTGAAGAGCTGGCTCTGAATGGGCAACTAAAGCGGCATCGTCTGCAAAGAGTAGTTCACGGACAAGTTGCTTTTGTGTCTTGGTATGAGCTTGCAGGCGCCTCAGATTGAAGAGACTGCCATCCGTGCGGTACCGGATGTAAACAGCGTCTTCATTGTTGAGGTCTTTCATGGCTTGTTTCAGCATCTTGCTGAAGAAGATTGAAAAGAGGGTTGGTGCGAGGACACAGCCTTGCTTCATGCCATTGTTAATGGAGAAGGGTTCAGAGAGCTCATTGCTGTATCTGATCTGATCTTGTTGGTTTTCGTGCAGTTGGATAACCATGTTGAGGAACTTTGGGGGGCATCCGAGGCACTCTAGTATTTGCCAAAGCCCTTTCCTACTCACAGTGTCGAAGGCTTTGGTGAGGTCAACAAAAATGATGTAGAGTCAGTCCTTTGTTTTGTTCTCTGCACTTTTCTTGGAGCTGTCTGAGGGCAAAGACCATGTCAGTAGTTCCTCTGTTTGCTTCCAATCTCTTTTCAGTGCCAACCGCTCAGTCCAAGAATCTGCCCTGCTCCAACCGCTCAACCGCTCAACGAAAACACATTTAAGACATAAAGTACCCCCACAGTTCCCACATCCACTAATACCTTAACATCAAAAGTCCCCCCCCCTCTCTGAGTAGCCCCATATCCATTGACGGGCAACCACAACTCCCCTTTTCATTTGGATTGCGATCTTGTTCGCAGCGTCAACTGATTTTGCAGTAATGGTTACTCCCCCTCTTGCCAGCCCTCTCCAGAAAACACTTTTTTAAAAAAAAATCACATATAGCAAAGCTCTTTTTTCCCCCTTACTCCCTTCCTTCCCTTCTCTTTTCCCTCTTTAGTTCTTTACATAAACATTGTTTTTACATCTTTATATATACTTTATCACCGTTCTTCATTCTTGTTACATCTCTTCATCTCTTCTCCTGTCCTGCAAACGTTCTGTGAATTCTTACGCTTTTTCTGGATCCAAGAACAGTCTGTTTTGCTCCCCGGGTATAAATATTTTAAGCACAGCTGGATGTCTTAATATGAATTTGTAACCTTTTTTCCTTAAAATCGATTTTGCTTTATTAAACTCCTTCCTCCTCTTTAAGAGTTCAAAACTTATGTCTGGGTAAAAAAATATTTTTGACCCTTGTATTCCAATGGTTTGTTATCTTCTCTAACTTTATTCCTTGCCCGATCCAGTATATTTTCTCTTGTCATGTATCTCAAAAATTTTACTTAGATGGATCTTGGTTTTTGATGTGGTTTCAGAGCTAATGCTCTGTGTGCCCTTTCTATTTCCATTTCTTCCTGTATTTCTGAAGTTCCCAGGTCCTTTGGGATCCATCCCTTTATAAATTCCTTCATATCTGTGCCTTCTTCACCCTCATTCAGGCCCACTATTTTTATGTTGTTTCACCTTCTATAATTTTCCAACATATCAATTTTCTGAGATAACAACTCTTGTGTTTCTTTAACTTTTTTGTCACTTTCTTCCAATTTTTCTCTTGTCATTCACTTCCATTTCTACAGCCGTTTCCCACTCTTCCACATTCTCTACTCTTTTCCCTATTTCTGTCATGACCAGTTCTAACCTTTGCATTTTATCTTCTGTTCTTTTCATTTTCCTTTTAATTGCATTAAATTCTAATGATAACCATTCTTTTAGTGATCTCATTTGTTCTTCAAAAAAGATTTTATATTCTGTTCATTAGTTTTACCTTTTATTTCTCTTTGTCCATCAGTTTTACCTTCTATTTCTCTGAAGATCTTGGTCTTCTTCCTCTTCTTCTGTGTCTGTATCTGTGTTTGTATCTTCTTCTCTTTGTGTCTGTATCTCTTCTGTTTTTCCTGATGAGCTGCGTGTATCTCTTTGTCTGGCCTCCTCTTGCTGGGCCTCTTGTTGCTGGTCCTCCCCTCCTGGGCTGCTTGTGCGTTGTGCTTCCTGACGTTGATCTTCTTGTCGGTCATCCCTCCATTTATCTCCCACGTCTGCTTCATCACTCCCTCTTCTGCTGTCTTCCTTGTCCTCTAGCTGAGCGCCCTGGTGTTGGGCGTCCTTCAGCTGTTGGCTCTGTGACAGCTCGCTCCTCTGCTGAGCCCCCCTTCTTGCTGGTGTCCTCTTTCTTCTTTGATTGTGCACTGCGCACTTTTTGGCTCCAAGATCAATTTTTGTAGTGCACTGGCTGGTGGGTCGCAACTCCGCATGGCAGGCACTGACCTCTAGGGTTGGGCGCTCCTCACCACCACAGTGTCCTGTTCCTTCATGCAGGTAAGGCAGCCTTCTTTCTTTCCAGTTTTTACCTTCTCCTTCTTGGAAGCCATCTTCTTTCTCTTCTGTATCTTTATCTTCTATTACTTATATTTTATTTTTGTTATGCTTTGCTTTTACCTAACTTTTTTCCTATTTTCCTGTAGAGGGCTGGTTTTCCCGACTGGCCACTACTCCAACATGTGACTCCTCTGAACACTTGACCACTTCATGTACCTCAATGAAGGTAGCCATCAATGAAGACATCAATATATTCACTGAATAGTCTTGGGCAAATGGAGGCTTTATGAGGCCTGGTGAGATTGCACAGAGTACTGTGAGTGAATTTGGGCTCCTCATTTAAGAAAGGATGTGGTGATATTGGAGAGGGTTCAGAGGAGGTTCACAAGGATGATCTGGGAATGATAAGGTTATCATATGAGGAGTATTTGACAGCTCTTGGCCTACACTCTTTGGATCTTGTTAAAACATTCTGTATGTCGAAAAGTGTGGACAGAGTAGAAGTACAAAGGTTGTTTCCCATGGTGGGAGAGTCTAGGACAAGAGGGCACAGCTTCAGAATTGAAGGGTGTCTGCTTAGAACAGAGATGTGGTTGAATTTCTTCAGCCATAGGGTGGTAAATCTATGGAATTTGTTGCCACAGACTGTTGTGGAGACCAGGTCATTGGGTGTATTTAAGGCAGAGATTGATAGGTTCTTGATTAGCCAGGGCATCAAAGGTTACGGGGAGAAGGCGGGACAGTGGGGCTGAGAGGGAAAATGGATCAGCTCATGATTAAATGCTGGGGCAGACTCATTGGGCTGAATAGCCTATTTCTAAGACTTATGGGGTAATGAAAAAGACATTTGAAGATCAATCTAATCAAGCACAACACCAAGCTTATGCTCGAATGGGTTGTAGTGATCCTTGGCTTGCTACATGGTTTGAAAAGGTAGACATACATCTCAAAACATTGCAAGGATATTACCAACATGCTTTGCAAAATCTTACAAACCTACTGATGGATAACAAAACCAACATTCTCATTACCTAAGACCTCGTTGAACACAGTTAGCTCAAGTGGACAAACCTGAAATGCAGGAGGAACTTAGCTGGACTTTCAGTACCCATAGGAAACAAAAATATATTGCCAATGTTTGAGCCCAGAATAAGCTTATTCCTTGAAAAAGGGCTCAGGTCCGAAACGTCAGCTATGTATCCATGTCTCCTATGCACGGTGAAAGACTGGATGAGCTCCTCCAGCATTTCTGTGTGTTTTTACTACAATCAGTGTCTGCAGACATTTGCATTCAAAACCCATCGTCCATATGTTTAGCACCAGGTTACTGAAACAGGCAGTAATTTCTGACCTCTATGACAAAATATACCATCCAGAGTTTTGAATAAGAGGTACCAGGATGGACTCAAAACTTCCCTGAAAAGGGCAAAATTCAAAATGACATATGAAAATTCCTGAACCACAACAACTCAATGTGGAGGAGCATTGAAAATGTACTGGAGAATTTTGAGAACATGCAGTGGGACCACATATAATCCCACTGGGTGCAAAGTCTAACACTGGGGTATAGTACTGATGGGGATGGGTCTGTCACTGAATAACACTGGGGTACAGCACTGGTGGAGATGGGTCTGTCACTAAATAACACTGGGGTATAGTACTGATGGGCATGGGCCCGTCAGTGTATAACAGTTGGGTACAGCACTGGTGGGGATGGGTCTCACGGTAACATTAGGGTACAGTACTGGTGGGGACGGAGGTCTGTCACTAACACTGGGGCACAGTACTGATGGGGATGGGTCTGTTACTATATAGCTTTGGGGTACAGTACTGGTAGGGATTGGTCTGTCACTAATGCACATGGGTAGGAGTGCACTAATGCACTGTCGTAGGAAAGAGTCTGTCACTGTATAACATGGGTACAGTACTGCTGGGGATGGGTCTGTCACTGTATAACATTGGGGTGCATCACTGGTGGGACTGATCTGTCACTGTCTAAAGTCGCTTTCAAGTGGAAACGCCTGGAGAATGTGTCTGTGAAGGGACGTTCAGGTGGCAGTGCTGAAGGTGGTGTTTTGCCACCTGAAAGGTCTGAAGTGAGGAGAAGGGGCGCAGAGCGAATGCTGGCTCCTAAGTCGGGGCAGGGGTAGCCGCCTGACAGCTCGCCTACCCGCTGCCTGACAGTCCCTCAGCGGGGGACTGCGGGGCTGGGCGGCTGGCGGGAGACTGTCAGGCAGCGGGGAGTTGGGTCCCCAGCTGACTGTTATCAGCCCGCCCCCTGCTAGGCACCTGAAAGCTGCGAGCCACTTTGCCTAACACAAGGCACTTTCAGGTGGCCAATTGACCTGCTTGTAAAGCCACATATTTTGGCAAAATGCGGCTGTGGGAAGGCCACGTGAATGTGCAGGAGGCGCCTGGTAACCCTCCTCCGAGAGGGATAATCCCCGCGGCACAGTGGCCTCCCCAGTCATCTGAATGCAGCCGCCTAAAAGTGGCTGCATTCGGATGACAGTCAGCTGGCCAGCGCCTGACAGCTCCTCTCCCAGTCCCCACATAGTCGAGCGGCCGACTCGGGCTGTCACCGCGGGGACATCCCCTCACTGATCCCGCTGCCCCGCTCTCTCCCTACTCATGAAATCAGTCCCCACACTGGGGACAGATTTCGGGAGTGGGGAGAAGGGGGCTGGAGTGGCCGGCGGGGGAGAAGGGGGCTGGCCGAAATAATGCCGGTACTTCTCCCCCGCTGGTGATCCAGCCCCCGTAGCCCCCCCCCTCACCCGCCAGCCGCTCCAGCCCCCGTAGCCGCCCCCCTCACCCGCCGGCCGCTCCAACCCCGTGAAAGGGGAGCGTCCCCGCGCTGATACTCCCAGCTGACAGCCAGCCCCCCTGAATTGACAGCCCAAGGGGCAGGAGCCGGAATGCGCTCAGATGCACATCCCGGGCTTTCAGCTTTCAACGCTGCCACCTGAACTGTAATTTATAGGGCCGCTTCTGCTTCTTCAGGCGCATTCTTAGCGGAGAATGTACCTGAAAAAGCCTACTGGGGTGGTGCCAGTGTAGAACAATAAAAAGGCATTCTACTCTGACCACGGGGCTCAGCATTTCCTACCAATGGAATTACTAAATGGCAAGAAAGAAAGTGGCTTTAGCGAGGGTCTGCCCTGTGTTCCAGCTCAAATGCGGAGTGAAACACGAAAGTCTGCAGACACTGTGATTGCAGTGAAAATAAAAGTGCTGGAGAAACTCAGCCGGTCTTGCAGCGTCCTCAGTAAGTAAAGATATATAACCATTATTTCGGGACTGAACTCTTCAACGTGCGAGTAAAAATCAGACAGACACCTGATTTAAAAGGCTGGGGAGGTGCTGGAGTACAGACAAATGGGATTTGAATGGGATGGGTCAGAGGAGAGGGAAAAGGTGAGAATTGACTTGGTGGGGGTGGTGTTTGAGCTCTGGAAGCAGAGCTGGGGGGAAAGGAGACAGAGGAAATGGGGGAAGGGAGAGAGAGAGGAAAGGTGTCGGGGTGGGGGGGGGGGGGTTGCTAATGGGAACGGGAGGCCGATGTTAATTCCATCTGAGTTCCTCCACCAACCCCGTATGGAAGTGTACTCATGACTGCGGTCGGCCGCACAAGTTGCCCACCTTCTCGAGCAGCTTCAGCTTGAGCCTCGTCATCTGATCCACTAACGAAGGGTCCGCAGTGTCCATCCTCGTGGAGGGGAAGCGGTGTCGGGGTGCGGCTGGGATGTGCTCGCGGTGCAAGTTGTGTTTGCTGCCCCGCTCTGCCGCCGTTGCTAACCTGCCACTGTAAACAACGGGTTGGTGGCCCAAGCCACACCGGCTTCTCCTCATCACCGCGCAGGGGAAACCAACGAAACGCGCATTCGTTGCCAGGTCTGCAAGATAAACATCTCGTCCGCGCTTTGTTTTTCATGCACTTTCCCCAAAGTGACTTTCACCAGAACAAAGTAGAAATCCCCGCCCAGAAAGGGACTGG
The DNA here is from genome assembly GCF_036971445.1 of Narcine bancroftii. Lineage (NCBI taxonomy): Eukaryota > Metazoa > Chordata > Chondrichthyes > Torpediniformes > Narcinidae > Narcine > Narcine bancroftii. The sequence continues at coordinate 222,542,280 of NC_091472.1, read as the reverse complement.
CCGCCTCTCCCGGGTCCTTTCCGAGCTGCCTCCACCCCTCCCAACCTTCTCGGTCACTCCCCACTTCTGCTCTGCATCTCACCCTGGTTGCAGATAAATCGGTGGGAGGAAACGCTGCAGATCTGCCCGATTTTATCATGGGCCGTTTTAGCCACTGTAGGCAGCTGCCTGCAGACCACTTGCCCAGTGGAGTCATGGACAAGTGAGTTTGTTGGAGAAATGCCGGTGTGTAAGGAGGGCAGGAGAGGAATGAAGAGGGCTGAATGTTTGCGAGGAAAGATGATTAAGGCAAATCTATGCGTGGATATGGATGTCTTTTTTAAATATTTTTTTTATTTTTCAAACTGTGAACCATATCAACCAAAATATATACAGTGACATTTTCTCCCTTTTTTCCCCCTACGTTCCCTCCCCCCTCCAAAACCAATAAACGTTCAACATATACAATACAATAAACCCATTAAACAATGTCATCACACAATGAAAAATAAACAAGAAAATTGTGTCATCTCCTTTTACACACTGGGTCAAGTCATTTGATCTTCTTATCATTTTAGGGGGTTGAGGTCTGAGGCAACCCCTCTCTGTTATGTTCCAAGTATGGTTCCCAAATTTGTTCAAATAATGTGACCGTTTTTTAAATTATATGTTATTTTTTTCCCAATGGAATACATTTATTTATTTCCATGTACCAATTGCTGAATTCTCAGGCTCTCTTCCATTTTCCAAGTTGACATTATACATTTTTTTGCTATTGCTAAGGCTATCATAATGAATCTTTTTTGCGCTTTATCCAATTTGAAGCCTAATTCCTTACTTCTTATATTACTTAGAAGAAAGATCTCTGGATTTTTTTGGTATGTAGGTTTTTGTGATTTTATTTAATATCTGATTTAGATCTTCCCAAAACTTTTCCACTTTCTCACATGCCCAAATTGCATGTACTGTTGTTCCCATTTCCTTCTTACAGCGAAAACATCTATCTGATAATGTTGGAT